>NC_138032.1:85936812-87354533 GCF_964106645.2 Podarcis pityusensis
CTCCACTGCAGATGAACGGATGCCTCCTAGTCCAATTTGGACCATTCATGCAATGTGCCAGAGCGAAGGAAGCCTCCACACATGTATGCTGTGAGTAACAAGTTTCCAGAGTTGTTAGACCCTCCCCTTCCCCAGTTCCAACAACTTCAAATACAGGAATATGTATGGTACAAAACAGCTTTCAAAAAGTGAAGTCTCTTCAGGAAACAAAGATTTTTTTAAAAAAGTGGGGGGGGGGAGAGGGAATCCTAGGTCCCTCCAGATCTAGTCATCTATAGCATAAGGACCAGATTTCCCCATAATAGTGAGTCATTTATACAATGCAAATAACAAGGAAATTAAAAACCCTCTACCAGAACAATGAGACTCATCTCTTTCTGTACTCTAACACAGGTGTAACTCAGCACATTCATCCTGAACAGACAACAGGCAAACAACATGGATCATATTCAAGATACTCACTATCTAATAATGCTTTTCCTTGCTTTTTAACTTACAAACAGCTACAGAGGAATGGGAGGGCATCTGTATCAACACACTGAATGTATAAGTACAGGAGGCTGCATCAAAAAGCTTGTCCTGTAAGTGGTCCTATTAGTAGTTGTTTCAATTTCACATAGGCTGTAAAAAGGCCTCAGAGCTCAGCTTCTAGTATGCTAAAGCTACATGGAACAATGGGTTGCCCACTATGATGTGATGCAAGATGGATTGCTTTAACACATCAGCATCATCAGAGCCACTGTGACATCAGCAGATACATTTGCCAAAATTCTGTGGACATTGATCACAACTGTTGTGCTGATCCTAGCTAGTATTTTTACAGTTTCATCCAGAGAAGAATACCATCAATAAAAGATGCAATTAATGCAAATCTGCATTCAAAGTCATTATTAGAAAAATGCAATAACATACCAAACTTTAAAGTTAAGCAGCTCATCAAGAAACGCTGTCACTGTTTAGAAATTTCATTGTTTCTCCAGTAGTTAAAAGAGAAACAATACACTATGTAATTTCTTTGCTAACTACTCTACTAATATGTTAATGATATCATTACATGATTTTACAAGTACAACATGTAATTTCATTTATTTATTCTCCATAGAGGCAGTGGGAAGGTGCAGATTAAGAGGCTGTCAAAATGGTAAAGTGACAGCTCATGCAAATTTATTTTTGCAATATAGCATGTAAGGAATGCAAATGCTAGTTAAAACAAAGTAGCTTCAGGCACTCAAGGTGTGCTTCAGGCATTGCATAAATGGATGAAAAATGCTAACAAATTAGAATGTCAAAAGCAAAGTGGGGAGGGGGAGGAAATTGAGGGTTCTATTTAAATGGCATTAAAACGATAACCTGACGGTAAATCAAGGCAAATATAAACACACGTGGGGTACTTTACCATCCCCAAACACTGTCGGAATTACCTGAGCTGGCACAGAACCAGGACAAGGAACAACTATAGTGAATTTGGATTTGATTGAAAAATTAACTGCAATGAATAAAGGTGAGGATTGCTAGTCAAGTTATTGTGTGTAAGCAATCTCAATTCTCTGTGTTAGCAACTTTCATCTTTGCCTCCTCGTTTTTGTTCTGGGGCCACTTTCATAATGTGCTTGTTCCCTTTCAGCTGAAAGCTTTGCAAAATAATCACTTTAGGACATGATGCATATCAAGATACAGATGCACATTTGAAATATGCTAAATGGAGGGGGGGAGCTGCTGGGTGGGACAATTAGGAGTGTAGAAAGGGAAAGATTAAGAACCTGTTTCCCCTGTCACTTCTCAGTTCTTATCTGCCTCTCGAAGCAGCTTTTCATGCTTAAAAAAGCGGTGCTTCTATGTAGTTGCATGCAATATAGTTTCTCCCTTAGTATTCAGGCAGCAACAATAAATTGCCCCCCCCCCCGAACTTGAAAACTTGACATATTTTTGTGACTTTGGGGTTGATTCTAATGAAGGTCTTATTCATTTGTAAATGCGGCCTTTTTTTTCCTTACAGACCACCACAACTACCTTTGTGCCTTGGAGAATACAAAATCTAACTGTTCAGGTTGGAGTCTACAACCATAAGGAGATAATCTACCCCCTGAAGACGTACAGCAGTCTGAGGGTTACATCCCATCCAAACCTTAGGTAATCCCTCAAACTATTTAGCTTCCATTGGCTCTTTCACCTAGTGCATAATCCATAATCAAACCCTGGCTTTGCTAGAATAAAGACTGCCCAGGAACCACTGTGTTTCATTTAAGGTTCAGGACAGATCTGGGTTACAAACCAAATTTCCATTTCCCTCAAATAATGGGGGAAACAGCCATCCCAGGTGTGCAACCAGGTATCTCTAGCACCTGGGAGGGACTTAGCTGGCATTCTCCATCTTGGAACGGAGTCTACAAATTGCAACTTCTAGCACACTTTCATCTTTGCAACCGTCTCCCTCATCCCATCCCACCCGTACTTTGTTAATATGCTTGATGGATGAAGAATTCCAGAGTTTGTCATATTTTTGTGACTTTTTGGCTGGTCCTAATGAAGTTCTCACTCAAGGGGGGACTTTGGAGCTTTTCCTTCTTTGGAACGCAGTGGTGTCCACCTGACTCTCTTTGGGTAACTATGCATTTTGAGAGCAATCTTTCCCAACATGGAACTTTCCAGGTGATGTTGGACTTTCTCTTGTCTGGTGGAGATGCTGAAAAGCTTAGCACTATTGGAAGAAGCAAGAAACCAGCCAGGAAGGTGGTTAGACCATGAGATGGAGAGGGAGTAAAAAAGGAGGAGAGAAAGACAGCAAAATAAGAGCTAAACAAATGCATTTATAGTGGTTGTCACTGCAAAAGATGTTGGACAGGTCCTCATCGCCAAGCCACTTTTCAGGCAGAGCATCTAAAAAGCTACGTTAAATGGAGGTGACAAGAGATGAAGTTGTAGGGCTCATTGGCAAATTAAAATTTAACAAGCCACCAGGTGTGGCTGGCATATTAAATATTTCAAATGTGATGGCTGATCTTCTAACGTCAAATGCAAAGTCACTATAATTGGCTTTTATTAAAGGACTGGAATGAAGCCAACATAACACCAATGTTCAAAAATGCTCTGTGGTTTTGTTTAATAACCCAAGTTGATTACTTTGGGGCTCTTCTGATGTAACCTTTTCCTCCAAAAGAGTGTGTTTAAAAGTATCCCTTTATGGAGGGAATACACATGGAAGACATTATAATGTAATCAAAAATCATGTGGATTTCCCCAGAAAATATCTGAGCAGGATAGCAGATTCTTCCTGCATCTTGCTTTCATAGGTTTGGGGATGGGAGTCCACATGAATTTAAAAGTTCCATGTTTTCCACACGCATTACATAGCTTGATGGGAATTATTCCATGTGGAGAAAAAAGAGTGTGTTAAGATCGGATCCATTTTACTTTGAGACAAGCATGCTGTCAAGACACCTAAATTTGATTGTCACTTCTTACTATTTCCTTACTGCAAATCTCAGGGGTAGGAGCATATCAAGTGACCCACTTCAGCATTCCAAGACACTGACATCGGTACATCAATAAAATTTCATCCCTTAACAGCAAACGTTCTGTGTAATGACTGATCTACTGAGCCAGCACCATGGCAAGAGACCTACGGTTTTTCTTGTATCCAAGACAAAGAAAATATTTAGCCTTCCAAAACATATTTGTTAAAATTCCTGTTCTGAAGCAGGATTCTAATTTTTTTCAGAAAACTGTGACACATGTAGGAAAACAATCTGGTTCTAGTCACTGTTGCAATTAAATACGACTTGCAATATGATAACTTCAGTTTTTAAATGTTTCCCTTCACTGAAAGCCAAAAGTAGCAATCCTTAATCCAAGAAAGGTATCTAGTTTCCTTTTTAATCTATTATCCGTTGTAATAATGTCTGGGGCTTTAATGAATGATAGCAGTACTAAAACCTTTGTAGAAACATAAATACTTTGGTAGAAATACCTTCATCTATTTCTAAAATAGCTACATTAAAAAAGACACCCCCCTTTTTTACACTGCATATTTAAGGCAGGTATCCATATGGAAGCTATTAATCCCTAAAATGTTTAAAGCCATTTTAAGTCGCAAAGATTATGTGACCTTTAAAAGTTATTCGGGTTTCAGAACAGTAAAGCTTTGAAGATGGCAAATTTTCAGTTTAATTGGGGAAGCAAATAGAACACAATCTTAAAGTGAGTTATACATTAAGAATTAATGGTATACAAGAGGAGGTATGTATTACAAACCAGAAGTAAACCACAGTTCAGGAAAAATTCTCCAGCAGTTGCATCCCAACATGCCTAAAACAAAAAAACTAACATTTCCGCTAATGAGACAGCTTGGTATTTTATTCTGTCAACTGATGGCTTAAGGTATCATAGTGTTGACGACTCAGCCAACTGACTGTTTGGATATAGTCAACTGACTGCCAACTATTTGAACAGAATCAAGTATTTCAAAAATGCCACAGGGCCTCCTCAGAAAGAGGGTGGGGAATCCCCAACATAGAACTATACTACGTCGCCAACCAAGTGCACCACATAATCCCATATATTCTAGAGGATGAAACAAAACAGTGGGTACACCTGCATAGAGACATAATTGAAAATACCCCCACCACAGCATACACATTCCTCGCAAACAAACTAAGGAAAATCCCCACAACACTAAACAGGTTCACACAGACCATGCTTAAAGCATGGAAGGAAGAAGCAGGCAAACTGCCCCCAACCCCATCCTCACTAATCCCCCGGGCACACACCCCACTATTACATCTGGGGCATTTGCCCATTCGTTTGAAAATGTCTGTACGGGGGGGAGAGAAAGGGTTAATATGCAGACCAATAGGAAAGCCGGAGGCGGAGCCCACCTGTTTATAAAAGGGCTTAGCCTGAGGTTTGGGGGTAGGTAGTTGGTTGGTTTTAGTGGGTTGGTTGGTTGGGAAAGGCAGTTGGAAAAGCAGTTGGCAGAAAGTTGGAATTAGAGAGACAGTTAGGGCAGTGGGTTCTTGTGTGAGGGGTGGTAGAAGAGTTAGAGACAGGATAAAAATAAGACTAAGAAGGTAAAGAGTAACAATGTTTTGAATGCAGTTAAAGATTATTTGTGTCTGCAATAAACTACACTCTTCTTTGTTAACTTAAGAACCTGACTGAGACTAAGTGATTTACCAGGGAGGACCTGGTTGGTGGTAGCGGATTAGTGGTGTACAGGTCAATAGTCCGTGAGATGACCGGGGGCTCCATACGAACGCCACACCATCATGCAGCACAAAACTTCCAGATGAAAACTTGGGAGTGACAGGAGGCGGCGGCAGTAGCAGCATCCTGCGAGGCCTTACAGCAGCAACGGGAGATGGCAGCAATAGCAGCGGCAGCCTGCGAGGCCTGGTGGGGACACAAGCAGTGGGGCTTGCAAGTCCTCCTGACGGTAGTGGGGGGCAGTGGCAGAAGCTGTGGCAACCTGCCTCAGCAAGGCTTGTAGGCCACCTCTGCTTCTGCCACCGTCTCCTGCTGCCGCTGCATGGCCTTGCAGGCTGCCACTACTGAAACTGCCATGACAAGGCCTTGCAGGCCAGAGCTGCTTCTGCCACCCCTGCCCACTGCTGTGGCGAGGCTTCACAGGCTGCTTATTGTGCCCCTGCTGCCAGGCTGCCACTGCTTCTGCCCTCTAATTGTTGATTCTGTCACTGCCAGGCTGCTGCTGCTTCTGCGCCTAGCAGTCTGGCAGTTCCAGATTATTTGTATTCACTATGACTCATCATCATACTTTGGATTGTCCGGAATACCACCATTTGGTAGCCAAGCCCCAAACCAAAAGTCTCATTAGGATGCATTTTGGCTTGCCTGCTGCTGAAAATGACAATGAGGTGATTGGTGGTATCATCAGTCATCATTTTAGACCCTTAAGTAGTAGCAGGACATTGTCCTGTTTGTCTCTGCGTAGTTCTTATTTCATACATTGTAATATATTGATATATCACAATGTTTAGCATTTTGGCTTGCCTGCTGATGAAACTGAGGGTGTGATGATTGATAATATTGTCATTTATCTGTTTTAGTCCCCTAAGTATTAGCAGTTGCTAGGACATTGTCCTGTTCACCTCTGTACGGTTCCATCCTTATTTCAGACACTGTAGTAGATTGCAATGTTTAGCTGGTAATAACACGTTTTGGACGATATATTGATGTATCACCCAGCCCTACTGCCTGGTGCAGAGGTAGACAACCTGGTGCCCCCCTGAATTGTTGAGCTATAACTACCTTCATCCCTGAGCACTGACCACACTGGCTGGGGCTGGTGGGAGTCATAGTCCAGGACGAGGAAGATCCAGAATCAAATCTTCATTCCGAATGAAGGTTATTGGCAGAAAGGTGGCTCTTCAGTGAAACACAGCATATTTTAAACAGCAAATGTCTTAACAAGTGGATAATTACGGTTGCAATTCAATTCAATTCAATTCTATATATTACCCATCAGTTTTTTAAGTATAGGTACATGGTACTCACAGGGACAAGGATCCAGGAGTTACCGTCTGATCTCTAACAAGGATCAACCTTCTGAGTGCACCTGGGTAATCCTGCATTTCTATTTTATGCGTTCTATTTTTACACATTTAAGCTCTGTAACATGTTTAGTTCTCAGATTCAGAATATTTATAAATTTACTCAGTGCTTTTTTTCTTTAAAAATGTTTAGGGGTACTCTCATTTTCCTACTCATGTTGAGATACTGCCCTTCAATGAGGCCAAACTTAGATTCACAAAATGTTTAGGGGTATGTGTACCCCTACGTCCCCCCAGAAAAAAGCACTGAATTTAATAATCGAATGGGGGTAACAAGAGACTAGGGCCCTGCGGGACCTGACATCTTTCCGCAAGGCCTGCAAGACAGAGTTGTTCCACCAGGCCTTTGGTCAGGGCCCAGCCTGACTCCCTCCTCTGGCAACCTGCACAGAACTTTGCTTAACGGTTGCCATTAATTTGATTTTAATTAATTTTTATAATGAAATGTTTTAGAATGTTGGATTATTTGATTGTTTGATTATTTGATTGTTGTTAGCCGCCCTGAGCCTGGCTTTGGCTGGGGAGGGCGGGATATAAATAAAATTTATTATTATTATTATTATTATTATTATTATTATTATTATTATTACCTTGTGGCAAAACACTGTGCAGCTCACTGAAAACCAGCCCTTCAAGGGAAGTGCTAGAAACCCAACCTCCAAGTAAGTGACCTTGCTTATTATTTCTGTACAAAGAAAAGCAGTACAGTACGATTACATCTTACACGGGGGTTCGGCTCCAAAGGTTCCATGTATACGAAAAAATGTGCCTATTCAAACCACCTCCTTGGAACCATCCCTGCATGAGCATTCCTAGACTTTGGAGCCCCCATGCCTGGCAAAGAAAGGAAGAGAGCTTAAAATCTCTTTTCACACTGGCAAAATCCAGTGTAAAAATCGCTTTTAAGTTTTCTGCCTTATTTGCTTTTAACTTGCAGAATTTCAACCAGTCAGTACCAGGTATGGTTGAAATCCTGCAAATTAAATGCACATAAGATGCAATTGTACTGTAATCAATTGTTTAAACAAATTCTTTTTCAAGGTTATAGTTCCAAAAGTCACAAAAGAGTGTTGGCTCCATGATCAAAATTATTAGTTTATTAAGCTTTTATTTAGTTGAAAAACAATGTTCCAATTGGAGTAACCAGTTACTTTGCACATATGTTTGGAAGGGGGATTAATTATAAAATGAGAAATTTGAATTAAAGCAATCAAATGAATTTGCAAGGCAGTGAGTAGAAGTACAATTAGAAACTTCTTCCACAGAATTTAGTTTACAAGATGTTATCACAACTCTCTTAACCATTTTCCTACTCTTAATGTGGCAGCTTCAGAAATCCTGAACACAAATCTTTGTAACTGGAGTATATTTGGATTAATAAATACTGGTTTGAAATGACAATTGTTTTATATAAAACTGAGTATTAAGAAGCCTGATGAAAGCTTCCCTATGTCTACTGGCTAATAAAATTTAAATCACTCTTGAGTAACCTTCTAAGATAATTCCTCAATAGGTTGTTAACACTAGCTCATAAAACAAGTTATTGTTTTGAATGAGTAAAAGGAAAATTCCTACATTGGCTCCCAGTACATTTCCGAACACAATTCAAAGTGTCGGTGCTGACCTTTAAAGCCCTAAACTGCCTCGGCCCACTATACATGAAGGAGCATCTCCACCCCCATCATTCTGCCTGGACACTGAGATCCAGCGCCGAGGGCCTTCTGGCGGTTCCCTTGCTGCAAGAAGCCAAGTTACAGGGAACCAGGCAGAGGGCCTTCTCGGTAGTGGCACCTGCCCTGTGGAATGCCCTCCCACCAGATGTCAAATAGAAAAACAACTACCAGACTTTTAGAAGGCATCTGAAGGCAGCCCTGTTTAAGGAAGCTTTTAATGTTTAACAGATTATTGTATTTTACCTGGAGTACTGTGTCCAGTTCTGGGCACCACAGTTCAAGAAGGACACTGACAAACTGGAACGTGTCCAGAGGAGGGCAACCAAAATGGTCAAAGGCCTGGAAACGATGCCTTATGAGGAACGGCTAAGGGAGCTGGGCATGTTTAGCCTGGAGAAGAGGAGGTTAAGGGGTGATATGATAGCCATGTTCAAATATATAAAAGGATGTCACATAGAGGAGGGAGAAAGGTTGTTTTCTGCTGCTCCAGAGAAGCGGACACGGAGCAATGGATCCAAACTACAAGAAAGAAGATTCCACCTAAACATTAGGAAGAACTTCCTGACAGTAAGAGCTGTTCGACAGTGGAATTTGCTGCCAAGGAGTGTGGTGGAGTCTCCTTCTTTGGAGATCTTTAAGCAGAGGCTTGACAACCATATGTCAGGAATGCTCTGATGGTGTTTCCTGCTTGGCAGGGAGTTGGACTCGATGGCCCTTGCGGTCTCTTCCAACTCTATGATTCTATGATTCTATGATTCTAATCTTTTGTTGGAAACCACCCAGAGTGGCTGGGGAAACCCAGCCAGATGGGCAGGGTATAAATAATAAATTATTATTCTATTATTATTCATTGTCCAATGGTAGTTTCACAGAATGTAACCTCCAATGCAGACTGAGACATGGTGGCAAAATTTAATTTATGCTTTGTTTTAACCTTACAGACCTCAGCATTATACAGAACTCTGAAGGGAAGAAATGTATGTCTCAAAACACATTAAGCAGCAAAGAAACTGCATCTCATCAAAATTATATAGTGGCTTTCAGACAATAGTTAACAACGCAATCCTATACATGTCTACTCAGAAGTAAATATCATTTCGTTACATAGCATTACTCCAGGGTGCATGAACATAGGATAGAAGCATAAGGTATGTTTAGTAGCACTGGGAAATATATTGATATATTGTCCAAAACCGGTTGAAGTCCATATCGTGATATCGGTTTCTTAATTTTTGACCTGGCAATATATCGCGAATCATGATGTTAGTGTGTGTGATATGCAAAAATCAGAATGTGGGAAAAACCTTGAATTTACAAAAGCAACCACTTGTGCTACAATTGTGAAAATGGACAGGGTACCCATGACAGCAAAGCATGTTTCATGTTGACTTATTAGAAATACAAGGCAGCATTACCGACATATTTCAAAAAGTAATTTAATATATAACACTGGCTCACAACACCACTGTATTTTACTATTTATATTTTTCCCAGCCATTCATAGGAAATGAGAGTTGTAAAATGTTTTGATTACTTTACTTCCCAGAGGCACAACCAATGAGGCCTGTGCAGCAATGGGACATGGTGAGGACTTGCCCTGATGGAAGTGCATAAATCATTCTATGATTCCAAGGGAAAATAATTACACTGTTGCCTAGCTATGCCAACCTAATACACAAAGGAATTTTTTGCCAATACTTATTCATCAATGACAATTTATAAAATAAAATTCCATCATGTGTATTAATTCTTTGTCGCTCTCAGCTGCAGCTAAACGACATGGCATTGTTCCATGTCCATTTCAAATTGAGAAAACACAGAGATTAAGAGTGCTACAAAAGTTTACCACAAAATGCCTGCAAGAAAAAAATCTTATGGAGGGGTAAGGCAAATAATAAAATAAAATAAAATAAAATTCTAACCTTAGCCTCTCCTCTCTCACACACAAACATATGTGTTCACTGAGAAGAGTCAGCACACATTGTCAATTTAAGTTGGACTAATTAATAATCCTTATGACAACAGTGTATGCATCCTATTAATATGCTACCTTGTTTATAAACAGGCACAACACCAAGATCACACATCTATCATCTATAAAGATCATCTCTGCCAGAAGTCCCCACTTAGAAAGATATCACACTCTAAGTGGAAGCCTAGTATAGATGATTACTTCAACTTGAATTCAGGGGCAGGGATCTATTATAATACAAGACTTATGGTATAAAGTATATATACTGTGTATATATTGTATAATACAAGACTTACGGTATAATACAAGACTTACGGTAAACTTAGAATCTTCAATGCTTTCGAAGAATTCTATTCAGACTTTTATAACTGGAGCTATTGTTTTTATTAAGTTATGCTTACGTTTCCAATAAGTATCTCTGCTTCCAGCAAACACTGGCTTTATAATAACCACTGATGTTGCAGAAAAGAAAAGAAAAACAAAATGGATTGTCTCCAACGCTTCAGTTGCATGTGGGGAGCAGACTTCAGCTTGCACAATGGGCCTTTCTATTCCTCTCCTCGCCCCTGTAGTCTGGATGCACTCAAAATGTGTTATAGGATGGGGGGGGGGGGGCTTCTTTGGAACAGAGTCTAGGGTTGTGCGGGGCACTCAAGGCAGGGGAGAGCAAAGGAAAGTACCACTGGACACAACCCTAAGGCTGCAATCGTACATACATCTTAAATACCAGCAATGTCAATGGGACATGTTACTCTATGCATCTTTTCTTGGAAGAAGGTAAAGGTAAAGGGACCCCTGACCATTAGGTCCAGTCGTGACCGACTCTGGGGTTGTGGCGCTCATCTTGCTTTATTGGTCGAGGGAGCTGGCGTACAGCTTCCGGGTCATGTGGCCAGCATGACAAAGCCACTTCTGGCGAACCAGGGCAATGCACAGAAACGCCGTTTACCTTCCCGCCGGAGCGGTACCTATTTATCTACTTGCACGTTGATGTGCTTTCGAACTGCTAGGTTGGCAGGAGCAGGGACCAAACAACGGGAGCTCACCCCATTGCGGGGATTCGAACTGCCGACCTTCTGATCGGCAAGTCCTAGGCTCTGTGGTTTAACCCACAGCGCCACCCGCGTCCCTTTCTTGGAAGAAAGGCTCACTAAATTCAGTGAAGTTTGCTCCTTGGAATTTGCATACACAACCTACTTGGACAAAGAATTGCAGCCGAAAGGAGAAGCAACATTCTGGCATAGAGAACCTGCATTAGATTTTTGAAGCCTCGTGCAGTGTACTGCCATGATAACACAACAGGGAAATGAGATGGGATGGTATATACAAAACAGTAAGTATATAAAATTGACCTTTTACATTTAAGTTTAACTGCAAATAATACGCTAGTAAATGAGGCATGATCTCGTTACATTATGTCGAGAATTGGATGACATTTAATTTTGAACGTAGTAGGTGATAACGTTTCAAATTCAGACATTCATCTGTGCTATTATCTTAACACCACAGAAGCCATTGCTATCAGCATTTTTTTTTTCATTTCTGTGATTGTCCTCCAGTGAATTCTCAAGAATTTCTAATAAAAATGAATTATTGTACTAATTAGTAAATCACTAATAAAAAAACAAGCTTTCAGTATACTGTAATTTATCCTGGATAATATTACTTTATCATCCAAACGTTAACACATCATAAGGATGAAGTATACCGGTTCTCAGTGTTTTTACACACAAAGCCGTAACTGACAATGAAGCTCACACACCTTTAAAGAGCAGTTTTACCTGCAAAAACAAAGCCAGCACAAGTGGTTGCCTTTAGTTAGCTTAGCTGTACTATATCAGAGAGAACTGGAAAACTAGAGTAGCTGCTACTTTTAGATACAGCAAATAATTTCCCCTCCTCCCTCTTTGAAAATACTCTGATTATCTTACTTGCAGTAAGTTGCAGTTTTGTGTGGATTTATAAAAAGCTTCCATTAAACGAACACTCTCTTCCCAAAATTGTTCTATGGTGTTTTAACATTTTTCTTCCATTTTAAAAAAAAATCCTAATTAATACATTAGGGCAGTGGTTTTCAACCAGTGTGTGATGGAACCCTGGGATGCCTTGAATGATTGATGGTCAGGCTGTCGCAGGCAACACCGGCCTCCGTCCCTCTTTCCTTCCCTCCCTCCTCTGATGCCCTCTCACGTCTCTGCCTCCCAAAGGCTTGCACAGCTGTTTGTTGCAGCAACCCTGGCTACAAGCTCCCCAGGCAAATGGTGCCTCTGGGGCTGGCCAGGGGGTGCTTCCCAGGCCCCTGTGGGGCAATGTGAGGAGGCACCTCTCTTTGGGGCAGAGAGGGCAGCTCAGAGACCAGAGTGGCAGCAGTGGCTGTCTGGATGACTCCCAAGGAGAGGGGAAAGGGAAGAGGGAAGAGGAGAGGAGGCTGAGGGAACCCTCCACAAGGGAGAGTGTTTGAAAAAGGGTGAGAAGATGTCAGTTCTGCAGGCAAGGGGTGACATAACTGGGCTACTGAGCCCCACAGGGGTGCCGCAAAAAGAATTTAGTTGGTCAAGGGAGACATGGACTCAAAAAGGCATTAGGGTTTAGGGTTGGTGAAGAAAAAAATCACTTCTTTTCCTATGTGTAGCTGCTGAGGACACACTTCTATCAATCACAGTATGGTCGTATAAATTCTACTAACAATGAAGAGCTCTTTGCTCAAAAAGTTTTAGTGAGGTCCAATTTAGGTCTTAGAACATCTTACAAGGAAAAAAATACTTGAGTGCAACTCAACTATTATTAAATTGCATTGGCTAAAATGAGAATAAAAGTTCATCGTGACTAACTTTTCACAATGATTTCAACTGGGCTCCATGACCCTGAGCTCTCTCAAAGCTGTTTTGACTTCTATCCCTAACTGCAAATAAGCATATATGTATATATTCCAGATTTCAGACCTAAGCAACTTCTTGATTTTAGCTCCCAATGCATCAGGTAAGCGCAACTGCTATGATCACTATAGCCACAGAGCATGTAAACTAGGCAGAGCAACAAAATGTAGCACGAATAACCAGGCACTACTTAGAAACTATAATTATTTCCCTATTATTTCCTGCAGTCACAACATATCCCACTTTGTATCTTGCTAGATCCCAACACTCCCCCTCTTCCTCACTGCTTGCTGAAGGACAAGGTAAGAGTCCTGTTTTGTTTAGCCAGAAATCTAAAACAAATAATAAACAGTGTGTGTAAAAGGAAGGCAAAAAAATGTGTCCAAATTTAAGATGGCCAGTCATCTTATATTGTACACTATTGTTGGCAACTACATAGCAGTGTTATGTTCCTATGCTCTAAGATAAACAAGGTTATGAGGAAAAGTTTTAAAAACAACTACCTTTTTCAAATTTAATTTAATCTGAGGGATTACAAACCTGGGCCACTTTAACAGAATTCTGAGTCGATCCACCAGCATGGTACTCTACTTTGAACTTTTTCACAAGTTCTTCAAATCTGTAAGAAATCACAGGAAGAGAAGAGAAAAAAGGAAGTTACTTTTTTATTTTCCACACTTTAGAACTTCACACTACAAAACTATTTGAGCTAAATGAAATTCAAGTTACTAGCTGGTTTTTTTTTCCTTACAAGGGGGGCACTTAATAAACACGCAAACACACACACTTCACCAATTCTGGCACTATTTGAGAATCCTTGCTTAAAAGAGAAACAGCATACACTGAGAGAACAGGCCTCTCTATCAAGCAAGATACTGAACATACGGTATATGTATTGTTTCTTACAGCCATGTTTTTCTTTCAGCAATTTTTCTGGCTGAAAATATGGAGGTAAATCCATATTCTCAAACAAATACAGTGGTACCTCGGGTTAAGTACTTAATTCGTTCCGGAGGTCCGTTCTTAACCTAAAACTGTTCTTAACCTGAAGCACCACTTTAGGTAATGGGGCTTCCCGCTGCCGTCGCACTGCCAGAGCACAATTTCTGTTCTCATCCTGAAGCAAAGTTCTTAACCTGAAGCACTATTTCTGGGTTAGCGGAGTCTGTAACCTGAAGCGTATGTAACCCGAGGTACCACTGTATATGCAAAGTTCTGGCGCACACACAAGAATGAAAAAAGTTGTTTCTCTTCGTTTTCTTTTCCAATGTAAATGAGGTATTTCTCTGAATGATCTTGTTTTAATCCATCTTGAATCTGAACATATACCCAAACAATTAATTTCTCATATGCTGCTATATTAAGCCGTACTTCAGCTGATTATGCACATTTTAAGTTCTTTTTATATTAAGTCCCACAACTTTACTGGAATTGAATCTTATGCTCGACCCATTTAACTCGTGCACAAATTTATTGCATATGTCACCCAAGCAGATGTGGCTGGAGTCAGAGCAGACACCATGGGGCCAAAATAATAAGGACATGAGGATGGAAGGAAAAGGTCTCCCACCCGAATATGTATTTATGGTGCCAAACTTTCTTGTTTAATAGCTATTTTACCTTTCAGTACAACATTAAGAATTAAGGGTGAAACCAGTGCTCCTGATCTTCTTAAGGAATGGTGTTTAATCAGGTGGAGGCAGCCCCTACAGCAAACCCACGCACCATGCTGTTCTGGATAGTCCCCTAAACCTATGGTTCAGGGGCACATGGGAAAGGCAGGGGGAACTGGAGGAACAAACCAACTTTCAAACCTTAGTTTATTATGTTGGCATATTTCCACCACCCGTAGTTAAGGTTAGCCACAACTTGGGATTTATTATACTGAAAATCACAGCAAGCAATTCTTAAGTGAAATAAGTAAATACTAGGATTTAGGTGCAATGTTGAACTGCAGTTAATCTAAAGCTGATTTTTCATATCCTCCTCATGACTGTGGTGGAGGGAGGAGGGGTGCATACACATGACACTGGGCCACTGTGTGGCTTTTCCATGGTACATATTGCGACTAAGCTGCATTCACAGTTATGGATATATCAGAGCAGTCATAATGATCACAGGCTGCACTGGGGGGGAAATAAATGTTTCTGTTGATTAGAGCTGTACTAGAAGAGAACGCATATGCAATAATTGATTTCTCAGAATGTTTTTATACTACAACAAATTCAATTTATCTGGCTGATGAAAAGATTGAGAAGCTTATTGGGTGGCAGCTTTTGGTAATAGAAATACAGTACCGATTAGAGCTTCCATTGTGATACAGACTGAATTCCCAAAGAAAAATAATTTTCTGAGCTCTCAAGGGTCTTTAGAAACTACAAGCAGACGTAAAGCTATTCCCAGTTCTGTGTTATTACAATAATATCTACAAAAATGTTTCCCACCTTTCTACTGCAATCGCACCAAAAGTGGCTCATAATTCAGAAATGAAACAAAATTACAAACGAAGCAAACAGCAAATGATTAAAATAGCAGTAGTTTAACATAGCATAAATGAGATATTAAAACGGGAAGAACAGTCTTCATAGCCCAACAAAAAGCAGGCAGTGATGTATCAGATGTATCTCCCTAAGGCGGCTGTTGCACAATCCAGATGTTTTATCTGAGAAAGTCCTGTGTCTCATGCATGTTTGCAACACTTCAGATGGAAATAGGACTTGGAAGATAGTCTCCAAAGAAGTATAGTGTTCTTTGGCAGGCAGTGGTTCCAGATATAAGAGGACTTTGAAAGTTTCACTCTCTCTAAATACAGTATGTTTACATACTGAGGAGCACTACTAGATTCAGAATGTCTCCTGGATGTTTTGGTGACAGCCAGGAGTGTCTTTAAGCATATTCACCTGGTAAATCAGCTGTGCTCAACCTAAACAAATCAGACCAGACTTCAGCCATTTAGGCTCTAATCACCACCAAATTGAATTAATGCAAATTGCTCTAAATCTACCCATAAAGATAATTCAGAAACTTCAGGTGGCTAAGGATAAAGCTGCCAAAGTTCTGGCTGGGCTCAGGTGATCAGAACACACTACTCTAAACCTTTACCTAACTTTGCTGATTTATCAGTTTGTTTCTGGGCTCAGTTTAAGGGGCCCATGTCATCAGCTTTCTCCAACCAACTGTAACTCCATCTTGTCTTAAGCTGCAGGCTGTTCACTCCAACCAATCCAAAACTGCCCCCAAACACCAGATCAGAATTTCTTCTACACCCTAAAAATAGACCAAGGAAAAGTAGCCGAGTGCCAAATGTAAACTGATGACATCAAAGTTAAAATCTCTGGGTGATCTTACCCAGTTGCTATATGTAAACGTTAAACAGCATTAGAGACAAGATGGGACTCTTCAGTACAGTGGTACCTTGGGTTAAGTACTTAATTCGTTCCGGAGGCCCGTTCTTAACCTGAAACTGTTCTTAACCTGAAGCACCACATTAGCTAATGGGGCCTCCTGCTGCCGCCGCGCTGCCGGAGCCTGATTTCTGTTCTTATCCTGAAGCAAAGTTCTTAACCTGAAGCACTATTTCTGGGTTAGCTGAGTGTGTAACCTGAAGCGTATGTAACCTGAAGCATATGTAACCCGAGGTACCACTGTACTATTCCACAAGAAAAGCAGAAATCCTCCTGCATCTTCTAGTGATGTGAAACCCTTATTGTCCTATGTAGGATCCACTTGTTGAATGGCTAAATAAGGTACAGTGGTACCTCGGGTTACAAACACCTCGGGTTACAAACACTTCGGGTTACAGACTCCACTAACCTGGAAGTAGGACCTCGGGTTAAGAACTTTGCCCCAGGATGAGTATAGAAATCGCCAGTGGCAGCTGTGGGAGGCCCCATTAGCTGAAGTGGTACCTCAGGTTAAGAATGGTTTCAGGTTAAGAACGGACCTCTGGAACGAATTAAGTTCGTAACCAGAGGTACCACTGTATTCTCTAAATCACACAGAAAATAAAGGTAGCAGTGTTTGCCCTTAAGAAAAATTCCAAAATCTGTATTATGGCAATATGTGTATGACTTGGAGAACACTGCTACAGTGGTACCTTAGGTTACATAAGCTTCAGGTTACATACGCTTCAGGTTACAGACTCCGCTAATCCAGAAATAGTACTTCAGGTTAAGAACTTTGCTTCAGGATGAGAACAGAAATCATGCTCCGGCAGCGCAGCAGCAGCGGGAGGCACCATTAGCTAAAGTGGTGCTTCAGGTTAAGAACAGTTTCAGGTTAAGTACAGACCTCCAGAACGAATTAAGTACTTAACCCGAGGTACCACTGTATTTACTTGTTCAACAGTAAGAGTCTAATCTGGAGGACAAGGATTCTATGCCACTTGAAAACTTCATTTTTGGGGGGAACATTCCCTCCAACTGCATTCTATTGACTTTTTGTCTGGCACAATTCCTAAAACTAATCTCCACCATTGCTAACATAAAGACTGCCTAGTTCCTTTTGATTCCTGTTTTTTACCTGCTAAGGAACCAGTGCATTTTAACTAAAAGGTGGAGACAGGTCTGTGTAACAGGTTAGCCTAATAAAGGTATTTTAAAAAGGTAAAGGACCCCTGACAGTTAAGTCCAGTCACGAATGACTCTGGGGTTGCGGTGCTCATCTCGTTTTAAAGGCTAAGGGAGCTGTCTGCTCCACAGACAGTTTTTCTGGGTCATGTGGCCAGCATGACTAAGCCGCTTCTGGCACAATAGAACACCGAAACCAGAGCAGCGCATAGAAACGTCATTTACCTTCCCACCTATTTATCTACTTGCACTTTTTGGGGTGCTTTAAAACTGCTAGGTTGGCAGGAGCTGGGACTGAGCAACAGGAGCTCACCCCGTCATGGGGATTTGAACCGCCAACCTCCTGATCGGCAAGCACAAGAGGCTCAGTGGTTTATACCACACCACCACCCACGTTGTATTGACCTAACACAATTTTTGGGGTTTTTTTCTTATGCGCCAAAATAGCTGTTTTTACTTCTTTTGTGATTGAGAAAAATAAAGAATTTAAAGACGATTGCTGTTATTATCTAGGAAGTCATGTAGCACTGACAAATTTATGTGCATGCTTCTATTTGCAACGTTTATCTATTATTTTTAACATGTCATAATCTCTAAAATAAATTTTATTCGGTGTTCAACAGCATTTCAGAACTTCATACATGGGAATTCTCAAAGATGAATAGCAAAGCAGGGAGAGACTTTCAGGTAATAGCAAAAATAAAATGCAGCTTTTTTCATTTTAGGGCTTTTCACAAAACACATGGTTAAAGGTGGCTGACTTTACTGAAAAGAAAAAAGTCTTTAAATCACAATCCTTAAGAGCTAATGTTTTAACCTTACTTTTGTATCGATGTTACTTTTTCCATCTTGTTCCAATAATGTTTAAATGCAACCATATGTGGAAAATGTTCTTTTGGCGTCCATCAAACTGACATTTAAGTGCATTTTTTCAACCTCTAATGTTTGTGGTAAAGTATTTCAAAGCTATGAACCTTCGAAAATGCACAGGCAAATTGTCTCTTTCATATATTAACATTTGGTCTTCATAACATGGAACCTGTTTGGAATTACTAACTTCTGATTTAGTTGCTATTTGTTTGGATGAGGTGGTTTTGGAAAATATAGTACTTGTTTGAGGTAATGCTAGTTTGCAGTAATAAATACTTCCAAGAGGAGTTGCAGTTTTCAGAAGCGTTCTACAGAAAAGTATAATCAGCTGTTTTAACTAGCAGTATATGAAGAGTCCTAAATACAATCACCTTCTTAATGCAGTTAGTTGCAAACCATGGTAATTTTCTCTTTTAGTAAAAGGGTTTTCTTTCATTCCTAGTCATTTCACCAGGAAATAAAGAAACTGAGTGCAAACCTATACAAGTCCTCTCAGAAGTTCCATAGGGCTTATTTGCAGGCAAGTATGTATGGGATTGCAGACTTAGGGTGGCAACAGTTATAGGGAAGAGACTTTTAGTAGATGTTTACCTATTAACAGCCATTCTTCTTTGCCTTTTTTTTTCTTTTTTATGTTGTCACTTTTCTCTACGAATGGCTAACTGGGTTGCAAGTGTCATACCTGAAGCCAAATGTCTCTAACATGAATAGTCTTATCATTTAGAGCAAAAGATGATAATATCAATGCATAAACTAGGTATGTTCAAATAAATGTGATCTTACTTTACTCCGGCGTTCCTCTTTCTCAGTAACATTTCAGCAAATACCTGGTCCCAAAGAAGGATAAAGACTGAACTGTTCAGTGTAACTTTCCTCAACTTTTGGGGGGTTGTGGTTTTGTTTTTTTAATGAAAAACATCCACAAAAGGCTGCAATTCTGAGTGGAAAACGGGTGCATCTGTTGGGGGTACTTAATCTTTCACTCTTCAGCTGTTTTACCCTCATTCCAAATGTCCTGTTATTGGCCTTCTGATATTGGGATGTATAGAAAGGAAAGGCAGGAGGCGTTTTGAATCAGTATGGCCACAAAACACATTGAAAGGCTTAAGCATGCATATAGTAAACAGAGGTGGCTAACTTTTTTTAGCTGGAGGGCTGTATTTGCTGTTGACCAAACCTCTCCCAAGTGCTATCTGTGGCAAGTGTGGCCAATGCAAAAGTGAATGTTGCAAAAGTAGGTGTTGCCCCCCTCATTCTCTTTCGCACCCAGCACACAAATACTATCCACACTTAACAGAATTTTCCTCCCCATCAAGCTCTCTCTGCTCTAAGAAGGAGCGATGGAGATGAACATTATCCACTCTCCACGTGAGAGAGAGACAAGGGAAAACCAGGGAGAAAAAGCCAAACCATGTAGCAGAACCAACTCTTGACCTTGCTCCTCCTTTTCCTCTCCTCTCCATGTGTCAGTTGCCTGTTGGAAAGGAACGCCACTGAGAGCAGTGGTGGCTACTGATCTGGCAGCACCAAACTACCCGCTAGCCTTGACAGCGTATCAGAGCACTCCAGAAACAGGAAAATACTCTCTGATCTGTTCCGGTGTTTCACAAGGAAACATTGGAGCAAGGTAGAGCGGGCCTTTCTGTTTTCAGAGTGTTCTAATCTGTTCTCAGTGGCAGCTGGGGTTTCAGTAAATTTGGCCAAGGGGATGGAACGGGCTTTTGAAAAGGGCTTGGGCCAGGCAAATCAGGTTCATGGACCCCTCAGTCACTCCTAACCTAGAATATTTTACAACGCAATACCACCTTAACATTTATGCAGTTCAAAGAACCTTTTAAAGAACCTTGTTTCAAAACCTGAATAATTCATTCAGGTGATTCCATGTTCTCAGAGTGTTACAAGCTCACATCACTTTACACAGGGCTGCTTTTGAAGACTGTGAGTTCAGTATCCTTGCAGACAACACAGCCTCCTGAGAAATGTGAACCTATTACACAAATGCCTCAAAGTCTTAATTGTCTTTTGAGAGTTTGTGTTACAGTTTATTCTTTGTGCGGAACTAAATTTGCTGCTTTGAACACATCCTGCTCCAATTGGCGCAACTGTGAATCAGAGCCCAATTTGGATTTCATGGGGGAGCCAGCAAGAAAAGACTTGAAGGTTCACCAATGCATTTGTCTGTGCCTGTGAAGCTGACAATCCCTCCTGCATTTGCAAATACAGTAACATCTGCATCAGCTAACAAATCCACTGCTGCTACAAAATTTAGAATTCGAAATCCGTCTCTCCAAGTCCTGTCAGTTTAGATGAAAGTGTTGGGTGCTATATAATGACATTGGGGGCTCTTGCAATCCAGTACAATTGAGCACATTTGATTCGACGCAGAGTGAAAAATTTAGAACATCATTCAACTTTTAAGCTAGAAATGCAAATTGCTTCTCAGTTAAAGTGTTTGTTATTTCAGGTCTGCTACCAGAGCTGTATGGCAAGGGAAGCTGAATTGCAGGGGGCAGGGGAATAAACACCCAGAAAATGTAGAATTAATAACCATAATCCAAATTATGTAATGCATCAGGTGAAACTTAATTTCCCATTTCCTCTCCGGAAGAGTAGATGCCGACTGACACTGCAGTTTCATCTACTTACTCAGTCCAATCAATGTGTTTCAGTAATAATAACACTTAATATTAGACTCAAAGAACAGAATTAGCAGGAGCCAAGTTTGAGCTCTTTTCATATCAAGGACAGGTTCACTTATATTGTTGCTTATTTTAAGATTATGTATGATCAGATTCCATATGCCTCATCCCCTTCCTATCATCAGCAGTTGCCCCTGCTCCTGTTTTGTCTTTGGAGATGCCTTCTAAACATTTTAGCTGGGATCCAGGGAATGTGAGCAGAACACAGCTTGCACAAGGGGCTTCCTCCTTCTCCCTTCCCCATTGCAACTTTCCAGTACTGAGGGGTTAGGGTTAGGGTTAGGGATTTGCCGATGTGGTCCAAAGGAAAGCAGAACAGTATGTTTGGCACTAGCTTGACTGAAGTAGTTGCCAGAAGAAAGTATAAGGGACGCCATCTTAGGGACTCCACTCCAGACTTGTGTGGGGTTTATTCCTTAGCCTTTTCGTCTCTAGAGTGAACAGCCCATCTGCTCCTTACTTCCCTCTACAGCACATGCAGAAACCGCCTTCCTGACCATTACAACTACAGTGGTACCTCCGGTTGCGGAGGGGATCCATTCCAGAGCTCCGGTAGGATCCCAAGGTTTTTGCAACCGGAGATGCTTGTTCTGCGCATGCAGCAAAACCTGGAAAATTACTTCGGGGTTTACCACGTGTGTGTTCTGAAGGATACGTAACAAGAGGTGCACGTAACTATTGGTCTCGTCCGCTCAATCTGCTAGAGCCTGTCTTCACATGCAGGGGGAGTTCCTAGCTCTCTGAGGGTTTGAGACCCTCACTTGGTTTAGTCGAAGCCGTTCCTGGGGTGTGGTAACTGTTGAATGCTGACAGCTTCTAGGAGCCACTGCTGAGAGCTGTGGGGACCAAAGGCGGACAAACAACCCCAGGAAGAGTATAAAGTGCCCCCCACCAGAGGTGCTCCCCGTCCCCTAACACTCCATACGCAAGGTATTATCAATTAGTATTATTTTATTATGATTACTATTGATGAATTGAACACCACTTTTCAGCCCTCTAGCTCCTTCCCCAATATAAGTACCGTATTTTTTGCTCCATAAGACTCACTTTTTCCCTCCTAAACAGTAAGGGGAAATGTGTGTGCGTCTTATGGAGCGAATGCAGGCTGCGCAGCTATCACAGAAGCCAGAACAGCAAGAGGGATTGCTGCTTTCACTGCACAGCGATCCCTCTTGCTGTTCTGGCTTCTGAGATTCAGAATATTTTTTTCCTTGTTTTCCTCCTCCAAAAACTAGGTGCGTCTTGTGGTCTGGTGCGTCTTATAGAGCGAAAAATACGGTAATTAGACCATGGGACAGAGGATAGGGAGGAGGCAGCAGCACGGGGCATTTTGTGAGCATCCTCAGAGCTCTTTGCAAGCATTCAAAAAGAAAACTTGCAAAAGACTTGACCCCTTTTGGGACAAGAAGCAAGGTGCTCACACATCTCCAGAGGGTACACAACCAAGCAGGATTAAGTAAAATTCTTTCATAAAAAGATTGAATATCAAATTTGTCACTATTCTGTGATAAATATAAAGAAAAGATTATCCCCCACCCCTTCATCTCCATTAACACTAGTAATTGATGATCCAAAGCATCAGATAGACGCATAAATGTGCACACCGCATTTTGTCTTTAACTGATATTAATACCATTCAATCATATTCTAGATGAAAACAAATTAAAGATGTAAATCCTTCATGGTTGAAGTAGTTTCAGGTCGGTTCCTACTTAGATAAGAGGAAATACTTAACAACAAACAACAACAACAACAACTTAACAAGCCTGGAACAAGAGCAAGTGAAGAATTTACTCTGATATTAATTTCGTTTATAAACACTTTTATTTTTTGGGACTGAAATTAGCCTTGTAACAGGCACATGCTTATCTTATACAATTTCAAGTTAAATTTGGATTGTGGCTAAACCAAACAATTTTTTTACTAATTTAGATCCTTCACTATGAAGCTGAAGTAATTATTCTAAAGCCTGCCAAATCAAAACATGCAAACATACAAATGCAAGCTGCTTCTCCATTTCATTAACATGTCAGCAAAGTGACTAGAGTTTGTGTACCAGTGCTGGGTGAATTATGCTGCTAAAATTTCCAATGTGTTTTGAGTTTAACTCCAGGAATATTATGATGCAGTTTCCAATGTCTAAGCTAAACCTGGTCTTTTCTTAATTTGCAAGGGCTAAACAACTCTAAATGTTGAACTGTGTCCTACTATAAGAAAAACTCATAAGGTATTAATTTCTGTCTTCATCTGAGTCAAGTTTAATTTTATGTGAAATATTAAAAATAAGTTTTGAAAAACTTGTCATATATAGCTCTATAAAATGTGCTTTCCCTTCAGTAAGATGTTCTAATTAAAATCATGTAAGAGTACATTATCAATTATAAAAGAAAATGCAAATGGTGTTCAAGATCCTATTTTATTTACAGAACAATCTTTAAAAATGTTTAAAGTCCAAAGCACAAAATGAAGTGGGTATACCACCAAGTAACATCTGATATTAAAGAGTGAGATTTCATTCAATATCGATATTCTTCCATATAAGAATCCTTAAGAAGGTACAAAAGAGTTTCCTTGGTTAAAAAACAACAAAAGTATTTTCAAACCGTATTCATACTTGATTCCGGACCAAGCACAAGGTTGCATGGAAGATTTTCTTCAAGGTTTTTTTTTGTATGGTGCATATGACCTTGCTATATTTTTATGAAATTGTGGTTTATATATATTTAAATAAATAACTAAATAACTAAATCTGCATATAGATCTACAGTGCAGCCACACTTGGGATACAATGGACAATTTTGGATATCCCATTTGAAAAAGCTACCAATCTTAGAAAGGGTACAGAAACAGTGAAACTGACCAAGGGCTTGGAGCACCTTCCATATGAAACCATACAAGGTTTAGGGGGGGAAACACAACAGAGGAATAACTTAATCTTATTTTATTTTTGTAGCCTAGAATCCCAGTGATGATAAAGATTAGTTCTCAATCAGAGATTTTTCAGCAAAGGAAAGGAAATTCCTTGGAAGTTTTGAATCTGTCAGATGGTGTAGTCCAGGATGGTGAAACTGAAATATCAGAGAACCATCTAAAGCAGAGATGGGAAGACCTGTGGCCCACCACAAGTTGCTGGATGTTGCTCCCATCAATACTGACCACTGACCATCCTAACTGGGCCTTATGCAAACTGAAGTCGTCCAAAATTTGGAGGGGATGTCCCCCACCCCATATAAAAACACAAATTTGAACTTGCTCGCTTCCATCAAAGAATAGTAAGCATGTTCTCTCCAATCTGCTGCATTAAAGCTCAGCTTCAAACATACTCCAGCTTTGACTTCACTAATATCACCACCCACACTTCTGTCTAACTGGTAACAATAAAACACACACAATGGTTTGGTGCAAGACACATCAACCATGAAACCTGTAGCAATTCAAAATACAATCTTCCCAGTCTCTCAAACTCATTTATTTCTTTGCGTCGTGTACTCTTCAATCCTCAGAGCAGCTGAAACAGACCAGTTTAAATACATAGCTTTTTTTTTTACACAATAATAAATCTAGATTTATTAACTTGCCTTCCATAAACTATCATTTGCCGATTTCCCCCACCCATGTTAGCTTGCTTTCATTGGTCTTTGGCATATTAGACCCTTTTAATGTAAAATGTGATCACTCCCTGACAGAGAGATGCAGCCCTCAAATACTACACGCCATCCCTGACTCATTAGATCACTTGACAAATTTAGCCATAAAAAGAAATACAATGTGGTAACTCAACTTCTCTCTGTGAATAAAAAAAGCAAAACACAATTGACATCCTCTAAGCTGATTTGTGGTTTTGAAAGAAAGATAAAGGATGTCTGAAGTCAACGTCAACCTGATGTTCAGCCAAATCCTGAGGTCTCATACACGATGAAATAGCTGAAGTTCTGAAAGCCACCAGTGAATCTAAGCAGGATCATAGGTAGACTGCTTTCAGTACCATAGCCAATAAAGCCAAAATGCTTAGATTGACTGAAAAATGTACAGATCAAATTTTGCTTTATACATCACACTTTGCAGGGATACATTCCCCTTGCCTCAGAAAGTGGGGGGGGGGGCTTCAGAGCAGATTTGGGGGGGGGGTTGGGGGGAGAGAGGTATTTCTTGCGGCCCTGGATTCAACCCTAAAATTAAAAAACTAATACGGGAAGTTGTGAATGGTTTTCAGTTTGGAAATATATATTGAAGGGATTCAAATTATGTTTGGAAATGTGCAATAAAATGTATGCAGCTATGATTAACAATACATTTTACACATTTAAAGGGTAAAGGTAAAGGGACCCCTGACCATTAGGTCCAGTTGCGGATGACTCTGGGGTTGCGGCGCTCATCTCGCTTTATTGGGCCGAGGGAGCCGGCGTACAGCTTCCGGGTCATGTGGCCAGCATGACTAAGCCGTTTCTGACAAACCAGAGCAGTGCATGGAAACGCCGTTTACCTTCCCGCCGGAGCAGTACCTATTTATCTACTTGCACTTTGACGTGCTTTCGAACTGCTAGGTTGGCAGGAGCAGGGACCGAGCAACGGGAGCTCACCCTGTCACGGGGATTCAAACCGCTGATCTTCTGATCAGCAAGTCCTAGGATCTGTGGTTTAACACTTACACACACACAAACACACAGTGCGGAAGATCCTTTGATGGAAAAGGGAACAAGGTGATTTTTGCCAATTCCCTGTTCCTCCTGTGCCACCTTCCTGATATAATTACACATTTGCTGACATTGAACCCATTCTCCACCCTCTACACAAAAGTTCAAACAGGGAAGCGGTTATACTCATGCAGACTCTTATTGAAAGTAAGAGCCCTGGTAGTTTACATGAGTAATATGTTATGGAAGCGACAAACACTGGTTCCGAAATGTTAAATATTGGAGGCAAATCAGCTCAACTGGACTAATGGGAAAAGCTACTTCAAAGTGCAGGAGTAGCAGCAGCAACAGGCAGATCCTTAAAACGCAAAGTTCTGGCCTTCAAATACTTTGTCTATTACTCTCTATTTTATTCTCATATCATTACACTCAAGAATATAAACTTAAAAGGCTCACAGTCACCCAGTATAGGTTTCCCAATCTTGAAGCCTCTTTCCAGAGAAGCAATCAACAATTATATTGACTGTTGTTTTATCTGCTATATTTCTTCCATTCTCTCCGGAAAGATAAAGCACTTTTTCTCTCAAAGAAATAATTCATCACTGCAGTGTACTGCTCTCTTTTAAAAGCAATTTGTTTTCCCTTACACGTATTAATTACAGAAATACCGTTTCAAGTAAATCTGAAAGAGCATGACAGGGGGGAAAATAGCTCTGGTAAGATCACAGGAATGATGTATCAGTCATCATTTTTGGCAACAGGGGAGGCAATCAATACAAAATGGTGATAATGTAAGATCCTTATCACAAAATGAGTTTTTTTTTCAACACTTAGTAGGTAATAAACACAGGTGCTGCAAACCTATCCACACTTACCTGGAACAGAGGGACTTATTTCTAAGAAAACATGCATATATGACAATAAGGTAAAGGTAAAGGGACCCCTGACCATTAGGTCCAGTCGTGACTGACTCTGGGGTTGCGACGCTCATCTCGCTTTATTGGCCGAGGGAGCCGGCGTACAGCTTCCGGGTCATGTGGCCAGCATGACTAAGCCGCTTCTGGCGAACCAAAGCAGCACACAGAAACGCCGTTTACCTTCCCGTCGGAGCGGTACCTATTTATCTACTTGCACTTTGACATGCTTTCGAACTGCTAGGTTGGCAGGAGCTGGGACCAAGCAATGGGAGCTCACCCCATCGCAGGGATCGAACCGCCAACCTACTGATCGGCAAGTCCTAGGCTCTGTGGTTTAACCCACAGCGCCACCCGTGTCCCATATATGACAATACATTATACCAAATTAGTTAGACAGAGAATGGTGGTAATGAAGGAAACTTTCCAAACCCCACTTTACTTCCCTCCCCCAGTTCTTTTATTTCGATTACCATACATCCTGGCCAGAAACACAGGGCAAAGTTTAGCGCAATGGAAAAGGGGGAAAGCGCCACCCGCAACATTAAGTTGATGGACCATATTATTATCAATCTTTTAAATAGCATTTCTAGCACGCTTTTAGTATTGAGCCTTCTTTGTACAGTGGTACCTCGGGTTAAGAACTTAATTCGTTCTGGAGGTCCGTTCTTAACCTAAAACTGCTCTTAACCTAAAGCACCACTTTAACTAATGGGGCCTCCTGCTGCCGTCACGTGATTTCTGTTCTCATCCTGAAGCAAAGTTCTTAACCCGAGGTACTATTTCTGGGTTAGTGGAGTCTGTAACCTGAAGCGTCTGTAACCCGAGGTACCACTGTACTCACAAAAATGGGAGGCTGACAATCCATATGCACAACCCGACAGCAGCAGTGGCAAAGGAATAGCACTGGGTGGCATTTGGGGGGGGGGGTTATCATGGAACAGTTTTTATACAAATTATGCGCACAGTCCAGGTTATCAACTTGTTCAAATGCTCCCTTTGTGACACCAAAGTCTAGTAACCAATGTCTCTTCTAGCCTGAATACCGTTAAATGCTCTACCAACTCTGAACCTAAGACAACACACTTTTAAAGCATTCTACCAAAAGACAGAATAGGCAGGTGAGTTCAGACCCTGACTCCCAAGCCAATACATATTTAGACTTAAAAGTTCCTTTCTTGAAATAAAAGTAGACTTTCTCCAGTTGTGCATCACAAAAACATGGAAGCCAAGCTCTGCTTCTCCCTTAAAGGCTAGAAAAAGATACATAGAAAACTATTCGGGAAAACACACACTTTGCAGCACAAAATGTGTCAGCCTGCTTTTAAGAAGAAAACACAACTTCCTATAGCACTTTTGATTATATTTCCTCTTCTTTTTTCCACTATTGAGGCACAACAATGAATTATGACTGCAAAGATGCTGCATAGGTCACCTCACTGAACAGAAACTGCCTCTCAGTTATTCATCTGTTTCTTTCTACAATTTATGAGGTTCAGTAAATGGGAGGTCTTGACTATGGGACTTTAAATACTGCAGAAAATAAGCTTGATGCAGACGAATGCCCCACCTCAAGGTTATTATAAAAATGATGGCTTTCGCAGCAGCAAATGCCAACATAAAGAACTGAGAGATCATTAGAAACAGCAGTGAGTATCCTGATTTCATTGAAGCAAAGTGAGATTTCATTCAAATACAAAATGTTAGTAAACATAAAGCTATATATAGCAAAGAACTTTATATTTATCATCAAACGGTATCATGCTGTCCAGGACATATCACAACGGTAGAAACAATAAAATTAAAACAATGCTAAAAAGTGGAGAGCAGATATAAAACGTCTTTTTCTTTTTTTACACTATTTTAAGAAAATCAGTAAACCCTCACTGCCTTTGTATTTTTATGGGATTTTTAAAACTTGTTTTTTATGAATATGATTGGGTTTTTTATTATGTGCTTCAGTAAGTCTCCTTGAGTACCTGGGAGGTAGAAAGGTATAGTATAAATACTATAAGAAGTCAAATACAGCCAAAGCCACACTTTGAAAAGCGTCCCTGCAGTTTTGTGAGCCGCCATTGCTTCGTAAGGTCCATGCATTTTGGCTCACTATCCAACCCAATGGCCAGGTTCAGACACATGGCCAGGTAAGCCAGCCTCCTCTCAAGTTCACGTCTTCCAACCTCTCCGTCTTGCTGGACGGTAGAAGAAGAAGAAGAAGAAGAAGAAGAAGAAGAAGAAGAAGAAGAAAAAGAAGAGGAAGAGGAGGAGGAGTTTGGATTTGATATCCCGCTTTATCACTCCCCTTCAGGAGTCTCAAAGCGGCTAACATTCTCCTTTCCCTTCCTCCCCCACAACAAACACTCTGTGAGGTGAGTGGGGCTGAGAGACTTCAGAGAAGTGTGACTAGAGAAGTGTCACCCAGCAGCTGCATGTGGAGGAGTGGAGACGCGAACCCGGTTCCCCAGATTACGAGTCCACCGCTCTTAACCACTACACCACACTGGTAGGAAAAGTTCTCAAGCTTTAACTTTACGGCAGCTTGTCACATCATCCCAAGTGGGAACTTTTGCTAGAGCTGCAACATTTAGTTGGAGATGTCAAAATAAACTTGCAAAATGTAACTGTTGAAGGATGTGCGGCATTAGGACATCATCGTGCCCTGAGGGAATAAGGTTTTAGCTATGATGCCCAGAAAGATAGCATGGCTATTAATAACATATGTTTTTTCCACAGTATGGAATGGCTCAAGATCAATAGTGTCAGGGCCTGTTACCTTCAAGTACTGACTCCCCCATACTTAGGAAGAATATCTGTGGAACTTATTTCAAGCAATGAAATCCACATACCTTAAAGACAGATATACAAATATTTTGCTGCAGAAGCAAAAAAGCGGTTTTGGATGGCACCAAACTGAAAATATAGAACTCATTACTTACTATTTCCCCCATTAGATGTGGAACCAAAGAGGGGAAAAATGTTATATTTGCTGTTTCTATTCACGGAGGTTCAATTTTGTGATCATGACTAAATGTTGACAGATGCATCATCCATGAATTTGACTGATCCTCTTAAAAACTGTCTAAGCTGGTGGTCATTGCCACATCTTGTAGCAGTGGATGATGGAACTTAATTATGTGTCATGGGGAGATTTGAAAGGCTTGGATCCATACTCATCTGCAGAAAGGTGCCAAACACATATGAGAAATGCATCCCAGCATTCTACGCATGGAACCAAATTCGGATTACACAATTAGTCATTATCTGAGTGATGTTACATATCAATACCGGACAACTCCCCCCCCCCCAATAAAAATAAACCCAAAATGCATTGAGAGTGTGTATGGTTCATTCACAGGCTTGCCATCAATTAATAAACAACCTAGGTCCTGGTGAATAAACCCTGGGCAGCACCAACATCTAGTGCTACCTTGGTATTAATATAATCCTAATACAAGAACAATACAGACGACTCACAACTAGGCTAAGGGTTTGCACGTAAAGCTGAAATCATGTGTAGACCGAACAGCCCTGGAATTGTCCCCACAATACTTTTGAAGCCAATGAGTCAAGTGGGCCTTGCTCTTGCAAGATCTCACGACAGCCTCCCAGAGCAAGACCTCCCCAATGTGTGTGTTTAATTTGTGTGATTTCAGCTGGCTGTCTACCCAGTGCATAAGGCTGCCATCACACAAGTTAAACGCATGCAAGTTGTGAGTCAGCTATACAGCAGCTCCCTCATTCAGTTCACACTGCTGTCCCCCATTCCCTCCCACGCTCCCAAATCTATTACTACACATTTCCCTTTCACATGCAAACTTCCTTTTACAAGTGAACAGCACTGCTATGCTGCGCCTTGGGATGTATTAGTAGGATTTGCTTTGCCATCAAGCCTCTGTTGGGCTTTGATACCCTCACACCAGTGATGCAACTGTACAAAAAATGTTGAGGCACTTCAAAAAATGGTTCGATAATCTTTGAGTTGGAAGAGTAGCAGCAAAAATCAAATAGACTGTTTACTTTGACATACAATTCCCTTCCCATTTCATTTGAATTCCTCAAAGCAGGTGTTGTCAATATATTCCCCCCACCAACAAAAAAAAAAACACCTCAGCAACGAGAACGTTGATAGCCAGTCACTGGAAAGGAAATTATATCCCAACAAAAGGGGAATGGTTAAGTAAACTATGTGTGTACCTGGAATTAGCAAAACTGACTGATTTAATAAGGCATAAATCAAAAATTATAATTCAGAAACAATGGGAATGCTTAAATGCATATTTATACAAGCAGGGCTCAAATATGAAAGTTTGGTTGTGCCTAGACTAACCTTGTGAAGAATATAGAGAACATAAAGATTTGACTGATTATGAAAGAATCTAAGGAAGGGAAATGATAGAAGAACAGATGTAAAGATGAGTAAGATAACTAAGAGAAATGCGGTGAATGCGGTGGAAGTCTTTTATAATATTTTAACTAAGATTTATATATCGTAATGTTTAAAGCATGAATTTGGTGATATTATTGGTTATGAATCTTAAAAAGCATCTCAAAAAGCAGAAACATCACCTTGCCAACAAAGGTTCGTATAGTTAAAGCTATGGTTTTCCCAGTAGTGATGTATGGAAGTGAGAGCTGGACCATAAAGAAGGCTGATCGCCAAAGAATTGATGCTTTTGAATTATGGTGCTGGAGGAGACTCTTGAGAGTCCCATGGACTGCAAGAAGATCAAACCTATCCATTCTGAAGGAAATCAGCCCTGAGTGCTCACTGGAAGGACAGATCCTGAAGCTGAGACTCCAATACTTTGGCCACCTCATGAGAAGAGAAGAGTCCCTGGAAAAGACCCTGATGTTGGGAAAGATGGAGGGCACAAGAAGGTGATGACAGAGGACGAGATGGTTGGACAGTGTTCTCGAAGCTACCAGCATGAGTTTGACCAAACTGCAGGAGGCAGTGGAAGACAGGAGTGCCTGGCGTGCTCTGGTCCATGGGGTCACAAAGAGTCGGACACAACTAAACAACAACAATTGGTTATGAAAGAATTTTCTTTTTTAGTTTGCATTTTGGAAAACATGTATATAAATGTGTTTATGGTGTTATGTATTGTTTGTTGTTTCTTTTGTTTCTTTTTTTTTTGTAAAATTCAATAAAAATTATTTTTTAAAAAGAACACAAAAAAACACCTCTCTGAAAGCTTTAATGGATAACCATTGATTGAGCAGGATACCTTTAGGCTGGATCTAGGCACATTAAAGAAGCATTTCCATTTAAAGTATTGTAAATTTAAACAGGGAAAACAGGTAGAGAAATACGGGACTCCTTGCCACCATCTGGTGGCACAGTGTTATACTGCACATACTGTTTTTAGTCAGTTTGCCAATATGTTGGCAAATAATTTATAATCGTTATTTAATACTGAGTACATGACCCATTTTTATGATTCTGTACCCCCACTATCAGCTCACTAGCTACCCCAGCATGGTTCCACACATTTAATGAGACAGTTGTCATTCATTTTTTTCAAACCCTTTAATCCAAACATGCATTTGGGGGTGCACTTCTTAACTTTTGGCCATGTAATTGTATGATGGCTGTGCTGCTGTTGTGATCTACCTTAGGTCAGCCTGAAACCCAGTAGTGGGACCCACCTGTTGGAAGACCACTACAATGAACTATGTCGGCTTGTCTGTGAAGAACAGTAACTTTTATGAGCTGCCGCTTACTGTTGCTAGTTCAGTTTTTAAGAGAGTGAATCTGTTTACAGTCCTAAATTTAATGACGCATTAGGACATGGAACAAGAACCATTGTTTTGAGCATATTGTTTCAATTGCTTCTGATCACAGTTCTAATTTTCCCCAAGAATTAAGAAGTGTCACTCATACTTTTAAGATGAAGGATGAAACCTATTAATAAAGCACACACTTGAATATTGTCTTATGCGGTCTTCTCAGTATTACAAGTATCTTTATTTTTCTCGTTATTTGAATGTCCCAAACCAGTTAATGTGCTAAATCTGTTATCCAAGTCTGAACCTGATTAATGATGCACTGTAGCTAAGTGGAATTAAATTAGTGTATAATTGATTAGTACGTAATTGGAACAGTGTTGTAGATTTACCAACTTTAATTAGGATAGCTTATTACAGATAATTTATGTTAGAATATAAAACAAATTAGAAACAAAGTGGTGAATCAGAAGCTTAACTTTAGCTAAGGTGAACACTCTTATAGATTTGAAACACTCTATATACTTAAGGCTTGCCAAGTTCTTCAAGACAAGTAAATCATATCAGGCTAAGCTATTTAAAATGCCAAATTGCTGATTAACCTTTTACCCTGGATTTTCTAAACAATCAGCACTGTTTATACTAAATTAGTATAAAACAGTCTCACAGAAATAAGTGCACTTGCATAAATCCAAACCTGTTCAGTCTGAACACAAATAGCAGGTCAAGCACACTGACAATAGACATACATACTAAAAGTCTTTTATAAAACCAATTTAGTTGTAATCATAAATTCATTGATAGAATAGTTTTCTTTTAAAAGGATGCAGCAAAAAAAGCAACGGCTTAGTGGTAAAAAGATACTGACAATGCAAGAACTAAAACAAGACTGTTGGACATGAATTGCTATTAATTACCATGAGAAGAACAGTCACAATTATATTCATTATCTTGCATACTAATTTCACTGATAATGCCTGAGATAATATGCATATTGGCAGGTCACGTTTCTAAAAACCTTTACACAGTACAAATTGCAAAGCTTTTTCAATATTACCCCTGCTTAAACCAATGTGGGCTATTTAGGTTAGAATAATCTCATCTATCTAATCTTCTTCACCAATAATGGAATTAGCTGTATGCTGTGCCAGTAATTTACAAAGAAAGCAAAAAGGTTATTACACAGTAGGCCAGCTGAAGCCATAATGTTTAACCAAGGTGAAAAAAATGTAACACAAAACTCAGATTCATATATTTTTTCTGAGACCTGTTCACATAATCAGTTCTCATATTTCCATAAAGTCAGAAAATAAGGTGATAAGGTATCACGAAATGTATTTCAACAGAAGCAGAAGCATGCAGCTTGAAAGTGGTGATGTAAGTGAATTGGACCGAAGAGTCGGCTACAAGTTCACTAGTGGAAATCAGTACTCATATGAGCAGTGTAATAGCAGAGCTTGTACAACATTACAACTCCACTTTGATGTGCAGCGAAAATCACTGCAACTTTCCACTTCAGGTGAGTTCATGGCTACATCATCACACTGCCCACCTGAAGGGGGAAGGAATGGGTTTCTGTGCAGTCAGTCTGAAACGGGACCCAAAATCCTCATTTTTCCTCCTCCAAGGGAGCATTTCTAAAATTAACTTGAGCTCTTGAGTCAATGTATAAACAGAAAGCCAGCTGTATAAACAAGTGCTCAAAGCCCTCTCCTTTATCAGTCCGTGACGGCAATGGATGCCTTTGCCAGTTCCGGTGGAGCAGGGATGGCACGTCTGGGTCTTATCTTACATCCTGACCACAAAGACGCACAGACCTTGTCAGGTCTGACAAGAGACCCAGGAACGGCACCAGGAGCGCTCTTAGAGTTGGTGACCTCTTGCCACAAGATAAGAGTATAGGAACAGGAACAACCTTTTATGGTCAAGAGTACCAGAACAGGAATATCCGATTATGGTCATGGATGTCAACTTACGTGTATAAGCTGACGTGGTTAGATTCCTGGGGAAGAGGGGAGAGGGTGCCTGGAGGATATATATACTGCATGAAATTTCTCATTTCTTTGGACTTGCTGTGGACTGACCACGCAAGTGCCTTCTGCTATCTGGAGAGCAGAATAAACTCTTTCTCTGAATCAACCTTGGTGTCATTTGACTTCCTTCCTCCCTCCCGGGAGCAACGCAGACCCCACGAGCCGGTAAAGTCTATTAAGGCTACACACCTAAGTAGGGAGTGCACATGACCAGTGGTGATTTGCATAAATTAGCCAGCAGCTCAGTGTGGGAACTGACTCAGTGGATGCATATAGCCTAGTATCATCTGGTGTGCATTTGGCTCAACACAGTCTAGGAGACAGCTACTTAAAAATTAGTAGATTGCTGGGACAAGTGAATGAACATGACCATTTCAAGAAGCAGCAACAGCCTTGCTATTTCACATTACCAAAAACTCCAAATGACTACATCTTACCTGCTCATCTGGTTTGGTAAGACACAATGCAACGATACGCCGAAGACAAACTCCAAGACATTATGACACATCAATCAGCAGTCTTGGCTTCAATCTTCTTCCATTTCAATAATTGTCTTTTGCTGTACTTACAAGCATTTAGGTTAGCAAATTTTAAAATGACTACATTTAAAATTGTTTCCTGAAGGAAAACTGCTATAATTTGTCTTGCAGCCTACACACATTACTTGATTCGCAGAGACAACACACATCGCTGAGTTTCAAAGTCACAGAGAACTCGGTTTTGCATGACATTACTAAAATGTTTGCCATTTGACAGAGCTGGGTTTTTTGTCTTGTTCGTTAAGGAGCCAAATTGCATCTGCATATTGTAAATATGAAAGCAGCAAAAATATTCGAGGATTGGACTCCTGCCAATCAAGAAGCATGGGTACCCCCCACAAAAATTTTACAATTGGGAAATAGTTGGATTATATGATGTGTATTGTTATAATTTGGATTAATTGGTTTGATATGTTTAATTTGGTAAATGGAAACTTGATAAAAAATATTTTTTTAAAAAACAACAAATTGCATCCGCATAGGTAAGCAAATCCTTAAAAAGATTGTGTTTACATGTGGTGGGGTTATGGAAAATGGGGCAATGGAGAAGGAGGACTGCTGAATAATGCATACCATAAGTGGGACCTGCAACAAAATATACAATGTGGCGTGCTCCTGTTTTGGCTCGCTGTGTTATCTTCAAAGATACTCCATGCCACTCTACTCTACCCCACCTCGAGTTTCTCCCTCCTATAGCCAGTCAGTATTCTGTGCTCAGGAAGAATGCTTAGTCTAAACAGAATTATTTTTTTATTTCCCTGCCTTCTCCCCCAGCTTGTCACAATATTTTACATCCCTCTTGGACACGGTGCTACATAAGGTTCCGTATTCTAATGAGTTAGACATTAGTATAAAGAATGTTTACTGGGTTGCACTCTTTACCTTGTCAGTAAGATCCGCCTGGCAAACTAGCTTCAGGCCATTGCTTTCGTTACCAAGCATATTCATCATGAATCCATACATGTCTGTCATAGCTTAGTACAGCTTACCATTGTCAAGGTGTCTATGCACAGCCTCAGAAAGCTCATCTATCAGTAAATAAAGGAAGCCCTTCTTCACTTACTGGTTAATTCAATTTTCAAGCAATTGCTACTCCCAGAAAAAGTGACTTTCTAAAGTATTAAGAACTCCATCCTCAGGCTTCTCAGCCATGTTGCCTGACTATAAAACAAATTCAAAACTTTACTCAGAAATTATTTTTACTGGAATATTTGTATATATTTTAAGGCATGAAAACTCAGCACATACACCTCTTTCATTATTTTAATTAAGAAAATGGAAAACTGTCCACATGCTAACTTCAGCATGCCTGAAATAAGTGCCCCCTAGGGATAGTGACCAGAAAAAAGGCAATTACATGTTTGATGTTTATGTTTGAGTAGTCTTCTGTCAATTCCAGTTGTCCAAAATGCCTTGTTTTGTGTTCATTCATTGTGTTACTAATAGTTTTCTGCAATTTGATTTACAATAAAAACATTTATGGTAGAGAGAGTTCCAAAATTTCAGTAGTTTCAGAACTGATCTCTACAGAACACAAAACAAGGTGGTAGACTAAGGGTCTGTAGGAGGAGATCATATGTAAGGCTGGCCTCTGAAGTTGGTTCAGAAACTTCAGTTGGTGCAGAATTCAACGGCCAGGTTGCCCGACTGCATTGGCAGCCAATTGGTTTCTGGTTCCAATTCTGAGTGCTGGTTTTGACCTATAAAGCCTTAAACAACTCAGGACCACAATACCTCAAGGCCCATCTCTCTCCACATCAACCTACCCAGACTCTGCAATCATCATCTGAGGCCCTTCTTCATTTTCTTCCTCCATGGGAGGTCCAGAGGGTGGCAACATGAGAATGGGTCTTTCCTGCAATGGTTCCATTTGTGGAATGCTCTCCCCAGGGACTACAACTCCCATCACCCATAGCTAGCAAGGCCAGAGCTCAGGGATGATGGGAGTTGTAGTCCAACAACATCTGGGGACCCACAGGTTGAGAACCGCTGATCTAGGGCCTTCATTATATACTTTTAGGCACCCAGGCAAAAGCATCCCTTTTCAAGCAGGTTTATACCCTTTTAAATGTGTTTGTGGGGGTTACTGGTTTATGGGTTTTGTTTTATTATCTATTTTGTGTTTTTATCTTGTATTTTTATGTTGTGAACCACCCAGCGATCTACGGATAAAGGGCTGTATATAATAATAATAATAATAATAATAATAATAATAATTTTGAATACCAATCCCGAAGCTGCTTCATATAACATGTCAGGGGTAAATATTTAGCATGCCCCTTTCCCTGACATTCACTGCACGCAAGGAGCTTTTCTTGGTAGAACATTCAAAAATGCATGTCTGTCCCCAGCCTTCAATCTGAAGCAGTGTAATTCAAAATGCTACCACCTTATTCAGTATATAAAGATAAGCTCTCATGTCCAATTTGCACAAAACAGTTTGCCAAAACTCATCACATGAGACGCTGATACTTATGGCCAAAAGCTGAGGTTCCATATCATGGACAGTAAATCCTAAGGAACTTCTCAAACGTCCATTTCATCAGTCTATTCAAAATAAAAACTGCTGGAATTAGATACTTGTTATTTGTACCCAATCAAACCATCATTGGGAAATTAAGAGGGTCAGTAACATTCACTCCACATGACACTTTACCCAAAGGTCACGAACATACAGGAATGGAAATTCATGACAGATGGGGAGAACAGGTAAACAAGGAGGAGGAGTTATTCCTGAATTGAGAATCTTTAAAAAACCAATATTTTTCAGGACCCTGGACAGGTCCCACTGAGCAGACTTGTTCCTGTGCATGCTTGCTTTCAACTTACATACTCTCTGGGAGGATCTACCTCTCATGCGCTCTGACCCTGCAGAATGAGGAGTCTCAAAGGCACCATCGTCTCTGGCTTTCTTACTTGAGTGGGTTGCCTGGACCTATGAACAAGACCTGAAGTCCTGGTTCTTAAGGTCCTCAGGGGTTATGATGACCACCCCTGCAGAAAGCCAGCCTCTTGAGGCTTATGGCTTGGAGGGTTCTTTGTGACTGGGTTCCACTACAGCATCAAGCCCACAGCAACGTAGTAGAACATAAGATCTCAAATGCAACCCCTATATCTTCCGTTTGAAATGGCTGCAAAATAACTCCGCTTGAGGATTTGGGAGTGCTCATGTTACAGCAGGCAGCACTGGGCTAGAGGAACCAATAGTCTGGCTCAGTACAAGGCAATTTTATATCTATATGTTATGTATTTTCATTCCGTAATTTTATTGCAACTGTACTTTCTCCTGTTCTAGTAACAGCTCTAGCTCCATAATTTACTTTCCCATCCAAGTACTCCTGTAGCCCACTTGAGCTAAATAAATTATCTCTAAGTATGAGGAACCAGTTTCTATTATTCAATTATTAAATTTAGATAAATTTTCTAGCAGTTTGAATCAGTGCCACTAATAGACCACTTTCAAGTCAATTTGATGCATGCAATTTACTATAAGCATGTCTCACTATTACAAGGCCAATCAAATTGGTTTATCAATGACCTCAACACTATTATAAGCTCAAAACTGAAACCAAGGGAACCTTAAGTCCACTGTTGCTTTATCGTCAGACACACTGATACATAGAGACACATTTACTAAAGTTTAAATACTTTAAACTGATTTCTTACTCTTGTTTAATGAAGATAAACGTAGTAGCACTCCTACATATTCCAAAGACTTCCAAATCCTCAGTAACTTCATTATTACCTTTCAGCTGATTTAACTTTTAGTTACAACAACCTACAGTATTTTTCCAGTCATTAAATGGAGGGAACCCACTGAAGCAAAAAATATGACCACAAACACACACACAGTGTTGGATTAAAAAATGCCCTCCACAAGTAGAAGACTTCTTTGGCTCACGAAAAGTCTTGTACCTTGATCTACAGCACTGTATGAAAGAAACGAAAACTATATCAGAAGATGCTCTTCTGCAAGAAGAACAAGAAGAACTGCTAAACAATCTACCTATTATAGCACAGGATGAACCCTTGCACAAGTCTTTATGGAACAGCACTAATAGCTATTTTCTATCCACAGTTATTTGAGCTTATCTAAATGGGCTTCTTTCCACTACAATTTTAGCATGTTTGATCTTTTGCTTCTTTTTGATGCTTCTCCAGTCCACAACATCATCAGAAGCTGTTGTGGGTCACACATCTCCACTGCACACTTTGTCAAGATTTACTGTTGATCAGGTCAGCCCCCAGTGTCCTGCAATACCTGCAAAAGACACATCTGGAATTTGAGCAGCGCTACTGGAAACAGAGTTTGAACCATTCAGCTTGCACCACTTTGAAAAGGAGCAAATGTATATTTCCAAGTGGAAACAGAAACCCCACGTTAACCCTAGACTCTACCATTATTATGCAGTCTATGTTGTGCCCTTCGTTCATTTTCTTTGGCTCCCCTTGTTATCCTGCATGATGTAAAAGGCAACTGAATTGCATCCTGTTTTATGGAGTAAGTGATACTCTCTTTTATCCCACTGCATAGGCAACCAATGTGAGCCTGAGTAAGAAAGGAGTAAACATCTGCTTGAGGAATGGTCCTATGGCATTTGCCATGGCAAAAAAAAATAAACACACACATGTAGTATTGTACATATATGTACTCATCACAACCAAATTTCACAGAAGATTTAGGAGAGATGACTATGGAGCAAGTCGATAAACGTAATTTGTTGTTGTTTAGTCGTTTAGTCGTGTCCGACTCTTCGTGACCCCCTGGACCAGAGCACGCCAAGCACTCCCGTCTTCCACTGCCTCCCGCAGTTTAGTCAAACTCATGCTGGTAGCTTCGAGAACACTATCCAACCATCTCGTCCTCTGTTGCCCCCTTCTTGTGCCCTCCCATCTTTCCCAACATCAGGGTCTTTTCCAGGGACTCTTCTCTTCTCATGAGGTGGCCAAAGTATTGGAGCCTCAGCTTCACGATCTGTCCTTCCAGTGACCACTCTGGGCTGATTTCCTTAAGAATGGATGCGTTTGATCTTCTTGCAGTCCATAGGACTCTCAAGAGTCTCCTCCAGCACCATAATTCAAAAGAATCAATTCTTCGGCGATCAGCCTTCTTTATGGTCCAGCTCTCACTTCCATACATCACTACTGGGGAAACCATGGCTTTAACTATACAGACCTTTGTTGGCAAGGTGATGTCTCTGCTTTTTAAGATGCTGTCTAGGTTTGCCATCGCCTTTCTCCCAAGGAGCAGGCGTCTTTTAATTTCGTGACTGCTGTCACCATCTGCAGTGATCATGGAGCCCAAGAAAGTAAAATCTCTCACTGCTTCCATTTCTTCCCCTTCTATAAACGTAATAGTACAACATAAAAAGCTTTCGGCATTAAAGGTTTATTTGAAAAAGAGAAGAATCATTATTTGGAAAGCATCAGGACCTGCATGGCACACAAGATGTGCCAAAAAAGGAAATTAGACAAAATCCCTGGTAGATAAAGTTTTAAATGACAGCTAGTTATGATACCAATACAATATGATTGAAACGTATGCACATTTAATCTGCATGATTTCAACTTTACACAGATGAAGGCTCGCCAGGTGAAACCACACAAATTACACGCACAGAGGGCGGAGAGCTTAAAAACACTTTTTGCAGAGGACTTTCTCAGTGCGGAAAGAGCTAATGAGTTCTCTGCCTCGCTGACCGGGTACTGGGCTGCTCTCGTAAGATCTTGGGAAACTCAGATGGCCCCACAAGATCTCACGAGAGCATCCCAGAGCCTGGTATGCAAGACAGAGAGCTTTTAAGCTCTTTGCCTTGCTTTGCGGGGAAGGCCCGCTTGGCACACAGCTCTGGAAAGATAGGGATACTCATGTGGGGGTGGTTTGCATATACATATTTTTGCATATATATATTTGCATATAAGTGTGCCATCCCCATATGTGTGTCATCCCCAGAACACAACCCCCGTGCAAGACATGATCCTACTGCAATCCTCTGAATACTTGTTGCTGAGAAACAATGGGTTATCGTGCTCATATCGTACTTGCAAATTTTGTGTAGGCATCTGGTTGGTCACTCTGGGGAAAAGGGCACTAAACTAGCTAACCCTGCATAATTACAAACTTCAAAGGGCGTAACTTGGGCTGACCCATCAGGGCACCTAATACCCAGAACCTTCTTTAACATAACTATTGGACTGAACTACAGTTGATAATTCAGTGTGTAATTTAGAACTCCAACTGAATACGCAGTATACGAAGTGCTGGTTTGTAACAGAAAATCAATTCAATGCTTCCCAAATAAAGCTTGAAAATGGAACAAAAGATTGGCACAAACATGAGGTGGCTGAGCCATTTTCCCTCTCCATTGTCTTCAATAAACAAAAAATACCCTCTTAAACCAAACAGGAAATGTATTTCCTTTTTGTGGTGGTCACATTATGTGTGATGACTGACTACAGCAGCCTTTGTTCTTCTCCCAATTTTGCCATAAAAGTGTGGTTTGTGGAGTCTCTAGTTTTTCATTCAAGGCATTCAAAATGGATCCCATACAAAAAAAAGACAAGACACTTTGTAATATATTCTAGCCATCAAAATCAGACAGTTGAGCACTTAAAAATAAAATGTAAACTAATCAAAATAAAAGAGAATAAAAAGGAGTGTAAATCATAATATTAGCAAGCTTCAGCTTCTGTGGGAAGTGAAGTACATTTCAGTTTTTCCCATATTGTATTCCAAAAGATATACAATTCTGCTTCTCAATCCCTACCCTATTATTAAACTGCAGCCTTCAGATGGAAGCACACCTTTTCATATAATTGCTTACGTCTTGAAATGCAAATTTATATTGAGAACACATCTTTCTCTCTTACTTTAAAAAGTGAAGGGCTTTCAAAGCCTATTTACCTTCTCATCTGTATGGTGCAGTGCATTATATTTGCATAAAGGAGTCAAAACTTTTTACCAAAAAATGTAATAGGTAGATAATGATGCACTCCCTGCTGTTTTAAAAGACAGCATCCTTGTTAGAAAGGCATTCCAAGTGACAATTTCAATAACAATATCTCTTTGAGGATAATTAGACATCATATGAATATGCAGATGTTACAGAGCTAACTGGGTGTGTGTCCCTTTTTCCAGGCATGCCATCACTATTAAAGTGACTATGTTGTAGAATGGCAGGCTTCCTGCCAAGCTTATTTTAAAGATCTGTTTTATGATCCTTATTTGAGCTCTGCAGATTGTGTAACCCGAACAGATTGAATGGGGGTAGCAATGAATTATTTTCCCTGTGGTTTAGTGGTGCAATATCATCAGGTTTCCTTTTAGCGGGTCTCGTGTTACACAGCTTTTTCAATTTAATTTCATGGTGACCACATTAAACAAATCGCATAACAGCAGCACCATCAAGTGGCGGTCTTTTCATATTCATTCAAAGTGACTGCATCCTATTTTTCACTGGCGACTTAGCAACTGCATCGTCCTAAAAGAGTTGAGATAAACTAAAGGGATTTATGTTAAGTACAGGGATCCAGGTGAAACATAGCTCAAAGCTGATGAGCTTTTGTACAAGGAGCCAACACGTTATTAATTCACTGAAGTGGTTTCAATGAGTATGTTGCACATCTACAGAAACATTGTATGCTTACTTATGTCTCTGTTAGGCAGTCCACTGTTGCTGCAGACTGGTCATTTTAGGTTGGAGCAGTGTTTCCCAACTTTGGGTCTCCAGCTGTTTTTGGACTGCAACTCTTATCATCCTTGGCTAGCAAGCCAGTGGTCAGGGAGTTGTAGTCTGAAAACAGCTGGAGGCCCAAGGTTGGAAAACACTGAGCTAGAGGACAGTCTGGAAGCAAGGAGAACCCTGATTCTCAAAGCCTGCAGGAGAAAAAATATCATCTAAGCTGGCTTGTGGACTGCCAATATGCTGAAATAGTTTTAGCTGTATCCTGGACCTAACAGTAAGCAACTCCTGGGTACCAGGTTTGGTCTTTTTGGCTAGGTTTGGTCTTTTTTACCTTCTTCACTTCTTTGTGTGCATACTATGGTTTTTTTTAAAATGCCCCGTGAAATTCTTCAGGTGAGAGTCCCTGTCCAAGAGAAGTGGAACAGATTCCTCATACGGGAAATGTTTTTTGGCCAAGGATGTTTTAGTTATAAAAAGAGGGAGGCTGTAACCATACAATTCTAATAACAGGGACCCTCCAGATCTCCTTTTTACTGTGCACTCATTATTACATGCGCTCAGGGTGGTATATGAATGGTTACAACCAATCTTGCTTTCAATACTATTTGTGCCTGCAAAGGTTTCAAGGTGGTCAGACTGCTTTGCTCCCAATCAGTGCAAGTCCAGTAGCTTTGTTCTGAAATGCTGTAACTTCTTATACCACAGATGTTCAGGGGGAAGGGTCCCACTTTTGTTGCACTATAGTGCAAGACAGCTCTTCCGGATGGCAATAATGCAGTAACACTGGGAAAACATCGCAGAACAACTAATAGAGTGGAATGGTGTTTGGACAGTCCATTATAAACCCACCACTAATGCATTATTATTGCACCAATGACGTAGAAGCATAGAGTCGTAGAGTTGGAAGTGGGTCCCACGGTCATTCGTCCAATCCCTTGCAACGCAGGAATCATGGCTAAAGAATCCCTGACAGAAGGCCATCCAAACTTCTTTTAAAAACCTCCATCTTGCAAAATGCATACAAATTCCAGCCCAGTGAGTAGACAACTACTGCACTGACCGTCCCGTCATTATAGAATGGGAGCATTATAGGATAGGGTGGGGGAAACCACCATAAACTAGTGCTGAAACATGGAAACCATATGCAAATTTCAAGTGCACATTTCTACAGAGAATACAGTTGGAAGAAATGGAAAAAATAGTGACTTGAATACTGGCCCAGAAAGAAACAAAACAGACCATTGCAGCTCAGAATGTTCAGAGGTGTGTGGTTGCTAATTAGGTGGAAAGCATTTAAATCCTGAATGGTGGCAGAACAGGGAGGAGGGTGGAGAGACCAAGGAGGAACAACAGAAGAGAACTGGTGATGGAGACCAAAACGAGAAGATGGAGACAAAGAAAGGAAGAGGAGGGCTGGTAAAGCTGGAGAACATTAGTGGAGAAGGCCAGAGTGATGGAAGAGAATAATCTTAGAATTTGGCTTGTACCTTGCCACTAGGTGATGCAGGGATGTGCTTTCCCTAGCTGTGCAGAGTAAACAGAGGCAGTGGTGTTATCAGTGACTGTAATACAGTGTGCTTCTTTCTTCAGCAAGTAATAAATCTCTCTCTCGCTGTTTGGGGTTAAGAAATGAGCAAGAGAAAACAGGTCTGGGCTGGAATCCTGGGTTGTTGTAGGAACTTGATCCTGGTTGTAGCCATGAGTAGGTGCTTTCCCAGATGTGCAACTGTCACTCCTGGCATCACAGGCAAATACTTTTTTTTCTGACCGTGATGAACATTCTCAATTTTACAGCTCAAGAAACACTGCTACTAGCCAAAATTTTTCTTTGGTCGTTTTGTCTGGGGTAACAGAGCACAAAAGACAATTGAGATATTCTGCAAGGGAGTAGTTTTAACGCAGGTCAAGAAGACAGGCTGCAGTTTTAAACAAATACTACAGAGGGAGCCAACCCCCGCACAAATTAGGCCTTGTTTGAGGATGTTAAGCTCAAGTTAAGAATAATTGTTTCCCATCAGCCAAACATGTCATTCACACATAAAAACATTTTCTTATAATGCTGCCCATCTTTCCACTGCTTTACAGAAACATCACAAAGATCTGTTTCCTCTGAGACGCAAAATAAGTGTGGCAATAGCTGCATCAAAATCTGAATGCTCCTATGCTAACAGCTGTTGGCTCCAAATTTATTAGTCCCCAGTGTCCAATGCAACCATAGATGTCTACACTTGTTTTAACTACGTCAGCTTCCTAAGTGTAGCAACTTGCCATTTAACCATGAAAGCAAACATCCAATTAAACCATGGGCTTCTGTTTAGTTTTTTAAAATGTTCTGATTTACTTTTTCTGGAGAAAAATGGCAAGGTAAACCCTAAGGTGGTGTCCTGAACATGGGTACAGAAATCGCAACACTACAGTGATGCTGTACTTGATTGTAACTAGGGCTGGGCGATAGCAGCATTTCAACATTGCAATGTATCACCAGCCAAACTTTGCCATTATAGTAATCAAGATGTTGAAAAACGGAGGAAAGAACAAGCTGCACTGGGCCTGTCCCAGCAATGTGCTGGAGAGATATTTTTGAAAACAGTCCTTTATCCAAATGAATGTATGAAATTACATTTTTCATAATGCCTCTGGCAAAAGTCTTCACAGTCAGAATGCTTGGGGTCTAATTAGGTGCATACTTCCAGTGCATCTTGAAGCCTTTCTCTTCTGTTGTTTTTATTAAAAAAGGAATCTTGCCAGGGCAGAAGGAAGGAACAAAATAGGATGAGTTTCTACAGTTATGTAAAGCTACAAACCATGTCACAAATATTCCCACAGTAATCTGTATATCAACCCTGTAAGATAGGTCACTATTATCCCCATATTGCAGATGTAAGACTGGTAGAGATATTTATTTCTTACTTATCAAATTTGTATACTGCCATTCATCCAAAGATCACAGTGCAGGGGACAACATAAAATTAAAAAACTAAAATACAAAAAACATACAAAAAGCAAACAAATAAGCCCCCTCCCACAAACACATTTAAAATACCATAGATTGTTTAATCAGCCAAAGACCTGGTTATAGAAAAACATTTTCTCCTGGCACCTAAAGGTATCTAACATTTCACAAACAAGGTATGTAACATTCCACAACTAAGAAGCTACTGCAGAAAAGGCCTGTTTTCATATTGTCACCCTCTGACCTCTTGTGGAAGGGGCACATAAAATGTAAAGTTGGAAGGGACACCAGGGGTCATCTAGTCCAACCCCCTGCAATGCAGGAATCTTTTGCCCAACGTGGGGCTCAAACCCATCACTCTGAGATTAAGAGTCTCATGAACCGCCCTGAGACCTCCGGGTATAGGGCAGTACAGTATATAAATTCAATAAATAATACATAATAATACTGCTCTATCAACTGAGCTATCCCAGGTATTTAAAGATGGAGTGCCTCTGGTGATTGCAGGTTTTGGGTTGGTTTATATTGATGAGGTGGTACCTTGAGGTATTATGGTCCTGAGCCATTTTAGGCTTTATAGGTCAAAGCTAGCACTTTGAATTGGGCCCAGAAACTAATTGTCATCCAGTGCAGTCAGGCCAGAATCGGTGTAATATGCTCAAACCATCTTGCTCCAATATGCAAGCTGGCTACCAAATTCTGCACCACTTGAAGTTTCCAAAAAGTCTCCAGAGGCAGCTCAACACAGAACGCATTGCAGTAATCTAACCTATGAGCTGAACTAAAATCGTATAGTGAATTCATGGCAGTGGTAAAGTTTGAACCTTGAACTTCCCAATTCACAGCTCAGTGCTAAAGCAGCTCTGAGAGCACCTTTCAGGTTTCCTTTTTTGGAGAAACAGACTTGAACTGAAACTACCAATCCAAGGTTATGTAACCCTTGCACTTTTATTCTAACAAGCCAGGATCTTGTCCAGTACGAAGCAGACAAATTTACAACTGCACACTTTTGAAATAAACCGTAAACAAAAAGGAAGGAAAGGGCAGCTTTCAGTCATCATTTTCCAAACTAAAGTGCAATGGAATGAGCCTGGGAATATATGCACTATATGGTGTATATGGGGTGGGGGGGGGGGTAGCTGATGTGAAATATTCAAGTAGGCAGAAGGTCACAGTGCAATATCCTGCCTCCCAGTTGAAAAGCATACACAAATCAACTCCACTTCAAATGCACATCATGACCTCTAGTGGCATCATCTATGTACTGTAGTTTATTAGTTTCAAAATAAACTACACTGCAATTTCAAAAGTCTAACTTGTGCATTTGCATCATCAGCACAGCACGATTTGATTAAAAGAAATGAACCAGAATAATATGTGTCTCTTTTTCAGCAGCTCGGGCACTGCAAAAGTGCATGGGCAGGAGAAAAACCTACAGTTAGCGGCAAGATGAATAGGCCAATCGTAGCTGCAGAAAACTTCAGTTTCATTCATAGGTTAATTCAATCTAGGAATTAAAAGTCCAAAATGTAAGACATATATTAAGAGCTTTTGTCCTCCATTGCCAACAGACAGAAATCTCTCAGTTCCTGCCAATGCTTTTGCCAGAACCCCCTTCGCGTAGGATAAAATCTGCCTGTGCTAAGATATGCTGCTGGGAAGGGGCGGGGGGACATAGCTGCCACACCAAAATAGGTACAGAATGCATTTTGGATGTGTACCTTCCTTCACTACATTGAGTAAAGTACCATACAATATATTTCTCATAACCACACTATCTGCTTATAAACAGACTTGTGCACATTTTGTAATAAAGAACTAAATCCAAATTTAACATCAAAAGGTGGCTCAAGTTTTGCCATTTGAACAAAGTAGTTGTAACAAACCTGTGTAATCTCTTTCTGATACCCACAAGGAAAAATCAGAGCGCTGAAGCACCACCTCTGACCACCAGAAATCTACCTCAGCTCCACACCACACTGCCCTGAATCTGAGATTTCGTGAGAAACTGTGTGTTTTCAAGCTTATTTTCACGTGCTATTAGCTACACCAACCTTTCCTAATCTGTTGCCCTCCAGATGTTTTTAACCACAACTCCAATTGTGCTGACTATGGTTGATGAGAATTATAGAAAAGAAGAAAATCTGGAGGGCATACTTGCTATAAAAAAAACAAAAAAAGTAACACCCACCCACACCTGTTAATATTTCTAGTGGAAATGTAAAGCTACACCATTGGCAGTCCAATTCTATACAAAGTTTAAAAAGGTAAAGGTAAAGGACTCCTGACAGTTACCGTATTTTTCGTTCTATAGGACGCACCGGCCCATAGGACGCACCTCGTTTTTTTGGGGGGGGGAAATGAATAAAAAAAAATTATTCCCCCCCCCTGCGGCTGCCGCCCCAAGCCTCGTGTGCTTCGGGCTGCAGGCTACCGCCCCAAGCCTCGCGCGCTCGCGGGACCTCCTGCCGGGCGCGCAAGGCTTGCAGACACTCGCCCGAAGCACGGGGAGCCCTCCGGAGGGCTCCCCGTGCTTCGGGCGACAAGCTGCAGCCCCAAGCCTTGCGCGCTCGGCGGGACCTCCTGCCGGGCGCACAAGGCTTGCAGACACTCGCCCGAAGCACGGGGAGCCCTCCGGAGGGCTCCCCGTGCTTCGGGCGACAGGCTGCAGCCCCAAGCCTTGCGCGCTCGGCGGGACCTCCTGCCGGGCGCGCAAGGCTTGCAGACACTCGCCCGAAGCACGGGGAGCCCTCCGGAGGGCTCCCCGTGCTTCGGGCGACAGGCTGCAGCCCCAAGCCTTGCGCGCTCGGCGGGACCTCCTGCCGGGCGCGCAAGGCTTGCAGACACTCGCCCGAAGCACGGGGAGCCCTCCGGAGGGCTCCCCGTGCTTCGGGCGACAAGCTGCAGCCCCAAGCCTCGCGCGCTCGGCGGGACCTCCTGCCGGGCGCGCAAGGCTTGCAGACACTCGCCCGAAGCACGGGGAGCCCTCCGGAGGGCTCCCCGTGCTTCGGGCGACAGGCTGCAGCCCCAAGCCTTGCGCGCTCGGCGGGACCTCCTGCCGGGCGCGCAAGGCTTGCAGACACTCGCCCGAAGCACGGGGAGCCCTCCGGAGGGCTCCCCGTGCTTCGGGCGACAGGCTGCAGCCCCAAGCCTTGCGCGCTCGGCGGGACCTCCTGCCGGGCGCGCAAGGCTTGCAGACACTCGCCCGAAGCACGGGGAGCCCTCCGGAGGGCTCCCCGTGCTTCGGGCGACAAGCTGCAGCCCCAAGCCTCGAGCGCTCGGCGGGACCTCCTGCCGGGCGCGCAAGGCTTGCAGACACTCGCCCGAAGCACGGGGAGCCCTCCGGAGGGCTCCCCGTGCTTCGGGCGACAGGCTGCAGCCCCAAGCCTCGCGCGCTCGGCGGGACCTCCTGCCGGGCGCGCAAGGCTTGCAGACACTCGCCCGAAGCACGGGGAGCCCTCCGGAGGGCTCCCCGTGCTTCGGGCGACAAGCTGCAGCCCCAAGCCTCGCGCGCTCGGCGGGACCTCCTGCCGGGCGCGCAAGGCTTGCAGACACTCGCCCGAAGCACGGGGAGCCCTCCGGAGGGCTCCCCGTGCTTCGGGCGACAGGCTGCAGCCCCAAGCCTCGCGCGCTCGGCGGGACCTCCTGCCGGGCGCGCAAGGCTTGCAGACACTCGCCCGAAGCACGGGGAGAACTCCGGAGGGCTCCCCGTGCTTCGGGCGACAAGCTGCCGCCCCAAGCCTCGCGCGCTCGGCGGGACCTCCTGCCGGGCGCGCAAGGCTTGCAGACACTCGCCCGAAGCACGGGGAGCCCTCCGGAGGGCTCCCCGTGCTTCGGGCGACAGGCTGCCGCCCCAAGCCTCGCGCGCTCGGCGGGACCTCCTGCCGGGCGCGCAAGGCTTGCAGACACTCTCCCGAAGCACGGGGAGCCCTCCGGAGGGCTCCCCGTGCTTCGGGCGACAGGCTGCCGCCCCAAGCCTCGCGCGCTCGGCGGGACCTCCTGCCGGGCGCGCAAGGCTTGCGGACACTCGCTGGGGCTGCAGGCTGCTGCCTGCAAGCCTTGTGAGCCCGCGGGAACTCCCACCGGGCTTGCAAGGCTTGCGGATAGCTTCCTGAAGCCTGGAGAGCGAGAGGGGTCGGTGCGCACCGATGCCTTTCGCTCTCCAGGCTTCAGCGAAAGCCTGCATTCGCTCCATAGGACGCACACACATTTCCCCTTCATTTTTGGAGGGGAAAAAGTGCGTCCTATGGAGCGAAAAATACGGTAAGTCCAGTCGCAGATGACTCTGGGGTTGTGGTGCTCATCTCGCTTTACAGGCCGAAGGAGCCAGCGTTTGTCCGCAGTTTTTCCGGACAAGCCGTGACTAAGCCATGTCTGGCGAAACCAGAGCAGTGCACGGAAACGCCGTTTACCTTCCCGCCGGAGCGGTACCTATTTTTCTACTTGCACTTTTTGGCGTGCTTTCGAACTGCTAGGTTGGCAGGAGCTGGGACTGAGAAATGGGAGCTCACCCCGTTGCGGGATTCGAACCGCCAACCTTCTGATCGGCAAGCCCAAGAGGATCAGTGGTTTAGACCACAACGCCACCCGCATCCCTTATACAAAGTTAGGCTTAGCCAAAACAATTTGTTAGAATCAGGCTACAAGATACACTCTTTATAAGCACTACTGTCCATGTACTCCACAATTATTATTTTTACTGAAATTGTGACTGGTTTTTTGCTGTTATTCTCAAAACAGTATTTTCATTTCCTCTCCACTAATGCCCACTTTCATAACCTACAATTTACCAAGGCAGGCTGTTGAAAACCATCTAGAAAATTTATCATATCCGCGGCCTAAATTTGTAGCAAGCATCCACACCAGCCCCATGGCTGCCAATACATGCAGAGCTGGCACGCAGAGATTATTTGGCTCACAAATGGTATGATCCCCATGCAGAAAGTCACAACATGCAAACATTTGACAGCCTTTGCACATGGGCTGTAACGTACAAAGCTGCAAGTATGCTTTATCAAGTACAAGTACTTCCAGAGAGCTTTTCAAAAGTCGTGACAGCTTTGCAGTTCTTGTTTTACATCATTAAGACAGTAAAAGCAACATGCTAAGCACTGAAACTGTTTTAAACATTTGCTATCTGCTATGTGTGCTCTTCAGAATTCAAAGGATGACATATCTGGTTTCTTGGTGCTGTTCCATGGCTTGGCAACCTGACACAGTGAACTGACAGTACATTGCGAGTGTAAGATCAATTAGAAATCAATTGTGGAGGGATTCAAGAATTCCAAGTATCCTCTACAGGGGAGGCTTTCACTTCCACTAGCGTTGAGTCATGAACAGCATATTGGCATACCAACACTTCAGCATGTGTTTTGAAGTGTTTAGGACTGGCAGGAATCTGATAAGGTTCCTGGCCAGCAATATCAGTTTAAAACAATTAGTCGGGTTTACACTTTCACATGTGAGTAGCTAGGGGAAATTCCCTCTTCTGCTGAAAGATAAAAATGTATTTTTTGTTTTTCTTCTCTCTAGATCCTCTGCTACCACAAGGAGGGATGGAGAAAGAATGTCATCTATCTAGCAAGCAACTGACGGGAGGTCTTTTACTGAAGTCTCAAGAGCTTAGTGGAAGTTTTTGCTTTAAAATCCAAAAGCTCTTCTACCCTCTTTCTGGTGGTACTATCCTCACTCGCTCACATTTGGGTTTCACACAAGACAGTAAACATTTTTAAGCAGTAAAGGTAAAGGGACCCCTGACAGTTAAGTCCAGTCACGAACAACTCTGGGGTTGCAGAGCTCATCTCGCTTTACAGGCTGAGGGAGCTGGCGTTTGTCCACTTCCGCAGTTTTTCTGGGTCATGTGGCCAGCATGACTAAGCCACTTCTGGCGAAGCCAGAGCAGTGCACAGAAACACCATCTACCTTCCCGCCGGAGTGGTACCTATTTATCTACTTGTACTGTGTGCTTTTGAACTGCTAGGTTGGCAGGAGCTGGGACCGAACAACGGGAGTTCACCCCATCGTGGGGCCTTGAACCGCCAACCTCCCAATCAGCAAGTCAAAGTGGCACAGTGGTTTAAACCACAGCACCACCCGCGTCCCTGTTTTTAAGCAGTACGGAACAACAAAATCTATAAAGGGATGCCTGCAGATTAAGTGGGCTGTGTTGTTCTTAAGAAGCACTCACTAGTGCTTCTGTAAACTCTTTGACTGTGAGGGGCTGATGTTCAGCTACTGCATCTCAGTCACATCTGTGCCAAGCTGACCTACTAAAAAGAGACATTTCAGAAATCCATCCTCAGTTATAAACTGAGCTTTATGGGGAACAAACCAGACTATTATCTCATTTAGTCATGAGTCAATCACATGGCAGCCCAAGAACCACATCCCAGGCACGTTCCAGCTGTAACAGGCAATTTTGTAGGCATTTTGAAAACCCTATAAACATTTTATCTACTCTAAATGCTTTTTCTTTAAATTTCAAAGACCATGACACTATAGAAACTCTTTGGGTCACCTAGCAAGCCATGGCAAAGTGCAAATTAGTTATATGTACTCCTAAATGCTTCCAGAACACCACATGAAGGGATTAACTAACAATTCTTTATGAAGAGATACCCAAGCCTCATTGCTCATGCATCTGCCTGGTGAAATTGTGTGTGTGTGTGTGTGTGTGTGTGAGAGAGAGAGAGAGAGAGAGAGGAGGGAGGGAGGGAGGGAGGGAGGGAGGGAATTAAAACCCCTGACAGAGTATTACTCATGTAAGCACATTCTGTCTTTGCCCAAGGCATATTTTTGTATGTCCCATGTTTTAAAAACGACACAAGCATGTAGGTTGCATTACTACGAACATTTTCCTGGAAGTAAGTCCTTCTGAACTCTATGAAGGTTATTATATAGACTTTCATAGGAGTGACCCTCACATACTCTTAAAAGTGCCCCCCTAAACCCCCCCCAGCTATGCACAAAATTGGTGTGGGGGGTGTCACTGCAGTCCAGACTTGGATGTATAGGTCAACCCAGGGGTGTGGGTCACATAATACAGCAAGTTACCAATTGTCTGTGACATAGTCATCTCTAAGTTGGCAAAAGCTTCATTTACTCAATTATTGCTTGCTGAGAACCAGGTATTAAAAAGGCACAGAAATAAGCTGAGAACTTTAGCCTTTCGCTTTAAAGAAGATAATTCTTCATTGAACAGGAAGGCAAGAATTAACCACATCCCTCTGAAATGGGGGGGGGGAGAGAAAGGACATCACAATATGGAGGAAAGAATCTCACCGTCATTTCTGCACTCTCACTCACACCCTTCCATAACCTTTTAATAAAAAGGACTAAAAAGCTGTTAATATTTCAAGAATATTACAGAGGAAGGGTGCTATCTGCTACAACCTCAAAGGCACACTTTGTTCACAAATAGAAGTGCTTATTTTATTACAGAAACAGGATGTCAGATCCGCAATAACACAAACTCAGCATTAAACAGAAAGTTTGGTCACTTTCAAATGGACAAATATTCCACAGACACATGCACAATACTTTGTATGTGTCCAAAATAAGAACTGCAGGTAGGGGGAATAAATTATCTTCTTTCAGCTGGGATTTTTTATATATATTGCTGCAACAGAACAAATTTTAGAATTGAAAGTCCTTAAACATGCAACTCAAGTTCACTTCAAATATTCTCAGGAAAAAGATGTAACAGAGATTCAACGACATTTGTGGGATTGCTGTTGCTGTTGTTTTAAAAAAGTATAAATCATTCTATGGTGTAAAACTGTACTTCTTGATAGAAGTACAGTGGTACCTCGGGTTACATACGCTTCAGGTTACATACGCTTCAGGTTACAGACTCCGCTAACCCAGAAATAGTGCTTCAGGTTAAGAACTTTGCTTCAGGATGAGAACAAAAATCGTACTCCGGCGGCACAGCAGCAGCAGGAGGCCCCATTAGCTAAAGTGGTGCTTCAGGTTAAGAACAGTTTCAGGTTAAGTACAGACCTCCGGAATGAATTAAATACTTAACCCGAGGTACCACTGTATAAAGAGTATTTTCACCAAACAACTGATGAGCTCAAGTGAGACATTTATATTTACCATCATCATGTTTAAGAATCTTCATTGAATTATTACGTTCAGTGGAAGAGAAGCCACCAGAATGGGCAGCTAAAGAAAGAGTGGTGAAGCCTGTATTAAAGAAGGGATTCTTGCAAGTAGGAATGGAAAAAAATGTTCAAGGAATCAGTCAGAGGCTTTTCCTCCCACATTACGGAAAGGATAAACAGCAGTTGGAAACAAACATAATTTTATGTGAGTATTTTTAAAACCAGACAGACACAGGTCATCCTCCACAATCCAAAACAAATAGAAGCTGGAGTACATTTCTCCTTTTACTAGTTTTTCCCCATAACATGCACCGTTTAAGATGACTGCAGCCAACAGTACTTTTATTTTTAGTCTTCCCCCTTCATGTACCGTATTTTTCGTTCCATAGAATGCTCCGTCCCATAGGACGCACCTACTTTTTTGGGAGGGAAATAAAGGGAAAAAAATTTTCCTTTATTTCCCCCCCCCCCCAAAACCAGGTCGGGGAACAGTGGGATGGCGGCGCTGCGCCTCCCCGTTGTCCCCCGAGCTTGTGGGGCTGGCCGATGTCTGCCCGGCGTGAGGGGCGCTCTGCTTCAGGGCGCCCCACGTGCCGGGCGGCAGGCTGCAGACACCTGCGCGAAGCACGGGGCGTCCTCCGGAGGGCGCCCCATGCTCCGCGCTGCCGCCTGCCGCCCGCCGCCCGCAAGCCGTGCGCGCTCGGGGGGAGTTCCCCCGGGCGCGCAAGCCTTGCGGACACCTGCGCGAAGCACGGGGCGTCCTCCGGAGGGCGCCCCGTGCTCCGCGCTGCAGGCTGCCGCCCGCAAGCCATGCGCGCCCGGGGGGATCTCCCCCCGGGCACGCAAGGCTTGCGGACACCTGCGCGAAGCATGGGGTGTCCTCCGGAGGGCGCCCCGTGCTCCGCGCTGCAGGCTGCCGCCCGCAAGCCTTGCGTGCCCGGGGGAACTCCCCCCGGGTGCGCAAGGCTTGCAGATAGCTTCCTGGAGCCTGGAGAGCGAGAGGTGTCGGTGCGCACCGACGCCTCTCGCTCTCCAGGCTTCAGCGAAAGCCTGCATTCGCCCCATAGGACGCACACACATTTCCCCTTCATTTTTGGAGGGGAAAAGTGCGTCCTATAGGGCGAAAAATACGGTAAGTCAAAGTGTCAATGCCATTGTGATAGCAGCGGCACATTTAGCAGTTGAGAGTAGTCAAACTGTAGAAAGATACAATGCTAACATTTTATCTAAGATTTGAAATATCTTTCAGACCTTGCTATTTCCCATTGTGCAGAGCGAGGTCCACATCAAACATCACATCAAAGCTTTGTTAAGAAAGGAAGCCAACTAGAATCAGAAATGACGAGTTTGACATTATGCCAAACCATGGTTTGCAAACAGGAACAAGCTTATGGCAGGAATGAGTTTATGAAGCTAAGAGGAAGGCAGGCAAAAGAGCACAACCATGGATTGAGCCAATGCTATTTTAAGTTTAAGAACAGAAGCCGATAGATACAGATTATCTGACTTTTGCAAAATATCTTTTTATTGATGTCAATAGTATTTAAAGGGTACCTCTAACATTATAACTAACAGCCACTGTGAGAACAGGATTCAGGATTAGGTGGGCTTAGTTTTCAGGACTTAGTTTTTTAGCAAAACCATACTTACAAGCACAAAGGAAGGTAACAGTTGCAAAAGCTATGTTAGTGTGTTTTTGCTGGAACTTGCTGTCATCCAATATTTCCACCCTCCCAAACAGAATGTTTTAGAGTTCTTCGTCAGAAGTTATTAGCTTGCAGATTTGATCTTAATTCATTATCGAACTTATTCTCTGTTAGCACATTTCAAATGTCATCTTTTAGAAAGCGATAACATCTCTCCTCTCTCTCTCTCTCTCTCTCTCTCTCTCTCTCACACACACACACACACACAAAAGACAGCATTCAAACATACAACTGCAGCAGCCAAGAGAGCAAAGCAGTTTTCACCATGACCACATCTGTCTGAAATAGTTTTAAAAGAGCAACTTTCCCAGCTAAAAAAGAAGCATATACTTCTAAAACCACAATTTTAAGAAATAACTTATTTAATATCTTACAGCTCTTTGTGTTTCTCCTCTGCCAAGATCTGGTCATTTGGTTTCAACCCATATCTGAAAATAGAGAGGGGAAGAGAGTTACTGAAATCAGAAATTTACTCAATCCCATTTTCAGTTTTAGAGCCTGGAAGTGAAAATATGACTGACTTCTTTATTATGTACTGGACATGCTAACATAAGTTTATAATAACAATAACCAACATTACTAGTATTGTTTATTATGCTTCCACATATGCTTCCACATATGTGATGTACAAAATTTAATAAAAACAGCTTTAAAACAGTTGCAAAGCAGCACAAAAAAATTAACAGAATATGATTTTAAGAAAAAAAAGAAAATGAACACCTATGGGAGAGAGACTTTCTCATCCATCTGGAAAATTGTATCATGATACTTCTTTTTTTCTTTTGTTTCACAGCAACATCTACGTATGCACATTTTTTCTATCTCTATCTAAGCCTCTACTTTTAAGACAGACAAAAACCATTTAATACATTTGGACTTCTAATTCATGGATCCCTGTCACATAAAGTGCTCATTTTACAAAATAAAGAAGGGGCTTAGTTTCTTCAGTCTTTCACATATATATTTTTCTTCTTGCTGTTGTGTACTATGAATGGGAGCTACTCTTCAAGAAGGCAGGCACTACAGTTTGGGCGTACAAATTCTGAGAAGGATAAGAAGTCTCTATGCATCCTCTATAACATAATGCCATTTCCCTCCTTCGCATGCTAAGGAAGTACAAACAAAACAAGCAGAAGTAAAAAGTCCATACGGCTTGCAACCAAACTGCACCAGCACAAACCACCAACAAAGATCAATTGTCAAAAAGAAATAAGGTGGCTCCCCTCCCCAATAAAACACATGTCAATACAAATAACCTCCCCCGCCCCCCAAAATACTGAGCAGCAAGTGGTTGGGGCTCCCTGCAGAAGAGTTCATCAAGAAAAGGAAATTGTCATAAAAATTGTCTCTTTCAATTTCATCTCTAACCACTCAGCAGTGCTGTGTTAGTTTTTCAGCAAGCACTGTTTTCCAGACGCTACCAAGCCAATTTTGCCTAATTAATTGACAATCTCTCTTCCACAGAAAAGTAAGCTCCATAAGAACAGCCACGAGGTGGTGAACCATCAATGGTTTGAATAGTATGTTTATTTATTAACTTCCTCAAATAGTGGCAGTAAAGCCAACTCAGCATCTTTAACCACTGTGAAATTTTAAAAGTTCAAAATTGTGTAGGAAACATCACCCCAAAACTTACTAACAACCTGGCACTCTCACCACATATGAAGATAGGTACCATGGGTAGAGCAAACTCTACCACAAAGAGGGGATACCGAACCACAAATCTGATGCAAATGCCCTGGTTTCAGTGACTGCTCCTTCAATAGCTGAGATTGGTGGGTGCCCGCCTTTAAGTCAAAGAGTTCTCAGATCTCCTTCAAATATTCTCCCCTCAGTATACTGTATGTTTCTCAAATTTCTCGCAGTCCTCCCTTATCACAATATTGGTCTATTAAAAGCCTGTAAAAGGCTGACGCTACACCCATCACCTGACCTAGATGAGTATGGCAAAAAAATCTGAACAAGTGAGGGACCTCAGAGCATCCCATTTTCTAAAAGGTAAGTAGCTGCTAAAGACAGCACTTGCATCTTTTGCAAGCACAAAGCATGTACAAGTTCCAACAGGTTTGCTAGCTGCTGAATAGTAAGAGGTTTTTCCTTTGTGCAGTAGCCTATTAGAGTGATTTACGGTAATGACCCGTTTTCTGAACCTGGGTGTGTGCCCTTGTATTTGTCTGTAAGTATTTCCTTTGCAGCACTGTGGCATCAGAGTGCAATACATAGCAAACCACATACACCACCAAAAGGGTACAGAGCTCGAAGCTAAATTGAAGGTCAAGTTTCCAGAACAACAGCCAGCTTTGGCCCAATACTCATCACTCACCCACCCACTCACAAAACATATTGAAAATTAGGTTTCCTATAAATGGATGTGTGTGCATTTGAAAAACAAGGTGTATATGAATCATTTTAACTGGCTAAGCAATTTTAAGTTTTATGGTAGCCACCTACTTATGAAATACATCCTTCATTTTCCCTGCCTTCCAGTGAAGCTGTTTAACTTACTATCCTCTGATCAAAGGCTCACATTCACAGATAAGCAGCTTTTAAACCAGGCCTATCCAACCTATTAGTCATTATATCCTACTGGCTCCATGAACATAGCTTCCAGACTTAAAAAAATCAGTTCAGGTCATTAAAAATTAATGGACATTTTCAATGCACATTTTGAGTCTATTTATTTCTGAACCAATTCCATTTTGATGTATAAGGTGCCCCTCAGATCTTAACTACTTTACACTAAAGCAGTCATAACAAACACTTTCTTTTTTCTCATTTCAGAATGATCATGCATTACTGTTAGAAACTTCAAGATTCTAAGCTGGACAATGAGCAAATTACAAGCAAGCAGCTGTAGCCAAATGAAATATTATGGTACTTCAGCTCCTTTCCAAGCACTTAAGAGACACTTTGGAAACTAATGATCCTTGACTGAAGTTAGCATTTGGAAGATAAGAATTTTAATGGAGGAAATAGCTTAGATACATAGCACAATTAGAAGCAAGCTAAATCATATTAAGCCCATCCCTTGGTAAACATAAAATGTGGATATTAGAAAATAAAGCCTGAGTTACATCCAACTCAGAGGCTATTAATGAAATCCCAACAGGCCCAAAGCCCAAGGCATACAAAGGATAGTTTAGACAGCCAAAAAAGGAGAATTTAACAAAAAAGGAGAACATCATATCCATTAACTTATTGCTAACAGGGTTGAACATTCTAAACAACTAGTTTTGTTTGTAAATAGCACCCAATAGCAAGTCATGCAATATGTCAGAGATATAATAGCAGCTGCAAAACACACTTCTCTGATTGATTGATTGATTGATTGATTGATTTACCACTTACATGCCAAAGTGACTTCTAAGCAGTTTACAAGTATAAAATCAATTATAAAATATCCACACATAATTAAAATACACAATAAAGCAATTCCATCAAAAGATTTTTTTTAAAAAAATCCATAATTATGATATACAACATAACAAATCTGTTAAAAAGCAGCCCAGCCCCATCACATTTCAACAAGTTATGAAGCTCAAGTCGTTACAATCCACGCTAGAAACGAATGGTGATGTTGTGAGTAGTTCTGATGTTATCAAGGCAGTCCCACATAATTCATATAATATAATTCAAGCGTCCGTATGCAACTGAGGTGGCATGGAGCCAGATCACAGGGCAAGCTGCATAGCATCTAGCAATTTCTGTGTGCAGTGACATGGTTGCTGACCAAGCAGCAGAGTTTGCTCTGGCCGCCATAGGAACATTTATCCAATTGCTGAGTGTAACTTTTCTTTGGGTGTTAGTGTATGGAGTTTCAGCTGAATGATGATAATTTTAACTCAAACAAAGGCAGAAATATATACTGCATGCAGCACAATGATGTAGTCAATACAGTATCTCCTTTTTCTTTCCCATAGCATTTAGGATCAGTTACTTTGTTTTGTGGCATCATTGTGTTATGTGCTTTCCTGCCCTTGCCAGGGGCAATTAATGATGCTGCATGAGAAAATGCACAGTGGGAGGATGTTACAACATGTGATGAGCAATTTATTTATTTATTTATTTATTTATTTATTTATGGCTATTAGCCCATAAAGGATGTACAAACATAAAAGCACAGAGGCATAAAGACCGATATATTCGGCACCAGAAGGTGAACACCATGATGCAGGGGTGGGTCATTGAGCAGAGCCAGATAATAGCTTGGGGCCCGGAGAGCTCCAAGGGACGGATCCCAGAAAAAGGAAAACTGAAGACAAGATCCGACATGCACTCTCTTCAAAACTGTCCGATTAGTTTTTGATGTTGTTATTGTTTTTGGTGGTTTTTGTGTGTGAGATAACCGCATTCAGGAATCTCGCCACCTGCAGAGTTACAGAAGGATCTGTATCCTGCAAAAGTAGTGCGGCATGTGACTCAACAGGCCTGCCAACCAAGCGCAGTAAAGCAGGACCCAGGAATTTAGTCCTGGCTATGCTATGTAGGGGACAGTTGAACATTATATGTGGGAGAGAATCAACAGTTTTCCCGTCACACACGCATAGCGGAGACACCAAACCCTTGGAAAATCTGTGGCTCAGCAGGTTCGATGGAAGGACATTGAACCTTGCACAAATAAATGCAAGTCGGTGTGGTACAGATGAAAGAGATGACATGTATGATGGAAGGCCAAGTGGTGGGGTTATTCCGTGATACCTGGGGGAGCAGACACCCCCACCCCCGGCGAGGTTGTGTTGATTTTCAATGTCTGCTAATCTTTGCTCAATAAGGCTTTTGGCTGAGCGTAAGTTCATCTTTAAGGAGTCTGCTGGGGAAATTCCGATGCTCAGAAGTTTGGTATGGATTTTTCCTACCCACGGATTGACAAAGTCGTCCCGCCAGAGGCACTGAAAAAGGTAATGGTCGGGAAGCCTATGCCAGCTGGACAGCCAATAACCAAAGACTCGCTTCCAGATGACAGTCTCCAATGATGCAATCCTTAACTCCAGACGTATGGCTGCGTTGCTCACACACATGGGGAGTTTCAGGAGGCGACGGAGAAACTGATTCTGCAATGTCCCCAACGATGTTAAATTGGACCCTGGGGCCCAGAGCGGGGCAGCATAACAGAGGGTGGAAACCACTTTTGCATGGTACACCTTCAATGCAGAAGGGATGTGGGAGGCTCCGTCGGCCGCAAAAAATTGGAGTAGAGTATAAAGTATTGTTTTCCCTTTGTTTAGTAAATACTGTATCTGTGGCTTCCAGCTTAGGTTGTAGTGAAAAAAAGACTCCCAGGTATTTAAATTTGAAAACCTGTTCTAATTGGACTCCATCTAACTTCCAGCTGTAAGTTTTCCGAGACCTGGTAAAGACCAGGACTTTAGATTTCCCATGATTAATTGTCAGATGGTTGAGTTTGCAATAAGCCGCAAAAATCTTTAGAGCTCTGCATAAACCGACTCTAGAGTAGGAAAGGATCGCTGCATCGTCGGCATATAGGAGCAGAGGGCAGCGAAAATCAGCTAGGCGGGGCGTGATGAGCAATCTTCCTAGTTATGCTGGAGAACTCAACACAGAATGACAATTTCTGACAGCATCCCCATTGTATTTTTAGGTTGTGAGCCACCCTGAGATCTATGGATGGAGGGCAGCCAGTATACAAATTTAACAAATAAATAAAATTTAAATGGAGCCGGTGTAATTCTGCTACTAATCAAATTTGCCCTGTGGCAGTCCTGGCACTAAAGGAGTTCCTTCAGGTACAAATATCAATATCTTGTAGCCAATGAGCCATCATTTCAGCTGCTTTTTTAAAATAAATAAATGTTTTCCAAAGAGCTGCCTTTTATCAAGTCAGTGGAAGCCTGAAAGCGCTATTGGCTTCACAATTAAAGAGTTCAATGTAAATTACAATACAGCTTCTTGTTACATATACATCTTACTAGTCACTAGCCCTTCACCCCATTCCTGAGATATTCACTTCCTTTTATTAACCACATTATGTGGCCTAAAATATCAGTATTGCTTTATGTAGTTGCGTTTTATAACATATAATTATTTCTGTATAGCTAAAGTTTTGAAACTGCCCATTCTATCAAGCAGGCTCACTCTTATCATGCATTTGGACAACAAGATTATAAGCTGCAATCAATACTGTATAAGGTTTAAAGAGCTTTTGAACTTAACACCAAAATAATAGGTTTAAATGATTAAAAATGGATTGAGAAAGCAAGGAAAGCCTAAAGCTTGTTAATCATTGCACTGTGGCCAACTATGGTGCATTTATTACATTCAGACAGGCCTTCGTCACTCTGGATTGAAATACAACATAATTCTGAGCCTTAAAATAAATTATGATTGCCCAATGGAACCAGAGGATTAGGAATTCAAGGCAAGAGACACAAAAGGGGTTTAAGCATCTCCATGTGTGGATGCAAATACTACAATCCAATATCACAATTATTTTTTACAAGAGGTGGCAAAAAGAAATAGGAACTATGCCCCCTTGTATTCTTTGTAGTTTATTAAAAACTTTATCTTGCCTGCCCTGCTGGCCTCATTGAAAAGCAGAAAGATGAAAAGTCCTGTAATAGTCTCACAACAGCTGTTCAAATGCTTCATGCGGTGACTGTAAATATATAGAGAGAGAACAGTTTGCAGACTCCCAGCATTAAGCTAGTGTTACCACCCTTTGAAGGCCACATAGAAACACTGGGGATTGGAAGTGAGGAAGAGTCCAAGATTTCCGTGCAATCACCTCACCAACAGGTTGAAAAGCGTGATGACATGAAAAAGAGTAAAATGGAAACCGACCTGTACAAATTTTGAGAATGGACAAGGTCCATTTTAACTTGGTACCCTGTAGGGGTATACAGCAGAGCTTCCTCTTTCCATAAAACATGTTGTAGTTACTGTATTTTTTGCTCTATAAGACTCACTTTTTCCCTCCTAAAAAGTAAGGGGAAATGTGTGTGCATCTTATGGAGCGAATGCAGGCTGCGCAGCTATCCCAGAAGCCAGAACAGCAAGAGGGATTGCTGCTTTCACTGCGCAGCAATCCCTCTTGCTGTTCTGGCTTCTGAGATTCAGAATATATTTTTTCTTGTTCTCCTCCTCCAAAAACTAGGTGCGTCTTGTGGTCTGGTGCGTCTTGTAGAGCGAAAAATGTGGTATATCAATGTACAACTGCCTCAGAAATTAGGAAGTTAAACTTAGGAACTCTGCCCAGAAGTGTAAAATTTTCTAAATGCCCAAAAGGGGGAAGTTAAAAATAAAGCATTCCAAAACACAAGTCTCAACCAATTATATCACATCTGCTCAAGGAGTATTTATCCTCAGCCACAAAGTCTTATGCCAAAAGCCACACATATGAAAGGGTACCAAAAATAGACAGTGCTGCCTTAGTTCTTCTCAAAAGGGCAAGTTCTGCCACAACATAAAAGAGAGGCTATTTTGATTTTTAAAAAAAGCAAGAAAAATCATCATTTCCAAGCTAGGGCAATGTTAATGTTGAATTTTAAATTTGCTTTCCTTTTAAAAGCTGAAATTTAAAGTAACTGACAAACTACATTGCTGGGGAAAAAAATAAGCAGAATATTTTTCTTATGTAAGAACCACTTATCCTTCTTACTACTCCGCTAATGTGCCCTGTTACGGACCATCAGCAAGGTCACATTGTATAGTTGGTTAGTGCATAGTGCTGATAACACCAAGACTGCAGGTTCAAATTCCGCATGGAACAGCTACATATTCCTGCATTGTAGGGGGTTGACCTAGATCAGGCGTCCCCAAACTCAGCCCTCCAGATGTTTTGGGACTACAGTTCCCATCATCCCTGACCACTGGTCCTGTTAGCTAGGGATGATGTGAGTTGTAGTCCCAAAACATCTGGAGGGCTGAGTTTGGGGATGCCTGACGAAGATGTTCATCAGGGTCCCTTCCAACTCTACAATTCTATGGTTCTATAAATGTATAAGAATAACTGGGAAAGTGGGGAAGGAGGGGAAGAACATTGAAAGTTAAGTTGTTAGCCATGGAAAGTGTTGAGTCTGAAAGCATTCCTGTGTCAAAATAATCTTTCTCTGTTATTTTCTTTATTTTAAAAGAGTTGGTCACTGCAAGTTGCGAAATAGTCCATGAGACCGGATTCCTTACAGAGCCTGTGCTTCAGCTGTGTCTAGCATGAGGCCTGTTCATAATGCGGTTGCTGAATCAGTCTACCTACCTATGGTTTCAAAGCGAGGCATACAAAAACTAAAGTGAAAGGGAGAAACTCATAAGGGGAATGCAAGCTTCTTTTTAATACCCTGCATCTCCAAGGAGAACCTTCAGACTTTGAAGACTCTGGTTTTAGAGGAGCTCAAATTTAGCATATAATTCTCGGTTGAGAATGTAAGGTCATATTTTGCTCCCCATCTCATTTTCTATAGCAGGACAGAAGCACTTACAGTATTGCAGAGTGAATAATAGAAGACTGGCAAAGCTAGGGTTGGCAGCCAGTCAACTGACCAGCCAAGCATTGTTCCAAGAATGTCATTGTATAGATCACAGTTTACTTTTAAAATTTTCATTATGGTGTTATTTGTTAAGTGGAACAGGAGTGAGGGCAGATCACCCTAACCCTATCATTCAGGTGTAAGCCTAGCACACTAACAAACCTTCTCCCATGGCAAAAACTGGAACACAAGCAGTCATCAGCATCAAAGGCCCAGCGGAATGTCAGATTAGAAGCAGATACACCAAGGTTCAAATTCTCACCCAGCCATAACATTTCATTAGACGGCATTGGGTCAATCATCACAGTGCTGCTCTGGAGATAAATCAAGGGTGGGGAAGGAAGCTATGGGTGGTATTCAATTAGGTTTTATTCAGAGTAGACCCGGTGCAATTAATGGACATGACAAACTGAGAAGGAAAACTCTGGTGCTAAACCTCTGCTGCCTTCTGGGACCTCTGGAGATAGGGGGTTTATTTTTTTAAATGAATGCCATTGTTTCCCAGATGTGACTTTTAATAATTAGCCTAAGTATCAAACCTGCTCATATGATTCTGTTTGTCTTCATAGCACTAATTCTTGGGGCTGGAGACACCTAACTAAAATTGCACAAGGGCTTCTACTTACAGAAAGGGGTTTGCCCTTCTACACCACCTAAAACTGGCTTGGGGTGTGTGTGTGTGTCACACCGTACAGGGAGAGGGGAGGGGGGTTGTTCCATCTGGCAAGCTGATAAGCTTGCTCAGACAGAATGTTCAATGTAGCGCAACACTGAATTCCACCCTTGATCATTCTTTAACCAGACTTTTTTTTGACAAGTCAAATTTCCAACCCCAAGAATGTCTATCCTAATTAATTAATTCTATAATCTACTATCATCCACCATCGTACCTGAAAAGGACAAAATACCCATCACATATTAAATGCACTGCAATACATAAATGGCAAAAAAGAGCAGCTCTTCTGCATTCGGCTTGCGTCTCCACTCTTGTGAGTCACAGCACTTCAAGAGTGGAACCAGACCTTTGGACTCCTCTCATCTGGTTCCTTCAGTTTGCCATTAATACACGGAAATTTAATTATGACTAATGGAGCACCCCTACAACCTGTTTTTCCTTTTCCTTTTCCAAAATCAAAAGAAAACCAAGTTATTAGTCATGTACTTCATTCCCCCCACCCACTCATCAACTCCAGTTTTTTCTGAATATGTCAGGGTTCCCTCACCCCAAACGTGTCTGATTCAAGAACTTCATTTGAAGATAGAAAATGAAATAAGCAGCCACTTCAAACATATGCGTCCTTAAATTAAGAAGCTATTTACACATGACCTTTGCTTTTTTTTATTGTTAGCCTTGAGGCAGGATTGTTTGTATTTTTCAAATATGCTTTGCATAGCGTTTGTCGAGTTTAAGAGCTTAATGAATTATTATAACCCTGCTTGTATGATGGTTAACTAAGCTCAGTTTCAATTTCCAAGTCTAAATAACATCGGCACATCTGCTCACCGGATGGAGCGGGTTGGGGTGGGGGAAATCAGTGTAGAACCACTGCAAGTATCCATTCAAAGAAAAGCAGGTGATCAATCCTCTGCCGCCACTATGCTCAACAGGAGCGTGATGTCATTTCCATTCCACCCAAACTGGCACACTAGTTTACATCTCATGTTGCTGGCAGCGAAGAAACCGTGTTGATATTTGAATTTATTTCGTTTATGAACCACTTCCCCTTTTTAGAACTCTGTAGCAATTTAGCAATGAAAGCATCAACAATAAAGACAGTTTCAAGTCCAGTACAGATATACACTGCATGGTAGATAGGGATTAAAAGTTTACAAGGCTTGTTGCAAAATAAAGGTCTTCAATAGGTGCAACAAAGTAAGAGAGATGCCACCTGACTGTTATACACTTTGTTGCTGAAGTAAAGCTGCTGTTTCGAGAGCAAACACACTCTAAGTTTCAAAGCGCTATGGGTGGGATTCTGTCCCACGCTACTACAAATGTTCTGTCTGCGCAAGCATATCAGCCCTGCCATAAGCCTGGGTCATGCTTACATTATAAGTATTAACTCTAATCAGGGTACCTAAAATAGGCCACTCTCGCATTAAGCAATAAGCAGCAGCATTTCAATTTGTAGTTCTCTATTCCATTAGTCATCCCCCCCAAACTCTCACTGAAAATCATTATTAGAGTTCTATTCCCAAGAGGAAAACACGAGTTGCTTGTTACATATAAACTAGAAATGTTTCTTTGATTTCATAAATGCCAACACTTTTGTTTTAAATGTGTTTTGAGTTTGCATGTTTTCTAAAATGGAATAATCACAAATTCTGTTTCTTTTGGGGGCGGGCGGGAGAGAAATGCAATTTACAAAAACTGGATTGGGTGCAAACTTAATCATGCTTCGAGAATTCTGCTTCCATTATCTGGATGGGGCAGGGACAGGTCAACATTACATAAATCCAAGGCAGTCAACAGTGCACCCACCAGAGAAACCAACCAAGATCTGATTACTCCACCAGATGACGTGTGTGGACCCAAGATCACAGACAAATTATAAAGGTGAGCTGAAACAGTCTGCAGAGGAGCTTGTTACTATTCCTACCACACTTTTATGAAAATCACAGTACTGTACCTAGAAATCTCAAACGGTTGAATACTTGTATCTGTCATCAATGGAGCATAACCAGGCCCTGCTCCATTCTGTATGTATTTGGGGCACACAGGCTAGGTAGAAATATTTGTCTCTGCCTCCGACACTGATGATGATTAAGCACTGGCAATCAAATACAGCCAACACAGCAGCAGCAAACATTAAGACTGCAATCCAAAGCCCACTTATCTTGAGTAACTTTCATTCTTAGGGTGAAAGTAAGCTGCCCCTTCTGACACAGACTAGTATGTAGTCCCTAGAACATAAGGTAAGATAATGATCACCTTCAAGCAACCCCAAACAGAAAAGATTCATGAGAGTTGGTTCTTTTGCCTTGTGGGCTTCAAAATGTAAATACAGACAGAGTAGGGTTGGGTAGTTGCTTTTGCAGACTTGTCTGCGAGGTCACTGTAATAATAATCCCACTGACTGACGCAGCATGGAACTCTCCCAACACACACATATGCAAGACAGGAAAACAAAACCCAAAAAGACTGAGTCAGAACTGTTTTTCCATGCAAGGAAAAAACCTCCACTATAGTCAATAAATGGGAAACTCCACTGCAGTCAGACTCTGAATGAACGAGTGCTTCAACAAAATATGATCTACAAAAGTATATTAGAATGCCTGGAACATAATAAGTGAAGTACATAATTAATGGCCTCCTTGTACTCTAACACAATTTTATTCAAACATTTTGGAGGGAACAAATGATATTATAGGGGTAGAACTACCTAAACAGTATAGAAATTTATTCATGTATGTGAATAAATTCACATGCCCCAAAATGGAAGGAAGAAGTCCCGACGAAAGAAGATTGGATACAAAAATTCATGGATTATGCAGAAATGGCAAAACTTACCAGAAGAGTAAGAAATCAAGACAACAAACTTTTTAGAAAGGAATGGAAGTGGTTTACTGAGTATTTACAAACTATAAACAGATTAAGACATTGGCAGGATTATTGTAAAAACTTGCAGTTTCATAACAGTAAATAATTAAAGTAGATGAACAGTAAATAATTAAAGTAGATGAATAAAAGAGTAAGTTAATTTAGAATATGCAGGAAATGATAAATATAAATTTAAGGAACTGCAGAAAGAGGAGGAAGGAAGTCGTGTTTTGAAATGTTAAAATGACTGTAAAACTATTGAAATGTATATAACTGAAAATCACAAATAAAAAATTATTCTCACAGGGTGATCTTGAACTAGTCACACTCACTCAGCCTAACCTGATACGGTTGTTGCAATACTCAGAATGTATAACCTCCATGTACTCCACCTGACTCCAACATTGCACCAAACCATTAGAAGTACCAAACTGCAACTCTGCCTTTCAGTCCTACAGATGGAAATAAAGGCCAGCTGCCTTACATTCAGCATGCAAATAGAAACAAAACTGCACCCAACAATCAATGGATTGATGTTTCAGAGTTGCAAAAATAATGGATACGATTAGCTTTACCCTGAGGCCACATCTGTTCTCTTATTCTCAAGCACCCACTAGCCCCACAAAAGTTTATTGTGGAACAGAAAATGAATCAGAATGATAGCCAGAAAGGCTATCAATTGGTTGGGGGGGGGGGGATCTGAAATAAAGAGCAGTTGCTCCTGAAAATTAAGTTCTACCCGTATCAAATAAACAAGGAACACGGGATTTGCTGTCTCTGTGCTTGTAGCTGAGTGGTATGATACATGCTTTGCAAGCAGAAGGTAACAGGTTCAGTCCCTGGAATCTCCAGGCAGGCTGGGAAAGACTCCTATTTGAAACCCTGGAACCATTGCCAGTCAGCACCACCAATAATGGGTTAGATGGACCTATGGTCTGACTCAGTATAGAGGCTTCCAACGCTGAACAAGCATTTTTTTTGAGTCAAGTGAAGGCCCATTGCACAAGACTGGTTTATTGGAGAAGTAACATGCATGGCACTGACAGCATGGACTTCAAGACTTTCGCACCTTGGCTGGGGAGATCTGCAGCATTTCCCCAAAGTATTCGAATATTTTATTGGGACTGGTTTTTCATTTCTGTTGCTAGAGTCCATCAGACTGATTTGAAAGAGAATCTCTTTCCTTTAAAAAAAAAAAGAAAAGGATTCATGTCCAGTTCTAATGCTATTTAGGCTCTAAGGGTGCATTCAAAAGCGTAACTTTCTAGATAAGCTGCTCACAGAGTTGGTAGTCTTTACCATATCCAGTTATCTACCCATCATTATTGCTATTCTACTTCCATGGAGTTTTGGAGTGTAGTGTTTTATCCTCAAAGTATCTTTCCCCCCACAATTATTATGGAGGGGAATTTCATGCTGTTTCTTCTTTTGGTCATGGCCCAATCCAACCTTATTAGATCCAACCTACCCAACCCTGCCTTTCTCAATTGTGAATTTTGATCATTGTACCCATTCACTCAGGACTTAGGCAATTTCTTTTAGTGGAAAGCTAAGCTGGCTATTTTCCCATCCTGCTTTAAGATATGCTTTTTGGCACGCTGAACTGAAGGCATAATGCAATTTTGCAAGCTCACAGTTATTGGAAGGTGAGTTTAAGAAACTCGCCTAGAATTTGAAGAGAAAGATGTACTGTGAGATGTCCCCACAAGCTCCACATTTAACTTTGCGAATGAATTAAACATGGAAAAGGTTTAAGACTTACTTGTCAAGGAAGTCCTTGTCCACAACAGCACAGATATCCAGAAGAGGATTTCCCATTCCAAAAAGCACATTTTCACTGAAAGATAAAGTTGTCAGAGTTAATTCAGTTCAAACAATTGCAGCATACTGGTAAAACAATTTTAAGATCACAAAGTCACCGCTGCCACCCGTGAACCGATAACGATTATTTGAGATAGAAACACAAACACCACATAGCTTTGGAGAGGGTTGGGAAAGAAGAGATAATGGGCCTAAGCAAAGAAACCAAACAGCATTACACTTTTAAAATGATGGGGGGTGGGGTGGGGGAGCTTGATTTAATCTGAGGGCAGCATTCCACCATGGGGAACAGGGGGTTGCAGATGCAAATCCCAAAGTGGGCAGGGCACTCGTCTCTCTCTTTCTGTCACACCCTTTTCCTCCTCCGTGGCAACTGGATGAAATTAGGCTGAGAGTCTCATGTTGCAGTCCTGCTTTAAAAAGTCTTCCTGCACTACCCAAGACGCCAGAACCTGCCTGCATCTACCCACACCACTGTGCTGTCTGAAGCAGTTTGCTTCACAGTGTAGCATGGAGAAGCCAGCCTTGTGCCCTCAGTTCAAGATGAAGGTCTTATTTTAATGAGAGGACACTTCCCACTGAAACGATTCTGTCTGCTTATCATATGAACCTGGGGAGGGACGACCAAATTTAGCCAAAAAAAGGGGGGGGGAGTATGTTTCTGATTTAATAGTAATTTACACAATCAAAAAGATCAAGTAATCACAGGGTATTCCTATAATCTTTCTAGTTTTATGGTCAGAGGACTGAGAGCAACTAAATCGTAGCCAAGTCCTGAGCTCATATTCAAAAGACAGTTTTAAGGTAGCAGCCAATAAGTTGAGAGCAGTTGTTTAAGAAACACATCACAACAAATGATCCTGAATTCAGGCCCTTAATAGAGCCCCACCTACTTCAGAAAAAGCTGTTTCCATGCTGTAAATTTAGGATTATTTAGTAATGTAAGCTAGTTCACAGTTTGTAAAACAGTGTTAACATAGCAAAGCCAGTATTAATGATTTGCCAGCGTTTATTGGCTGCCACGTCACTTAAGGACAACTCTGCTACCAGCATAAGGTAGTTAGAAATAGAAAATAAAATTAATGATAGATTATGCACATTTTAAACAATTTCAAGGGGTTCGCCCCATGGAGTAACAAAGTAGAACTATGTAAATGTTCTATCAGTGCAAGGATTTCTGCTTGTGCAACAGAATGTTCTCCTGTTGTGCAAGTGGGAATCTTTGTGTTAATGGGAAAAATTAGTTGAATACGGCCCACAAACTCAGAACTCTGTTGCAAACATCATAGTAGAAGCTTTTTCTCTATTTACCTGAATGTCTTTGACACATATACTCTAGTCCTGGGCTCATGATTTGTGTGCCAGAATCCAAGTCAGCAATCAATGTTATATACGCTCTCATCTCTCTTTTTGTAACAAGTGAGCCCACACTGTGTCTTACAAACAGAAGCAGAGATTAAACAGAGTTCTGGGCTAGGATCGGGGAGACATGGGTTCAAATCAATGCTCAACCATGAACCTTACAGGGTAATGTTGGGCAAGTCACTCAACTAACCGCAATGGAAATGTTGTGAATAAAGTGCTGAAGACTAGCTGTTAGCTGCTGTGAGGCTTCTGGATCAATAAGCGATCAGGAGAAGCAGATCAACCTTGGGATTTTTGCTTATGAACATCTGAAGTTGCAAAAACATAGACAATATCTGAAGTCATTTCTTTGCTGTGCCTGCAAGATTATATTACTAAACTTTTCTTGGCTAATAAGTTATTATATGAAGGAGCGTCTCCACCCCCATCGTTCAGCCCTGGACACTGAGATCCAGCGCTGAGGGCCTTCTGGCGGTTCCCTCATTGCGAGAAGTGAGGATACAGGGAACCAGGCAGAGGGCCTTCTCGGTAGTGGCGCCTGCCCTGTGGAACGCCCTCCCAGCAGATGTCAAGGCAATAAACAACTATTTTACTTTTAAAAGACAACTGAAGGCAGCCCTCTTTAGGGAAGTTTTTAATGTCTGATGCTGTATTGTTTTTAATATTCAGCTGGAAGCCGCCCAGAGTGGCTGGGGAAACCCAGCCAGATGGGTGGGGTATAAATAATAAATTATTATTATTATTATTATTATTATTATTATTATTATTATTCTCCCCAGCTTCTCATGAAATCTTTAGAGATTGCCCAGAAGAGGTTTCTGCTGTGTGCGTCCATCGGTCACATACTTCCACGTAAAAAAGCTGAGGGAATGAAATGGGAGTTTTAGGTAAGCATGTGTCAGTATTGAGGTTAGCACCCTGGTCCTATTAAGAAAGTCCCAAATGAATTAAATGGGGTCTGTTCTTGGGCAGGTACATCTAAGACTGCAATCTTAAAGCAAGTGTTTTATAGTGGATGGAGTTAATCTGCTTTCTTCCTGCAACTCTTCATCCTACAAGTCAGGAACAGAGACGAGGAAGCAATTTTCCTCAAGTCACTGTGTGAGTTGCATAACTGTTCCCCCCAAGAAATGATAATGTTGCACATCACTTGTGGGGCATAGTCTTGCAAAAAGAGTCAAATACACACACTCAGCACTTCAGCTGCCAGCTTCTTTAAAAGCAAGGACTACAGACATTAAATCAATCAGAACGAAAGCTGTTCTATTCCTAGAGACATCTCAAAGCATGTTGGCTCAGTGTAATCTGGTCGTTGAACTGAATCATATTTTCAGAGGGACACTGGTCTGTGCTGCTCAACTAGAGGCAAAGAGATATCTGATACACCAGATAGTGCTGGTGCAAAGAAAAGTATCACAGAGATATCCTTAACAGATAAGGAAATCCTGGAGTTGCAACTTTATACTAGTGTACATGTTCCAATTCATCCCATGGTGCCTGACAAGCTATGAAGACACCAGCTAATTTGGTGACTATTTGCACAATGGAAATTACTCAGGAAGATTCTCTTCTTTTCGAGAAACCACAGGGAAGCGATCTACACAAGAAAGCTTGATCCATTTACAAAGTGAACCACTCGGGGCTGGAACCATTTGCTCCTAATAGCATTAAGCCTGTAATGGAGGGAGGAGGAGGAAGCTATTTTTGCCAATTCTTTCTCCTCTCTATGCTCCCTGAAAATATGCTCTGGAGCAGCATGAGGTGATGTGCATGGTTGCAAGGAAATTGGTGAGTATCACCTCCTGCGTTCCTCCAGCATGGAATCACCACTAGATCTTGATCACTTCCATGAATGGAAGCACACCTACCATTCACAGAACTGACATCCCTTGAATCCAACTACTGGAATATCCAAGAGCTGCTTCAGTATGAAACTTTTTAGTGGATACACACTGCAGCCCTGGATTATGTACATACTAAAACTCAAATTTTAAAAGCTGATATACTTTGCCAAATTTAAGTGCCTGGAAGGAAAGGGAAGGAAGCTGCCATTGGCCATTATCATACAGGAGACAAATGTTAACTCTTCAGATGCAGCCACATGTCAGGGTGATGGTCAAAAACTTCATTGGGTTTAAAACAGAATTAGCCAAATTTGTGGAGAATAAGTCTCTCAATGGGTATTAACCATAGTAGCTAAACGGAGCCTGCGTTCAGAAGCAATATCTCTGTCCCCTAGAAACTGGGAGATGTTGAAATTGACTAGCAGAAAGTCAGACTAGAAGTCAATGTTTCCCAAACTTGGGTCACCAGCTGTTTTTGGACTACAACTCCCACCATCCCTAGCTAGCAAGACCAGTGGTCAGGGATGATGGAAATTATAGTCCAAAAGCAAGTTTGGGAAACACCGGACTTGATGGGCCTTTGGTCAATTGAGCTTTCATCACAACTTTATTCTTCCTTGAGGAGGCCCTCAGAGTAGTATTTTATTCAGCAGCCAAATTCAGATTTTAATGCACTTGTATCCAAACAGTTTTCAGCAAATCACTGAAGTCCACAAGAAAAACAATGTTTTCTAGTTTCCTTGAAGAGAAGATTTGTAAATGGTCCGAAATACAGCTTGTGTACCATTACTGGTTTTTCCCTGCAACACACAGCTTCAGAATGCCTTCCAGGCGGCAATTTCAGTTTGCACAAAGATGGCTAGTATCATTGGACCCAACATGAATTGAATGTGCTTCCCGGAATTTTCTGCAATGTTCTCTACAATACATCCTCCAAGCACGCACTTTTATATCAGCAACAAACACCTATATTTTGGGCACAAGATACTGACAAAGCAGGAAGACAGAAGCATGCCAGAATGCTTTGCTCACACTACTGCTGATGCAAGACGTTCTTCTGAGCTGCAGAGAACCGGTTGTAACTCGCAAGCTTGCACATACTCCTTTGCCCAAAGAAGCCAATCTTTGAAAACATCTGGACCGAGAGATCTAGAAATTCAGGACAAGAGTAGCAAGCGTTGAAGAGTTGACTCTTCACTCTTTTCTTAATTGGGAAGCCAAATAAATTAACCGACTCCACTCCACCCCAGAACGGCAAGAGCCTGCCTTTGGGAAGAAGCGATGGCAATTCCATTAAGTCGGTAATCTGATGCATAGGCATTTGGAAGTCAACGCCGGTTAATTAAGTTGAATTCTTTTCAGAAGAAAAGTGCTTCTGGCTTGCACTCTTTAAAATGATTTGAGAAGTGAGGTTATTACCCCTCTATCATTGTCCATCCCGGGTCGCTCAGCCATTGCTTTTAGCAGATCAAGATGATCAGGTGACAGCAAAAACTGCAAGGTTTTTAGCAATTAGAATAAGATCTATTATTTAATCGTTGATGTAAACCCCCAAAATGTATTTTCTATAGTTTAGTTTTTACCTCTATCTTCAATACATTTCATTTTATTTATTATTCCCTGTTTAGGGAAGCTTTTAAATGTTTGATGTTTATCGCGTTTTTAATATTCTGTTGGGAGCAGCCCAGAGTGGCTGGGGAAACCCAGCCAAATGGGTGGGATATAAATAATAACATTATTATTATTATTATTATTATTATTATTGCTATGGCTAGTGGCTGCTGCAAATAAAGATTCTTTTTCTTCTAAACTCTGCACGTGGGCATCCTGAAGCTTTTCGCAGCTGCTCCTCCTTCTCAATTACATTTTTTTAAAAAGGCATTTTTTGCTGTGAACCGCCCTGCAGTCTTTGGAAGAAGGGCTGCATACACAATTAATACATTGCCACCATAGGAAGAATAACCGCGACACGGATATGAAGGCATTTCAAGGTGGGGAAAGGGAGCGAGAGGAACCAGGAGGGCGGCGGAGAGGATGCCAAGCCACCACCCCGCCAAAAGAAGATCGCGGTTATTCCAACCCCCCCGCCCCGCGCTCCTGCATACACACGTACACGCGCGTACACGCAACCCCCAACCCAATGCAAAGCGCCTCAGAGCCGGTTCAGGTGAAAGGGCGGCGGCGGCGGCTCCCTTGTCCCGGGGGAAGCCTCTCTGGCAACGGAGGTACCTCAGAGTGGGCATGGCGGTGCTGTCGCTCGGGGGGATCCTCCGGGGCTCGAACCTGACAGGCGGCGGGGGGCAGCAGGGACTTCCAAGCGAGCGCCGTCCTCCGTCTCCTCGACACGCGACGCCCAACCGCTCCGCCTCTCTCCCTCTCCCCACAGCGGCTCGACTGACGGACTGAGCCGCCTCAAGCTGAGGAGGAGGAGGAGGAGGCCCCGCCACCTGCCAATCCCCGCCTCCCGCCGCCGCCATTGGCTGACACGCGGTGGGCATAAGCAGAAGGGGAAAAGCGCGGGCCGGCGGCCGCTGGGAGCCACAGCGCGCTTCAAGGCGGCCGCCGTTCGGGCGGCCTCGAAACCGCCGGCCCCGGCAAAGGGGTCGCGCCGTAGTGGCATTCGCGGGTCGGGGGGAGGCGCGGGGTCCGCCATGCCGGGTGCTGGCGGAGGCGGAGGGCGCCATCTTTGCTGTGGGCAACTGACAGGCGCGTCTAACACCATACAGCCTCTGTCCGCCCCACCACACACACGCTTTCTCCGCCCGTCGTGGCGGCTTTCCCTCTTCTTAAAACTAAAAAAAGAGAGAGAGATGGGGATTTTCTTGGCTTCCGGGTTCAGCCAGGCCTCCCTTCACGTGGCGAAACAAGCAGGAGGGATGGGGCCTCCCTGACAGAGCCACGCCACGCGTTGCATAACCGGAGTTATCGATTTAAGTTTCTGGGCACCAGAAAACGCTGAACCAGCTTGATTGGGGCACCAGAAATGCTGGCTGACGCAGTTTAGACGACAAAAAAATATACTTTTGGGTGGGGAAAACGTAGCGCAAGTCTGTGCAATAGGTCCACAAAGCCTTCTTCGCACACAGGTTGCGGAATAATCCTCGCTTGCCCCATCCAGTGTCAACAGTTTGAAGGCTAATGGCCAAAAACGGGGACTCGGGATTTTAAATTCCACCGAGCTCCCTGGGCTTCCCCTCCTGGACAAAGAGCAACACCTCAAATGCAATCTTCGGCACCCTCGCTTCACTAAATGAAGCTGCTTGGATCTGTCCCATCCGCACGCAAACTATGTTCGAAAGTGCTTGTGCAGAACACGGTTTTTCATCATTGGACACCTGCCACAGGTGGCATCTTGCGGCATCGGTGAGGAGTTGCGATGGAGGCAGTTTTGCACAAGAAGTTTCCGACAGCAAGACTCCTTCCCTGCCTGATGCTTGGTTGTTTCCTCTGCCGGCTTCCTTCTATATGGGCTCATCATTTTAGCTAACTTGCCAAGCCTCAGAAGGAGGCTACGGGGATTTCTATAAACAAGATGTGCAGTATTCGTACGTACGGTCCAGTCAGTATGTGGACTGTCTCTGTGGACTGCCCCTCTAAAAATAGGCTGCCCAGATAAATTTGTGAGCATCCTTCAGCTCCTCCATGATAATATGACAGCAACAATCACAGATAACAATGGCTCTCAAGGTGAACCATTCACAGTGGGATCAGGTGTTAAAACAGGGTTGTGTTATCGCCCCAACTCTATTCATTATTTTCATTGCCATGATCCTACACTTTGTCGAAGGGAAACTCCCCACCGGAGTAGAAATCATGTACTGAACAGATGGAAAGCTCTTTAATCTGAGCAGGCTGAAAGCAAAGAGTAAGGTTACCATAAATTCTGTCACAGAGCTTCAGTATGCTGATGACAACGTAGTGTGTGCACACTCAGAGAGGATGACCTCCAAACCATCCTAAATAACTTCGCAGAAGCTTACAAAAAGCTTGGCCTATCACTCAACATCCAAAAAACCAAAGTGCTACACCAACAAGCACAAAACAACCCCTCTGCAGTGCCACAAATCCAACTCAATGGTGTAACATTGGAAAGTGTTGATCACTTCTCCTACCTGGGCAGTTATCTTTCCACAAGGGCCGACATTTATGCCGAAATCCAGCATTGCCTGAGCTCTGCGAGTGCAGCTTTCTCCCAATTGAAGTACAGTTTGAGGACTGGGACATTTGCAGGCAAACCAAAATGCTTATTTACAAAGCTATTGTACTACCAACCTTACTGTATGCTTGTGAAACATGGACCGCTTATAAACACCATCTCCAACTCCTCGAAAGATTCAAGCAACGGTGCCTCCGAAAAGTTTTACATATCACTTGGGAAGACAGGTGAACAAATGCCAGTGTACTGGAAGAAGGAAAGATCACCAGTGTCAAAGCAATGATTCTTCAACATCAACTTCGTTGGGCTGGTCATGTTGTTCAGATGCCTGATTATCATCTGCCAAAGCAACTACTCTATTCCAAACTTAATAATGGAAAGCGTAATGCTAGTGGTCAACAAAAGAGGTTTAAAGACTCTCTCAAGGCAAGTCTTTAAAAATGTAGTATAAACACCAACAATTGGGAAATACTGGCCTGCGAGAGCTCCGATTGGAGAACAGCCTTTACCAAAGGTGTCATGGACTTTGAAGACGCTCAAACTCAGGAAGAAGGGAGAAATGAGCTAAGAGGACGGCACATTTGGCAAACCCTCACCATGATCAACTCCCGTCTGAAAACCTATGTCTCCACTGTGGAAGGATGCAGAATTGGCCTCCACAGTCACTTATGGACTCACCTTACTCGACTATGAGTGATCGCCAAAGAAGAAGAAGAATTTGCACATCTGTTTGTGGTTGCCTATCTCCAAAGAGTAAACATACCAGTAGTTTGGTCCAGCAGAAGACAGCATCCACATGAAAGTAGGAGTGCAGTACTGTTTTGCAGAGAGTTAGATCCCTAAATTATTGCAGAAAAAAGTGAGTACAATAGCCTTTACTAACCTCTTCTGCTTTTTTAAAAAATGCTGTTGTGTAAAGGTATGATTGGGCTATTTGTTTTGAGATACACAAACTAATTTATTATTCTAACAGATAATATCAGTACAAATAATAATATATGCAGCAAAACTAACCTGACTAGAAAACAAGTGGTTTGAAAGTCCCTTGTAATATCTTTACTTCGGGGGGCGGGACCACAAAGAACCTAGGTAAAGGTAAAGGGACCCCTGACCATTAGGTCCAGTCACAGATGACTCTGGGGTTGAGGCACTCATCTCGCTTTACTGGCCGAGGGAGCCGGCGTACAGTGGTCATGTGGCCAGCATGACTAAGCCACTTCTGGCGAACCAGAGCAGCGCACGGAAACACTGTTTACCTTCCCGCCAGAGCAGTACCTATTTATCTACTTGCACTTTGACATGATTTCGAACTGCTAGGTTGGCAGGAGCAGGGACCGAACAACGGGAGCTCACCCCGTCACGGGGATTTGAACCGCCAACCATCTGATCGGCAAGCCCTAGGCTCTGTGGTTTAACCAACAGCGCCAACTACCAAGGGACCTACCAAGCCTATTTGGATAGCTGGCCAGGAAGGATTTAAAGGAAAACAAATTCAGGAGCTGGGTTTGCAAAGGGGTATTGATGTTAGTCTGCTGAAAAAACCCAAGAGTCTTGCTGTAGCTTATAAACTAATTTTGCTATGGTCTAGAGTGCTCCATCAGAAGCACAAGGTTGAATCTGTGAACTTTGGGCCTTTGATCTGGTTGTCTGGAAAGCTAAAAGCAAATGATTCTGACCTTATTTGCTTCAGTCTGGAAGGCTACAATTCCATACTGTAGATGCAGTAAAAAAAAAAAAAGATTACTTTTTAAAGGGATGTATATATCTCTTTGTTATATGACAAGTGCTTGGCTTTAGGAAAGTAATTTGAGATTTAAGTTAGATGTGCATTTTCTGTTCCGCAAAAACTAATAGCCATTGTAGTCGGGGGGTTTTCTTTTTCCCTCTGCCTCCTTACAATGAAAGGTTAAGTAATTTGATATCTGCAGTGCAAAGGAGCTTTGCCCTTTTCAAACTAATTTAACAACTTTGAAGTTGTGAGAAATGCTGTCCTAAATTCCCTAAAGAAAATATTCAAGTAGAGAAAGAGGAATCTAAAAAATCAAGCTTGTTCAGTATTTTGCAATAAAATAAGGATGTTTATTCGCTAGCTACAAACTTCTAGAGGGGTAAATGTTAGTCTGCTGCAGCAAAAACACCATAGAGTTCAGTAGCACCTTAAAGAGATTAATACATGTATTATGGCATAACATTTCAGGAGCTAGAATTGCATCTGGGCTCAGAGTATCACAGCCTATCCTGGCCCTTTAAAGCAGTACAGTTCTAAGTCTGCACTCCACTTTACCCAGGAGAAATTGAAGCATCTCAGATAATGCTGCTGGTAGAGTTGCCAGCTTGCAACCTGGATGTATTGCCTCTTTATGGACATTAGGGTGGTTTGTGAATGGGAGATTTATAAATTCGAGAGAGAGAGAGAGAGAGAGAGAGAGAGCAGAGTGATGGGATGAAAAGCATAGATCTCACAGAACTACAGAAGCCTGAAAGAAAGAGGGGCTTTGGTGGCCATAATAAATTAAGAACAGTGGGGGGGGGGGCTCACAGAGGTGGGGTTGCCAACTGCCTAGAACAAAAGTAACTTATTGGCTTGTTCTTTTGCCTTTAAAAACAACTTGCACTGCCTGATTAAGCAGGTGATTTTTTTTTCTCAGCATGGAACAAACATAATCACCTATTAATCAGTGCACATCAAAAGGTTTTAAAGGCACATATTTTAAAAAGCCACTTTAAAAAGTTGGCAACCTAGCACACAACACAAGAAGAAACTGTTGGCAGCAGGAAGGCAGTGCCTTGTAAAGCTATGGAAAATTGTAGTACCTGACAAAATCGTTCACTATGAAGCTACCCAGGCCCAGCCATTGGTAGAGATCATTCCCAGCACTTATGTGCTGGTTTAGCCAGGGACCCTGGAAGTATTTTTAAAGCTGGCAGAGAGAGGACTCACGGCACAATATTAAATATTAAATTAAGAAGAGCTCCTAGCTGTTCTGAAATGATTACAATTCATGAACAATTCAGAATATTAGAAGAACTAGAAACTCACTGTTCAGGACTTGTTTCTTCACTCTTGCCCTCAACTTTTCTCCTCTTTCTATGGATTAGCGCTCAGCTCAGTTTGGCTCCTCCCTCCATAGCAGAGCAAAGCTCGCCAGACACAGACAGGAAGTAGTGTTAGAAATTCAGGCATCCAAATACATAGCTGTCAACTTACAGATTTGAAAATAAGGGACCAGCAGCCTTGAAAATAAGGGACCAGCAGCCTCACCTGTTCCAGACACTCCAGTCTTCCTGTCCTCCTGCAGTCTGGTCAAACTCATGCTGGTAGCTTCGAGAACACTGTCCAACCAACTTTGTAACCAGAGGTTCAACTTAATAGAATCTGAATCACATGCACCACAAGGCCTATGTAGCCTCAACTTAAGATGGCTCCCCGGCCTGGCTTTGCACTGCAAAGTTTGCAGCAGCACGTGCAACAAAATGCCGTCCAGCATTCAAAAACCCCCTCAGCTTGAATTAACTAGCCACACACAAGGCATTCAAGCTCCACTCCCCAGCCGTTCTTAGACTTCTTATTGGGTGAGCAACACAGCCAAGCAACACAGTTGGAGCCTCCCTCCTCCCTGGCCGGCAGGGAGGGAGGGAGAGGAGCTGCTTCCTTTGAAATTTAAGGGACATCATTTAAGGGACATCCATCAATAAGGGACAACAGCGGGACATGGCGCTGGAATAAGGGACTGTCCCTTCAAATAAGGAACACTTGACAGCTATGCAAATAGCTCCTTAAACCAAGGTTACAGTCGCCAAAACAGAATGTCTGGTTGCCATTAGGGAACTGGACGGCTCTAAAGTTCTAAAGCTCTAAACTGTGACTATCAGTTAAACATCTGGCTAGTTCCGGTGAGAACCTTAAGCTAGGTTAAGAACTCTGATAACTTAAAGAAGAAAAGTCACTTGATCCGAGGACAGTCCACATATATATTGGCCCATTCCGATTTCTTTTTCTTAATGGTGACATGGACCATTCATAAGGTATACTCTTCACAACTGTGAGCAGGGCCGTTCACTGCTCAGGCTGCAAAGAAAAAGCATTTTGGTTCCTAAAATCCATTCTGATTCTGCAGATATAGTGTAACTGATAGAATTCTGCAGGATGTGGTATGAGTGTGTGAAAACACTCAAGATCCAATGATTCCCAGGCATGCACTTTCAGATGGTGCAGATGTCAGGTGTCATTCTGGTACCCAGTCACCTTCATTTGGTCACAAATGGCCAATAGGCAAGTTCAAAATGCGCCCGGCAAATTTCAAACACTGACAGGAAGATGCCAGTTGCTGTCTGGAGAGGTGCAGGTAATGGCAGTGCCCAGGAGTGTTTTCCACAAGTTCAGGTTTCCCCATCAGCTGCAGTCCTATCTAGAGCAGCCATATCTGATCATGCTCACCCATGTCCTAATTACCTGCAACCAGGACTACTGCAATGAGCTTTCTGTAGAGCTGCCTTTGTTGAAGATGGTCTGGAAGTCAAAGCGAATGCTGAACTCAGCAATATGGATGCATTAAGTCTGAATGCATAGTACCATTTGTGGACTAGTTACATTAGCCACCAGTACTTTCAAATCAAAATACTGGGCTGAACCTGTCAAGCCGTAAACAACTTGAGATCAGTTGTCTGTTCCTTCATCCACACAGTCCTGCCTGTGCACTGAAATCTGCTTCAGGGGCGCATTTACACTGGTTAAATTCTATGCAGCTGCAATTTACCCTTACCAGCCCAGCAAGTTTTACCATCTCCCCCATCACTGTTTTGAGAAGAACTCGATGGCGTTCATGTAACGCAGCTTTCGTCCTAGGGGCTTCAAAGCCTATATGGGGAAAGCCTATATGTTGTAGAGTTGAAAAACAACTAAGATAAACTACTGACCTGACAGCAAGCTGTTCTGTATCTCCTTAATCCAGCCTTTCAAATAAGCATGCAAAAAGTCCCAACCCTTGCAATTATGACAGATAAGATGCTGGGGGGCAGGGTGGGGGGGGGGAGAGAACAAACTCCAGCAGTTTACAAACATTCTTACTTGCCACAGATAACCAGGCATGTTGCTAATGAGTCAACTATGTGATGCAGCAGCAAAAAAAGGCTAATGCTACTCTACGCTGCATCAAGAGAAGTATATTTATAACAAAAGTATAATGACAAGAGAAGCAATTCTCTATTCTGCCTTGGTCAGCCCATATCTCGAGTCCTGTGTCCTGTTCTGGATACCACAGTTTAAGAAGGATATTGACAAGCTGGAACGTGTGCAGAGGAGGGCAACCAAGATGATCAAGGGTCTGGAAAGCAAACCTTATGAGGAACGGTTGAGGGAGTTGGGTATGTTTAGCCCGGTGATGAGAAGACTGAGAGGAGAAATTATAGCGATCTTTAAATATTGAAAGAGCTGCCACCTGGAAGAGAGAGCAAGTTTGTTTTCTCCTGCTCCAGAGGCTAGGACTCAAACCAATGGCTTCAATTTGCAAGAAAGTAGATTCAACAACAGGAAAAACTTTCTGACTGTAAGAGCTGTTTGACAGTGGAACAGACTTCCATGAGAGGTATTGGACTCTCCTTCCTTGGAGGTTTTCAAGCAGAGGTTGGGTGGCCATCTGTCATGGATGATCTAGTGGAGATTCCTGCATTCCAGGGGGGTGGACTGGATGACCCTTGGGGTCCCTTCCACCACTATAATGTTATGATTCTATGATGATGACATGTTTGCTATAAGTGCTATAAGCCCCGTGTTACTGGAAGCCTTAGTTCCATGTATACAAGAGGGCTCAGCCTTCACATGTACAAGGAACACACATATGGAGGGCGGTAGCAAAACCACACACACATCATACGGATATTTTAAGGCACATCTGCAATATTCCTAAATATATAGGCAGTGCTCTTCATGATGAGGAACCCAAATGCCTGCATATGCATATATGTATGGACATAGGCATATTTGAGACATGTCCACAAATGTGCATACAGCAGTTTGGGGTGGCTGGCTGGCTGGCAGAGCCCCTGCCTCCTGCCGTAAGTGCTTTATTGTTCACACAGAAGCAATTCCTGTTGTGCGATTACTGAGTTGAAGATTAACAACAAAACCCTGTGCAAATTTATTCGGAAGCAAATCCCATTTTTGTTCAGTGCAGCTGACTCTCAAGCAAGCAATCAAAGGTTTTGAATAGACGCTCACCTTAAAGACCTGTTAAAAATTCATCTTTTAAAATTATTTTAGATGTGAATCATTGCACTGATTAGAAATGAAGCCACAAATTGGATCAATCTCCTTTCAGCACTAATCTCCTCAGATTTGACAAAATCCCTTACATTGTTTCTGCCCATTTGGTCTCCTCTAATTGTAAAGCTGCCCTGGCCGTCAAATTATAACAGTGTACAAAGTTCACAGTTCTGACATTCATTCCTCTGTGCCCCACCAACTCCTCCAGCCAACATTCTTAAGAGGGCACCTTTTCCTTCAGAAACTTACCAAACTACTCTTTCTAACCTTCCCCCATTCTAGGCCTGTTCCTAATCTCAATTGGTCTGACACAGACTTTCTGAGAGCCACAAAGAGTATGTTTATGTGTGGTATAGTGGCTAGAGTGTTGCATTAGGACATGAAGCTTACTGCATGACCTTGGGCCACAGCCTGACCTGCCGCACAGTGGATTAAATGAAGACATTACCATAGAGGAAAAGGTGGGCTATAATTGCAATTAAAAAATGAATAAATAATTTACACCTAAGATGGATGTGCACAGTGGAAAAGGTCGGCATATAAACATGAGCACACAAGTGCATTTGTCAGGCAACCCTTGCCAGAGCATCCAGTTGGCCACTGTGAGACTAGATGGACTTTGGTCTGACCCAGTGGTGGTGGTGTTCTGTTCTTAACCCAGAGCTTTATCACAAGGTTGGGTAGGCTTTGCCAATATGGTGCCTGTTAGCTGTTTTGGACTACAACTCCCATCAATCCCAACCACCACATGGGAGCAGAGCAGGTGACAGCTGTAGTCCCGTTAGACTGAGTGGAGGCACCAGGTTGGGGAAGCCTTTGCTAGAAAGACAAAGATGCAGGTTTGCTACCAGTGTTCGAAATTAGCCAGGGGCCAGGAGCTTTTTGCACCTGGCTATTGGCCACTTGCAACCAAATGAAGATGTATTGGCGCCAGGATGGCACCTGACATCTCCACCATCTGGAGGTACATGCCTGGGGATTATTGGATCTCAACTGTTTTCACACACCAGTACCACACACTGTAGAATTCTAGCAGTTATATTTTACCAGTACAATCAGAATGAATTTCAGGAACCAATTTGCTTTTTCTGTGCAGCCTGAGTAGGAGCAGGAAATGTTATAGTTAATTGTTGTAGTTTGTCTTCCCTTACCCCACCCCACTGCTCTGCTCACAGTTGTGAAGAATATTATTATGTTATGAATGGTTTGTGTTGCCATTAAGAAAAAGAGGTAGGACTAGGCCAATATATTTGTGGATCAAGTGACTTATTCTGTAAATTCTCAGAGTCCTTAATCTTGCTCAGGGTTGTCACCTGAACTAGTCAGATGTTTAACTGAGAATCAGTCAGACCATCATTTGAAAAATAAGACTTTTGAGCTGGATTGCCTAAAAATGGCAACTAGGCATTCCTTTTTGGCAACTCAACCTTGGTTTAAGGAGCTATAAGATGCCTAGCTTATACATCTGAGTTTCTAACACTGTTTGCTGCCAAATGTATATTTTACAGGAAGCTGCAGGCAGTTGGGACCCATGCTAACAACCCTGTCTGATTAACACACACATTTGCAAACACTTGTTTGTTGCCACCAAACTTCACTTTGCACTTTGTACCTTTACAGTATATTCCGTGCACAAACCGTAAAGTCTAAAGTAGCCCGGGGGGGGGGGGGACTTGTGGAGCGAACCCTTGGTGCTAACCTCTCTCAAGCCTGAACTTCCCCTGCTCTCCTCTTGCTAACGCTTCTTCCTCTTTGGTCACAGCTGCAAGAAGTTCACCAGAGCAGACATCCAGGCGTGCGCGATTAGGCCACGTGGAGCGAGCGAGTCCCTACACGCCTACCGCATAACTGTCACCAAAAAACAAATCAAATGGCACACACCACGAACGCAGCCTCCGATTTCCCAGCCATTAGTCTTGTATGAACAATAGAACATTTCCCCTCCTGATTTCATTGCGCCGTCAAACGTTCCAGAATAATGGCAGGGAGAGTTAGGAGGAAACAAACAGCCCGAATAACCTATTCTGGCATCCAAATAAATCACCCTAGCCGGCGTGCAAGAGGAAGAATGGCCCTCGGCTCCCTGAAGCGCAAAGGATCGCTTTCAGGGCAATGCGGACCGTGCTCAGGGCAGACTGCTCAGGGCAGACTGCTCAGGGCAGTGCAAATTCCTGCCAAATAAATCCAACCTTTGCTTCCAGGAGGTGGTCACTAAAAACCATGCCAGCGGATAAGCACTCGTGGTGCCGTCGGGGCCCCGTGCCATCTATGGGACTTACGGCACCGAAATGCCCCTTCCTTGCCCATCAGGCAACGCTGGCCGACTTTGCCAGGCGCTTCCCGCCACCCTACTACTTTCTGAGCCTCGAGGGTGGGCTGGGTTGGAGCCTGATCGGCATCTCGTTTGATCCGGGCGCCTCTAACTTACGGTCGATACGATCCCATCCCCCTCTCCTCCGTCTTTTCTCTCTTTACCTAAGCTGAATGGGCTCCAGCTTTTGCTTCTTGGCTTGGGGCGCCTCTTCTGCCATCTTCATGCTCGTCCAGCGGCCGCCTGCAAGCTGCTCCCAGCTCCTATTATTTATTTATTTTGCAGACGAATTTACCCAGTTCCTTTCTGGGAAGCCGGCAGGGGGGAAGGAGGAGGAGGAGGAGCAAGAGGAGGCGGGGAGAGATTTACGCACGAAAGCGCGCAGGGTAGGCTGGGCGGAATGCCTGATCCAGCAACGGAGGGGATTCGCGGGCATTGGCCTTAAAAATAAAAAAGGCGGAAGGGCTTGGCCCCAGATTTTCAGGTAGGACCGGCGATAATGCAACTCCCAGTTCTGCGCTTGGGTGCGCGCTTGAATTCTTAGCAAAAAATTGCAACCAAGGATGAAAACGCGCCCAGCGAAGTTCGCTGCGCTCCAAAACTCCAGAGCGGGGATGCAGCGTTCCTTTTGGACTAGGAAGCGCAATGGAGATGGCAGGGAAATTCCTAGGAAGGCAGGCGCCCGGGCCTCTTTCAACCGCGGCTTGCATTTCAGTGCAGGCAGTTTGCAAGGGCGCCCTGCCGGGGTGTGGTTAGCGATGGGGCTGGCCCCATCGGAGGGCTTCGCAGCCATCTTTTTGCCAGCGCTGCTGCTGCTGTGTGGCTTGTGCCGGATCCTGCTGCTCTAGAGTCAGTTTTCCGCTTGGAGGGTGAGTTGGTGGAAGGTTCGTGCGTAAAGGCACTTAGTTGCGCGTAGTTACGTTTCAGTTGGAGGTTAAGACTGAACTGGCTGCTTAGGATACCGTCCCTGACCCCCGCCCCTACTTTCCTGGAGAAAGCCCCGCTGCATGCAATAGGGCTTACTTCTGAGTAGACATGCTGAGGCTTGCGCTGTCGGTGACTCTTTGGGTGGTACCAGCTGGTTAGAGAACTACGTACCAGATGTTTCTCCAGGCTGCTTGTAAAAAAACAAAACGATTCCTGGAAATGCTAGAAATCTTGCTGCTACTTCTGTAATCCTTTGCTGAACTAGTTTGGTGGTATTTTCAACTGTTGCGGGTTTGTTTTGGGTGGGGAAATGAGACGTGAGAAATACAGCTGGTCCCGAGGGTTGCATGCACGTTCACCGTTGAGCTAATGGCCGCAGTATAACTTAGATTACATGAGGGCTGAGGTTCTAGGTGAAGGGAATAACTGGGCTGTTTCCTTGTAATTTGGAAAGTGCTTGTTTGTCCTTTAGGCGTGGCAAGATGTAAAAACTAAAGGCAGAAAAACCCCAAACACCATATACATCTCCTCCTCCAGCAGTACCATAAAACAAACTTAACTGTTGTTACACAAACTGGCCTGCGGACTTTCAAATATTGGTTGGTGTTGGCTAAGCCTCAGGAGTTTGAGTTCCCCACAAACAAGGGACAGGCAGATCTGAATGGTCCATCTCAGACTTCACACCAGGCAGTGGTTAAGGAATCTTAATTACATGTTTGTGTGGTGGCCATTGGCAATTTATAGTTAGCAGCTGGCTAGCAATCCAGAACCAGAAACCCTAGCTTGAAATGGATATGCAAACAATGGTTTGTGCTATTGGATAATTGACAAACCAGAACAGCTGATGGACTATAGAGATAGGAAAGAAAGGAGGGTGATTCAGAGTGCTGTTAACACCTTTCCTTCCACATCTGGAGCTCTTTTTAGGAATTAAGGGTGCTCTTGTCTGCATGGATGCTGCACAAAGCACCCAATGAAATATTTCATTATTAGGCTGGGTTGTAGCAATTGAAGTCAAAAGTAGCTTCTGCTTCGGGGGGGGGGTGTTGTGTTTAAAGCACATGGTGTTCATTCTGCTGGCACTGGAATGCACTGGGAAGGTCTTTCCATAATTATTTCACTACCTCTATACAGCTGTCTGCTGAATTTCTTTGCCTTTAGTGTAACTAGGAGAGGAGCAATGGAGCACCTGCTGTGGGCAGATCCTAGTAAGGAGTGCAAAATAGGCATCCAATATGTTGACAGTTGTTAAATTAATCCTGGATTATATCATATTTTCTTTTCAGTATAAACTAATGTTCAGAACGGTAGTTGAAAAGGCAAGTTCTGCTGACTCAGAGGGTTAGTCGGGGCAGTGGACCAGGTGAAGTGGTCCTGTTGCATGTTTTCATTGGCTCCACGCAGTGTTCAAAATTAGCCAGGTGCATCTTGCACCTGTCTATTGACCGTTCACGACCAAGTGAAGATACCTAGGTGCCAGGATGGCACCTGACATCTCCAGTATCAGGCTAGCTGGTGCACAGCATCATTTTTTTTGCTGCCATGCTATGGCTCATGACTCAGATTCGTTTTCAACTTTGCAAACTTGCAAAACAAACAAAAGGCCTCTAAACATTTCATTGGTGCAACCGGGGCAATAGCTTTTATATCTCAGTTTCTATCATAGTGAAGGACAGTCATAACCATATGACACCTAGCCAGCTCTTGGCAGATCAATTTGGGAGCAAGAAAAATCACTCTGAGATGTGAAAAATGGAAAATTCATTGGTAGCATCCTTAAAAGCCCATGGACATTTTCATCAGTGCTACTGGCAGAAAAGGAACTCTCTGTAATTGCGTTGCAAATTGCAAAGATCTTCCAAAGACATTAATGGTTGTGTAATGTATTGATAGCTGTTAAAAAGACATTAATCATGTAGAATTTTCTGTTCAGCCTAGAATAATAGGGCATATTTTCGGGATGATACTGACTTGCCCTGAGGCAAGAACCCTGAGGTGAAGAACTTGCCTCAAGCCCTCCAGATGTTGTTGAACTTTGTTTCCCAGCAACCCCCAAAAAGCTAGGTGCCAAATGGCTCCTTAAACCAGGGTTACAGTTGCCAAAACGGAATGCCTAGTTGCCATTTTGGGGCCAGATGGCTCAAAAGTTGTATTTTTCACTACAGCTTTTTGGTTCCTGAAATTCATTCTGATTGTGCAGATAAAATATAACAGAATTCTGCAGTGGTATTATTAGTGTGTGAAAACAGTCAAGATCCAAGGATCCCCAGGCATGCACCTCCAGATGATGGAGACACCAGATACCATTCTGGTGCATAGGCATCTTCACTTGCTCACAAGTGGCCAATAGCCAGGCCTGGCAAATTTCAAGCACTGCTTGCAGATATTGTTGTACTGCAGTTCCCATAATCACTGACCATTGGCCCTGCTGGCTGGTGCTAAAGGGAGTTGGAGTCATAGAATTAAAGCACTGTAGAGTTGGAAGGGACATCAAAGGTCAACTGGTCCAACCTCCTGCAATGCAGGGATCTTAACTAGATCATACAAGACAGATAGCTATCCAACCTCTGTTTAAAAACCTCCAAGGAAGGAGCATCCACAACCTTCCAAGGGAGTCTGTTCCACTGTCAAACAGCTCTTACGGCCAGAATGTTCTTCCTGATGTCGAATAACATCTGGGGGGGCAGAGGCCCCCCACCCCAGATCTACTCCATCACTCTCTGAACTATTCCTCTTGAACTTGCATGGTCCTTCTTTTGAAGCTCTGTAAGTTAGTAGTATTAACTGCAACTTGTGCTATTGCTACTGAAATTTGTTGTCTCTTGAAGATTTACTTACAGAGCCTAATTCTGATTTGATATACAAATAAAATCTAAAGGCTATGCCTAGCTAGGTATTACTATTTCCTCCTCCAGCTAAGTTCCATTGAAGTTTCACTGAAGACTGTATCAATGAAAGTCTGCGCAAAAACAGGGTTTGTCGACTTAGCAGACAAAGAATACGACTTGCTACTTTCCCCAAGGCTTAGATTTTCTAACTGGTGTGTTCCTTTCGTCCTGTTAGGTTCCTGGAAAATCTCTTGTCATGGAGCTTTAAAACATGTGGTTTTTACTAATGCTAGAAAAAACCTTTCATAAACCGGCTGTGTAGATAGTAGCAGCAAATTTATTAAACCAGGTAGCACGCTTTTTAGTATTTAAATAACGCCTTTTACAGTGGCATATGAAAGATAATAATGCATTAGGAAATAAATGGGGCACTTCAAAATGGCTGCTACCATTACTCTTGATTTGTTTATCTTTGCTTAAAAGCAGCTGGCAGTAGAACCCAGATGACTCTCATAAACCAGTAAAAATTGCTATAATGAGAAACTACTTAGGTATTTTGTAAATCTAAAAGTAAAATAAAAACCTCTGGTGAGTTTAACATAGGACTTTCCATACGTTGACTCCAGCCAAGTGTTCTTTAGCTAGTCTGCAAATTGTTTCAGATGCAGCTCTGCAGGCAAATTTTCCTGACTGCTAACTTGGATAGGGACGGGGTGGCGCTGTGGGTAAAAGCCTCAGCGCCTAGGACTTGCCGATCGAAAGGTCGGCGGTTCGAATCCCCGTGGCGGGGTGCGCTCCCGTCGCTCGGTCCCAGCGCCTGCCAACCTAGCAGTTCGAAAGCACCCCCGGGTGCAAGTAGATAAATAGGGACCGCTTACCAGTGGGAAGGTAAATGGCGTTCCGTGTGCTGCGCTGGCTCGCCAGATGCAGCTTGTCACGCTGGCCACGTGACCCGGAAGTGTCTGCGGACGGCGCTGGCTCCCGGCCTCTAGAGTGAGATGAGCGCACAACCCTAGAGTCTGTCAAGACTGGCCCGTACGGGCAGGGGTACCTTTACCTTTAACTTGGATTACCTTGCAGAAAATTCTGAGTTTCAAAGGCTGGGTTCTTCCACTGACCCTCTTCCAAACAGCACACAGCAGTTATGTTTAAATGTAGCCTGAGCTACGCCTTCTAGTGCATATGGTTCCCAAAAGGTTTCAGGGGGGTGGGGGGAGGGAGGGAGCAGATCAACAGCCCAAATAATTGTTTATTTGCATTAATATGTGTGAATGTGTCTCCAACAGAAAATGATCCACAGTCTGTTTCTTATAAACTGTTCTGGTGATATATTCTTGGAGAAGCACTGGAAGAGCGTTGTCAGCCAATCTGTGTGTGATTATTTCTTTGAAGCTCAGGAGAGAGCGGCCGATGTTGAAAATGTGCCTCCTGTCATCTCCACGCCTCACCACTACCTCATCAGCATCTATCGGGATAAAATATTTTTTGTGTCTGTCATACAGACAGAAGTGCCACCACTCTTTGTCATTGAATTCCTTCACCGTGTAGCAGACACTTTTCAGGTTAGTCTGTGGAGCAATTGTAGGGTTTCAGAGGGGAAACGAAGGTCTAATTCCTACGAGTTGCGGGCCTTGGGGAAGTTCTTAGCCAGGTATAGGCAACTCGGCCCTCCAGATGTTTTGGGACTACAGTTCCCATCATCCCTGACCACTGGTTAGTTAGGGATGATGGGAAACCAGATATTGTAGTCCCAAAACATGGGGAGGGCCAAGTTTGCCTATGCCTGTTCTTAGCCATGTGAGCATTCCACGGGGTGCTCAGTTGCATTTAAATACACTTGTCCTACACTCTGGCCTGTTTGCCTGGAACAGGCTTCCTGAAACTTGGCCCTCCAGATGTTTTTGGCCTACAACTCCCATGATCTCTAGCTAGCAGGACCAGTGGTCAGGGATAATGGGAATTGTAGTCTCAAAACATCTGGAGGAAGCCTGGCCTGGAGGATTCCTCTCCCACTTTTATATACAACAAGCATTTAACTTTTAGAAATGCTTTGTTTTGTACAATTAACTAGTAATGTAATGAATTAGCCCAGAGTGGGTGAAATTGGGTAACTAGAATAGAAATAATTTTAGTCAAATACAAAAACAAAGTGGTAGTTAGCTTTTTTTGTTGAGAGGGGCTATTGCTAAGAGGAGCATCTGTCTATATTAGGGGTGGCAGACTTTGACAGGTGGGAAAGGCAGCTCACCTAAGAATTATATAGGCGCCACTCTAATGTCACAGGTGGGTTGCCCTGGCCACCTGTCAAAATTCTTTGCAGTCCCATCTGAGCATGGGAGAGCAGGGAAACAAGTGGACATCAGCTCTGGCAAGGACTGCTCCATTGCATTGCAATGGAGAAAAAATACCAGGTCTGCTTGCTTTTGCTGCACTCAGCAATTCATCTTAAGTGTGGTTCAGAAAGCTTGCAGAGCATTAGGCTGTGGCAGTTGCTGAATATAACATGGTTTTTAGGTGAAGGAAAAGCTTTTAACTGGAATAAATCGCCTCCTTTGCATCCTCTGCTTGGTTTAGGATTACTTTGGAGAGTGCTCAGAGACTGCAATTAAAGACAATGTTGTTATTGTCTATGAGCTTCTTGAAGAAATGCTGGACAATGGCTTTCCTCTGGCAACAGAATCCAACATCCTGAAGGAGCTCATTAAACCTCCCACGATCCTGCGCTCCGTTGTCAACTCCATCACAGGTACCACGACAGCTTCCAAACGCAACTTGTTCTTGAAATCAAAGGCTTGACCACTTTGTGCTTCTCCAAATTTCTGTTGGTTTGTGCAAATTCAGGAAGAGAAACCTTTGAATGTTTCTTAAGTTCCTGAGCTATGAGAGCAGGATCAGATAACATGCCCTCCGCCTTGGAGACACTGGCTGGGACTGATGAGATTTGCATCAGCCATGTTGGCTGCTCCTGCAAAAGAGGGCCAGACCTCTTATCCCGTGACTGCTAAATTTATCCAGCAGCAGCATTTGCTTAGCGGGGGCTTTGTCAGAGAACTATGTAGTATTTACCAAACCAGCCTATCCACTTGCTTGTTGACACTCTCAAATCACTCCAGATGGCACTGAGGCTAGGGCTGGGCGATATATCAATATATAGTTCAAAACGAGTTTCATGAATTGGTTTTATTATTTTTGACCTGGCAATATATCATGAATCTTGGTGTATGTGTGTGCTATGTAAAAATCAAAAAGTGGGAAACACCGTGAAGCCAGCCAATGCTCTACATAGCTCCATCCTTGATATTTAGCTGGTTACATATTGCAAAAACCAGATATTGAAAACCAGATATCGCCCAGCCCTGGCTGAAGCAAGATTTTCCTTGTTGATTCTTCTGCAAAGATTATTCGTCCATATACACATTGGGGAAACTGGTGCACAGTGCCTTTAAAGATAATGTATGCTTTGTACCAGTTTACCTCGGACAGATGTTAAGCTAATTGGCACGTAGCTTCCTGAGTCCCTTGTTAAAAATCAGCATCACGTTGCCTACTTTCCAGTCATTCAGTAAGGAGGGTGGTGGGTTTGTGTGTGTGTGTGTGTGTGTGTGTGTCTGTGTGTGTGTGTCTGTGTGTCTGTGTGTGTATGACAGGTTTTTTTGTTTCCTTAGGATATTGATTTCTTACTGGTTTCTTTTGGCTATTCTTGTATTTCCAAGGCAGCAGCAATGTGGGTGATACTCTTCCAACTGGGCAGCTGTCAAACATTCCCTGGAGAAGAGCAGGAGTAAAGTACACCAACAATGAAGCTTACTTCGATGTGATTGAAGAAATAGATGCCATTATAGACAAATCTGGTACGAGGCTTTCAAATGTGTGTTCTTATCCTTGGCAGAGTGAAATGGAAGAGTTAGAGCTGGGGTTGTACTTCACGAATAGTCTTCAGTAATATCTTTTATATAGTAGTTTGGATTTCGAAGTTCTCAGTGAAATTTGATATCTCAGTAAGCCTACCTTACAGGGTTGTTGTAATGTCAATATTAACTACTCACATGTTGTAGATAAGGGGCCAATGCTGAAACTGAATGACTTTCTTAAGACCGCTTGATGAGGTCATGGGAGGAACAAGATTTGGAGATGGCACAGCTTGTTCTTCTAGCAGCTATGCCACAGTTGCTAAAAAACATCTTCAGTTGTTGTGGCAATTCAAAAACATATCCCCAGGACAAATAATATGCAATGAACTGAAGTCTGCCTGAAGCACATTAAATTAGTTTATTCACTTGCATGGTGCAAATGACTCCTTAAGGTGTGATCTGCTGATAATCCTCTTTTAAGACATCGCTCTGTAATCTTTCCTTCCTCTCTGCCAGGCTCCACCGTCTTTGCAGAAATTCAAGGGGTCATTGATGCCTGCATCAAACTCTCGGGGATGCCTGATCTTTCACTTTCTTTTATGGTAAGTCGCATTTTCGTTTATAGTGTGTGTGCATGTTCGTTCTAAATAGAAGTAGAGGTCTGCATTCACCTGAACGCAAATAGAACCCACCGTACAATCGTGGATCCTCAAGCAGCTGATTGGTGCTGTCAGCGAGTTCCGCTTGGAAAAAACCAGTCAGGATCTCACTTTGGTTCCTGATTGGTCTTTTGTAGAGCCATGTAGACATATGATATCAGGTGTGGGAGCAGGTGGGCATGGTTTGTGGGGAAACTGCCCAAATTACTATTAGTAGTAGTAGTAGTAGCAGTAGTAATTTCTGTACCACCCTTCATCCAAAGACGACAGGTTGGTTTGCAATATAAATTGAGGCCCATGCTGGGCTTAATCAGGCTTATGGGCCAAAGGTTCCCCCCTCCCTGTCTTAAATAACAGTGAATGAGAGGAATTAAAGTAATTGTGCAGGAGAGGGACCCGCTATCCCAGCACTAGCCGTGTTGGACAGACTCCCAGCAGTGTGTCCTTTGCCTTGTTACTGTTGCTTCCAGTCGCTCTGGCCAGCCTAAATCTGGGTGAGTGAAGTACCCATGATCTAGATTATTCAACCCATGAGAAGGGGACCTCCATCTAAGCTCCCAGTCTGCACCACTCAAGCATCAGCCTGCCTTCCCCCCTACCTCCTGTTAACTTAAAACCGGTACTGTATTTCAAGCAGCCAGGGCAGCGTGGAGGGAGCCCTGTCCCTGGGTGGCAGAGAATCCTCCTGTGCCTCAAATTCTAAATGCAGTAAGTTCATTAAAGAAGGGAAAACATGAATGGCAGTGAGTATTTATTATTCATTTATTTAAGCACCAACGTGCACAGTTGTGTACAGAGAGTCACTTTGGGGCTCCATGAAGTGCCCAGAAAAAAATGGAGAAAATAACTTGGGAAGGAAATGAGTAACAGCCATGGGGTGATCCACTGGCAAAGGCTAACTGAAGCACTTGCAAGCTGCATGTAGGGAATGAGTCTGTTATAAGCGCCAGGAATCACCTTGAAGGTGAGGAGGAGGCAAATATGTGTGTTACACAGAAGGACTCAGGTCTATCACAGTTTGTGTGTGTGGTTTATACACAAATGAACGTGAGGGATAGATGTTGGCTCTTGAGAGTTGAAGCACAGCACTCATCCAAAAGCATTAATCATTAACTAGTGCAATCCTATTCATGTTGACTCAAAAGAAAGTCCCACTTAACCCTAAATTAGTTTGCATAGGCTTGTGGCTATTGTCTCCTCCTATCTTCCAAAAACCTTATTAGTTGGCACATGACAGTGACTTGCCAAATAACAAGGCAGTGAGTTTAACTGGGCCAGGTTTTGAAAATTTCTAGATTTGCCAACATCAACATATTCTAATGAATATGAGAGGGAAATAGTATGACGCTCCAGGATGAATAATGAAATCCTAAAACTGTAGAGTTGGAAAGAAAAAGAACCCTTAGGTCATCTAGTCAATGTTTAGTATGACTGAGAAAGTGTTTATCTTGATCCACCTTCTATAGAATCCAAGACTCCTAGATGATGTGAGCTTTCACCCTTGTATTCGATTCAAGCGCTGGGAGTCAGAAAGAGTGCTCTCCTTCATTCCCCCAGATGGAAACTTCAGATTGATTTCCTATCGAGTCAGCTCACAAAAGTAAGTCTGAAGATGAGGGGCTGTGTATATACGCAACAGTTGTCTTTGCTGTCATCCACGATCCTGTTAAACTCTCTCTAATCTTTTCGTTGCTGCCGTACGCATGCTGATACCTTTCTGTAACCTCCGTAGGACAGGTCTTAGAAACATGGGCTAATATTGCTTATTTTTTCTGTGCCTAACAAAAACTGAGCATCTCTGTGTGCAAAAAATTAGGCAAATCCCTACCCACAGACTCAGAAGTGGTTTTGTTATGAGGATCCCATAGTTTGTTGAAAGCTAGTTTACACTGTTGATGAAAGAAAATGACACACTCTCTCCAGTTCACATACCCATTCACCTGTTGTCAAATGAGGGTGGGTGACATTTTGGTGGGTTCCCCTCCCCCCCAATTTAGGGGTAAATTATTTTTAAAGGCTAGGATTTTTTTTCACCAATGGTGGGAGTGGCTGGCTTTTTCTCTAACAGTAATGGAGGTTCTTTTGGTGACTGCCATTGCCACACTCCATGGCATGTATGTGGGTTACTCAGGGAGGTGGATGGCAGTCACTGAGACAAACTCCTTTTGTTGTTATTTTAAAAAGCAGGGAAATATGTTAGTAAGCCAACCCCAGCTATGCACCTTGGCACCGGGACATTCCCAGGGGAACTGAAGGAGGCAGTGGTGCGCCCGCTTTTATCCAATTACCACCCGGTTTCGAATCTTCCATATCTGGGTAAGGTAATTGAGAGAGCGGTTGCTGAACAGCTTGGTAGGTTTCTGGATGAAACATCGGCTCTGGATCCATTCCAGTCCGGCTTCCGCGCTGGTCATGGGACTGAGACGGCTCTGGTCGCCCTAACAGATGATCTCCGCAGGCAGCTGGATCGAAGCGGGTCGGGGCTGCTGATTCTTCTAGACCTGTCAGCCTTCGACATGGTCGATCACGAACTCCTGGACCACCGCCTTGCCGACGTGGGGATCTAGGGCACAGTCCTTCAATGGCTGCGCTCGTTTCTCTCTGGTCGGGGACAGAGGGTAGCGCTTGGGGGGGAATTGTCATCGCGCCACTCCTTGGTGTGTGGAGTGCCCCAGAGTGTGATACTCTCCCCGATGCTTTTTAACATCTTTATGCGCCCCCTCGCCCAGCTTGTCCGGAGTTTTGGGCTGGGCTGCCATCAGTATGCTGATGACACCCAACTCTATCTGTTGATGGATGGCCATCCTGACTCGGCCCCAGACACACTGATCAGATGCTTGGAAGCTGTGGCTGGATGGTTACGTGGGAGCCGGTTGAAGTTAAATCCTTCGAAGACAGAGGTCCTCTGGCTGGGACGGGACGATATGGGATTGAGGGGGCAACTCCCATCTCTTGCGGGGGTGCAGTTAGTGCCAGCACCGTCCGTTAAGAGTTTGGGTGTAATCTTCGATACCTCCCTCTCCATGGAGGTGCAGATTGCAGCTATAACAAAGGCGGCATTTTTTTATCTCCGCCAAGCTAAGCAGTTGGCTCCTTACCTCTCTCGCCCTGACCTAGCCACTGTGATCCACGCGACGGTCACCTCCAGACTGGATTATTGTAACTCGCTCTACGTGGGGCTGCCCTTGAGACTGACCCAGAAACTCCAGCGGGTGCAGGGGTCTTCACTGCGAGATCACATTCATCCGGTGCTATACCAGCTGCACTGGCTCCCGGTGGAGTACAGGATCAGGTTTAAGGTGCTGGTTTTAACCTTCAAAGCCCTATACAGCCTAGGACCCTCATACCTACGGGACCGCCTCTCCTGGTATGCCCCACAGAGGAACTTACGGTCTTCAAATAAAAACATCTTGAAGGTCCCAGGCCACAGAGAGGTTAGGCTGGCCTCAACTAGAGCCAGGGCTTTTTCGGCTGCGGCTCCGATCTGGTGGAACGCTCTTGTCACAAGAGACAAGGGCCCTGCAGGACTTGACATCTTTCCGCAGGGCCTGCAAGACAGAGCTGTTGCACCAGGCCTTTGGTCAGGGCGCAGCCTGACTCCCTCCTTTGGCAATCTTTACAAAACTTTAGTTTTTGGTTGCCATCAATTTTGACTTTAATTAATTTTTATAATGTTTTTATAATGTTGCACTATTTTAGTGTTGTTAGCCGCCCTGAGCCCGGCTTCGGCTGGGGAGGGCGGGATATAAATAAAATTTATTATTATTATCATTATTATTATTATTATGCGGAACAGTTATATGGCAGAACATTTCCAAGATTCAAAGCCATTTGTCTAGGAGTTTGTCTAGTAGTTGTCTTGCGGCAATCTCTCATGTCCATTTAGTATAACTGTAAATTGTGTTTCTTATTATTAGTTTCTACTGTTTTATTGATTTATTGCATAGTTGTATAACATACTCTGTTCTGAAGGGGAGAAGGTCATAGCTGCCTGGGAGTGGGCCCCAGCCAGCAGAATGGCTGGGACAGGTTCCACAGTGGGGGATGCACTGGGACACCTGGTCTTAGTGATCACGGTTAGGAGGAGGAGTTACGCTAGGATCAGACCATGTCATTGCTGAGGAGGCAGGTTTAGTCGTCGTTTGAAGATTATCCCGGCCTCCAGGTCTGGCCTTGACCAGAAGGATACTGGAATCAACAAGGGAGACCCACATGACCCTAAGGTGCTGCTGTGCAATGCCAAGTCAATGATTCACAAGACCACCGTCATCCACAACTTGATTGTGGATGGAGGACTTGACCTGGCATATGTAACAGAGACTTGGTTGGACGAGGCAGATGGACCTGTTTTTGCTGCTGCTTGTCCACCAGGTTTCTCCTATGCACAGCAACCCAGGTCATATGGGTGGGTGGGTGGGGTTGCAGTGGTTTTTAGGAAGTCATTAGTTTGCACCAGGTGTCTTATTGGGAAGACCCAGTTTTCTGAGTTCATGTTCTGGAAGTTTGGCAATTGGGGCAATATGGGATTCCTTTTGGTGTACTGACCTCCCCGCTGCACCAACGATTCTCTGCCCGAGCTGCTTCAGGTCGTGACAGATGTTCTGCTGGAGACACCTAGTTTGGTTGTCCTAGGGAATTCTAACATCCATGCCGACACGACCTTACAAGGGGCTGCTTGGGACTTCATGGAAAGCATGGCCTCCATGGGGCTGTCCCTGAATAAGTTTGGCCCAACTCAAAGCTGCAGACATGCCTTAGATCTGGGTGGGAAAGAGAATGGAGGGGCTGTAAGGCAAACTAGATTTGGGCTTGATTTATAATGCAGGGAGAGAGAATCATAGAATTGTAGAGTTGGAAGGGACCCTGAGGATCATCTAGTCCAACCCTGTGCAATGCAGGAATATGCCGCTGTCCCTTATTGAGGATCGAACTTGCAACCTTGGCATTATCAGCACCATGATCTAACCAACTGAGCTATCTAGGGAGTGGAAGTGGAACCAGGAGTTCACTGTTCTGACTACTTGCCTTCATTCATTACAAGCCTCTACTTCCCAATGTGTAAAACAGCATCTCATATTTGATATGTGCCCACACGGTTAATGACTGCATTTAATCTCCTTTTTGAATGTATAGTTTGGTGGCCATCCCAGTATACGTGAAGCATGCGATTGGCTTCAAGGACAACTCATCTTCGGGAAGATTCGATGTCACAATTGGGCCCAAACAGAACATGGGGAAGACGGTGGAAGGAGTCCTCATGACCGTTCACATGCCAAAAGCAGTGCTCAACGTGAACCTTACAGCCACACAAGGCAACCACACGTTTGATCCTGTTACCAAAGTAAGTCCTGTTGTCCTCTGTGGGTTATATAACCCGCCTTTTGTATAATTTAGAGGGGCTTGCTCCAATGAAATGAAAAGAGGGGTGATGCCTGCCATGTGTAACGGAGCATTGGACCAATTCATATGGCTGCTTGACCTTCTCTAATCTCTGCTTAAGTGTGCTCACCTTTGACTGCCTTATGGGATGTTGGGAACACGTGACAAGACACCTTTGGATTTTATTCAGCACTGTGCAAGCAGCATTCTGCTTATGCAACAAGACCCCCACTTCCTCCCTTCTCCCTGTGCATCCCCCAAAATCTCCATCCAGGGAGTGCATGGGAGGGGTGGGCTTCAGAGGAGAGGAGATAAGGGAGAAGTTCTATGCAGCCTAGGATACAAGCTCACGCCTCATACTTGAGCTTTCCTTGCTGTTTCACACAACTGCTTTACTTGAATACAGCTTTGCCAGTGTGAGCTAACTGCCCTGTCATCACACACACACTTACCTAACACAGGGATGTTGCAAGTGTAGCGCTGGCTCATGGTTCTCGAGCAAATGATTAGAAATAGCCAGGTTAATGACACTCGAGAATTGCACAGAATTTGGAGTCCTGTAAATCTTTCATTCAAAAGGGTAAGGCCTCGTGACCATTGTCTTCCCTGTACATCCCACTGACTCCTCATTTTTCTGCTGATTTCTTTGCCTGCCAGAAACATTGCAAAAACAGCTGGGTGCAGAATAAAACCCAAAGATTGCTTATTGTGCACGAATGTCCTCAAATGGATATTAATTAGGGGAGTTATTTTGCATTCCATTTGCCTCGACTGAAACAAATGTTTCTGGCCAGCTTTTCTCCCTCAGCTTCTCAGCTTGTCCTATTAAGGTTACAGTCCCAAGTACCCGATTTAGCCGTAAATCCAACTGAACTGTGAGGCTTACTTCTGAGTAAACATGGATAGGATTAGGGTGTGAGGCTGCATTCATGCACATGAGCCCTTGTAAATCCTGCTCAAACAAACAAAGAATTCCTTCCAAGGAAACAGGGTTAGGGGGTGAGGATCAGGCTTGTTCTTGGAAAGAGCCCCAGTGGAAGAATATTCTGTTGCTTTCTTTCTCATGTTTCTGTTGCTTTTTGGTTTAGAAATGTAGGTTAGGAGCTTGCTGGCAGCAACAAAGCCGTTTGCTTCAGGATCCTCAGCCAGGCCTTTAGCGTGTATCTTGTCCAGCTTTTGTGAAACAGTTTTCTCTGTTTTTGCCCTGCTTGAAAGAACAGCTGCTGCATAGCAAGAAAGCCGCAAGCCAAGAGGCCTCTGGTTCAAAACTTCCTGGAAGTGGAGCAAAGTGCCTTAGCCAGTTATTTAAATCTCATCTTCAGCACATGCACACAATAATATGGGGGTGACAATGTTGACTTTGTTCACAGGAAAAGCAGTTTGGAAAGGCACTGTTACCACTACTGTTTGTTGTTTAGGTGTTAACATGGGATGTTGGCAAAATCACCCCGCAGAAGCTGCCCAGCCTTAAAGGGGTGGTGAATTTGCAGTCTGGAGCGCCCAAGCCAGAAGAAAACCCCAACCTGAATGTTCAGTTCAAGATACAGCAGCTGGCTATTTCAGGTAAGGTGCTTATCCCATTGGCCTGGAGCAGGACTTAGCGCTGAATTCCCCTCCCAAACTTCAGGGAACACGCAGCAGGTTGGGGTGAACTTAAGACTTCAGTAGCATATTTCAGTTCTTGAAGGTGACATGCTTAGAGAGATTGGCCAGTTCCTGAGTTTCAGCTCACAAGCACAGCCAAGAAGCAGGAGAGGGGCTAGCTTTCTCACCATGCAGGGGCTCCCAAAGTACACGGTAGGACAAACAGAAGGGGCAGCAAATTGCAAGGAAGTTGAGCAAACTGCAAAACAGATGTAGCTCTCACCAGCTCCCCCCCCCCTTGCCACTCTCTCTCATACAAGAGAGATTGTACTGTATGACGACATAAAATGTGTTTTACAGAGGAAAAAGTACTTTTGTAAGGAAATAATGTTTGCATGAAGTTTGGGCTTAATTCTTAAAACCACTGGGCTGACTAGTTTTGAGAAACCTGCTGCAGCTGGAGCTTTTTAAAATAAAAATAAAAATCTGATTTAAATCAGTATCTAAAAGTATCCACCCTATCTCCTGCAATAAAGGCCGTCCCCTCTACCTCTTATCTGCCACCAATGGCATTTCAGTAGTCTGTATAGAATGTGAGACCTGCAAAAATATTGCAGTTTGTCTACCAGAAGGAATGTTCCTTTTCAAGGCTCTAGCTACCGCTTTTCCAGAATACTAAGAGCTGCATAGTTAGTTCAATTGTTTCTTCCTCTGCACCACCCCTTTCCTATTTGGCACTTCCCATCTCCCGAAGGTCAGTGAGCACGCTCAGTCTTCATTGGGCCCTTCTTGGGTGGGGATTGCCCCCTTTTGAACTTTAAATAAGTTTTGCATTTCTGGATACTGCAGTGTTCATCTGAACACATTGTCCCGGCCTCCTTGTTCCTCAGCAGCCCCATTTTGGCTCCAGTCCTGTCAATAATCAGTCACCCAGGTTTGCTATTAGAGGAAGGAGCTGTCTGTTTTGCTGACTGCAGAACTGTGCTTTGGGGCACAATATTGGCATCCACCATAAAGAGTGTTTTTTCCCCCCTTATTGCTATGAAGATAGCAAATGTCTGATGCCTGCTGAAATCTTAAAAGTCTCAGAAGTGGCTGAAGATTGCCACTGCCTAAAGGGCTGTGTGTGGCCTCAGAGCCCTGCTTAATATTCTACCGTGTTCACATTTTAGTGGGGTGGTTCTGAATTTGTCCTATTATAATATTGCAAGATGAGCACTTAGACAACATTTTATCTTTGTGATGTTTTGAATTCTGCATGTTTTAGTAACTAAGTTAGTGTGACATTTTTTATAGCAAGTGACAAGTGCAATGAATAATAGCAACAACAACAACAACATCTATCTCCATGACTAGCAAAAGGGGGCCAATCTGAACAAATTCAGCTGTTCATGGTGCAGAATTGTAACCTGAAATTGACACATACCCAGTTGACCTTTCCCACGCTGATGCTCTCTAGTTATTTTGGACAACAATGCCCATTATCTTTTATCGCCGATTATGGCTGATGGATATCCATCAACTGGAGGGCACCAGCTTGGGGAAATAAAGCTCATTCCAAGTTACCGTATTTTTTGCTCTATAAGACTCACTTTTTCCCTCCTAAAAAGTAAGGGGAAATGTGTGTGCGTCTTATGGAGCGAATGCAGGCTGCGCAGCTATCCCAGAAGCCAGAACAGCAAGAGGGATTGCTGCTTTCACTGCGCAGCGATCCCTCTTGCTGTTCTGGCTTCTGAGATTCAGAATATTTTTTTTATTGTTTTCCTCCTCCAAAAACTAGGTGCGTCTTGTGGTCTGGTGCGTCTTGTAGAGCGAAAAATACGGTATATCCCCTATAAATTGAGAAACTGGCTACTCTGAAGGACTGACTTGTTGTCAGTAGTTGTGCTAAACAGATTTTTTTCATGAGGGGTTCCTCCGTTGTAAGAGTTGGGCTCTGTTTAAAGATTGTGTCCCTAAAACCTATCTTGTTCCTTATTTCAGGGTTAAAAGTAAACCGCCTTGACATGTACGGAGAAAAGTACAAACCGTTTAAAGGTGTGAAGTACATCACAAAAGCAGGGAAATTCCAAGTGCGAACATGAGACTCAAGATCCCTGCTTTCTTGGCAGATCAATGTGGGGTTTTCTTGGGATTCCCCCAGCCAAGTTGAGGGGGAAGCAAGATGACTTGGTGACTTCAGTTACACTAGATGCCAGTTTTAACAGTTCCTCTTGATTAGACTCATTCCCATGCACTACACTTCAAATTAAATCATAGTTTAAAATAGGTCTTTATATATGGCTTTGAAATTAACTTTCTGTAACAGTTCCCTTTTGTGGGCTGATTGGTTAAATGACTTGTGATTGCAAATGGGGACTGTCTGTAGAGCCAGCTAACATGTACACTGCCAAGCAAACTACCAAAGCACAAGAGGAATGCAGGAACATTTGGACACACACTTTGGGACATCGCTGAAGGTAACTGACATTCTTCTTATAGCCTGTTGGAAAGAGTATTAGGGCATGTCACTTTCTAAGTCCTATTCAGAAACAAAAGGGAGGGGGGCAGGCACAGTCCTCTGGCCAGAGCGATCTTCAGTGGTACGAACAAGGCTTTCCCTGCAATGTTTACAACATGCTGCCTTTCAAATCTAAACTGTTTTTTGCCTTACAAGCTTGTGCATTCAGCAGACAATCTGTAGCCAATTCTGGATTTTCTACAACTTGCTTTACTTCGAAGGTGAAAAATGTATGGTAGTGGAGTCTCTGCATTTTTGGAAAGTTTTTTCCCCCCTCTACGCAATTTGTTTGTGCCATGCAAACCTCAAGAGCAGCTTAACAAGGTTGTACTATTTGTAATGAAATAAAAGGGAATTCAGCTGTACTGCCTGGTCATTCGGTTAATTGAGTTACTGAAATACATACACAATGAGCTTTCGTTAAATGGTCGTGCATTTAGTGCTGGCACTACTGTGCCAAACAGTCTATATTCAATGAGCAAAGTCGTTTCCCCTTCAAACCTGAAAATACTGACCTAAGTGGACATTTTATACAAATGCATTTTATTTTGTTTGAACAGAACAAAGAAGGTTGAAAATATTAGCATATACAACAAAATTCTGGTTTATAAACAAAGGTATTTAGTGGCAAAATGCTCCTAACTGACATTCAAGTTTGCTTCATCTTAGGTCTGATGAACAAGTGTTCAGGAAAGCATAAATTGCATAAAGTGTGGAGGATATTAACTTCTATAAAAGACTTTAGAACTTAGTAAAACATTCTGAAGAAATATCCAAGGCAAATATGAGTCAGAGCTTTCCTTCAAACATTCCTTAACAAAAAGCAGTCTTTGGTATAAACCGTCATGTAATTAAAGGCATTAGTAATATTGCATTAATACAAAGTCAAGCTATTAAATGGTGATGATTTTAAAAGCTCGTGATGAAAAGGCTGGACTATATGTTGGTAAAAGACATTCAAAGTCTCCTCTTCCTGCTGAGTTCATGCAAACCAAGCAAAGGCAACAAGGCATCCAGACTAAGGCTGTGATGTTCCCTTTCATCTTCTGGTTGTGGCTACTTATTGCCAGAAACCTATGTGACAATTTTGAGTACCGCGCAGTCACTAAGTATTCAGGAAAAGGTGGGCAAGCAAATTCCCTTGCTCTAGGCAGTTGTAAAGAAGTCATTAAAAGGTCATTTCTGTGTGTGTGTGTTTTTTTTAAAATCCCTTTTAAATTGCACCAGAAAGAGGGGGCACAGAAGTTAAGTTTAAAGAAACTTTTAGCAGGTAAACAAGCGCCGCCTCTTAGCACTTCTATAGGTCTCCTGAGCATGAACTTCTGTTGCGTGACAGCACAGGGGCACCACAGCATCAGTACATAACTTATTTGCAAATACACAAGCAATTCAGAAGTAGGACTAGTGATTTGCGCAGGAACATCGCCCTGCAAAAGACAAGAGGTGCTCTTTCATTAGTGTCAGTGGCGCTTCTGCAAGAGGTATCTCTGATGCACGGGGCCATAAATTATCTGCTCTATGCAACTGCAGAAGACAACGGTGTGTAGATCAGTACAAAAATAAAGGCATACTACTTCAGCACTAAGCATCCCAGTTTCCCTACCATGGTTGAAAGAGAACATTCCATTTGCCAGCCGATTCAACTGATGAGCACTGGATTTGAGGAGTGTTTCACTGTGTAAAAGCCCAAAGTGATCATTATTTGTGTTACCTCATAGGAGACGTTCTGCTTTCGTACCTTCTCCAACACATCCCAAGGGTGATTGGCTAGAACAGAGAAAGAACTGTTCCGCTGCTAAAGCAAGCAGGATAATCAAAACGAAACCTGATATAAACACACATTTTTGTCCTATGGGTACAATAAAAAAAAAAAAGGACAGGGAGGTCAAGCAAGACATAGCCTCATGCCAGTGGGAACAGGCTGAAATATAATTTAAAACTCTCCCAGCTGTTTTGTTCCTGACCAAAGAGTAAGGGATGCTGCGTAATCTCTCCCTGCTCCCTCTCAATTAAATGCTCCAAATGGTTATTAGTGGTCAGTTTTGTCACCAATAAGGTGTTGAACTGACTAATGGCAGCTACTCCCAGATTTTGATGGCTTTTGAGATCACTATTGGGCAGAACGACGAGCAGCAGCAGCTTTTGAACACAGCACCTCTTCCCTTGCAGCAAGGGAAAACTTTTGAAAGAAATGAAACAAACTCAGCAACACACTGGTTTTAAAGAAGTTAGAGGAAAGGGAGCAGAAAACGGAAGTGCTGGACTGTTCTGTCTTCTGGTTGTCCCTCACAATAAACAGCTAAGCAAACCAGCTTCCCAGAGTTTTCATCCATGCTAAAGTGAAATCTGCATATACTGCCTCTCCTAGAAAACCACTGGAATATATGCTGCAGAACAGGGAGGGGAAACTGAGGTTACAGAGTTCATGAAAACGGGAGATATAAAAAACCCTCAAAAGCAAAGAGAGAAAAGCTTGTCGTTGTGAAAGCTAATTGTGGTGAGGTTAGATACCAAAGGTAGCTCAGCACACTTATGAAAGCCCTTAAGAGAGGGAGTTCCAGGGGAGGGGGCTAGTTTTAATCGCTCAAGCACCTTTTGGCTGTTTACAGAATTCTCTTTGCTCCAACAAGGGGGTTTTCTATTAAAAAAAATATGCTTAGGGGAAAGGCAGCGCTCTACTGGTACCAAGGAGTTTTCCTGACCCAGCGTAGAGTGAATCCAGCATCTGTTCTTATTTTAATGGAGGCGGCCTCAGCTTCCCGAACTGTTTCCTTGACAGACTGCATAAGGTTCTGGGCATTGTGAACCAACATCTCCGTGGCCTGCAGAAGAAAGAGTTGTTTGAAAGCACTTAAAAATATATATATAAAAAGAACACAAGCGTTTTCAGATGAAAACCTGAGAGGCATGGCTCATTTTTAGAATAAAGAGCATCAACAAAAGAGGCTGAACTGGCAGCAAGCCCATTCCAGTATGTGGGCATCTAACAAGGTCTCAAGAACTTCATGCTAATATTTAAAACCTGGCTTTTCATCGGGGGGGGGGGGGACATCTGAAGACAAGCTGTGTGCTTCAACAGTATCAATCCAATGTCCAACCTGAAAATCATGATTCTAAAGCACCACGCACAGCCCAAATGACACCAAGTATGCAAACATCTGACAGAGATGTTTTTATTTTAGTGGAATTTTCCACTCAGCCTCCCTGTGCTCCCTAATAGGAGCTGGAGTGCAGCAACATCGGGGGGTGGGGGGGGGGAGACCACATCGACTACCTTGCCATAGACCATTCTGGAAAATGCCAGCTGTAGGCTCCAACTGTTTTGCCCTATATGTGCCAATACAGCTCTTAGCTGCACATAGTGATCTCCGGCTGTGCTGGCAGTGATTGGGACATTCACATTCAAGAGAGTAAAAAGAGTGCTGAGAGACAAGTTCATGGGATGTACATTCAGCTTCTGCTCTAACCCCTCGGCAGCTAGCTTTGCAAAAGTATTTCATAGAATTGTGGAGTTGGAAGGGACCCCGAGGGTCATCCAGTCCAACCCGCTGCAATGCAGGTATCTCAGCAAAAGCATCCAGGAGAGATGGATGCCCATTCACTTGCCTTACTTAAAAAAGAAGAAGAGGAAGAGGAAGAGGAAGAGGAAGAAGAAGAAGAAGAAGAAGAAGAAGAAGAAGAAGAAGAAGAAGAAGCATCTGTAAGAGCAGCCCTGGGGGATCTGGGAAAGGCCCATCTTCTCCAACTTCCAGCACCCAGGCAGAGAAGCCCATAGGTGAGGCATGAAGAAACAGTCCCAATCTCCGTTGACAGCCTGGATCCCACCCCAGGAATTTAGAGATAAATTGCCTATGAAAGTGGAGTCCCTTTATCTTAACACAGCTAGCAGCTGTGAGGATCAGTCCTTCGGGCATTTGTCTAAGCCCCTTTTAAAACCACCAAAGCTAGTGGCCACATTTTCCTAATGGAAAGCAAAACCTGACAGTCACTGGGAAGGTTTGGGATAATTGTCCCCAACAGCAAAACAACATCTGCGTTGGATATTGATAAAATCTGGTGGCTTACGGCAGCGTTCAGGCAAACCAAAGAACGATTCATTTGTATCCACCAGAGGGTGCTAGTTAATAACTATTTAAACAGGCTGTGGGAAATTTTATTAATGTTGTATTTTAATCTTGTTTTTACGTTGTATTCTTTCAACTTGTTTTTATTATTGCTTGTTAGCCGCCCTGAGCCTGGCCTTGGCTGGGGAGGGCAGGGTATAAATAAAAAATATTATTATTATTATTATTATTATTATTATTAAGCAAGAAACCCAGGTCTACCTTAGGATCTACTCAGTACACAGCATTCCAAGCTGCTTTTGTCATGTGCTGGCTTACTTCCCTTGTAAGCCCGTCCCCTCAGTCCTGAGGCATAGAAGGTTAACCCTTCACTACACCCAACAGGATCATAAATTATATTTTGTTGCAGGACATCAACACAGCAAAAACAGGGACAGTTTGCCACTGAGTGTACCTGACAAAAAAGCACATCCTAGTTTTCTAATGAGGGTCAGTTCGTCATAGTCACACTTGCTGTTTCGAATCTACAAAGTGTGATGCACGTAGAAATAAGCACACCTTGAGCCACACCTTTCAGTTACTCTAGCAAGAAAACTTACAAGAGCAAAAGGATAGCAAGGGAGGCCCTGCAGGCAGCTGACATCGTTTCACCAATCGTGCAAAGCCTGATGCAGTGGACAATTCCAAGCTTGCAACACACGCACCCCCTTGTGGCAGGCGTGAGAATTACCTGTTCAGACTCCTCGTCGCTGATGTTAGTGCGGCCCAACATGGTGGCTTTGACAGTGGAGAGGATTTTGAGCTGCGTGCTGATGGTTGGGATTCGCTCGCAAACCTGCATGGAAACAGAATTGCACAGCTGAGAAACTGTCTATATAAAATTATACCACTCTTCTCTTGTGTGTTCCCCCCCCCCCCAAAAGCAGTGGCAAGCATAAATGTTCATTTTCCTTGGTTATTTCCCACTCCTCTTCAAGCCACCCATGTTTTTCTCAAGAAACACGGCAAGCTGCTTCAGTGGTAGGGAACTATCACTAAGGTATCATCTAAGTTGTCTTATTTCCTCAAGGACTTGTGGGCAGGTTTGGGGTCACTTTCCAGCATTATTATTATTATTATTATTATTATTATTATTAATTGATATACCATCCTTATATCAGGGTGGTTCACAAGATAAAAATACAAATAAGTAGTTAAAACAAAAACAACAAAACAATAGCTCTCCCTCCCCCCAACTCCCACAAACACATTTAAAAGGCTATAGAATATCATTGCTTTCTTTGCCAGTCCTAGAGATTCAGAGGACCAGCTATCTACCGTATTTTTTGCTCTATAAGACTCACTTTTTCCCTCCTAAAAAGTAAGGGGAAATGTGTGTGCGTCTTATGGAGCGAATGCAAGCTGCACAGCTATCCCAGAAGCTTGTTTTCCTCCTCCAAAAACTAGGTGCGTCTTATGGTCTGGTGCGTCTTATAGAGCTGAAATACGGTATTTGAAGGCTGGCACCTTACCACCTTGCTCTGCAAGGCTCTCTGCACAAGGGGCTGTTCCTTGCATTCAGCTGCACTGTGCTGTGCTCGTGGCAGCGAAGCCTCAGGCTTAGGTGGTACAGGGCCACAGAAAGCGCAGCTGCTCAGGGAATTAGTCCGCAGTCTGATGTCTTTGAGACCCTAAACTAGTCTGGCCAGGATTACATTGTCGTGCAGGAGAAGATAGGAGCGCTGTTGAGACCAGTCGAGAAACAAGCAGGCTAAAACAAAGCTGTTGCCGTGATGAAAGACCTTGGCTGGATAGTTCTGCCATCTGTGGCACCTACCGTTACTGCCGCATTGTGACCTGGCAATCTTAAAGTAGGCCACAGGTCCAAAAGAACAAGGAGGGCGAATTTGAGCAAGCCAGCCCACTGTTTGGGCTCTCAAGTAGCCCCCCTGCTCCAAAACAAACCCATCTCTCAGTGGGGTGCGGTGAAATAGGGGTACAGTTAGGGCCAGAGGCAACAGCCTGCGAGGACGACCGGGACACTGCATGTGTGACGTCGCAATGATGTGCAGGTGAGTATCACACTTCCCTCCCTGAACTGGGCAGAAGCTTCCCGGGCTTTGGGAAGGAGACGTCAGGGGAACATTTAGGAGACTAGCCTAGTAAGGGGGGGAAGGTAAAGGACACCTGGACGGTTAAGTCCAGTCAAAGGCGACTACGGGGTTGCAGTGCTCATCTCGCTTTCAGGCCAAGGGAGCTGACGTTTGTCCACAGACAGCTTTCTGGGTCATGTGGCCAGCATGACTAAACCGCTTCTGGTGCAAGGGAACACCGTGATGGAAGCCAGAGCGCACGGAAACGCCATTTACCTTCCCGCCACAGTGGTACCTATTTATCTACTTGCACTGGCATGCTTTCAAACTGCTAGGTTGGCAGGAGTTGGGACAGAGAAACGGGGGCTCACCCCGTTGTGCGGATTCGAACTGCCAACGTTCTGATCAGCAAGCCCAAGAGGCTCAGTGGTTTAGACCACAGTGCCATCCATGTCCCTGCCACTAGCCTAGTCCCCTTAGTCCACTGACCGCATGCCATCTCTGTTACCAACGCCAGCTCTCACTGCTTCCCTGCCTTCTTCAGGCAGTGGCTGGTGACCCACCTGCAAAAGGTTTGTCCTGATGCGCTTGTCAGTGCACTGCTTCGCGACCTCCTTGGCCAGCCTGGTCACTTCGTCGGAAGCTTTCGCGATATCCTTGGCACACTGGATGAGAGCCCGCTTGTTCCCACTGCCGCCTCTGACCAAGCGCGACATCTCGGCCATGAGGAGGGCCATTCGCTTGGCGGCGGCGATGATGTCGTTGCCCTGGAAAAGAGCAAGGGTAGCCATGAAAGCTTGGGAGCCAGACATCGGCCCGCGCCGTCACCCCTGTCCTGTAAGCAAGCCCTCGCTCTGGAAGGGCAAGGAAGAGACATCCTGTGCGGTGCAGACGCCGCTCCACAAAGAGCACTGGAAAAGAGCTTTGCCCCAAAGGCCAGTTGTGAAATACTTTCTCTCCCCCAAAAAGTGAAAAACAAGCTTTGGCCCGTAAAAAAATAAAAATACGTTGTGGACACGCAGTGTTAGTTTGTTGCTGAAGTGAAAGCGGCTAAGTTCAGACAGTTTTACCAGTTAAACATCTATCCTTTTAATAAGGGTGCAAGAAGATTGCCTTAAGTTTAAAGCATCCAGTGTTATGAAGGTGAATATTCTTAATATCAACATACAAATGGACATGGCGCATCCCAATTTGGCACTCTACAGTCACAAATGACAACTTTTCTGAGGGGGACACAGCTGAGGGAGAAGTCAGAGCGTCAATTAATCCTTTTGATCAGCTGTATATGTAAAAAGGCATGCTTAGATGGTAGCAGGTTTTTTAAAAAATTGTAAATTATTTTTAATAAACCACCAGTTATTCCACGTAAAAGGAAGCGGCGCTTCTAAGATGAGGCCTGCGGCAAGGTGTGTGCGCATCATCTGAAACCTCAAAAGAGAAAAATCTTCAGGACTTAGTCATTTGCAAACATATGAAGCTATTATTTCTCAAGTGGCAAACTCTCCTGTTGTGAAAACCAACTACCACTTAATTCATCAAGTTGACAGCAGCGCTGTAAGAATTGCCACCTTTCCTCCACTTAGGACTATCTCATCTTCCTTCCGTGGAGAAGAGAGGCATTGGGCTGCACTTGGACATCACGCTAAACTATAGGTTATGCAGCTGGCTTAGCAATGCAGTCTTACCTTGGAAGTTGAACAGAATCCATTCCAGAAGTCCGTTCGACTTCCAATGGTTCGGAAACCAAAGCGCGGCTTCAGATTGGCTGCAGGAAGCTCCTGCAGCCAACCAGAAGTCCCGTCGGACGTTCAGCTTCCAAAAATAGTTCACAAACCGGAACAGTCACTTTCGGGTTGGCGGCGTTCAGGAGCCAAAACGTTTGAGAACTAAGCTGTTCGAAAACCAAGGTATGACTGTAGTTTGTTGGGGGTGAATGAAATTGACAAGCTACAGTTAATCAAAAGTAGTATCAAAAGTTTCTGCACTCCTGTCTACTCATGGCCACACCAGAGCAGAAGTGGGGGAGTTTGCAAACTTGAGGCTGAACCGCAACCATTCAGTTCAACTTGTAACACAACTTTTTAACAGCCACTGTTTTGAGAGGGAGTTCTTTATTTTTTGAGGGACAATATAAATAACTGGTGTTTGAAATAACATTTTTCCATATTAAATACTATAGCTGAAAAAGTATTCAAGATCAATGTAATCAATTCATTTAAAAATAAAAAAATCTGTGCAGTGTTTTTGTGAAGAGTGCTTAGTTAACATGACATACTGACCAACAGTGAGAAAATAGGAAAAAGTGCCTGGACTGTAATCTTTTGCATGCAGGAAAGTGGCTGTTAGGCATTAGGACTACCGGGAGAAAAGCGTTTGTAACAACGGCAACAACAAAAGGCACACAGTGTGGTGATAGCTGCAGGAGGGGACTTGTGGTCCTTACGGACATATTTCCATTATGCAGTGCATAAAACCAGCATGTTGTACACATTACAAAAAGCTGCTGAGTTGCAAAAGTCTGAAGAGCCATATCCTTGTTCAGGAGTCTCTTCACACATTTGTTTTTAACCAGTGCACTGAAAATACTGTGTGTGTGTGTGTGTGTGTGTGTGTGTATTTGTACAAAAGAAAAATGCATGTGCAAACATGCATGTTCCACCACACAAATTGCGTATCACCATCGCAGGAGCAATGAGCCAGGATGCTAAACATGTGCTTGCTGCTGTGATGAGTAACGGTTAAGGGTGAACTGCCAGCCCCCTTGAGCAATGAAGGCCATGCGTCTTCTTGGCTGGTTTCTGAAGAGTAGAAGGCAAAGCAGAGTGTAAAATGAGAGAGGCCTTCACACCATGAGGCAAGTGGTGGCAATGGCAGGTTCTGGGTACCATTTAAGGGAGAGAGAGATCTAGCCCACGAAGCACAATGCAGCGACATGTTCTCATGCACATCTCACTTAAAATGAATAGGGGGCTTCTCCATTCATTTCAAGGAGATGTGCAAAGGAGAAAGAGTGCGCTAAATTGTGCCCCACATTAACCTACACATGGAAAAACACCACGTGAATTTTGCGCACAGGCACCAAAAGATCACCATTACTGACTGAAAAGACAATGAAAGAAAGACTCAATTTTTTAAAGAAAGGGGGTTTCCACACATACATACCTAATTTTTAGTAACTGCACAGCCACACACTTAACTCCTTGCAGCATGCTAGTCCCAAAAGCGAAAAAGTGACCCGACAGCTCCCCAAACATTTGTTTGCGATTAGTGCCAGCAAGCTCAGGACTAAGATCGCTCCGAGCCACGGACCGAGGATCTCCATCAACATCATGGGTTGTGTATTTTTTTAGAAAACCCAACGAAGTCTGAACTTAGCAACCAACACATTCAGCATAGCTTGTTGGCCAAAGTCCTCTCACCATGGGCCAGCCTTTTTACATTACAGCCAAGTGCACATCAGCAGGTCCAACTCCTGGGCAACGCCGCCATACCAAGCCATTCCTGGTCTGTCCAACGTTTTAGTGGAAGCCATTGATAAGAGGCAGAAAAGCACAATGATGCGTGTTAAATGACTTCGGGAATGACAACGACGACTCCCTCACAATCTGGAAGTCACTGAGAGACTGTCAACCATGGCTTCACAGGTAGTCAGCTGGTTTGTACGTATGTTTGTTTGGTTTGTTTGTTTTCTCTTCCCTTTCGAAAAAGAACCACTGCCGTGAAGAGACAGGTAAGACAGAGAGCAACGACAGGGAAAGGAAGCCTTGATTAAGAAGGAGAGTAAAACGAAGGAAGTTGTGAGCCAAATGAAGCTTTTTGAGCCCGGCCATCATCGCCAGCAGGCCTGTCAGAAACATGTGAAGCCACTCTCAATCCTCAACAATGAAGTGCAGACAAACTCGAATTTCATTCCAATTCAGAAAAGGAAAAGAAAGAAAGAAAACGAAAATGGGACCCGGCAAGGATCAAGAGTGAATGCAAATGTGTCAACGTTCCAAAATGGCTGGATGCAACGCGGGTCAGTCGCCAGGGGGAAATGGAGGAAGTACCTTACTAGACCACTTGGTGGCTTCCCGGTGCAGAGACTGAGCAGCGGCCAGAATGGGCTGGTTAACGGGCTGGTTGGTTGGCATTAACAGCAGCTCAGGCTCGTAATCATCTTCAATGTCAGAGGGGAGAGTGAATTCAACATCTGCTTCCTCCTCCTCCTCCTCCTCCTCCTGATCTACATCTACATCAGCCTCAGGGGCTTCCTTAACCTCATCAGTCACATCAGGCTTCGCAGGTTGGGCGGGGGGGGGATGCGGAAGGGGGGGGATGAAGAAACAGGGACAGTTAGTATAAAGAAGCAGGATCTGGTCAAAGAGCAAGAACTGAGCTGGTTTTAGTAAATCCCTTTATTCTGGAAGGCAACGGAAGGAGGGGCAGGGAGGAAGGGACGCAATTCCAAGGGAATACTTGACCTGAGAATCTACAAAGGCTTCAAGGAGAGAAACAACAAGAGTTTAGAGAAAGCACACCAAGAATCATCATCGTTTTTCACTCGAGGTCCTCTCTAAAGTGTCTTCTATTTCACCACAACATTCTTTTCTGGCAAGACAATGGCGCCACGGAGACAGGAAAGGAAACGAGAAACAAAAGCAAGTGCAACACTTAAAGATTACTTAGGGGGTGCAAGAGGAAAGTTTCAACGATGAGGCTTGAGTGCTGAGAAAAAACCGCCAGGGAGCAGAGATGCCAGGGGCTGCTTTCTGTGCCCAAAAGAGATGGGAGAGGCCTTGCCGCAAGACAATCGAGGCAGGCACCCCTAGCAAGTCTTGGGTGCTATTAAGGGTGGGGAAGTGGCAGACCTGACCCTACGGAGCCTCACGGATATGAATGGAAGTTGCTCGACGGCTTTTGTGTGTGTCCTTGTTGAAAAGAGCTCCTATTCATTTCAGCAAGGTTTGCACAGGAGAATTTGCAAGCAAATCGTGCTCCCTGTCCATTATTTTGTGGCAGGAATGTGGGGGTGGGGGTGAGGGTGAGGGAATTGGGACAAAGATAATAATAATAATAATAATAATAATAATAATAATAATAATAATATCTTTATTGTCATTGCCCCCTTCGGGGACAACGAAATTACTGCAGGCACCACCACGTCTTGGTCCAGGCCATGGAAAAGGAGGTTATTGTGAAAGCAAAACACACTGCAGGAAGGAAGTCAGGACAGAAAGCCAAGGGATTGTGGAAGAAACAGGACAGGCTGCTCATTAGGAGGACATGATCAGTTGTTAATTGTTAGCAGACAGAAAGTGATGTTAGCAGCACACACAAACAAAGCCAGTCGGAAATGTTTCTGTTAGCAGAAGGTTAATGAGATGGTGCCAGATTGTTTTGCCACAATGTTGTTCTACAAAAATCCAAATGAGGATTTCCAAATCGTTTGTCAAGAGTATCCTGAATCACATCCTGTGGGAAGGATGTCTCTAAAAAAACACAGAACAGCTCGCTATTATCGCAGCCAATCTTCAGGGTACCAATCCATTGCAGAAAGAGAAGACCAAAAGGGGCAAACACTGCCTTTTCAAGTGCAACCAGACCCACACACAATTATCACATTTTATTTCAGTTTGCCCCCCCAGCCCCCACGTCCTTCACGAACCCTCCCCCCCTCCCCGTGTTTTTGCATGTTCACACTTCCTTCTTCAAGAATAGCGGCTTTCGGTATTAAACTTTCTCTCCCCCCCCCCCTCCAATTACTCAGTTTATGCAATTATATGCTCTCAAATAATTTAGATGCAGCTTAAGTGTGGGATTTCATCTCTTTTTGCTTTCTGGGCAAACACAGTGGTTAAATGCAGTGCGTTGAGTAAGGGCCATTTCTTTTCATGAGGACCAAGTGGTGAAGTCTTTCTGTCGGGCAACCTGAAACATCTGCTTAAGAGATAGCAAGCACTTATGGACAAAAGCAACTTGTTGCCTTCTGGGGAATTATTGATCCCAATGTGACCACCTCCCTTCTCTGTCCTGATCCTACAACTCAAAATGGGACAGGGGACAGCGAGCTGTGGGGGGAGTGCCTGAAAGTTAAGATGCGTGTGTTTACTAAATATGAAGGACGTCAAAATAAAAAAAATCCTTCCAGTAGCACCTTCCAGTATGAAGGACGTGTCAGTTTAAAAAATATTGGGTGGTATCCAACCAAATAATTCTACTCTTCTGGCTGTTGAATGGAACTTTCCCTCCCTCTCCTCTCCCACCTCCAAAATATGCTCCAGAGGGTTGGGGGGAAACCCAGAACATATTTAGGGGGACTTGCAGGGAGAAGAGGCAAAGAGGAAGTTCTACTGCACCTTATTTCTAGGGTCATTCATGCTGTCCATAACCCAAAGTGGTTCAAAGCATTAGGCAATTAAACCACACACACTTGCCACTAAAGGGATTTGCATTAACAATCCATCTTACGGGCTCTATTTCAAATTTATTTTTCCATGTTGCCGAGTGAAGGATTCTGTGGGACTCTGTGCACTTTCGTAGAGGACATGGGACTAATAAATATCCCCCCCCTTCTGTCTCACCACGTTTGAGTACCACAACAGCCAACAAAAATAGGGTGTATATCCTAGCAAATGTTCAAGTAACACTGGGAAGCAGGAGAGAGGGCAAGGCAAGAAATTTATTGTCCAGGAAGAAGGAAAAATTAAACTGGCAGAGCATGAAGAGAAAAGGGGGGAAAGTTAATTTGCTGCACAGTCGGAATAAACAAGTAATACACAACTGAAGCTATTTTTCACAGCCAGCCCAAAGCAATCTGCTCGGTTTTTGCGCCTCCCCTCAGAGCCATTGGCTTCTACACACAATGTCTTCTGCTGGAAGAGTGGCTCAGACTGTAGCCATTTATTCTCCACCTACTTTTGAAGACCCATAAACCCACAATAATATTTATGTGCAGGGAAAAAAACCCCACATTGCAGCCACCTTGGGACAGGGCACTGCAGATAATGTTCTCCTGAATGGAATTACCAAGATACAGCAGTTAGGATCAGCTTCTCTCAACAGCTGGGTTTATTTATTGATCCCACACACACCCCAGTGACCTTAAAGTTAAAAGCTCAGAAGGCACCAAATCTCAACTACAATGTCTACCAGGACAGGTTTTAAATGATATTTTAAAACTACGTTTTAAACTGAAGCAAGTGCGGTGTAGTGGAAAGTGTCAGACTTAAGATCTAGGGTTCAAAATCCACACTCAGCCACGAAGCTCGCTGGGTGAATTTGGGTTTCTCAGTGTAACCTACCTCACAGAGTGGTTGTGGGGATTAAATGAGGAAAGAGGAGAATGATGTACGACTCCATAATCGCCTTGGGTAAAAAGGTGGAATATAAATTAAATAATATTGTTTTTCTCAAGCATGTTATTAAAATCAGTGAGAAAATGTGTGTGTGTGTTCAGTGTTGCTTTGCTTGGAAAATTCATTTTGGACTGTTTGCTTCTCTGTTATCCCTTCCAAAAATAAAAACCGCCAAGGTCAAAATGATACTTGTGTTGTCATGAGATGCAAAAAAAAACCCCAACCCCCCAAAAAATCATTTGCAAGGGTTGGCATCGTTGTTGCAGCAATCTTAAATGAATCTGGCAAACATGGCAAGACGTTTGGCACCCATGCTACAGCCCCCATTCAGAGGTAAGCGTGGGTATTCTGCATAGCCCCTCTACACTGGCCTCTGGGGCGGTCCACTTCTTGCGACAGTCTGGTGGGGCAGGGGAGAAAGCTTGCGGAGCACAAAAAGGGCAAAAGGCTATGCGCTTGATTCCCCAACTCAAGCAGAAGGTCCCGAATGCTGGCGTACATTCTTAAGGCTCATTTCAGCTCAAGGCTCAAGTCCGGTGAGGTTTCCCTCGCCCTTCTTGCTACGCTAAAGTTCTACATACGCCAAGGCATGGTTATGAAATCTGTGCACAATAAGAGTCTTGGGAACGATTCTATGGTTTTAATGAAATGGTGGGATGTGAAAAGTCCCATGTTTATATCAATAATTTGCAAAGCTTTAAAAATAGCCTTGATCGACCCACAAAGCTTGGTGCCGCTTCTGAAAAAGCCCACTTCTTGGTAGACGTGTGATAAGGAGAGAGAGTGCGAAAAATATTGTGGATATTGTTGGAGATTACACACCACCTTTCCAAAGCATTGCTGCAAGGATGGGGAAATGTGCAGCCCTTCAGATGGACTCCCGACTCCCATCAGTCCCAGGCAGCATGGCCAATGGACAGGGATGATGGGAGTTGGAGTCCATCACCTTCTCTTGAAGGACCACAGGTTTCCCCATTCCTGCACTACAGAGTCAGCACAAGATAAAGGTTTTCATAGCTTCATGGGGAGAAGCAACTCTGGATGCGACAGAAGAGTCAATTTTAGATTGCCTCTTTCCTAACTCCTGCAGCATTATCAAGCTTTTGTTTGTTTGTTTTCAGTGCTCTTCCAGAGCACACTGGAAACCGTTGTGGAGTTTCTCACCTCATTTTGGTGAGACGGATTGGTTTTCTCCCTCATCTGTTGGATTTGACCCCCAATTCCAACTCACCCAGGGCATAAAATTTCCTGGCAACCTGAGGAAGGTTTTAAAGCGAGGTCTTTGCACAGCAGTGATAAGAGCGGTCAACGTAAGGGTGAGGATTTGTAATCAGCAATTCACTCTCTAAAAAGAGCCCAACCTCTGAAGATCTATACCAGGGGTCAGCAAGGTTTACCGGCCATGGGCCAGATCACTCCCACGGAGATTGTCCGTGGGCTGGACTGGCGCAGCGCGACACCGAAAATCGTGTCTGTGCATGTCCGCGGCACCAGAAATAGCTTCTGTGCATGCCCAGACACCGAAAATCACGCCTGCACGATAGCGATTTTTGGCATCTGGACATGTGCAGACACGATTTCCGGTGTCGTGGGCCGGTAAAACAGTCTTTGTGGGCCACACATTGCTGACCCCTGATCTATACAAACAGATCTACCTACAACACTGGGATATCCCCGAGTGACATCAATGCAATACCCACGAAACACACCAGTCTGCAATTTCTTTGGGTTAAATGGAGAAGCAGCAGTTAAGCAAGAACACAGGGATGCATTGGCCATTCTTACCTTGCTGGACCACTTTCTGGCTTCATCGTGGAGCTGCCTGGCAGCCATCATCATGGGCTGGTTGAGCACCTCCCCAGCCTTCGCCTCTGGGAACTCTTCATCCTTCTCTTCAGGAGGAGGGGGCCTGGGGGGAGGAACCTCGCCCTCTGGCAGCGGCGGCTTGGGAGGAGCAAGTTCATCTGTAAGCTAAGGAAGAAAGGAAATGGGTTGCAGTACCCCAACGCAGAGATCCAATGCAAAATGGCCAAATCTATAGCAATCCACAGAATGGGGAATCTTCTTTTATTTTATTTTCAGCTTTTGCACCTGCGTTGTCCCTTTATTTATTTATTTTATACTTATTAGTTTTACATAGTGATTATTATACATGTCAAACATAACAATTCATACAAAAAAGAAAAAAAGACCTTCTGACCTCTATGGGTTCCATTTCTAAAAATTTGTTCCTGCATCTTTTACTGTAATCTATCTATTATAGATCCATAGTATCCAAAGTTTGTGTTACTTTACAAGTGTTATTGTATTCCCGCTAGTGATTTCAACTGTTTACAGTGGTCTCTAAGGTATGTTATAAAATTATTCTAGTCCTTAATAAAAATTTGGTCTTCCTGATTTCTGATCCTTCCCAGGATGGGGAATTTTCAGTGCTTTGGGCAAACATTCCAAACTCAAATTCACCATTCTTTTGCCAAGCTGAGAATAATGAAAATTAAGACACGTACCCAAGAATATGATTTACATGCTTCCTGGAGGGTTGGGCCAAGCATGAACGTGGCTCTCAGCCCTGAACTACATCCTCTTAAAATCCATTATGGTAGACTTTACAAAATGATCTCTTAAGTTAGCAACTGTTAGCAAAAGCGTCCTTCATCCCTCTCACTTGGTTTTCTGATAGCAGGAAATTGTAGAAAGGGTGGGGGACAATAGCTCACTTCAGATGTCCTTCTATAGAGAAGGTAACTGAGGTTGTCTGGCGCTGGGGTTAAACCACAGAGCCTAGGGCTTGCCAATCAGAAGGTCGGCAGTTCAAATCCCCGTGACGGGGTGAGCTCCCGTTGCTCGGTCCCAGGTCCTGCCAACCTAGCAGTTCAAAAGCATGTAAAGTGCAAGTAGATAAATAGGTACTGCTCCGGTGGGAAGGTAAACGGCGTTTCCATGCACTGCTCTGCTTCGCCAGAAGCAGCTTAGTCATGCTGGCCACATGACCCGGAAGCTGTACGCCGGCTCCCTTGGCCAGTAAAGCGAGATGAGCGCCGCAACCCCAGAGTCGTCCATGACTGGACCTAACTGTCAGGGGTCCCTTTACCTTTACTAATATGCTATCATTTTATGTATTCAATTCCTGGATTCAAATGCCCATGTTTTCAAGACAGCTTTCAAAGGCACGGACAGTTTTTCTGAAATATCAAAAAGGTGCACCTACCCTCCTTTAAGTTCTTCCTATTAATGGATGTGTTCACAACAACAGTTCTCCAAGTTCAAAGTTTATACATAATCACAGGTGGCCTGAAAGGCACACACTTGGCTTTAAACTGCTGCTCTTCTCAGCAAAATACCAGGAATCTGTTCTTTTCTTGCCACTTCTGTGTTTTTTGGTTGGATTACCTTCATACAGAGGGCATTGTACTCCGCTCTCAAGGGCCCCAAGCCCAAATGTGGCTTCGCAAGATGCTAAAGAAACAAAACTTGGGGACGCAATCTTGTGTGTATGCCAGCGTGTATTATATAAGAACACTGTGTGCCTGGAATCAGATTTCAGCATTAAGTGATTCCACCCACACAAGGAAACCACAGCCATTTAAATAATTGAGAGTGGCTCAACCAAATGGTTGCAGATTACCTCTGTCCTTCCAGAGCAATTCTCCATAACACGGCACTTACGTGAAGTTGCTCGAGATCAGGAGGCGGAGGGGGGAAGTCGGGTTCCTGGGGCTGGAAAGCCTCTCGGACTTTGGCCACAGCTCCCAGGATCCTGTAGCCGGAATCAAGGAAATTCTTCTGCAAACCTAGGAAAGGCGAGAGAGAGAGAGAGAGAGAGAGCTTAGTATTAAGTTTTGAAAATTCAGTAACAAGGCGCTTTGAAGAGTTGGAGAAAGCATCTTTGTCTAATGCTTACCGGGATCAGAAATATTTCCTGCCACAGCTTTCGCATCCATCACCATTGGCGAAATAGTTTTGCTCAGGTCATCCGAGGCAGCTTTCACAGCTTCCCGAAACTTGGGATCCTCTGAGTTTTCCACCTCCTTCTTTGCCACTAACAAAATCCGGTTTGCTCGCCGGGCAATGCTGGTGGCTCCAGCGACAAGCATCTGCGGCTGAATGTTGGCCATCGCAACTTTGCACTTGTCCAGGTCTTTCTTAATGGCCTCCTCGGAAGCATCCAACAGAGACTTGGTATCAATTGCTTCGTCCACCATCCCTAGGGTAAGAAGTTTACAGATTTACCTCCCTTCATGTACACGGCAAGGGGAAATGACGCTGGAGGGGAAGGTCACCCTTAAATACAGGATGGAGTTCTGCTACCTTGGCCAGGTGAATTTGTCAGGGTACTGATTTGGTACAATCCTGATTATGAGCATTTAAACTCTTATCACCCTTCTCACTTAGCTCTTGCCACCAGAGGGCCTCCAAATTCTATCAAATCCTCAAACAGGAATGGGTTTCATTTACACAACTGGAAATGAGTACATTTTTGTACTGCAGATAGTGGAAAACACGCTAGATCAATGTTTCGCAAACTTGGGTCTCCTGCTGTTTTTGGACTACAATTCCCATCATCCCTAACCACTGGGTCCTGCTAGCTAGGGATTATGGGAGTAGTCCAAAAACAGCTGCAGACCCAAGTTTGCGAAACCCTGTGCTAGATTTACAGAAAGGGAACTCAGTGGGACAAGCGAACTTGGATGGAACTTCAATATGTAAAAATGGATGTCATATTTCTTCCTTAACAGCATCTGTGTGTGAACACAAAACACATCCAAATCTATATACAATTTCGCCGTAATGAACAAGTGATTGAAACAGAGTTGCATGACAATAATTTATCCAAAAGTTGTGTTTGTAGGCTGCCAGTGATCAGGCCAAGACATATTCCAAACAAAAGTATGACGCAATGTTTTCCTTGAGTCCACTGTGACTTTTTTGGGGTGGGGGGGTGGCTTTTCCTTTTCTGTCACATGCTTAAGTCAACTGCATGAAGGAATTGCTCTTCCCTTTCTAGTTTCCTTCCAATTATATCTCAGGCTCGTCAACAGTGATTTGGGTCTACAAAACCATGGCCACAAGCTCCACCATTTTACCTGTCATTTTTTCCACATTATCAATCCACTGGTTCTTCATGGTCTCAAAGTGCTCATAAGCAGCTTGATTTCCAGGATTCCTTAGAAGGATGCGGGCGGCAGATACTACCTGCCAATGCAAAAAACAGCCAAATATGATGGCAGTAATGATGCACAGGAACAGAAAGTAAGTGCACTGGGATTTATTTTGCAGTGTAGGTAATCTGAAAGTTAAGCATCTCTCATCTGAAATGGGTCCCAGTTTGGGGAGTTTCACAAGAAGTCTCCAACTGAAAGATGGATTTATACCACTCCAGAACACTCTGAGGTACAGTCGTACCTTGGTTGATGAACGCCTTGTGAGTCCAACATTTTGGTCCCCGAATGCCCCAAACCCAGAAGTGAGTGTTTGTGAACGTTCTTTGGAACCCGAACATTTGATGCGGCTTCCAATTGGCTATAGGAGCTTTCTGCAGCCAACCGGAAGCTGCACCTTGGTTTCTGAATGTTTTGGAAGTCGAACGGACTTCCGGAACGGATTCTGTTCGACTTCTGAGGTACGACTGTACTGAGAATTTCCAAAGAGCAGAATTCCCAATCATGACATGGGGACTGCACAAAATTATTATTTTTTAATTACCGCCTTTATTTAGAAGAAAACAACAACAAAATAAAGCCAAGAAATTACGGAAGTCTCTAGCGCAAATAGTAATTGTTAAAATACTTTCATCACGTGAATGTAAGTAGACTATTACACAACAGCTTGTAAAATTACTTTTTCTATACAGGAAATCCTTCAGATTTATTCCTACTCGAAGTACATACTCCCAAAGTAGGAAACAGACGCCCAAAGGATCTGCTTATCCAGAGACCCAAGTGTGAAGACTGACCAGAGAGAGAACATATTACATGACAATCTGGTCAGTGAAAGATTCGCCATACACCATAAAAAGCTGTCCGGTCCTTCTTTCCTTAGGAGAATACGGTGGAAGATTATGGTGCTCTCTAGTTTTCAACTGAGCCTCAGAGGAAATTTTAAGCTGCTACTGAAAAACGCAAAAGGGGCAGGCACGATCCCAACGATGCTATGAACCACTCTTATGGAAGCCATCAGAGGAAAAGAAGTTAACGCCAGCCACCCGGATTATGCCCGGATCCAGCTCCCACTGAAATTCCCTCCTCTTGCAGCTTTTTAGATTGTAGCTTAACTTCTAAAAGGTCTTTTTGGCCGAGAAGTGGGATGAAGCTATAAAATAAATGCAATGTTCACCTGAAAGTGTTCATTAATTTCAATGGGACTTAGAAAGTAAATCCTTACGACTGCAGTCAAAGCGAGCCTCTGTTTCTATAGGTTAAGCCAACCTATGCATACATTTTTATGAGATTTTATAGATTTTGATTTTTTTTTACAGACTCCTAAAAATAGCCTACAATTTAAGGAAGTTACCCTCTCTCAACCTCTTGATTTGTGTGCTGTCTCTCACACAGAGAATCATCTCATCCTAATAGTTAAATACTCATGTTTTTTTCTTTGACTCCTCTCATTCAATTTATTTACCGTATTTTTCCCTCTATAGGACACACTTTTTCCCCTCCAAAAATTAAGGGGAAATGTGTGTGCGTCCTATGGAGCGAATGCAGGCTCCTTGTCTTCAGCGATAGCAACGCGAAGCCTCCAAAGCGCAGAGGGAGAGCTCCCCCCGCGCTCCGGAGGCTTCGCGTTGCTTTCGCTGAAGCTGCCTGAAGCCCCTGGAGCGCAGGGAACTCCCACTGCACTCCGGGGGCTTCAGGCAGCTATCCGCAAGCCTTCAGAGCACAGCAGGAGTTCCCGCCACGCTCCGAAGGCTTGCTGATAGCCGCCTGAAGCCTGGAGAGAGAGAGAGGGGTCGGTGCACACTGATCCCTCTTGCTCTCCAGGCTTTGCTTCGCTGGAGAGGCACTGCACAGCGCCCCTTCAGCGAAGCGGGAGGAGAAATGGAAGGGGCTCCATTTCTCCTGCTACTTCGTTGAAGGGGCGCTGAGCAGAGAGGGGGAGAATTTTTTCCCCCCTGTTCTCCCCCTCCTATGGTCCAGTGCATCCTATGGTCCGGTGCATCCTATAGAGCGAAAAATACGGTAACTTCAGGTTCAGATACTGGCGTCTCCAACCCCACTACATGCTTATTGGAGATGAACTCTCTGAATAGAAACTGAACAACTGAATTTTTCATCCAGGTGAAGCTTTTGGTGGCTGCAAACTGAGCAAACTGGGGAACGTTCAACCAGAAGTGTGCAGATCTTTGGGCGTTCTGCAGTAGATCGGCGAGGATTTCTGACTTCCAATTGTTTAACAATAACAGCAGCAAAATGACCCCCATTCCGTGGCATAAATTATACCAAGAAAATGAAGAAAGACTGGGGTAAATGAGAGTGGTTGCTGTCATTGTCAAACGACTTTGAGCTCCAATCAAAACCGGAGTTTCTGACAGTGAGAGGGAGAGATACCTGAGGGGTGAGCTCTCTTGCGGACTTCACAGTTGCTTGTATGCCTTCGACAGTACTTTTGTTGGCTGTTCCAACTGCAGCTGCCTTTTCTGCAGTAGCTCCAAGCCTGGCAGCATGGTTTTCAAAATTGGCTGCCCTGTCATCAAACACCTGAAAGTTGAAATACATCAACAACCACAGATTAAAAAATGCAGCCAGTTCAGAGTTTTATACCAAGCCAGGGGCCCATAGCAACTCACAGTAACCCATTCAATTACAGACTAGGTGCTTCAATTAAGGTTAGTTTAATCAATGATGAATTTATAATTCTTTGGCGATTTATTAAAAAACTAAAACTGTTCAGCAGAGAAACCGAGCTGCTAATCTTTCAGGGCTCTTTTGCTTTTTTTGCTGCAACCAACTAGCTACCCCTCTGAAAGATGAATAATAATAATAATTTATTATTTGTACCCCGCCCATCTGGCTGGGTTTCCCCAGCCACTCTGGGCGGCTTCCACAAAGACCAAAAATACACTAAGATGTCACACATTAAAAAATTCCCTGAACAGAGTAACGCACACATTTCTTATGGACAGAACTCTTTTTGGCAATTCTAAGCCCTGGTTTCTCCTGCCCACCTAACAGTTTGAAAGCACGTCTAAGTGCAATTAGATAAATAGGTAGCACTCCGGCGGGAAGGTAAACAGCGTTTCCGTGCGCTGCTCTGGTTTGCCAGAAGCGGCTTAGTCATGCTGGCCACATGACCCGGAAGCTGTATGCTGGCTCCCTCGGCCAGTAAAGCGAGATGAGCGCCGCAACCCCAGATTCGGTCACAACTGGACCTAACAGTCAGGGGTCCCTTTACCTTTAACCCCTGGTTTACACACACAAGGCTACAATGATAATGGGTGTGAATGCGCCATGATAGATATGAGTACCAAAGACAGAGCTTTCCTCAGATCACCTTAAAAGCGCAATTCTTTTCAAGGAAGATGGTTCAGTCAGTCCGTTGTCACCAACCTGGTGCCCCCAGACTCCGAGCTTCCATTAAAAAAATAAAAGTAAGCTCTTCTAGAAAGAAAGACATGTGACAAAATGTAAAGGTACCCTTCCAAGTGATTTCTGTGGAATGTGAGCGGCATGTCTGCCTTGTATATTTTTTCTGGTACTGAGGAATACTCCCTGTTGTCATTAGATAGCACTAACATCTGTGTGCGACCTCCACTGTAAGGACCAGAAGGACACAACTGACTTCCTGTGATAAGCATAAGGTTGTTGGGGTGGCTGTCTCTCTCATTTTGTGTTAAGTCACACAACCCAGGGCAGCCATTTTGTGACTGGCACCCGCAGAACACTCAAGACTCAGAATGTACCCCTACTCCAAAACATTTGGCTACACCTGGATTAAGTTATGGTAATGTTGCAAACTGTGGACACCAATTGCATTCTTTTTCCTCAGGGGTGGGGGGTGGGGAAACCATTTAAGTATAAAAAGTCTAACATCTGACTATTACTTTGGCCTACACAGAATTATATTTGCTCACTGTAACTTAAAGACTGGTGCATGCTGGGAACAGACTCACCTCGTCCCTGTTGGGGGCGTCTGGAGGAGCAGTAGCCGCTACTGCCAACAGTTTGATTGGTGTTGTTGTGTCGCTGAACACATCAGATACTTCCTGGGTCATGGCTTCTTGCATCCTTGATTTCAGATCCTTAATAGGAATGCAAAGGCTCCGTGTCAAAACACAGAAATGGGTTTGCCATGATGAAGTGCAGTGCAAAAGTAAAACGCTGGATCTGAATATGGACAGCCTAGGTTCAAACAAGGCTCAGCCATAAAGCTGAAGTTACAAACAGATAGGAGACCTTCAGAGATGGACCGTGAGAAGGACCGTGACAGTAGGGCCCCTGACGCCCCACTCCCAATTCACCATCTAGCTAGATTTTTAGTCTATACCCCTAACCCAGAACACTAAAAAAGCAAAGCTAGGAAAGAAGGGAGGTTGCTATTAAGAATGTGAGGTGGCTGACGTGGAGCAAGACCAACATGGCTCCACACTAGTGCTGTGGTCTAAACGACTGAGCCTCTTGGGCAGGTTTCCTCAAACTTCGCCCTCCACATGTTTTTGGCCTACAACTCCCATGATCCCCAGCTAACAGTACCAGTGGTCAGGGATGATGGGAACTGCAGTCTCAAAACATCTGGAGGGCCAAGTTTGAGGAAGCCTGCTCTTGGGCTTGCTGATCAGAAAGTCGGTAGTTCGAATCCCACGATGGAGTGAGCTCCCGTTGCTCTGTTCCAGCTCCTGCCAACCTAGCTGTTCGAAAGCACGCCAGTGCAAGTGAATAGGCAAAGATGTGGCGGGAAGGTGAACAGCATTTCTGTGCACTCTGGTTTCCATCACGGTGTCCCATTGCGCCAGAAGCGGTTTAGTCATGCTGGCCACATGACCTGAAAAGCTGTCTGTGGCCAAACGCCGGCTCCCTTGGCCTTAAATCGAGATGTGTGCCATAACCCCATAGTTGCCTTTGAATGGACATAACTGTCCAGGGATCCTTTAGCTTTTATTGAGCAAGAACTGGGCCCAATCCACAAGAGTTCTGTGAGGAGCTCTGTGCCCCAAATTGCCAAACGTCACTTCCGTCAGGAAATGGCCAGCAATGGGTGGTAGGGGTAATTGGAATTGGAATTAATTGGAATTAAGTTAAATTAATGGAGGATGCACAGCAGCAAAAGAATGTAGATTGTGTCCAAAGCGTTTATGTCTATAATCTATGTTGCAAAGACCAGTAGCTTGAACAGGAAGATTCTCTGGCTTTGTTAGTTAACGCATATAGACTGGCAACACACTGTCCGACATGAGCTCTTCCTTCTCTTTTCAAATACTGTTTTTATTTACCTTCAATGAGTCCTGCAGCTGGGCAGCAATTGCCTTGGCTTGAGGAGATTCCCCTTCGCCTCGTGCTGCCAGGTCAGCTAACTGGGCAGCCAGCTGTTCCACACGGTCACATTTGGCGAGCAGGTCCTGGCGATAAGGTCCCAGCATGACATTGGCAAGACGGCGACCTTCGGCCACAAGACCCCGGATGGCAGCCTGACCTGCATTGAAAGCGATTCATCTTGCTTAATGTATGGAGCAAGAGAAATTAGAACAGTAGTGCCACCACTGTCAAGAGATCAGGCTGAGGAGTACTGCTTTGATGAGGAATGGTGGGAGCCTCCCCCTGCTCCTGACCAGGCTCCTGAAGCTGCAGTGAAACAGTATAGATTTGGAACAATGGTTTGCAGAGGGGCACAGTTCTGAAGACAAACTGGCGGTTGAACAGCAAAGTGAAGAAGAACTGGGAGAGAAAGAGAGCTAACAGACTCTCTCTCGCTGGAGAGTGTCCAGCCTATCAGTCCAAGGTCACGTAGAGTAGATAAGGTGGCTACACAAAAAGCACAGTGGTTGTGAAATCAGGTTGCAAGGCACAGAAGTGACTACGAGGGAACTGGGTGGAAACCTTAACTGGGAACACCATCATTCCGAGAATGGCTGCTTTGTTCTTTTGCTGTGATCATTAAAATCTCTTTAAATGGTAAGCGACTCTTTTCGCTTTGTCCTGCTTATCTATGGCCAAAGGGGGGGGCAGGAACCGAGTCCCTGAAGCCTGACAACCACTCTCGAAAGTAAAGCAGAGTTGCCATTGTTAAGCTTTAGTGCCAGCATAATCACTACCTTCCCCTAGGTACTCTGAAACGCTACCATGCTGCAACACGTCCTCCCTAATAACTAGGCAGCCCTATTTTCTCTGTAGTTTTCCGGGCTTATACGAGTCGGCTTTGGGATGTCCCACCTGAAGTCATCACAGAGAAAAGACCACTTGTGAAGGGGATTTCTGTGCAGGTTAAAAAAAAGATGGCCTCATGGTGCTATATAGATTTTTATTTTGGGCTGCCCGTTGTTTTCAATTACTCATTCTCCAGTTTGCCTGAGATTCCCGATCATTTATTTGTTATCTTATGTTTAGCAGAGGTTGTTATTTGTTATTTTGTTGGCTTCTGCTGTCCTCGCTCCTGGATTTTCCTTGATTGAGATTCCTGCATTGCAGATTAGATGACCCTATATTATAATATTTCCCCAGCCACTGGGGGCGGCTCCCAACAGATTATTAATAATAAAGAGATATAACATCAAACATTAAAGCTTCCCTTGTGGTCCCTCTTCCAACTTGATAATTCTCTGGTTCTTTGGCTTCCCAGAATAGAGAGCTGCCGGTTCCAAAGGAGAGGGAGGGATTGTTGGAAATGATCGTTGGAGCAGCGATTTTGCATTGAGCCACTAGGTGGACCTCAACTCCCACCTGAGTTTATGTTCACACGCACAGAAAAATTAAAACACTCACCTACTCCACGGTCATCAACTGTAGGGTTGTCTATCCATCTCTGAGCTTGCTCAATCTTCCCTTCTAGGTGGACAGCAGCCTTGGCAGGCCTGCTGTTTGCAACAGCCCTGTTGGTTTTAGACTGCAAATTCTGCAGCGATGTCGCTATTTGCTTTGCTAATGCACGGGCTTCGGGAGAATCCCCCTTTCCACTGCAGAGAAGAAGAAAAATCTGTTAAGGAAACCTCATTAAAATCAGTTCAAAAAGTAGGTTGGTTTCTGTTAATAAGACGTTTACGTATCGTAGCTGTGAATATGCTATTTACTACGCTTAACTGCATTCAACAAAGCACTGTGGTCTGCATTTTCACAAAGGATGAGTCAAGGCAATCTTTAAAAAAGGAAAGCAAGTAGCTTAATGAATGAAAGCAATTCCGGCAAGGAAAGTTCAACTAACAACACCAAGTGAAATTCTTCATTGAAGACCATTTCCGACACATTTAAAAATACTGGGGCCCTAGCAACACTACAAATGCATGTCACTTAAAGGTAAAGGGACCCCTGACCATTAGGTCCCGTCGTGGCCAACTCTGGGATTGCGGCGCTCATCTCGCTTTATTGGCCGAGGGAGCCGGCGTACAGCTTCCGGGTCATGTGGCCAGCATGACTAAGCCGCTTCTGGCGAACTAGAGTAGCGCACGGAAACGCCATTTGCCTTCGCACCGGAGTGGTACCTATTTATCTACTTGCACTTTGACGTGCTTTCGAACTGCTGGGTTGACAGGAGCAGGAACCGAACAACGGGAGCTCACCCCGTTGCGGGGATTCAAACCGCCGACCTTCTGATCAGCAAGTCCTAGGCTCTGTGGTTTAACCCACAGCGCCACCCGCCAAGGCTTCTTCCAAATAATCCTGGGGTATGGTAGTTGGGCAAAGTGCAGAGAATCCGTTGCACACACATCCTAAACCGAGCTGGACACTACGATCATCATTTGAGGGCGCTTTTCATGCACCTCCTATGCTAGAAGTCTGGAGGGCAGCAGCACAAGAGCAAGCCTTTTCTGTTGTGGCCTCCCACTTGTGGAATGCTCTCCCCAGGGAGACTTGCCTGGCACCTTTGCTACATCTCTTTAGGCAAAAACATTCCTCTTCCCCTAGGCCTTTGACTAATTGAACGATCTCTGGCAGGTGTTGTTTTTGTTATGGTATGTATTCTTTCTGTTTTATTGCAAATTGCCCTGTGATCTTCGGATGAAGGGCGGTATAGAAATGTAATAAATCATAGCTACAAAAACGATGATTGAAGGGTTGAAGGGCAGTATAGAAATGTAATAAATCATAGCTACAAAAACAATGATTCCCATAGTTGTGTGGGAAGAAGAAATGGCCACTGAACTAGTTCCAGTCTCTGGTGTGGACATGCCAAGAGAACGCTTTCCTTCGCCAACAGAAGCTAATGGGACAGCCATACAGCCATACTGCTAGCCAGTCATAAACGCACAAAGCAAACTACAGAGTCCATGAGACTTAAGACCAATGGAACTTACATGGAAGCAGCCATGCCCATGTCAATACTTACTGTTTCCGGAGGTCCGACAACTTAGCAGTCAGCGCCGAGATTTCTCCAAGGGACCGCAAAATGTCGTCTCGCTCTTTGGGGTCCTCGCAGAGCTCTGCAATTTTCCTGGCTTCAGCCATAATGCCTCGAATGTGTTCCTCTCCTTCGCTTCCCCCATGAGGATCTGCCAGCCAGCTCTTGATGTAAAAAGAACATGTTGACACACAAAGATCCACTTACAGTATTTGAACCTTTTGTGGTGCAATAGTCTGAAATGCTATCGTACACCTCAATTTAGCTAGGTTGAAATAAATATATTGATGTTCTTTTTCTTTTAAAAAAAGTAAGTAAGATTTTGTTTGAGTTTTAAAAAGATATGGGAGAACAAGATTAACAAAGCTGAAATACGGCCTCGGCCCAGTATACCTGAAGGAGCATCTCCACCCCCATCGGACACTGAGGTCCAGCTCTAAGGGACTTCTGGCAGTTCCCTCACTGTGAGAAGTGAGGTTACAAGGAACCAGGCAGAGGGCCTTCTCAGTAGTGGCACCCATCAGATGTCAAGGAAATAAGCAACTATCTGATTTCTAGAAGATATCTGAAGGTAACCCTGTTTAGGGAAGTTTTTAATGTTTGATGTTTGATCATGTTTTTACTATTCTGTTGGGAGCAGCCCAGAGTGGCTGAGGAAACCCAGCCAGATGGGCAAGGCATAAATAATGAAATTATTATTATTATTATTTCTGAAACAGAAGTGCATCCTTGAAAGTCACACCTTTGCAGGAAGAGACCTTAAAAATGTCATGCTAGAACACTCCCCTTTTCTCTCTTCCACCTTGACATGTGAACGTCAGAACAGGAGTCTCGCTCCGCAAACAGCTACTCTTCAAGAAAGATGAAGGGTATGACTTGCAAGAATGTGCCCAAGCCTTTCAAAGTACTGCAAGAGGAAGCCCTTATCTGAGAACCATTGGTGGACAGTCTTTAAAGCAGGTATGAGGAACACATTGCACTGCCGAAGATGTTGGACTACAAAGCCCCATCGGCTCCTCACCACTGGCCATGGGGCTAGCTGGGTCTGATGGGAGCCGATTCCCTGTCCTCCCTTTAAAGTCAAATAACTGCAACGGCTGAAACAAAATAGGATGCCCTGGCTAGAAGAAATCCAAATTATATTATTAATATTGATTCACTTCCTATGAAGCATCACAAAACAATACAAGACGCATATAAATCTGCTGCAAATGCAAAATGCATAGAAAGCAACTGCGTATTTAAAAATGATTAAGGCAAAGCAATTTGAAACCCATTCCAGAGATTGACTGGTGTGAAACAACTGAAGGAGGACCCAATGTAAGAATTAACTTGTATGCTAGTTTACCAGGACCCATCGCGGTTCATCGGAACTGGGAGGGATCATTTGGACTGCGATTACCTGAGCGGCATCAATTTTCTTTGCAATTGCCTGCTTAGAGTTGGTCATAGCCTCCAGCTTGCGAGCTGCATTTTCCACTTTTGCTGTGAGTAAATCCAAGCCTTGGGACACTTGCTGAGCCTTCTGCAAGGCTAGCGGTGTAGCACCTTGTCCTCTGTTCAAGGGGAAAGAAAGGCATGTAAAACCCAACACACTCTTGCAGTTATAGCCTATTGACTTAACTAATCCCATATAATAGCTCAGTAAAGGTAAAGGACCCCTGACAGTTAAGTCCAGTCGCAGACACTGGGGTTGTGGCACTCATCTCACTTTACAGGCCAAGGGAGCCAGTGTTTGTCCACAGACAGTTTTTCCGGGTCATGTAGCCAGCATGACTGAGCCGCTTCTGGCAAAACCAGAGCAGCGTATGGAAACGCTGTTTACCTTCCTGCCAGAGCAGTACCTATTTATCTACTTGCATTTTTCGCATGCTTTTGAACTGCTAGGTTGGCAGGAGCAGGGACCAAGCAATGGGAGCTCACTCCGTCACGGGGATTCGAACCGCTGACCTTCAGATCGACAATCCCAAGAGGCTCAGTGGTTTAGACCACAGCGCCACCTGCATCCCAATAGCTCAGTAGTTGCTGCTGATTTATATAAGAAGTAGTACTGTAGGATGCAAGCAAGAACTGCAAAGATGGGGGGAAGTTGTCTCTACCCCTGAAAGCTGGGGGCCTCAATGCCCGGGGCAGGGAATTGGTGTTACTCCTGCCTGAACCACCTTTCAGACTACAATCCGTTCATTTCAGACTGCACTTTGTTCTCTTTTCCTTGCTGCAATGAAATTTGCGGAGGACAACGTACTTGGTGTACTGTCACAATGCTGATTAATAAACCACTCAGTGAAAGCTGCCCATTTGCTGCCAATAAAGCTAAAATTCAAAGGAAGCATTTCATGCATGTTGAACTGTTAAAATTGCTTTGGCTTAATTGGAAAGCAAGTTTTGAAGACACCAGGATCCATTCTCCAATCCAGATGTGAAAGCATAAGCGTATTTTTTTCTAGGCAGTACAATCAGGCCTCCACAAATCCACTCATCAGTTCATCAACGACAAGTCCCCCTGAAAGGTTCTCAGCGTGACATTAAATGAGCATAATGCTCATGCCGCTTCTGCCAGCTCCAAGTCGCATAATAATTTTTTAAAACCCTGCTCTTTCCTGAGTTTTCTGGCAGACACAGTACACCAGGTGGAGGAGAGGGTTCAGTGGCAACCAGAAACGACAGAAGGCTAGCAAGTCATGTGAAAATTCATGTATCCCAGAGTGTAGTTAAGGTCAGAACTAGAATGCAAATGTGAAATCAAAACAGAAAGGCCCTTAAATGAGGAACTAAATAAGCATTAAGGGCCAGATAAGGGGGCACCTACACGATTCAGCCACTTCTCCCCAACTCAAAGCCATCTTTATTTTTAAATGGAAGAATGTGCACATAAGCACTTCCCTTTAAAACTGGGGAAGGTCTATGCTCCTTTAAATAAACGGGAGACCATGCACACCCAAGTCAACATTGGCAAACATGAGATCTTCCAAATAACCAATAGGGATGTTGATGTGATAATGCATCAGATCACATTATTTAAACGAAGAACAAAACAACAACTGCTCAGTGTTTTAATACGCAGAAGGTTGTAATCAACACAGCGATGTAGCCCCACTGAAGTCAAATAGGTTTCAATTTGTTACATCCACTGATTTCTGCAACTGAATATGCCTTAGGTGGATTCAACCCACAATCACTTGTGCATTTGGGTTTCCTGAAGGAGTGGAGGAAGAAATAGCACAAAAGGAACAGAAAGCTTTGGCAAGACATGAAGATGATGTACAAATGGTACACAACACCAGTGCAGTTAGGGAAAATGTACAAAACTAGTTCAAATATATGTTGGAAGCGTAAGGAAAAGGAGGGAACATTTTATCATATGTGGTGGGATTGTAAGGTAATTAAAAATATTTGGGAAATGATATACAACGAATTGAAGAAAATGTTCCATTTAACATTTGTTCAAAAACCCGAGGCATTTTTGTTGGGGATTGTAGGGAAAGACCTGCCAAAAAAGTTGAAAAACATCTTCATGTATGCGACAACGGCCGTGAGAGTTCTGGTAGCACAAGGATGGAAGACTGAAGAAACCCCAACTAAAGAATCATGGCAAGAAAAATTGATGGACTATGCAGAACTGGCAAAATTGACATATAAGCTACGGGACAAGGATAACTGTGATTTTAAGGATGAATGGAAACCTTTTACAAAGTATCTGAAGAAGCAACAAAGTGAACTGGACTCCTTGGCAGGTTTTGAATAAACATTCACAAATTTTTTACTGATAATAGGATCTATACAACTTTGTAACATGCAGAAAACAGCATTATTAGAGAAACCAAAGACTGGAACTGAGGGAAGTCGGGGGTGGGGTGGGGGGTGGGTTCTGTGTGGGAGGGGGAGGGGGGAGGGAGGAAAAATGGGGGGGAAATAAGGATGATATGTTTTTGGATAATATGTCTTGTTATAATTTTGAATAAAAAAAAGAAAAGAAAAAAAAGAAAGCTTTGGCAAGACAAAACTGTGCATGAACTGAATTACAGGAATCCTCCATGAAAATTATGAAGGCAGGTGGGGCAGAATGCAGGGCAGAGACAACGCACAGAAACATGATGTCCACCACTATTAGTATGTTGGCAAAATAAAGACATTTAATTTATCTTTTGTGTTGCTTTCTTAGAACGGCAGGATTGCTATTTCATAGTCCCAGGGTTAAACGTATTTAGTTAGCGAGAATATGTTTACCTAGCTCGAAGATCAGCCACTTGGTCAGTCAATTGGCCAAGCATTTTACAGGTTCCTAGAATCTCTCTGCGTTCTTTGCCTGCACAGAGCTCTCCAACTTTCCCTGCTTCATCCAGGATCTGCCTTATGGCTTGCTCGCCAGAGTCTCCTAGGAAGCAAGAATGTGGGAATGCAGACAATGAAGACTCATGCATTATTCACACCGGAGAAAATTACTGAATGTGTTGTACAAGAAATATAATCCATCGTAATATAACAGCGTACTTGCAGCAGGGTAACGTTGTTGTAGAAATAGGCATATCATTTCAGCGGATTAGGTATAATGCACGCCACTAGAACCCAATTAATTTCAATGCTAAGACTAAAGTGGGAGTTATTTTTCTCCTGCATAATTTTAGAGAAAGAATGACACATACACTTTTCAAAAATTTCCCTGTGTTTCTGTTCTTCGGCATGTACAGCAATCTTTACAACTGTGATAGCGCCATCTCCTGGAGGTCCTCCAGATGTTGTTAGACTACATCGGACTTCCGGGTTGGCGCCATCGCCGAATGGCGGACTCCCTCCGAGCTCCGGAGGGAGTCTGCTCGGCAGGGGCTGGGTCCTACCGCACCGGCGATGCGGGGACCCTTAAAAACCACGGCCACGAGGGCCGTGGACATGGAGACTCGGCTGGCACCGTTAGCGCCCTCCCGGCTCGTGAAGGAGCCTTTTTAAAGGCTACGGATCGGGTGCCGGGGAGAAGCGTGGTGCTTTGAGTCCTCTGCTATCCCTGCCGAGCGCAGCCGCATGCCATCCGGCGGAGAGCGCTGACTTCTTCCATTGAAAATTCGGACTTCTTAACAACAACCCGTGAGTAATTTGGAAACCGGGTTCAAAAGGAGGAAAAAAAAGAAATTTTTTTTCGGATTGGACACGAGCGGGGGGGGATCCAAAAAGGAAGTCAGTCCCCCCCCCATTGTAAACCTTCCAAAACAAGGACGGGGAAACCAAGGTCCAAAAAGATTTGTATTGCTGATAAAAACTAAGAATTCCACGATGGGGAACTATAAGAACTGTGCTGGAGGAAGAATTGAGGGAGAAGAAACGTAACCCCCCCCCCCCTGGGAACCGGGGTGATTGAAGAGAGAGCCTGGTGAAAAGAGTCGGAGATTTTGACAGCTGTCAAAGTAGCTGTCAAAGTCGGAAAGCAGAGAGGATTTTATTATGAGAACCTTGCTGGTTAAATTTGTTACAATTTGCTATAACTCGTTAAAACTTGGATACAAAATGGCGAAATCATGGATAACAATCGGACTTTTGGACTAGAGAAAACAAAGTTACAACAATCCCCCTAGAGGAGTTTCGGGACATTACAAAGATGGTCGTAAGTGGAAAAATACCATTGGAATTTTACAGGACTGGTTATCTTCTGGGAAAGCTGCAAAACGGAAATAATATTTTGTCTACAGGGTGTTCAGCTAAAGGAGACAATAGAATTTTCTATTGAAGAAAGGAAGGGACTGAACGCAAGTTTTTGTTCCTGAATAACAATAATCCCTGCAGAGTTACTAAGCTTCTGAATTAGAACGTTTTAGCAGCGGAACAAGAGGAAATTGGACTACAATTTGGAAAGAACAATGGGGGGAGTTTTATTAAAGATCTGAAGTTAAGTGTTTAAAAAAAAAAAAAAATAACTATAAAAAGAAAAAGCCAGCAAGGAGTTGGGGGAAATAGGTGATTTATGGACTTTAAGAATTCCAGGCGGATAACATGGTTTGGTGGTCAGGGGGAAATTAAACCGGGGACAGGGGGGGGAGAACTAAAATCCAAAGGCTTGTTAACTTCTTTTTTTTGAACTGGCTCTTTTTCATCTATTATACTTTTTATTTCTTATTTCTGATATTTCTATTGTGTGGGGTGTCCTTATTATTAAAAAAAGGGAAATTGTGGAATGAAAATGGGGTGGGCCCTGGGAGAGAATTTTTGTCTTTTATTAAGGGTATTGATGAGGAGTGTATACATTTTAAATTCGGATAATGGTCTAAACAAATTAAGTTTCAATTAGAACTGAGAGCTTGTGGAGCCAACAATATGAAAGAGGAATATGGTAGGGGTGGGGGAAGGGGGGAGTCCCGGAAAGTGGACGTATGAAAATAAGGCTTTGAATGTATTTTAATTCTTACTTTCTGTATTTTTGAAAATCTTAATAAATATCATTTGAAAAAAAAAAAAAAAACAGATGTTGTTAGACTACATCTCCCAGCATCCCTGATTGTCAGCCACAGGTGTGGCGCTACCATTGGGTAGAACTGGGCAACTGGCGGGGAGACAGCAGCGGTGTGGCATTGGAGAACACAGCTGTGTATGCCACGTACCCTGTCCTGCACGCCTTAGGTTTTCCTGCTGCCTCCCAGTGTTGTGAAATATGCTGTTCCATTGCCTGTCTTGGAAGTACAAGTCTACCAGTCTGACGAGCTTTGGTACATGCCATGGGACTGGGGCACCATGCCATCCTTTGCTTTGGGTAGCAAAATGTCTTGGGCCAACCTTGATTGGTCATGCTGGCTAGAGCTGATGGGAGCTGAAGTCCAACAGCACCTTGAAGGCCACAGGTTAGCTACCTTTCCTTTAGAGCAGGGTCTCCAGCTGTTTTTGGACTACAACTCCCATCATCCCTGACTTGGCTATCTAGGGATGATGGGAGTTGTAGTCCAAAAAGAGCTGGAGGCCCAAGTTGGGGAAACACAGGTTCAGAGCATGTGAAAAGTACCCAGGCCATAAAGTATACATAGTATAAGAAAACTTCCAGTTTAGTTTGATCTCCTGTCCAAAGCAACATCTTTACTTTATATGTAGAAAGGAAAATAAACAAGATTCTTCACAATCCAAATCCAGCAAAGTTTCATGAAGTTAACTCATGACGGTATGACATATACACTGCACTTTTATAGGCTTTTCTTACGGGTTCCAGTGAATAAAATACAGATGCAAAATCTGATCCATGCTCTCGAGAGCCAACATAACCAAGTCAAGATGCAGAGGCAGCATTAAATTTTATCAGTTCCACTGTTCCACCCTTGTATGCTTATTTTAATGTAGGACACATTTTGGAACAGCAGAGCTCTGCTAGTACGGTAATAAATATGCGACATCTTTCCAAGAAGAGCAGCTGTACCAGAATACTAATTTGGGAAGGGTTCCGAACTAAATAATTTGGATGGTAAGATAAGCAAAGCTTTCCAAACCACTTAGCACAGAATCAATTTGTTTTGCATTAATATTTGAAAGAACAGTGTCTTAAGAGCTTCCATTTGGAGTACCACAGTAATGCTGTAACTGAGTTATCACATCACAGACTAGCTTACAGCTTGTTGTTCAGCATCCCAAGAATCTCAGCTTTCATTTTAATGATAATAACTGTTAAGTTGTGGGTGAACATATCAGACGACACGGCGATTCTTCAAACAGCTCTTGTTTATTCTCAGGCTAGAACAGAATTGAACTGAAGGATTCAGCCAGCCTGCTTATATAGAGCTCCACTACAACGCAACTGTAACACTTTCTGTAACTATCCAATCACTGAACGTCACTTTCAATCCCTTATTTGCATATGTGGACCTGAGTGAAAACTATCTACAGTATCCCCCTGCTGGCCCAGGGTGAGAACTTCAGTACATAACAATAACAGTGCTAAGAGTGCTAGCTGTTTAAAAAGGTGACACACAGGACTTCAAATTCAGGCTCAAGAGTGTGTAGGTCATGCCAGTTACTCAAAGGTTGGGGAGAGGACAGAGCTAAGGAGTATTTCCAGGGATGGCTCTTCCGTGTCCCGGATAGCTCTTTGCCCTTCCCAACTATTTACAAGAGCAAAATATGCTATGGAAAAATAAAAATAAGCTTGGTGTATATTGGATAGGGGACAAAGGGCTTGATTTATGCAAATTGCATATTCTTGGTACAGAATTGTCCTCAGTACAGAATTTTTGCATTCCCATCCTAAGTGTGGGTCCAATTTTGATCAAAAGCAGCAAGGACTTAAAGTTACCTGCTGGAGCGTTGGGGTCTCTAAGCCAGCCCTTGGCTTGGTTCATCTTGGAATCTATTAAGGCCAATGCTCTCTTCATAGCTTCTGTATCCTTTTAGAAAGAGGGGAGGAAAGGCAGATTATCTTAATCATGTCCCACAAAATGCAGGTATGGGAGCAACGGCAGAAACACAAAGTGAAGCACAACTCGCGGAAGAACCAACGGCTTAATGTTAAGTATCAGACACATTCCTGTCACTCAAAATGCAGAAGGCCGCAGCATGCATTGTTTTAAGGTTTTATTTCCCAAGCGAACAGCAACTCCAGAATGAGATATGGGCTTTTCAGAACTACCCTAAATGTTAAATATTTAATCTTAAAAAAAGAATAATGAAACCACCACACAATTCTCTGCATGCATTCTCCATTTTTCGACGCCCGCTAGGAGAGTGGAATAGCTCCAGTTTGCTCCAGTTTGGTGTCATGGATGCAACCCAGGTTCGGAGGAGGAAAGAACAGATGTCAAGGCCATGTTACCAGGTGCGTTTTTTTAAAAAAAGGATTTATTAATTCATCCATTCAGGCACTCTCAGTCATACACATTCACATATGCTCTGCAGCGATAATAGTTATATGGCTGCTTGGTCTAACCAGATGGCCAGCCAAGTAGCACAGATGGGTGGGTGGAGATGGGGAAGTGGTGGAAGATTCTTACTGCTCCCACGGGTGCGACAGAAGTTTTTGCCCCAAAATACCCCTGTCCCCAGAGTTCTCATATTCCACTCCCTCTGTCTCTTGATATATGACAAGTAGACCGACATCACGATTACAGATGTGACCACAGGAGTTATCAGGGTACTTCTAGGGAAATGGGCACCTCTGACCTAGAATATGACATATCTTCCAAGAAGCGTTATTTTTTGAAGACTGATGTTTCGCTTAAAACAAATTCCTATTTATTTCCTATTTTCCTTTTTTTGCAATCTCATCAAGCTCACCTTTATTTCCAGCTTCCATTCATCCTTCTAATTCATACAGTTCATACTGATTACATTTAAAATCCCCTAAAATACACAAATAAATTTACAAAAATATTCAGAGGCTCATTTTGCAGAATCATAACTGATTACTTATGAACTGCAACGTCACATTATAAGCTTTCCAAAAAACCCCAAATCTTCTGCTTCTTACTATACAGTGGTACCTCGGGTTAAGTCCTTAATTCGTTCTGGAGGTCCGTACTTAACCTGAAACTGTTCTTAACCTGAAGCACCACTTTAGCTAATGGGGCCTCCTGCTGCCGCTGCACTGCCAGAGCCCGATTTCTGTTCTTATCCTGAAGCAAAGTTCTTAACCTGAAGCACTATTTCTAGGTTAGCGGAGTGTGTAACCTGAAGTTTATGTAACCCGAGGTACCACTGTATTATCTCTCAGTTAGTTACAGTGTCGTAGCATGGTTTGCCAACTCCCCGGGCCACGCAGAGGTGGAGGTGGGTGGGAGAGAAATGGACGGAGTACGCATGCACATTCAACTACCTAACAATATCGCCCAGGAGATCGCAGCCACAGAGATAAGAAGAGTCCTTCCGTTGTCACTTCCTGGTCTGTGCCCCCCTCCCCCCAATGCCACTGGTTAGTTAGTTGCTTTATCTTGCCCAAGGCAACCCGAAGTGACAAGCAAACAATTCACAGAGAGACTCATGCCTGGGCAAGATCAGCAATATGATATATACTGCAAGCAACAATAGCAAGAAATGCAGCTTTAACATACTTGTTTCACAGGAAAAGAGCCTTTGGAAGTAGGTAGTACGATCAAAGGAGGAATGTAAAAGATTGATTGGTTTCTAATTGCTTAGAAAATGCAACTATTCCTCTAAGGAACTGGCTGGCCAGGGGTTCACTCTGTTTCCCAGACTGGTCCTCCTCCAAACCCAAGGACACGGACCCCTCTTACAATGCACCTCAGGTGCTTTCCACTGCATGAGCCAACATGCAGGTGAAGGTGATTCTCCATCAACACCTCCCCAGCAACAGAAGCTATATCTGAAACTTATGCTCCATAGGTGCTTGGCGGTGTGTAGCTTGTCGTCCGCAGGTATTAGAGATGCTTCAGGAATTCTTAGCCGATATCGGAGGGGAAGCGGCCTAATCTGAAAGGTCTGCCCAAGTTTGTGTTGGTTCATGCTGAGGAGGAAGGAGTTGCAAGGACCCTTTCCCTGTGCCATGGCAGAGAAGCAAGTTTTCAGGTAAAGCCAACATTACTGATCTTTCAAGCTCTCACTTGATGCAAAATAATATGGCCCCTTTATACAGATGACTTGCCAGCATAATATCTATGAAGTGATATAGTCTGGAGAGCCTGAGCCGTATCTGCATTTCATTACCAAAAAAGGCAACGCTCAAAGGAACACACCAAGCCCAACTTTCTGACACAACTGCTAAGTTAGTCACCACGTATAGGCTCTCTAACGTCTCTTGGTACCAGAACCTTTGGAGAGCATACAGCCAACTAGAGTGGAACGCTTTCTAGGAATCTAATTCACATACTGCAGACTAAAATGGGAGGGAGGGGTAAACCCATGGAGTCTGCTCGTAAGACACTACACAGCATCTAGATGGTTACAGGTTAAAATCAAAAGGGCAACAAGGATTAATCTGAAGAAGGTATTCCGTTTGCAGCTCGGGGATTTTCTCTCTGGGAACTAATCAGAATAGAATCACACAGAGAGAAAAAGCACAGTATTGTTCCCCTGTCTTCAAAATTCAAATTACACCCCCCCCAAGACAAAAGGAGCACAAACTAATTATTATTATTATTATTATTATTATTATTATTATTAAATAAAGGTAAAGGGACTCCTGACCATTAGGTCCAGTCATGACTGACTCTGGGGTTGCAGCACTCATCTTGCTGTATTGGCCAATGGAGCCGGCGTACAGCTTCCGGGTCATGTGGCCAGCATGACTAAGCCGCTTCTGGCGAACCAGAGCAGTGCACGGAAATGCCGTTTACCTTCCTGCCGGAGCGGTACCTATTTATCTACTTGCACTGTTGTGCTTTCGAACTACTAGGTTGGCAGGAGCAGGGACCGAGCAACGGGAGCTCACCCCGCCGCAGGGATTCGAACCGCCGACCTTCTGATCGGCAAGCCCTAGGCTCTGTGGTTTAATCCACAGCTATTAATTGAATAGGGTGTCCTTATTTTCATTGGGAATTTTTTGGAGGGTATGGGTTTATGTGACATGGGAGAATATTTCAACGTACACCCACCTGCATTCTGCAATGGTACAATCTTAGCAATTCAGTCGTACCTTGGTTCTCAAACACCTTGGTACTCATACATTTTGGCTCCCGAATGCCGCAAACCCTGAAGTAAGTGTTCCAGTCTGTGAATGTTTTTTGCAAGCCGAATGTCAGACGTAGCTTCCGCAGCTTCTGATTGAGTACAGGAAGCTCCTGCATCCAATCGAAAGCCGTGCCTTGGTTTTTGAACGTTTTTGGAATTTGAACGGCCTTCCGGAATGGATTACGTTCGAAAACCAAGGTACGACTATATGTGCTTTTGGCTTTGGCTGCAAGTAGAAAACTTCAAGTAGAATTCCTTTCAAATGGTCAGACTTAAAATGTTCGCATAACCGTGCAAAAGAAAATCTGTTAGTTGTCTTACAGTGCAACCACATACTTGACTGTTCAGCAGCAGGAAGTCCCACTGCGTCTTAGGTGTGGATGGGGGAAAAGCAAGGCAATGAGAGAATAAACAGCAACCTTCTTAGTCTGCTCTCTGACAGATCAGGAAATTACATCACTGACAGGTAATCTATAGCAGCAAAGCTTAGCATTAAATATTATAACCCTGCACAGAGAAATATTGGCTGCAATCCAGTATGTGCAGAAGAAGCCCCATGGCTGCCCTATGGGGGATGTTGGTCCATGAATACAAGCCATTCAATGGCAGACAAGACAAGGGAAAACTCCATATTGAGCTCCTGGTTTGCAGCTTAATAGTTGAAAGGTGTGGGTGGATTTTTCTGGCTAGTCAACATTTTCCTTCTAAAAAGGTATAAAGCCCAGGAATAGATTCCTTTGTTCTCCACAGCAGCTCCCAGTGCAGAGTACGAAAGCTCTCATTCTGAAAGATCTATCGGTTGAGTTAGTACCTTGGCAGCTTGGCGATAAATATATATCAGAATGAATTCTAAATGCCAGCAGGTATTTCGGGGGGGGGGCAGGGGGAGCTTACTAAACAGGAAAGGGGAGCTACAGTCAGGATTGTTCTTGAGCATCTTTCCATCTGAAAGCCTTTCCATTTCAGAAGATGCCCCTATTTCAAAGGTGCTTCTTACACAATATGCTCTCTTTGAACCCATTCTGATATCGCTGGATGAACTCTTCCCCTCTTTTAGAAACCACATCCACTCCCAATGCCTAAAAAGGTAGGTTTCCCCTAACAGGGGTATTTGTAATACCCAAATATGGACAATGGGGGTGGATTGGTAGAAAGCCATTCAGCAGAAAAATACCAGCCATTTTTAATGCAAGGCAGGATTTTTCAAATGCCACGGGAAACCCAGACAAGCTCCTAGGGCTTGGGGTGTGGCTCTATCGGATTCTGAACTGAACAGTTTTTGTTGCTGCAGCAAGCCTTCTGGAAAAACCCCTGTAAGAATACATATGATATCCAGGACACACACAGCTGCTTTCCTCGGTTCACAACAATCAGCAGTCGAATAATAAATACTAATCTCCCTGTGATAATAGTAGTAGTGGTACTTTTCGGGGGGAAATAAAACCCAGCTGTTTCCAGTTACATGGTAGTCCCACTATAGTGTTCACAAACAGCCGCCTCCCTTTCACAAAACTGAAATTGTCGCTAAAGCATTTCTGAAGCATTTCCTGAATTTTTTATTTTTATTTTTACTTTTACTTTGCTTGGGGAAAGCAGAGTCAATGCAAACACCTACTCCGAGTTATCAAGATTGTTATATGTTTCAGAAGCAAGAATCCCAGAGGCAGATTTCGCATCCACCAGGAAGGCTGTCATCATTAAATCCACATTAGCACGCCTTGAGATAGTATGGGGTGGCTGTCACCACCTCATAAACAACTCCATACCTCACAGCCTAGCTGGCAATGCTTTAAGTGAATCTTAATACTTTAGGAGTGAGTACAGTGTCACAACCAGCACACAGGAAAATGCACAGCACACAGTCTGCACACGGCACGACAACAACAACTCATGACCATGCTCTTCTGTTTTAGTACGAAAGGTAGAGGTTGTGGGTTGCGGAAGAGGGTCTTACCTTCTAAAAGGCGAGAAAAGAATAATAGAAACGGAGGAAAGAAACAGAAAAACAAAAGGAGTCATGAAAGGTAGATGAAGTATTACTTCACAATAAAAGAGTGATGGATATAAAGTTAAACTAATGGGCTGCGAAAGTTGTAGTTCTCAGGCCACAACAGCCACTTTTGGAAATGATGGATTTTATCCCCAACCCCAACACATTGCTAAATGGTTCCTTAGGGGTTTGCCTCCACAGCTATCAACAACAACAAAGTCAGGAGTGTCAGTCAATTGAAAGGCAAGTCGATGTAATTTCCAAAGGAAGAAAAAGAAAAAGAAGGACCACACGTCTTTTTTGATTAAAGTTCAAGTGGGTTTCAGACTTTAAGTTGGGTTTAGGCATCGTGGGAAGGCAACAGGCACGCACATGCAAGCAACCTGCTCTGCACTGTTATCTTTGAAAAGTCAAATAAGATAGCTATTCCTCAACCACCAGTGGGGAAGAAGACAGGAGAATCCTCAGACTCCCCACTTTAATTTCAAAATGCTTGAACGGGGGGAAGGGGCCACAGACCGGTGGTCCTGCACATGGTCACGGGTTTAATCCCTGACATCTCCACAAAGGACTGGAAAGGAAACAAGAGACTTTCTGTCAGCCAGAACAGACCTAATGAGCTGGATGGACCAATGGCCTAACTCAATGTAAGGCGGTTTCCTATCAAACAGAGTACGTTGCCATTTACATTCCTTCAGACCCCCAGTTTACACTTCCGGAAGAGGAGGACTAAATATCATTCCGTCTTTTAGGTTTCCTAACTAACTTGGCCTTCTAGCTAAAGCAGCCTTACTCAACCTTGGGTCCCCAGATGTTGTTGAACTACAACTCCCATCATCCCTAGCTAGCAAGGTCAGAGCTCAGGGATGATGGGAGTTGTACTCCAACAACATCTGGGGACCCAAAGTTGAGAAACACTGAGCTAAAGGATCTGCAGTGGGGGGTGGGGGTGGAGTCCACCCTCCACTTTCAATTTCATTGCCACCGTGTCCCATCTACAAATGTTTCAGGGTTCTCATCCTCCAGCAAAACTAGTTAAATGCATCTGATCGGTGGAATGTAGAATTCTGCATCTTCGGCTGCTCTGGCTACATAGGTGCTTTTTAAAATGATATTGAGAAAACTGCAAGAATGGGAGTTCTTAGTCTGCATTTTACAAGGAGGTATATACGCTTCTGAAAACAGTACTACCCCCTTCTCCCCACTTGCGCTGACTCTCTTAATCAATTATCTTTACCAATGGTCAAGGGCAAGCTTGGGTCCCCAGATGTTGTTGGACTACATCTCCCATCATCCTTAGCTAGCAGCACCAGTGGTCAGGCATGATGGGAGTTGTAGTACACAAATAGCCAGGGACCCAAGTTTGGGAAACACTAGCTAAGGAGATGCAGAAGATTAGTCTGCGTTCATTCAGTGGTGCAGCTAGAGCAGGACCTTGAGGCCAAAGCCCACGGCTCCCACAGGCCAACCCCCTCCCAAATAACCACTTGCAGAGTGGCAGAAGCAAGCAGGCCCTGTTGTCCACACGTGGGTCAGGCGATGATGACCATCACAGCATCTTTTCCTTGGACTTCTATTGCATTTCATAGCAGGTGGGCAGATAAGTGGACAAGTGCATGTTTAAAGACGCTCATTTTATTACTTATTATTATAAATATATTCATAGCTGTTAACTTTTCCCTTTTCTTGCAAGGAATCCTATTCGGAATAAGGGAATTTCCCTTTAAAAAAGGGAGATGTTGACAGCTATGAATATATTTTCCCTTTCAACCACAAAATGGTGCTCGTTCTCCCCAGTTAACATGCTGCAACAAAAGCAAACTCTGTTTATTCCTGCAGTTGTGGTGCTTTAAGTGAGTTTAAAAGGCGAAGCAGCACATCCTCGGGGTATTCCTCTCTCTTTTTTATCAGGGCTCGCAAACTGTTTTTTTGTTTTGGTCTTTTGCTCTAATACACGAGTAATGTAGAAGCAGGTATACAGAAAAGAATGACAGTGAGGATGGGAAGAAGAGAAATGGGAACATTCGCATGGCTATCTAAGGAGCCACCCTCTACCATTAAGTCCAGGAACTATAATTTCCTATTTGCACCTCCACCTACATTCCAAGGTCACTGAACAAGTTATCTTTTGGGATCCTTCAGTATACAAGTAATTCTGGTGCTTTTTGTGCGCGATTCAAGAACTGATCTTCCTACAAAATGAAAAAAAGGAACTGTCTTTTCAGATAATTTACTTGCATCAAACATATCCAAGTTCATACCACATACAAAGTAAGTTCCATTGATTTCAAAGGAACTTGATCTTAATTGAGTCAAGTCACTTGGGAGTAAGCGCTACTGAAAATCAATGGGCTGCTACAAAAACTAGAGTGTCTCAATTCAGGTTATGAACAAGCCACAGGCTTACAGGGCCTCCCTCTTTCATTCCAGTTCAGTCCTAACTAGACTTTGCCATGGCGTCCGCACTGGCAAACTAAGGCTAGAACTTTCCAAACAAGAATTTTTTTAAAAAATCAGGGTCTGAAGTGGAGGTTCCAATTCTGGTTTGCAGGGCAAGTGCTAAGCATACGTCGATTTGGACATCATGGCAAATTATGATTACATAATCCACAGGAAACAAAGAGGGAATCTGCACCCAAAGGGGCAGGGAGCAGGGCACACTCAAGCCCATATTTCAATTTATATCCTCCAAACCATGGCTTGGAGTATCACACAATTTGAGGTTCTCCTAATGGGATGCCAATTTTTTAAATAAATAATAATAATTAAAATACAAATACAATTCGCTTGTATGAAGGAAGCATAGCAATGCTGTAATATTCTTAATATAGCTAACTTACTTGTTACTAACAAAGTATTTATTAAACACCATCTTAGAGAAGGTATTTTACACCAAATCAGCGAGCATCTCCTTGTGACTTGTTACAAGTAAGGATTATGTTTTCTTGAAACCAGTTACGGTAACTGGGACTGGAGAATTCTAATGCTATTCCGAAACTGGACAAAAAAACCCACCTTGCTAGCCCAAGCATCTTCATCCCAGGACGTGAGTTGCAGAACACGGATGATTTCATTTATTTCACCACTCATCTTCTCCACTGTAAAGTTGCGGTTTTTCAAGGCCTCCTCTATCCCTTGGCTTTTGGAATTTTTCGTTGTTACAAAAATCTTCATAGCTGCGAAGATTACACAGAAAAGCCTATCAGGAAGTTATTATGCAATATGCTGTACAAAACGCCTCTTTGGCTAAAACCAGGAAGAATAATTAAGTTATGATCACAGCAGATCTGGGATGGGCAGAAGCCAGATAAGAGATACACAGGTCGATCTCTGGGTGATTTGCAGCAGATCGTCAAAGCTTCCTGATGCCAAACTCTTTGACAAGAGCAACAACAAAGCAACTTCTTTCCGGCTAAAATCTGGCTGCTAAAATGAAGGAAGCTAACCAGAATAGACTTTTGAGTGAAAGTAATGTGAGATGAGTTCAGTTCTGATTCTGAAAACAAATTCTTAAGCTCACAGCGTGCATGGGGGAGCCCTGTCCTTTAGTTCTAATGATGTGGCATTTGCACATGGTTCTGGTTGGTAGAGGCCTTGTCAATCTGACCTATATATATATATATATATATATATATATATATATGGATCAAACAAGCCTGGTTTGAGCCACACGCAGGAAGAACAAGGATATACCGTATTTTTTGCTCCATAAGACTCACTTTTTCCCTCCTAAAAAGTAAGGGGAAATGTGTGTGCGTCTTATGGAGCAAATGCAGGCTGCGCAGCTATCCCAGAAGCCAGAACAGCAAGAGGGATTGCTGCTTTCACTGCACAGCGATCCCTCTTGCTTTTCTGGCTTCTGAGATTCAGAATTTTTTTTTCTTGTTTTCCTCCTCCAAAAACTTGGTGCATCTTGTGGTCTGGTGCGTCTTATAGAGCAAAAAATAGGGTAGTTTGAGTTCCTCACTTGCAGTTTTATAAATCATTTAATGTGTCAACATGAATAAAAGTTATTAATATCGCAGTTGTTGTAGAAGGGATTATTATGATGACCGGAATGTAATGGAAATTAGTAAGATTTTGGAATGCAGAAATAAAGCGAATAATCAAGCCATCAATTCTAGCACCTTTTCTAAATTATATAATTCGGTATTTGAACTATTGGTATTAACAATTGTACAGTGGTGCCTCGCAAGACGAAATTAATCCGTTCCGTGAGTATCTTCGTCTAGCGGTTTTTTTCGTCTTGCGAAGCAACCCTACTAGCGGCTTAGCGGATTAGCGCTATTAGCGGTTTAGCAGCTATTAAAGGCTTAGCGGCTTAGCTGCTAAAAGGCTATTAAAGGCTTAGCGGCTTAGAAAAAGGGGGGGGGAAGCGAAAAAAAATCTAAAGACTCGCAAGACATTTCCGTCTTGCAAAGCAAGCCCATAGGGAAATTCGTCCTGCGAAGCGCATTGAAAAACGGAAAACCCTTTCGTCTAGCGGGTTTTCCGTCTTGCGAGGCATTCGTCTTGCGGGGCACCACTGTAATAATAATAATAATAAGTGGTATTGTTATAATGAGTCTATTATTGGATTGAAAATTGAAAACTAATAAAAATTATTATGAAAAACAAGCCTGGTTTGTGCACCTCTGCAGTAGATGATCATCTCCCATTATGTTTATCGCACTTAACAAGAATGCATGTTTAAGTTTGACAAACTTGAATTGTTTGTGGCGTCCATCCTAGCCGTCAATCCATGCAATGCAGTACCAGCTGCTTCTGCCTCACTCAAACTGCCCAGTTAATGCACGGAATACCGAGTTAAACTCAGTGCAGGACCAACTGAATGCATGGCTAGCCAAAGTACTGGCCCTACACAGAGGCATGCCCTCCCTAATCCTATGCAGTATTTATGGGATACGGGGATGCAACCTTTAGATCACCAACGTCTTGAACTGCACCCCAGCATCCTTTGTGGCACTGGAAGAAGTCATGGGGTACACATGTCAGATCACATGTACCAGTTTGGTCGCTTGCGAAGTTAGGCTGGCCCTGGCTTTGTATCTCAAGAGCTGCGCTAAAAACTAGGGGGAATTCACTGCGGAAGATAACCTGCCAGACCCTCTTTTGCCTCTCTGAGACGGTCAGCGGAAACTTTAGCTACTCTCCAAGGTTTCAAGGGCTGGGTAGCTATGACTTAAAGTCAGTTTTGGTTGCCGTCTCTTTCTTATAGGATGTTTTGCTTCTATTCGGTTTCCTTCCAGGCGCGTCAGCTAAACGTAATTGCATTTTGATAAATTTGTCACTTTGTAAGCCTGATAGCGGAAAAGGAGGGTGGGTTGCGCAGAAGAGATAATTACTGTTCAAATTAAATCGGTGGCATTCTGGCAAGCAAAGATTTGAAGCTAATTAAAGTTACTATGACATCCAGTTTAATTTGAGGCGTTTTCAATTCAACGAGAAACAAAGTGCTAGATTGTTATTTATTTTTCAAGCTAAACGGGCCTCTTCCCACCAACAGCAACTGTAATGCTTGTAAGGAAGGTTTCGGGGATAGAGGAGGGCTATAGCCCATGTAATTTAAATACAAAATAGCAGCAGCACCTATGGTTTCCTACCCTATGGCAGAGCAGGACATATTATTGCATATATCCTTTTCTCCTTAGTTCTCATTAAAAGAGGGAACCAATCTGTCTACCTCTGAGAATCAGGCCGTAAATAAAGTGCTCAGTTACAGAGAAGCATCACAGATATAATTACATATAAATAGCCCATCAGTTCACATGTCACAGTGAGATCAGCTCTGAGAGCTTAAATAGGAGACGCACAGGATATGCAAGCCAGAATTTGGGAGGCACAACCTTCTCTTCCAAGGCAGCCACAAATAAAACCACTCGCTTAACTTACCCATAGTCGGTTTACAAGGCACGTTGAAAGCTTCCGTTTCCAAAAGCCTTTCAACGTGCGTTTACCTGAGCAGCTTTATTCCTACGTGGTTTTATGAAGCGGGCACAAACACAAGCCAATGCATTTCAGAGTACTTTTAAATCTTGTGGAAAAGCAAAAAAATAAATACCAGAAATAAGAACCGGCAGTAGCTCCTTCACGGTGTTCATGGAGTTCACCAACATGACTCTGTGTTCCTGGTGAGTCAACTCTTGCTGCCGCTCATCAATCATTTTGGCCATCTTGGTCATCCCTGTGTGAAGGAAGACAAGGAAGTCATGAAGCGATACGGTATTTCCCTTACGGTTTTGCAATTTCAAGCAGAAGAAGATTACGCCAAACGGCAATTTTAAATGTTACATTTCTGCAGTTGCAAAGATTCTGTACAACTATTAATTCAAACAGTATATCCCCAGTGTTCAAGGGATGCTATTTTCTAAGGCAACGTGCATTTTTAAAACACAAAAATCAATACTAAATCGAGATCAGATCAGCAATTTGTGGCCCTTTGGACATTTCATTAAATGTCTGCTTAAGGAAACGCACAGAGCATGCCATTAGCTTAGCTCAGGCATAGGCAAACACGGCCCTCCAGATGTTTTGGGACTACAACTCCCATCATCCCTGACCACTGGTCCTATTAGCTAGGGATGATGGGAGTTGTAGTCCCAAAACATCTGGAGGGCAGAGTTTGCCTATGCCTGGCTTAGCTTATGTCAGAAACATACATCAAGGGTAGCCTAATCTGGAACCCAAACTTCTTATGAAGCCACATATCCATATATTAGAGCTGGCATACTACTGTGCTAAGATACTGAACTATGGATCCAAGTGCTCCTGGTTCAAATTCACCTCTGCTATGAACTAACTAGGCAGTCTTAGGCAAGCCAACCTCTCTCTCAGCCTCTGCTCGCATCTGCAATACAGACACAATAATACTGATCTACCTCACCAGGTTGTTGCAAGCATCACGACAAAGAAAGAATTTATACCGCGCTTCCAAGTGTGATTATTGATTAGGTTATACACATCATACAGAAATAAACATTAGATTTTTAAGCTACGGCATTTCATACTGCAGATAAGACTTAAGATGGCTAATAGGCTAAACCCCTCTCCCTTGGGTACTAGCAAATTAGGGAGAGAGGTTCCCCCATCCTGTCCCCCCTGATGAGCTAGTCATGCAAGATGCTTCTTACAAGAGGGAATCTTCAAAAATATGAACAACACACATGAAATCTGAAGGGACCTATCCATTCACTATGAGGCGTGGCTGACAGACTTAAATTCATCCTGCGTATCAGAACAGCAATTCCGTACACACTATATTTGTTAGGGGGGAGAGAGAGAGAGAAACTCCTGCATGTGATGCTATTCTAGGCTTTAAATGAACTTTCCAGAGCAGGGGCTTTAGGCTGCTTTATATATGAGGTGACCCCACAAGTTTGTCCTAGGAAGACATGTCACTCCTCTCAAGCTCCATTCTGGTGCTGTCACCATCTCATATAGCTTACCCACATGCAGATTTGTGGAAGAGGAGTCTTCTGCGTAAAGGTAAGAAGGAAAGGGCCCCTGGACGCTTTAGTCCAGTCAAAGGGGACTATGGGGTTGCGGCGCTCATCTAGCTTTCAGGCCAAGGGAGCTGGCCTTTGTCCACAGACAGCTTTCCGGGTCCCGTGGCCAGCAGGACTAAACCGCTTCTGGCGCAACGGAACACTGTGACAGAAACCAGAGCGCACGGAAACGCTGTTTACCTTCCCGCTGCAGTGGTACCTATATGTCTACTTCCACTGGTGTGCTTTCGAACTGCTAGGTTGGCAGGAGCTGGGACAGAACAACGGGAGCTCACCCCATCGTGTGGATTCGAACTGCTGACGTTCTGATCAGCAAGCCGAAGAGGCTCAGTAGTTTAGACCACAGTGCCACCTGCGTCCCTTTAGTCTTCTACATACACCCAGCCATTAGGCAAACAGCAGCCCTCTCCAGGTGACATTTGTGAGCTGCCCTTTCACCATCTCCCGCACTAACTTAGAAACACTTTCATTCCCATCAATCAAATTGCAGAGCCAAGTGAGGGGAACAGAGTTGGAGATCGGGAGCTGGTGACCCTTGAGGTGCACATTTGGCAGCTCTCTTCTCCACCATCTATTAGCTTAGTTGGTCAGAGTGTGGTGCTGCTAACCAGGTCATGGGTTTGATCCCCCACATGGGTGCATATACCTGAACTTCAGGGGGTTCAGCTAGATGTTCCATAGGTTCCCTCCCATCTTTATTCTATGAACAGAAAACAATGCAGCTGGCCAGTCCCCCAAAAGACTATTTGACAGGCGCGCTTGGACAAACAAGGCCTGGCAGATGGGCGGGGTATAAATAATAATAATAAATATTATTTATTTATTTAGTAGTATTAATACCCCACCCATCTGGCTGGACTTCCCCAGCCACACTGGGCGGCTTCCAACAAATTATTAAAATACAGTGGTACCTCTGGTTATGTGCTTAATTCGTTCCAGAGGTCTGTTCTTAACCTGAAACTGTTCTTAACCTGAAGCACCACTTTAGCTAATGGGGCCTCCTGCTGCCGCTGCACCGCTGCCACACAATTTCTTTTCTCATCCTGAAGCAAAGTTCTTAACCCAAGGTAATATTTCTGGGTTAGCGGAGTCTGTAACCTGAAGCGTATGTAACCTGAAGCGTATGTAACCTGAGGTACCACTGTACAGTAACTCATCAAGCATTAAAAGCGTCTCTAAACAGGGCTGCCTTCAGATGTCTTCTAAAAGTCTGGTAGTTGTTGTTCTCTTTGACATCTGGTGGGAGGGCGTTCCACAGGGCAAGTGCCACTGCTGAGAAGGCCCTCTGCCTGGTTCCCTGTAACTTGGCTTCTTGCAGTGAGGGAACCACCAGAAGGCCCTCGGTGTTGGATTTCAGTGTCTAGGTAGAATGATGGGGGTGGAGACGCGCCTTCAGATGATGATGGTGATGATGATGATTATAATATTCATATTTAAGAAAAAACAAAGCACACACCCTAACACTGCTGACATGCTAAGATGAACGCAGTAAGCTATTTAAAGTTGACTTGGGGTGGGGGGGGTAAGAGAAATGCCTCAAATCATTGCATTTAGAAATTCACATTTGTATTATATTTTATGACACTGTTGTATGCCACTTTAAGATGACAGTGTAATAGGCAGTACATAAATATTTTAATGAAATAAATAATAATAATATAATGGAATCAGTGTTGGAAGGGACCACGAGGGCAATCTAGTCCAACCCCCTGCAGGAAACTTTCCCCCCAATGTGGGGCTCAAACCCACGACCTTGAGAACCTCATGCTCTACCGACGGAGCTATCCAGATGACTAAGGGCACTTCCAGCCAAAGGATTTTCTCAGCTGTCAGGCATTTTGGTCAGTATACTCAGCATCTGCAAAACGGACCCACACTGTGCCAATACCAACGCTGATCGCAGCTATTCCAAATGGTCAATTGGAGAATTGTAGTTCAGTAGCGGATTATGCACTTTGCAAGCTGAAGGTTGCAGGCCCAACTCTCATGTATCATAATCATAATCATAATCATAATCATAATAATTTTATTATTTATATCCCGCCCATCTGGCTGGGTTTCCCCAGCCACTGTGAGCAACTCCCAACAGAATATTAAAAACACAATAAAACACCAAACATTAAAAACTTCCCTAAACAGGGCTGCCTTCAGATGTCTTCGAAAAGTCAGATAGTTGCTTATTTCCTTGACATCTGATGGGAGGGCGTTCCACAGGGCGAGCGCCACTACCGACAAGGCCCTCTGCTTGGTTAACTGAAGATGTCAACTAGCAGGACTGGGAAAGGGAGTCAGTTCAGAGTAGCCAGGTTTTGCTTAGATCAAACAATAGCAGCTGACTCCAGATTACAAAATATAAAATACAAAAATTTCCCACGCTGAATGCCATACCAATCAGAAACACGATCAGGTGAACAAAAAATTCACTTCCACAATGTAAAAAGGCATAATAATAATAAATTTTTATTTATATCCCGCCCTCCCCAGCCGAAGCCGGGCTCAGAGCGGCTAACAACAGTAAAATAATACAACATTCTAAAATCATTTCATTATAAAATCAGTTCAAATCAGATTAATGGCAACCATTGGGCTAGAGTTCTGTGAGGATTGCCAAAGGCCTGGTGGAACAGCTCTGTCTTGCAGGCCCTGCGGAAAGATGTCAAGTCCTGCAGGGCCCTAGTCTCTTGTGACAAGAGCGTTCCACCAGATTGGAGCCACAGCCAAAAAAGCCCTGGCTCTGGTTGAGGCCAGCCTAACCTCTCTGTGGCCCGGGACCTCCAAGATGTTTTTGTTTGAAGACCGTAAGGTCCTCCGTGGGACATACCAGGAGAGGCGGTCCCGTAGGTACGAGGGTCCTAGGCTGTATAGGGCTTTAATGCTACTAGTCTTAATATGTTCCCAACTTAGCACATCAATTATATTTATTCTCTGAACTATCGTCTGCACATCTCTCAGGAGACAGCGATCCAAATATTATGAGCATACCAGACAAGGTCATGCCCAAAAAGGTGGCAGCAATGGGAAGGAGATGACTACGGCCGCAGCCAGCAGACCTAGATAGCCAATGCAAAATAAACAACCACAGCAAAACTACTAGAGCAACTGAGCAAAACAAAACACGTAAACAAAAAGGACAGGAAATGTTTCTAAAACAGAAGCATGGAAATTATTTCCCTTAATTTTTATGCTTCTATTTTAAAAAAAAATGTTTCCTTTCACTTTCATGCCATCTTGTTTCTGTGAAATAGAAATGCAGGTCAGCATATCCAACGTTAATGATGCGTTTCATTAGGAAGGGAATAACAAAACAAAACAAAAAAAAAGATGAACAGTTATCTGATGCAACTGGGCAGCCTATGGGATTGCAAGAGGAGAGGCAGATATTGGAACAGCATCACATAATTTGGGCAAGTTTGGAGTAGAGTTGGAAGCCAGAATGTATTTGTCCCACAAACTCTTCAGGCCACGATACGTTCAGAAAGTGAGAAGAGAGTGTAAAGAAAGCAAGGCCTGCCAGCAAAAGGCAGACAGAACTCCCAGAATAGAAGACACATCGACTAGAGTAAGTGTTATCTAAACAGAGGCCTCCACCAGGATAAAATATATATTCCAAGTCTTGAATTTATCCAGCGCCTTGGCTAGGCAGGCCTTCAGCGAAAGAACTCCCTACAAAGTCCCAGAAAATTAGAAAGTCAGGCCATAAAAAAGGGTGGAAACCTCATTGCCCTCCAAGTTGAGAGCAAAGCACTCACTTAAAGCAACTTTTGACAGCCTGATGTATTAAATATCTGAAACAGCTGCTGTGGGCAATGCTTTACATTGTCTCTGGCTGCAAGCAACACGGTCTCACCCCATTTTTGTCCTTCATCTGCTCTTAAAAATTCAGTGTTTCTGCGTACCTCTCTTGAACACAGAGACATGCTTGCTTCTTTCCCTACCACCCTTTTAATCGATATTGGAGAATCCCTTGATTTTCCGCTCCATGTAGAGGCAAAGAGGTTCCAGCAGCTTCGAGCTGGCTGGGGAATGCCTGCCTCCTCGTCCTGCTTCTGAATTCCTTTCTGACTCCCTTTCTGGCTCAGGAACAGTTCATTCCTCTTGGCCATTCCTCATTGTCAAAGTGGATGTGACAGAGGCATTTGTGTATTTGCCTGCCTGCCCCATTCATATTTAAGGGGGGAGTGGGAGAGGTCTAGAGGGGCTAAGTTTAACATCAGTAGGGGCATGCCAGAATAAAAGAGCTCCTGAACTGAGTCGGGCTGGAAGGAAAAGTACCTGAAGCAATGGGACCCAGGGAGATAGGGCAGGGAAGGATCCAACTCTTCTCTTTTAAGTTAAGGATTTTGTGATCCCATCCCATCCCCCGCTCTCCGCTGCCAATTTATATGCGGACAATGCAGGCTCATGAATTAAAAACAGGGCTATCACTGTCATAACCCACAAATAGTGACTGTTTGCTGGCTTTGGCAGACTGGTTAGAGGGAAAAAAGAGGGTTAAGTGCCTCTCTATGCTGCTACCACTTCAGGGTCAATGGTTCACAAAGTATGAAGGGGATGGCACAAATCGCAAAGGTTTTGTTCATATAGCACCTCCAGGGAGGTAACACTTCTCACACTTCAAGAAAACACATAGGTGAAATATTACAATCAACATTAGAAACTCAGGTATATAAGCTAGGAGCCAAATGGCTCCTTAAACAAGGGCTACTATGCTCTTTTAAAATGTGGGGTTTTGGGGGGGGGTTATTGTTTTAGTGACACGGGTGGCACTGTGGGTTAAACCACAGAGCCTAGGACTTGCCGATCAGAAGGTCGCGGTTCGAATCCCTGCAACGGGGTGAGCTCCCGTTGCTCGGTCCCTGCTCCTGCCAACCTAGCAGTTCGAAAGCACGCCAGTGCAAGTAGATAAATAGGTACCACTCCGGCGGGAAGGTAAACGGCATTTCCCTGCGCTGCTCTGGTTCGCCAGAAGCGGCTTAGTCATGCTGGCCACATGACCCGGAAGCTGTATGCCGGCTCCCTCGGCCAATAAAGTGAGATGAGCACCGCAACCCTAGAGTCGGTCACGACTGGACCTAATGGTCAGTGTTCCCTTTACCTTTTACTATTGTTGTTTTTATTTTGATTATAGATTTTGCGATTTTATATTTTGATTTTATTCTGTAAACCGCAGATGATGATGATGGTGATGATGATAGCGGTTGCCAAAACGGAATTGGTCAAAAGCCGTATTTTTCAATACGGCTTTTTGGTTCCTGAAATTCATTCTGATTGTGTAGATAACATTTTAACTGACAGAATTCCACAGGATGTGGTATTAGTATGTTAAAACATGTCAAGATCCAAGGATCTGCAGGCATGCACCTCCTGATAGTGGAGACATCAGGCACCATCCTGGCGATGGGGAACCTTCATTTGGTCGCAAGTGGCCGGTAGTCAGGTGCAAAATGTGCCTGGAGAATTTCCAACGCTGATTATAAACACATGGACCCCACAGAGACTCTAAAGTTTGCAATGCCCCATTTCAAGCCAATGAGTTCTAGATCTATTTACTCTCACAAGCGAGGTTTCTTCCTTTGCAGTGGCCTTGCACCCAGTACTGGGCACGGATTGGCAGGGACAAGGCTTCAGGTAGAGCCTTTTGGTTTGAAGCTAGAACCTTTGGCATGCAAGACATGAGCTTGGCAACTAAGCAATGGTGCCTCCCATAGCTCAGGAGAGAGAGAGAAAGAAAAATCTCCACATTATTAAAGGTGCCTGGTAAAAACATTGCTAGAATGCACTAAGAGGAATACTGGGAATGTCTAACCTGGCCCTAGGTTCTTTGTGTAGGTGACCAAGTCCTCCATAGTTTCCACCACCTCTGCCACTGTTAGGTATTCCAGAATTCCTTTGCAGACACGAATGATTTTACGGACCTTAAATAATAATAAAAAAGGTAATCATTAGTGTTTTTTCCTTTTATCACAATGGGCCAACATGGCTTCAAGTTAAAGGCACTGTTTCTGATCAAAAGCAGAGCATGCACAACATCAGTGGCAATACGGAGAGACACGCCACGGCGTGGTGGAAGCGATTTGAACAAACATCTGGTGCTTTCCAGCATATAGTGGTAACTTGGTTCTCGAACTTAATCCGTTCCGGGAGTCGCTTCGACTCCCAGAACCATTCAAAAACCAAGGCACAGCTTCTGATTGGCTGCAGGAGCTTCCTGCACTCAATCGGAAGCTGCATCAGATGTTCGGCTTCCGAAAAACATTGGCAAACCAGAACACTTACTTCTTGGTGTGCGGTGTTCGGAAGCCTAAATGTATGATTACCAAGGCATTCAAGAACCAACGTACCACTGTATTTGTTTTCAGGGCAACAAACGTGTGTTGTTCCGCATACTTTGCAACAGGTCTGTTTTCCCTCACAATAAAACACCACGTTTAGTTGCTCTGGGATGAATGTCTGGTAGGTGCAATGCTCTACCCATTACCCATCAATAGAAAAAGCTGCCTGCAGAGTTGCACACGACTGCCTCTGAGAATGCTTTCCCCCCATCATGTTCTTTCAAGTACAGTGCCTCTCTGGATATGCAACCTTCAGGTTACGTTCTGCACGCCGTGCGCATGCACAGAAGCGCTCTATCGCGCGGTGCAGAAGCACTCTATCACACCGCACGCGTGCGCAGAAGCAGCGCCTCTGGTTACGGATTTTTTCGTATCCAGAGGGTCCACTGTAATGTTCTCTGTGCGGCAATGAATGCAAAATCCCTTGAAATAAAATGTATGCCTTCTATATTTAGATGCTATATCAGCACTGTTGAATGTGTGAAATTAAGCGCAGCACGGGAGAGAATGTTCCATTTTAAAGCTTTAGCCAAAAGTTGCATTATATTACCGTTTCTTTAATATTTCCAGCGTGACAATGCAAGTTTGAGAACACGCTATCAAAATCACAAAGATGGGGAAAGAGCGAGCACTTTCCAGAAATCAGCTTCCCTGAAGGCAAATTAACTACTCCATAATTTCAAGAGCTATTATCTCCAATGGTATCAATAAGAAATGGGAGAGTAATTGCTAATAAATCAGGTGCCAAGGATATTCATAGCATGGCTGATAAGCTTCGCTTTAATGCACCTCTCCTATGCCCCCACAGTACTAACTAAAAAGCACTGAAAAAATACACAGTCATTGTGTCTGCTAAGGAACATCTTGCATTTATTCTCAATGCCAGAGCCGCATGCTGTAATGTTAATTCAAAACATGCGGAAATAAACTTCATAAAGAGTACTGGTGAGAAAAATCTTACTTTAAAAAACACGTACAGTCGTACCTTGGAAGTTGAACGGAATCTGTTCCGGAAATCCGTTTGACTTCCAAAACATTCGGAAACCAAAGTGCGGCTTCTGATTGGCTGCAGGAAGCTCCTGCAGCCAATCAGAAGCCATGGAAGCCTTGTCGGACGTTTGGCTTCCAAGAGTAGTTCGCAAACCGGAACAGTCACTTCTGGGTTTCCGGAGTTCGGGAGCCAAAACATTCAAAAACTAAGTTGTTCGAAAACCAAGGTACAACTGTAATACCATCGTGACAAGTTAATGCATTTCTGACTTTTGAATGCTGTGGTTGGGGGCTTTATAAACCGTGTTTTATGAAGCCAGGAGTGCGCTTCACACTTCTCCTCTCCCTTTTCCTTTGTCTCTTGTGACATGCAGATTTTAGCCAGAGTCACTCTACCTTACTTTCCTGACTTGTTAACAACATTATGCCAGAGCCACAGTTTAGACATAACAGGGAACTCTAGCTTAATACAAGCCAGCTTCTGTGCACAGAAGCCAGGAATTTTGCACATGGTGTGCAACTCAGTGAGGGCAAGGGAAAGCCCTCCCCAGCCCCGATACTCAGCCCTGGTTTTATGAATCGTGCTTTTATAAACCACTAATGCAGAAAATGATATTCAGGCAAGCGCTCTAAATTTGCAGTCAGGTACTGCATTAGAAAGCTCACCTCAGCCTCATCGAATGTCAGAAGCAAGTCCGATGTCCCAGAAAGGATGCCTCTTGATCCGTCAATGAGGTAATCACGAGCAGGTACTGAGTAAGGGTCCGTTTGGAGCATCTGCGCGGCCTGTACAAGTTTTGTGCAAGCATTTTCCACCCTAGGAGAAACCATTGTGAGAGAGAAATTAATGTCAGTCCCTCTACCTGTAGGGGACAGACGGGAGCCAACTCTGGAGCAGTATGACTACAGACCAGTGCTTCCCAAACTCTCCAGCTGATTTTTTGGACTACAACTCCCATCATCCCTAACTAGCAAGACCAGTGGTCAGGGATGATGGGAATTGTAGTCCAAAAACAGCTGCAGACCCAAGTTGGGGAAACACTGTAATAGACCATCTTCCTTCGGATTGTACACAGATTATTTAACATATCCTCTTTACTCCTACAAGGGACACGGGTGGCGCTATGGGTTAAACTTGCCAATCAGAAGGTCAGCGGTTCGAATCCCCATGACGGGGTGAGCTTCCGTTGCTCGGTCCCAGCTCCTGCCAACCTAGCAGTTCGAAAGCACGTCAAAGTGCAAGTAGATAAATAGGTACCACTCTGGCGGGAAGGTAAACGGCGTTTCCATGCGCTGCTCTGATTTGCCAGAAGCGGCTTAGTCATGCTGGCCACATGACCCGGAAGCTGTGCACCGGCTCCCTCGGCCAGTAAAGCGAGATGAGCACCGCAACCCTAGAGTCATCCGCGACTGGACCTAACGGTCAGGGGTCCCTTTACCTTCACTCCTACTCCTATGCCAGGGTGCGTTTTCTAGTTAAAATGTAAAACACAGAAACAGAAGATTGGTCCATCTACCTCTTAGTACCCTTAGCCCTGGGCTGGAGGCACTTCTCCACGCTTTTGGACATGAGTGATTCCCAGCTGCTGGGAATAAGTCTGAGACCTTCTGGAGGCAAAGCATGCATTCTGCCCCTGAGCCATGGTCCTTCCTCTTGCATAAAGCTGGTTTCCTTTGAAGCATGCATGTTGAAAAGGCCAGTGTTTGGGGAAAACTACACATTACATGCCAACATGCATTTAAAAACTATTAACCGATGGTTTAAAAGCTTCTTGCTGGAGGCAGAGGTATAGGACCCAGCTTTGTCACCAAGAACCTGACACCACCTTTGCAGGTGGAACTATGCAGCCATAGGGCACATTGAATTTTTCAACTTTCATATTCCAAAAAGGAGGGGTACGAAAATGTTGTAACATGACTTGGGGTTTCAAAAGATATTTCAGTTAAATTAATATAATTTAGTTTTGCTTGGTGAGTAAACTGTGTGTGAAACTGCATCAAAATCATTAAAAATGATTGCCTAATACCTACAGTTATGTTATATTATTATTATTATTATTATTAAGCATCGCAACATTAAAATTATTTGGTTTTCCGAAAGCAAATTATGTGCTTCTTCAGCAAACGCAGACTTACCAAGCTAAATGCTGCCTAATCTCAAAAACAGCAGATTTGAATTCCTCACACTCAGAAGCCTATTTTTGAGAACCCTCACTGAAGAAATTTGCAAAATTAAGTTTCACTCCCTAAAACGGCATGCCTTAATGGGAGCTCGCCCCACCTCTTCTTTCAAAGATTGGCAGAAGGGGCAGGTCACTTGTTGGGACATCTCCATAGCTTCCATTTGTCAATTAACCTCTTGCCTTCCTCATGTACCTTAGAATCTACCTCCTCGTCCCCCCAACTATCATCCCAAGGACCATCTTGCCCTGAGGGGACGGGAGAAGAAGGAAGCTTGAGGAACTGTCACCAGCCTGCTATCACTCAGTTCTGTTCTGATTGGAATACAAAAATCTGTGCATGACTCATACAGGTTTGGCATTCAGAGGTTGTTGGGTTGTTGTTTTTAAATTATGCTTTAACCAGGGAAAATGACTCCTGCTAGTCTAGACCATTTGACTATCAGCTAGGGCAGGATGACATTATTTGCTGGCTTGAAATATCGTTAAAACAAGCCATTACCTTATAGGAAGAATTCTAAGCCCAAAATTATTAAAATGCCATTTGTGAAATGGTTACTTTCCTTTTATTCACAGTGAGTTTTCTAAAGCGTCAAGTCTGAAATCAGACAATATGCTCTCGCAATGTACACAATAATTAATTTCCTGGAGCACTAATCTGAGCACTTTTGGTAGCTCAGGGACTCGGAGCTGCAACGTAATTCTCACCTACAGTAATTTTTTGATCAGCATAATGCAAGAAAATGCTGGAGCAATGACCAACTTGTTGATAAAATCTGCGGATTTTGTCGAGTTCAATACACAAAATGATGAGTTGCACTGACAGCAAGCTACTGGACGTGCGATCTAAGCTGTAACACAGATGAGAGAGTAACATCCTATTTACAAGCCAAATTTAGCAAAAGATTAAATATAATTCACTTGGCTGGTTTTAGATAGCAGCCAAGTATCTTGTAAATGCCACTAGAGCCGTGTGTGCTAAAACATCTACGTCCTTTCCAGATAAAAACACAGCACTATTTATTTTTTTAAGGTAGAACTTCAGTGTCTTAAAAATAAAATACTATTATTTCTGCAGGAGTTAACGTATGTATCATTCTCTTGCCTATTTTGCACCATTTCCTGCAAGTTCTCCTATTTGTGCCTGTACAGGTCCTGACTTTGGTTAACAACTTCTTATTCTTATGGCTAATCTGATTTTACAACTGGCATCAAGGTTTGACTGCATATAAGCCGTAGTTATTAATCTTGAGGTGCTAAGAGCGCTTGGTACTGTTGCAATGAAGGCAAACAATTCCCACGGAGATGGTAGAGCCATTTTGGAGCTATATATTACAGATAGTTCACATCGCTGAACCCCTTCCCCATATGCAATTAACCCCTTCCACATAGAAAATGGTGTTACAAGAAGGGTTCAGACTAGTCTTCTCCCTAACAAACAAGCTTGCTCGGTCAATTTTTTTTCCATGGAGGAACATTCATTAAGGCAAGCCCTCACCTGCAGTCTTCAGTCTTACAGCCCCAAAATATATTTATTACCTCAGTGTAAATATAGCCAGCAACACTGGGAACGCAACATAGGTTCGGATCCAACACAACGGGCCAGGTGGTGGTGGGGGGGGACTTTGAACAGCTGACTCCCATGTTATAACACAGGGGTCCCTAATGTGGTACCCTAAGCCTAAAAGCAGGCAGGCCATTTCCCCAATTTAAAACTACCTCCCTTCCCCCCCCCCCCAACCACCAAAACAACTGCTATTAGATGGGGGAAGAGACAGGGAGGGAGAGAAGGATGCAATGTGGGTCCCTATTTCCCTTCACAGCTGCTTTGAAAGGTGGTTTAAATCAAATAAAGACTGTAGGGGGAGGGATAAGGGTTAACCACCCCAGAACAACAGTCAAGCGAAAAGAGACCTGATCATGGATCGCCCGCGTCACAGCTTTTTGTGTCCACCAGTTCCAAAAGTTGTGTCCAATGGCATTTTCAAACCCTAGGCCCTATCTCTGCTGTCCGTTTAAAGCAGTATCATGTCATTTCCAACAGTGATGGCTTCCCCCAAAGCTAAGGTTACCAGACGTCCCCGTTTCCCGGGGACAGTCCCCGGATTTACAAATCAGTCCCCATACAAAATCCATTGAAGTTGAAAAGTGTCCCCGGATTCATTGGAAAAAAATCTGGTAACCTTACCCAAAGCATCCTGGTAACTGCAGCTTGTTAAGGAGAACCCTGTTCATCTCACTTAATTGCAGTAATACCAGAGCCTCCATGTGTCCCTATTTTCAGATCAACAAAAGCCATCCCGGTTTCTGATTTGATCCCAGAATGTCCCGTTTTTCCTTTGTTGTTGTTGTTTAGTCATTTAGTCATGTCCGTCTCTTCGTGACCCCATGGACCAGAGCACGCCAGGCACTCCTGTCTTCCACTGCCTCCCGCAGTTTGGTCAGACTCATGTTTGTAGCTTCAAGAACACTGTCCAACCATCTCGTCCTCTGCCGTCCCCTTCTCCTTGTGCCCTCCATCTTTCCCAACATCAGGGTCTTTTCCAGGGAGTCTTCTCTTCTCATGAGGTGGCCAAAGTATTGGAGCCTCAGCTTCAGGATCTGTCCTTCCAGTGAGCACTCAGGGCTGATTTCCTTAAGAATGGATAGGTTTGATCTTCTTGCAGTCCATGGGACTCTCAAGAGTCTCCTCCAGCACCATAATTCAAAAGCATCAATTCTTGGGCGATCAGCCTTCTTTATGGTCCAGCTCTCACTTCCATACATCACTACTGGGAAAACCATTAGGCTATCCCTATTTTCATTGGAGAAATGTTGGATGGTAGGGAGTTATGTGACCCCCTAAGCCAAGGAGATAAGTAACTATACAACCTTTAGAAGACATCTGGGATTTTTTTTTAGTGTTTAATTGTGTTTTCTATATATGTTGGAAGCTGCCCAGAGCGGCTGAGGCAACTCAGGCAGAAAAGTGGTATATAAATAATAAAATTATCATTGTTATTGTTATGAAATAGGACGTCCTTATTTTCATGGGAGAAATGTTGACAGGTGTGTAATGCAGCATATTATACTCTCTCATTCACACTATGAAATCCCAAGACATAATTAGATCTTCCTATGCTAGAGAGAAAAAGTTGGATGTAATCATAGTGCAGTATATCTGATATTTAAAGCAGGCAGAGAAGCTACTAAGCAAATATTCAGAATAATCAACAATGCAAATAGATCTTCATACAATTTTCCATTTAGCTTTTTCACTGCCCCAGATTTCCCACCTCCTGGCAAAGGCATTCATGCGCTTGAGGCAACATCTTTCTGCCCCACATCATGGGATGCTCTCACCCCCAACAATTTAGCAAAACCTTCATCTGTCTTAACTAATAAAGAACACACACTATTCAGAAGCTGGCCAGAAACAGCCTTTTTCAATAAGGAATTTATATTTGACATTGTCAAGGAAATTGGCTTAATGATAACGAAAGTGATTATTACGTCTTCAAAACCTCCAAGAAGAAAATCATTATATCTTTTGCGCCGATGCATGAAGTTAATTACGAGCACCAGTCAATTAGCTTTCAGGTATCAAACAAAATCTGAGCCAGACCAAGGGCACACACAGAGAAAAGCAAACACGCTACCCCTTGAGACTGTCATCCAAACTAAAAGGGACTTTTATCTTAGGGAGAAAAATATTATTTGTGCGGCTAGTTGTTGGAGAACTCTGTACTGAAGAAGCGGGATATTGGAACAGCTAAGACCACATTACAAAGTCCAGTCCAAATTAACCCAAATCTCTGATGAATAACAAGTCTAATCTTGCTCCTGATGTATTAGTTTGCTATGTGCAGGGATTTTTGCTTGCTTGCTTGTTTACTGAGAAGCATTCAGTCAAGGGAGGTCTCATTTGCACTCCAAAATAGTACGGCACTGATACAAGGTTACCGAAGCTTTTCTAAAACCACTATCAAGACTTGCAATGTTTATTTTCTTACTTAATGAATGCAGGAGGCATGTCTCTCTTCAAAATCTGGTCTTCAGTTGTCTGTACGGTTTCTTTTCCAACCTGCAGCAGAAGCAAAAAAAAAGTTGTTTTTTAAAATCACCCACTTCAGAATTGCAATGTAAATTTCTTAATAAAGTCAAAATATGAACAGCTTTTCCTGTTCCCATGGTTTACTACTTACCCGGCACTCGGGAGCAGTGCTAGAAACTCAGATATACAGTGCTACCTCAGGTTACATACGCTTCAGGTTGCAGACTCCACTAACCCAGAAATAGTACCTCGGGTTAAGAACTTTGCTTCAGGATAAGAACAGAAATCGTGCTCTGGCGGCGTGGTGGCAGCAGGAGGCCCCGTTAGCTAAAGTGGTGCTTCAGGTTAAGAACAGTTTCAGGTTAAGAACGGACCTCCGGAACGAATTAAGTACTTAACCTGAGGTACCACTGTATAAACTAGGTGCCAAATGGCTCCTTAAAGAAATGTTACAGTCACCAAAATGGAATGTCGAGTTGCCATTTAGACAGCTCTAAAGTCTTACAGTGGTACCTCAGTTTAATTCGTTCCGGAGGTCCGTTCTCAACCCGAAACCATTCTTAACCTGAGGCGCGCTTTCGCCAATGGGGCCTCCTGCTGCTGCCGGTGCACGATTTCCGTTCTCATCCTGGGGCAAAGTTCTCAACCCAAGGTACTACTTCCGGGTTTGCAGAGTTTGTAACCCGAAGTGTTTGTAACCCGAGGTACCACTGTATTTTTCAAGTGATGGACTGACTGTGATTGATTCTCATTTAAAGATCTGGCTAGTTCAGAGGACCACCTTGAGCTGGGTTAAGAGCTCTGAGAACTTCAAGAAGAAAAGTCACTTGATCCAGTGACAGTCCACATATATACTGGCCTGTTCCAGTCTCTTTTTCTTAATGGTGACACGGACCATTCATAAGGTAAGAATATTCTTCACAACCATGAGCAGGGCAGAGGGGTGCAGAGAAGGCAAGCTGCAACAATTAACTATAATGTTGTTCACTGTTCCTGCTCAGGCTGCCCAGAAAAAGCATTTTAGTTCCTGAAATTCATACCGATTATGCAGGTAAAATATAACAGATAGAATTCTACAGAATGTGGCATTAGGGTGCGAAAACAGTCACAACCCAATGATTCCCAGGCATGCACCTCCAGATGGTGATGTCACCTAGCATCCAGGCATTTTCACTTGGTTGCAAGTAGCCGGTAGCCAGGTGCAAAAAGCTCCTGGCGCCTGGCTAATTTCGAACACTCCTCTGAAGAGGAGAAGGCTATCCAAGGCATTGGAATGAAGCAGACTAAAGTGACAGCACACTAGCACGGTCACAAATCTGAAGGGTTCCCATCTAACATGGTCACATTACAAGAATGGAATGAAGCATATTCGCTGCTCAACCAATTCCTCCCTAGTGCATGCTTGTGGGCTTGGGCAGAGAGATGCTGCAGCAGAGGGGTTCTGGAACAGGAAGCCCATGGGTAAAATCTGAACCCAGAGCTCACTGGATGGCTTTGGGCAGGCCATTCTCAGCCTCAACCCCACATCTACAATATAAATATTACGACTGGCCTGCCTTAACATGCTTGCTGTAAGGCTCGTCACAGGGGAATGTAAGTGAAATGATTTGGGCACTTGGAAGCGCTGTATTTCAACATGCAACCCTGAAAAGCGTTAAAACGCCACTGAATTGCTCTTTGTGATACTAAATCACTTAAAAGGTCTGCGTACAAAATAAATGCACCAATGGCAAGCACACTCCGTTCCCTAGCAAAAGACTTGAGACCCTTCTTGACTGGTTCACTAACAAACAAACTCCACAAGATGAAATTATCAGCTTTGTTTAAATATTGTTGTGGAAAACTGGGCTGTACACCTTCTGGATTTTTATGCTGGGAACAAGCTCTTAAATATTTACTGCACCAACATTATATCACAAAATAAATAATAATAATAATTCATGAGAGAATATGTTATGTAAGTACGAAACAGAAGCTGCCTCCTAGACTGATGCCTGGGGGTAGGGATAATTGGAAAAATCTGGAGACAAGCTTGTCACTGTAGTGTACCTTGTAGATTTCTGACATTTCAATCGCTCACTTACTCGATGGATTTCCCCATTTCAATCTGCTTCAGAAGGAATTGTGCAAGCCATTTGCTAGCTACTAGTTGTCCAATCAAGCAAAATCCACCATTGCCGTGTCTCAGATTCCTTCCTTCATTTAATACATTTAATACATTTAATACGTGAATGTGCCTTATAGAACTGGATGGTATCTGGTTTTCAACATCACAATACGTCACCAGCTAAACATCACAATATACTGATATATCACGACGTCTGAAATAAGGATGGAGGCACTGGCTGGTTTCACATTTTTTTCTGCATTGTGTGTGTGCGCGCGCGCATGCGATGCAAGAATCACACCATGATTCATGATATATTGCCAGGTCAAAAATTATGAAACAGACATCACAATATGGACTTTGAACTGCTTTCGGAACTTATATCGATGTATCACCCAGCCCTAGTGCCTTACTGCACACAGTGCCAAGGAGAAACCGTGCACTCCCTGGCCCAATGACCACAACAAATACAAAGAAGCCAATACTTGGTATCTTGCATCATAACTGGTGACTCAAAAGTCATCCCTGAAGCTCCCAATGATATGAAACTCAAGGGTTTCTTCAGCCACTAGGCGGGAGAGTCAGGGGGCAAGGAGTTCTTTTTCCTCCTTCATGTTCCTCATAAAAACCCACTTCCTGTTATTTACACAGAGCTATGGGGACGCAGGTGGCGCTGTGGTCTAAACCACAGAGCCGGGCTTGCTGATCAGAAGATCGGCGGTTAAAATCCCTGCAACAGGGTGAGCTCCAGTTGCTCAGTCCCTGCTCCTGCCCACCTAGCAGTGCAAAAGCACGTCAAAGTGCAAGTAGATAAATAGGTACCATTCCGGCAGGAAGGTAAACAGTGTTTCCGTGCGCTGCTCTGGTTCGCCAGAAGCGGCTTAGTCATGCTGGCCACATGACCCGGAAGCTGTACGCTGGCTCCCTTGGCATATAGAGCGAGATGAGCCCGCAACCCCAGAGTCGTCCGCAACTAGACCTAATGGTCAGGGGTACCTTTACCTTTTTTGTGAGCAAAGGGAGGAATTCAACATTGCACCCTCTGATTGTTTTGCCAGAGCAAGCAAATCCCATTGCGCCTGCCCCCTGCACTGCTCTGGGGGGTTCTCCTGACCCTTGAGAGCAGATTTGGGGAACAGAGGGGAGAAAACACCACTGCACTAGTGGGAGCCCTTGCACTAACTTCTGCTAGCACACCAGCTTACATGAACCCAAGCCACTGCAACATAAACAAGAATTCAGGTTCCTGGTGGTCAAAGCAGCTTACAGTCGAAATTTCAATATGGGAGCACACAACCAAGGAAAGGGAAGAAGCAGTGAATATGAGCAAATGCAACAGTTTCATACTTAGGTTCATTTTTGGCTGGGGATAAGGACTAGGCAACTAAGTCACAGGCTAGTTTTAAAAGGGACTTGAGGAAGTTGGCATTCCTCATTCAAATGCAACAGTTTCATACTTAGGTTCATTTTTGGCTGGGGATAAGGACTAGGCAACTAAGTCACAGGCTAGTTTTAAAAGGGACTTGAGGAAGTTGGCATTCCTCATTCAGAGAAGCAAGTACTTCGTTAGTGCCGCAAGCTACAAGGAAACAGTACTATGAAATCTCTGCAAGCCAAGCAAAATACTTCCAGCCCACAAAAGGAAGAGAGGTGTATTTTAGGAGCGCTGATGCACTGAAATTACTATTTACAGCTCTACCAACACAACACCTCCCCACCCCCATTTTCTGCAGGTTATTATATAAATACATCTGGACATTCTCTTCTTGCACAGTATGGATCCCAGAACGTGTTGAAACAAAAGGTAAGAATACAGAAGGACACACGGGCTAACATGAACATTTCTCTCTCTCTCTCTCTCTCTCTCTCTCTCTCTCTCTCTGCAGGCTTGCATGGCAGAAATGCTTCCCCATTTTGGACAGCGTGGGAAAGGGTTTTCCATGGATAGCAATTTATGATAAAGTTCGTCCATGCAGGGAGGGACTCTGGTCTGACAGGGCCCCTCCCCACATAAAAGAACTCTGCAAAGTAGTTCTACATAGAATCGTAGAATCACAACATCTCAGAGCTGGGAAGGATCCCGGGGGTCATCTAGTCTGTTATAAGAATTTTAAGCTCTCAAATATAGAATAAATATTCATAAATGCACGCATATCTAAATATATGAACCATGTGTCTGAAATAGTACGGGAGAGCAATCCTGAAGCCATTTTGACTCTCCCAGTGACCTCAAATATTCCTCTCTCTGCAGTAAGGGAGGCAAATGGGGAAATCCTTCCCATTGTCTTTTTGCTTACAAATCCTGTCTTAAGGGCGCATTTGTGTATGACTAGGGTGAGCCTGTGACCTGGATTCAGGAACTAAAGTATTAACCATCACAAAAGAATGGCCAGACTTCCCAGGTAATGCAATCAGTCATTTCTGCTGTAGACCACCTCCCTCTGTGATGTATGTATGAAGTTTTTGGGGGGTGGTCTTGGGCTACAGGGTGGGAAGTTTCAAAAGTCTATACAGTGGTACCTCAGGTTACAGACACTTCGGGTTACAGACACTTCGGGTTACAAACTCCACTAACCAGGAAGTGGTTGTTCCAGGTTAAGAACGGAAATCGTGCACCAGTGGCAGCAGGAGGCCCCATTAGCAAAAGCATGCTTCAGGTTAAGAACGGACCTCTGGAACGGATTAAGTTCTTAACCAGAGGTACCACTGTATAAGGGCTTGTGCACCATTGTTCAGGGTTCTCCTCCCTCTTGCGCATGGTGAGTGGGGACCCTGTTGCAACAGTTCCTTGAATAAAGATCAGGCTTACTAGCCACTTTGCTTCTCAATATACTCTGGTTGGCCTCTGTTATTTTCTCCTACTGATAGGGAACCCACCTAAGGACTCTGTACGGGCTCTGGAATAATGCATAAGAGAAAGGGAGCAGTTTTTCTTCTAACAAGTCCCACCCCCTGCAATGCAGGAATCTCAACTAGTCCAGTGGTCATACCACCTCGGCTTAGAAACCTCCAAGAAAGGGGAATCCGCTACCTCTCGTGGGAGTCCGTTCCAATGTCGAAGTCCTAGTTATTCTGGGACTTGTGGACTGTTGAGGACATGGAGGAAAACAATTCCAGAGGGCTTCATCAACTCATTTAAGCTGAGCATCAAGACAAGAACTGCTCTCTTTCCTGCTCCTTTGCATTTGGAGGAGGCGAGAATAAACTTTTGCCTAATCGGAGCTTTCTCAAATTCCCAGATGTTCCCATTGTTTTTTTTATGACCAGCCCTTTCTCCTTTCCCAAGGGGAAGAAAAATAATATCCATGGCGAGGTCAGTTGAAGACAGGAAAACGAAAAGTCTAACGTTCTAATTTTCAATTCGTCTCGAATAGGTTTTCAGCGCTGCTGCCCTTCTGACAATCAAACAGTGGGAGGCAGGGAGAGCCACGGGAACAGAACAACAGCCTATGATGATTACCCTTTTCCAGATTTGCTCAGTCACACTTGACATTTCAGACATGCAAATACTACACCAAGTGTTATAATGTACAAAGCAGAGCTGTTTGGGTTGTTGTTTTTCAGCAGTGATCACATTATTATCTATGTAATCTGACCCCCCCCCCCCAAATCTGCTGCCAACTGCTAAATTGATTGGGGTGGGGGCGAGGATTCCTCCCAGTAAAGCCTTCCAATAATTCTATCGAATAGATTAAGGGTAGGAAACCTAAGGCCCAGGGGCCGGATGCGGCCCAATCGCCTTCTCAATCCGGCCCGCGGATGGTCCAGGAATCAGTGTGTTTTTACAAGAGTAGAATGTGCCCTTTTATTTAAAATGCATCTCTGGGTTCTTTGTGGGGCCTGCCTGGTGTTTTCACATGAGTAGAATGTGTGCTTTTATTTAAAATGCATCTCTGGGTTCTTTGTGGGGCATAGGAATTCATTCATTTCCCCCCAAAAAAATATAGTCCGGTACCCCCACATGGTCTGAGGGATGGTGGACCAGCCCACAGCTGAAAAAGGTTGCTGACCCCTGGAATAGATGCATCTTTATAACACACCACCATTTAACTGAATAGAATGGCCAGGTCATTACTATTATTATATTATTATTTTGCATTTCAAGATATAGACGGAAACCTTATAGAGAAATGTCCGTGACAGCTTGGTGCAGATGTGTGACTTGTTCAGTTTCCAGGCATATGGCCAAGCCAAAAAGAATACCATCTTCTGTCCTCAACTGAGAGGCAGTTCGTGAGAGGTGTTTCCTTACTGCAGCATTTGCTGCTACAAACTTTGTACAAACGATGCTGCACTGGGGGTATGTAAAAATAAATAGGCACTTAACGGGACGCAGGTGGTGCTGTGGTCTAAACCACAGAGCCTAGGACATGCCAATCAGAAGGTCGGCGGTTCGAATCCCCGCGACGGGGTGAGCTCCCTTTGCTCGGTCCCTGCTCCTGCTAACCTAGCAGTTCGAAAGCACGTAAAAGTGCAAGTAGATAAATAGGTACCACTCCAGCGGGAAGGTAAACAGCGTGTCCATGCGCTGCTCTGGTTCGCCAGAAGCTGCTTTGTCATGCTGGCCACATGACCCGGAAGTTGTACGCCAGCTCCCTCAGCCAATAAAGCGAGATGAGCGCCGCAACCCCAGACCTAATGGCCTGGGGTCCCTTTACCTTTAACACTCTGAAACCTTAACTACAACTAAATTTAAATTGCTATTATTTATCCTCAGCGCATTTATGTGGCCTCTGATCACCAACACACTCAATTCTAGGTTTTAATTTTCTGCTGGGGTTCTCCTGAACTACCAAACACGCATAGAACATTATAGCTCCTACCCTTTGGGCTGTTACCAGCAGATGAAAGATGAATCCATGTTTAATTGACTTGTTATTTAGCTAGCATCAGCATCAGATATTTATCTATTATTTAATCTGTTTAATCTGTTCTTTAATTCTGAAGACAGCTGGGGAGCCCCAATGATAACACACTCTATAAATCATTTGTTTACCACCAGCTTGTCAATGCTGCGTCTTAAAATCAGAACGAACATGAGTAAATATTTGGTTTGCAGGCTTGATAATGCTTTTGTGTTTGTCCGGCTGTTTTTACAACTGCCTTTAAATGATAAGCATGCAAAACTACACAACCCCTGCCCCCCCCAAAAAAATAACCAACCTGCTTAATATCCACATGATAAACAAGAATTGGTCAGAGAGAACCAATTGTAATGTATTACAGAGAGCTTTTTAATGATCATGGTGAGACTATAAACCACCAAAATTCAGAATATGAATATGAAAGTATGTAAAATCGGGGGAGGGGGAGACAACACATGTTTTCCATTTCAGAATACAAGGGGCCAGAGACTACTACTGTGGGCTACATCACAATCTAACAAAATGAGTGAACAGCTCACACTGGCCCAATAAAGAACAGGCCTTTAGCTACACAGATACAAATTTACAGAACATGCAAAATTCGCTACAGATTTTGTCATTTCTCCCCTGAAGCTTCATGTTTCTAGGTCCCCTGGCTCCTGCTGATTCTAAATTATATGAAACTGCCTTCACTACCTTTGCTAAAGAAAGGAAAAGATGGTGTCAGGCAAACAACACAGAGCAAGTGGCTGGTTTTCCTATCAACTGATGGGAGTCACTCACACAGTGCCTCAGGGCAACCAACTGCCTAAGTCTGTTGTCAGTATCAGAAAAAATATGGAAGGAGGAGGACACTCCTCAAAGGGTCGAGGATGTGAACCATGAAACTGCCATTTGTTAAGAAACTTGGCTGAAATCCTAAAACACATTTAACTGGGAGTAAGTTCCACAGAAGGGATGCGGGTGGCACTGTGGGTTAAACCACAGAGCCTAGGACTTGCCGATCAGAAGGTCGGCGGTTCGAATCCCCGCAACGGGGTGAGCTCCCGTTGCTCGGTCCCTGCTCCTGCCAACCTAGCAGTTCAAAAGCACATCAAAGTGCAAGTAGATAAATAGGTATCGCTCCAGCAGGAAGGTAAACGGCATTTCCGTGCGCTGCTCTGGCTCGCCAGAAGTGGCTTAGTCATGCTGGCCACATGACCCGGAAGCTGTATGCAGGCTCCCTCGGCCAATAAAGCGAGATGAGTGCCGCAACCCCAGAGTCGGTCACGACTGGGCCTAATGGTCAGAGGTCCCTTTACCTTAAGTTCCACAGAACTCAGTGGGAGTTACTTCCAGAAGGCATGACTAGACCTGCGTTATAGGTTCATCTGCTGCATCTAAGAGCTATGACGATGCTACTGGGCATAGGCAGGTGGGAGAGAGAGAATCATGGAATCGTACAGTTGGAAGGGACCCCGAGGGTCATCTAGTCCAACCCGCTGCAACGCAGGAATATGCAAACGACCCATGCAGGGATCGAACCTGCAACCTTGGCGTTATCAGCACCACACTGTAACCGCTTTTGGAATAACTGTATGGAACTGATCTTATGCTATGGACTTAAGGCTCTATCACTTCCTCAATGATCTGTTGGAGGGTTTTATCAATAATCGCACCAGAAACAACAAATACACAACCCCACATGTCTTTCTATAAATATAGGTAAAGGTAAAGGTACCCCTGCCCGTACGGGCCAGTCGTGACCGACTCTAGGGTTGCGCGCTCATCTCACTCAAGAGGCTGTGAGCCGGCGCCGTCCGAAGACACTTCCGGGTCACGTGGCCAGCGTGACGAAGCTGCAGCTCGCGAGCCAGCACCAGCGCCACACATGGAAACGCCATTTACCTTCCCGCTATAAAGCGGTACCTATTTATCTACTTGCACTTAGGGGTGCTTTCGAACTGTTAGGTGGGCAGGAGCTGGGACCGAACGACGGGAGCTCACCCCGCCGCGGGGATTTGAACTGCCGACCTTACGATCAGCAAGTCCTAGGCACTGAGGTTTTACCCACAGCGCCACCCGCGTCCCTTTCTATAAATATACTCTTTAGTATATTTCTCAGGCAAAACAAAAATCTGCAGGGTTTCTTCTCGGCATGGGGGCAGGAGAGGAAAGAAAGCTTCAGTCCAGCAGTCCACACCACAGACTTAACCCAGTTTAACAGCCATTTCTATCTCCCTAAGCGCTATCTGTAAGCAAATGTGAAGAACGCTTACCAAAAAAATAAAATAAAAATGTGTTTCTCAGGATTCCAAGGCAGTTCAATTGACATGAAAGTGGTATAAATGTTATTTCTTCTATGTGTCTTCCAAGTTAAGGAACTGGCTGCTACTGAAGTCTGCCTTAAAATATTTACAAATAGTCCACTAAAAATAAGCTTTGGGTCTGTTTAACTATAACAACATTAAATGTGCTCTACTGACCTTTTTCCTGAAATCAAATATTTCAACTCAACTAAACTTACCTACTGGGGAGGGGGGGGGTATTTTTATGGCATGTACAATTAAATCAGCCAGGCCTTTGGCTAATTAAACCATCTACGAGGGGCATTTTTTTGGTTGGATAGTATGGTATGTATGATTTGTGTTTTATATTGTAACCAGGGCTCAGCAAACTTTTTCAGCAGGGTCCACTGTCCCTCAGACCTTGTGGGGGGCTGGACTATATTTTTATTGGGGGGGGGGGGAGGAACGAATTCCTATGGCCTACTAATAACCCAGAGATGCATTTTAAATAAAATCACTCCTTCTATTCATGTAAAAACACCAGGCAAGCCCCACAAATAACCCAAAGATGCATTTTAAATAAAAGGACACATTCTACTCATGTAAAAACGAACTGATTCCCAGACCATCTGCGAGCCGGATTTAGAAGGCGATTGGGCCGGATCTGGCCCCCAGGCCATAGTTAGCCTACCCACATTGTAACCCCCTCTGTGATCTTGGATGAAGAACGGTATTTAAATTTTATAAACAACAACAACAAATTATGATGATGTGTAGTTTTCAATTATATTATACTGAATACAACTCAAATACAGTGGTGCCCCGCAAGACGAATGCCTCGCAAGACGGAAAACCCGCTAGACGAAAGGGTTTTCCGTTTTGGAGGTGCTTCGCAAAACGAATTTCCTATGTGCTTGCTTCACAAGACGAAAATGTCTTGCAAGTTCCTGCGGGGTTTTTTTCCTTCCCCCCCTTTTTCCCAAGCCGCTAAACCGCTTATCAGCTGATCTTTAAGCCGCTTAACAGCTGATGCTAAGCCGCTTATCAGCTGATCTTTAAGCCGCTTAACAGCTGATGCTAAGCCGCTTATCAGCTGATCGTTAAGCCGCTTATCAGCTGATCTTTAAGCCGGCTAAGCCGCTAATACTGTAGCGCTAATCCGCTAAACCGCTAATGGGCTTGCTTCGCAAGACGAAAAAAACCCGCAAGACGAAGAGACTCGCGGAACGGATTCTTTTCGTCTTGCGAGGCACCGCTGTAACCATGTTGATTTAGGGTATTAAGAATCCCCCCCTCCAATTTTCTAAGTCACAATTTTCTGGGAAACCAGTGTCACTGCCTAGCATCTCTTGCCACTTCACAACTCTGTGTGTGTGTGTGTGTGTTTGAAGCTTTGACCTAAACCACCTGCCAACTTTACCTTCCTGCAAAGAAGCAGGATCACGGACTGTTTTATTCATTAAGCAACCAAAAACTCCTAGCAGCCACAGTCCAGACCATGGGTAGGCAAACTAAGGCCCAGGGGGGCCGGATCCGGCCCAATCGCCTTCTAAATCCGGCTCACGGACGGTCTGGGAATCAGCGTGTTTTTACATGAGTAGAATGTGTGCTTTTATTTAAAATGCATCTCTGGGTTATTTGTGGGGCATAGGAATTCATTCATTTCCCCCCCAAAATATAGTCCAGCCCCCAACAAGGTCTGAGGGACAGGACCAGCCCCCTGCTGGAAAAGTTTGCTGACCCCTGGTCCAGACAGTCAGTGTGGGAGCCACACTGTCACATGCGCAACACAATATAGATATTTTTATCAGTGTTACTCGTGTGCCCATTTTACAGGGATTACAGGGTCAAAAACAGCTAAATCAGAACGTATCTATATTTTTCCACTGTCAACTCAAACTACTAGCAGGAATTTACACAGAGTTCCCTAGCGCATCCATGATCTGGCAATGCAATGCTCCAACTTCAAACCCACCAGCAGAATTTGGGCCACATAGTGATCTGCAACATTACAGGACTCGATGCTTAATAAAGGCAGATGCCTGCTAATAATTCTCACCCTTTCCAGTTTTGATAGCCTTTAGGAATGGTGTGCTAGTAAATACTTCCTAGCTTTACCCAACAAGGAACATTAAATAGTTCCTAACTGGGAACCCCCCACAGCAGCACACAGAAATTGCAACACAAAGGAAGTGGAAGGCAGGGAAATTGAAAACAAAAAAAAAAAACAGAATTTCTGCCCTAGCCCTGCACTTTGATGCCTCTTCTCCACTGGCAAACCATTAGCTCAAGGTGACATTCCGATACTGTTAATGTAAAAACAGATTAATTATTGTGTCAAAAAGCAAAGCATCTCCCCACATAGTGGTTTAATTACATTCTCTCCCCCCCCCCACTGGCATTTTTACGGCCCATCTGTCACTTAGATTTATTATGTGACTGTCAACAACCTTACCTAGACTGTCAAAAATACTGGGTTATATCACTCCCCACTCAGAAGCTGAAACTAAGCCGTGTGTGTGTGTGTGTGTGTGTGTGTGAGAGAGAGAGAGAGAGGGGGGGGGGCTTATTCCCATCAGATCCTTACAAGGAAATTGTTCTCAATGGATGCCTAGCTCTTTCAAGTGTCTCCATCAGTTTCTCCTGCATCCTGCCAAGACTGCTAGCCCAGAGAACAAAGATTTACACTGTTGGCAGAGCAGAGTTGAACTGAACCACTTTGTAGCAGGCAGGCAGGCAGACAGACAACTCTGGAATCACCCATCAAAATTTACTGCAGCCTATTCATCAGGACAAGAGAGAAGATCTGGCCCTGAGAAGCAAACGGACAGTGAAGCGAGAGAACAGCTGCAGTGTCTCCAGACAGCCTCAATCTATTCAGCGCTTAAGATGAAGGAGGAAAAACCTGCAGAGGAGCCAGACTGAGAATCCAAGAGCCAAACCGCGCGCGAAAAGCGAGGCCTGTGGCTGAAACCCATGTCTTTTTCCTTAATGCAAAGTGGCACTGTGGGGTGGGTGTGTATTAATTTGATTGGAGAAGAGATGTTGGGGAATGGGGCTTTTAATTCTCTTCACTGCCCCACACTAGATCAGCACTTCATGTAACTTGCAGGTTTTTCTGACGTTACCATATTTTTCGTTCTATAGGACACACTTTTTCCCCTCCAAAAATGAAGGAGAAATGTGTGTGTGTCCTATGGAGCGAATGCAGGCTTTCGCTGAAGCCTGGAGAGTGAGAGGGGTTGGTGAGCACCGACCCCTCTCGCTCTCCAGGCTTCAGGCAGCTATTCGCAAGCCTTCTGAGCGCAGCGGGAGTTCCCGCCGGGCTCCAAAGGCTTGCGGATAGCAGCCTGTTCTGGGGCCGGGGGAAGCTCGGGCTTCCCCTGTCCCCAGCCCCGCAAACTCCGGGAGCGGCGGCAAGGTTGCGCGCAATCTTACCGCCGCTCCTGGACCTGTTTTGGGGGCTGGGGTCAGGGGATCGCGCTCGCTGTCTTGGCTTCTTTGCTCTTTGGGGCTGGGGGGGGGGGGGAATAAAAAATTTTTTCTTTATTTCCCCCCCCCCCTAAAAACTAGGTGCGCCCTATGGTCCGGTGCGCCCTATGGAGCGAAAAATACGGTACCTGGTATGCAACTTTTAAAGCGCAGCAGACCAGCAGGATTGCCAGCAGCTGCAGCTCACTTATCCCAGAAAGCATTTTTTTTCTGAAACAGAAAGTCACTTTCTGGAATAGGAAGTCAGTAAGATTTGCTGGATTGCCTGCACCTGGTCCCACCAGGCCCCCACATTGAGATCTGCCTCGGAGACCCTCCTAAGTATGCCCACTTCCTAGGGAGACACAGGTCAATTCTGTGTCCAGGGCAGCTGTCTACCAGCTCCATCTGCTACGCAGGCTGAGACCCCACCTGCCCACGGACTGTCTCGCCAGAGTGGTGCATGCTCTGGTTATCTCCTGCTTCAGAGACTACTGCAATGTGCTCTACGTGGGACTACCTTTGAAGGTGACCCGGAAACTACAATTAATCCAGAATGCGGCAGCTAGATTGGTAACTGGGAGTGGATGCCAAGACAACATAACACCGGTCCTGAAAGACCTACATTGGCTCCAGGTATGTTTCCAAGCGCAATTCAAAGTGTCGGTGCTGCTGACCTTTAAAGCCCTAAACGACCTCGGCCCACTATACCTGAAGGAGAGTCTCCACCCATATTGTTCTGCCTGGACACTGAGGTCCAGCTCTGAGGGCCTTCTGGTGGTTCCCTCCTTGTGAGAAGGGAGGTTACAGAGAACCAGGCAGAGGGCCTTGTTGGTAGTGGTGCCCGCCCTGTGGAAAGCCCTGCCATCAGATATCAAGGAAACAAACAACTATATGACTTATAGAAGACATCTGAAGGCATCCCTGTTTAGGGAAGTTTTTAATGTCTGTTGTTTTATTGTATTTTTAATATTTTGTTGGGAGCCGCCCAGAGTGCCTGGGGAAACCCAGCCAGATGGGCGGGGTATAAATAATAAATTGTTGTTGTTGTTGAATTTTAGAGTAGGAAGGGACCTCAAGGGTCATCAAGTCCAACCCCTGAAATGCAGGTATCCTGCCCACAGCTGCCCCTGGTTGGGCTCGAACTACCAACCTTCTGGTTAACAGCAAAACACACTGACCCACTGTGCCACAGAGATGTAATGTTGCTGGTCAGGAGGGACAGGAACTTTGGCATGGTGGCCTCACAGCTTTGAAGCACACTTCCTGTAGACCTCTGATGAGTGACTACATTGCAAGGTTTTTGGAAGGTCTTGAAGGCTCATTTCTCAGAGCAATGTTTTCAGCTTGGTCGGATATTATGCCTAAATAAGTTTCATTCTTGTTATTCTTGAAGTCACAACACTGAAACAAACTATCTCTATATTCATTTTAGCATTTGTAGCTTAAGGAACGGGAAACGTTTGCAGGTTGGTGGCAAACAGCTGCCACAATGTAATCTGCAACTTGTTATCTACAGCTTATCTCTGAAGAACTGCTAGTTTCTGCACATTTTCCAGGAAAGGACACCTTCCTCCCAGACTCTGGAAGTTGAAAATGAGCAAGTTCAAGATGAATATTTTCACAACATCTAAATTAGCTCTGTGCACTTTGCGCCCTAAAGTTAAGATCTGGAAAAAAGTAGCATCTTTTTAAAATAAACTGTCAGGAATCAACAAATGCACTCACTCGCCATAGATGGTGAAGCATCTACCTTTCCCAGCTCTGGCCAATTTTACTTCCCTCCTCTCTGGCAGGAGCAAAGGAGGTGAGCTCAGGAATACCTTAATGTGTATCATTGTTTGGATCATCAGGACAAATTTATAAAAACAGGAGATGGAGGAAGCTGACAGAAGCAGCAGTTCTCAAATGCCCCACCTGAAAATTGTGGGCAGGGGACACACACAACAGATGACTTAATAAACCTTTAGTTGTTGTTCTACAAATCAAAGCACATGCATAACTCGATAATAACTGCAGCCTTGCCTTTGTCAGAGAATCATGGCGGAACTGGATTTCACCACTGCCTAGCAGAAAATCGCCGGCTACCAAGGCCAGCCAGAATTTGTGAATCCCACAGGAGGCTTACAACACTCGACAATCTCCATCACAAACAAGGATTGGCCCACAAAGTTCTATGCAACACTAATACATGTGTCACAGCTAGTGATGCAAACGCCTAGATTTTGCAGCAAGCCAACATGAGCTCTGTGAATGAAGGAACTTCCTCACAGAAGTAGCCTAGCTGTGGGGGGAAAACTGCTAACTCAACTATACAGATACTTGCAGAGATTAATTGTCTCTGAAGAAGAACACGCTATTAACCACTAATGCCACAAATAAATCTTCCTACCTCTTCCTACCCTCCAGTGTGCAGCCTTCCCATGACGGGCTTTTGCAAAATCAGCAAATGCAATTATATCCTATAATGAAGCCACTATGAATGGGGAAAAGCACATGTTTAAGTGCACTCTGCAGGTAAGGTAACCCACAGGTATTTTAACTGACTGTTTTAAGGTGGAAGAGAAGCCACATTCTGTGGCTAATGCATTCCTTTCCTCTGGTTTTAAAACCACAAGTGCTGCTTAGGGGGCTTGTGCGCAATACCCCACAAGTATTAGGATGCAAGACTAAGCAAGAATCCCAGCTGGCCCAGAATGAATGCCACAATATTTCCTCACAGAAATAATGATTTTTACATATTGTTTTCTTTCTGCAGCAAATAATCTTGGGTACAGTTAACTACCAGTAACAATACTTATTGGGGCAAAAGCAACAGATCGTACCTTTTGCCATAAATGCAGTCCATTGCATTTAGTTACCAATTCACAGAAACTATTCTCCTAGAACATTTGAGTGAAGTTTGTGGAATAATCAAATGCCTCATCCTTTGCCTCATGATCTCCATTAATTTAATTTTTTATTTTTTTAACAGTATTTCCCTCCCATGACAACCATGCTTCAAAAAAAGGTCTGTATTAAGGAGTTCTCCACTATTCTAGCTACAAGAAGTTTAGCTGCAAGTGTAGACCCCCCATTAATGACTTTACTTCACAAATTCAAAACACATGAACCCATAATTGAGACATTTTTTTGAGTCTATCAACCAATCAGCTCATTTGCCAGGCATTTCCGGAATATAACAACAACCAGACAGACTTGCATAAACTTTGCTTTCAGCCATGTTAAGAATGTCCTAGCATGGATGCAAAGGTTATTTTCCCACAGCAGGAACCACGGTCAAGATTCACAATTACAAAAATAGTAAGCCAGAAGGAGTGTTGATGACAGCCTTACAGAGAAACAAAAGGAGTTTAAAGACCGAAGCATTACTGAATTGTTCAGCTGAACTCGCATAGCAAAGAGTTTGGAGTAAGCTTGCAGTATAGCATTGGCTTCTGCTTCCACAAAGCCCAGTTCCACGTAGAACAGGGGTAGGCAACCTAAGGCCCGTGGGCCAGATGTGGCCCAATCACCTTCTCAATCTGGCCCGCAGATGGTCAGTGTGTTTTTACATGAGTAGAACATGTCCTTTTATTTAAAATGTATCTCTGGGTTATTTTTGGGGCCTGCCTGGTGTTTTTACATGAGTAGAATGTGTGATTTTATTTAAAATGCATCTCTGAGTTATTTTGGGGGCATAGGAATTCGTTCATTTCCCCCCAAAAAATATAGTCTGGCCCACCACATGCTCTGAGCGACAGTGGACCGGCCCACGGCTGAAAAATGTTGCTGACCTCTGGTGTAGAACAAATCCTTTACGACTCAACAGATGAGGAGCAATTGCAATTTCCTTAATTGTTTCGTTAACTCTCAACAAGATTTAGCCTCAAACTAGGACTGATAACCAGAAATAGACTGCGTAAAATTCCTACGGCCCAAGGGTGTGGACAGACCCCATGGATGGCTGAGGTCACCCAGCTGGGCATTTGACATTTGACCTCACTGACTTGCTCAAAGCAGCCGGAAGAGACTTGGCCAAGAGGGCTGAAAAAGCGCAAAATGTTTCCTCGACGTAATACATTGTACCAAGGAGTCTGAAGGAAGCCATTGTTAAGATCTTCAGTGAAAGAGCCCTCTCTAAATTGCATGGTGCTGGAAGATTGCAAGCCAGCCCTCAAAATTCCCTTCTAGGCAAGGTGGTGAACCAATTCCAGGGATTGCTTATACCACTTTATATTTTAAAGAGAACACCCCAAAGTGGTTTATATCACATTGAAACATCAAATAAAACAATCCAGAATAAAGCGAATTCAAGCTTCAAGGAAAATACTTCAGATCTTCCTCTAAGTGACATTTTGCCTTCTCCATATTTATTTACCTACATAATTTATACAGCTGCCCCATAGCAGAAGTACGCTAGGAAGCCAGGGTGGTGTAGTGGTTAGCAGGGGTCAGCGAACCTTTTCAGCAGGGGGCTGGTCCACTGTCCCTCAGACCTTGTGGGGGGCTGGACTATATTTTTTTTGGGGGGGGTGAACCAACTCCTTTGCCCCACAAATAACCCAGAGATGCATTTTAAATAAAAGCACACATTCTACTCATGTAAAAACACGCTGATTCCTGGACTGTCCGCAGGCCAGATTTAGAAGGCGATTGGGCCGGATCCGGGCCCTGGGCCTTAGTTTGCCTACCCATGGGTTAGAATGTCAGACTAGGACCTGGGAGATGAGGGTCCAAGTCCTCACTCAGTCATGAAGCTCACTGGGTGACCTTGGGTCAGTCACTGCCTTGTAACCTACCTCACAGGGTTGCTGTAGGGGTAGGGTGAACCATATATAAATGCAATAAATAACCTGCTTAAGAAAGCTGGAGGGACCAGCCGGATGGAGCCGTCAGGTTGACCAAGCTGGCATCCAGAGATCTCCACATGGTCGCAACTGGACCCGCACCAGTCGCAAAACGCACCTGGCGCCTGGCTAGTTTCTAACACTGACTGGAACCAATAGTTAGCTACGATTAACACTAATGACAGTTCTTTGTTAACAAGGCCTTAAGAACTAGTTAGCAAGCCCTGGTTAAGTATACCTGAAGGAGCGTCTCCACCCCCATCGTTCTGCCTGAATGCTGAGGTCCAGCGCCGAGGGCCTTCTGGCGGTTCCCTCATTGCGAGAAGCAAAGCTACAGGGAACCAGGCAGAGGGCCTTCTTGGTAGTGGCGCCCACCCTGTGGAACGCCCTCCCATCAAATGTCAAAGCGATAAACAACTACCTGACATTCAGAAGACATCTTAAGGCAGCCCTGTTCAGGGAAGTTTTTAATGTGTGACATTTCAGTGTATTTTTGGTCTTTGTGGAAGCCACCCAGAGTGGCTGGGGAAACCCAGCCAGATGGGCGGGGTACAAATAATAAATTATTATTATTATTATTATTATTATTATTATTATTGAATCAGGGTTAATGTTAATCACAGTTAAGTTTGCTAACCACAGTTAAGGTCGGCCTCAGGAAGTCAAACTTCGTAGAGAAGGAAGCCCCAAATTGTGCTTTGATTCCTTTAACATGGCCAAGGGCCACTCTATAACAGCACCCAGACCCTTTACATCAGAGCAAATAGGTAAGATCAGTATGGCGACATTAATCATCTGCCTTACTTTTAATAACTACTAGAAACATATACTCACACAGTCCTTGGACAGCTATAATTATAAATCCGAAAGATCATGACCAGACCCTTCTCAACATTATCGGGCTTATTTTTAGATTACTTCCTGATAACAGCTACTTTTTCAGAGACGTGTTAGACTCAGTGAAACAGTGATCTGAGTTGAAGAGTACACACATCTCTTTTAAGAGTTGGCGCTTTGGCGCAGAATATTTCTCAAAGCAATTATAAGGCAGGTAGACAAGAGTGCATGAGCCTGTATGGCGCTCATGTGCTCCCAACTGGGAACATCATACTATAAAATAATAAAATAATAATAATAGTAATAATAATAATAATTTATTTATAGCCCACCCATCTGGCTGGGTTTCCCCAGCCACACTGGGCAGCTCCCAACAGAATTAATGATACTAATAATAAAAAGCAATAAAACACCAGACATTAAAAACTTCCCTAAATAGGGTTGCCTTCAGATGTCCTCTAAAAGTCAGATAGCTGTTTATTTCCTTGACATCTGATGGGAGGGCGTTCCACAGGGCGGGTGCCACTACCGAGAAGGCCCTCTGCCTGGTTCCCTGTAACCTCACTTCTCACACGGAGGGAACCACCAGAAGCCCCTCATAGCTGGACCTCAGTGTCCGGGCTGAACAATGGGGGTGAAGACGCTCCTTCAGGTATACTGGGCTGAAGCCCAGTACTGCCTTGAAATCCAGCAAAGCCCTAAGTTTCCCTTGACAGAACGGTCTAAAATTTAAAATATTGCAGCGGGATGGTGGCAAAGTCTCTGAGAGCCAAACTAGATATGATAGGGGTGGCTCCATTTATTAGCCCCGCATCTGAGATTCCTGCATCACAAGGGGTTGGGCTAGATGACCCTCAGGATCCCTTCCTTTCTGTGATTCTATGTATGAAGCAGTGCAGGTGAGGAGATCTAAACTTTCCCCCACCAGCCTGTTTTGTCTCTGTGTAGTTCCAATATAAGAAGTGTACCAAATTGGGGAGTGGAGTACCAGTGACAACAGAATGAAGGAATGCAAGGCAGGGGAAAGTTCAGCTCCCCTCGCCTCCCCGCCCATATTGATGTAAAAATTGGAAGCCACCCCCTGCTTTAATCCAGAACATGGAAAACATATGATTCAACAAGCATGGATACTGGTGTCATGTCAGCTTTGGTCCTCTGGGCAAGGGGGAAGCAGAGGAAGAGATCACTGCCTCTGGAGGAGTTTGGCGACAGAGCTACATCTATGTTATTGGTGGTGGAGCAACAAGTGCTACAGCTCCAGAAGGCCTTTGTCCTGGGAGCAGAACTTCCCTCTTGGCTGCTAAAGAAGAGAGACTTCTCCCTCTCCCTCCAGAGGCTGTATTATTCCAGCTGCCGCAAAGAGACAATTAGGGTGAGTAATTAAATTTTCTTCCACTTGTTTATGATCAAGGACTTGCCGAGGGAAACACTAATTTACTAGAACCTTCTCCCTCTGATAGAAGCCACATTCAGCCACCTTCTGTTTTCCTTTAAAGCAGCTGCTTGTTCAAGAAATTTCTTGCCTCCTCAAGAAGAGGACCACTGCTCTGAACAGCGTACTACTTAAGAAGAGTCTCTGAAGTAAGGCTGTCTGAAGTGGTTTAGAAATTGGACGCACCCCAAAACAGTACGTTCTTTTGTTGACTTCTGGATACACAGGCAGAGGTCAATTCCAATGCAAGCTCTTCAAAACGGTGACATAATCAATAAGGTTAACACTGCCAGCCAATCACTAATTCCAGAAGACTTAAAGAGCAGTATCAAATCTACAGAGTCCAGACAAGTTATATCATTGCTGAGAGCAATACACACCCGACCCGACCCTCCCATACATGAATGGAAAGCAGTTCCTTGCGGACACAGAGGAGGGAGGAGAATACTGTATTTTTCGCTCTATAAGACGCACCAGACCATAAGACGCACCTACTAGTTTTTGGAGGAGGAAAACAAGGGGAAAAATATTTTGAATCTCAGAAGCCAGAACAGCAAGAGGATCACTGCGCAGCGAAAGCAGCAATCCCTCTTGTTGTTCTGGCTTCAGCGATAGCTGCGCAGCCTGCATTCGCTCCATAAGACGCACACACATTTTCTCTTACTTTTTAGGAGGGAAAAAGTGAGTCTTATAGAGCAAAAAATACGGTACTTCCTTCCAACAACATCCACAAGGAGGGGGGCAAGCTTGCAGGACTGCTGGGGTTCAGAAGGTATATAGAATTACTTCTGGTAAATGGAAATAGATGAGTCCATGTGTGCAAACAAACGCTGCTTTGAATCTCATCCAGCCTGCCAATTATAATTTATGAATGGAATACAACCAATTTTTAAAGAGAGATCTAGCGCTGACCACTTACAGGGAGTAAGCTCCATTAAATGCAATGGGACTTGTAGTGTATAGGATTACACAGTTGATGGCTGTATGGTATTTCCTCACTAAATCTGACTAGCATAGCCAACGTGCCCCAAACCTTTTAATAAGTGCAACTATCCCAGATGACGCAAGAATGCATACAAGATTACTGTGTTCATTTCATACAGGATTTCAGGTTCCTGACCTCTAAAATTAAGATTCAAGTCAAAGTGAGTTATAGTCCAACAACATCGTCTAAGGGGGAAAAGAATGAAACCCATTCACGACTGCCACCATCTTTGCGCTAAATAAAGGTAAAGGTACCCCTGACCGTTAGGTCCAGTCGCAGACGACTCTGGGGTTGCATGCTCATCTCGCTCTATAGGCCGAGGGAGCCGGCTTTGTCTGCAGGCAGCTTCTGGGTCATGTGGCCAGCATGACTAAGTCACTTCTGGCGAAACCAGAGCAGCGACAGAAATGCCGTTTACCTTCCTGCCAGAGTGGTACCTATTCATCTACTTGCACTTTGACGTGCTTTGGAACTGCTAGGTTGGCAGGAGGTGGGATTGAGCAACGGGAGCTCACCCCATCGCAGGGATTAGAACTGCTGACCTTCTGATCCTCAAGCCCAAGAGGCTCAGTGGTTTAGACCACAGCGCCACCAGCGTCCCTTCGTGCTAAATAATCAGACCTAAATGAAAAGAGCAATAGTTTGGAACTTTATTTTTCGTTTTTAAATCAAGATGCACTACATTTGGCAGAACACCCATATCAGAAGTTCTAAACTGAATTTAAACAACATTTGATGTGTCGCAAAAGTTATATGTTCCAGTTTTTATTGTCATTCTCTTAGGTTTAATTTCCGAACTCAACTGCATTACCCTTCAAATGAAATTCCACATCTCGGATTTCAGTCATCTTAAATAATAAATGCTACTTTATGCCCTGAAGCACTACCACGAGGGAAACTCCACACTTAGCAAACGTTGGAGTAAATGCCGAAAACACACCTACCATCAAGAAAATAAAGAGAAAGTAGTTAATTTTACATCAGTTTGCACATACATGTGCATATGTCTTTGACCTTAGTTCAAATTAAAACATGATTTATTTATTCTTTAAAAGGGGGGGGGGTGCCAAATTCAATGTTACAATTAAACAACTTTTATATATCACTGATATATCCTTCCCTCCTCCCCAAAACCCCCTCAAAGCAATTCTTCAAATAGCCTTGCACATCTTTTCCCAACCTGGTGCCATACGGATGTTGTTGGACTACAACTCCCATCAGCCCAAGCCAGCGTGGCCAATGGTCAGGGATCATGGAAGTCCAACAACTGCTGGAGGGCAATAGTTTAAAGGTGGCTGTACTTGTATAATAGGATACTGTCATGTAACAAGAGTGTTTGCAAATACAGTAGTACCTTGGTTTACAACCATAATCCGTTCCAAAGGTCTGTTTGTAAACCAAGACAGGTTGTAACCCAAGGCGCACTTTTGCCAATGGCGCCTCCCAAAACAATTTGTTTGTAATCCCCCCCAAAATGGGTTGTAATCAAAAAAAAGGTTGCAAACCGGGACACACACTTCCAGGTTTGACGTGTTTGTAATCCAAAACGTATGCAAACCAAGACGTATGCAAACCAAGGTACCACTTATGTTGGTTTGCTTTGGCCCTTAGCAAAATCATAGCTGGTGTGAGTTTCGAACTTACACTCAACTCACGCTCTTTATAGTGAAATCCTAAAATGAAAGGAAGTAAGGCCCACTGAGCTCAGTGCAATTTACACGTGAGTAAACACACTTAGGATTGCTCTGTTAGCACTATCCTAAATCAGCTCCTGATGCACATCAAAGTAATGAAGTGTTTTTAGAGAGTCAATCCAATCCTACCCTGCCACACTCAAACACGCACACTTCAACAAGAGTAACACAAGCAGAAGTTTTCAACACAAGAGCTAAAGCATTATCCTACCCCTTACTAAAATTTTGCAGTGAAGCACAGAATTAATTTCAATTAACAAACAGCCCCAAGCCCAGCTATCCAATGCACAGAGACCTCATTAAAGTTGCATGTTTAAAAGCAGAAAACGAAAGGGTTAAAAAGTGACAAGAGCTCTTCTTCCCGGACTTGAATTCATGAAAAGTGATCCAACCTGTTTATCCCTCACTTGCAATTTTAAAAGTTGGCTTCCGAAAGAAATTGGTTCAGTATGGCTCCCTCAAGAGATTAGCACTGGTTTCTTAACATCAACAATACTGAGCTACGATACAGTGGCGGAACACATCGTGGTAAAACGTAACCTCAGCATCCGTTCAGAAATAAATGCCGCCAACATGCCAACAACATTGCAATCCAGCCTCATACAAGCTATAAACCTTGCAAGTCAAAGAAAGTTGGTGGTTTGTTTCCCCTGCACCGACAGATGCAACAAACCAACCACATGCAAGAGAAAAGCGCATGTAAGAAAATCAGTTCTAACCACTTCACCGCTAAGGAAAAGCAACTGGCAGTATAATGTGGGAACAAGCTCCACCCACCACCTGCTATTACAGAAACATAGAAAAAATGTGTAATATTCAGAATCGGAATCCACAAACTGTGCCATATTACTGGCATTTAGATACCGACAAGATGAAATAAGAACATAAGAAGAGTTTGCTGGATCAGGCCAAATCCAATCCAGCATCTTGGTCTCACAGCGGCCGACCAGATGCCTACGGGAAACCAGGGAGCAGAACATTTAATAATACTAATAATAAATTTTATTTATACCCCGCCCTCCCCAGCCAGAGCAAGGCTCAGGGCAGCTAACACCAATAAAATTACAATAAAACATAATTGGGGGGGGGAGAGAAACAAACAAACAAAAACCAGTTTATTAAAATACGGGTTAGAATACAATTTAAAATGCAGCCTCATTTTAATAGTAGCCCGTAAATCAAAACCATAAGGGGAGGGAAACATAAGGGTCAGACTGAGTCCAAACCAAAGGCCAGGTGGAACAGCTCTGTCTTGCAGGCCCTGCGGAAAGATGTCAAGTCCCGCAGGGCCCTAGTCTCTTGTGACAGAGCGTTCCACCAAGTCGGGGCCAGTACTGAAAAGGCCCTAGTTGAGACCAATCTAACCACCTTGCAACTTGGGACCTCCAAAGTGTTGTCATTTGTGGACCTTAAGGTCCTCCGCGGGGCATACCAGGAGAGGCGGTCCCGTAGGTACGTGGGTCCTAGGCCACACAGGGCTTTAAAGGTCAAAACCAGCACCTAAGACCTGACGCTGTACTCCACTAGGAGCCAGCGCAGTTGGTAAAGCACTGGGTGAATGTGATCTGCAGAAGAGCCCTCGCCCCTCCCATGATTTCCCATATTTTTGAACACTGCTGCCTTCCCAACTGTGGAGGCAGAGCATAGGCTAGTAGCCACCGATAGCCCTCTCCTCCAGGAATTTGTCTGATCCTCTTTTAAAGCTGTCCAAGTTGGTGGCCAATAGATTCCGGTGCCGTGAGGTTGTAAGCAACTGTTGCATTTGGGGCTGTTGAACTATCCGTCTAATTAACCGCACGTACCAATCGATACAAAAGGATTTACAACTCTGCAAAAGACACAGATGGCGTGGGCTTGAACTGAAAATATGCACCAAGCATCGTTGGGCTTTTTAAATGTGAGAGATCCCTCCCCCTTGCAAAAGAACGCACAGAGAGAATGTGTGTCAAATATGTAGCATGATGAAGTAAGCAGGGGCAGTATATGAATGGGCAACAAGAGTTCTGAATGGGCAACAATAGAAGGGGCACGGGGAGCATCTTGCATGAACTCCATGGAGAAAATGTGGAGAAAGAACAATACATACCCGGGACTCAGCTATAAAGTTGCAAATAAAACGTTTTAAGTGTACTTTAAGTGCAATACACAATGTGACACTAGATGGCAGTGGTGAGCCTTATGGCAAATTCAATGTATTTTTTTTAACACTTAAAAAAAAAATCATTTTCATATGTGTACACAGTCTATTTTCATCTGCCACAGTCATTTGCATATGCCAACACAGTCTACCTGAAGAAAATGGGAGAACTGGAGAACACACATGCCTCCCAACCTACCAACCCTGGTGGTTGGCGACTGTCCAATACAATATTTTGGGATTCAGGGATGTTTTCTGCAGCTGTTCCACTTGCAATTTGCTTCTATCTGCCTGGAAGGGGACTGTGGGAAAAGCTGGTAAGGCGAGTGGGGAATGCGTGCCAAGACCAGAAGTCGCAGAGACTGAAGCTTCAAAGGAACAGTAGCTCAAGTAAGCATCATAGAACGAATGTCGTGGATCCATAACAGTGCCCAGCCGCACACAGTGAAACTGATCTAACACAGGAAAAGAGCTTGTAAACTGGAATCTTCCGTTTGCTGCCACTGCTAACTGGCTGCGGAAAATTAGTTGGTTGGGTATTATCTCTGGCCACTGAGTTTCCTAAATCTTTTTAAGGATGCAGTAAGGGGAAAGGCACTGTTTGGACCTGAAACGATAGGAACTTTATCAAAAAGTGGTGATACAGAGTATCTAAGGCAGGGGGCAGCAAACTTTTTCAGCAGGGGGCCGGTCCACTGTCCCTCAGACCTTGTGGGGGGCCGGACTATATTTTGAAGAAAAAATGAACAAATCCCTATGCCCCACAAATAACCCAGAGATGCATTTTAAATAAAAGGACACATTCTACTCATGTAAAAACACCAGGCATGCCCCACAAATAACCCAGAGATATATTTTAAATAAAAGGACAATTTCTACTCATGTAAAAACACGCTGGTTCCCAGACTGTCCGTGGACCGGATTTAGAAGGCGATTGGGCCAGATCCGGCCCCCAGGCCTTAGTTTGCCTACCCATGATCAAGACAGATTTGAAGGGAACAACACTGTTACTGCAGGAGCAGATGTAAATATGAGGTACTACAACACTAGAAGAAGTGTAGAGCCTTGCAAGAGCTTCCTTTGGGAACAGGACAATGATTTAGAGGGGATGGAAAGTTGAGGGCAATGCAGGGACATACAGGGCAGGGGAAGAAATGGGAGGAGGGGCAGCTGTTCAGTAGGTCCCTTGTTTCCAGATTCCTCAGCACCGCAGAGCATGCTCTCAAAGAAAATGACCCCCATCCCAGCATTTGCAACAGTTTTAGAAGTCTGGCCTGGTATCAAATAACAGGTAAAAAGGTAAAGGACCCCTGGAAAGTTAAGTCCAGTCAAAGGCGGCTATGGGGTTGCGGCACTCATCTAGCTTTCAGGCGTTTGTCCACAGACAGATTTCCGGGTCATGTGGGCAGCATGACTAAACCGCTTCTGGCGCAACGGGACACCGTGACAGGTGCCAGAGCGCACGGAAATGCCGTTTACCTTCCTGCCACAGTGCTACCTATTTATCTACTTGCACTGGTGTGCTTTCGAACTGCTAGGTTGGCAGGAGCTGGGACAGAGCAACAGGAGCTCACCCTGTCACGGGGATTCGAACCGCTAACCTTCTGATCGGCAAGCCCAAGAGGCTCAGTGGTTTAGACCACAGCGCCACCCGACTGCCCCCATCAAGTAACAATGCTAAGGGGCAAAGGGGGTGGGAACAGTGAGAGAGTGATGCCGCCCCTCTGTTATTTTATTTTACTTTTTTAAAAACCCTCCTTCACAGAAACACAATAAAACATTATCCCAATAATACATTGCCACTGTCATAGCTGGCGAAGACCGTGCAGGAAAGAGGTGGGTCAGGGAACCGGGGCATCACCATTCAGAGGCGGCATCAGAAAATGGTGCCGTCCACGACACAGCACAGTTGGTAAAACACGAGGCTCTAAATGTCAGGGTTGTGGATTCAAGTCCCACGTGGGGGCAAAAGATTCCTGTCTTGCACGGGGTTTGGCTAGATGACCCCTGGCGTCCCTTCCAACTCTACAATTCTATGATCCTATGAAAAGCAAGCCTTGCCAGGAAGCTGGAGTGGGGGCACACAGTGGAAAGGGTCATAGTTCAGCGGCAGAGCATCTGCCCATGTGCAGAAGGTTTGACTGCCCACCCCACCCCACATCTCCAAGTAGGGCCGGGAGAGGTCACAGTCTTAAACCCTGGATTCAGTGTAAGGGAATACTAAGCTATGTAGGTTAAGGATACAACTCAGCATAACAGTAGCTTCCGACATTCCTAAGAGGAGGAAGTAAGAGAGCCAGGAGGAGAATGCAAGATGGCATGTGTAGCATTCTCTCTTTGCAGAAGAGGGGGGAAATGCAGAGTTTGAGAAGAAGGAGAAACACCCAGGACTGGGACTTACTCAGATCCTATCTACCTTCAGCAAGGAATTCACAGAAATAACTTTGAACGATACCTGTTGGGCTTACTTTTAAGTGTTTCATAAAACATGGAGATCTATAAATGAAACTATTCTGGTCTGCCAAGGTATGGGAAACAGCTCTTTGAGGAAACATTAACTCATAAGTTACTTGAGAGGCCAACACAAGGAGGACAAATTTATTTCTACTTGGTTATGATTTAATAGTATATATCACTAACCGAGAACACGAACAATCACCTCCTCCAGCTTTCAAATGGATTTGGCTGCTTTAATTGGCTAGCACTCTTTGAGGTGGCGCCTTTACGGTTCTCCAGGGATAGTTTTAGGTTATATTCTGAGAGTTATGATTAACGCACCCCGTTAAGGTCCTGTTGAGGTATTTATATCCCTGGCTTCTTCTGCTATCAAAAATACGGTTATTATTCTGTATTCTTTTGATTCCGTAAGCTTTGTGAATCATATTCTGAATCACCCGGCCTGCTGTCCTACGATCCCTGTTCGACTTTAAACTCAACTAAAATTAACTTTAAAAAAAACAAACAAACTTTTTTGTTGTTTGAAAGAGGGGCAAAGCAAGTTTGGGTGTGTCAAGCAACTAAACGGGAGTTTGATAAGGAGGAGGAAGGCAGAAGGGGAAACTTGTCAGGAAGCCTTGGAAGGAATTTTTCCTCCCTCCTTCCTTTTTTGCTGGGTGGAGGAAAGAGAAGACCTTTTAACCTGGAAAGTCAACATGGGACAGCTCAGCCATTTCCCAGCCAGTGAGGCAAGACCAGGAACACACCAAGGGGATTAATCAAGACTCCTCCTGCAGTGACAACTTCGTTGCTGCCAGAACTTTTTCTTGCATTCCCTAAACACTTTCTTTTTTTTGCGGGGGAGGGGGGGACTTAAGGTGGGGCCCGATTGAAGTTTGCTGGGACACACACAGAGAGACAAACACTCCGCCATCAAACAGACAGCCAAGCTCCCTAATGCAGTTTTTGCATTAGGGAGCTTTGGGAGACCACGAGGCTTGGGTGTGTTGTTTCATTTGTTTATTTTAAGAGAGCCGCGTTTCTTCCGCAATGAAATTAAGAATCCCGAGCCTCCCAGGCAGGCAAGCAAGCAAGCTGTCTCTGTCTCTCTCAACTCACCCGGACCAGGTTGCTCACGGCGGATTGCACGGCGGCCACGGGAGCGGTGAGATCCGGGATGGCCTTGCCGTCCACCTCGCCCTCTTCGTGCATGATGACCAGGTGGGAGATCTGCTGCGCCACCGGCTCCAGGATACTCTCGATCGTGCGGGTGTGGAAGACGGGCATGGTTGCTCCGGTTCCCACGACGGTGCAGAGGAGAAGCAATAGATTTATGTAACTTCTGCGAGTAAAAAGCGGGCAGTTCCCCCCAGGTTTGGAACAAAACTGGGGAAAAGGTGGCTGAAAATATATATAGGTTTATCTTCTTCTTTTTCTCCACCCCACCCAGCTCCCTTGAAGAAGTCTCCGCGGACGCCCAGCCTCTCCCGCAGCGCCTTCCCAACTCCTCGACCGGCAGCGCTGACTGACGCCCCTTCTGCAGGCAGGCGGCGCTTTTCAGCCGGCGCAGCCTAACCCGTTCCCTGCCCTTCCCTTGCATTCCTCCTGCAACCCTGGGCAGAAGGGGACCGTCTGTCCCCGCCTCCTCCCCGCCTCGGCCAATGATGGAAGGCCAACGCTCGCTTTCATTGGAGGAGCGCCCGCGTCGATCTGCATTCCGACTCCACCCCCTGGGTCCTCCCTGCCCTCGCCTTCTTCTTCCCCCCCTCCACCTTTTCTCTTTCCAGCTCTCCTGCCCAAAGGAGGTTTGGTTGCTCCGACACTGGTTTTCCCAGCGTTGGAGGTGACGTCAGACATTCTGGAGTCCATATAAGGAGATGGTGAAAGCCAGGGCGTTTGGGAGGGGGGAGAGGGGCGGAGAAGGATTCCACTGCGGGGGACGACCCCTCCCCTCCTCCTCCCCCGCGCGCATCCCTATCCCTATACAAGTAGCATATAGCTTACTTGTAGCCTCAGAGGCTGGTTCCATGCGCGTATACTTGGAAAGATGAGTTCCCAACTACTTTTAGTGGACTAAGTTACGTGTGCAAGAAGATGCCCGCCTTCTGTGCAGGGAAAACAATTATTGGGAGTAATATGGAGCGCAGGGAGTGGGGCAGAACGGAGCAGAGGGGGCAGATCATGTTCTTGCCAGTACCAACACTCCACCCAATAAGTCAAAGATTTAAGTTTATTTGTTGTGGCGACCACATCGAGACTTATTTGTGCGTGGGGGGGGGGGTGTCTACATTTTAACATACATGTGTATTACATTATATTTCAACAGTGGATCTCTGTATATTTTGCACAATGTGCACAGAATACTTCTATTTCCTTTTTGGATGAAATGACCAGGATGGTTGCAACAGCAAATAAAGTCAGACTTTGTAGAATAAGCACAGATATTGTGCAAATCGGCCTGCTTGATGGTAAAGGTGGCCGGCAATAATGAGGGGAGTTAGGGTGCCAACTCTCTTGACAGGTTGCGCTGGCACGGGGTCGGTGCATTTATTGATGCACAGGAACTGGGCAAATGGGCAAATCCTTTACCCATAGCAACCGCTGTAGCTATTTTGGTCATTATCGCTGAGTAAATACGTGCTAGATTGGGCTGGACAGCAGCAATCTTCAGCTGTTAAAGCCATCCCACATACTTTAAATCTGTTTGCTCTGAAAATGTGTTGTGGGTTTGCCCCCCCTTTTATAGAATCGTAGAATTGGAAGGTACCCTGAAGGTCATTTAGTCCAACCCTCTGCAATGCAGGGATCTCAGCTAAAGTAAAAAGTCAATATTGGCTGTTAAACTGGACCTGAGTGCGCATTATTCCAAGGAAAGGGTTTCCTTAATGTCTGTATTTAGTCTTCCATTGGGAAATGGAATTCTGTTCACTTAGTCTGTTTCAACTGGACCGGCCAAGCTGTCTTCTCAGTAGGCCAAAGAAGAAGAAGAAGAGTTTGGATTTGATATCCCGCCTTTCACTCCCCTTCAGGAGTCTCAAAGCGGCTAACATTCTCCTTTCCCTTCCTCCCCCACAACAAACACTCTGTGAGGTGAGTGGGGCTGAGAGACTTCAAAGAAGTGTGACTGGCCCAAGGTCACCCAGCAGCTGCATGTGGAGGAGCGGGGAATCGAACCCAGTTCACCAGATTAGGAGACTACCGCTCTTAACCACTACACCACACTGGCTACTCTTTTGGACTTGAACGGGAACTCAACAGTATCAGTATCTCTTAAAGCTAAGTGCTACCCATCTTCCTGTCAGTTTTTTATAAAACCGCACATGCCATAGCAGGAAGGGAGGGGCTGTAAAACCACTTCCCTCTTTGCTGTATGCCTTTGAAGAAATGACTTGCAGTAATATTTACATTAAGGTGGCACGGGTAACGCTGATGTGCCACCTTTTACAACAAATTTATGTCAAGGAGTTGCAGAGACCCGAGAATCTTCCTTTGATGCGTGGATGACTGACCATTGCGCCATAACAGAATTTTCGTGTTTGGCAGGAGAACTGCTGTATTTCCCCTTCTGTACCCCAATCATTAGCTAAATCCTGGCCTTCATTAATTATGAACATTCACCAGCTTCCTAGAATTATGAGCACCTTTGCACCCCCAGCCTCTGGTACCCTGGATCGATAACAATATGGCAGGGAGCTGCCCCAGGCTAGCCGAAGGAGGACAGTAGGCAAGTTGCTGCTTATGAATCGTACAGAGTAGATTTATACTCACATTGCAATTTAAGATATCGGCTGAGTGACTGCCATATCCAGTGTGTGCTCAGCCTGGAAGCGGGGGGGGGGGGGGAACATACAGCCAAACATTAAAGAGCATCCCAGGACCCATCAACAAGGGACTGTGCCATCAGCAAAGCCCATATGCCACTAACACTTAAAATCGCCAATGAACTTGTGAAAATGAGCACACACCCAGCACAAAGCCGTATGAAAGCAGCTGCGTGCAAGCAGGTGTACATGAGGGTCTGTGGGTTGGTGTGACGGGGTTTAAAGGAATCTTAGAAGTGCTACCCCATTCCCCAGCTGGCTAGCACTGACACTGAACCTAAGGCCAGCCCTGTGACTAGGCAGAGGGAGGCGGCTGCCTCAGGCAGCAGATGCTGCAGGAGGACATGCAGCCTATCCCCTGTATCCCCCTAAGCTAACCTTCGGTCATCAGGTGCAAAACGAGCATGCAGTCCATTGACAGTGTGGGGAGAAAGGTTCAATTGCCAGGGCCGTCAGCTCCTGTATCCAGAATTGGTATGTATGTGTGGAATCTTGCTGTTCATCTTAAGCAGCCAATGTCTTTGACCAGACCTGCTCTTGAGTGTGTGACAGCATGACAAGCCTGAGGGAAAGGAGGAGACCAGAATACCTCAAGGACCACCTCTCCCCATATGAACTGACCCGGAGCCTGAAGTCACCCTTCTTTATGTGCCTCCCCCACGTGAGGTCCGGAAGGTGGCAACACAAGAACAGGCCTTTTCCGTGGTGGCTCCCTGTTTGTGGAGTGCTCTCCCCAAAGAGCCTCGCTTGGCACCTTCATTATGAACCTTTAGGTGCCAGGTTAAAATATTCCTTTTCAACCAGGCCTTTGGCTGATTGACATTCGATGCCCTTAAAAAAAGGGGGGGGGTTATTGGTTTTGTTTTGTTTACTTTTTATTACACCTTTTGTGTTCTTTATGTTGTAACCCGCCCTGAGATCTACGGATGTAGGGCAGATACAAATTTAATAAATAAGATAGCATAGCACCCTATCCAAATTCCACATACATAAACCAATTGGACTGACAATTGAATCTTCAGTGTTGCCTACCCTACAACATTTCTCCGATGAAAATAGGGGTGTCTTATACAACAACAACAACAACAACAACAACAACAACAACAACAACAACAACATATACCCTGTCCATCTGACTGGCTTGCCCCAGCCACTCTGGGCAGCTTCCAACATATATAAAAACATAATAAAACATTAAACATTTTAAAAACTTCCCTATGCAGGGCTGTCTTCAGATGTCTTTGAGAGGTTGTATAGTTACTGATCTCCTTGGCTCGGGGATCGCATAACTCCATACTTTTCAATATTTCTCTGATGAAAATAGGAATGCTCTAAGGAAAAGCAGAACATTCCAGGATCCAGTCAGAAATCAGGACTGCTTTTGAAAATCTGGGACTGTCCCTGGAAAATGGGGATACTTGGAGGGTCTGGTGTTTGTGTCCCCACCAGACCTGAGGAAGCAGGGAAGATTTGGGGCAAGGGCAAAGGAAAGGCAACCGTAGCAGAATAGCTGGGGGCGTAGGAAGAACATTCAGGGGCTACTTTTGAGCCTATCTGCTTGACATGGTTGCTTCACTCCAATGTGTGATGTTCACACCCCTCCTTGACCTCTTGAGGGAAGAGAACCTTGCAGTTTCTACAGTTCCATGATTCTATGATTATGATTCTAAGTTATTCCTCTTTTGTTTCATTAATTGGTTATACAGTCTCCGGCAAATGGGAGTTTGTAATTGGATATAAGCTCCTTTGTGAAGAAATATACTAGAGGCTTCGTAAAAAAATCTGGAGGGATAATTAAAACATCCTCCAAAAAGGCCCTTTCATGATCGTACTGGACAATGTAACCCAGTTGCCTGTTTCACTCTGATCATTCACTATTAATGGCTGTGAGTTTAAGCAGCCTTTGCTGTTCTAAATCACAAATGGGAATTATATATTAGATTTTCATCATGCCAGACGTTGCATCCATTATTACTATTTTGCATTCAAAGTAATTACTCATTTACTCAGTATGGATTGCAGATAATAAGCACACAACAGTGGAGAACACTGGAATATAGTCACTTCATTTATGTGACCTAATCATCCATTACATTCCATGATAGGGCAATATGCAACCTTTGGTGTAAAGATGTCACCCCAGGCTTTTGAAACTTAAAAAAAAAGAACGAAAACTGCAAGCAAAAGACCCCCTGCATTTTAAAGAACACACACCGGTTTATTCATTCAGAGTTCAATGCTGTGATCATATAGGTTCTGCTGATAGAAAACAGATGCTCTTGGGCTTTATAAACAGCTACTTTATATGGAATACAGCTTCTTCTGCTACTGTATGTATAAAAATACACAGCTATAGACCTGTGAACATGTTTCATGGGTTGTGCAGTAGTGCACATCCAAATGCACATTGGAGTTTGTGGAAATTCTGCCTCTTATTTTACTTCACAAACAAAGCACTGACATTCATTTACAAGGACTCCCAGAGGTGAGCAGGAAAAGCAAACCCATTATGTGCTAGTCAAAATCCTATTAAACATTCTCACTGCAATTAATCCAGAATGCAGCAGCCAGACTGGTGACTGGGAGTGGCCGCCGAGACCACATAACATCAGTCTTGAAAGACCTACATTGGTTCCCAGTACGTTTCAGAGCACAATTCAAAGTGTTGGTGCTGACCTTTAAAGCCCTAAATGGCCTTGGCCCAGTATAGCTGAAGGAGCATCTCCACCCCCATCGTCCTGCCCGGGCACTGAGGTCCAGCTCCGAGGGCCTTCTGGCAGTTCCTCTGGCAGAGGGCCTTCTCGGTAGTGGCGCCCTCCCATCAAATGTCAAGGAAATAAACAACTATCTGACTTTTGGAAGACATTTGAAGGCAGCCCTGTTTAGGGAAGTTTTTAATGTCTGGTGTTTTATTGTATTTTAAATATTTTGTTGGAATCCACCCAGAGTGTCTGGGGAAACCCAGCCAGATGGGTTGGGTATAAACAGTGGCAGAGCTTCATGCTCTGGCACTGGGGGGCGGAGAGCAGGCAGGAGCGGGGCTGGCGTGCATCGAGGGGCATGGGGCGTGTCCTGGAGGTGGGGCACACCGCCTGCAGGGGCGTGGTGCCCAGCACGGGTGGGGGGACAGTCGCGATGATACCCCACCGGGATCACGCTGCCGGGGTGGTGCGCTCTCCCCGTACTCCTCTTCCTCCGCCAGTGGGTATAAATTAATTTATTAGTAGTAGTTGTAGTATTAGTAGTAGTATTAAGCTAGCTGGTTTGGGGTGGGTGGACAACCAGCGTCAGGAGGGGTTGTGGGTGGGGATGGGCTTTAATTATTTCCCTCTGCTGCCAACCTGTTTAGAATCAGAGACCCCAAAGCCTACTATTCAAAATGGGAGGAAAACTCCAGGAAGCACAAATGGAAGATTTGTACCCACTGGAAGTAGCAGGCATGGAGGATTCCCAGTTCTAACTGGGACACAGTGGGGCCAAAAAATTTAAAGAAGTGCACCCCTCATTCCCTAGTTCCAGTGGCGTGCGGTGGAAATTGTGAGATCCTGACATTGCACATGTGAGCATTGTAGCTCCCTAAGCCAGACAGAAGCTTCCCGGGCTTTGCGAAGGATGTGCCAGGGCTCAAACAGGATGCTAGAGTCTTCCTGCATCAGGTATCAGGATTTTGGACCCATCAGAGCATCGCATTTCCTTGCCTAAGCTGGGCAGAAGCTGGGCTTTGTGAAGGAGGCACCAGGGAACATTTAGGGGCTAGCCTAGTCCCCTGAGTCCAGTGACTGCACACCACTGTTTGTGTCTGAAATATACATGGAGTCGAGAGTGGATTTCATACTCTTTATTAAGCTAGCTCATAGTGGTGAAGAGGAATGAATGTTCCCCCAAAGTATCTGCTTTATATACATTATTTACACAATGGGCTGCAAGTGATTGGCTAATTCTGGAATTCTCCTGTAGGCCAATCAGGTTGTGGATTCACTTCCATCTGGAACTGGGTTGGGTGGCTCCTGCAGACCAATCATACTGCTGCATTGTTCTAGGACCAATCAGACTGCTGCATTTTGGATCCTATTCAACTCAGTACATAACAGTGTACATTGCAAACAGCAGGCATGGAGTGCCAACTCTGATTGGAACACAGTGGGGGTGAAAATTTAAACCTCATTCCCTGGTTCTGATCCAGCTTGCTGCCACAGGCACCCTATACAACTGACACACCAGGGCTAACCATACGACAAATGTTGCATCTAGTTTGGTCCTTATACAGCTGTCTCATAATTCAGCGTAAGGGGTATACTAATATAGCATTCAGCAAGCAGAGAAAAGCAGTTTGTAACAGGAGGAGGGAGGCAGAAGCACTGGGGGAGTGATGCTGAGTGCAAGAAAAGGACTGTTATAAGTAAACAAGAGTGTCCCTACTTTCAGCCACGAAATATTGGAGGGTGCCTAGTAATTCCAAAAAGAAACCACAAGCTTAGTATGCCTTTCTGGCCTCTCCCTTTGAGTGCCAACTGCTCTGGAATACAAAACATTTTATTAACCGTATTGCATTCTAAGTGGTTTATCTTGAAACGCCATGGAATGAAGCAACAACGATAGCAGCATGAGTATGGATTGGAGGAATGTCTGAAGGACAGAAAGCAGGTGTTGTAAGGAAATAAAGTAAATCCACATGAGGCCAAATATAAACTCTTGGCTTGATTATATTTGAGAGTTAAGACAGCTCTTGCCTTTTCTAATGACACAAAACAAGTCTACCCTATCTGGTCTTGTATAGCATGACACAGCAAGTATGCTGTTAAAAATACACAGAATTGTAGCTCGTGGCTTTTCTAAACCCATCTTTTTCTGTGATCAATATGCTGGTGTCTCCACTTTCTATAAGGGCTGCTCCTTTTGGAGGTTAATGTGTCTGAATTTTTCCATTTGTAGTGCACAGTCCACACATACTTTGCCCAGGTGGTTTTTGTATTTTCTGAGTGGTGTCAAAAAAAGAAAAAAAAACCTGTACTCTGAAACAAGTCTCATTGAATTCAGTAAGGCTCACTCTCTAAGCAAATACAGTCATACCTTGGATCCCAAACGCCCTTGGTACTTGGCCGTTTTGGCTTCGGAACGCCGCAAACCCGGAAATTAGTGTTCTGGTTTACAAACATTATTTGGAACCCGAAGGTCCGACGGGGCTTCCGCAACTTGTGATTGGCTGGAGGAGCTTCCTTCAGCCAATCAGAAGCCACGCTTTGGTTTCCAAACATTTTGGAAGTCGAACAGACTTCTGGAACAGATTCTGTTCGACTTCCAAGGTACAACTGTGTGCACAGGACTGCAGCATTAAGAAATTAGCTTGGTCTAGTCTAAGCCGGATGGGGGTTTCTGCCTGAAACAGAGCTCAAATGCTCCCCTACAAGAGCCAAAACTTCAAAAAAAGTCTTGGTGCACTATTCGTTTCCTGCTTTCACATACTCCATCCTCCCATGGTATCACCCGGAACAGGTACTTCACCTTGTCACATGGCAGGCCCAGTTCTTTTTGGGCTGTCTGTGGGCTGTATCTAGAACAAAGATGACAAGATGAGGCCTGCATTGGGCCAGACTCATTCTCATTTTCTTCTCTCAATGGAGGTCACCTCTCAGAAGGCAAAGAATCTACCACAACGGCAAAGCAAAACCTGGCTGATACCTACCATTCAAACTCCTTCCTCAGCCCCTGAGTTCTTATTTGCTCCTTAAAATATAAATGTAACCAGACTACAAATGAATACAAAGCAGTTGACACCCAACTAACCAAGCAGGAGCAAGCCAAAGAGTTACTCAAAAGAGTATAAATATAAATGTTCACTTGGCATATAAACGCTGATGAAAGTCACTTTCCCTGGGGGACATGACACCGCAACAGGGAAATTGTTATATCTTAGCTTCCTTATTTCCTGGGACCTCTTCCTACTTAGCTATCCAAGCCGCTGTCTGTCCCATATAGCTGTTATCACGTCTGGACTCTCTCACTCTGTCGGGTTTTAATCCCAGACAAACTGGCCTTTGCCTTCCCTTCAAACTGTTTGTACACGTTCAGGTGCCAACATCAATTCCCTGAGCAGTTGGAATGTCATGCATATTCCATGGCATCGCCAAGCACTACCACAAATGTGCTTCTTTTCCAGTGAGGGCTGTTCTGGCAGAGTTAGAGGTCACATAATTGAACTAGGCTAATCCGCCACCATTCTTTATCTAAGTATGCACTCCAGAGCTTTATGAATCCACAAAGCTTTTTATTTGCCAAACCACACAAGAACAACTACCCAAATAATAGTCCGACGAGACTGTGCACATTTTTCTTTATGCCACACGGAACTAGGAATGCTGGAGAATTCTGGCTAAAAAGGAAATGGGAGTAGAAATTGCCAATGTTTGCTTATCGTTTCATTTCCAGATTAGTATTTCTTCTTGTTGTTTTCCAACTGCAAATGGTATATATGATACACAATTGGTAATGGCCCCTATATGCATTGTTTCCTTTGCACTGAAATGAATAGTGTGGAAAAAACATAATGATGACATAATTGTCTAATTAATTCTATAAAAATTTGCCAGCACGGACAGAAAGTTGAGCAACATAGTTTTTGTCAGAAGCCAAACTGCAGTAGAATGGAAACAGCGTTGCATGCAACGAATGCAGGGCAGAATGTAAATAAATATCTTCTTACGTTCCTACATGGAACAGAGAAAGTCAACATATGGAGAGGCAAATGAAAGCTCAATAAGATATTCTCAGCCTTCACAATACACACCTAATAGATAATTCAGGAGGTTAATCTCTGGCTGCTTTTTATAAAGAGAGCTACATCTTTGTGTCCCTCTTACTCTACTGCTATCCAAGAACTGAACAATGACAATACAGATTCTTATTACACCCATAGGTTGTCCAAGATGTTTCAATCATAGATTGAAGTTGGAGGAATGCATCTCAATGTCAAATGAGAGTGAGGCCCTCCCTACATTTTTAGCTGCCTCCTTGCAATTCTCCCATCCAAGGCCACTGGAGTGGAGGAGTGGGGTTGAGTCCAGTGGAGGGGGATTGGGGCCCCCAGCAAGGTGGACTGGTTAAAAATCTTTGCATGGGATATAAAATAAATTTGTGATCTCATTTTTATGTTAATAATAACCATGATAATGACATATTTAAAAATGAGCATCCACACCATCATTGCTTAACTAACCATACACATGTATGTATGTGTAATACAACACAATGCACATCACACACAAGCTTTGCTGTATTTGCATGGTGTTCACTTAAAAAACATGCAATTGCGACGGTGCATGGTAAGATGAGACTATGTTGTCGCACCATCAAAGCACAGAAGCGAATGTATAGAGTTGGAAATACTCGGAAATGCAGACACAGTGGTACCTTGGAAGTCGAACGGAATCCGTTCCGGAAGTCCGTTGGACTTCCAAACCTTTTGGAAACCAAAGCGTAGCTTTTGATTGGAAGCTCCTGCAGCCAATCAGAAGCCCCGGAAGCCCCATCGGATGTTCGGGTCCCAAAGAATGTTAGCAAACCGGAACACTCACTTCTGGGTTTGCGGCATTCGGGAGCCAAAACATTCGACTCGCAAGACGTTCGGAATCCAAGGTACGACTGTATTGGGAAGATCACAGAGAAAAGAGATCGAAGACGGGGTGACTCAGTAGGTCATGGGCAGAACAGAACCACAGTATCATAGTACGTAGAGTTGGAAGGGACCCCCGAGGTTCATCTAGGGATCACAACACATGGGTCCCCACCCAATTTGAAACTGTACCAGACCCTACTTAGCTTTGCAACTGTGCTAGTAGTTTTAGTGCTGCAGCCGTAGGAGGTGAAGCAATGGGGAAGAAGGCCCATAGCGGAGGGGAGCAGGGTGTCCCGTAGCGGTGGGACTTCAGGGAAAAAATGTTTATGAAGATATTATGTGCAGTAAAAGGCTAGAGTTGTGACTAATCCATCCCCAAGTGCCCTTGTTGTTGTCTTAACGACATGCAATGTGGCCAACCTACCCACAAGCGCCCATGTTGTCGCTCGTAATATAAGCATGCCACAAACCAAAGATAAAGCCGGATGAATTACAAAATGTGCCTTCCAGAGCAATTACTAGGGAAATTTCGTGTTCAAAGCAACCCCTGAGATAGCAACGCTTAGCACCTGAATTACGCAAAGCTTTTAATCTTCGCAGCATTCTATAAACAGGAGCCAAACCATGCGAGGCATTGGGGAATTTGAGGAAGCATGCAGTTTGCAAACAGAGAGCAGCTAAAAGGTTTCTCTTGCATGCCTATACAGAGAGGATATTGATGCCGGTTACCCTAATGCCTGGGTCAGAGGGGATATTGATACCATTTCCAGGAAAGTGCAACAGCATCTTTGCTGCTCTTGTTGTTGTTATTTGCATGTTCAGACCCAGAAACCTCCCCCCTAAATAAATTCACACTTGACTCAAAATTTAGGCCACAACTTTATTGATTACAGAAAGTGACTGGTTGCATAGACTCTGTTTCGACTAGCTCCCTGCCATGCAGGTAGCGCTGACCCAGGACACCAGCATAGGTCAGCCAAGGGTGAACACCTGGATAAGTGGAAAGCTGGGCACAGGCTATCTCCACCACCCAAATGTCCCCCTGGACTCAGGCACGGGCACAACCCCTTCACAGGGGTTGACCAAACCATCGAGTCCCTGGATTCCTTTAACGGAATACCCTTCACATAGAGATGGTGAGAGCGTTCTCCCATCCCTGTCACCTGAACCAGAGCCTATCCTCAACCTTACAAATTGTGACGATTTGCTACGAGGCGAGCAAAACCCAAACGGCAACAACCAATCAGGCAAGTGGGGGAAATCCCTGCCATGCCCCTGTCCCAATGACAGACGACACATGATGACATAGCAAGGTCAAACGCAACAGGCCCTAAAGGTAGGGAGAGGTGGGCAGGTGTTCCAAATGCAAGCGCTGAAAGAGGAAGCTCTGGGTCACGTGCATGGGCATAAATAGGCCCCTCAAACTGTTTAGACTGCGTCCCATTGGCCAGATTGTACCCAGCTTTGAGGGACCTGCCAATCGGGTGTTGTGGCTCATCAATTGTACCCACCCACAACTCAGGGTGTCGGTTGTCCAGGTCTCACTGCAATACATGCCCTCTTTAAGGGAGGACCTGATTTATTAAATTTCGGCACACACACCTCTTCATCCATGTTTTACATGGTAAAAACGCAAAAATACAGAACACAGTAACAAATGAAAACAATACCTCCAGACTGAAAGATCATAGATTGTTTAATTAGCCAATGGCCTGAGAGAAGAGGAATGTTTTTGCCCAAAGGTATGTAATGAAGGTGTCAGGTGCGCCTCCCTGGGGAGAGCATCTCACAAATGGAGCCATGGTGGAAATGTTCACATTCAAACAAAAGGCAGCCCTATGGGTTTTCATCCACAAGAATCTCTCATATCCTACCAGCTACTCTCTGTGACTGGTATAGCTAGCCTAATATCAGCCGGTTCAGTAGCCATGATCTCATTTGTGTCTGAAAACATATTTGAGAGATGTTGTAAGAGTTGTTGTTGTTGTTTAGTCGTTTAGTAGTGTCCGACTCTTCGTGACCCCATGGACCAGAGCATGCCAGGCACTCCTGTCTTCTACTTCCTCCCGCAGTTTGGTCAAACTCATGCTGGTAGCTTCGAGAACACTGTCCAACCATCTCGTCCTCTGTCGTCCCCTTCTCCTTGCGCCCTCCATCTTTCCCAACATCAGGGTCTTTTCCAGGGAGTCTTCTCTTCTCATGAGGTGGCCAAAGTATTGGAGCCTCAGCTTCAGGATCTGTCCTTCCAGTGAGCACTCAGGGCTGATTTCCTTCAGAATGGATAGGTTTGATCTTCTTGCAGTCCATGGGACTCTCAAGAGTCTCCTCCAGCACCATAATTCAAAAGCATCCATTCTTCGGCGATCAGCCTTCTTTATGGTCCAGCTCTCACTTCCATACATCACTACTGGGAAAACCACAGTTTTAACTATACGGACCTTTGTTGGCAAGGTGATGTCTCTGCTTTTTAAGATGCTTTTTAAGATGCTTTTTAAGTTGTAAGAGTACAGGAAGACAAAGGGCTGGTTTTTATCATGTATGGACCACTTTGGGCTACAGGTGGAAGCTTGCACAACTGAATGTTTCTCAAAACCAAACATTCCTGCCACAGAGAGAACGAGAGATTGTGGAGCAAGTTTCTAATTTTGCTTTCTCTGGCAGGCTTGTTTTTCTGGGTACAGGGGTTTTTTATCTACACATTTACACTCTAAGCACAGATTGTGCCTTGCCCTTCACTTTGCTCTCGTAGTCTAAGCCATCGTCAAGGTACCCTGCAAGAATGCTGCAGAACCAGAATGGTGGGTTTGGTATCCACACGGAGTGAATTTGAGCCGAATCTAGACATATGTAAAAAAACGCTGTGGAAATGCTTTATTTAAAAAATGTTTTAAAACATATATTGAATTGCCCATAAGCTCACCATCGCCATCTAGTGTCACATTTGTATAATGCACTTTAAAAGCACTTAAAGCGTTATATGTAGTTGCAACTGTATAGCTGAGTTGCTGGTGGTTGTGAAACTTTGGACTATGTCCGTTGTTGCAGAACTTGACAGTGCTCATAGACAGCACAGAGGTTTTCCAGGACCCACCTTTCCTGGGTTTCCAGATACATGGTATGAGCAGTTTAGCTGAAAGTAAAGCTGTGTTTACTTTATCCAGTATGAACCCAGTGAGCCATCTGGACTTCCTTCTTTCCAATTGGCCTCCTACAAGTGCGGATGATTATTGAATCTCTGCATCATGTGATTGGATCATTCGGTTACTCTGGGTTTCTCATGTCATCAAGACTGGTATTTCCAGGCTTGGAAATACAAGTCTGAGGGCTGTTCATATTGCTGACCTCAAATATGAGGCAATCGTTATTGCACTTACATTTTTCTGTCCAGCTCAGAAATGTGGCGTAGGCAGCTGCTGACACTTGCCACATCTGAAAGTGGCAAGCCAGAAGGCAGTTCAGGAACTTGTAGTGCATGAAAAGGACACCCGTTCTGGACCAGGGTCACCAGATGGCCAAAAAAAAATTAGAATCACCAAACTTCCTGTTCTGCTTTTGCATCTGCAACTGAAATTCGATATGCAGAAATGAACAGAAGCTTTTTCCCGGCATTGAGATTGACATTAAGGGTGGTCAAATGAACATACTTTGTGTGTTGATGTAAGGAATGGGGTCACTCCAGCTGCCCCCCCCCAAACACCACTACTAGTGTGTGCACCGGTGAAACATCTCAACAGCCACACTTTTAGCTAGTATGTGGAGGGGCTTCCTTCTTCATTCCCCTGAAGCATGCACAGGGAGGAAAAAGCATGGGTACCTAATTGAGGGGAGGGTTTCCTTGTGGACAGCAGGATCTAGAATCAATCTAGATGGAAAGCAGTGTGTCGATGATGAGCATCCAGATTGAGAAAAGCTACATTTTTATGCTACAAACAAGTTAACATATACACAGCCCAAGTCTGAGAGAAGTGCACTTTGAGGTGGGGTCTGGAAAACCCACAAGTTAGATTGGCACAGAGCCTACATTGCAAGAGTGAGCAGGAATGTCTACTGCGGCAGAGTTGGGAAAGTGAGGGTTTTCAACCACTGCAAAATGAGCAGAAGCAAAGCAGGACTGTGTGCACAAAACACACACAGACAGACACACACACCCCCCCCAAGGGCAGACAGCTTTCCTCTTGAGGGAGTTAGTGAAGCTTCTGCTCCCTGGCTTTTCCCTTTGTATTGTGCTTGATTTACACAACTTGAGTGTAACAGTGACTCTGGAATTTAAACAGGAACCCGCAAGGGATTTCTCAGCCATCGGCCAACTTCCAAATATGGGAGAATGAAGGCAGCAGCGGTGCAGGAAATCAGGCTCAGCATGACAGACAGAATTCAGAGCTTGCCAAAGCTTCCACCATATGGGCCTCTTTAGCATTTCTCCCGAAAGGTGCTGTAATGCTTTTGTCAGACCAAGAGGGATCACATAAATACGCTGGAAAGCAAAATACCACACCAGCTTAATCACATTTTGAGATCAACCCTAAACCGGCAGCAGTTTAAAAACCGGGGCTCGGATATCTGTTTATTTAGACCCTATGTGACTTCATTCTCTAAACTTTCCTCAATCTTTCCTGGTCTCCCCTCCCCTCCCCAAATTAATATAAATTCTTTAGACAAATACAGAACCCACAAAACCTTATAGAGACGGAACACAAACTTCCTGACCTTGCTTGCTTTTGTCCTTATGATCTCATCCAGTGGGGGTGGGGGTGAGGCTGGACCTGAAATTTCAGGGATTTAACCACCGCAGAGGCTGCAACCCCGGTGGAAGGAACAAAATCCTCTAGGGCGAGGAGTGAGAAGCAAAGGGGGAAGCTGTTTTCTGCTTGGCTTGCAATCTTTTTTTTTTCCTACTCACACAGCCAAGATGTCCCTGTCAAATCTGGGCTGTGGACGATGGTATAAAGTGAGCTGGGAAGTTGAGACCAAAGGGAAATCAGGACCAGAGGTAAAATCGGGAGTCAGGTCGTCAGAATCGGAAATACAGTGGTACCTCAGGTTACTTACGCTTCTGGTTACATATGCTTCAGGTTACAGACTCCGCTAATCCAGAAATAGTGCTTCAGGTTAAGAACTTTGCTGCAGGATGAGAACAGAAATCGTGCTCCGGCGGCGCGGCGACAGCAGGAGGCCCCATTAGCTAAAGTGGTGCTTCAGGTTAAGAACAGTTTCAGGTTAAGAACAGACCTCCGGAACGAATTAAGTACTTAACCCGAGGTACCACTGTACAAATTAAGACCTTGATACTCAATCCAAGTGCCTATGAGGCAGGAAGACCTCTTATATACCTAGGTGGAGCCAGTCTGGACAGAGGCAAGGGTCCTCACTAGAGGTTGCAGGGACACTGCTCACCACACCAAGCGGTGGTAAGCAGTTAATGTCCAGGCCTTCCTGACCTCCCCAACTTCAACTTCTGCATCTGGGTATCTGAGCTACAGGCTTGGCAACCTACAGTTGCCTTTGTATATGTCAGAACTGAAGCCCATTGTTGCTGGTGCAGTAGAAGCTGGTGTACGAAACAAAAACATTATTTTGTCAAGTCTTTGCTTCAGTGGTTGCATAAAGGCAAAGGTAAAGGGACCCCTGACCATTAGGTCCAGTCGTGACTGACTCTGGGGTTGCGGCGCTCATCTCGCTTTATTGGCCGAGGGAACCGGCGTACAGCTTCCGGGTCATGTGGCCAGCATGACTAAGCCACTTCTGGTGAACCAGAGCAGCGCACGGAAACGCCGTTTACCTTCCCGCCAGTGTGGTACCTATTTATCCACTTGCACTCTGACGTGCTTTTGAACTGCTAGGTTGGCAGGAGCAGGGACCGAGCAACGGGAGCTCACCCCATCGCAGGGATTTGAACCGCCGACCTTCTGATCAGCAAGCCCTAGGCTTTGTGGTTTAACCCTGCATGATATGTGACTATTCCTTGAAATCACATCTTCTTAGCCGATAACTGGGTTCAGGGGTTGGGGAGGGGAAGGGTCGTGAGATCAGGCTACAGACGATTATTAGGACTGTGGCCCAGAGACAATTATTTCACGTCAGTTCTGTCCCTGAAATGGACTTCCATAGGAATGTTATTGCTGCAGGCAACTTCCACTGGGATGACATAGAAGAGTAAGAAGACACAGGGGCATAGAATGGGGAGAGCCAGGGGGTGGGGGGGAGCGCATGGTTCTGAGTGCAAGCCAGGATGCGATGTCACTGAGAAGACACAGTTTGGAATAGGTTGGCATAAGTACAGGCTGCCATAAGTCTGTGGAAGTCATTTTCCAAAACAGCTGCTGGCCATTCTTCTACAACACAAATCTTTTGAGCCAGGGCACCTATATCATGTAGAGGGAAAGGACAAAAGCCGCACGCTGCCGAGAACTACAGATCCGAGAAGCAGAAGCTCATCTATTGATTTCAAATAACCAGCCAAACCTTCAGCTGCTGCAACCCATTTAATAAATACAGGCCACTCGCGACCTTTAAAAGGTAATCGATGGCTGCTGTTGATAGAAATAATGTGTCCCTTTTAGGATATCAATTAGTTTTAAAACATCCTTTTGGCAAGAGTGCTAACTAGGTGTCAAGTTTTGACAGGGAGATTCGGGTTTGAGCTACCATATTCTCACAGATGAGAACATAAGAGTTTTAGGGCAGTTGCATGGGTGGAGAAACCAAAAAGATCATGAGTATTGGGTGAAACGTCCCCTCTGACATGTGCAAATGTGGCTTGAAACACAGCAGGGTGTGTGTGCGTGGGACTTCACTGCATTCCAATATACTAATGTGAACATACCCTCAGTAAATGAAAATAAAAGGCAGGCAGACTAATAACATTCAGCTATTTATCTTGCTGTTGGGAGGCTCTTCCAAAGTGGATTAGCAAATCACTGTGCGGCTATTTCTTGCCTTTATTCCTTAACAGAATAATATCAGCCTTGCATAAGCCTGAAACCACTACTAATCACACACACACACACACACACACACACACACACACACACACATATATATGGTAGCACATCTGCCCATATACGTATATATTAGTAATTTGTGACCTTGTTCCCTTTGCTTCTCCCATTTCTGTTGTTTGTTGCTCTCACACCCTTCATCACTGTTGAAATTTAAATGGTGCAATCTTCGTGTTTTTGGTTTGCGATGGACCATGTGCTCTAAGAGCTCTATAAAAACTCCTCCTCCTCCTCCTCTGTATGCTAATAAAAACAAACAATTGCTGCAGCCTTGGTTACCTGGCGATTCTTGCTCACCACAAGCAGAAGGTGTGGCAATTTACAAGCAGACCACAATGTTACAGGCGGGATTTGTGAAACCAGCTCTGTCAGCAGAAGCCCTGTGAACGCACTTCCACCCCACCCTGCCCCCACTCTGCATGCCCCCAAAATTTGCTATGGGCGGGGAAAGCTTTTGAGAGAACCCCCAGAAATGTGCATGAGGAAAGGAGAGAGGGGGTTCTTCCATCTGGCAAGTTGCAATGCTCGCAGAGGCAGAGCGATTGGGAGAGCATGCTGGTGAATCTCACCCTATTTATCATTTATTTCATAAAAATTTATATACTGCTTGGTTGTAAGAAAAACCTCAAAATGGTACATGATACAGTGATACCTCAGGTTACATACGCTTCAGGTTACATACGCTTCAGGTTACATATGCTTCAGGTTACATACGCTTCAGGTTAAGGACTTTGCTTCAAGATGAGAACAGAAATCGTGCTCCAGTGGCGCGGCGGCAGCAGGAGGCCCCATTAGCTAAAGTAGTGCTTCAGGTTAAGAACAGTTTCAGGTTCAGAACGGACCTCCGGAACGAATTAAGTACTTAACCCGAGGTACCACTGTATTGGTAGCTGACAAATACTCTTGTTCACTAGATCATTCAGAGAAACAACTACCAGATGCACAGTCAGACAGTCCTATGGCTTGGATGGTGGCGTATGAATGTGCCCTCAAACAGTGTGACAAATACTTGGACTACCTACTGGAATTTTGGTCACTGCATTTCCAAAAGGATATTGCAGAGCTGGAAAAGGTGCAGAACCGGGCAACCAAACTGACTGGGGATGAGTAGAGTAATGCCCCTCTGAGGAAACATAATAGAATTGTAGAGTTGGAAAGGAATCTGAGGGTCATCTAGTCCAACCCCCTGCAATGCAGGAATCTCAAGTAAAGTCGATATTGGCTCTTAAACTGGACCTGAGTGCGCATTATCCTCTGCTTAAAAACCTCCAAGGAAGGAGAGTCCGCCACCTTCTGAGGGAGTCCGTCCCACTGTTAAACATCTCAGAAATTTATTCCTAGTGTTTAGTCGGAATCTCCTTTCTTGTAACTTGAAGTCATTGGTTCGAGTGCTACCCTCCAGAGCCGGAGAAAACAAGCTTGCTCCATCTTCCATGTAACAGCCTTTGAGATATTTGAAGATGGCTATCTTATCTCCTCTTTTCCAGGCTAAACATACCCAACTCCCTCAACCGTTCCTCATTAGGCTCAGTTTACAAAATTATGCATGTTGGTAGGAAAAGTGGATAGAGAGAAGATTCTGCTTCATAACACCAGAATTTGGGGGCATCCAATGAATGTTGGGAAATCCAGGGCAGACAAAAGAATGTACTTCACACATCAAATAGTTAAACTATGGTGTTTGCTGCCACTTACAACGAAGAAATGTTTGGTAATTTTAAATTTGTTCAGATTTCTACATCCAGGTTAGATTAAATAACTTTCACAACCTCAGGCTTTAGAAGAAGGTTCATCTATCCATAGAATTTCTTCAGTCCTGTGATGAAAAAATTGGCGGCAGAATACCAAAGCCACCTGCTGCGTTCAAAAGTAGTTTCGCTAAATGTTTCTTCATGGTTGATTTATCAACAGCAAGAAGCATTGCTTCATTTAATGGTGTGAGATCCTTCGGGCGCATTCCTATACACTTGTGGGGAGTTAAGAGCTTGCTTTGCTTATCAACCAGAATACTGTCATTTTGGTAATTGGTTGTGATCAGTACCTGGAAGGTTGTGGTCCAGGCGAAGCGTTTTTCTAAGTTTTGTTTTAGCTTTGATGCAGATTTGAGCCTAAACTTTGGCAGAGATTGTGCAAAATCTCCCTTTTCATCTGGGGGCCTCCCAAGTAGAATGCCAGCCCAGCTGCTCTTTGGATGGAATGAAATGCTTGTCCAATCCAGGATTCTTGGTCTTTGGTCATACTTTTTACTGAGAACCAGAACTATAGCAACCACAGAGTATTTACCAATCTAACTGGTGTCGCTGGTCTTCACTGTTTTAGCTGGTGATACTAGAGTCATATTGCATAGTAAAAACCTATTCATACTATCTGCAGGTTTTGAATTCTTTGAGTAAGTTCTGCCTTGGACGTGTCATTGAGAAGGCAACCAGTCCCAGCAGCTTTGACTAAAACCAGCCTTGCCCAACCTGATGCCCTCCAGATATTTTGGACTACAGCTCCAATTAGACCTAGCTAGCACACCTGGAAGGAAACAGGTTGGGAAAGCTGTCCTAAATGCACATGTTTTTGAGATAGGCATGCAAAATGAAATGACAGTCATAAATACAAATTCAGGGCCCTAAATATCCTACTACGGCATGTGATTCTTAGGGCACCAGTCTCCCTCCTGACCAGTCACTTTGGTCAGAGAATTGCTTGTAGCATTCCCTCTTAGCTATGTTGGTACAGCATGAGATTTTTTAACCTCAGGTTCGTGGGTTCGAGCCCCATGTTGGGCAAAAGATTGCTGCATTGCACAGAGTTGGACTAGTTTACCCTCCTGGTCCCTTCCAAATCTACAATTCTTTAATTCAGTGATACTTCAAACTGTTGTGCTCTTACTACATTTTGGCTGCAGAGGTTTGGGGAAAAGGCTGAAATGCTCTTATGACATAAAGTAAAGGTAAAGGTAACCCTGTTCATTAGGTCCAGTCATGGATGACTCTGGGGTTGCGCGCTCATCTTGTTCTAAAGGCCAAAGGAGCCGACGTTTGTCCGCATACAGCTTCTGGGACATGTGGCCAGCATGACTAAGCCGCTTCTGGCGAACCAGAGCAGCGCACGGAAACGCCGTTTACCTTTCCGCCAGAGTGGTACCTATTTATCTATTTGCACTTTGACATGCTTTTGAACTGCTAGGTTGGCAGGAGCAGGGACCAAGCAACGGGAGCGCACCCCGCCGCGGGGATTCGAACCACCAACCTTCTGATCGGCAAGCCCTAGGCTCTGTGGTTTAGACCACAGCGCCATACTGGCCACCAAATCACACCAATGAGCTAAACTCCAGACCTAATTCCTACTGGCTGACATTTATATGTCTCTTGTTAGCATCTGACTAACACCAAGTACTTTTACACAAATTTATACAAAACAGGGCAATCTGGGTCACACTGTGCCCAGTGAGGACCATTTATACAGCATTCCTCAGCCCAGTCAGTCTGTTCTCTCGACTGGCGGTGGCTGATTTGGTCAGCTCCAAGGAATCTGAGTAGGATCGTCTTGCCAGAAACAAGAAAGGTATTTATCCCCACAGTTTCACTATTTGCTGTGAGGTTAATCCAATACCCTTTCAGCATTGTTCATCTTCACAGTAAACATTATTCACCCACAGAATTATGCATATTCCAATTTATTTTAACTACTTTACAATCCTCAGAACACTAAATTTACTTTCAAGTTTAGGATCTTCACAGAAGGAATTGTGGTTTACAATATGGAAACCGTCCTATTGGGAGAGATTTTGTCACATGATCTCCACTTCCCTTAATAGTAAGATAGCCAAGGTCAATGTTACAGCATTTAATTTCCTTTCAGTGAGAGAGCACAGGTAATATTTGTTTTATCTACAAACAAATAAGCAAGCGGAGCATACTGTTGGCAAACAGCTGCTTTTACACATCACTAAACCCTGCATCAGATCCTAAGACAGAGCCCTTGCGTCCCGAAATGCTTCGCTGAGTGCCAAATCTCTGCCTGCAAACATTATCTCTTTGTGCACACTGACTCTAAACCATTTCTCTGCCCTTTCCAAAAGCTGGAAAGTATCACTTTGATGCGCAAAATTTTAAGAGAGTCCCAGCTCATAGGAGACCGACCATCTGTCCTTAATTCCTACAGATAAAACAATAAACTATCATCGTTGACTATCAGAAAGCCATCAGTGGAAATAATCGTTGACAGCATATCTTGGTTCATTAAAACCACCCAAGACAAAGACCGATCCTTGTAGAAAAGAAATCTGACCACCACTGAAGATTTGGCCCAAATTTTGGTATCTGGGATAGCTCTGTGCTTGAGAGAACCCTGGCTAGCAGGCAAGTAAGACAACATTGGACTAGACAGATCAATGTTTTGATTCAGTGCAAGTTAGCCTCATATATTTCCAAATCAAGTTAGGATTCTAGAAGAGCAGACAGTGCTAGTCTTTTGCAAAAAGAAAAAAAATATCCACTGTGGATCAGTGACGGTCTGTGTGGGGAACAGGCCCGGCCCAACCATGAGACAAGGTGAAGCAGCTGCCTCAGGTGGCAGAAGCTTCTGAGGCAGCACTGCCACGGGTGCCCCACCCAACTTGAAAAGCAGCAGTAGGGTAAAATGGGGCACACCGCTGCTGGTGGGGCAAAGCATACAGCTCTTAGTGTGGGAGGAATGCTTCACTGATCAAATCCTCCTATTTTCACACTGGACCCACAATACAGCTACTACAATAAAATAAATTCCGGTTCTAGTTTGGCATCTGTTGGATGTGCCCTAATAGAGTTCTGAACGCTTCGCTTGCCTCCCAAAGCAATGAAACGAAAACCGGGAGCGTGTCAAATAGATTCCGTTTAAATAATAAAAGGTACCCCTGCCCGTACAGGCCAGTTGTGTCCGACTCTAGGGTTGTGCGCCCATCTCACTTAAGAGGCCAGGGGCCAGCGCTGTCCGGAGACACTTCCGGGTCACGTGGCCAGCGTGACGAAGCTGCAACTGGCGAGCCAGCACCAGCGCAGCACACGGAAACGCCGTTTACCTTCCCGCTATAAAGCGGTACCTATTTATCTACTTGCACTTAAGGGTGCTTTCGAACTGCTAGGTGGGCAGGAGCTGGGACCGAAAGACGGGAGCTCACCCCGCCGCGGGGATTCGAACCGCCGCCATACGATCGGCAAGTCCTAGGCACTGAGGTTTTACCCACAGCGCCACCCGCGTCCCATCCGTTTAAATAATAGCTTGTTTAAATTTAGCAGGACCTAGAGAAGCAATGCAGCAGCAGCAGCCCTGCCTCTGTATAATCATTACTCTCCTCCTGCGTCTGGGTGCATCCAGCCACACGGTGAATGATCTGAAAATGATGATAATGGACTAAGGCTGTATGGGATTCTGTCGCAAAATATTTGAACACCTATTGAATGATTGCTCCTTGGTTCTGTAATTGCGCTTGAATGCATTGGCAGTGTACAAGTCCTTCAGGGAATTAAACACAGGGCTATTGGCGCAGGGCTAATGGAGCTACTAAATTTCTCTGAATGGATTGATATGAAACATTAGTTTTGATGTTTAACCATATTCCTTAAAGAGAAAGGGAGAGAATGTTGCACCTTTAAGAGATCTTTCCTCTTAGTTGCTCAGCCTCAGTTACCATTAGACATTTGTGTGGAAGCAGAGAAGCACTGCAGAAAGTGACTACAGTGGTACCTCGGGTTAAGTACTTAATTTGTTCCGGAGGTCTGTTCTTAACCTGAAACTGTTCTTAACCTGAAGCACCACTTTAGCTAATGGGGCCTCCTGCTGCCGCCACGCCGCCGGAGCACGATTTCTGTTCTCATCCTGAAGCAAAGTTCTTAACACAAGGTACTATTTCTGGGTTAGCGGAGTCTGTAACCTGAAGCGTATGTAACCTGAAGCTTATGTAACCCGAGGCACCACTGTATTAACATATGTTCCCAGGCACACAGAGATTAAGGCTGCAATCCCAAATGCAGTTACAGGGAGTAAGCCTAATTCAACTTAGTGGGGCTTATTTTTAAGTGGACATGCATAGGGTTGTACTGTAAAGCTGCAGTCTTATACACACGTAAAAAGGTAAAGGTAAAGGACCCCTGATGGTTAAGTCCAGTTGCAGATGACTCTGGGGTTGCGGCGCTCATCTGGCTCTATAGGCCAAGGGAGCCGGCATTTGTCCGCAGACAGTTTTACCAGGTCATGTGGCCAGCATAACTAAGCCGCTTCTGGCGAAACCAGAGCAGCGCATGGAAACGCTGTTTACCTTCCCGCCAGAGCAGTACCTATTTATCTACTTGCAGTGGCGTGCTTTCGATCTGCAAGGTTGACAGGAGCTGGGACCGAGCAACCAGAGATCACCCTGTCGCGGGGATTCGAACCGTTGACCTTCTGATTGGCAAGTCCTAGGCTCTGTGGTTTAGACCACAGCGCCACCTGCGTTGTGTTATTTGGGGGTAAAACTCCAACCCGATGGGACTTTGCAATTGAATTCAGGGTGCCTGCTGACTGTCACCGTTTTGTCAGAGAGATTCTAGCACATACTATAAATTTAGGTTAAGTGGATCAAAGTGCTCTGTTTCCCTGGCAAAACAAAGGCACTTTTTAAAGAATTGGAGTTTTTGCAGATTTGGACATGATGGTGAAATACATTGAAAAGTATGGGGTGAACAAATTACTAAGAGGCAGAAGGAAAAACACGGCAGATCAGGATGAATGAAGGGCCAGTGCTGATTGTAGTATAACTGCTCCGTAAACGAATCTGCATAAATGCTCAATAAAGACTGGATATCATTTAACCTCTGTGTAAGGTTCAATAAACAAGTTGTCTGGAGAAGTCCTCAGAATTCGAGTGCATGGCAGTCATCCTATCTCCATTGCATAACAGAAAGCCTTTTCATTAAAAATAATGCAAATTACCTCCAATGAAACATTATTGTGCTGCTTTGTTAGAATCCAAAGATGATTTATTTGGAAAGAATTTAACAAAGAAGTATTCAGACTTTTGAGTTACACAGAATACTTTCTTCTGCTGGGTGTTAAAGAGAGACAAAGATGCTTTCTAGCGAAGGGTGTGGGGTTCAGCCCTATCTGCACTTTGTCCCAGTTCTGTAGGGTGATCCTAAGCATTAGTTGCTCAGAAGAAAGGCCTATCAAGTTCAATGCCTTAAAGCGTCCCCTGAGGAAATGCCTGCAAGGCTTACTTAGATGAGAACTGTGCAAAAGATCTCAAGTTACAGAGAGGGCTGCTGGGCAGAGAAACAAACAGTGACTCTCACCAACAGTTGTCAGAGTCGGTCTACAAAGCACTGATCAGAACACATTGGTCACTTTTAAGTCAAACAACAGAAACAAAGAAAGGCGGACTTTCATTGGAGACAATGCACCAGCTGCAATTTTAAATTTGGTAGTTTAAAGGGCTAATTCACGACACAATATGAAATCACTTCGGGTAGTAAAAGGTTTGTATAGTACATTCTTAACTGTCTTCTTCCTCTAGTAACTAAAGGCTAGTTTAGAATTTCCACTCTGCCCATTTTTGCAACATACACACTCCCAAGGGCAGCGGCGCAGCATGGGTTGTCAGCACCCGGGGCAAGGCAAGTAATTTGCGCCCCCTAACCCCTAACCTGCCGCCACTGCCAGCTTCTTCTTGCTGCTGCCTGGTCTGGTCTGGTGTGGTTCTCTCCCGCGCTCAGCGCTGCGCTGGGCGGCCGCTGCACTGTCCCTCCCCCAGATAGTCCCTCGCTCTCTCTCCGCACCGCACGCCTGGCACCCACCCCCTCCACAGTGGGCGGCGACCCAGCGGCTTGGATCGGATTCGCACAGCCAGCACTGCAGTGAGAGAGAGTGAGTGAGCCAGGTAGGGGCAGAGAGCTGCGAGTGCGAGCGCGCCCCCCCCAGATGTTGCGCCCGGTGCTGCCGGCCCCCCCTGCACCCCCCACGCTACGCCACTGCCCAAGGGCAATGTTAGAGAGTAGTCAGACAGTCCAAAAGGCCCATGAAGACTCAGGAAATATTTAGAGATCAAAGACATCATTTTTACAAACTTGACAGTGAACCAATGAGATGAAGGCTTCACCAGTCCTCCATCTTTCCTCCACTAGAACACACATGCTCTCCCTCTCTCTCTCTCTCTCTCTCTCTCTCTCTCTCTCTCTCTCTCTTAATAATATTTATTACTTTTCCAAAAATTTAAACACTAAAAAAAACAATACAATACAATACATTAAACTAACAAAACAAAACAAAAACAATAAAATAAATCAAACAATTTCATTATCCCATCTTTCATTCACTTATTTCCACGACCTCCTCACACCTCCCTTTTTGTATTCCACTTCTGTTAATTATTTCAGCAATTCCTTTCCATCTTCCTCTGTTTTCTATCCTATAATTATCTTAACTCATTCTAGCCTTATTTTTTCCTTTAATACTCTATTAATCTATTTATACTTAATTCCTTATAACGTTTCTACTAAAGCCATGTAACTTCATTCCAACATTTTTCTAACATTCATTAATTTTACAGTATTTCTGTAAATAATCTTTAATTTTTTTCCAATCTTCTTCCACCAACTCTTCTCCCTGGTCTCGGATTCTGCCAGTCATTTCCACCAGTTCCATATAGTCCATCAACTTCATCTGCCATTCTTCCCGGGTGGGTAAATCTTGTGTCTTCCAATATTTTGCGATGAGTATCCTTGCTGCTGTTGTTGTATACATAAAGAAAGTTCTATCCTTCTTTGACACCAATTGGCCGACCATGCCCAGGAGAAAGGCCTCTGGTTTCTTCAGGAAGGTATATTTGAATACCTTTTTCATTTGATAATAATGGACCCAATCTCACACTTTATTTTTCAATTTTTCAAAGCTCTGCAATTTTATTCTGTCTCCATCTTGATCCAGAATTTCCCAATATTTCGGCCATTTGGCCTCCATATTGAGTTTTTTCTGTGCCTTCGCTTCCATTGGTGACAACCATCTTGGGGTTTTCTTTTCTAACAAATCTTTATATCTTATCCAAACATTAAACAGTGCTTTTCTAACAATATGATTTTTGAACGCTTTATGTGCTTTTACCTTATCGTACCACAACACATGCTCTCTCTCTCCTAAGTATAACTGCATACCCTCCAACATTTCTCCGATGAAGATAGGGACGTCCCATTCCATAATGCTAATTTTACTATTTATACCACCACACATCTTACTGGGTTGCCCCAGCCACTCTGGGTGGCTTCCAACATATATAAGAACATAATAAAACATTAAACATTTTTCCCCCTATACAGGATAGCCTTCAGACGGCTCAGGGGTCGGATAACTCCATACCTTCCAACATTTCTCTAAGGAAAATAGGGACATCCTAAGAAAAAGTGGGACATTCAGGAATCAAATCAGAAACCGGGACGGCTTCTCTAAATCAGGGCTGTCCCTGGAAAATAGGGACACTTGGAGGGTCTGTAATTGTTAGAGCTCAGCTGCTGCTTACTTCAGAATGCAGCGTTCTGAACCTTATCTCAGCAAACAAGATTGGAAAATAATGTGATGGGCTTCCTGTCAGATTTCTGTGAGTAACAGAGTGATCCCTGTGAGGCAGTAGCTGGTCAGAGCCTCTTGAGAAAAAAGGGACTGCTAATAGCTCTGCAATGTGTTTCCATGTTTCCATGGGGACTAAATTAGACAATTTCCCCTAAGTATCTCTCTCTTCCTCTGCTCAGCTCATTTGGCAGATTGTTCTTTTATTTCTTTGGTTGCCTGCCTGCCTGCCTGTTGAGACAATAAACTGATTTATTTGGCATGCAAAGGACTGGCAAATTGTGTTCTGGCCTAACCCTGAACTATAAGAGCTCTTAACTTCCTTCTCTGGATCTTTTAAGAAAATAAGTTGCGACCAAGGGTAAGGACCCATAAGTAAGGGGGCACATTTATTTTCCATAGGGCCCATTCCAAGGTTTCTCCCCATTCTGTTTAACCATGTCCTTTCCCTTCCTTGCTCACCCACCGTTTGCCATAAGTTCCCTGGGCAGGTTTCAACAATATAAAAATGCAAAACTAAGATCAGTTTGAACAATTTACCATCAGAAGAACAGATGTTCCAGGCCAGGACAAAGAGGTGCTTCTCCTACATATGATGGAAGCCATACAATGAACGCTCCAGATGTACCTCTGGGGTGAGGGATTTTCATATATTAGGGGCTGACACAAATAGTGCCCTCTCCCCGGACACACACACCCTCCAACCTCTGAGGGTGGTAGAACTATCAAAATGGCTTCCTTTGCTTAACACCCGAGATTATAGCTATTATAGCAACACAAACCAGATCTCCAAAGTGTATTATTACAATTCTCCATAAAAATAGCTCAAAAACGAGTGTGTGTGTGTGTGTGTGTGTGTGTGTGTCTTTGCCCCCCTCCCCAAAAAAGCTCAATAACTTTTCTGTCAGGGTTTCACTGTTTGAAATATGGCAACTGAAATATACTCAGAGTCGCAAAGTGATTTCATGCTCTTTATTCAGCTCATAGTGGTGAGGAGGAATGAATAAATGTCCCCTCACAGTATCTGCTTTATATACATTATTTACACAATGGGCTGCACATGATTGGCTAATTCTGGAATTCTACTGTAAGCCAATCAGGTTGTGGATTCACTTCTATCTGGAGCAGGATTGGGTGGTTCCTGCCAACCAATCATACTGCTGCATTGTTCTAGGACCAATCAGACTGCTGCATTCTGAATCCTATTGTTCTAGGACCAATCAGACTGCTGCCTTTTGGATCCTATTGTTCTAGGACCAATCAGACTGCTACAGTTTGGATCCTATTCAACTCAGTACATAACACCCCTCCCCTCTAAGTTCCAGTCCTGCCCGGGAGGTCGCATTCATAGTCCTCAAGGTATGCCGGCGGCCTACGTGTGCGTTGTGGCCTGGGGTGTTCCCTGGTCCGGGCTCCGGGTTCTGGCTCGTGTTCCAAGGATGCTGGCTGTGATGCGGCTGTTTGGTCTGGTGCAACCGGCTCGCTCCGTCGTGGTTCTGGTTCCGGTGTCCTTTCGGCCTCACGGGTCCTCTCTGTATTTACTGATTCTGCCTCTCCTGCTGGCCCCTCCTGCTCTATGGGCCTCACTGCCCCGCTGTTCCCTTGGGACTCCTCTGACCTGTCCTCCTCCTGGTTTTCTCCCGGGAATCGTCGCCGTATCTGGTCGCAGTGGCGGCGCCAGCATTGCCCCCCATCCGTTAGCACCTCGTACGACACGGGGCCAGTGACCCTGGTGATTGTGGCGGGTACCCATGCTGGGCCTGCCCCAAAATTCTTTGCGTACACTGGGTCCTGGGCCTCGAAGGTCCGGGGGTTCCTGCCTTCCCCCACCACTACCTCATCCTGAGCTCTATCGGGGTGAAGGCGGTCCAATCTGATTGCAAGGCGCCGACCCATTAGTAGTTCAGCGGGGCTCCGGCCAGTCGTTGAGCTGGGGGTGCTGTGCTGTGCTAGAAGGAATGTGGCAAGGCGGTACTCCCAGTCCCCTTGCGTCATGCGGCGAAGGGTGTCCTTGGTGGTCCGCACCATGCGTTCTGCTTGGCCATTGGTGGCAGGGTGGAACGGCGCCGAACGGATGTGGCGGATGGCGTTCTGCGCTGTGAAGGTTTGGAATTCTCCTGACGTAAATGCAGTCCGTGGGTTGCAAACAGCCTGCGTAGTACCCGGATGGCTGCGGACGTGGAAGTGGACGGTACCAGTGCGACTTCCAGCCATTTGGTGTAGGAGTCCACCACTATGAAGAATGTTTTCCCCTGAAAGGGGCCAGCGAAATCCACATGCAGGCGTGACCATGGTGCTCGGGCGGACTCCCAGGACTGGACTGGGGCCCTTGGGGGATCTGGGCGGGATTCTTGGCAGGCCTGGCAGTGTTTGACCCAGGCCTCTATCTCTCCATCGATCCCCGGCCACCACACATAACTCCTGGCAAGGGCCTTCATTCTTACTACCCCTGGATGTGTCTCGTGTAGGGCTGTGAGGACCCTTTTGCAGAGGGGCTGGGGAACAACGACTCTGCTTCCCCATAACAGGCACCCCTTGTGGGCCGACAGTTCATGTTTGCGGGTTGTGTAGCCGGCGAATTCTGGCCCGGGGCTGCTGCTGGGCCATCCCCTCCACACCCAGTCCAGGACCCGGGAGATGACCCTATCTTTCTTGGAATGGTGTGCAACTTCTTGTGCCTGAATGGGGCGGTCGGGAAGCAGCTCCAGGCTCATAACCTCTTGTGCAGGTGCTGGGTCAGGGCCTGTTTCCGGTAGTGGTAGCCTGCTGAGGGCGTCCGCATGGCCCATCGCCTTCCCAGGTCGGTGAATCAGTGCATACTGGTAGCTGGCAAGGAAAATTGACCACCTGAGGACGCGAGGAGACAGCACTTGGGGGGTCTGCTTTTCGGGGGCAAACAAGCCAAGCAACGGCTTGTGGTCAGTCACCACGGTGAAGGGCCGCCCGTACAAGAAATCATGGAATTTTTTTACTCCCTTTACGATTGCCAGACCCTCCTTGTCGATTTGCGAGTAGTTCCGCTCGGTTGTGTTGAGTGTCTGGGAAAAGTACGCCACCGGTACCTCTCTTCCATCCGGGAGTTGGTGCCCCAGGACAGCTCCAATGCCATAGGGTGAGGCGTCGCATGCTAGCACCACCGGCAGCCTCTCGTCGAAGTGTGCCAAGACCGAGTTTGAGACAAGCAAGTCCTTGACTGCCTGGAATGCGGCCTCCTGGCGCTGGCCCCACACCCAAGGGGCCCGCTTGTCCAGGAGTCTGTGTAGGGGCTCCGCTACCGCCGCCTTGTGGGGAAGGAAGGAATGGTAAAAGTTCAATAGTCCCAAGAAGGCCTGAAGTTCAGTCTTGCTCTTGGGCGCTGGGGCATCACAAATGGCCCGTACCTTGTCCCCAGTCGGGTGGACCCCTTCTGCGTCCACCATAAATCCCAGAAAGTCCACCTGAGGCACTCCTAGTAGACATTTTTCCCGCTTCACCTTGAGACCCGCCGTCTGGAAACGGTGCAGAACGGTGCGGAGGCGGTCCTCAAACTCCTCTGGTGTGGGGCCGGCAATCAACACATCATCGAAGAAGGGGGTGACGCCAGGAATCCCTTTAAGGAGAGAGTCCATTATATTCTGGAATATGCCTGGTGCCACGCTGACACCGAATTGCAGCCGCTTTACCCTGAACGCTCCTCTGTGCGTCACAATCGTCTGTGCCTCTGCTGTGGCCTCATCTACTGGCAGCTGTTGATATGCTTGGGCCAAGTCCAGCTTGCCAAAAATTTTCGACCCAGCCAGGGTGGCAAGGACATGGCTGACCACTGGCACTGGGTATGCGTGGGCCGTGAGGGCCTTGTTTATGGTACATTTGTAGTCTGCGCAGATGCGGACCGAACCATTAGGCTTGACGGGTGTGACGATTGGGGTTTCCCAGGGAGCATTAGGCACCGGCTCCAGCACTCCTTGCTCTACGAGTCGGTCCAATTCCTCGTCTATACGGGGTTTCAAGGCGAACGGGACCCGGCGGGCCTTGAGCCTGACCGGTCGTACTGCGGGGTCAAGCTGTAGCGCAATGGGGGGGCCCGTATACTGTCCCAATTTCCCATCGAAAACCCCTGGAAATTCCTTGCATATGGCGTCCACGTCCACTTGTAAGCTAGTGTGGTTCACCCCGGTGACAGCTAGCCCCAGTGGTCCAAACCATGCCAATCCCAGTAAGCTAATGTAGGGGCCCTTGACCACAAGCAAGTCCAGTTGCCGCGTCCGCCCTCGGTATTGCACCCTGAAGGTCCCCACCCCCATTGTGGGGACCTTACGTTTCTGGAAGTCCCGGAGGGTGAATGGGGCCGGCCTGAGTTTGGGACCCCCAGTGGGACACAGTTTCCTTAAGGTCCTTGCCGAGATTATGGATAGAGTTGAACCCGTGTCAAGCTCCATGCGGCATGGGGCCCCCTCTATCTGTACCTCTACATAAATTTTCTCTACGTTGGGGTGGGGCAACTGGTATACCTGGAAGTCCGTGAGCTCCGTCGAGTTGCCTTGGTGCGTTGGGCCCCGGGACCTGGGGCTCTTGGATTGGTCATCTGATGCCTGGTGTCGGGTGGGCCGAGCCCGACACACCCGGGCGATGTGTCCCGATTTTCTGCACTGCCTGCACTCTGCGTTGCGGAAACGGCAGGTCCTCCTCTCGTGACTCTCCCCGCAGCTTGCGCAGTTCCCTCCTTCTCGTCGAGGCAGCTGTGGTCTGTGCGCTGCTTGAGTGCGCTGCTGTACTCGGTGCACCTCCTCCCTGTCGGATCCTGAGTCGTCGGTGAGGTCTTCATGGTGGACCCTCGGTTGGGATGGCAGGCTCGGCCGTGCCTCTTGGGTCGACCTCTCGGCAGCTTCTGTTGCCAGGGCCTCCTCCAGAGCGACCTGGAACGTTAGGTCCTTCTTAGCGTAGAGGCGTCGTTGCAGCTTCTCATCCTTCAGGCCACCGACGAGGCGGTCACGAAGCATGTTCTCCAGCTCTGAGAAGTTGCAGAACCGGGCGGCTTGGCGGAGAGAGGTCACAAACCCAGTTATGGTTTCCCCAGGGGCTTGCCGCTTTGCGTAGAAGGCATTTCGACGAGCCACCACTGAGGGCTGCGGCGAAAAGTGCCCCTTCAGCTGTTCCATTATTGTTTTGTATGGAACAGTAGCGACGTCTTCAGGCGCAAGGAGAGCCCGGGCGATTTCAAACGTCTCCTCTCCGCAGACGCTGAAGAATATCGCCCTCTTCTTGGCGTCTTCTTCGTCGGTGACCCCTTTGGCTTCTAGGAGGAAGGTGAAACGGGAGGCGTACGCTTCCCAGTCTCCAGATGCTGGGTTGAATGGCGAGAAGCTGCTGTTGGCTGCCATTCTGAGTTCCTTGTGCCCCGGAGCTGAAGCCTGGATACACGGTGCGAGGCAGCGGTGCGGCAGTTGGCGGTGCTGCGGTGCTGTGTGTGGCAGTCAGCTCAGCGGGATCCCACCTTCGTCGCCAGTGAAATATACTCAGAGTCGCAAAGTGATTTCATGCTCTTTATTCAGCTCATAGTGGTGAGGAGGAATGAATAAATGTCCCCTCACAGTATCTGCTTTATATACATTATTTACACAATGGGCTGCACATGATTGGCTAATTCTGGAATTCTACTGTAAGCCAATCAGGTTGTGGATTCACTTCTATCTGGAGCAGGATTGGGTGGTTCCTGCCAACCAATCATACTGCTGCATTGTTCTAGGACCAATCAGACTGCTGCATTCTGAATCCTATTGTTCTAGGACCAATCAGACTGCTGCCTTTTGGATCCTATTGTTCTAGGACCAATCAGACTGCTACAGTTTGGATCCTATTCAACTCAGTACATAACAGCAACCCTAGCCACAATCCATTTTTAGCTTTTAGACACAGTTTTTCCTCAATCCAGCTTCCAGGCTATTCCAAAACAGAAGCCATGATTCTGTTGCGGCACGAACAGTTCAGGCAGCTTTTGCCCACATGCATGTGCAGGAGATAGCTTCACTGAATTACAGTTTGGTGGGGTGGCGCGTGGGGAATAATCAGGTGAAGACATCCACCCCACCCTCTGGTGTGAACAGGAGCAGAAGGAAGTGACTTGGAAATGTAGCAGAAGATGGAGTAAGAACGACCTTGCTTCTAATATGAACATACTCTAAGACGGTAGGGAAAACAAGCAGTTCCAGCAACTGAAAATTGTCCCTTTTTGCTGGTATATATAGACCCAGGAATGTTGTGCTTTCTGAGCAGAGTACGCTGGCCCAACTGCTCCTAGTGGTTTCTGCTGCCAAAGTGAAACAGTTTCTTCCAGTTCAGTCACATGAGGTGCCAAGGCTTTCTGGGCTTTCCTCATTTAAAGAAAGTACGTAACACCTCAATGTTGTAATATACAGTTACTGACTCACACTGGCATGCATGAAAGGGTTAACTGGAGCCCTGTGCTCAAGTTGCCAGTGGGTGTGGCTTAGCAGGTCCCCAGCAGACTCCGCCTCCCTCACTCCTCTCTCCGCGTTCAATGACTATGACTGAAGGAAAACCATGTGAAAAATCTCTCTAAAAGGTGTTTTTTTTTACAGCCTGCATCTTTGCTTACCCAAAGAATGCATGATTGTTTTTGCATTGAAACCAAGTGACCTCACTGTGTTTGACGCTGCAGATTGTGTACATAGCTTTAGCTTCTTGCTCTTTCTGTGAAGGGAGAGTAAGGGGGGTAGGTACAAATTAGGTATAATAAATATATTTAGAAAACTCAGGGGAAAGCGGGCAATAATTCTCCACTGGAAACAAGACAGCAGAGGTTCAAGACCATTCTTATTTTAAACACTAAATGCCTCCTATTGCCCCTACCCTGAGATAGGCATACTTCTGAGCTTCTAGACTCCACCTTCTGAGCCTCAAGGTCTGAGTTTCAGGATACCAGGCAACCCTAACAATTGATGATAATGATAATTAACATTACCACACAGAGACATTTTATTTTTATCACCTTGTAAACAGCAAAACGGCCATATTAAGTAATTTAAAGTGCCCTCTGTTATGTACTGAAGTTCTCACCCTGGGCCAGCAGGGGAATACTGTAGATAGTTATGTAAATAAGGGATCAAAAGTGACGTTCAGTGATTGGATAGTTTTAGAAAATTGTTACAGTTATGTTGTACTGGAGCTCTATATAAGCAGGCTGCCTGAACCCTTCAGTTCAGTTCTGTTCTGGCCTGTGAATAAACAAGAGCTGTTTGAAGAATCGCTGTGTCGTCTGATATGTTCACCTACAACTTAACACCCTCATTTAGCATACTTTCAGGAACACCATCTGAATGAATCTAATTTTTAGAATACCGGTAACTGCCCCGTGTTTCATTGGCAGTCCTTTCAGGGTAGCCTATGGGGAACGAGGTGTTGGAGGTTTTGAGATCAGGGAAAGCAAGCTAAATTCACCTCCTCTTGCAGTAGGATTGCCATATTTCAAAAGAAGTGTTGAGCTGTTTTTAGCCGCCTTTCAGAAATCCCCTCCGAACGTCAATTCTGCCTTTGGAATCCCAGTAACGTCCGGGAAAATCCGGACATATTGGCAGCCCTATTTTGCAGGTCAGTCCTGAGCAAGTTACTTGGAAGGAAGTCCTACTTAGTTGAATGGGTCTTAGTCGAAATTAAATGTGCTTATGATTACAACTTTGGACAGTCAAACATTAACAAGTACAGTGTTACTTCCTGTCGCCCTGCCAGAGACCAAGTGCTCAGTAGCTATGAGGCTGAATTAATGCCGCTGAACTGAGCATCACTTTTTCACTAATTCCAACCCCCCCTCCATCATTTAGAAGGAAGAGTCCTTGTGAAACCCTTAGTTTGTGGTTAATTCATGTACAGGCCTCAATTACTGACCTTTATGAGAAGGTCTTTTACTCAGCCGAGCCATTCTGAAAATGGAGAAGGAAGCTGCTGGGGAGAATGCATTAAAAATCATACAAAGAAGTGCCTGTTTTACTTGGCCAGAGAAAATAGGAATGAACTCGTTTGAGAGTGAAGTCAGTCTTTCATACGCTCCCTTTTATACCAGCTGAGTGCACTTTTAAAAGTCAAGTTATTCTTTTGTTGGCATTCGGCATTTTGCACTGGTACAGAAGTTACCACATGTTACACTGTATGTCACAACAGGATGTAGCACATTGCAGTTTTTGTACATTCCTAGATGTTTTGCAAGATCTGTCACAAGTAAATTTGAGCTTGTCTAGTTTCAAATTTATTTGATACATGCTGTGAAGAGGTTGGCCTAGTGTACATAGAAGCAAGTACAGTGGTACCTCGGGTTACATACGCTTCAGGTTACATATGCTTCAGGTTACAGACTCCACTAACCCAGAAATAGTGCTTCAGGTTAAGAACTTTGCTTCAGGATGAGAACAGAAATCGTGCTCCGGCGGCGCGGCGGCAGCAGGAGGCCCCATTGGCTAAAGTGGTGCTTCAGGTTAAGAACAGTTTCAGGTTAAATACAGACCTCCGGAACGAATTAAGTACTTAACTCGAGGTACCACTGTATTAAAATGTTTTTTTTGCTGCAGAGTCTTGGGCTTGCCAATCTTTTTTGGACCAGTGAGCACATTTTTAGAGGGCTGTGGGCACCAGTCACAAAATGGCTGCCATGAGGGCATCATATTACACAAAATGGCTGGTGCGAGGGGCATGGAATAACATAACATTAGAAAGAGTACATGGTGAAGCTTTCCCAATAATTATATTTCCATACCAGAAAAGGCTTAACCTGTGGAATTTCTGCCTCCGTTGCAGTGGTTAAAGTTACGAGAATCCTGTTTTCTCCCAGTGCCAACCCTAAACCAAAGCCTAGGCTGCCCCATTAAACACAAAGAGACATACATTGAAGTGGATATGTATACTATTGGACTGTAATTTCACTATACAGTGGGTTATTAATAAGTACCATGTATTTTAGCTCCTATGCAGCAGAAGACATGTCTAAGGCTCTTTACAAAATTTTCACATTTGCCTTTTTGTGTGTGTGTGGAGAGGGAGATAGTCTTCAAAATCCACCCACATTTATTGCGTAGTAGTATTCGCAGAAAATAATTTATAGAGACTACCTGATCTCAGACCAAACCACCATGGGAAAGATGCAACTTGGCTGCTAGGGAGAAAGGAAAGGCAAACTATGGAGATTAAAAGGACTAGAATATAAGACAGAAGCAGGAAAGGTAAATTATTCAGAAGGGTACCTGCACATTTTGTTTTGTAACTTTATTTCTAGGAGGGCTAGAGGCTTACTTCTTTTAAAAAACAAAAGCTTGGAATCTAAGGACCCTGCCTGGAAACACCAGTGAAAGTGCCTGAGGGTGCTTGGTTGGCAACTAGCCATTGTGTTCTCACCTTAAACTCTCAGATGAGCAGAGTTTCCCTCCATACTCATCTCTATTCCTCCATCAATTCCATTGGACCCCACTCCTTCCCAAGATGCTGAGGACTGGAGTCCTGATTAATACAGCAATCGCTGCAAGCAAGGGGAGGGATGTGGCAGACCACGTACATTTACATCCTCTCCTGCTACCTAGTAACCTTGAAAGCAGGGCAGAGAGGGGGACATCCTTTTTATTTTCTGCAATGCTCTGGGGCATTGAGGAAAATTTAAATGGCAGCTAGGTCCAGCTGTCTGATGCTGCTGGACTACTGGGCTGGAAAAGAATGAAAGGGGGATGTCAATGGTGAGCCCTGGTAGCTGCCCAAAGATGTCAGCTGCTGATGCCAGCTCTGATCTTCATTTTACAAAACTGTAGATGGGATATTTGGAATGTGGCTCAGCTGCCAAGAGAGGGGTGTGCCTGAAGAACTCCTAAACTATCTCCTGATAACCAGAGCATCTGTGAGGATGAACGAGGAGGGTTGTCAAATGTTTTGGAGGGCCTGAGACTTTTTGCAGGTGGAGTTTGCAGCGATATTGACAGCAAACTACCTGCAGAGAGAAGACAACAGGGGTGAGATAAGTCAAGTATTCTCTATCTCTGCTGAGCTACAGAAGAACAAACTGAAATCCTAATACTGCTGTGCTTTTAAAGCTCCACATTGTAACCCCGGGCTATGAAGCACATTCTAGATTGGCTATCCTACTACTATGAGCAGTACCCAAATGCAATTTTAAAAAAGTAAACTTAAAAAAGCAGAAATGTAAAAAGTAGTTGCAAGCTGTCCCCTGGCTTGCTGCAGCTGTCCCCTAGCAATAAACATCACATCTGGGAGGAAACAAATTGTTCCAATAGTACTTACGTTCTTTCCCTTTGACTAATATGTACGGTATATGTTTGATAGGATAGCTCCTGGGGTATGAGTGGTCTGGCAGGTTCTTCAGTCAGAAATTGCTTCCCAGGTTTTTCTCGGTGGTGGGTCTGGTAAAGAAGGAAAAAAGAAACCCTGTTATGAACCCAATAGAAGTGGAATAATGTATGCATTTGTCTACAGTGGTATCACGGATTACAGATGTTTCAGGTTACAGACGCTTCAAGTTACAGACTCCGCTAACCCAGAAATAGTACCTCGGGTTAAGAACTTTGCTTCAGGATGAGAACACAAATCGCGCGGCGGTGGTGCAGTGGCAGCGGGAGGCCCCATTAGCTAAAGTGGTACCTCAGGTTAAGAACAGTTTCAGGTTAAGAATGGACCTCCAGAACGAATTAAGTTCTTAACCTGAGGTACCACTATATTAGCAAAATTTATAGGACACCCTTCATAACAGAGTAATCGCAGGACATCTGCCAGCATAGTATCTAACAGCATTATCATTCTGATTACCGTATTAACTTTTTGGGTCACATACTAGAGTTTGTTTGGTTTCAGAGTGACTCATAATACAAATTAAAATGCCTCAAAAACTAAAAGTGCTCATTCTGCCATAACAAAGAAAGGGTCTGTCCTAACCCTGTTTAGGGAAGTTTTTAATGTTTGGTGTTTTATATCGCTTTATAATTATTATAATTATAATTATAATTATTATTAATATTCTGTTGGGAGATGCCCAGAGTGGCTGGAGAAACCCATCCTAATGGGTGGGGTATAAATAAATTATTATTATTATTATTATTATTATTATTATTATTATTATTAAAGATGAACATAAATTAAGATCAAAATGCTCAGATGAATAGGAATATATTCACATGGCGTAGTAAGTTGAACAGGGACGGCAATTAAAGGTGAACAGCAATAGATCCGATAGATTAAGGCATGACACCATTCAAAACTAAAATAAATACTGTAGCTCCAAAGGCGTGGGAGAGCATGAATGTTTTAACTAGGCATTAATAAAGATGTAGCCCTCCATACATCCTGAGAGAGTGAGCGGCACAGCAGGGCCTCCTCTACAGAGAAGGCACTGCCCCACACCAGCACATCGCATGCCAAACACCCTGGTGGGACAGTGAGCTGAGTCTCTATGGTACCCAATGTAATACAACACATATATTAGGACAAACAGCCTATAACAAGATGCATGAGCCCAAATAAGGACAGACTTTCTTTCTGGACTCAAAATGAAGCAATCACACTTCGGAACTTTCTGTATCCATAAATAGTCATTCCAAAATACCTGGAGTTTGCCTGATACTTCTGGGCCAAGTGAAAGCACTAAGAGCTGGGGATTTCTGAAGCCTGTCTTTGTTTCACAGGCTTTGGACAAACAGTCTAGATTAGCAGTGACTTAATAATAATAATAATAGTAATAAACCAACAGCTAAAAAAATAACATTATAGTTTCTTTTGGATCCGAGAGCACCAGAGACTCGTAGTATAGCAGTAATATTTGTTTTGCTTGCAAATAGAGAAGAAGAGCATTTTGGAAGTAAGCTGGAACTCCTAGACCAGGTAGCAAATCACCCAACCCTGAAGCAGATTCTCCAAATAATGTTCATGTAATGATCATGAAACTAACAATAATTCTTTCAAAGCATTAATTCTGCCTTTGCAACAGCAAGCTATCGTTCTGCTTTGGAACACGTTTCTTAAAAGAAAAGCCTGACTAGCTTTTCAGATACCTTTTAATTGCATATCTTTCTAAAGAAATGCCTGAAGTAACTGATCTTATCATTTGTTTCTTCTGTTATTTTACTCCAAGAAGACCCATTTATCCTAAATAGAACCCAACAAGGCAGACACGTATGTACAAAATATTTTTCCCCAATGTGATCCCATTGAGATCCCAAGATCTTGCAGGTAGATCTTAGAAATATTAAATAATCAATACATTTTTTTTTGAAAATATAAAGCATATTTTTATCACTTTAAAGTTTTTTGTAACTTAATTAAAACTTTAAGGTAAGTCTTCCTTGTGACATATCATATTAAAGTTCTGAAGAGATCAGTGTTTTTAGTTTTGGCATATGTCAATACTGGGCTGAGCTTTTAAGGTTTTTGTGTAGTGCGACAAGGCCGAAATTGTCAATTCGTTGAAACTTCAAACCCTCATAACTCAAAAATGGGATGAGATAAAAAGCAAAAAAAAAAACAAACAAAAAAAAAAAACAAACCATTTAAACTTAGGTTTGATCATTCAGCAAGTGTAGAAAACATTAAGAAAATTGGATGACGAGGTAAAAAATTGGATCACTTGATATGGCATCTGCACACCAAGGTAAACTTAACCTGCAGCCAAGTCACAAGTACAAAAGTACCAACCAGCAAGGCTGGGGGTGAGAAAGGGATGCGCTGGCCTGGGATCCACTGGTTCCTGAGCCAGCTCCACCGCTACCACTTGATGGGATCAGGTCTGACTCTGGATTGTACCTGATAGTTGTGCCAGCTCCAGATTGGCACAGCAATTTGCCTGATCCCCCTGCCCTTCAGCCCAGCAAGCATGAGCTGTGGATGTGATGGTCAGCCTGCCAAGGGACTAAGGTGGGTTTTGGATTACAGAACCGACTCTCAACCTTTTTCTCTCCTTGCTATCTCTGCTCATTTCCCAGTCCCTTGCAAATAACTGACAGTTCTTCATTCCATTATTTCTTCCCCCACATTTCCCCCAAGGACACCAGGGTGGCAAACATGAAGTTATCCCATTATATCAGCCCTTAAGAGCATTTATTCGGTTAACAGAAAGATTTTGGATACAAAGAATTTGACACAATCAGTTAATGACATTTCAGCAAAGCGACATACAGGTATCATTTTACTTTGCTAGCTGTTGGAATGTGCTGTGAAATTAAAATAAAGATTTGAAAAGGAGAGTCAAGTTATTCCATAATGTTTTCCCCCTGCTATTCTGTTCATTCCTGAAGGCATGAGATGGTTTTCGGTTATCAAAGAATCTCTTGTTTAAACAACCTAGAAATCCTACCCCCCCTTCCATATTTCCTGAGGGGCTCTGTTAAACATTTACAGCTTTCCTGCACTGGACACTCCCTCAGAGAGCCTTGGAATCCAGATTGACAATGCAGAATGTCCAATTGGTTCCAGGTGTTTTATGGCTAGAAGATTCAGCAGCAGGCTAGCCTGTGTGGAATATTCTGCGCAGTAGATATCTTTGCTGGCACTGAACAGAAATAAAGATACATAATTGTTTCCGATTATGACTGGATGCTGAAAATTCAGAAGCAGAGCAGAGTACAAACAGCTTCCTCTCTCTCCCACGCCCTCGGTATACTGATGTGCAAGGTTACCAACTGAAAGAAAATTCCCCAACCATCTTGCTCTTGTGGCTGGAGTAACAGCAGTTTAATCCATAGATGCCAACGTATGTAGCTTTCTATGGCGTAGGGAGAAGCATCATCACCTAATGCACGCTTGTAAAAGCCCAGGGAGCTGAAAGCAACCCACTGTCTAGCTCTGAGAACTCTCTCCAGGCCACAGTCCTTCTTCAAACTCCAAACGTTTTTGCCTCATCTGGACTGACAAGAACTCTTGTTTGTCCAGATGAACAATAGAGGAAGGACTTTTTTCAGCTGGAACTTACCGGAACTCAGTTCCAGTACCTCAGAGGTGGGCACCACTGCTATTGTAAGAGGTTGAGGGAGGTGGTCAGTTCCTTCACCTCTTTTTTAAAAAAATAGATAAAACAGCACTGGATAGAAGTGTGTGAGTGTGCATAGAAAACTTGCCTACTGCACGAAGGTAACATTTACATTTGTCTGGATGCTTTTGCTACTGAGCCTGCCCACCCCTTCCATGCGGCCCAAGGGAGGTTGCGCAGAAGAGAATATGGCCCTCAGCTTCTCCCCCTTTGTGTTAAAGATTGAGGAGCAAGAGTTGGTTGGCAAAACAAAAACAGCAATACGATACGATAATCTTTCTTGTCATTGTCCCATACAGAACAACGAAATTGAAAAAATCTACATCAGACATTCAAAAACTGACAAGCCTGCTATCCCAACTATCCCAGCCTGGTTAGCCCCTAAAAACTCTGATACTCCATAATCAAATACAATATACTTCCATGGAGACTACCTTACATTGTGTTTAAAACCAAAATCACATTTGGATAGAAACTGTTTCTCAGGCGGCTAGTCCTAGTCTTTATAACACTGTACCGTCTTCCAGAAGGCAGAAGCTGAAAGAGATCATTTCCGGGGTGCGCACTATCCTGCACTATCTCTGCAGCTTTCTTATGGCACCTGGAAGCATAGATTTGATCCAAGGTGGGAAGAGTGCACCTAATTATTATCTCTGCAGTCTTTACAACCCTGGATAGCATTGTTTTTCCCCTGGCCATGCAGCTCCCAAACCACACGCAGAGACCACACATTAATACACTCTCAACAGTACAATGGTAAAATGCCATCAACAGGTCCTTTGAGAGATTATTTTTCCAGAGGATTCTCAGAATATATAACCTCTGCTGTGCTCTCTTCATCAGGTCTTTGCTGTTTTCTCCCAGGTTAGGTTATCTCTCAATTCCATTCCCAGAAATCGAAACACCGAGACCTGTTCCACACACTTCCCCTCAATAAGGAGTGGCTGAATATTCAATTTACATTTCCTAAAGCCCACAAGAATCTCTTTTGGGATTTCAGCAGGAAGCAATGGGCCACACACCAATTACTAATGATGCCATGCAGTGCTTGTTTTCTAAAAAAAATGTTTATGGGTACTCTCATTTTCCTACTCGTGTTGAAATACTACCCCTCAATGAGGCCAAACTTACATTCACAAAATGTTTAGGGGTATGCGTCCCCCCAGAAAAAAGCACTGATGCCATGAGACCAGCTCACAGGTTTTGAGGTTGTAAATTACCTTGAATGCAGGAGTGCATATGACACCCCAATAGTTAAGAGAACAAATCATCCTAAATTCACATTTTAAAAAGCCCATTTGCAGGTGCCCTCGGTCTCTTAGTCACTGTCCGGCACCAGCTATTGTTTAATCTGTTGCTTTCTTCCCCACCAACACACATCATAATTTTTTAATCTTTGCCTTTTGAAAACGGCCATTGTCAGAACACTTCAGGAACCATCAGATTTGTGGATGCACTATAAACCAAAGATTTGAAGCAACAAATATTCCCTTCATTCTTTGTTTTGATTGCTTGGGCCTGACTTTCCCAGCAGCAGAAACATTTTAGTAGTGTTAATCCAGAAATATACAAACTGATCTGAGCATCAGTGCAACTAGGAAATTGTGTTTTGTGTGTGTACGTAGTTTTCCCCTCTAGGAATGTAATAAGAAGGTGGGGCTAAAAGACAAAATGCACAATAAGATAAGGCATACAGCAGAGCCTTTGCAAATATTACAGTTGAGGAAGAGGGAAAATGAAAACCAGCCCAGTAAAGCTTACCGGAATTAGGAATGAAGCCTTGCAAAACAACTGGTCAGCAAATGAGCACAAATACCTGACCGCAAACTTGTTCTTGATTCCACAACTTCCGTTTTCTGTGGCCTGGGAATTTTGAAACGCTGGACATGTCCCAGTGGGGAGTTTTGCTGTAAGCACGCCATTGAAATGAATGGGAGCTGCTCAAGCTGCTGTGCAACACCCATTCATCTTAAGGTGGACTGGTGCTACTGAGCATCCCAGTGGGGTTATGCATGCTTAAGAGCAGTGGGATGCTCCTGCTTGCTTCACTCACCAACCTTCTTTGACCCACTCCTTCCCTTTATACCTTGCCAGTCTACCAGCTCAGCACATTGTAGTTTGTAGTGCCATCTGTCTGTGGCAATGAAAACTGCAGCAACACAACACCCTTACAATTTTATATATGTACAAGAGACAAGCTGATCTATTCAAAGGATTCCCTGGCTTCTTTGCAAAATTATAAATACACATCCCTCTAAGGAATATTTCCTTTTTTTCTTCCCTCCTCTTTTTATGGTTTTTTTAAAAGTGAAAAATAAAATATGTATATTCTATAATAGCACATTGCAGTATATTTTCTGCAGTATAGTGGTACCTCGAGTTACAAACACCTTGGGTTACTAGTATATTATATATATATTAACTGTTAAGAAATTGAGATGTATGTAATGAATGAAAAAGAAAAATGAATTAAAAAATGTAAAAAGACAAAACAAACAACACCTCGGGTTACATACACTTCAGGTTACAGACTCCGCTAACCTGGAAGTAGTACCTCAGGTTAAGAACTTTACCTCAGGATGAGAACAGAAATCGTGTGGTGGCGGTGCGGTGGCAGCGGGAAGCCCCATTAGCTATAGTGGTACCTTAGGTTAAGAACGGTTTCAGGTTAAGAAAGGAATTAAGTTCGTAACCAGAGGTACCACTGTACAGTGTATCTTCCACAACATAGTATTTTTCTGTTGTATATGTGCAAAAACCTATCTAGGGATGAAAAAGTCATGTATTTATTTTATTCTTGATTTGTAATTTTAAGAGAGAGAAATTGGAATGAAGTATTTTGCCAGCTTTTTTATTTATTTTTTAAAAACCTCATTTTTGTTTTTCTAGTTGCTTATGTACCAATCCCAAATGAATTCACTGCTTCCTGTCATATTTGTTCTGCTTAAACCCTAACCTGGTTTTCCATAGTGGAAGCTCCAAAATGTGGGCCAATTTAAGTCCGGAATATAAATGTGTCCTAATTTTAGGATCATTTCACTAGGGATCTTTGTCATAATGATTCTTAAGTACCAGTTTACATCTCCCAAATGTCTAACCATTAAGTTATAGTGCATGTTAACAAGCATGGCATGATGGGAGATTTGAGGAGTCAAACATGCCATTATCTGAGACTCCTGAACCAAAGCTGGAACGGCACAGCAATTACTCTGACCACATTACAACATAATTTCCAAGTTGTCTTGAGGATTTGTAATTTGTAATTTATCATCAGAGCCGGATGGCCTACTTGGGATAAATTTGAATCGACTTTGAGGAGCTGACTGGCATAACATAACAAAACATTCGGCTACATATTCTGGTGGCGCAAGGCCTGGAAGTTGGTTGGTTGGGTTTTACATACAGGCAAACTTGCGTGTAGGGCAAGCATAGGCAAACTCGGCCCTCCAGATGTTTTGGGACTACAATTCCCATCATCCCTGACCACTGGTCCTGTTAGCTAGGGGTGATGGGAGTTGTAGTCCCAAAAACATCTGGAGGGCCGAGTTTGCCTTTCCTGGTGTAAGGCCCTTAGAAACGAATCTCAGTGCGTTGGGTTTTGGTGAACATGTGTGCGAAACAAAAACAGGGGAGGTAACTTGGTCGGCATCCGTCTGCCTCGGAAGATGATTGAGGTGTGCACCTTTGGGAGTGAAGTCAAACTGTTGGAAAGTTACAGCGCCTGCTGTGAACAGAGTCTGTTATGGGAGAGACATGTTTTGTTGCAGCTGGGGCAGGTGAAGGCGTCCAGTTGTGCTGCTGCGGATGCACCATGGAGTTTATTTTCTCTGCACTCCTCCCAGCAGTCGTCCCTCCTCTGGTCACTGCTATAGATACACGACCTGACTGTCTCCAGGCATTGCGGTCGTCTGCAAAGGATTCCCACACTTACAGCAATAAGTGGTCAGAGTTGATAGAAATTGTAGTTTAAAATCTCTGCATGGCACCAGATTGGGGAAAGCTAGCTTACTATGTTGCTTGCGACTGTCACAGATGGGAACAGGGGTGTAAGGCATCCGTCCCTGAAATTGGAAGCTGAAGCCTCTGGATTGTCTAGAGTTGTTATGTTTACAGAGAGCCTGGCCTTCTGCCTTTTCCTGAGTGGTCAATAGAGCAGTACCTTCTGTTTATTGCATTCCCCCCCTTCAGGTGCTCACTTCCAGTCTCCAGCCCCAGCAACTAACATCTTACACACTTTCTCCCTGATCCCTTCCATCCCTAGGCTGAGGTAATCCGGTCCACAGCAGAATGATTCCAGATCTCACTGTTCTGTTTAGATGATTTAATTGGGACCAATTCCAAAGCTGTCAGTAATTTTGCAATAGCAGGAGTGGCTTGTGGCCTCTTTGAAGACTCTGCTAAAATAGGAGGTCTGCACCCGGTTCTACCTTGCTGAGGAAAATTCGAGACAGGTTGAAATCTCAAGGTAGATTTAAAATAAAAATAAAAATGCACAAATGAACGCAACCCTGAATTTCCACTTTTTCCCTCTGTCCCCCCTGCCACAGACAAAAGGTATGCATTTCCCAGCTGCTCCTACCAGATGTCATCTGAGAAACTGCTGGATAAGCCATTTTTAAAACATTTTAAGCTGTTCTGGAAGCCTTCAGGCAGAGTAGCAGCCTACTCGATCCTGGTAATAAATAGTAATAAATTAATATAGCTTCAGGCGCACTCTCCACCTGCTTGAGTTGGAACTGAAGCTGGAAATAGTTTGGCAGCTTGAATGTAGCTGGAGAAGGCAGAGGAGGTCTGAGTTTTGCAGCTGGATGGTAAAGGAAAGATCTGAGGTGGGGGATCCAAGCATAGGCGGCTGCTTTCGAGGAACCGATGCTCTTTTAAAGGCTAGTAAAGGGATGTGGGTGGCGCTGTGGTCTAAACCACTGAGCCTAGGGCTTGCAGATCAGAAGGTCGACGGTTCTAATCCCCGCGATGGGGTGAGCTCCCGTTGCTCGGTCCCAGCTCCTGCCCACCTAGCAGTTTGAAAGCACGTCAAAGTGCAAGTAGATAAATAGGTACCGTTCCGGTGGGAAGGTAAACGGCGTTTCCGTGCGCTGCTCTGGTTTGCCAGAAGCAGCTTAGTCATGCTGGCCACATGACCCGGAAGCTGTATGCCGGCTCCCTCGGCCAATAAAGCGAGATGAACGCCGCAACCCCAGAGTCATCCATGACTGGACCTAACAGTCAGGGGTCCCTTTACCTTCACAGTGTGTAGGTGCTTGCTTTCTCCCTCCTGGACAGGTTGTATACTGGTAAATATGAAACAGAGATTAGAAAAGGCACTATAAGTCTCAAGTACTCCTCAAGGAATCGGACCTTGTAAAAGGCTGTCCTGGGACTTTGGTTTGCTTCTTTTTGTCACTGAATTCCCTTTTCTAAACCAGCGTTGTGATTCTGGACAATGCATCCTTTTCAGGCAGTATTTGCGGAAACGGTGTATGGCTGGAGTGGTTTGCCTTTTTCTGCTTCTAGCCCTAGCTTAATTTCAGAATATATTGAATGTTGAAAGGAGGAAATGCTGCATTTTTTTCTTGCTCACTTTTTCGTGAGTTTGGCAGTGAATTTCTCAAAGGAAAAGTCTTGGCTGTGTGCTTGCCTGAAGATCACACTGACTGAATCCTTCCCCAAACCTAGAAGAAATTCTCCCTAATCTCAGATATGAGAGGCTGGTTATGATTACTCACTGGAGTGATGTACTCTGAGCAAAGATGAAGACTTCATGATTTCATTACTGAACCATGCATTGCAAATACGTTCTGCTGTGTTTGGATGTGCTCTGGCTCAAATCAAACAATCATTTCTGTCTGTTGGTTGGAAATACTTCATTCTTTCAGTTTAGAGAGAAAGGTGTTTTGGATAATGAAAATGTAAACTAAATTTATTTTTTGGTGTGGAAGAAAACTGCATGCAACCGAAAGTAAGAGTTCCTCACATTTTAAAAGTTTTGTCTGTTTTCTTTTTGTGGTTTTTTTTTGCAATGAAAGTATCAGGTACATGAATTTTAAAAAAACATGTCATGTGGTTTGGCTCAATTTCTGCATAAGATGGATGGAGCCAATCATGTCTGAATATCATACTTAGACTATCTTACATGGAAGCTCCTCCCCCATCCATAGATTTGCAGAGAACAATCCATTTTGTTTTAGAGAGGAAACAGTAGCACTCTGCATATGTTTAATGACACATTTTCTTAAATAGCTGTTATACAAGATCCATTGTGATGAAAACTGCAAGGTTACAAACTGCAGCCCTACCAGTCAAAACATTGCCAGCCACCACTGTGAGATAGATAGATGACAGATAGACACACACAACATGCTTCACATTTTGAGAGCAAGCAGAGGCAGATTTAGGGCAGCGTGACTGGTTCCACTGCAGGTAAAAAAGGTAAAGGTAAAGGACCCCTGGACAGTTAAAGTCCCGTCAAAGGCAACTATGGGGTGCGGTGCTCATCTTGCTTTCAGGCCAAGGGAGCTGGTGTGTGTCCACAGACAGTTTTCCGGGTCATGTGGCCAGCATGACTAAACTGCTTCTGGCGCAACGGGACACCGTGACGGAAACCAGAGCGCACAGAAATGCCGTTTACCTTCCCACCACAGTGGTACCTATTTATCTACTTGCACTGGTATGCTTTCGAACTGCTAGGTTGGCAGGACCTGGGACAGAGCAACGGGAGCTCACCCCATCGCCGGGTTTCAAACTGCTGACCTTCTGATCGACAAGCCTGAGAGGCGCAGAGGTTTAGACCATAGCGCCACCCACATCCCACTGCACTGTGTGCCCAGTCTAGGGGGTGCTGCAGGGCATTGCAACTATAATGTAGTGAATTGAGCGGAATGTAAGGCGAGAGGTGAGGAGCACCAAACTTTGGGTGGCAGACATCCAGCAAGGCAGAAAGACAATTAAAGTCTTTCGAGCAACATCAGCTCCCCTAAAGGCAAACAGCATGTTTTGCAGTATTTTATGCATCGTGACTGGCCATTGTTTTTATTGATTATAGTTTAGCAATTCTTTATTTTAGTTAGGAGTTAACTGTTTTATTATTATGCTGACATTTATTGTTTACTATTGTATTCTAATGGATTATTGAATATTGCTTATTTGATGTAAGTTGTTTATTCAAAAGTTATGTCTTTATCATGACTTTTTGTAAGGGATCAGATTGTTATTAGGTGTGCGATCTTTGCTGTCTATTTTGTTGTTTCTTTGGCTTGCAAACCGCCTTGTGTATAGCAATACAGAATGGCGGTATGCAAATTAAAAGTGAAATGAAAAAGTGAAAATGAAATAAAATGCTACTGGTAGCAGCAACAGCAGCAACAGCAAGAATAATAATAATCCACTGTTCTCCTAAAAGTATCCTCAGCAGAATAAAAAAAAACTTTATCTACTTAGCTCATTTCAGTCTCCATTGCTCACTGTGTTTCTGCGCTGCCAGACTGTTTCTTCTCAGCCATCACTAAAGCGCGTGCAGTGTATTAATAATGAGGAGCCATCAGTCATAAAAAAACACATTAAAGAAACAATTTCAATATTAGTTATTCAACAGCCTAAGAACCTAGTTAAGCAACACAATATCATCCCCTTCAGATGAGACTTTCCATAAGTCAACAGACATCCTGGTGCTGCTGGCCTATCTGTGAGCCAGGGCTAAATGCCCTGTGCTTTTCCATCGCTGAAGTGATTTTTGTAAGCGCTCCCATGAAACAGAGCAACAGCTCCAGGGAAGTATCAATAAATACAATCCCATAGCGCGAGCTGGGAGAAATGTCAGTGATTAGCTTCAAGCTGCACTATAAAGCCTGAGATATTAACAGCATCACAAAAAGGCAATGAACGGCAGAAAACGACCCTCGGATTCTGGAGTTTTAATGGAAATAAGAGCGTAGGGAAGATGAAAAGGCTATTGAGCAGAGGCGGGGGCTGCTGTGCCCTGAATTCAGTACAGATTAGCTGGTGTTCTCATTTACATGACTGGCAAATTCTGTCAGAAAAGCAAAGGACAGGTTTGGTTTGGTCCATATGAATGCACACTTACTAATCCGTGCCACGAAGATTTGTTTTCAGTGACTTCCAATTAGCCATGGGTGAATGTGTCCGCTTCAGTTTACCCAAGGACTCAAGTGCTCTGGAAAATACATTTCCCAGGTCCCTGGCACCTGGTAGCATGTTCAAAGCAGGAATCTGGAGATTTTTGGCGAGGAGGATTGGAAGTCTTGAGGGAGAGGCCCTTAAGCCGGTCGTACTCTCCGTTATGTCATTGGGAGTGTGACTAGCTCTGACGTCAAGGAAAATTCCAGCGTGTTTTGGGAAAACAGCTGGGTGCCAGATTAGAACCGAACTGAGGTGATTTTCCCCATCGCTAGGAATTTCCAATCTATTGTACGAAAGATTAATTTTTTGGAGGAGTAATCAGGAAAGCACATGGTCTACTGGCCGAATACAGAAAAGTTGCTGCCTGAGCTGTAACCAGTGTGTTTATTGAATCAGGTGCTGACATCCGCATGATGAGGAGGAGAATTATTCAGAGCTCATTTCTATTCAGGCTGGCAGTGTGAAAAGGGAGACTGCTAGAAGGCGAGAGGGAAACAGGGAAAGTGGGATGGCGCACAAAGCCACTGCCTGCTCTGTTTTTTTGCCTGTGCATGAACTTCTTTGATACTGGTGGATGGCTTGTTAGTACAGTGAACCATAGGTGTTGTTGATCTTCCTACGCATCTCCCTCCTGCCCTGCTTGTGTCAGCATCCCTTGTATTTAACCAAGCATAGCCTTAAACATTTATCTGATGAAAATAGGGACATCCTATTTAAGTAATTTATTATCAATAATATTATATTCATACCCCACCCATCCGGCTGGGTTGCCCCAGACACTCTGGGCGGCTTCCAAAATACATAAACACTTAATAAAACATTAAATGTTTGTTTTTTTAAATGTCCCTATACAGAGCTGCGTTCCAATTTCTTCTAAAGGTTGGATAGGCTTGGGAGTCGCATAACTCCATACTCCTCCAACATTTCTCTGATGAAATTAGGGACGTCCTAAGGAAAAGCGGGGCATTCCGGGATCAAATCTCCCCCCCCCCCCATATATAGACATCTTTATTGGTTTTTCAATTAGTTTACAGCCATCCTTTTCATACACGTCAATATTCACAATAAACAATTGGACACAATGAGCATTCCAACGTTTAACATGTATGCATAAACTAAAGAGAAAGTAAATATGTTATTTATCTACTTATTTTGCTGTTACTTCAGTGCAAACTTCCTTCCACCTCTTACCTGGGTCCATGGAATTCTATGTTATATGCCTTTCCAATTGTATCTAATATTCTATTTACCATCTTTTCCACTGTTTCCACTAGTTGTCTTTACAAGAGTCATTCTAGCCCAGTCAAAAAAATTAAATTGCTGCAGTAGTCTCCCATATATTTTTTGAATTTACTCCAATTGTTGTTGAATTTTTGGTACTCTTCGTAAGAGACTGCCCTGTCAGCATGTTCATCTCTGCGTATTCCATCAACTTCACTTGCCAGTCCCTCTTCGTTAGAATTTGGTCTCCTTTCCAGTTTTGTGCTAACAATACTCTCACTGCCGTGGTGGCGTACATAAAAAACTTCTTCAGATCTTCAAATCATCCCCAATGATTCTGAAAAGGAAAACTTCTGGCTTTTTGGGAAATGATAATTTAAACATCTTTTTTTTAACTCATTGTAAATTATATCCATTCCGGGATCAAATCTGAAACCGGGGTGGATTCTGTAAATCCGGGACTGTCCCTGGAAGCTAGGGACACTTGGAGAGTCTTTGAGTGCCTGTTCCAGAACACTGAAAAGAACAAACTATTATAATCTATAGTGGCCACTGTATGCATGAAAAGAGAACCATCTAGGCATGACAGCTGTGATTAATCTTGAATTGTTTTGTAGACAGATGAAAGAGGGCACTGGAAGACTTTTCATGAACAGGAAAATTGGTCAAAAGTCTTAATAAGGAAAAATGGTTCTATGTAATCACATGATATTATGACGAGGGCTGATCTGAAGAGCCAAATGATTTTGATTGGTTCAGGGTGATGACACTGGGTTGCAGCTGTTAAGATTGCTGTGGTCCTTCAATTATTGGTGAAATGAAATGACATGTGCAATCTGGAAGAGTATTAAAAAACATTGCTTTGGATGTGGTTCTTTGTACATTTGTATTTCAATAAAGGTCTATCTTTTTCACTTGCAGCTTGCATCCTGTTCTTTTGGTTTTCTGTGATGGCAACCTCCAGCCTAGGAACACCTTTTTAAAATTTCTGCAACAAGTATGCTGGATCCATCCCCATTTCTGCTCCCATCACCCTTCATGAGCTGGAGGGTCAGCTTCTGAGGACACAGCTATACAGCTGCAAATAAAACGTTTTAAGTGTGTTGTAAAATGCATTATACAAATGTGACACTAGATGGCAATGGTGAGCTATGGCAAATTCAATATAGATTTTCAAAACTTTTTTTATACGTCTAGATCCCGCCTGAAGTGAGGATCCTCCTGTACTTGTGGGTGTTGCATTTTAGAAGTCTGGAAAATCAGGTACTGAAAAATGTAGGGGCTGATATCCACCCTCCAACGTACGGAGGGTGATGGCAGGAACAGCAGTGGGTACGTGGGTGGGTGGGTGGAAGTAGCACATTCAGTCTCACTGCAGCATCCAGTGTCTACTTAACTGAGCACACCGAAGATCTCTATGCGTATGATCCTGGGAAGCGGTGGGTGGGAACTGTGTAGGCTATGCCAACATTAAAGGTAAAGGTAAAGGGACCCCTGACCATTAGGTCCAGTCGTGACCGACTCTGGGGTTCCACGCTCATCTCGCTCTATAAGCCGAGGGAGCTGGCGTTTGTCCGCAGACAGCTTCCAGGTCATGTGGCCAGCATGACTAAGCCACTTCTGGCGAACCAGAGCAGCACACAGAAACGCCGTTTACCTTCCCGCCGGAGCGGTACCTATTTATCTACTTGCACTTTGACGTGCTTTCAAAGGTTGGCAGGAGCAGGGACCAAGCAACGGGAGCTCACCCCGTCGCGGGGATTCGAACCGCCGACCTTCTGATCGGCAAGTCCTAGGCTCTGTGGTTTAACCCACAGCGCCACCCGCGTCCCATGCCAACATTATTAGCCCCTTAATCCAGAGACTGAGGGAGAGTGGCTTGGTTAAAGCCACCTGGCAAAGTCTTAGAAGAGGCGAGGCTTGAAGAAGGGGCTTTCAGATGCTTAACTTACTCTCTGAGCTAACACGCTACACCCCTTTCCCCATATCTTTCTGCTGGGCGCTGTTAAAATGGTTCAGAAGCGGTCACAGTTCAGATTCTGAACTCCTGAGAAATCTGCATTTGGCAATGCACCCCCACATTCTGTCTCTCCTGTGAAATATTGACAGTCAGATAAACAGATGTTGTTGCCATAGTGACCGTAGCAGTAAGGCTGAAAATGGGATCAGGAAGAGGGTGAGTTAAACCAAGGGAATCTAATCCTCTCCTGTTTGCAACAAGAAACCGACAGAACTCTTCGACAATTTGTTTCCGCCAGTTCTCGCAAAACATGTAGGAAGCATCATTAGCTCAAAGTATCCAATGATTGCCCAATACTTTTGGAAGTTAGAGAAAGCAAGATTTATCTTGTAAACCTCTAGCTGTTTCAGTCATGACTCCAGCACAATCAATCACTTCTGAATGGGGGGGCCAGGAAAGGATGGTACAATCCTTTAAGATTTTGTTGGTGTTCCTCCTTCCCCCCATAATCAAATATTTAGTTAAATATCACCCTATGGATTTCTTCTTTACTGTAAAATTGTTCAGACTTATCTGTTCCGTTTTCTCAGATGTATGGTAACAGAACGGTTGCCTGCAAACTCTGTTAGTGAGTCAGATCTGCTAGAGTTAATGTGGGGTGGGGAACCTCTGGCCCTCCAGATTTTGCTAAGACTACAACTCCCATCATCCCTGACCATTGGCCATGCTTATCTATGGCCGATAGATGCTGGAGGCCAACTATATATGGAGGAACACTGGTTCCCCATCTCTCACATCATATTGTTATCTCCCGCTTGGACTACTGCAATGCACTCTACATGGGACTACCTTTGAAGGTGACCCGGAAACTGCAATTAATCCAGAATGTGGCAACTAGACTGGTGACTGGGAGTGGCCGCCAGGACCACATAACACCGGTCCTGAGAGATCTGCATTGGCTCCCAGTATGTTTCTGAGCACAATTCAAAGTGTTGGTGCCGACCTTTAAAGCCCTAAGTGGCCTCGGTCCTGTATACCTGAAGGAGCGTCTCCACCCCCATCGTTCTGCCCGGACACTGAGATCCAGAGCCGAGGGCCTTCTGGCAGTTCCCTCATTGCGAGAAGTGAGGTTACAGGGAACCAGACAGAGGGCTTTCTTGGTAGTGGCGCCCGCCCTGTGGAATGCCCTCCCATCAGATGTCAAGGAAATAAGCAGCTATCTTATTTTTAAAAGACATCTGAAGGCAGCCCTGTTTAGGAAAGTTTTTAATATTTAATGCTGTATTGTTTGTAACACTTGATTGGGAGCCGCCCAGGGTGGCTGGGGAAACTCAGCCAGATTGTTGTTTAGTCGTTTAGTCGTGTCCGACTCTTTGTGACCCCATGGACCAGAGCACGCCAGGCACTCCTGTCTTCCACTGCCTCCCGCAGTTTGGTCAGACTCACGTTTGTAGCTTCGAGAACACTGTCCAACCATCTCGTTCTCTGTCGTCCCCTTCTCCTTCTGCCCTCCATCTTTCCCAGCATCAGGGTCTTTTCCAGGGAGTCTTCTCTTCTCGTGAAGTGGCCAAAGTATTGGAGCCTCAGCTTCATCATCTGTCCTTCCAGTGAGCACTCAGGGCTGATTTCCTTCAGAATGGATAGGTTTGATCTTCTTGCAGTCCATGGGACTCTCAAGAGTCTCCTCCAGCACCATTATTCAAAAGCATCAATTCTTCGACGATCAGCCTTCTTTATGGTCCAGCTCTCACTTCCATACATCACTACTGGGAAAACCACTCAGCCAGATGGGTGGAGTATAAATATATTATTATTATTATTATTATTATTATTATTATTATTATTATTGTGAGCTGCTTCTTAATGGGGCTTATTACATGAATACAATGGTGAGGATCATAAGTGAATGTAACGCTGAGCCTTTTAACGGTGCCAATTATTCCTGGGAATCCTAATGTTCTATCTAATGCAGCAGTTGTTTTATTTTTATTCAGTGGAATACATATGAAGGAATACAGTCTATGCATTTCCCTTCCTTTTGCTACACACGTACACAATATTTAGGGTGAGCTGGGGCAATATGTTTTTTTTACCAGTGAACACAGTATCATCAAATAAGCATATTTATTGTTAGTTCATTTCTATGAGAACTGCAATACCCACCGAGGCACTTAGTTGATACAGGAACGAAACACCCGAACTCTGCAATTATGTTGCTGCTTACCCTGAATTAATGCCACCCACATTTTACAGATCTTTCCAAATTATTTCATCGTATCTTAAAATCCATTCAAATGCATTGCCTTGAATTTTTATTTTGAGCACAAGTCTTTCGCAAATGCCACCTGCATTGAATACTGAAAGGATCTCTTAGCTGTGAATTATATTACATCTCCCCCAAGTGGATGGCTGCAAACACTGCAGTTCTGTAGATACAGTTATCACTGCAGTGATGCTGAAAAAGTGTCATTACAAGACCTGATAGATACTGTGGTGTGGTGGTGGTTATAATCCTTATAAACCATCTCATCTTTGAACTATGCTATTTCCAAACGATGCTAAAACTGAGTGTCAACCTTATATAACCATAACAGCACATTATGGCCACCGCAAGAGGGAAGTATCTATAGACTTTGAGTAAACCAGAGGTTTGCAACAGCAACAGCAAAAACAAAAGCTGTTTGGGGGGACCCTGAACAGGATTACTTCCCACTGAAACAAAATGTTGCAGGTATTTTAAAAGTATTTTTAAAAGTAAGGATATCTAAGCATGCACACACATATAATCTGACATAATTAATAATCTGACATAATTAAATAATCTTACAAAATTAAAGCTAACATAAAAACACAATTAAAAAATATATATTGAGACCCATCCATTCCTTTGAGGGGACGTTTACAATAAATAACCTGCTACAGAGTTAAGGGTTCCCAGCATTTTATTAACTTATTGACCTCCCACACTCATCAGATTTGGAGCCCCTACACCTGCTTTAAAGGAAAAAAACAAGATGTCAGGAAATGCCTGTTTTCTATAGTCTTTGGGTTTGCCCACTGTGTGTTTGCAACAGGTTGCATTCTTATTTAATTTGCATAGTCCGTATGATGTTACCCCCAAGCAATGCCAGTCTTGCTGCTCCCCGAGAACCCCTCATAAATTCTGGTCTACCTGATATGGCGATAAACTGGTAAACTGGGGAAATTGGGCTCTATCTGCAGATTATTTGTTCTGGTGCTTTTGGATGGGTGGATTTTCTGCTACGTCCCTTTCCTCTTGCACAACTTCCTCAGTGTTCTCATGCCTTTTCTGGTTATGTATCTAACTAGTTTCAGCGCATTCCTCCTGCTGAATGGAGGAATATTGAGAATGGAGTAATATTGAGAATGGAGGAATATTGAGCTAGCTCAATATTTCTTTTGACCCTTTAAAGGTGAAGGTAAAGGGACCCCTGACCATTAGGTCTAGTCGTGGCCGACTCTGGGGTTGCGGCACTCATCTCGCTTTACTGGCAGAGGGAGTCGGCGTACAGCTTCCAGGTCATGTGGCCAGCATGACTAAGCCGCTTCTGGCGAACCAGAGCAGCACATGGAAACGCCGTTTACCTTCCCGCCAGAGTGGTACCTATTTATCTACTTGCACTTTGACGTGCTTTCAAACTGCTAGGTTGGCAGTAGCAGGGACCGAACAACGGTAGCTCACCCCATCGCGGGGATTCGAACCACCGACCTTCTGATCGGCAAGTCCTAGGCTCTGTGGTTTAACCCACAGCACCACCCGATTTCCACAAAACCAGAAAACTGCAGAAGTGTGTGCTGAGAATCTGCAATTGCCAGATTGTGTGATTTGGCACACTTTCTGGGCAGAAAAGAAACTTTCCATTTAAAACAACAAGAAGAAGAAGAACCAAGGTGTAGGTGTAACTAGCACACACCTAGCCCGATACTTAATAGACATAACAGAATCGATAAATTAGCACAAAAGGGAACACCTACTGGATGAAAGTTGTCCCTCATAAACTGCCACACACTGGTAAGACTTTGGGGAGGAGAAAAAGGATCCCAGCCAGGGGTGCAGCTGGGACTGGGCCACACAGGGGCAAGATGGGAATGGGGAAAGAGGGGCTGGGGTAGGTAATACTCACGGGTGACAGAGGTTGATGAAGGGACAGGTGCCAGTGCAGAGGAAGTCGAGCAGGGCGACCCCTGGCCAGAGCCAGAGAGGCCCTGTCCCCATGAACATGGAGGGTCCTGAGATGTAGGGAGCAGCAGGCTGGGCACTCCAGGAAGCAGAGTCAGGCCAGGGCCTGCAGCCCAATTCACTAGCTGATCAGGTGGGGTAGTAGGCAAGTGATTCTTCGGCTGGGGAAGCTGAAAGCAGGTGAGGGTCACCTGCCTCATCAAGCCCAGATGCAGCAATCAGCAGGCACAGTATCAGAAGGCAGCAAAGCGGAGGTGTTGTGTCTGCTCAGCTGCCCATGTTGAAATTCTGCTCAGTATTGATCCAGTCAACAATGTCTAGGCAACACAATGACCGTATATATCCGTAATAGACAATCTTTATAGAATTCCTTCAAATCATAAAAAGTTCAAAATGAAATCTTTAGTCTCAAAGTCTCTGAAAATCTTTAAACGAGGCGAGGTACCAAACTTAGAACGGTGGAAGACAAGCTGTGAAGCTTTGTGTGTTCAACAGTGATGTCCAACACTGAACAGTAATTCTGGATATTGACTACTGTTTTGTAGAATTCTTCATCAGCGTGGTGGGTGGATATAGAATGCTTCATAAACCCATCTTATTTCGAATGGATGTATATAAATGAAAATCTCAAATGCTGTGGAACAGCAGTGACTACATTATTACACGAGGCAATTATATTTCATCCAGCACTGCTTTACTGCTACTGAAGGCAAATGAACATAATGGTTGCGAATGAAATATATTTGGTTGGCACTGTCCATAAGAAATCCAGTTGCAGCAGACTTAAGCTTATAATAAGCCTAAAACCTTAACAATAAGCGTGCTATGTGCACCACACCAGAAGGAAAAGAGAAAGAAAAAGGGAAGCCCAGGCTCCTTCTGGCCTCTTATTATAGTCAGCATGACCTTGACAGAAGAGATAACCAGTTTAAACCAGCTGTACTCAGCTTCTCAGAAGGAATAACCCAAACATCATGAACCTTCTGCTTGTTTCTTTCACACAGAGAAGCTTCCAGAACCCTCTTGAATTAACTAGAATAGGAAAGATCTCTACACATCAGATCAATACTTTCTATACTAAGAAAGGCAAACTGACAGGACCTTGCCTTGGGCCTTTAACAGTTTCTACTTCAGGTGTGACACTGGGCTGCATCCTGACTTCAGACTTGGATCGACTCTGAACCTCGTTTCCTGACTTTCGGCCTTCAACGTTGGATCTCGGACTGTCAACCCTGTCAAAATCAACCCTCGGATTTTGGACTTGGTCTTGGTCACACTGTCTGTCTGCCAGGGGGTCAGCACATATACTAATAATATGTGCGAATGCAGACTGTTTCTGTCGAATTTAAATGTGAGGAAAGTGGATGAACAGCTAAATAATGCCCAAATTTGGCTAGCATTAAAATGTGGCTAGCATTAAAATGGCCGCTCACTGGGTCCAGCGGTGGGCGGCTTTTGTGGCTTCCCCGTCTTCCTGAAGCCACACTGTTCCGCAGTGGCCCCATATTCCCCTGAGAGGGAGACACACCCAATGCCTATGCCAAGGTTTCCTGCATCTGAAATTCAATAAAGTTGTGGCCATTTTAATCCCAAAAGATGTTGTCTGACTGATCCCAAAGTCTGGCTCCCAAAAAGGGGGGGGGGGGGGCTGTGCCTGGGTACACAATTATCTGCGCTGTTTAGCATTGCTGTTAAAGAGGAAACCGGCTTTCTCTAGAGAACGTGCTCAAAAATGCCATAAATACATCCATAGTGGGTAACTATAAAGCTAAAGGAGATCAAATGATAAAGCACAGATATGAACTCTTTATCTAGCTCTGATTTATGTCTGCTTTCACAGTAAATTCTTTGTGGGCTGTTCACAACCACAAGAGACACACTAGCTCCATCTACTGGTATACAAAAATACAACTACTGCTGGGTTTATAATTGTGGTCTGTTATTTAATGTCACTCCTGAATGTCACAGTCATCAGGCTATATGTTTTGTTTAGTGAAGACAGGGAGTGTCTGTACAGTAGCAGCAGCCACGGCCAGTTTGGACATGTGTCTCCGCTCCCCCCAGGACACGTCCTTTTTCAAGGGTGAATTTTCTGTCCAGTTGAATTTTTAAACATTTGCCAAAATGTCCCTAGCTATGCTTTCTGGATGAGACAGAGACATAACTTGTGGTTGAAGACTTGCTTTCTTCACTTCTCCTGCCCCCATCCTCAGCAATATATCACAGCTTCTATAGCCTACATATAGTAGGGATATTTAAAATGAGTCTCATCATGGCATCCTCTTTTTTGCTCTTCAAAATATGGCAACCCTACACACACTTTTTCTCTTAAGGAGCTCAAGGTGGTGAACAGCGTTCTCCTCACAATGGCCCTGGTGAGGTAGGTTGAGAGACTGTGACTGGTAAAAGGTCACCCATCCAGTTTCATGGCTGTGTGAAGCTAAACCGGAAGATTGGAAAAAGATGCATCAAATATTTATTTGTGATGGTGAGGTTTCAACGGCCGTAGGCTGGGAGCATCAACCCTGTTAGCCTTCTTGTTGTCCCTCCTTACAGCATAGTTGGATGTCCAAGGCTGGTTGAAACTGAGCTCATGGTGGTTGCAGATATCCGTAAACTTAAAGGATGCAGTCAAGCAGGCCAGTGGAATCTATTCCAATCTGTTAACATGGCATAGCTGTCAACCGTCCCTTATTTGGTGGAAAAGACCCTTATCCCAGCGCTGTGTCCCGCTGCTGTCCCTTATTGCTGATGTCCCTTAAATTTCCCGGGTTTCAAAGGAAGCAGCTCCTCTCCCTCCCTCCCTGCCGGCCAGGGAGGAGGGAGGCTCCAACTGTGTTGCTTGGCTGCATTGCTGACCCAATAAGGAGTCTAAGAATGACTGGGGGGTGGAGCTTGCATGCCTTGTGCCAATCAAATCGGCCGCGTTGACTGGGGACTCGCCTTTGCTCAGCGCTTCCCAGCAGAGAGGTGACAGTGGTTTTCCTTGCTGCATCCCCTTTGCCGGGTTGCTGTGCTGTGGGATCCACCACTTGAGGCTTTGTTTGGCTGCTGGCTGGGCTTTCTGCCTTTGGCTTGGAGGGGCTCAGAAGTTGAACATATCTGTGCTTGGAAAATCCCTTATTTTGACTGCTGGTCCCTTATTTTCAAATCTGTAAGTTGACAGCTATGTAACATGACTGTATAATCGGCAGTACAGCATGCAAGACAGGCATGGGGACCCGACTGTCAAGTGTTTGGGAAGTGCAGTGCAAAATGCTTTGCAAGCCCTGTGCTCGGCACGTCTCAAGCACCTGGGAACCAGCTGGTTCCTAGGTGCTTGGGAAGCACTTCTCACAGGGGCTTTGCAGGCCCAGCTGATTGGTGCTTGCAAAGCCCCTTTTGACCAACGGCCAAACACCTGACATCATATTTGACATCAGATGGGCGTGGCTTGCCCAAAATGGCCTTGTGGGCTATATGGGAGGCCTTGGAGGCTGGATTCAGCCCATGGGCCAAAGGCTCCCCAACCTTGTTGAAAAGGACCAGCTTATTGGTTTGCCCCCCCCCCCGAAAGTAATAGAAACAAAAGGAAGTCCACACAGCAGTAATATTTTATTGGTGTTTAAAATCCACGATTTATAAACAATAAGTTAAAGTAAGATTATTAAATAACAATTGGGGTTCCAGCCCCAGCACATATATAACATATTCATTGAATAAAACATTCTTTCTTAATTATATAAAAAAGCTACTGCCAGAAGTCTTAGGAAAACAGGTAAAAATGGCAAGCAAGATTTACAAATGTTCTTCATTATGAGGGACACCCTCATCTGCTGAAGCTTGACCCAGTTCAGGGTCTGTAAAATTCTGCAATGTCAAAAATGACCTCTCTGGTCTAGCTATGCTCGAGTTTTGCCTTGTACACACCATGTATTATACCACAACAGGGTTTTTTGTTGTTTTTTAAGGTGCATAACAGAATTTAGTCACCTTATCATTAAAAAAATTGGCAGCTGAAATACTGTCAGCAATCTACACAGAGAGTCAGACAAATATGGTAGAACCAGTCCTTTGGGCAGCAACTGGGAGTGCAAATGCCAACATGGAGGAAGGTACTGATGGTTTTTGTTGAAATAATATTCATTAGTGAACCCTGTTAAAAATGCAGCGCTCTTATCTCAACAGCACCTGTGGAATGACAAGTTGTACGAAGCCAGAGACAGCTAAACCTTGGAATTAAAAATCAAAACGATTTTTTTTGTTTCAATTCTGCTTCTTTTCAAAATACTTTCCCCATTGCTGTTTTTCAAAGTTGGTAGAAAATGCCAGAAATGGTTTATATTTTAACTCCCGACCCCTTCACCTTACATTTAATCCTGCCTTTCTTCCATCACGAAGCCCAAATTATGGCGGTACCTCATACATGAGTTTCTCACGCAGGTACCCATTTAGGCACTGTGGAGCCCCAGACCTCCTGAGCTCCAGCAAAGTGGTGATGGCCTCATGAGCCTCCCTGCAAGCTACTTCTCAAGCAACAATCTGCTCTGTGACTCAGCAAGGCATCATTGTGAGGTCAACAGACATATGCTCAATTGCCTACTCTTCTGAGTTGCTAAGCTGCCTTGAACAAACTGGACCAGCTTCATTGTAGAAGCAATCCAAATTGTGACAATATCTTAGGGACACCAAAGAAGCAGTTCTGGAATCTGCACATGATGCCCCCAGCAACCTTTGAGACATTACAAACTTCTCAGATATTACGGCACATTCAGAGCCATTTGGGAATGGGAAAACATATTTGGCTGTTCCTGTGGACAACTCACTGTTTCTTGACCTGGGTGATGACACCTAGGAAGTCCCTGGGATTTTTGCTTTTGATTGCCCTCAAACGGTTTCCAAATTCAGGTTATGACAAAGGCTTGTATCTTAGACATGTTTTTTGTCTTTAAAAAACAAACAAACCCTGACACTACACCCCACAGAGATCTAAACGCACATAATGAATCAATAGGGCAGCACAGTTATCCTGAGATCGCATTCAATTAAATGAGTCTGAGTTGTTTTTCTGGATGGCACTAATATTACATTAGTAGCCAATTTAAAAACCTTACCAAAAAAACCCCGCACCTACTGACAAAGTGAAATACTGACTCCTGTAGATAAGGCCACATGTATATTACATTGGCTGGCTAAAACACTCCTTATTTAAATGTTAAATATTGAAGAGCTTCCCCACTCCACCATGGGAGAATGTGTGTTGTTCAGTGATGGTTTCTGCTTCGGACACAGTGACACAAATGTTAACGAATTAACCTGATGTTAAGTCCAGTCAAGATAGCCACCAAAGAACCGTCAACTCCAAAACAAGGCTTGGTGTTTCAATGGCCTGTAACGTTCTTTGACTTAGTTTCCATGCTCCATGCTCCATACTCCATGGAAAGCTGTCATATCTTCATTTAGGAAGGTAGGAACTTTTGAAATGGATGCCGTTCATGTGGGTTTCGATCCAGCGAAGGTAATTTGTGACTTTCGTGTAGACGCCAGGCCTCTCTTTGTCAGCACAGCCGTCGCCCCAGCTGACGATACCATATAGCACCATCCTGTCGCTGCTTGCACAAACCAGGGGACCGCCGGAATCTCCCTGATGGAACATAAGAATGATGGTGAGCATTTAAAGAGAAGAAAGCTAGGGAAAAGCACATCTCAGGAATTCTGCTACCACTGTGGTTGCACTAGTGCCCTATTTTACAATAATGGGACACAAGGTGAAGGAGGTGAGGACAGGTGACCCCACCGTGGCCCGAAGTCACCCCCCCCCTCAATAATCACCCCAGGCCTCAAAACTGTCCAAAATTCCCTTTCTCTCTTCTAAAAATCCAAAACAGCTTTTCTCTGCTCTTCTCTGCTTTTCTCACAAGATGCATAGGAAAAATGTTATTCTTTTATCAGCACCAGAAGGCTTCAAAAAGCTAATGAATAGGCTCTGTTCAAAGCAGGCCTGAGACCTGACTTTTATCTCATTCAGTTGCAACATCTTTGAACATGCTGAACCACAAGGCTTGGCGACCCCCCTTGGCTTCTCACCCCCCTTTCCCAAAAATAGGAGCTTTCTGTTCATGCTCAGGGGAACTCAACATGGGGCAGGACTCTTGAAGAGGAGGAGAAAGGGGAGGGAACTGGAAGCGGAATATATGCTCTGTGCAAATGACTGTGAACCCGTGCTTGTTTGTGAACTATCACACTTGCTCCTTCTACCAGTTCATGGATGGTAGAAATAAAGCTTTTTCTCCGAAAACTATTCCTTGAGTGTCTGTTTGACTCCCACTCCCTTTCCCGGGCACAATATTTTTTCTCACCCGAGGGCAAAGCCTCATAAGGCTACAAAGGAAAGAAAGTGGCCATGGCAGCTTAAGCTCTAGCACAGCCATTCTCAAATTTGGGTCCCTAGTTGTTGTTGGACTACAACTCCTAAGTGCCAGGACCAGTGGTCGGGGGTGATAGGAGTTGTAGTCCAGCAACCTTTGGGGACCCAACTTTGCGAAAAGCTGCTCTAGCATCAAGGAATCCTCTTTCAACAGATTCCAAATTGGAGCTGGCTTAGCCTAGCGGAATAAATAGGATTGTGTTCCTTGCTGCAAACATGTATCTTGCAAGATGTTTTGTGTAGTGGGATATTAAATTCTAAATCTTCAGATGTGCATTAGGCCTATTCTAGAGAAAGGGACTGCATTAACCAGACTATTCTCTTGACATAAAATGTAGACATTGTGCACAAGGAAACTTACTTTGCATGAATCTGTCTGCCACGTTTGATCTCCAGCACAGAACATGTTGTCCGTCACCCTGTCCTTATAGTATTTCTTACACAAAGACTGGGGTATCAGGTTGACATTGGTTGATTTCAGGATCCTTGCGAAGTAAATGTCAGCTGCAAACCAGAAACAAGACAGTTGGTTGGGTTCTTTTTCTCAGTGAAGTCTAAAGCGATCTTTTTCATTGCAATAACAAAGCAACGTCAGAGCCTGCCTCACTGAATAGCCTCATACACGAAACCCAAATTCCTCTTCTTCAGTCTAGCGGATAACGGCGAACAAACTAAATTATGCAAACCAAACACGGCACAAAGACTTTTGTATGTAGACTATGAGTTTGTTTGTTGCAGAACCAGAGCTGTAGTGGAGCTGGGCGCACAGAGCACATGCAGCCTTAGCGACTGGCCTCTAGCAAGGTTCAAAAGCAAGGATGGGGAATTTGTGATACTCAAGGTGTTGTTGAATTCACAACTCCCAGCAGTCCCAGCCAGCATGACCAGCAGTCAGAAATGATGGGAGTTGTAGTCTAGCAGCTTCTGGAAGGCTAATGGTTCCTGATAGTGCCGGTAACACATGCCACACAACCTGCATTAGGAATGGGAAAGGTGTCTGTCAACTTACTCTTGTTTTCTCTTCCATAGCCAGAAACTTCACACTGGAAATTGTCTGGAAACGAGTCTTGCGATGGCAAGCAGATGGTCTTCACGGTGTCTGACTCTTGTGCACACTGGCCGGAAGATGATCGGATCCTCATTAGGGCTAAAGAAGGAATAAAGAATGCATGTCATACACAGAACCTTCTAACACTAAACTCTTTAGAAACAGAATAATATATATTTAGAGCTATCCGTTCCAGCTGCTTTTCCAGACGACATATGATTGTACAGTGGTACCTCTGGTTATGTACTTAATTCATTCCGGAGGTCCGTACTTAACCTGAAACTGTTCTTAACCTGAAGCACCACTTTAGCTAATGGGGCCTCCTGCTGCCACGCCGCCGGAGCACGATTTCTCTTCTCATACTGAAGCAAAGTTCTTAACCCAAGGTAATATTTCTGGGTTAGCAGAGTCTGTAACCTGAAGCGTATGTAACCTGAAGCGTATGTAACCCGAGGTACCACTGTAGTCATGTTACTGCATTTACTTGTATGCATAATCCCTACCTCCCGCTGATAATTTAGATTGCGAGATCTGATAAAAAAATGTAGCTTAAAATGGACTCTTTTATTATGTTCAGTAATTAATAGAGTATTTTAATGACAATAATAAAAAGTATATGTACTTTGTTAATGGGCATCTCCCCTCACCCCTTTTAATCTGCTATTATTTATATGGCTGGTATGGTTTACTTGTTTGTTTTTTCCATAAATGCTACATTAATATTTCATATAACATATTATATGATTCCCCATTCCCCCCACCTTATGTATTGTATATTTTTCTTTGCTGTAAGTCGCTTGAAGACCTTTGGGTGACAAGCAACTAATAAGTTTGATAAATGATAAATAAAAATAATTTGTTTAACCATAGAAACACATCGTAAGCATTTCCAGGACTGGCTAGAGATAGTGAAACATCGCCAACCCAGGAAAAATTAATCTCTTGACTGCCTCAGTGAGAGAAGAAATCATCTTCCCTGACTCTCAAAGTATTTTCCTTACAATGATCTGATAGAACACCCACCCCCAAATGTTTGGTGAAAGAAGATAGCTAATTCGTACCTGTATATTTTCCTAAGCTATCATCTGCAGTCATTTTTGTATCGTTTGCAAATATGGGGATGATGTCATGACAATGAAATACGAGGTGTTTTGCTGTAAGGCTGTGTAACACACTATAATTTTAAGGCACATTTGAAGCACATTCGTTCCCTCAAAGGATTCTGGGCGCTGCAGGTAACTCTGTGAGAGGTAAACTACAATGACTAGAATTCTTTGACAAAAAGAACGGGCTTCAAATGTGCTTTAGAAGTACACAACCTACACCATTTCTCACTAAAATGGGCCCTTATTTTGCAGCAGTACTTGGGTGAAACATTTGTTCCTCAGTTTTTTGCATGCTCAGGTGAAACATGTCTATGATTCAGAAGGGAAGCTGGAGATGTCACTTACCAATATCATTATTATAATCCGTTCTCTGAAGTGTGTAGTCCTCATGAATGACAACCCTATCAACATTAAATTTTTGCTCCTTCGTATCATCAGTGTACAATTCAGACTTCCCGAGAATAACAGTCAGCTTGGATAGGTCAGGAGTGCTGAAAAGCAATGAAAACATTGATTAGGGGGAAATTTATACAGGGGCATATCTCCCCACTCTAACTTTCACATTTGCTCAGTTTTCTGTCTCGGTCACAAGAGAACAGAAACATAATTTTGCAGTCCTCTTTCTTGTTTGAGCCTCATTGTTTTGCTAGGTGAATGGTGGGACTTAAAATTAAACATGTCTCCTAGCACATGTAGCTATTCTGTCTTAAAAATACAGACATTTGAGAACATCTCATTTTGAACCAGCAAAACATGAGCATATATCAACACAAAACTTTTTTTTGATAGAAAAGGATTGCTTTTTACAACAGACTGTTTCACATTCCAAAAAGTTCTAAAGCACTTCTTCAAATATATTTGTAGTGGTTCAAGGGGTTGCTCGTGCGTAAGCCGGTGCCCACACCTGGCTGAGTTGCCTAAGTGAACCTTTTCTGTCCGGACAGCCACTCACCCGTGGCTGCCTCAATCGCTGGCAGAATCCGTCAGTGGGCGTTTCTTAAACTTCTTCCAGCAAAGAAGTTCTTTCACGCCCAGTCTCCTCCTACTTTCCCTGCGCGGAAGCCTTCTGCGCAAGGAAGGCGTAGGCAGCGGAGGACCCTTCCTCCCCCCGCTGGTCCCAGGCAAGGAGTCATGTGATTCCCTCTCAGATTCCCCCATCTGCCCCCCTTCTCCACAGGAGCTGAGCTGATTCCCTTCCCCAGAAGATGGGCTGCCTCTCCCAATCCCGTGACGCTCTCTGGGATCCCTCTGGAGCTCTCTCTCTCCCTCCGGCACTGATGGCAGTTCCCTGACAATATTAATTTCATATATTTCTTGGTAAACAAAGATATAGCAGTAGCAATATCCTACAATTTAATAAATCACTTTCTAAACTTTGGTTGGTTTTTTAAATAGGTTTTCCAGTATTTAGGATGCAGTCCTATAACAATTTATAGGACTCAATGGGTCTTCCTTTTGACTAACATGCACAGGCTGCCCCTAACCATGTCCACTCAGAAGTATGTCCTATTGAATTCAATGGCGCTTACTCCTTGTGTATCATAAGCCTTAGTGTATCATATGGGTACATTCCTTCTGGTCTAGAACAACATTTGTGGGTGAGAGTTAAAATGTGTTTGTATAGGATTGTGAAATTTAGCATACAGATAGGTTTTATTAACTGGGGGGGGGGGGGAGTCTTTGGTAACTGAAAAGGTCGCCAACTTTTTTAAAGGAGCCACACACAAGTACTTACAAGTACTGCACCGGCAGGCAAATATTATTTATAGCTATCAAGTGGCCGTTACAATATAAACGCCAAAAGAAAATATATGTAAGTTCAGCAATTGATCTAGGAGAAAGATAACTTCTGCAAGTGCAGCTGAAACTTACACACTTACAGTGCAAACCTATGCAGAATTCAATAAGCTAAGTATGTGTAGGACTACAACCATGGGCTGTAATACTAAACCCACTTACTTGACAGGAACCTTCACTGATTTTAGTGAGACTTAACCCTCAGCAATCCTAAGACTGGGCTATTCGTCAATTTTGTCACTAAAGAAAAAGCTCTGGGACCTTCATTATATATTTTTAGGCGCCAGGCGAAAATATTCCTCTTCAATCAGGCCTTTGACTGATTAATATTCTACAGCCTTTTAAATGTCTGTGGAAATGAGGAGGTATTGTTTTGCTGTTTTGTTTTACTTATTTACTTGGTTCCCCCCCCCCCGTATTTTATTCTGTGAACTGCCCTGAGATCCTATGATGAAGAACAACCCCCCCTAAGAAGAACCGTTGTAATAACTGATGACAAGTGAGATAATAATGAACTGTGTGGAAATTAATCATTAACTAAAGGCTTTGCTTTGTGGAAGATCTGGAAAGGAAATGGAAGGCTTTTGGGACGACGCAGTTCTAAAAGAGAACCGCCATGACAAGACAGGCTCTGTTGCAGGATCGACGGTCAAAAGGGGGAGGAAGCCACAGCTTTGTTCTCATACTTGACTCTGTGTTTGATCTGGCAGAACCCCCTGAAAAGATTGATGTTGGAGCAACAGGTCTGTGAAAGCTAATGAGCAGACGCTAAGACTGTTTTCTATGGAAGTGTTGAAATGGCGTCTGCCGTCTGAATATGACTTTTGGATTAATGTGAAAATCCACACAGGGCTATAACAACGTTTGTTTCAACTCGCTTGTGAAGACTTTCAGAGGTTATAAAGAAAGGGAAAAAATACGATAACAACAAGAAGATTGAAAGATGATTTGTAAAGGAAAACAACAAAGAGATGAATGGACAGAACTGTGAACATCAAAGCAGCAGAAATAAGAGATGATTGGATCCCTTTCTGAGCTCGAAGCATGGGTACCCCCAACAAAAATTTAAAATTCGGTTTTGTAATTAGGAACTAATGTGATTTGATTGGTTTGTTAATAAAAAATATTTTATAAAAAAAAGAGAGATCCTATGATGAAGGATAGTTTATAATCTAATAATGAAATGAAAAAACACAGGAAAGATGTCTTATACTGCCAGACCACTGGCCCATCCAGTTCATTGGCCTGTTGCCAACATTTCCTAGTCATGGGAGTTTTCCCCCAGCCCTACCTGCAGAAGGAGCATGAGACCTTTTGCACACAGAGCATATGCTGTACCAGTGAGCTAAAATCCTTCCCTTTCACAGTATGGGATGTTCACTAAGGGATCTCTTATCTAGAAAACAATTCCGAAGTGGAGAATTAAAAGGAAAAAGTTGATTGTGAAGTACTTACTTGCTTCCGAAGCAGTGTGCCGCTGTCAGGACCCAACACGGATCTATGAGGCTACCGCCACAAAGAAACTGACTACCTCCTCTCTTATCGGTGTGGTAGATGGTTGCTATCCAAGGCTGAGACTCAATGGGTGCTTTGTAACCGCCCACAATCTTGAAGTACTTGCGGAAGCTCCTCTGGCCACATGTGGCTTCTGTAAAAGGAAGAGAGAGCCTCAAGGATTTGCTCCAGTGAAGAACGAACATAGCTTTATGTTAAGTTGTGGGTGAACATATCAGACGACACAGCAATTCTTCAAACAGCTCTTGTTTATTCACAGGCCAGAACAGAACTGAACTTAAGGGTTCAGTCAGCCTGCTTATATAGAGCTCCAGTACAACATAACTGTAACAATTTTCTAAAACTATCCAATCACTGAACGTCACTTTCGATCCCTTATTTGCATAACTATCTACAGTATCCCCCTGCTGGCCCAGGGTGAGAACTTCAGTACATAACACTTTAGCTCTTCACAACAAAGACTAGGTCCTCAGGGTAGCAAGATCCCCATGAAGATCTGCAAAGTTTGGCTGCCCCTCACAAATTTCTAAGCCAAGATTAAGGTCTGATCAACACCTTCCAACTGATGATATGGAAACATCCTTCCTGAATTTGTACCGCTAGGACTGCAGGTGAGGGGTCATATATATTCTTAATGCTCCCTCTGCATAGAATGCTCGCACACTGGGGAACAGGCTAAGCGAAAATCCTTCTACTGAACATGCTAGCTGTCCACTGACAAATTATTTTTGTCTACTTAACTTGCCAAAGTTAGTATCTGGCCCAGAATAGGAATTTCTTCAGCTTGCAGCGCTTGGCTTCATTATGAATCATGCACCACTTCCATCTCAGACTGAAAACTTGAGCTTCTGAGTGTAAGGAGGTGAGCGCAGATCCTTGGGACGTGCGATTCTGCAGGGCATCTGAGTAAAGATATCAGATGCTCTGGAAACCATGGGCTGCATTCAATGTAACGCTAAGGAGCCATCAGCTCAAGCATTTCTGACTGCCAGATGGAATGACCTTCCTTCTCCTCCCTCTTTACACCATTTTGGGGGCTTTCCTGACCCTTTGGAGCATGTGGCTGTGTGGGAGGGGGAAAGCCCCATTGCACTTGTGGAAATGGTTGCGTTGGCTTCCATGACCAAAATGATTTAGCTGAATATGGCACTAAATGTCCTAGGCTCTTTGCTTTTGTTTTGAGCAAGCTTAGCTCCATGCTAGCTTTTAGGAAAAAGTATTGAGACACGTCACTTTCAGAGTGCCCAATGTTCCTACTGAGTTTTCAGCCACCTTGGAAAACTGCATTTCCCATAGTCCGTGGTGCACTGGATGATACTCTCTCGGCAGTCCAGTTGCCCCAGAGATATTCTGGCGGCGGCTGCCAAGTACCGTACTTTTCCATGTATAAGACTAGGTTATTTTCATTTAAAATTATGCATAAAAGTGGGGCTCATCTTATACATGGATAGTGCTTAGAGTGGATGTATGATTGGTTGCTGCCGTGGCTGTCAATGCTATAGGGCTTCTTATTGGTTGCTGCGCCAATGGCTGATGTTGATTGGCTGCTTCTGCTGGTGAGGGGACAGATGCGTGTTGGATCCCCCCCCCAAAAGGTAACCAACCCTGGGTAATCCCCCCCCCAAAAGCTGAACAACTCTGAGCCATCTTCCCCCATTTTCTTAAATTTGAGTCCCCCAAAATCTTATTTTTGTCTTATACGTGGGGGCATCGAATACACAGAAAAATACGGTACATTTTGGATGAAGGATTGTAGGTGGAGATAAAAATACACACTATGAGAGTCTCATTACATGAATCTATGCGAAACATCAAGGGACCCAATTATATCCAATAGCTTCCTCCTGGGAAAGTTTATATGATGGGTGAAATTAATCAAACTTGCTTCATCTTCCTATATGGAACATTTGTTTCTGGTTGCGGACTGTGCTGCTATCTACTGTCTGAAATGCTGCCTTCACAAGCCTGAGGAAAGAACTCTTTCCTAAGGAATTAGAAGCAGTTAACAATTTGCAGGAACTTGAGAAAGGCTGTTCATTCAAATGGCTCTTTTTTTACCAGTGGTTTGCAGTTGTTGGGTATTTTATAGTATCCATCGTTATTTGGGATTGTGTATGTAGTCTTCAATTTGTATTAATATAACACAGATAACTGGCTCTCTTTATTTGTTGTGGGTGGGTGGGTCCTGCAGGGTTCATGGTTATTCAAGAATATCCTGGTATCCGTCTCCATTCCTTGCTCCCCATCTATCTTTGCAATGCATCTTGCAAATTAGATACTTGTTTGCAAAGTAAGCTCTCGGACGCATAGAATTTTCTGCCTCTTGAAACAGAATCTGAACTGGTTGTTGTCTACCTTGCTTTGATTTTAAAAGTTTATAAATATCTGGCACTCTAAGTAATAACATACCTTTTCGGCATACGTCGATTTTGCAGGATGTTGAAGAGGTTCGATAACCATTCCTAACGTAACACCACGGTTTGGATCGGCCATCTGGATTTCTGAAAAACAATGGAATATTGCCTTCAAAAGAATGATCCTCAGTAATACTAACGCCCACCTGCAGGGGTCAGCAGAATGCCTCCACTTCATGTAGGTCATAGTACAGTATGCTGAAGTCATCCACTTCACCTATATTCTTAGTAATGCTAGTTAAATGTTCCTGCAGGGCACTAATCCTGCAAACTACCAAGTATAACTATTGGCAACGTTGAACAGAACCCTTGAACCTGGCAAAGTTGCCTAAAGAAGGGATTTCAGTAGGTGGGGCAAGGTGCCCCAGGCAAAATAACTCTTTTGCTCAACTATTAGTTATACTTTGTCCTTGTAATCCAAAGAGAACCATACGGAATCCCTGTTTGCATCAACAAAGACAATGTGAATGAAATCCTAACCATTCTTAAAAGTACAAGTTATCTTATAGTAGAAGATGTAGTCATTCACCACAGCTGATGTTCTTGTGGAATGCCAGTCAGATGATATGATGCATTATTATTCAAAAGCATTATTATTGTGGGACACGGGTGGCGCTGTGGGTTAAACCACAGAGCCTAGGGCTTGCCGATCAAAAGGTTGGCAGTTCGAATCCCCGCAACGGGGTGAGCTCCCGTTGCTCGGTCCCTGCTCCTGTCAACCTAGCAGTTCAAAAGCACGTCAAAGTGCAAGTAGATAAATAGGTACCACTCCAGCGGAAAGGTAAATGGCATTTCCGTGCGCTGCTCTGGTTTGCCAGAAGCGGCTTAGTCATGCTGGCCACATGACCTGGAAGCTGTACGCAGGCTCCCTCGGCCAATAAAGCGAGATGAGCGCCGCAACCCCAGAGTCGGTCATGACTGGACCTAATGGTCAGGGGTCCCTTTACCTTTTTCCTATTCAAAAGCACATGGCAACTGTGGAACTATGGGTTGGGGAAAAAATTTAAAAATAGGGCAGCTGGACCTATAGCAGTACATTCCGTTGCATTTCACTTACCTGCAGAAGTTGTGCTTTCCTAACCCAAGTTTCATGGCATTCTCCATGCCATCATGATAAGGCCATCTCTGCAGTGAAGGGGAGTCCCAGTCCAGGCACCTGTCACCTTTCTCATTCACCGCCAAAGTCCCTCTGTAGTCCTCCCCGTTTTCTGTATAGCAACGACTTTCAGCATCTGTCGAGAAAACAAGAGGATTGTCAGTGCTGATGGAGAATTGGCAGCTGAGATGTTCCATGGAGTCCATTGAGACGAAGGATTTTTATCATGTTAAATCTGCTCATTGACTTGCCAGTGCCAGGATGTTTTTGCCAACGTGTCTATACTTCTCTGCATTTCATTTCTCTCTGACTTTGTGGTTGACAGTCCCACCCCACCAACCATATGTTTGTAAAGGTAAAGGGACCCCTGACCATTAGGTTCGGTCGTGGCCAACTCTGGGGTTGTGGCGCTCATCTCGCTTTATTGGCCGAGGGAGCCGGCGTGCAGCTTCCAGGTCATGTGGCCAGCATGACTAAGCCGCTTCTGGTGAACCAGAGCAGTGCACGGAAACGCCGTTTACCTTCCCGCCGGAGCGGTACCTATTTATCTACTTGCACTTTGACGTACTTTCGATCTGCTAGGTTGGCAGGAGCAGGGACCGAGCAACGGGGGGGTTACCCCGTCGCGGGGATTCGAACCGCTGACCTTCTGATCGGCCAGCCCTAGGCTCTGTGGTTTAACCCACAGCGCCACCCGCGTCCCTAACCATATGTATATAAACCTATAATTCAGGGAAGCGCTTCACACATTTCATGAAGTGGGCCCCATGAGATTTTGCTGTTTTGCTGCAACAGACTAACATGACCCTGCCTCTGGATTCTGGAACTATAGGGCCAGATCCAGCAAACCAATTCCACTAGTGGAAGCCAGCTTGAGGGCTCCCACTAGCACAACAGGGATTTTTCTGCTCTCCTCCCCCTGCACCCCCCCCCATGCTTCCTCCAAAACTGCTCTGGAAAGTTGGGAGAACCCACAAAACAGTGGACAGGAGCGGGGAGGGAGAGGGTCATCATTCCATCAAGCAAGCAGAGATGATTGCGCAGGTGGAACAATCACCTTAGTGCTGCGCTGATTTTTACTCTACCTTTTCAGATACCAGTTCTCAACCCTCAAACCCAATCTCTTGTTTCTTTTTTGTTTTTTTTTTGGGGGGGGAGAGTGTCCAGAGTGGCTTTGTCTATTCCAGAAAACTGGAGGATTTATTGGCGTTCTTTAATTTCTAAAGGCCGTGAGCTTTTGGGTAAAAACGGAAACAAGTTTTGAAGTGATCACCTACCGATTTCACAGTGGTCCCCACTATATCCTTTGGGGCATAAGCAACGCCTCATTCCAGAAAAGAGGTAGTAGGATACACAGGTTCCTCCATTCAGACAGGTGCAACCTGCAAACAAGACATTGTGGGGAAATTGTAGTATGCCACACTGTAGGCCAAACATCGCATCACGTCCAAATGCGTAGCAAAACTTCAGTGGGCCCCTTCTTCAAGTACAGCCTTCCTCATCCTATTGCCCTCTAGATATTTTATGCAACTCCCATCAGCCCCACCCAGAAGACTGCTCTAAGAAAAAGAAGCTTCGGGAAGAAAGACCTTGGAGAAAGATGTTACTTTAAATTTAGATAAGTTATGTATTGCTTAAAATTTCTGGAAGAAGAAGACAGAGGGAGGAGAGGTCCCCAATTAAGATGTTTCTGCTGCAGATTCCCCATCCATTGCCTTTCCTTCCATGGGAACCATAATGTTTCTTTGAGAGAGGGGAATCGCCAAGAGATATAGCAGCGAGAAAGCAGAGGGTGATGAAAGGGTTAAGCGGTGCTATCTCAAAGAAGGGGCTATCAGAGGTTCATTACATGTGCAAAACAAGGAATTTGGCACTTTGTCAAAGAGCAGCAGTAGTTTTCAGATGTCAACAAAAAGCTGCAAAGATTTCTTTACCTTTATGTTCATATTTAGCTTTGCTTCCCAGCCTGCGATCTTTCTTCCGGTGGTGAAACTAAGAGGGAACAATGACAGACACAAATTATTCTAAAGGAAAAATAAGGAAGCATTATTTAGATGAAGCTAATCCTAAATAACTCCCCCTCTCCTTATTTCATTTCCCCCATAACAACCCTGAGAGGTAGGGCAATTTCTTACAGATGATTTCACTAAGCTTTAGGGTGTAAAGCAGGGCTAACCAACATGGTGTTCTCAGTTCTTGTTGGACCATCATCCTTGACCGCTGTCCATACTGGTTGGGGCAGATGAAAGTTGTAGTCCAATCATATATAATGGGTGGCGTCTGCAGATGTGTACTGCTGTGCATTAAATCAGGGGTAGCTTGGACTACATGTATGCATGTAGTTATGTGTTCCATAATTCTTATAAAATAATTTTGTGGAGAAGAGACTTTCTGCAGCTAAGACACATAGCGTGGGGCAGGCAGAATCATATCTAATCTTCTATTATCTAAGAGAGAAGCAGGCAGAAGAGCGAGGTGGAGGAGGAAGCAGAAGAACCAAGGGTTTGGGAAAGAGCTAGACAGTTGCTTGAAAAAGCAAGGGGAGAAGGGATAGCTTTAAAGGGCAGGTTAGAAGAAGCAGTCCAGAGAAATGAGGAGAGAAGAGCAGAGGAAGAAGTCTAGTTTGTGTGTGTGTTGTACGGACTGGGAGATGGAAAGGGCAGAGAGGTGATCAAAAGGAAGGAAACGTTGAGGTACACGTATTGCTTTGAAATAAATATGTAAAAAAGTATTTATCAGGTTATATATTCCAGAGTACAACCTCCTGCACGTACCAGCAGTAACCAAAAAAGAAAGAAGTTGCTAAAAATAGGTTTGGGCCATGGGCGAAAGAGGAAGCTTTGTATTTATGGTCAAACATGGAAATAAGCACAAGCGCTTGTCAGTTGGAGTTCCTGCCACGGTTGCAAAACTTACTGATGCTATGTCTGTGACGAGAACGCTCAGCATTACAGAGATGGTGATGAGTAACTTCATGGCGTTGGGCAACAGGTTCCTATTTCCACCAGTTTGGTTCACTTCCTGGGTCCTTCTTTACACAGGTTTCTGCAAGCAAAGGAATAAGCTCAGGTTTGTAATGTGGAACAAAGATGGGACCAAACTGGTTTTTCCCCCATTCTTTCCAACTTGAATAGCCTTTCAATGGTGAGGGGATGTGTTAAGCTGCCTTTCTCTCTCCCTGTTCCAAACTCAGGTTGAAGCTGAGGGTGTCTATCAAGGGAGAACCATCAGCAGCATGGTGTCTTCAGGTCCCACCTGTCTGGTCCTCCTTAATCCTTCCTGCTTCCTTCTCTCCAACACCTGGTAGCAAACAGGGGGATCAACACACAAGGCTCTTCTGATCCACCACAGTGGCCCCAGCCCTGGTCCTAGCTTTGGAGGCAGATGCGAGTTTTTCCCGGAAAGTTGAAAGCACTGTTGCCTGTCATCCCACGATGCACCACTGGTTTCACAGATTTCTGTAGTGTTCTGAAAACCTGCTCGGCCAGAAATTATAATGGAAATGTGTGTACACCGAGAGCAACATTATCAGTATCAAGTTGCCTTTGATCGTCTGTCACCAGCCTATTGTCTAATCACAAGAAATAAGCATAACAGGCAATTCCTGGTGCAATTTCTCCCCCTTTCCACAAGACAAAATCCTGCTCTTTATACCTGGATTCCTCCCTCAGTTTTTGTATTTTGAGGAAATAGTGTTCTCTTGAGCTCCTTTTTTGTCGGAATGATTAGAGAAGAGCCGAACTAATGCAATACCCCTGTTCCAAATATGTGATATGAAAATGCCCCATTGATTTCTGTGAAACATACTCCTACCTAAGTGGCATTTTGGATTATTACACTGTGAGGGTCTGTGTCAGTCTCAGGGAAAGCACTGGTCATATTGCAATCATACTTGCCTGGAAGTAAATCCTATGGTGGGAGCATTGTTTAGTTTGTTATTGTGTTATGTGTTTTGTGGCTTTATACTGTAAGTGGTCCTGGAATCCCCAGCCGAAGGGTGGTATATAAATTTAATAAATAATAATAACTTGGTGAGACTTTCTTCCAAACAGACCAACATATGATTGTGCTGTGAATGAAGAAACACCTCAGTGATCCCTTTTACCAATAATGGCAATCATTTAGCAGGCTGTCGGTAATTAGCAATTTGTTAATTTGATTTCAAAGTATAAGTGGTAGACTATAATTATTGAGCTTTAAATCAATCTGGCAGAGATTCTCCTCTCTCTTACAGAAAGTGTGCGCGCACATAGCAGGAGATTGCTCCATTAAAAGCTGGCGCCTTAACTTCACGAAGGGATGAACTCATTCTCAAAAAAGCCTGAGGTTATTTCATCTCTGCATGTAGGGACAAAGCGCAATGTTTCAGGAAGGAATTTGGAAATAAACGGGCGCATCTATTGCCAAATTTGGTGACAAACCACCACCTGCTTGATTCAGGCAGCCCTTCTGTTGAAACTGAGGATTAAGGGGTAAGCTGTGCAAAAGGCTGATGATGGAGACTTAAAATATCAGTTTTAACTCGTTCACCTCCAGTTTGTAATTTTCACGAAGTTAAAAACAGGAAAGCAAAAGTGCAGTGAAATAAAATCCCATTGGACAAATGTGGGACTTACTTCTGAGTAAGAAAGCGTAGGATCGGGCTGCATGGCCACAATTCTATGCACACTCACTTAGGAGCAACCCTTGCTGAATCTCATGATTTACAGTACAGTACTGGGCTGTAAAGGGACGCGGGTGGTGCTGTGGGTTAAACCACAGAGCCTAGGACTTGCCGATCAGAAGGTCGGCGGTTCGAATCCCCGCAACGGGGTGAGCTCCCGTTGCTCGGTCCCAGCTCCTGCCAACCTAGCAGTTTGAAAGCACATCAAAGTGCAAGTAGATAAATAGGTACCACTCCGGCGGGAAGGTAAATGGCATTTCCGTGCACTGCTCTGGTTCGCCAGAAGCGGCTTAGTCATGCTGGCCACACGACCCGGAAGATGTACGCCGGCTCCCTTGGCCAATAAAGCGAGATGAGCGCCGCAACCCCAGAGTCGGCCACGACTGGACCTAATGGTCAGGGCTCCCTTTACCTTTACCTTTACTGGGCTGTAAAACAGTTGCATGAGGAGAACAGAAATTTCAAGGGATTCAGCAACTTGCATAGGGGTGTCCTGTTATGCTGACAAGCTCCTGCATCAGGACTGCCTATCTGCTTGGTCTGTCCTGCTTCTGCTATACGTTCTCAAGCTCCAAGCAGCCTTCAGCTTTCCTAGTGATCGAAATGCTGATCATTGCGCAGGTTGTCACTTTCCCCCTCTGCTTTCCCTGGCTGACTTTCACTCACTTGGCCACTGACACCCACGCAGACTTGACTCTCTGATTGGAGCGATCCCTGACCAGCATGTCTACAAGGTGAACACCCTGCGCTGGCATGTGACTCACACCAGCCCAAACTATCGAGGGCTGGAATCCCGACAGGACCATCTCCTCAGAGACACCTTTCTTACTACCAGTAAGTGGCGCCTTTCCAGACCTTAGCCAAGGCAGGGCACAGCTGCGCTGAAACCAAGCAAACCACGGCTACCACCTGCTCAAATTAAAACGAAAACAAAGATCCCAACCATTGCTCACTGGTATAGGCAAATTGGTTGTATTATGTGCAAATTCAAACCTGCTTGATAAATATTGCTGAGACTGAATCCTGCCTAGGAAGTACTCATTGGGCAGATATCAACCACCCGGTCCCTCTTAGGCATCAAGGTGTTGCCCTCTCCCATTCAGGTGACTCTATTTTCCAGGGACAGTCCTGGATTTACAGAAGCCATCCTTGTTTCTGATTTGATCCTGGAATGCCCCGCTTTTCCTTTAGGACGTCCCTATTTTCACTGGAGAAATGTTGGAGGGTATGGAGTTGTGTGGCCCCCGAGCCAAGGAGATAAGTAACAATACAGCCTTTAGAAGACATCTGAAGGCAGCCCTGTGTAGGGAAGTTTTTAAATGTTTTATTGCGGGGGTTTTATATGTTGAAAGCTGCCCAGAGTGGCTGGGAGAACCCGGTCAGATGGGCGGGGTATAAATATTATTATTATTATTATTATTATTATTATTACTATTATTATTATTATGATGGAATAGGACGTCCCTATTTTCACCAGATAAATGTTGTAGGGTATAGATGTTGCCTTCTCCTGTCCATCAAGCCCTCTATCATAGATACAGGGCAGGTATTTCCACACCTTATATGTGAATGAGAAGTTTGACTACTGGCTTTGTCAATGGCAGCTTGCCCATTACTTTTACTACGGCCACGTCTGCCATGCTTATTTGCTGGCTCCTGTTCAAAGAGCACTGGCTTGCTGAGCAAGAATGCTGCATGCTCTGTTTCCCAGAGGCATCAGCCCAGTGCCTGAGCCTGCCTGCACTGCAGAGGGATCAAGGTGCGGGTTGGCAATAGCAGGGCACATGGAATCACATCGGAGCATCAGGGAGCTGCCTTCGCGCCTGCTCAGCCTCTGCCCAAATGTTCTGCAGGACCGAAGTTCTAAGTGCAAATTGAAAAAGCTGCACAATCCCAATGGAATCTAAAAGGCAGATCCAATCGCCTCAAAGTGCAAGATAGATGCATTTGACTCCCTTAACCAGATCATGCCGGACGGTCACAAAGGAACAGCAAGAGGAGAGACGCTGAAAAAAATTGCTTGTGTGTCTTTCATCCGCAGCTAAAAATTCCAAAATTGGCAGATAGAAGTCTACCCCATTCTTTCTAAAAGCACTCGGCGTAATTATATGAATGTAAATCCAAAGCAACACAAAGCTACAAGCAATGACAAAACTGCCTGGATGGAAACTGACATGTCAGAACACACTGAAATTGTGTTTAGCCTTTAGCCCCAAATGTTCACAGTTTCTTTGCAATCAGATATTGTTTCCTAAGATCTAATGCAGGTTCAAAACCAAAACAGACCATATTACAGCAGGAAAAGATTCAATAAGTGGTATTAAAACACAAGCAGACAAACATAACAAAGACATATTCGCGTTAAGTATAATCACAGCAGTCTATTCTTTTTAAATTGCCAATCTTGTTTGGAAAAACATATTCCAGACCTTGCAAGACTCTTTTGCATGTACAATCAAGCCTCTTGCAAAGAGGTGTTTATTGCTTTAAAAGGGAGCACCACAACAATAAAGCTTTGAGATGAGTGAAAAGAGAATAAAGTCTTCGGCATTAAAAAGTTGCAGCCATCATTCATCGGGGCTCTTTAAAACTTGTGTGTGGGCAATAGTTAATATAATTATATTTCATATAACTAAGATTTAAAGGTGTTGGACTTACCAGATGGAACAACAGTGGCAAAACTGTGCTGTGCTCTGTGATGATATTGCTATAGCGGAAGGCTTAGCCTCTCAGTGTGCTCACTTTGACTGTTCTGCAGAGGAAACATAACTCTATATAAACCCTCACACAGAGCCCTGATTGGACGGCTCTGCCCTATGATGCATTCCAGCTTGATGACAAGAGTGATATCATTCCACACTGCCTGGAGGTTTGCACCACTAGGGGGATTCAGTTGAAAAAACCAAAAAAACCATACATTTAACTCTTTGCAAACAGAAGTCACAAGTGACTCAATGAGGGGATTTCTAAAGCGTTGTGAATTGCAGTTTCACTACAGAAAGGCGTATCATCCATAGTATTGTATCGTATGTGTCTGAAGCTAGATCTTCATCCAGACCCTCGCCGGCATACTTGATTAGCAATTGGCGTTCTTCATTACCTTGGAAAAGTAAAGAAAAATCCCATGCTGGAAGAGGAAATGAATATTTAGTTTTTCATCTGCAATGTGCTCAGGGACAAAATTAGATGTGTTAACAGATTTTCTTTTCTTTTCATGCCTACTTGAATTCCATATGCTTTATCACTCATAAGTTAAATTTGCCGTGGAAGGCTTCAAAGGAACGGTTTTATTTAATAAAAAGTAAGCATCCAAGAAATAGAACAGGGCACACTGAGTGGCCCTATCATTGTTGTTGTTGTTGTTTAGTCATTTAGTCGTGTCCGACTCTTTGTGACCCCATGGACCAGAGCACGCCAGGCACTCCTGTCTTCCACTGCCTCCCGCAGTTTGGTCAAACTCATGCTGGTAGCTTCGAGAACACTGTCCAACCATCTCGTCCTCTGTCATCCCCTTCTCCTTGTGCCCTCCATCTTTCCCAACATCAGGTCTTTTCCAGGGAGTCTTCTCTTCTCATGAAGTGGCCAAAGTATTGGAGTCTCAGCTTCAGGATCTGTCCTTCCAGTGAGCGCTCAGGGCTGATTTCCTTAAGAATGGATAGGTTTGATCTTCTTGCAGTCCATGGGACTCTCAAGAGTCTCCTCCAGCACCATAATTCAAAAGCATCTATTCTTTGGCAATCAGCCTTCATTATGCTTTCACTTCCATGCATCACTACTGGGAAAAACCATAGCTTTAACTATACGGACCTTTGTTGGCAAGGTGATGTCTTTGCTTTTTAAGATGCTGTCTAGGTTTGCCATCGCTTTTCTCCCAAGAAGTAGGCGTCTTTTAATTTCGTGACTGCTATCACTCGGTGGCAGGTAGATTTGACTAAACAGTTCTCAAGTCAAAATGTGAAACGGTTGCCCTCAGACGGCTAATTTTCAGCATCATAAAAGGACAGCAAATTGTTAGCTATTTAGTTTATTATTGTATTGTTCCTCTTAGAAAGAATGAGAAACGGAATCGGTCTCAGATGCCAAAATAAAGCAACTGGCTCTTGGGTAATATGGGGGCATCAATTGCTGCTCTAGTTAAGGCAGTGGTTCTCCTAAGGTGTGGCAGGAGAGGGTTGCAAGCGTTGCCAGAAGATTAAAGGGCAATCAAAGAAACACGGAAGCATTTAAGTGTAGTATAGCATAGCATAGCATAGTATCAAATTTATATATATATATATACAGCCAAGGGACGCGGGTGGTGCTGTGGTCTAAACCACTGAGCCTCTGGGGCTTGCCAATCAGAAGGTCGGTGGTTCGAATCCCCGCAATGGGGTGAGCTCCCGTTAATCTGTCCCAGCTCCTGCCAACCTAGCAGTTCGAAAGCACACCCAAAAGTGCAAGCAGATAAATAGGTACTGCTCCGGCAGGAAGGTAAATGGCGTTTCCATGTGCTGCTCTGGTTTCACCAGAAGCAGCTTAGTCATGCTGGCCACATGACCCGGAAAAACTGTCTGTGGACAAACGCCGGCTCCCTCGGCCTGTAAAGCGCGGTGAGCGCCGCAACCCCAGAGTCGTCTGCGACTGGACTTAACTGCCAGGGGTCCTTTACCTTTAACTTTTTATCCACACCTTTCCTCAAAAGCATTGGCTATTTTTCTTCAGTAGTCCATGACATCCTGTTGTGAACAGGGATTGTCAACTCTGACAAATGTGAGATCAGAAAAGAGAAAGGCTTCTTTGGGTTGGTGAGGAGATGAGTTTGTCTCAAATCAAATAAATGAGATTACCCAGCAAAAGCAAGCTCACACCTTTCATTGAATTTGTATGCATACTAAAGTACATGTGTAAGAGGCTCATTTATAATTATATTTTGGGAATGATTCACGTCATTATGCAGCTGAATTGTTTTATACTTTCTGGATATCCATTATTATATTATAATTTCTATGTTATAAATCAAGCACGGCTAGGAGCTGTTTCTTTCTGATTTCCAATGTATTTCTTATCAATTAAAAAAAATTGTGTGGCATGAGCAAATTTTTATTCTGGGAAAAAAGTTTGTGAACCACGGAGTTTTTTTGTTGTTCACATACATTTATCTCATGGGACAATGGAGTCTGCCTCCAGGGGTGAAGTCAAACCACTGTGTTAAAAGCACCGAAGTGACCTCCTGGGGCACAATCCTGGACAATCCTGTTTGGATTTCCTGGGCTGCCCAGATGCCAAGCACCCTCTCTCTGCCTCACTGATGTGGTCCAAAGGAAAGCAGAACAGTGTTTGTCACCAGTTTGGCTGCAGGAGTTGCTGGAATGAGGCATACAAGACACCATCCAAAGTTTGGACAAACTATCCCAGAAGGAGCACAATGTGTCCTCCACGAGAGGTAATACCCCTCCCCTAACACCCCATTGAGCTAAGGTTACAAAATTATTTGGGCCATCTCCAAGGGTGCATGAGCTGCCTATTCTTCAGATAATTCGCAGGATTTATTTGTTTTCTGAATGGTTGCACATTTATCCCTAGCGACGAACTGCCTAGTTGAGGCGTTTGGGAATTTCTGGTCCCCTCTCCAGCTCCCATCAGCTCCAGCCAGCATGGCCAACGCTCAGGGAGTTGTAGCACAACTCCATACCCTCCAACATTTCTCCAGTGAAAATGGAGACAACCTAAGGAAAAGCAGGGCATTCTGGGATCAAATAAGAAACTGGGATGGCTTCTGTAAATCTGGAACGTCCCTGGAAAATAGGGGCACTTGGAAGGTCTGGTATGGTGGAGTTAGGACTCCTGGACTAGGACCTGGGCAAAACCTGGCTTCAAATCCTCACTCAGCCACGAAGCTCCCTGGGGGACCTTGGACCATTTGCATCATCTCAGCCAAGCCTACTTCATAGGGTTGTTGTGAGGATACGATTGAGGGCAGGAGGGGAATGATGTACACCACTTCGAATTCCTTGGAAGAAAGGTGGGTTATCTGCTCAGCAAAGACTATGTCACATAAGCCCCCCTACCAGGAAGAAAGTGGCTGTATTAGCATTGTACAGTGAGCTCACACTGAGATTGATGGCAATTGAGTAATGCTTCCCCCGGAATGGGAGAACTCCCACTTCCTGTGTGAAGGATGTGCTGCTTAGCATACATTCTTTGTGCCTGCTGCAGTCTTATCTCACCCCAGACTCTCCTCTCCTCCAATTTCAGGTGTATCAAGCAGGAAGATGGGAGCTAAACAAAGAAACCCAGCAGCTGAAGGAAGTGGTTCTTGATGATTCAGTGAGTGACCTGTGCCTCCCCACGCTAACTGCTTCCATTGCCTTCATAGTAATTCAGTACTCCAGGATGGAGAGAGAGAGAGAGAGAGAGGGAGGGAGGGAGGGAGGGAGCTGGATTAAATCAGAGGAACCTTAACCCTTTTTAATGATCCAAATAACAGCAGCCTCTTAAAGAATCTGGCATGGGGGGCAAGATGTGCTTGTGGATCGGAACGAATGGCACCTATCACTTTGTACATAAATTCTGTTACTTCAAGCTCTTTGCTCAGCTATTTATTTGGCAACGGATCTCTCCTTGGATCAAAGCCCTGCAAGCGTTACTTTCGACAGCAACCGAAAGATAAGCCCTGGTTTGTCCTAGAGACTTGGCAGGGAAGTTATGGTTTGAGTAAACTGAATGTTTCTGCTGTGTAACTACTGGTCTAAACCTGAAAAATTGTCAGGCAGAACCTCCAACAGTGGCCTTTCCCATGTTTCTCGTCCCAAATTAAGCATCTAGGTATATATAATTGCCTTGAATATCTTATTCAGAAAACAGCATTTCACTGAAAGCAATGGTAGACCGGCCCTTCAAGAGTCACTACAGGCCAGAGCTAATATGATTTAAAAATTAACATTTTCTCCTTTGGTGTCCACTGTGTAGTTTGTCTTCTAATCTGAGACAATCTTTTTTAAAGAAAGATCTGTGCTTGGAAGAGAGATCCGGCTTCATAAATGCAACACCCCAGTTTCTGAAGAAAGAGTCCGTAAACTAAATCACTGTCACATTTCTTTTAACCTCCAAACCAAAGACAAGCAACCACACCCTAGCCTAGGCCACCCCCAACCTCCCTCACTACCAAGGAAATATAACAAGCGAATAGAAAGAGAACCTTCACAAGTGACGCTGACGCAAAACCCCACACATACACTAAGTAGAAGAATAGAAGCATTGGGACCCCACCCTCTCACCATTCCCCTTTCCCCCTCTTTTCTTCCCAACCTAATACTGTATGCAGAACAAATGAAACGGATCTGTAGAAAAACACAAGTTGAAAAAAGAGGCAACACACATATTTTTGTAAACTAAGAAATATTTAATAAAAAATACCGTATTTTTCGTTCTAGACCACAAGACGCACCTAGTTTTTGGAGGAGGAAAACAAGGGGGGAAAAAATTCTGAATCCCAGAAGCCAGAACAGCAAGAGGGATCTGGCTTCTGGGATAGCCGCGCGCAGCCTCTCCCGGGCAGGGGGATGAAGGCTCCCCCTGCCCGGAAGAGGCTGCATGCGGCTAGGGCAGAAGCTAGGACAGCAAGCGGGATCGCTGCCTGGCGATCCCGCTTGCTGTCCTGGCTTATGGGATAGCCACGCGCAGCCTCTTCCGGGCAACAGTAGGAAGGCTCCCCCAAGAGCCGTGCTCCCTTTATAGAGCGTGCGGAGCGTGTGTACGGCTCTTGGGAGCTTTTCCCCGAGGAGGGAGAAGGGCAGCCCTTCTCCCTCCTCGGGGAAAAGCCCCCAAGAGCCACACACACGCTCCACGTGGCTCTTTAAAGGGAGCGCTGAGCAGAGCCTCCCGCCTGCATTCGCTCTGTAAGACGCACACACATTTCCCCTTACTTTTTAGGAGGGAGAAAGTGTGTCTTATAGAGCGAAAAATACGGTATTTTTAAAATAATAATAATAATAATGTTACAGATTTGGCGTAACAGAGTTTGTGGGTGCCAGGGCACCCATAACTGCTAGAGTTAGTGAATGTTAGAAATTAATAAAGCTTTAGAATTTAGCTGGTTTTTTAAATTATTATTATGAAGGGAAGATGCCATGCCAGTGAAAAATACAGGTTGAACCAGTTCTCCTGTTCAGGAAATAGCTGATAGCGAGGCCATTAAGAACACAAGGAGAACTCCGTGCCAGCCATTAAAGACCATGCAAGATGCTGTTCCCCCCCTCCCCAAAAGCTGTGTGTTACGCAACCTTTTGAAATTTAGAGGTGGGGGAAGAAGGGGGAAGACGCCATGAGCTACTGTGAAGATTATTTCTCTTATCCAACACCAAACATTTCACTTTTTTTTTTTTTTACAAAGCATATCGGGGTTTTGCAGACTATTTGCACCCCAATAAAGTTTTAACATGTTATATGGGGTTTGTTGATAATATACATTGGTTTTCTCTTATTCGTGATCTACATTTCAATAACGAAATGATGATAAGGATGCCAAAAACTAGAAGCAGCAAAGAGTGAACCTTAATACCATAGCAATTAAGTTAGCTTAAATGCTTAACAAAAGAGCCTTTTTTCTTTCTTTTTTGGCTGCCATCTAAAACTGCATTGTGTCTGTGACTGGTTCCTCCCTCAGGGAGGGCATTCCACATCTTTGGTGCCACTGCCAAGATGTTCCCGCTCCTAATAGATGCCCGCTGCTCCTCATTTGGTAAACACACCTGGAGGTAAGGCCTCTGATGAAACAAATGTGAATCATTACGATTAATCTCAAGTGAAAATGACTTCGGAATACTTGAATGCTGATCTCATGCCTCATCAGCAAAGGTCGCCTCTGATTGTTTCTTTAAAACTGGGCACCATCCAGCCACATACAAGCTCTTTTAAATTCTGCTCATTTAAAACGGAGAAATTAAGCCCATACTTAACCTTTTTAAATCAACAAGACATCAAAACCATTTAAATCAGCAACTGATTTTGAGTTTGAGTTTGGCTGGACCAGGCCCTGTGTATTATCTCTGATTCCACAGATGGTTCTCTTGAAAGCAAACATGATTGGGAATTTGGATACAGCAATCTTTTATCATTAAATAAAAAAATTTAAATAGTGACGTATGGAAGTGAGAGCTGGACCATAAAGAAGGCTGATCGCCGAAGAATTGATGCTTTTGAATTATGGTGCTGGAGGAGACTCTTGAGAGTCCCATGGACTGCAAGAACAACAAACCTCTCCATTCTTAAAGAAATCAGCCCTGAGTGCTCACTGGAAGGACAGATGATGAAGCTGAGGCTCCAATACTTTGGCCACCTCATGAGAAGAGAAGACAGAGGAGGAGATGGTTGGACAGTGTTCTCGAAGCTACAAACATGAGTTTGACCAAACTGCGGGAGGCAGTGGAAGACAGGAGTGCCTGGCGTGCTCTGGTCCATGGGGTCATGAAGAGTCGGACACGACTAAACGACTAAACAACAACAACAAATTAAAAAAACCTCCTGTGTGGTGGAGACCTCTAAAATCTCTAAAACACCATGCTGCAGCTGACTCAGCAGTTCCTTCCAGTGCATTGCTCAGAAAGAGAAAACCTACATAGCAAATTCCAAAGCACAGCATTGGTAAACGCTGAACCTTTGCTTCAGCTGGAATTCCCAAAGGGAGCTGGCATAACTGAACAGCCACGTTATTTTGCAAAGGGGAGACGGGCAGCTGAAACCTTATGTAATGTGCTGATGTTTCCCGATGAAGTTTCAGTTCACCTTATTCCTGTTTGTTAATAACCCCAGAATGCTGCTTCTGGCTCAGATGGAAAGAAGAAGTGGGGACGGGGGTAAAAACATACAATCCCATGACAAAGAAACCAGCAGTCATATGCAAACTGTGTGAGTCCGTGGTCAAGTCTACACTGGAAGGACTCATAACACTTAAGTAATTATGGAGACTGCAGGGAACTGTGGTTTTCTAAGGTTGCTGGGAACTAGTTCTTTACTATGGGTGACAAGAGTTGTTGTTGTTGTTGTTTAGTCGTTTAGTCGTGTCCGACTCTTCGTGACCCCATGGACCAGAGCATGCCAGGCACTCCTGTCTTCCACTGCCTCCCGCAGTTTGGTCAAACTCACGCTGGGAGCTTCGAGAACACTGTCCAACCATCTTGTCCTCTGTCGTCCCCTTCTCCTTGTGCCCGCCATCTTTCCCAACATCAGAGTCTTTTCCAGGGAGTCTTCTCTTCTCATGAGGTGGCCAAAGTATTGGAGCTTCAGCTTCAGGATCTGTCCTTCCAGGGCTGATTTCCTTCAGAATGGATAGGTTTGATCTTCTTGCAGTCCATGGGACTCTCAAGAGTCTCCTCCAGCACCATAATTCAAAAGCATAAATTCTTCGGCGTTCAGCCTTCTTTATGGTCCAGCTCACAAGAGTTATTAGGAGACCCCTATTCCCCTCACAAAGTTACACTTCTGAGAGCGGTTTTAACAATAGACCCATTTTCCCAGGGAACTGTGGGAATTGTAGCTCTCTGAGGGGAATAGGGTGTCTCCTGGCGACTCTTAGCATCCTTAGCAGCTAGAGTTCCCAGAATCCTGGGAAGCCATGTGGCATGATTATGCTTTAAAGGCATTGTGCAGATGGTGCCATAAGGAATACCTAGAAGCTGGAGACAGGGTCTGCTTGCTCCCTCGCTGCCGGGTATATTGGCAGTGCCATTCATTCATTTTAGACTCAGGACTTAATGGTCTTTCAGGCCCTTGTGTGACTTAAGATGGCAAAGGGCATCACTCCAAAATGGAACAAGCAAGCCCTGCTTCATGTGGGGTGGTAGAACTTCTGCTCATTCTGCTGAGCGGAGCCCTGGTCTTCTGCCACAAAGTCCTGCCACTGCTCAGTACAACCATATCATCCATAGGAGCGGGGCTCCTTCCTCTGCTTTCCAACTGAAAAAGGGCATCTATCTCACGCACAGGGGTTGTTTTTTCAGCCAGAACGTGCCAGAACAGTGTTCCGGCATTTTTCAGCTGGGCCCCGGAGGTGGGGCAGGGGGAGACCTGACCAGTCTCAGCAAAGCCCCGCAGCGTCTCCAGCTCACGAGGACACCCTCTACGGGCTCTGGAGAGGGTCTCAGGACTGCAATAGCTCAAGGGTAGCCTCTTTCCATATGAATCTACCCAGACCCTGAGATCATCTTCTGAGGCCCTCCTCGAGGTGGCAACATGAGAACAGGCCTTCTCTGCAGTGGCTCCCCGTCTGCTGAATGCTCTCTCTAGGGAAGTTTGCCTGGCGCCTTCATTCCACACCTTTAGGCACCAGGCAAAAAACGTCCCTTTGTAGCCAGGCCTTTGGTTGATCTAGATTCAGGTAGGTAGCCGTGTTGGTCTGACGCACACAGTCGAAATATATCAAAAAATAAAAATAAAGAAGTGTCCAGTAGCACCTTAGAGACCAACTAAGTTTGTTCTTGGTATAAGCTTTCATGTGCTACTAGACAATTTTTTGGTTGATCTGTTTGACATCCTATACCCTTTTAAAATGTGGCTCTTTTCTGTGTAGGGTGGTGTTATTGGGTTGTTGTTTTTATTCTGATTATATATGTCATGATCTTTTCTGTGAACTGCCCTGAGATCTCCAGGTATAGGGCGGTATATAAACTCAGTAAGTAAGTAAGTACCGTATTTTTCCGTGTATAACATGGCCCCATGTATAAGATGCCCCCTATTTGAGGGGACTCCAAATTAAGAAAATATTGCCCAGAGTTGCTGAGCTTTTCTTGGGGGTGTCACCCTTTTTTTAGGAGGGATTGCCGAAAACCGCTCACCCGCCTGACCTATGCTGCCACTCGCATGCACCGCAAAAGCCGCCTATCGCCTGTCCACTCACCGGCAGAAGCTGCCAATCGCCCGCCCAATTGCCACAGCAGCAGCCAATCAACACCAGCCCTTGCCGCAGCCACCAATAGCACGCCCAGTAGCCGCTGACAATCTCCGCCTCGCGGCAGCAACCAATCCCACATCCCCCCAATGAACTATCCGTGTATAAGACAACCCCTAATTTTTAACATAATATTTACCGTATTTTTCGCTCTATAGGGTGCACTGGACCATAGGAGAGGGAGAACAGGGGAGGGGGAATTCTCCCCCTCTCTGCTCAGCGCCCCTTTAGCGAAGCGGCAGGAGAAACGGAGCTCCTTCCATTTCTCCTCCCGCTTCGCTGAAGGGGTGCTGCGCAGAGAGGGAAAACTGTGCAGCGCCTCTCCAGCAAAGCGAAGGCTGGAGAGCAAGAGGGATTGGTGTTCACCGACCTCTCTCGCTCTCCAGGCTTCAGGTGGCTATCCGCAAGCCTTCGGAGCGCAGCGGGAACTCGTGCTGAACCGGAGTTCCCGCTGCACTTTGAGGGCTTCAGGCGGCTTCAGCGAAAGCAATGCGAAGCCTCCGGAGCGCGGGGGGAGCTCTCCCTCTGCGCTCAGAGGCTTCGCCTTGCTATTGCTGAAGCCAAGGAGCCTGTATTCACTCCATAAGATGCACACACATTACCCCTTAATTTTTGAAGGGGAAACAAGAAGATTGAAAGATGGGATTGGTGGATACTAAAAGCAGCAGAAATATGAGATGATTGGACCCTTACTGAACTCGAAGCATGGGAACCCCCAACAAAAATATATAATTTGGCAAAATATTTGGACTTTATGATATGTATTGGTATAATTTGGAATAATTAATGTGATATGATTGGATTGTTAAATGGAAAACTTAATAAAAATTATTTTTAAAAAAAATTGAAGGGGAAAAAGTGTGTCTTATAGAGGGAAAAATACGGTAAATAAAAAACCCCCGCATCTTATACACAGAAAAGTGTGGTAAGTAATGAGCCGGACGTGCAGCGGGACTTTGCTGAGGCTTTTCGGGCCCCCAGCTAACAGCTGGTGCCCGGGAAAGCCTTGCCTCAGCTGAGCAAGCCCCCTTCCCCGCAAATCGGAGAGATGTGGGGGTAGGGCCTTCATTAGGCTGCTCAGCTGAGGCAATGAAGCCTTGCGCTGCTGCTACTCATGAGCTGACGAGGGGCGGGGGCTCATTAACTGCTCAGCCAGGTGCAGAAGCCTCTCCGCTCTCAGCCGAGCGAGTCCCCCATGCTGCTCCGGCTCACGTGAGACGGGCAGGTGCAGAGGGTGGGGCTCATTAAGCCGCTCAGCTGAGGCGAAGATGGCTCCTTTCTCCTCAGCCGAGCAACCTCAACGAGCCTCTGGCTGGTGAGGAGACCGCCCCTCCCCCAGGGCTCTGGGGCGGGTCTTCTGAGGGAGGTGCGTTCTGGCACCTTCTTCTCTAGGAAAAAAAGGCCCTGCTCAAAATGCACTGATCTGCTAGGCAAATGGAGCAGCCCCGTTCAGGAAGCCATGAATGGTTACAGTGGTACCTCGGGTTTAGTACTTAATTCGTTCTGGAGGTCCGTACTTAACCTGAAACTGTTCTTAACCTGAAGCACCACTTTAGCTAATGGGTGCTGCCGTGCCGTGCCGCCGGAGCACAATTTCTGTTCTCATCCTGAAGCAAAGTTCTTAACCTGAAGCACTATTTCTGGGTTAGCGGAGTCTGTAACCTGAAGCGTATGTAACCCGAGGTACCACTGTATTGAGAGACACCAGCATTCTTGGTCAAGGCTCTGGCTATTTATGCACAAGCTGGCCAAATTCGAAACCCCTTTCTTTCTTTCTTTCTTTCTTTCTTTCTTCCTTTCTTTCTTTCTTTCTTTCTTTCTTTCTTTCTTTCTTTCTTTTTGTCTTTATTGAAAAATTATCATGGATAACAAAGGTACATATAATACCTCTGTTTTCAATTCATAGAGTCCTTTCTCTCTCTCTTTCCCTCTCCACTACCACAAATTATGCAGTCGAGTTTCCCGCATTTGGGGAACTCGCAGGGGTCAGCACACCCGCAGTGCAATGGATGAGCCTCACCCTGGGAAAACCTCCTTCATGATCAAGGTGTCTCCCCTGCCAGGTAAGTGTTCCTTTCTCTCTTTTTAAATTTTTTTTATTAAGGTTTAGAAACCTTAATATCTTTTCCTGATTTTTTTTTTTTAAACCAAACCAAGTTTTTTTATCTAGATACAATAAAAGCACAAAAGGAGGTGGGGGAATAGATAAAGAACAAGAAAGAAATTTTTAAAAAGAATATTAAAGAGGTTAAAAGAGAGAGGCAGAAAAATAAGATTCGGAACGCTAAGAACTTCTGATGCTTCATCTGTCTGCTATATAAAAACAATATTCACTTTCTTCAATCCATAATATAACACCCAACAAAGCCACTTTCTATAAAAAAAAAAAAACATTATCTTCAGTCCTCAAATCCAGATATCATTATTTCGTTTGCATCTTTGCACAAAAAAATCTGAGCGGTTTCCAATCTTTAACAAATTTTCCACAGGTCAGTTGCATTCGGTGTGAGATGCTACTGCCACAGACATTGTGAGGTTGTGGGGAGAAAGAAGAGGGGATAATGACCTTTGCATAGCAGATGTGCTGAGTTTTTGTGTCAGCGTTTCGTGGATAGGTTATTATTTGTTTGTTTTTGTTGGTGGTGCAAGAGGCTGGAGAGCCCAGGGCATGGTTGGTTGCATTCAGTTGACTGCAATGAGTTTTGTTCGGGCATCTGATAGAGTGGGGGTTGTTGGGTCAAATTAACCATAGCATAGAATCATAGTGTTGGAAGGGACCTTGAGAATCATCTAGTGCAATGCAGGAATAGGCAGCTGTCCCATATGGGGATCAAACCTGCGACCTTGCTGTTCTTAGCCCCATGCTCCAACTGAGCTATACTGGGGTGGGGGGTGGGGGTTAGGTTGTTGTCTTATTGGGCTGTATATGTAACCAAGGGGAGCCACACCAGGGTGTTTACAACACATTTATGTCTGGATGTGCAGAGGGTTTGGGGCAGGTCCTTAAAAATCCAGCTGTGGAACATCTCTGGGGTGAATGGGAGTGGTCCAGAGCTGACAGTCTGAGGATGTCAGCACCTGGCAGCTGAGAGAGCTCACCTGTCTCTCCACCCTCTCAGGTGCAATTGACTGAATGAACAGCAAGATACTTTCCTGCCCTGAGGCCTAGCAACCATTTCGCTGTTTGCTTTTGACTGGCCACTCCTGATGTGTTGGAATGCAAAGGCTTAGCTCTAGCGGACACTGCGAACGCAACAAGTTGGGGGTGGCGTGTCATCCTGTTTGTAACCTGCAGTGGTTTGCTTCGATGCCCAACCATACTGACAGCAGCACAAAAAAATCCAGCGCTAGAAGAGGAAGTGCTGAGATTATTCGAGCGGGTCTGGAAGCAAAAGGTCTCTGATCAAGAAGCCTGTTATGTACTGAGTTGAATAGGATCCAAAATACAGCAGTCTGATTGGTCCTAGAACAATAGGATTCAGAATGCAGCAGTCTGATTGGTCCACAGGAGCCACCCAATCCAGCTCCAGGTGGAAGTGAATCCACAACCTGATTGGCCTACAGGAGAATTCCAGAATTAGCCAATCACGTGCAGCCCATTGTGTAAATAATGTATATAAAGCAGATACTTTAGGGGGACATTCATTCCTCCTCACCACTATGAGCTGAATAAAGAGCATGAAATCCACTCTCGACTCTGAGTATATTTCAAAGCCCTTGTGGGGATGTTAGATAATTACGAGAGACATCCATTTTGCACTTGACCAGAGATGCTTCCCTTTATTCTTATTACATACATTCAATTAATTGTTATTTCATGCCAGGAATCGCACTGTGGCATTGAGAACCAGTTCCGGGGTTGACTCGCTGATGTCACAACATTGCACAATGTGCTGAAGTGGCTTGTGGTGACGTCATGTGCGATGTTGCTGCTCAGGGATGTAGTGCGAAATGCTGACATCATGTGCGATGTTACCGCTCAAAATTGAGGGGTCCTAGCCCCCTACTTAATAACTTGGGGGGCCCTAAAGTGCCTCCCTTCCCTACAGTAGGCAGGGAAGATATGCTTTCCCTTACACCTAATACTGGGAAAACCTTATATCAGATAACCAGAGGGCAAATCCCTTGCTGAAAATGCCATCCCTTTTACCCAGCCTGCTTGAGCACATCCCACGATCTCTGACAAACTATTTTACTGTGCGTATAGCACCCTGGTCCCAACGGCATCCTTTCTCACTTTGTTTAGGTTTTCCCCCGTGCCGTCCTCCAGTTTGAGATTGGGGGGGCGGAATCCCCTTGTGGTCACAAAGGAAGGGTGGAGAGGATACGAACAGCTCAGTCAGGGAGGAAAAATTGAGGAAGGGCTTGGTCAGTGACTCAAAGAAAGGAAGAGGAGGAAGCAATAGCTGATATACAAAAAATTATTTTTATTTCCCTTTGGATGCTGTTGAGAGGGCTAGTCTCCCTGGAAGATAAGTCCACATGCACACTCTGCCCTGAGCTGAACAGGGGCTATTATCCCATGCAAATGCACTTGTGACTGTAACCCTAACCAACATTTGTATTTTATCCTTAGAGGCACTTAATGAAACTATTAGTGCCACTCTTAGTTTTTTTTACCTGCTTCTAAAGATTTCTCTGGGATGCGGGTGGCACTGTGGTCTAAACCACAGAGCCAAGGGCTTGCCGATCAGAAGGTCAGTGGTTCGAATCCCTGCAACAGGGTGAGCTTCTGTTGTTCGGTCCCTGCTCCTGCCAACCTAGCCGTTCGATAGCACGCCAAAAAGTGCAAGTAGATAAATAGGTACCTCTCTGGCAGGAAGGTAAACGGCGTTTCTGTGCACTGCTCTGGTTCACCAGAAGCGGCTTAGTCATGCTGGCCACATGACCCGGATGCTGTTTGTGGATAAATGCCGGCTCCCTCAGACAGTAAAGCGAAATGAGCGCCGCAACCCCAGAGTTGTTCGCAACTGGACTTAATAGTAAGGGGTCCCTTTACTTTTACCTAAAGATTTCTACATCCAATCACTTGTTGGAGGCTGGATTTGCTTCTCCCTGCCCTGGTTGTTGTGGGTATTTCACATAACCTGAAGAACTGCTGTGAAGAAACAGCCTTTTCCAGTGCTCAAAATATAATTAGCCATTGTAGGAATAAAAAACCTTTGTTCTGAGTGCTGTAGAGACTGTGGTTGCACAGAACAAATTTCATGGGTACCTGTTGACTGGTGCCTCTCCATCCACAGACAGAAAGGGACAAAAGGTTTCCTATCACGTCTCCATTCTGTATGCCGCTTGGAGAATGTTAAGTGTCTGTTTCATTCTTGAATTTCTAAAGAGGTCGAGTGTTCCCTTGCTATAATTTTCAAATGTGAGATGATTTGATGCAGCCTTGCTTGTTTTCATTAAACTTCCAATGATAGCAAGGCTATCCTCTCCCTTCACAGTAATGGCATGGGCATGTTCAAGGGTGATGGTTATAGCCCATTGGCTGTAAATGGGATAATAGGGCTTTTCGAATATTCAGTTCAGGATTTTCACATCTACAGCCTAATATCCCTGAGGAGGAGGGAGAAGGCAGTAGCAAGCCCTGCCTCTCACCTTCCTGCACACAGTTTCTTCAAGATCTAATGAGATCCTTGGTGCATATTTCCACGGGGACAGTCCTACCTTGTTGGGAACCCTGACAAGGCTCCTTTGTGCAAAATTCATCATATCCCATGTACATTGTTTGAATGTTTATTATTCGCCTTTGTGGCTCTGGGAGCTTTGACATCTTTTTTTCAGGCTTCCTTGAAATGGGATGGAGATTTTTTTTAATGAGGTTTCCAGATCTGTTTAGTCAGACCCATGAGGCTGATATCACATTTTGATGTGGTAAAAGAGGCTGTTGATGGGAAGACCAGCTTTCCAGGAAGAGAATGAGTGCATCCCACGAAAGGAAATGTGAAAGGTTTGTAAATAATAGGAATGCATAGTCCTTTCTTTCCAGCAAAATCACAAATTTTATTTGTTAGGTTTTATACCGCTTCTCAGCCAAAGGCCCTTCCTCCCCATCATCCCCCCCCCCCCAGTTTCTCTCTAAAAAGTTTCTTTCTCAAAGGCTTTCCTGGTCACCCAGATATTTGAGTCTTCATTGGGGTCATAGGGGATGATGAAACTCTAGCCGGTATCTGTGTTCATCTTTTACTAGGGTTGGGTGGGTGGGTGGGAGTAGAATTTGTTCATTTTACTTTATTGCAGCCTGTGCACTTTTAGACAATTGGCATTCTTTTATTTTTTGGGATGTATACTACATTTTGTGTCATGTATATTTGTATGATTGTAAGTCACTCTGAGGCGTGGTAAGCAATGGATAATGCAGCAAGTTAACAACATCAATACAAGGCAGTGTTGGGGACCCAGCACCAATAAAACAAAAATACAACCTAAAACCAAAAAAGCAATATTTTAAAAAAATATTAAAAAGCAAGAGAGAGGGGGGGGTTGGGGGGATTTGTACACATCAGACAGGTCCCAATTGTATGGATGGGTCAGGTAAAGCCTGGACAAAAAGATAACTTTTTCCAAGAAGCAACTGATGGGTGCTGCTTCTAAGGAGAGGGCATTTCACAGTGCAAGGGTAACAGCAGAAAATGCCTTTTTTGGAGTCACCACTCTGATATTCTGTAGGGTGTGTTGCCATGAGCAGAAAGATCCCCCTGATCTAAGTGATCTTACAGGGCCTGGTGGTCTTTCAGGTAACCTGGTCCCAAGTTGTTAACCACAAGACCGCGAACCTTGGCCTGATGACTGTTTGGTAGCCAGTGCAGTTCCCTCAGCCTTTATGTAATATGTGTGCATCTAGGTGCACCATCCAGCAACCTCGCCACAGCATTCTGAACCAACTGTAGTTTCCAGACCGATCCCAAGGGAAGACCCACAGAGAGTATAGTCCAGTCTTCAGATTGCCAACACATCAGTCTATTCTCAGATATAATTCTTGTCGTTTTTGGGTGATTCTCCTAAAGTCTCGATGAGTTCCACTTGGTTTACACATCACATATTTCCTGCGTAGAAAGCACTTCCATGCAAGGAGCTGTGCGCAACCTGCATGTAGATGGTCTTCTGCACATAAATCATGGCGTGAACATTTGCTAAAAGCCACACCCAGTTGTAACTTCCCTGCCTTTGTACACACAGAGAAAGACATATATTTAAGCTCATGCATGATGACACAGGTGTGAATAACATGAATAGGCTTTTAGAAAAAGCGGTCTGAAAGCTGAAAACAGTTAGAAAAAAATCATTCTTGTTGAAATGGCAGATTCCCGAAAGGTTAGGGTTGGGTGTTTCGTTTGCTTGACTTACAAAAGATGGGATTGGTTTGTTGGGTGAAAAACAGAAAGCAGCTTTGACTACGAAACAATGCATTCAGGATTCTGTTTAACTTGGGGGGGGGGGAATATTAATAAGACTTGAATGGATGCCATAGGTTTTTCTTTTGCTTTTAGCCATGGGATTGAAAGGGAGTGGGGCATTCCACTGCCTGATCTTGTGATCAAGTTGTCAGGTGACAGCTGAGGCTATTCTGCATGTGAACATCTACAGGAATTAATACTGCAAGTTGAAAATGTGGGGTGACATATTATGAGCAGTAAACCTGATTGGGAAGCTCTGAGTGGCTGGTACCTCATGGTATCCCTAAGCAGGAGTGCCAGATTGGCCTTGCAACCATGGGTGTCCAGGGCTGTGAGTGCCATGCAGCGTGCATTGCCCTGGCACCGAAATTTGTGGGTGCCCGGCCCCTTCATGGTGAATTTTGTGGGTGCCCCAGGGAGTTGGCCCCTATGTCTCCAATAAACCTTTCCTTCGTATCCCTGGAGGAATTTTCACCCTGAGTAAGAATCAACAGATACAGTGGTACCTCAGGTTAAATACGCTTCAGGTTACAGACTCCGCTAACCCAGAAATAGTGCTTCAGGTTAAGAACTTTGCTTCAGAATAAGTACAGAAATTGAGCTCTGGCGGCGCGGCAGCAGCAGGAGGCCCCATTAGCTAAAGTGGTGCTTCAGGTTAAGAACAGTTTCAGGTTAAGAACGGACCTCTGGAACGAATTAAGTACTTAACCCGAGGTACCACTGTATGTATATGAGTGTTCTTGCAATACTTTTATCACTTAAAAAAAGGCAATACTCCTGATTGAAGCAGGGTGGGAAGAGCAAGACTGACAGTTTAGCAAGTACAGCCTGGAGAGCTCAGTTGGTTAGAGAATGGTGCTGATAATGCCAAGGTTGCAGGTTCAATCGCTGTTTGGGGCATTTGCATATTCCTGCATTGCAAGCGGAATGAACTAGATAATCCTCTGAGTCGTTTTGCCCCAGGAAAACCCGTTGTTTACCACTGAATCGTAACAGAGGTCAATCAGGTTTTCTGTGGGTTGTCGTTTGAGCCAATTCAGCAGTAAACAGCAGGGGAAAGTGGCAGGCCAAAAGAAAAAGCTCTCAGAAAGTGTGGAATAAGTGGAATAAGACACGGGGGAAGCGGAAACACGGCTGAGCCTGCAGTTTCTGACAAAGCAAGATCCACCTGCCTCTTCTACCTGGCTTATCTATAGGCAGTGAAAAGAGGCAGCTTGGAAGAAAATTTATTGCCGTTTATTGCCTCTTAAACCAAGGTGACTAGGCTTGACTAGGCATTGCTGGAAGCTATTGTCTTCACTGAAACTGTCGGTGACAACATGAAATGCAGGGTGTGAGCCAGGAAGCTGAAGTATTAGGACGGAAAGAGAGAGAGGGAGAAAGAAAGAAAGGAAGGAAAGGAAGGGCTTGTGGATTAGTCATGTTTGTTCAAAGGGAACTGTATCTGATATCAGCTTTTGAAATTCACCCTTTTAAAAAAATGGTTCTTAGGGTAAGCAAAGCCAGCACCAAAAATTGGGGAGACTTGGAACATACTGCTAGACCACCATTTTCTCAATGTGGCTACCCAGTATTTTTTTCTTCTTCTCATTGTTGGGTCCCCCAGGCAGCATTTTAGCAGCGGGAGGGGGCTTGTGCCACTTCTGAGTGGAAGTCGAGCTTGGTTCCCATTTGTTTTTCATTTATTTATTTTTTATTGAAGTTCTAAATTGGATTGGCAGAGCAAAATGTTAGAATATGCAGAGTTAACAAGATTGACAGCAAGATTCCGAGATGATACGGACCAAATATTTAATAGAAAGTGGGACATTTACAGAGTATACCTAAAAGAACATTGTAAAAAATCTAAATTCTTTGGCAGGCCTGGATTGACTTCTGCAAGAAAAAGAGAATTTTACAAAACCAATACAACTGAAACAACTTAGGAGAGATAAAGTTAAGTGTGTAGTCAAAAATGTAATTTAGGAACCACAATGGGGGGGATTGGAAGTCATGTTGGAATTAGTTATGTATGAACCCAAATCTTTTTTCTTTTTCTTTTTAGTAATAAGTATCGATTTTGGATCGTTTTTGTTGACGGTTTTGTGTTTTGTTGTTTTTAAAATCAATAAAGCATTTTTAAAAATTAAAAAAGAAGCTTTTTCATAATACACTAAAAAACAAATTAATCTAAATGAAAAAAGAAAGAAAGAAAGAAAGAAAGAAAGAAAGAAAGAAAGAAAGAAAGAAAGATATAGTCCTTCCTAAAAGGTAGAGCTGAACCCTTGTTTCTCACGGAAAGGGATGGATCCCCCCAGCTCTCACCTGGGATCTTCCCTTTCTTCTCCCAGTCGCCCACCCTGGGAGATCTTCCCTTCCCTGCCTCTCACACAAGGTCTTTCACAAACTGTTGGTCAGCTTCATGTGTGTATGATCCCAATAGTGACCCAGGATGCCAAAACAAAAACAAAGAAAGAGGGGGGGAAGAAGGAGAAGGAAGATAACAACAACAACAACAACAACAACAACAACAACAACAACAACAACAACAACAACAGAATGTAAAGAAAGGAAAGGAAAGGGAAAAGAAGGAAAAAAGGAAATAAAAAAAGTTTGGCTCCCATTTGTGATGGCCGCTATCATGAATGTACTTTGAAGCTAAACTTTATATCTGACTTTTTTCAGTAATGTTTCATTCTGAATTGTTTTATTGTGCTGACATTTTTTTCTTAAAAATATAAAGTGGTATGTTTTTAATAGTTCATTCTACGTACTCTTTTTTTTTTTTTTTACCGCTTTCTAATGAATTAGTGGGCCCTCTCTGAATATGTAGTGGTATTAATAGGTTCACACAGTATTCACCTTTGGGACTGTTTTTAGAGTAGCACCACCCCATTTAACATAACAGGAAATCCTCTGTTCAGAGCCTTTGTTGGAACAGATTTGCTTCCAAGCATGTGTCTCAAAATCCTCCTTTGTATATGCTGGTGTTGGATGTACTTCAAATTCCTGTTCTCAGAGTATTTAATATCACTGTAGTTTTCAGACATTCAGGGAGCGCAGAAGCCAAGGCACTTCTGTGCATCCGCTAGATAAGGCTTGCGCTCTTGAAGAACAGTTCTATCCATGTTCCAGAGCAGAGCAGCCTTTCCCAGCCTTGACTTGTATCCATTTGGGAATTTACCGTAGTGTAAGGACTTACGGTAGGTTTGTACAACAGAATCTCCCCCTCTCCTCCCCCTGCACACCCGCTAAATGTGTTCTGGGGTTCCATATGTTTTGGACTACGATGCCCTAGGTGAGGTTGATGGAAGCTGCAGTTGAAAACATCTGCAGGGCAGCAGGTTGGGGAAGTCTGTTCTAGAGTGTAGCCTATTCACACATGCAACAGTTGGACCTTGCCGCCACTCACTGTGGACTGGGATTGCATCCTAGAGCATGCCCAGGTTTCTTCTGTTGCTAGTGAATGGGAAACATATTTAGGACACATCACACACATTGTGACATGTTGCATTACAAGCTCAGGGAGGGTCATTAAAAACCCTTCTTTTGAATCTCATTGGCTATGTGCAGTGCTGGATTTAGGTATAAGCTAAACAAGCTATAGCCCAGGGCCCCACTCTCTTGGGAGCCCAAAAAAAATTTAAAGGAAAAAAACCTGGATGTACATTTCCAAAATATAAGATAAAAAACTAATAAAATAAAACCTACATACAGTTAGAGCTTAATAATTATTTCACTATTAATATAGTAAAGGTAAAGGGACCCCTGAGCGTTAGGTCCAGTCATGGCCGACTGGGGTTGCGGCGCTCATCTCGCTTTATTGGCCGAGGGAGCCGGCGTACAGCTTCCAGGTCGTGTGGCCAACATGACTAAGCCGCTTCTGGCGAACCAGAGCAGCACACAGAAACGCCGTTTACCTTCCCGCCGGAGCAGTACCTATTTATCTACTTGCACTTTGACGTGCTTTCGAACTGCTAGGTTGGCAGGAGGAAGGACTGAGCAACAGGAACTCACCCTGTTGCAGGGATTCGAACCGCCGACCTTCTGATTGGCAAGTCCTAGGCTCTGTGGTTTTTAACCCACAGCGCCACCTGCGTCCCATCACTATTAATATACTTCTTCTTAATTATATTTCACTATTAATATACTTCTTAATTGTATTTCAGTTCAACAATTACTCTGATAAAATACATATTTTGTTATGTGCAAATGGCTTTAGATAACTATTAGGTCCATAAATTGCTATATAGCATATATTCAACACACAAAAACAGTGACAATTTGTTGTTGACAAAGGACAGCTGGACATATAAAGGGCCCCATTAGCTTCAGTAGCTTAGGGCCTCATCAAACCTAAATCTGGCCCTGGCTATGTGCTGGTTTTTTGAATGATTTCACTGTCTGCTTGTTCTATGACAGCTGTGGGTGTGCTTGTATGGGGATTTGCACACAGAAGCTACCATAGCATCTGCAGACTACTCACTTAAAACTGTGCCAGAGGGAAGTTTTAAAATAACATTACACGGTAATTTGTTGTTGTTGGCACACAGGTGTTAAATTAATTGATGGATTTTGAAAATCCTGACCTTGCATTATAAGTACTCCTGTTTGTCTTGTTGTGCTACTTTCGGGATCTCGTTCGTTCTTCTGATGTGCATAGTTCCTTCCTCATAGCTGGTGAGCCTCTTATGGGATTTATGGAGAATCATTTTTAGACAGCAATGAAATAACGACCCAACTGTTATTGCAGCTCTATCATGATTCTATCAACTCCATTTGGTACTTTATAGCCATTCCTAGGAGTAAATCCTTTCTTTAAAAATGTTTATTTGGGGAATTGTATTCTTGATGGATTTAATAGGTAAAAGGTAAAGGGACCCCTGACCATTAGGTCTAGTCGCGGACAACTCTGGGATTGTGGCGCTCATCTCACTTTATTGGCCGAGGCAGCTGGCGTACAGCTTCCGGGTCATGTGGCCAGCATGACTAAGCTGCTTCTGGCGAACCAGAGCAGCACACGGAAATGCTGTTTACCTTCCCGCCGGAGCAGTACCTATTTATCTACTTGCACTTTGATGTGCTTTGAAACTGCTAGGTTGGCAGGAGCAGGGACCCAGCAATGGAAGCTCACCCCATCGTGGGGATTCGAACAACCGACCTTCTGATCGGCAAGCCCTAGGCTCTGTGGTTTAACCCACAGCACCACCTGCATGGATTTAATAGGTTTTCACAAATATCCACATGGAGATGAGGGGTGGGTGGATGCCTCTAAGTATGAATCTGTAAGATTTAAAGTTTATCAAAATTAGGTGTGCTCCCTCCTCAGATCCATTTTTTAAAATATTTTTTAAAAATCTACAAAGAGCAAATAAAATTGCTTTGTGGCACAATCTATATATATTAATACATTGTTTGACATCAGTGTTAACACTGAGAGCATTGGTCTCAACCACTGGTAGTCAATATTGTTAGGCTTGGCTGAGTTTCTTTTCATCCAGTTCCTGGAGATTTGGGATGGTGTTGAGCTTCATGATAAATATTTGCATGAAGGAACAAATCTGCCTATTGTACACACCAGACATCTTTATTGCATTCCAAATGGATGCTCTGCAAGAACATGCCTGTAAAAAGAAAAAGAAAAATCAGAAATCTTGCACGTTGAATTTAAAACAAACGAACAAACCAGGAATAGTGTTATTAGTACACCACTTTGCAATTCCGCCTACAAATTCTAAATATGGCATTCTCCCTCTTGTTTAATCATATCATATCCCCAATCATCTGGAACCAGCATCACTCTGTCACCCGTGGGAACATGATTGTTCAGGTTGGGTGTGGCTTGCAATTGCTCAGATTAGACAAAATAACAACTGGCACAGCAAAAGAAGTCTTTACCAAAGTCCCAATAACACTGTGAACATAGCATGAAAGGAACAGCATTCGTTGTAAAGATATTTAAATTTGGGCTGGGCGGATTCAACTCCTTGTCTTAGAATTTGTTTACTCCATGTGCACAGTATTAATATAGAATGCATGAGTCATTTTCCCACTGAGAGACAATCTCTTGCCGTCAGAGTCCACATGGAACTTGGTCACGTGGCCCTGCAGCTCATGACATTTGGGAGGAATAGGTAAGGTAGTCCCCTCCTCACTTCAGCTGAGGCACTTCCCACCAAATTAAATTGGGGAGGGGGGGCGGAAGGACACTTTTACACCCAAGAGTGTTTCCTTTTATGCCTCTTGTGGATCTGAATATGGTCTGCAGACTGTGGTCTAACCACCCCTGGTTTATGAATTACTTGTTTTCTTGCTCACTTGCATATTTACTCTGTTTTTATGTCTCCTTTCACATAACAAGATCGCAAGGAGGTTTACAATATTCATTAAAGCAACAGCAAAACCAATTAAAAAACCAACCAATCAAAACAATTAGTCAATTAAAACAGTGCAGTATCAGCAGCAGAGAACCCACTCTTCCATTTTAATCCCAGTAAACACCTGCTAGGTCTTAAGGTGACCCGAAACCTCACCAACAATGGGAGAAGACTCTATTCCCTGTCCCCATCGGTGAGACAGCAAGAACAGTGCCCTGCTATGGATCTCCCCTAGGTGTGACTCTTCACTGAAAGGTGGCAAACCCAATACAGAGATTCATGCAGAGACACAGCAGGCAGCTCTCCTCTGAAGATTAAGAATTCTGCTGCTCCTTTATATAAAAAAATAACTTAAGAACTTGAGTCGCGCCCACTCTCAGTGGAGGCACACAATTTGAGGGAGAGCTGTTAGTCAGTCAATTAATTAATTAATCTCTTGTGATCCCCCTAATGTGCCCAGGAATAGTCTGGGAATTACTCATGAAAGGGGTGCTTCCTAAATTGCTTTTAAGAGACACTCAAGAATCCTCCTCTCTCCCCTAAAAATGTTTAAGCTGAAACAGCAACAGCCTTTCTAGAAGCTTCTGTAGTATCTGAGCCTTAGAATTAGCCTTCATTTTTGCACATATCAAGAGCTGACTCCTATTGGAAACTACAGTGTTGAGCGGTATATAAATTGTTGAAAGAATAGCAATATCAAAAGTAACATGGATGGTGGGCGTTTGATTTTATATGTTGTGGTCTTGTTGTGAACCACCCTGAGACCTCTGGGTATAGGGCAGTTTATAAGTTGAAATAATAATAATAATAATAATAATAATAATAATAATAATAATTAAAAAAAAAATTGCATTAAAGAAGGGGCAGTTCGAGTTCAAACCAACTGAAATACACTCACGTTTGAAAGAGTTCTTCCTAACTAGCTGTTTGCATTACAGTATATTCCTTGCGAGGATCTAGACCTTTGCTCTAGTTCAGGTTCAGTTGTGGTGGGGAAGGCAGGATTTTAATGTAATGGGCTGAGCAGTCTTATGGTGCTACCATGCACGTGGGCAACTTGTACTAACATGTAAGGTAAAGGTAAAGGGACCCCTGACCATTAGGTCCAGTCGTGGCCGGCTCTGGGGTTGCGGCGCTCATCTCGCTTTATTGGCCGAGGGAGCTGGCATACAGCTTCCGGGTCATGTGGCCAGCATGACTAAGCCGCTTCTGGCGAGCCAGAGCACTGCACGGAAACGCCATTTACCTTCCCACCGGAGCGGTACCTATTTATCTACTTGCACTTTGACGTGCTTTCGAACTGCTAGGTTGGCAGGAGCTGGGACCGAGCAACGGGAGCTCACCCCGTTGTAGGGATTCGAACCACCGATCTTCTGATCGGCAAGTCCTAGGCTCTGTGGTTTAACCCACAGCGCCACCTGCGTCCCGTACTAACATGACATCAACATAATTTAAGGGGCAATCCACAAACATATTAGTAATTACTTTCCCCAAAAGTTTGCCTGGAATTGCAGGGTGCTACAAAGACCCATGACATAATGGGTTCGAATGAGAGTGTGGTGACCCTTGGGAATAAGCTTATGATGTTGTCTTTAAAGTTATGGACTAAGGATTGCTCATATTTGTTTTTTTCTAAATAAATAGCTGGGAGCTGGTTCATCTTGAGGAAGCTGACCGTCTGATACCTTTTAAGGGCTTGGGTCCCATTTCCTCATCTTTTAATCATAATCTGGTACGCTTTGCTGTCACCTGGCAGGAATTACAACTTCTACTTTCCTAGAATTCTTGAATCCTCTTCCTACATTACCCCAGTGCCGTGGGAGTTACAGAAGCCTAGCCACTTCTCATATTGCTCTGGATTGTCTGGGATCTGATGATGAGGCAATTATTTCACATACCAGTGGACCGTGTGGGATTCTTTGGTCCCTCTCACATGGTCTCTGGGTTTGCGTGTGAGAAGCAGCTATGCAGATCCATTCCTGTGCTTTAGTCAAGAATGGACCCTACACTAAGAAGAAGGAGCAAAGGTAAAAAAAGAAGTGCTTATGAGTCATTAGTCTTACCAAGTATTAATTAATTGTCTTGTTCTATTTTTACCCTGCCCTTCCTTGGAAGGAGCTCAGGGTGATTGGCATACCGTCCAATCTTACAAAACATTAAAAACACATGGCAAAATGACAATAACTCCTTGCAAGTAGGGATTAGCAACAGTCACCCTTTCCTGACGGCTTGGACAAACAAGTGCACTTAGGTGGCACCTAAAAATGTCGGGGGGGGGGCAACAACAAACAGCTCTATGGGGAGGGAATTCCATGATTGAGGAGCCACCACAGAGAAGGCAATAGTTTGCATCCTCATGGGCTGGACCACAAGACGTTCCTCAGCAGATCTTAAAGGCTTAGTTGACTAGGATTAGAGAAAGTGCCCCTGCAAAAACTTGGGCCCCAAACCATTCAGGGCTTTAAGGTGTTACCCATTTAACTCTCCTATTCTGGGCGGCTTCCAATAAAAGTTTAAAAATACATTAACATATCAGTCATTAAAAACTTCCCTGAACAGGGCTGCCTTCAGATGTCTTGTAAACATCAGGTAGTTGTTTATTTCTTTGAAATCACTGGGACATATTCCAGGTTAGAAAGGTTTGTTCTGTAAGTGTAGGCAGTGGGTCAGGCGTAGAACATAGCTATTGTGGCTAATAACCATTGATAGTCTTGCTCTCCATGAATTTGTCTAATCCTCCATGAATTTGTTTTACACTCTTGTCTTGTTTGTCCCAGCCACTACCAGTGGTAGAGATTTTGATAGGGCTGGACCAGCAGGCATGATCATAATATCCTCCTTCCTCCGCACAGATGAAATGTTTGCCCAGGACTCCTAATACTCCACACACTCTGCTCCATTATAGTTCCTTTCCCTCTTCGCATTAAGGCTTCCTCTTTTTACCTTTCTTGATGTAAAATGTTTGCACAGGTGGTTGAAGGTGCTTTTTCGGTTTCTCCACCATGAAGTCCAGAAAATATTTTTGTGTGTGCTTGGTATTATGCTATTATGACAAACAGGCAACCTTACCGAGTATTGTTTATAATTCAGGGAAGAATTCAAGGATATCCACCAGTTCTGCTGCCCAGAGAACTGGAAGCCTCTGGAATGGCTGTTCTCATTTCCGCACCTATGCTCATTATAGTCACAACTTGCCATGATTCATGTGCAAACATGCTTCCACTTCTCCAGAGCTTAGCAGGAAACAGGGAGACAAAGGAGAACCAGAATGGCTCACGTCACATGCTGAGAAGTTTCCTTTCTTTCTTAGTTCTTAAACTTTATTTTTCAGTTTCTGAAAGTACTTACAACCAAATAATCCCCATCCCCCAAGAAACATTACGTGTGTATACAATGTAAATTATACAATAAAACATTAAGCAGGTTTGTATAATAGTTTAGAGTTGATTATATCAGTTAAGTGTAATCTATCCTCCGTCTTTACAGATTGTCCTACCGCAGAAAAGTCACAGCAATGTTGTAGGTTTAATATAATGTATAATTCTTCCCTCTGTATCCATTGATCTATCCATCAGGCTGATGGCGAGGTGAGACTGACTAGAGAGACATTGCTTGTTGCCATCTACATGTGGAAGTAAAAGCCATGATTTGGTGGGTCTTCCAGACAGAGGAAGGTTGCTGAGGAACTTCCCCTCTAGAAATATTGAATCGTGATCACCAAATATAGGGTTGCCATGTGTCTGGACATAACCAGGATTTCAAAGGCAGAATTAACATCCAGGGGGAATTTCCTATGGTGCGTTGTCCTGGATCTTAGGCAAGTCAATTGAAAAATCACGGGGTTTTTTGTGTTTTGTATTTAAAAAAGCTAAACAACTTTGGTGTGTCCTGGTCTTTATTTTTTTTTGAAATATGGCAACCCTAACCAAATAGGAGAGGAAGTAGAAAAGAACAAAGGAATGGAAGCCCAAAACAAGGAGGGAGCCAAGAAGGACAGAGTGGCTAGCTGTATCACAGGTCAAGAACAAAATAGATACCTGTAGATCTGATAACAAGAATGCAGTCTATGATCTCAGTGAGAGCAACTTCAGTGGAATTTGAAGGGTGGAAACCAGACTGTAAATCAGAATGACTTTGAAAGCCAGAGTTTGGTTGGTACATCGCGTATGTAGGTCAAGGCACTCTGAGTCTAAAAATGAGATGTTTTCACATTTAACAACCAAAACTCAGGACATGAAGTTTACCTGATCGTAGAGGGCAACACCCCAGCATAGAACATGCAAAGCCATCCATGGGATGAAATGTTGGGCTGTGAGAGTTCCATTGCTTATCACTGACACACTTGAATTAGCTTTGGAAGGCTCTAGGTTTCTAAGAGTAGCCATGAACATGTTTCCATGCTCATTTACCAGTGGAATGAAGAAATACACTAATGCAGAAATAAACAGAGGGTATTTTAGCAAAGGTGTACAAGTTTGAAGGAGCAACATTACTGCAATGAGATTGCTGAAGGGTGCGGCCATTTGATAACATGGAACACTGCTGCTGAAAAGAACTGCGCTGGATGTCAGTATCGTACCAGACCAAGGTTTTGCTTTTAACATAGAAAGCCCTCAACAACTTGGGATCAAATTATCTTTGGAATCACTTTACCTTGTGCACCCTGCTTGGACACTATGTTCCTCAGGAGAAACACTCTTAGCAGTGCCACATGCTTCTGAGGCTCACCTTGTTGTTGTCTAGTCGTTTAATTGTGTCCAACTCTTCGTGACCAGAGCACACCAGGCACTTCTGTCTTCCACTGCCTCCCGCAGTTTGGTCAAACTCATGCTGGGAGCTTCGAGAACACTGTCCAACCATCTTGTCCTCTGTCATCCCCTTCTCCTTGTGCCCTCCATCTTTCCCAACATCAGGGTCTTTTCCAGGGAGTCTTCTCTTCTCATGAGGTGGCCAAAGTATTGGAGCTTCAGCTTCAGGATCTGTCCTTCTAGTGAGCACTCAGGGCTGATTTCCTTCAGAATGGATAGGTTTGATGTTCTTGCAGTCCATGGGACTCTCAAGAGTCTCCTCCAGCACCATAATTCAAAAGCATCAATTCTTCAGCGATCAGCCTTCTTTATAGTCCAGCTCTCACTTCCAAACATCACTACTGGGAAAACCATAGCTTTAACTATATGGACCTTTGTTGACAAGGTGATGTCTCTGCTTTTTAGGATGCTATCTAGGCTCACATTATGTCTACAAAAACCAAGGCTTTATGGTTGTGGCACCTGCTCTTTGAAATGTACCCCCAGTAAAAATCAGGCAGGTGCCTATGGTATCAACGTTTACCTGCCTGCTCAAAACATATTGGTTTCCCCAGGGTTTTCCTGAGGACTGATTCAGCCGACTTAGCAATCCGATTCACTGATTTGTTAGTTGTCATGTGTTCTTCATCATGCGATGTTATTGATAATTTTATGTCGATCACCAACTTGATGTCTATGACACCCTGTATGGATATTGTTATTGTTATTATGGAACATGACAGCAGTTAGGCTGAGAGTTGGAAAGTTTTAAAAAACTGCTATAAAAAGAGAAGGGAGCCCAGGCACTTCCCAGGTACAAAGAGCAAAGAACAGGCATAGGCAAACTTGGCCCTCCAGATGTTTTGGGACTACAATTCCCATCATCCCTGACCACTGGTCCTGTTAGCTAGGGATCATGGGAGTTGTAGTCCCAAAACATCTGGAGGGCCGAGTTTGCCTATGCCTGGCAAAGAACAAAAAGCCATGAGCTCAGTTTGTACTGTTAGGCATATAATAGACTGTCTATTGATCAGTCATCTGCCTTTTGATCACTTTTTTACATTTCAGTAACTTTGCTTACCACTATTAAAACCTGAGTATGAGTGCTTTTTGAAGTACCTTGCAGGTTAACACACAACTGCTTCATCTTCTTGTTAGGAGAAATGTCTGTCTTGAATATTTCTCTCTCCCCCCACCTCCCCAGTTCCTATTACAATAATACCTCATAGCAAATATGGCTTCAGTTATGAGAAGTGTGTCTATTCATCAGTTCATTCAAAAGTGAAGTAGTGGAACTAAGAGGTTTTAAAAATTGACCTTTAGCTTAATCAAGAAAACTGTGAATAAAGCCTAGCATTTTACATACAGAGGGCGGAAAGTTTGTATGTGATTGGTTGAAAGTGAGGGAACAATTGCTAAGCTTTTGTATTATAATGATAGTAATAATCCCCAATTAGATCTGAACCCTGTGGTATGTGGTGCTTTCTTAAAAAGGAAATGAACCAGAATGGGCCTACGAAAGCACCCACTCATTCTGAAGAGTTTTTCAAAGTCTCATCCTAGCTTGTTTAGAAACTCAGCCCACAATTATGTAGCAAGAAGATGGCCTCAGCGTAAAACCACAGTTCCATAAACTGCATTTAAACTAGTAGGCATTTGAGCATAAACAAAGGAAGCTGTATGACCGTGGCAAATGGAGATGGACTGATGCAATTTGGGTGAACAGACTCAAACCAATGCAATCACTCACATGAGGCAACCTCAAACCATACGCACGATGACAAAACTGTTTGCTATAAACACGTTTTCTGTACGCTCTTCCCTGCACCTGAATTATCGTAACATACCTTCACGAGGCAACATTCAGACTGTAATTTATTTGTGCAGGAAATTAATCACTGAGAGACTTTCTGCACAAGAAGTCGAATAAATAAGAAAGCCATTGCAAAGTTCTCCCATAAGTAACGTTTCAGCAACACTGTTGTGATCTCCTATCTACATGTAATGAATGTAAGAAGGTTGTGTGTGTGTGCACAAGCAAGAACAACATTGCAGCTGTTGACATAAGTTGTCTTTAGCACATGAGCACCAGCAAAGAATGCAATGTTGTGGCACATTTGTTCACCTTTAAACAACAACAGCAACAACAGCAACCCACTAGGTATGTGCTTTCTGATATATGACTAAGAAGTTTAGCATTTTACTAAAGGTGAAATCTGCAGCACAAACCTATCCCAAGTAGAAAAGAAGACCTTTGTGGGAACAGTCCACTGTCTAATGTTAGAACTAGCAGGAATCAGCAGATTGTGGTTGATCTGGGGTCAATGAGATGCCCCCCCCCCCCAAAGCTCCTGGGTCCTTGGCCAGTGCCCCACTTGATCCATGGCTGGAGTCGCTCCCAAAATTGCTGACAAATGTTCATGTGGACTTTTTTTTTTTAATCGCAAACTGATGCAGAAATATGACAAACTGAGAAAGTGAAAAAAAACTTGAATTAACAGATTCATACATCCGTACTTTTAAATTTTTTAATTTATTTAAATGTAATCACACAGAAAACAGACATGAAATATTGAAGCAGACTTGTTATAATTACTGTTAGATCAAAAGTCTGGAATGTATTACGGATGTCTCTGGTTCCTTCCCACTTTTGAGTAAACATGGAGGAGCTTGTCCTGTTATTAACTTAGCCAAACAGTTTATATGTCACAAGTTAGTTGCCTCTCTCACCACAACCCAGGATTGTAAAGCTGAAAGGCGGTTGTACCATAAGGTTTGGTATAAATGTAATGCCATAACCCTACAAAGGAAACAAAATATTATTCAGAGACCATTCAATTTTGTAGATGTCATCAGCAGAGCGAAGTTCTTTTGGTCATCGTGGTGTACCATTCCCCCAAATACCTCCAGATCAGTGGCATAGAAAGGGGGGGCTGTGGGGGCGGTTCGCCCCAGGTGTCATCTCTGAGGGAGGTAACAAAAAGGCATACCGCGGGGGGCTCGCCCTCCCACCCCCATGCGCAGCAGATCACCCCACCCCCCGGGTGCACGGCATGGCCGCCACTCTGGGCGCCCATGCAGCTAACTCCGCCACTGCTCCAGATCTTTTATTTTGGCTAGGGATGTTGACCTCATCCATTGACATGTGAGGATATCAGACACAACATTTGCTCTCTTCCTGGCTCCCCACCCCATATTGATAGCAGCACTATCGTCGTAAAATAAAGGGACAGGGAGACTTCATTATCTTCGAAAGGTGGTTGAAAAAAAAGAACTAAGCTAGGGGTCCTCAAACTACAGCTCTTAGGCCAGATCCGGCCCGCCAGGGTCCTGAATCAACCAGTTTCCTCCATGCCAACCCTTCCCCTCCACCCTTCCCCTCAGGCCAGCTCTGTGCCCTGGAACAGCGCCTCACTGGCCAGTTGCCTCCTTAATATGCGTGCAGGTCCCATGTGGCGGAGAGCCAGTGCGGTGTAGTGGTTAAGAGCGATAGTCTCATAATCTGGGGAACCGGGTTCGCGTCTCCGCTCCTCCACACGCAGCTGCTGGGTGACCTTGGGCTAGTCACACTTCTCTGAAGTCTCTCAGCCTCACTCACCTCACAGAGTGTTTGTTGTGGGGGAGGAAGGGAAAGGAGAATGTTAGCCACTTTGAGACTCCTTCGGATAAAGCAGGATATCAAATCCAAACTCTTCTTCTTCTTCTTGGCAACCTTAAAAGTTAGGGAAGCACCAAAAACACAGGCAACATATGCAAATAGAGTTAGCAAGAAGAGAAGTCTGAATCACAACAGTTCATTGTACAAGGGAATCTCCATGTAAATAGTGGTGGGTTAATCCTTAAAATAAAGCTCTCCACCCAAACTTTCCCAAGTTTGAAAATAAACTTCAATGCAGAGAAAGTCCTATGCATGAGGAACAACAACATCAAAAATAACCCAGAAGAAATGTAGTATAAAGGTGAGGTATAGGTAACTTACATTATTACTGATAGCACCTGTTGTGTGTCTGTTCTGGCTATTATTTTGAAATAAGGTTTTTTTAAAAAACAAAACAAAACATGAAAAAGAGCATGTTTCTGGCGCCTCTTTATCAGCATACAGAAATAGACAGTGAACAAAGGAAACATGTTAAAATGCATTGTTAGCAGTTATACATGTGACTCACAGCACCTACATCAAACTAGAAACAGAGTACCAAGTTTTAACCTCAATAATAATAATAATAATAATTTATTATTTCTACCCCACCCATCTGGCTGGGTTTCCCCAACCACTCTGGGAGGCTTCCAACAAAAGATTAAAAATACATTAAAACATCAGTCATTAAATCATTCCCTAAACAGGGCTCCTTGCCTTGCCTTATCATTTGCTTAAATCTGAAACTTGCCCACGTAAGGTTTTCTGTTGCATGCTTTTTTTTATCGTCATGTTTTCACATAATTTAAATTTAGTTATTTGAATGATAGTAGATCCCTTTGCCACAGCAGTGGCAGAAATTTAGGTGCAGAAATTTAATGTCCTACATAATTCACTCTCACTAATATCTATGCATCTCTCCCTTCTGAGACATATCTGAATCTCAGGAACCATGCACTCAAAATTGCAACCATCTTTGGCAGCACCTATGTCTGTGAACAGACTTTTCCCCGAATGAAGCATCTGAAATCTCCAACCAGATCCCAACTAACTGATGAACACTTGCATCACTTGCTACGACTAGCAGTGACAAATATGGAACCGGATATTGACCATCTCATTAGTAGGCCCATACTTCCCATTGAAATGCTTATAAGTTTATGTTGATTAAAATCGTTCTTCATTTTAAATACTGTATTGTTTCTCCTGATTTTTTGTGCACCACTAATAAAATATGTGCAATGTGCATAGGAATTCGTTCATATTTTTTTCAAACGATAGTCCAGTCCCCAACAGTATCTGAGGGACAGTGAACTGGCCCCCTGTTTAAAAAGTTTGAGGACCCCTGCACTAAGCTATGTGTTTGTTTTAGAGGAGACACAACTAGGGCGAAATCTAACATAACTCCAGTTTACTTTTGAGGTTCCCTCGCTCCCTGTTTCTGCATCAGTGCCGACCTTCCTTTCACTGAATCAGACTATTAGTCTTTCCAGCCCAATGCTGTCATGTCTAACTGAAAACAGCTGTCTGAGGTTGCAGCTGTCTGTCACGCTGCCTAAGTCCCCGTCTTAACTGGCAATGCAAGGAACTGAACCTAGGACCTTACACTTGCAAAGCACATGCTCTCCCACAGAAATATTGCAACATATAAAGAGCCAGGACAGGGACCCAACTAACCTCAAACCATTTATGCTAGCTGGGTCTCCAGGGTCTCAGACAGAGACTCTTCCCAAGCCCTGCTCCCATGATATCCCTTTAACTGACAATACTAAGAGGTGAATCTCAGGTCTTCTGGAAACAAAACATGTATTCTTTCATTCAGAAGTGGGCCTTCCCATAAACCCGCCGACCCATAGGGCAGAGTAGATACACAAGGTGTTATTCTTTGTGTCCCATTTGTTTCCAGGCCCGAGCAATTGGGAGACGTACTTCTGCTACTCTAGAGGTAGCAAGGAGTAGATTTTTTATTCAGGCAAACTTACCAAATTTGCACTTTTTGAAGCAATATATGAACTGAAACACAACCATCCTATGAAATTCACATTTTCCCAAATTGTGCAATGCGGATCTCCAGCCACGTATAACAAGAAATGTGCATGTACTAGAGTAAAGCGTGCACAAAAATGCATATAAGTAGTCAAAATTACAAGTTACAATTAATTTTATTAAGGGAAATTGCTTACAAAAAGTGCATTAGTCAAAACTGATTACAAAAATAAGTATGCTAGAAGAAATCCACACTAAAATGCTGATGGATTTGTATGAAGTATATGCATGCACACGTGTGTGTGTGTGGCAAACTGTTCCAGAAATATGAAGAACAGAATTTAAGATTGAAAACATTTGAAACTTGGACAGATTTGCACTCCCTTGCTAGAGGTCTCTCACTATCCATGACTGTTAACAGTTTGTTTCTATTCCGTTTTTCAGCCAGAGGCCCTTGAAAGCTACATCCATGTACCTGTCTTTAAAAAAAGAAGCAAAACTGAATCCATCCACTTGTACACAAGAACCAGGTCTGACACAAGAAAAGCCTGGACACAAGAAAAAACTTTGGGTATTACTTTTGATAGTGGTTGCTATTTTGTTATGGGAACACTGAAACAGTCCATGACATTTCTGTGTTTAACTACAAGCTTTTTATTGATTGTAAAACTCTTTGGAAGACCTAGGGCAACCTCCCCCCCCAAAAAAAAAACCCACAACCCCAACCAAAATCCTGGTGCAATGCAAAACACACCATGCAGGTTTCACCTAACTAGCCCTGCCGGCAGAAGCCCTAGACAAGGACTTCTACTTGGGCAAGGGGGCTTCCCCCCACCTCTCCCCACCCAGGCTATCCTGAAATGGCTGGGGTGGATTGAAAAAGCCCCCAGTATAGCACATGGGGGGAGGAGGAGGGCAGAGGCAGATTTAGGGGAGCGCAACCTGTTCAATCGCACTGGGGGTAGAGTCTTGAGGGTGCTGCAGTTATGATGAAGAATGTAGGGCAAGAGGTGGGAGGGCACCGAATTTTGGCATTGCACAGAGCGCCACTGAAATCTGAGACCCCAAGGTCCACCACGGAGAAGGGGAATCATCCCAGGAATGCTTGCACAGACAGAAGACGAATTCCACTCCTCACATTTCACCTTGCCTTTTGAGTGAAACTCATTCCTGGATCCTCAAGATAATGTTGCCTCAACTGGCTGCTATCTGGATTAAAAAGTGAATCGTTTCCTTTATTTGAGAAAGCATTAGAGGCTTATGGTGTTTTTGTGCTGTTGGCTGTGTTTACAAATATAAAGCGGGAGCAAACAGGTATAGATCTACTACTACTTTCCATCAGATCCCTAGATAAGAAATGGGGAACCAGTGGCCCTCTATATGTTGAAATGAGCAACCACCCAATTTTTATTTTTTTGCAGGAAAATGATACAACAATGCATCCAGCAATTGTTAATCCCTTTCATCCATAACTGTGCATCTTAAATGGGCCGATATGTGATTGAATCCCAGTCCCATAATAATGTCAGTGTGGAAGTGCCCTTTGTTTTCCTGGAAAAGAGCCTTCAGGGAGTCTGAGAGCTCAATGAGAGCAGAGGATGTGCACTTTGTGAACCCTTGTCCAACATGGTAAGTCTTCCAATACTAGGGAGAAAAGAAGGAAGTTTCCTTCTTCTTAGAAAGAAATCGCCTCCTATCGCATGACCGAAAAAGGAAAAGAGATTGTTTACTTGACCCAACATGATTCTGTGAAAGTTTTGGATATGTCAGCAAGAAATGTAAAGATCTGCATCCTTGTTGACCTTCCTAAAGGGAAATAATCTAAAAAAGAAGCAGAGGGAATTTGTTACTTCCTCTTTTAGTTGTTTCTAAATGTGGTACGAAATGCCCCCTCTGCATGAGAACTGCTTGTGCTGAAGTACTAGTTGTGACATTCTTTAGAAACCATAACCAAACTCAAAACATTTCCAGAGTTTTTGACTTGGAGCAACAAGTGGGCATGTCCTGTATAAGCCAGCAGAGTTGACTTAGGCATTTTATTATTTATTCTTACATTAATACCCCACCTTTCCTCCATGGAGCTCTTAGAAGGATGAGGAAAGCCACACTCAACTTGTCCAACTTTTAAATGCACGTCCTTTAAATGCACAGCACAGGGCGGCTGTGGAGAAATTAGATATAAAACCTGCTTATATTTGTGCCTGAAGGGATAAAATGTTCTGTGACTTCTGTTACAGAGTCCGAGGCCTTGTTCTGTTATGGTGTTGTAAGCCTTTGTCTCAGTAGTTCTTGCTGAAAGTTGGTGGGAATAAAGGGCTTGATGAGGAAAGTGTGAGGAATAAAACCGGGGGGGGGGGGGGGACTGAGGCCTATATATATTAACGGCCCATGTGTTATTCAGAATGCCCAGTGTTTTATCTGTGTTATGTATTTTTGTGTTTTTATATTGTAAAACTGCCCTGTGATCCTCGGATGAAGGGCAGTATAGACATTTATTAAGGAATAATCGTCTGGGGAAGATCAGAGAAAGGAGTTGGTGGCTGAGGTAGCCTGAGAGGCTATCCTCTTACCAGAGGAAGTTTATACAAATGGGCTAAAATGTCCAAGAAGTAGAGTTTTGGGGTACAGAGGCAGATTATCCCCAATAAGTGGACTGGGTTGGGGAGTTATTGCCTGAGGTGGAGTTCCAGGAAAATTGGCCTGAGGTAAAAGCCACTTGAAGAGTTGGAGATCTGGTGTTAGGAACATGGTCTCTTGAGTTTTCAGAAACTGTCAATAAGTACCCAATGTAAGTACCAGCAGGGCTATTTTTCTAGAAAAAGAGGTGCTGGAGCTCCAGTGAGCTCTGGCTGGGAGGGAAAGCCCCAAGTATCAGTATTCTCTTATAGCATCCTTTAATAAACCAATAATATTAGTTTATAATTCATCCTGTCTCAAGTGCTGGTGTCCATCTCTGTGCTAGGAGGCTTTTTCAAAGCACTCTGAGTGAATTGGTGGCACTGGAAAGTTAAGGAAGCAAAGATACCTAAACTTGGGTATATTATTATTATTATTATTATTATTATTATTATTATTATTATTGGAGTTTATATACCGCCCTATACTCAGAGGTCTCACGGTGGTTCACAAGTGAGTCTGAGGGGCCTGGTATTCTTGACAGCAGTTTCTGCCTCAAAATTCAGCATAAACTCTAGTTGTCATGGGTCCCTGTTCAGTCTGACATATAGGTCTTTAGCCTGGCATCTATGAGGAGAAACATAAAAGCAAATGTTAAGATCTTCAGCTTAACAGGTAAATTCTTCAGCTGCTGCTGACAAAGCAAGATCTTCACACCAAAGGCATTTCTTTAAGAAGACTAAGTTTTATAAGTAGTCACATAAGCAGAAACGTATTTCTGTGGATTAGAGCAGGAAGCAGATAACAGTCATAGGAGAGGAAATGCAGGCATAAATAATCAGTTCCCAACTTCCCACAGTGGGGAGAAGATAATAGCCGGGAAGTTCAAGGCTGTATTTCAGGATTAGTGCTTCTTTTTCCAATGTGTTAGTTTGTAACACAGCAAAAAGAAATCAGAGTCTTGAAGGAACGTATTATGCTAATCTAGACATGAAATATTTTAAACATTAATTGGCTCAGCTGAAGTATCTACTTACAAGAGTCAAAGAATAGCAAAGACTGGAACCTTTTGTAGATGTTACAATTATTTTCAGGATGCAAAGGCACATCAAGCTGAAGACTCACCAACAAGCAACATGGGACCAAATCAGTGTTATGAATTGCATGTGCCCATTGTTCTTGCCCTCCTTTTCTCTTGAGGATGACCAGAAGCAAAACATTGGTTGCACAAACGTTGAACAAAGAAAATGAAATAAAACCTGTCTCTTAACCGTTAGAATCTCCCCAAATAGAAATGTCACTGTATTTCACATTAAAACTGCAGTTCTTGAGATGTTTACTCAGGGTATATCTCACTGATTTCAGCTAGACCTTTCTCCAAATAAGTCATGCTTAGGATTGCAACCAAAGGGCAAAATCTAAGGCTGTGAGCCTAACCCCACTTTCCTGAGAGTAAGCCCCACTGAATTCAGTAAGAGTTACTTCCGAGCAGACACGGTTAGGATCACTCTGGAAATCTTCTAAAATGCACCTTTTTTAAAAAAATCACTTACCCCCCCCATATTGTTTTGTACGTAATTTGTTTGAGAACATTCTGCCATTGAGATGCCCCTAAGTAATAAAAAGCTTGTCAAATTTCAGGATAGGTATGGGATATTGTGTTAGATGCAGGACAGCTTTAATAATAATAATAATAATAATAATAATAATAAATTTTATTTATATCCCGCCCTCCCCAGCCGAAGCTGGGCTCAGGGCGGCTAACAACAATCAAAATAATCCAACATTCTAAAAACATTCATTATAAAATTAATTAAAATCAAATTAAAATCAAATTGATGACAACCATTAAGCAAAATTCTGTGCAGATTGCCAGAGGAGGGGGTCAGGCTGCGCCCTGACCAAAGGCCTGGTGGAACAGCTCTGTCTTGCAGGCCCTGCGGAAAGATGTCAGGTCCCGCAGGGCCCTAGTCTCTTGTGACAGAGCGTTCCACCAGATTGGAGCCGCGGCCGAGAAAGCCCTGGCTCTAGTTGAGGCCAGCCTAACCTCTCTGTGGCCTGGGATCTTCAGAATGTTTTTATTTGCAGACCGTAAATTTCTCTGTGGGACATACCAGGAGAGGCGGTCCCGTAGGTACGAGGGTCCTAGGCCGTATAGGGCTTTAAAGGTTAAAACCAGCACCTTAAACCTGATCCTGTACTCCACCGGGAGCCAGTGCAGCTGGTATAGTACCGGATGAATATGATCTCGCAGCGAAGACCCCATAAGGAGTCTCGCCACGGCATTCTGCACCCGCTGGAGTTTCTGGGTCAGTCTCAAGGGCAGCCCCACGTAGAGCGAGTTACAATAGTCAAGCCTGGAGGTGACCGTCGTGTGGATCACAATGGCTAGGTCAGGGTGAGAGAGATAAAGTTGATGAGGTGGAATCTAAAAAGGGATTCCCCGTGGTTTGGGGAGAGATTTGTATAAAAGCAGCATATATGGTACAGTTCCCCCTAAACAGGGAACCTGAACATTTCAAAATGTATTGATGCAGGGTTTATGATGACTAAAGAACAGTTCACTGGGGAGGGGTTGTTGTGCTCATTTGACAAGAGGCAGTTCCTCCTTCCTTGTGACAGGAAGACTGGCACTATGATTGGAAGTGAAAAACAGAACCCTGGAAAAGTTACTGCCTGGTTTACCACTAGATATGTCAGCCGAAAAGCTCCACCCTCCTCCACTCCTTCTCCTCTGTCCTTACATGGAGTGCTTAGGGCAGTGGTGTCAAACATTTTTCAAAGAGGGCCAGATTTGATGCAGTGGCGTAGCGTGGGGGGTGCAGGGGGGCCGGCCGCACCGGGTGCAACATCTGGGGGGGCGCGCTCGCACTCGCAGCTCTCTGCCCCTACCTGGCTCACTCAGGGTTAGGGGGTGCAAATTACTTGCCTTGCCCCGGGTGCTGACAACCCACGCTACGCCACTGATTTGATGAGGGCTGGCCAAAGTTGTTGAGCTTTTTTTAGGATTTTGCCCCAAAGTTATTGAGCTGTTTTTAGGATTGCTCCTCACAGAAATTTCTGGGTTTAACTTACATTTACACTTAGGTCTTGAGGAGACAGAAAGGAACAATGACTGTGGTCAAACTTCAAAGAAACAAACTCTCCATTGTTATTAGTATCTCCTTTCCTGGGCTGCTTCAACTCCTGAGACTCTACAGCAGCCTTTGTCAATCTGTTGCCCCAGATGATGGAGACTACAACATGCAGCAGCAGCAACAGATAGCATGAGAGCTGGGGCATGATTTGATGAAGTGAACATGCACAGGGCCCGACCATTTTGCCTGACATTCTTAGAATCATTAAAATTAAATGCAAATTTTATGCAACAATTTTATGCAAATGAATCCAGAAAGCTGAAATATATGTCAGGAACATTGTAAAGTACCGTACATTACGCAGTAATAAAGGTTGTCTGTCAACTTTTAAGTTCACAACATATGAACAGGAACATAACACCAAGTATACTTGTTGCATCCAAATATATTTATACCTGATTTAGACCAACTGACATTAACTGAGATTTTACAATGTATTCATCTCAATTGGAAAAAAAAGCATGCCTGCACTAATGCGAAGGGTGAAACTGAAAGATTCTGGACTGCAGCTGAGGGATCGCCGCCCCCTCCTGCATGCACGCAAGTAGGAGTGGGATGGGGCTGCTCTGATGGGATTCATAGAATCATAGAGTTGGAAGAGACCACAAGGGCCATCGAGTCCAACCCCCTGCCAAGCAGGAAACACCATCAGAGCACTCCTGACATATGGTTGTCAAGCCTCTGCTTAAAGACCTCCAAAGAAGGAGACTCCATCACACTCCTTGGCAGCAAATTCCACTGTCGAACAGCTCTTACTGTCAGGAAGTTCTTCCTAATGTTTAGGTGGAATCTTCTTTCTTGTAGTTTGGATCCATTGCTCCGTTTCCGCTTCTCTGGAGCAGCAGAAAACAACCTTTCTCCCTCCTCTATGTGACATCCTTTTATATATTTGAACATGGCTATCATATCACCCCTTAACCTCCTCTTCTCCAGGCTAAACATGCCCAGCTCCCTTAGCCGTTCCTCATGAGGCATCGTTTCCAGGCCTTTGACCATTTTGGTTGCCCTCCTCTGGACACGTTCCAGTTTGTCAGTGTCCTTCTTGAACTGTGGTGCCCAGAACTGGACACAGTACTCCAGGTGAGGTCTGACCAGAGCAGAATACACTGGCACTATTACTTCCCTTGATCTAGATGCTATACTCCTATTGATGCAGCCCAGAATTGCATTGGCTTTTTTAGCTGCCGCGTCACACTGTTGGCTCATGTCAAGTTTGTGGTCAACCAAGACTCCTAGATCCTTTTCACATGTACTGCTCTCAAGCCAGGTGTCACCCATCTTGTATTTGTGCCTCTCATTTTTTTTGCCCAAGTGCAATACTTTACATTTCTCCCTGTTAAAATTCATCTTGTTTGTTTTGGCCCAGTTCTCTAATCTGTCAAGGTCGTTTTGAAGTGTGATTCCTTTCCCCTCCTGCTTGCATGCAAGTAGGAGTTGAGATCGGGGCTGCTCCGATAGGCAGTGCAAAGCCTCCCCTCCCAGCTGAGGGATCCCCGCCCCCTCTTGCTCAATCCCTCCTCTGTCTTTCCCTTAAATAGTATGCTCTGCTTTTAAAATTTGCAAATGTTTGTTCCCATCCTTTTTTATTTTGCAAATGTACACAATTTAAACAGAAACAGGGTGCCCCATCAATAAAGTTAAGGCAGCTTCTAATAGCACAAAATGCAAGGAGCGTGCTTCTTCAAGGCTTTACGATTGCTCAGCAGAGCTTAGCAAGGAACCAGAGTCACCAAAGTAGCACATATAATCAGCAGACACCGCAATGAGTCAACTCAACTGATCTCCAATGATTCATAACTGACCTAGTTTTTCTCCTCCTCCTTGGGTGTGCAGCTATGCCCTCTGTGCACTAGCTGACTCTCTGAGGCACACTGGAGATTCATCCTTGGGGGCAGGGTGTGAAGGGTACTACTTTCACTGCACCTTCCCATTGTTGCTTCTTCCCAGGGCAGAAAATGAGCTTTGCTGATGGCTGTCTGGCAAGGGGCTTTGGCAAGTATCCCATTCATCACTGGGAATCATCCATAGCCAACTGTTGCAAGCTTTGCATCCTTTCTCGGGTCATTTTGTACCCCTTTGCAAAGCCACTGAGGACTGCATTATCTTTTGCAATGTCTTGGCATAGTAATGATTCTTGGGAATGAGATCAGTTCTCACAAAGCTTGCTTTTCCTGTCTGTTTGCTTTAGCAAATCTCAACATAAATGCATGAGTTTGGGATTTCAAATGGGGGTAGCATTCCAAAACATCCTCCTAAAATTGCTTCAGCTGTATTATACTTGTATTATACTATGTGTGCTTGTAAGTGTACAACTTCAAGACGGTGAACAGCCTAGTGTCATGCTTGTTGAGGACATCCCAACTGCCAGAGAGGCAGGTGCAATATAAACTTGGATAGCAGCATCTATGCAATATTCTTTGCTGGAAGAGGGGTGACCCTTCTTCTGAAAAGTTTGGCATCTCAACAAGAGGCTTTCACAAATTTGAGACTCCTAGAGAAAGTGAATGAATGTTAGTATTTTTGAAGGATTGTTTCCATTTCCTAGAGAGTTGTTTTCATTGCCCAGTTTTGAATAGGGGAGCTTAAGTCTCTGAATGCTCAGCCTTTGCACTTCTTGCCATGTATGCATAAATGCTGTTTTAAGCTGTGGGCTAAGCTGTGCTTCTTGTTTACATTTGTGGAAAATCTGTAGCAAGGCAAGATTAAAATCAGTTCAATATGAAGAATAATGTAGCTAAATCTGTTGGATTCCCAGCGGCAGTGCTAGTGGGAAACCGCCCTTGCCAGAAGGGAGTGGTTGAAAATGATTTATGACTGACTTGTGCCAAAAGTGTGCAGTTCTGAACCAAGAAAACTCCCAGTTGCAACCTGCAAAAATAGTAAGAGGAGCAGGCTGGAGAGGAGAAGGGAAGCTACAGAACTGGAAAAACAAGGGGAATGCAGATGTTGAAACATGCCCATTCACACCCTAACCACTCACAGCTAGACCTCCAAATTGTCAGACTATGAAAATAATCCAAAATCCAGTGAGTCATAGAAATCAGAGCCAGATGGTCCAGAAGTCATAATAACTCACACTAAAAGGTAGAGCCATGGGAAGCAATCAGTGGAAGGCAAACTTGCTCTGAAAGATGCTACAAAAAAATGCAGCAACATCCTGTGGAGGGAAACAGTGGCAGAGAAATTCCAAAATCCATACTAGGACAGTATGTTTATTAGCCCCAACTAAAAATATAGCCAGATGGTGAACAAGCTTTTGAGTTCTCAAGTGGTCTTGCAACCCACGACAGTTTGAAGTCTGGGGCAAAATACAGTATGATGCTGCCCACCACCACCCATTTGAAGCAGATTGGTGCTTGAGTATTCAGCACTGCTTGAAGAAGCTGCCTCCTTCTGTATAATGGTAGGATTAGTCCTGCATTAAAAGGTAAAGGGACCCCTGACCATTAGGTCCAGTCGTGACCGACTCTGGGATTGTGGAGCTCATCTCGCTTTATTAGCCGAGGGAGCCGGTGTACAGCTTCTGGGTCATGTGGCCAGCATGACTAAGCCGCTTCTGGCGAACCAGAGCAGCACACGGAAACGCTGTTTACCTTCCTGTCGGAGCGGTACCTATTTATCTACTTGTACTTTGACGTGCTTTTGAACTGCTAGGTTGGCAGGAGCAGGGACAGAGCAACGGGAGCTCACCCCGTCACGGGGATTCAAACTGCCAACCTTCTGATCGGCAAGTCCTAGGCTCTGTGGTTTAACCCACAGTGCCACCCACGTCCCAGTCCTGCATTAGACAAGATATTAAGGAACCTGGGGTGTTCCTAGTTGTGCAGTTGCTCCCCTGGGAGAGTTTTGCAGTTATAAGTGGAATAGGTCCTCAAGGTGCAAGACAGATTGTGTGTGTATATATATATATATATATATGGGTTTATTAGGACAAAAGGGGAAATGGGATGCTCCCCCATTTTTTAGTATATACAAATAGCGGGGAGTGCTTGACACTGCCCAGGATTTTTTCGAGACCAAAAAATACTGTGTTTTTTTAACGGGTCGTGTAATCTGTGAGTTTAGACTCATCATGCCAAAGACTGGGTGAAGTCATGCCAAAGTCATGTTTCGGTCTGCCATCTTGATTTATCTTGACCTGGAAGTGGCATCACCATGAGAAGTCATTAGTGGCAGAGAATCCATCAGATGCACTATGCTAAAGGTTGGTGCTGGCCCTGACTTTATCAGCTGGGTGAATCTGTTCAATTTCAGTTTCTCTGTTTGTCCATTTTCCAAATCCAGTTCTCCAACATTTCCATATCTGTCTATGGTTTTTTTTAATGTGCTCATTAAAATTCATCAGCATTTTTGGTGCAAATTTCTCCTAATACAGGTGTCCTCCCACTTACGCAAATTCACAACAGTTGGAAGGGACCCTGATGCTCATCTGGTCCATCACTTGCAATGCAGGAAACTCAACTAAAGCATCCATGACAGATGGCCAGCAAACCTCTGCCTAAAAACCTCTACAATTTTATATACTTAATAGCAGTTATATCCTACTCTTCTGCTTGCATTTACAAAATTGGAGCCACTAAGAATAATCCAACAGTATACAAAACAAATCATAAAAACATAATGCCATGATACAACAAAACAGTTTAACAAGAAAAAAGCAGACAAGTTACAGCAGGTAAAACAGCTTAAAAAGAGGTCTTCCTTAACAGTCCTCAAACCTCCTGGAATAAGGGGACTAAACAGATCTTTTGAGGCAAGGAGGTCCATAGTGTAGGCAAGACCCGCAACACACACACCCCCTCCAATTTCTTAGGCTGTCATATTTCAGCCGCCATGGGGTGGAGAGGGGAGAGGGAAGGGAGAGGGAGTGGGGTGGGGAAATATATCCCTTTAGGTCTCCTGGTCCAGTGCAGCTATTGTAAAAAGGTTTTAAATGATCCCACAGAGCAGGGGTCCTCAAACTTTTTAAACAGGGGGCCAGTTCACTGTCCCTCAGACACTGTTGGGAGCCAGACTAAAGAGGTGCCAGAAACATGCTCTTGTTCATGTATATTTTTAAAAAACACCTTGTTTCAAAATAATAGCCAGAACAGACACACAACAGGCACTATCAGTAATACTATAGTTACCTATACCTCACCTTTATACTTCATTTCTTCTGGGTTATTTTTGATATTGTTGTTCCTCATGCATATGGCTTTCTCTGCATTGAAGTTTATTTTCAAACTTGGTGAAGTTTGGGTGGAGAGCTTTATTTTAAGGATTAACCCACCACTATTTACATGGAGATTCCCTTGTACAATGAACTGTTGTGATTCAGACTTCTCTTCTTGCTAATTCTATTTGCCTATGTTGCCTGTGTTTTTGGTGTTTCCCTAACTTTTAAGGTTGCCAAGGCTGCCGCATGGGACCCGTGTGAAGGTTAAGGAGGCAACTGGCCGGCGAGGCACTGCTCTGTCGAACACAGAGCCAACCTGAGGGGAGGGTAGGAGAGTAAGGCAAAGGGTTCCTTTGCCACCACCCTGGCGGCTCTGGCGGCTTAAAAGGGCAGCGCTCCGTTAAACCGCGTTACCAGGGCTTTGTTACACACACACGCTTTTACCTCAGGGCTCTTCCTGCCCAGCTGCTTCCAAGCCTTGGGCCTTGTGGGCAGGTTGGGTTCAGGACCCTGGCGGGCCGGATCTGGCGCACAGACCATAGTTTGAGGACCCCTGCCAAAGAGGAACACTAGTCAACACACCCTTGCTACCACATTCTGGACCAAGAGAAGTTTCCAAAGGCTCTTTAAATGCAGCTCCATATAAAGCAAATTACAGTTTTCAAATCCAGACGTATAGGATCCATATGTCGTTAGGTTGCTTCCATCTTATGTAAAGAACCTGATGCTCGATCATAGTACTCATCTGTTAATCCAATTCAGGCAGCTTGCGCATGAAAATGCAGGTGCAAGGCTCCCTTCTTTGATTGTTTTGCAAAGTACATTAAAACTGCTTTGAAAAGAAGGATTAATCGTTGTTTACCATCCCTTCAGAGTTCCTCCTCTCTAAATCTGAAAACAGGAGACTCTACAATAAATATTTGCTATCATTTTGTTAGAAACCATTCTACCCAGAGAGCAAAAATGGGTCCAGTCTTCTCCATATCATTCTGCTTTGATATCCATGTCCCAAAATGTGTAGCTGTATAGCTGTGCATTAGAATTTTAAGGGAGGGGGGAGTATAAGTATTATACTGAAAATGGAATTCTACTTGACATGGAAATTGGGAACACATTCAATAAACTTTTATTCTTTTCTGTAATAAAAATAAAATTTGTAGCATTAATCTTATAACCAGTGACCTAACCAAATTCCTCTGTGGTCTGCAAGACATCAAAGCACTATGTGAATTGATGTGAATACATTTGTGTTTGTGTGTATGACCAACCAAATCAGTTGTAGGTATACATAGAGGCTGAGAAGAGAATCAGTAAGTATCTTGCTTTTGTTGCCTGCTTAGGATTGAAAAACCATGGAGCTTATCTCTCACCTGTTGGGCTATGTTTGGCTTGGTGGGTGACAAGGTATGTAGGCTGGCACCACACATTCATTAGGTGGTCCTACATCCTTTATTATGTCTTGGTGGTGTTGCCCTTCTCTCTTTAGGATGGGAATTCAGTCTGTGACATTCTAGTGGACGTTTGAAGATTTAGACCTAAAATTAAGCCCAACCACCAGAATTCTGGCTTAGATTCAAGGTTAACCAAAGAATGAAGTTGTTTTCAGTTTAGTTGTGGATTACTAACAGTTGTATCACTGACATACAGTTGGATATTTGTACAAAATGTTCCACTTGTTAAGACTTTATTATACAGTTTTTGGATTCCAGTAGATAGAGCTAGAGATAGTCAGAAAGAAGGAACTTTTCTTTGTTTATGGTAGAAAAGTGATAACGCAATTGAGAATGTAAACATGCTGAAAATGTTGTGCAGGATCAGAGCTTACGTTGTCACAAGTCACACTCATCGGACAATGATGGTATGATTCCCACCATGTCAAGAAGGTACTTCTTCGTCCCATGAGAACAAGTGACTCATACGTACGTACAAAGCATACGTCCCTGGCGTCTTCATAATTGCAAGGTTCTGGTTTAGAATGAAAATTTTAAGGAAAACCCTGTAATATGAGAAAGTAGATGTGACAGTTTAGTCAAATACACGTAGGGGATGATTCAGTACAGATACATTTTCCCAGTGCATACTGTAGCTAGGACATACTAGTTTACTTCGAAATAAAAGCCTCATTTTCCCCTCTTTTCACCAACTGTTTGTCCATTCCCCATTTAAGAATCTAAACCATTGAATAATGGCAAGGAAACTACAGCATGCTTCCTCAAATCCATCTCTTCCTGTCTATCTGTTACCTGTTTGTCCATTCTCATGGCTCCGATAGCAATATTGTGGGTGGTTTCTCTGACATATTGAAACTCATTCAAAGTTTTGGGATAGTACACTATAACTGTTATCATCAAATCAGGACTTGCAAAGGTTTGGGAAATGTGCTTGAGTTACGAAAAGTGTATTATTAGCATGCCAGCTCAGTCTGCACCCAAGCGTTCCATCAAAACCAGAGATGGCTTGATCCAAGTCTATTTTTAAAGCAGTCTGCCCTCTTCCTTTCAATTTGCCTACCTGGAATATGTAATCTAGACTTTCCTTTTCCTGGACTTGTTTTCTACCTGATGATCATGGTAGCCCACCTGATGTCTCACCCAAATCTATGCTCTTGGTTCTTCTTTGCCAAATGGCATACTTTTTATTCATCTGCTAACTTAAAGTCTATGGTTATGAGTCCAGCTCTCCTGATTGACAGGATTATTTGTAATGTTTAGATTATTTGGCATTCTCTACAGCAGGGGTGGGGAACTTGTGGCCCTCCAGATGTTTCTGGACTCCAACTCCTGACATTCCTGGGCATGTTGGTTGGGGCTGAAGTTAGAATTCAACAAGATCTGGAAATCCAGGATTTTCCTACCCCTGCTCCCAAGGTTTGCAACCCCACCCATGAATTTTAGGCATGGTTCATTCAGATGGCTTAATTCATTTAGCTTAATTAATCTATATACAGTGGTACCTCTGGTTACGTACTTAATTTGTTCCGGAGGTCCGTTCTTAACCTGAAACTGTTCTTAATCTGAAGCACCACTTTAGCTAATGGGAACTCCTGCTGCTGCCACACCGCCGCTGCATGATTTCTGTTCTCATCCTGAAGCAAAGTTCTTAACCCAAGGTACTATTTCTGGGTTAGCGGAGTCTGTAACCTGAAGCGTCTGTAACCTGAAACGTATGTAACCTGAAGTACCACTGTACTGCTTTTCAAAAAACAACATTTTCAAGGAAATAATTTGCCCCCAGTCTCTTGCAGAGCAAAAAGGCCCTGCAATGTCCCAGGTGATCATGAGTTAGGGCGTGGGTGGTTTGCATCTATTTTTAAAGAACCAAGTGTTGTACCTAACCCTGGAGGCAGAAGCAAATTCAACTGGCTGGCACACATTGTCTTATTTACTGGGGTGGTTAATTCCGCTTATTAATTGGTCACATGTTTGAAAAGAAAATGTGCCGTTAAGACCTGCTTATAGAACACTCCCTATGGAAAGCAGGCCAAATCACATTGATCTTCCAACTGTGGTTTTTATTGCTGTGACTATGCCTGACAAGGCTGTTGCCTATACTTGTCCAGAGTGTTGCTTATTATATTATATGTCATGATGAGTATAATCCACCTCATACAACAGACTAATAGTGGGGTTTTTTTGCCATTTGCATTCTGATCCTATATGCGGTTATCGGGGGAAGCTAAATCAAAGTTCTGTCAGAATTTCAGGAAAGAATGCCTTAGTAATTTTGCTGCACTGGATCTGAAAATCTTTAGCCACTCTCTCCCTCAGCAACAGCGTTTAAATTGGCAAGAACTAAAAGTAACAGTGAACTGGGAGACCAATCAGATCTTGTGCTGTGATCAGCTGCTTATTCCCCAAGCCAGCACATCCAAATTATGTTATTTGGCTAATATTTTGCAGTGGAAGTTTCCAACCTCGCCAACACAGTGGACCCTCCGGATACGAACTTAATTCGTCCCAGGGGTCAGTACTTACTCCGAAAAGTCCGTATCCAGAGGCGCCACTTCTGCGCACACGCACGGCGTGATAGAGCGCTTCTGCACATGCGTGCACAGTGAAACCTGGAAGTATACACTTCCGGGTTTGCTGCGTTCGCAACCCGAAATTATGTTACCTACGTAATCCAAGGTACCACTGTATCCTCTTTTGGTCCCATGGAGGAGTTCAGAGGCAGGTTAGTTGCCACAGCACCATGGAGAGCTCCTTGTGAGAAACTTTCTCCAACAAGGGTTGGGAGTGAACTGAACCCATTTGAGCCCTGCCTCTGCTCCATCCCTCATAGGCTCTGTCTCCTTGTGAAGAACTAAAGGATCTTGAAAGGATCAGATCTGAAGATGGGCAGTTCTTCCGTGCTCCATGGCCTTCTGGCTGGAGAAGTCCTTGCACCATTGGTCTGCCGAGATACTGTGGGGAAACAGTCGGTTTCTCAAGCTCATGAGGAGGTGACCACGTGGCTCCAGTTTTATGGAGCCTGCTGCTGTAGTAATGGCATATGGTTCAGTGAAATTCTGTCCGCCAACCTCACATTCAGTGAATCACCTCATCACCAGCATTAGGCCCAGAACCAGAAACCCTGTTTGGCTCCTTAGCTGGTAGCACTGTAGCCTCCAAGTCAGTGTTCTCACTGCTGGACTCTGAGGGTCATGACAACCATACACTTTCCTAAAAACAAAGGATCCACCTATTGCATAGACATCCGAGGGAGCCTCAGCTGGAAGGATAAGGGCAGAATTAGCTCCTACCTCAGCTATGTTTCCTAATGTAGCACTTTGCTTATTTCCTTAGGAATGAGAGGAGAAGCATTCAGGGATACCAGTGTGACTGAGGAAGGATAGTGGTCTCTCCTCATTATGAGCATTTAGGGGGTGGTCTATAGGTTTTGCTGCTTCTCTAAGACTCTTGCTGACAGCAGTCTTTCTTTCATAGAACTTAAGGCAGTGGTGGCCAGACTTGGCCCTCCAGCTGTTTTTGGACTACAACTCCCATCATCCCTAGCTAACAGGACCAGTGGCTAGGGATGATGGGAATTGTAGTGCCAAAACAGCTGGAGGGCCAGGTTTGGCCACCACTGACTTAAGGGGACACAATTACATAGGATTAAGTTAATGCAACTTTACCCAAGGCACCTACCAGATAAGACTGCCCCAACAGTTTCCTATTAGGAAATGAGAGACAACAACATCAGCCGGGCAATTCCTTTCTATTTATCTTTCTATCCAGTGCTTGTTTTCTGGGGTACTCAAGGGTACACAGTACTGGCACCTTCTTTTTCGTAGAAGAAAAGCACTGCTTAAAAGTGTGGCAGTTACTGTAACAACTTCATGGTGAGTACCGGCACACTTTTTCTAGAAGAAAAGCACTTCTATCTATCTATCTATCTATCTATCATCTATCTATATCTATCTATCATCTATAAATCACATTAATTAAATTAAAAATATTTCTATCCTGCCCTTCATCAGTACAGACATCAGGATGGAGTGCAAAACACTAAAATAATAGCAACCCAGTGGATCATACAATGAACAACAATATGCATTGAAACTGATCGTCAAAAACAAAGACAGCAGCTAAAAAACCAGAATTTATCAGGCTGAGAAGTTGACCGTGTTGATCCAGCCACTTCAAGGGCCTGATTTCTAGGCGTGCTGCCAGCTTCTATTGCTGCCCCACACCTTTTATCTGTCCTGCTCTTGGTTCATGCATCATGCTCCATGCCACATTCCTGGAACATGACTGAGAATGCATTGAGATCATGCAGGCAGAGAAGAAGTGATTGAACTGTGGGAAAAGGCTGTTGAAAAATTAAAGCCACTTGATTCAGCATGGGCACAGCAATTATATACACCGCCACTTTTATAAGATATCCCATGATTGCAGGTCAGGATTATCACACACACCTGGTCTGCTGCTGCCAGAGCTCAACAGACACTGGCAAGGAGTCGGCTTATTTCAGAGATGAATGTCTCTCAAGTATGAAAAAAATGTTGTTTTTCATACTTGAATGCCGCTCATAAAGGAAACTTAACCCAAAGTAATCACATCTTCAGTAAGAAATACAGCAACTATGCCATCCAATTCTTCTGATGTATTATTTGCCTGCTCCCCTTTCTCTCCTGATATTATCCTCACAGGGCATATGGTGGCAAATTGTCTTGTTTTCAGGAGTGTGGGGTGGGGTGTTCAGCTGGGCCAAACTCTGAGGTGATGGTCTTTGCCCACATCTCAGTTGGTAGACCATAAGACTCTTCATCACAGGTTCATGGGTTCAAGGCCCACACTGGGAAAAATATTCCAGCATTGCAGAGGGTTGGACTAGATGACGCTTGTGGTCCATTTCAACTCTACAATTGTATGATTCCCATATTTGCAGTTCTTACTGGGATAGGATATGTATAGGATATTCTGTTTTTTAATGTTTGATGTTTTGTTGTACAGTGGTACCTCAGAAGTCAAACGGAATCTGTTCCAGAAGTCCGTTCAACTTCCAAAACGTTTGGGTACCAAGGCGTGGCTTCCAATTGGCTCCAGGAAGCTCCTGCAGCCAATCGGAAGCCACAGAAGCAGTGACGGATGTTTGGGTTCCAAAGAACATTCACAAACTGGAACAATCACCTCTGGGTTTGCGATGTTCAGGAGCCAAAACTGGCAAGGCGTTCGACTTCCAAGCTATAGGATATAAATAAAATTATAATTATAATTTTATATATAATTATAATTATGGGGAAAACCATAGGGAAAATAAAGTGTGCACCCTGATGTGTTTCATTTCCAGGTGTAGGTCTTTTGGCCACCACGTGGAAACTACTGGAAGCACTTCCAACACCGCGGAAGCTACATGTGGCTGTTAAACACACAAGTGTTGCTCAACACATCAAATAGAGAGTTGCTACAGTGGTGGCCACTACTACAAACAAGCAGCATTGTCACTGAGACTTTTTGTGTGGTGAGGGTGATTCTAGGTGTTGGGTGGCTCTTGCCCTGTACAACTGGTGTGTGGAATTGCCAACATCTGGAAGCCATAAAAACAGGTCTTGGATGTCCTAGATGGAGTGTATTCACCTTCATTGCACCAGCAGTTTCCCTACCTCCAACCCATTCTCTTGATGTTTAGGAATGCAATGAGGCAGCTGCCAAGGGGGCAGACAAGTATTGGGATTTTCTCAATCTTCCAAAACAGGGATTCGGTAGTTGCACAATTTATACAAAATTACAATCAATACAGGCATTGCCTTTCCCCCCATGGTTCAGTGGAAGCATGTCAGGAAGAACCCCTGTGTATTCTCCAGCCCACCTCCTTATTACAGCCATGCTTTCTTAGCCATCTGATCGCCCCCATTCTAACAAGACCTTCATACAAGCAGAAATAGTATTGGAATGCAGCCTTTCCTAAAAACTCATCATGTTCCATTCTGTGATTTTGTGCCAGTCGATGATCATGGCAGTGTGCCATAAAGGTAAAGGAACCTCTGACCATTAGGTCCAGTCGTGACCGACTCTGGGGTTGCGGTGCTCATCTCTCTTTATTGGCTGAGGAAGCCGGCGTACAGCTTCCGGGTCATGTGGCCAGCATGACTAAGCTGCTTGTGGCGAACCAGAGCAGCACACAGAAACACCGTTTACCTTCCTGCTGGAGTGGTACCTATTTATCTACTTGCACTTTGACGAGCTTTCAAACTGCTAGGTTGGCAGGAGCAGGGACTGAGCAGCGGGAGCTCACCCCGTTGCGGGGATTCAAACCGCCGACCTTCTGACCGGCAAGTCCTAGGCTCTGTGGTTTAACCCATAGTAATCCGCAAAAAAATCCATTATCTTCACAGTTAGCTGTCATATTTCATTTTTCCACCATATCAATTCTACCTGCGTTTGGGGTAAGTTGGCATGTGTGAAGAAAAGGGCTTAGTATTCAAATGGTGTCATATGGTCAGCTGCCACATCTCCTTCTCTTAAACTTACGTGACCCACAAATGCACCCTCAAAGACTGCTGAGTTATTCCTCCCAGGAGACGCATGGGTCAAAACTCAGATTCCAAAAGCAAATACTTCCTCCCAGCTGTTCTTCCTGCCTCTGTATTATTTTTTTAAACATTTCCAGTAATACATGGAAATTTGTTTGGTTTGGGTTCCATTCCAGTCATGATTGCAGTTGTGAAGGCAGCCTGGGAGAGTCCAGCTGCAGAAAAATGGTTTGTTGATCATACATGCCATTTTCTTATGAGTCATTTCTAGTTAGTGAGGAATCTGTCCCCCCCCCTCCCCAATTTAATTTTTTAACTTTTAAGGCAAGAATACCTGGTATTAGTTGCAGTAAGGAGCCCCCATGAGGCCTAACCTCTAAAGCGGGGTTGGAAAAGGAGAACACACTCAATATTTCCATTTACACAAATCTCCTTGCTTGGGATGGACACAGTCATGTCCAAATTCAAGAATTCGGATGACTTGAATTTCAAAGGAACAGCGAAGTGGAGACAAAAACAAAACTATTTTCAATTTGCTAACATTTCCAGCAGTGCTGGGAATATGATTGTATTATTATAATTGTTATTATATATTATTTTAGCACTCCTTGCAGAAATATACCCCAATTCATAAATGATATAACAGATCAACTTGATAGGGGGAGAAATATGATACATTACAGCAATAACAGCACATAAAACATGTTTTTGATCTACTATTCCTATAATATAGGGTATCATTTTATGGGCCCCATTGACTTCATCTGCGGTTTTTGTGCGATTTCGTCTGTGTTTTTTGCCCTCAGTTGCCTGAATTCAGGGATATCAGCACATAACCAAATCTGATGGGCTTCAAAGCTTTGTGTGCATGGTTTGATCCATTGTGTGATCCCAGACTGGATGGAATCTCCCTTGTGACTAATCTAGGAAAGAAGACAAAGGAGCTCTGTGGGAGTGCTCTGTGGGAATGCTGCAACAGCAACTAAAACTAGTTTGATTTTTAGAAAGGGGGAACCCAGGGCTAAACTGAGTTTACTCATACCTGATGTGTACCTTGCTCTTCCTCCAAGTGGCTCAGGGCAATGCTCATGAAGTCATCCTACTTTATTCTCCCAACAGACCTTGTAAGATAGGCAAGCCTGAGAAAGGGTGAATGATCATTTTCAAGATTAACTGGGTGAGAATTTGAATACAGATTACCCCAATCTGTGCCCAACACTGTGCTCGCTACACTGGTTCTTGACTTTTAGATACAATTTTCAAGTCAATTAATTGAAGGTTGAGGTGTTCAGCCTTCCTTGCCTTTTTGTCCTCCTACTTTGGCCGAAGGGTGAGGTACACTTAGACAAATACCTGGGCGATGCAGGAGAACCAAGGATCGAACAGGTTGTGAGGACAGACACTCTTGTCCTCACTCAATAGCAGTTAATGGATTTGAAGCCTAAAGTTAAGACTCATCCAATAGGAACACACAGTGGCGTAGCGTGGGTTGTCAGCACCCGGGGCAAGGCAAATAATTTGTGCCCCCTAACCCGTGGATTTGCGCCCCCTAACCCTAACCCCCAGATGTTGCGCCCGGTGCGGCCGGCCCCCCCCTGCACCCCCCACGCTACGCCACTGGGAACACATGCAACCTGGCTCTCCAAGAATTTGAGTCCCCAGAGGCTTCATTAGTTACAATCACTGATGAAGATGCAGCCAAGCTTTAAAAGTTCATATCCACTTACTGTGCAGCTGCCCAGTGGCCCATTTTTTTTTAAAAAAAAAACTTTGTCAGAATACCAGTTGTTACCACCATCCTGGATGCAATTCAACAATCTATCTAGGTTACCCAGAAGTGGGCTATACTTGCTATATGAATGCAATCCTATCTCATGAGAGCCAGTGTGGTGTAGTGGTTAAGATCAGTAGACTCGCAATCTGGGGAACCGGGTTCGCGTCTCCGCTCCTCCACATGCAGCTGCTGGGTGACCTTGGGATAGTCACACTTCTCTGAAGTCCCTCAGGCCCACTCACCTCACAGAGTGTTGTGGGGGAGGAAGGGGAAGGAGAATGTTAGCCGCTTTGAGACTCCTGAAGGGGAGTGAAAGGCGGGATATCAAATCCGAACTCTTCTTCTTCTTCTTCTTCTACATGCCACCTTTATCTGCTGAGGCTTTTCTGCCAAGAGGCAGAGAAGGTTGGATCATGGGATCGCAACTTACACACCCACTAAAGGAAGAGCTGCTGGCTATCTTTCTCAACCTGTTGTTTATCTCCCCTCCCTTCTTGACAGCTGAGCCTTCCCTGGAAACTGAGTCACTAAGAAAGAGAGATAAGGGGAGATGGGTTGAAAGAAGCAACCACCAGCAGCTACTTTTCCAAATTTTGTTTCTATTCTCTCCTAACTTATTCTGCTTCTTGGGGTGTGGGTGTGCACAGTGGATAGCCTTGGGATTGGTGATTTTAGCATTTGCTCTGGAGAGACCTGTGTGCTTGATTATTATTTGGGGGGGGGTATTGTTGTTGTTGTTGTTTAGTCGTTTAGTCGTGTATGACGCTTTGTGACACCATTGCACACTGTCTTCCACTGGCTCCCGCAGTTTGGTCAAACTCATGCTGGTAGCTTCAAGAACAGTGTCCAACCATCTCGTCCTCTGTCGTCCCCTTCTCCTTGTGCCCTCCATCTTTCCCAATATCAGGGTCTTTTCCAGGGAGTCTTCTCTTCTCATGAGGTGGCCAAAGTATTGAAGCCTCAGCTTCAGGATCTGTCCTTCTGGTGAGCACTCAGGGCTGATTTCCTTAAGAATGGAGAGGTTTGATCTTCTTGCAGTCCATGGGACTCTCAAGAGTCTCCTCCAGCACCATAATTCAAAAGCATCAATTCTTCGGTGATCAGCCTTCTTTATGGTCCAACTCTCACTTCCATACATCACTACTGGGAAAACCACAGCTTTTACTATACAGTGGTACCTCAGGTTACATACACTTCAGGTTACAGACTCCGCTAACCCAGAAATAGTACCTCGGGTTAAGAACTTTGCTTCAGGATAAGAACAGAAATCGTGCTCTGGCAGCGCGGCGGCAGCAGGAGGCCCCATTAGCTAAAGTGGTGCTTCAGGTTAAGAACAGTTTCAGGTTAAGAACGGACCTCTGGAAAGAATTAAGTACTTAACCCGAGGTACCACTGTACGGATCTTTGTTGGCAAGGTGATGTCTCTGCTTTTTAAGATGCCTTGGGATAGCCTTGGGATTGGTGATTTTAGCATTAGCTCTGGAGAGACCTGTGTGCTTGATTATTATTTGGGGGGGGGATTATGGGATATGAATTAATGGCTTTGATTGTATTGGTACACTGAAAATCTATGTGATCTTGTTATGTGTTATGAACAAACAAATTCAATCTGAACTGTAAGATGAGCTGTATGTTTGTACAGTGGTTAATACTTCCATGCTCAAATAAGAATTTCTTTTATTTGTTTGTTTGTTTGTTTTTTAAAAAGGCTGAACCTGGTCAGAATTGTTTGCAGATGAGGCTGAAGTCAATTCCAATCCTGAAAGTCAGAGGTGCTTTTAACCTCCAGGAAGGTTTTGTTTGTGTATGTGGAGATTTGGATTATGAGTAGCGAAAGAGGTTTTCTGTTCTTAGACCATTACAAAAGCAAGATTTAATTTTGCCCTTAGATCCTTCTGATCTTCATTATGCCATCTTACCTCTTCCTGGGTTTATGCTCTACCCTTAAAGCAGATTCTCAGAGCAGCTTACAGCGCTAAAGCAAAAGTACCATCCCCAAAGCATTTAAGAGCATAAACACACCACAAACAAAAAGCAGCACAATCCTAAATCTAAAAAGAGCTTTACATTTAATACCTTTTCGCCAGAGTAAGCATGCTGGAGAGAAGAACCTGCTTTGTGTGCACCTTTTGAAATGCTAATGAGCCCATGCAACCCAGCCTTTCCTTTTATTTGTTTAGCTTTCCTTAACCATTTTGACCTATTTTCCAAAGAGATTGGTCTAGTTGGCATCTCAGGAGACTCCCTCTCAGTGTTTCCATGAGTCACACAGAGATCCTCAAACGCAGTACTTTTGATTTCAGTTGCTCAGGTCTATTTCAAATGATGCTTCAGAACGAACATAGCAAGCTGCCTTATAGTGAGATGCTTCCAAAGTGTTGCTATTTTTGGGTGGGATTCAGTCACATCCTGGCAAATTCAGGTTGCACGGTTCTAATTGTGCAACAAACTGGCCTCCCCAGCAAAAAGATCAGACTTTTTGCAATAAGGAAAGTGATGGAAATATGCATTTGAAACAGTGGAGTGGCACTTGCTTTGATGCAATGCTGCCATCTAACCTCTCTGCAAACAAATCAGAACCTAGGACCTTCTGCACATAAAGCGAATGTTCTGCCCCTGAGCTGTATATGATGTCAGGTATGGGATGCGGGTGGTGCTGTGGGTTAAACCACAGAGCCTAGGACTTCCCAATCAGAAGGTTGGTGGTTCGAATCTCCGTGACGGGGTGAGCTCCCATTGCTCGGTCCCAGCTCCTGCCAACCTAGCAGTTTGAAAGCACGTCAAAAGTGCAAGTAGATAAATAGGTACTGCTCTGGTGGGAAGGTAAATGGCGTTTCCGTGCACTGCTCTGGTTCACCAGAAGCGGCTTAGTCATGCTGGCCACATGACCCGAAGCCTCCCTCGGCCAATAAAGCGAGATGAGCGCCGCAACCCCAGAGTCAGCCACGACTGGACCTAATGGTCAGGGATCCCTTTACCTTTACCTTTACCTATGGGACAGGCAATGGCAGGGCTTGGCTTAATGAGTGTTGACAGGCACTGCCAATCAGCTGGTTGCCTGCACAGCCCCTTCGTAGCTGGTTGTCAGCTCTTCAGAAGCCCGGTTCAAAGTGCTACACAAAATAGCACTTTGGGAGAGGGGCTTCTGAAGACATCTGTTAGTGTGCTATCTTGCCCTACACTTTGAATGGGACTTTTGAGGCATGAATGGTGACCTTTGAATCTTTGAATTGTAGGCTTGGAAGGGACCACGAGGCTCATCTAGTACAAGTCTTTTGCCCAACGTGGAGCTTGAACCCACCACCCTGAGATTAAGAGTCTCATGATCTACTGACTGAACCATCCCAGAGACTTGACATCTTCATGACTTCAGGTGCGTGGAGCAGAGTTTGGAAAGTCAATGAAGGTACACAGAGCAGCACAATGCATTAGAAGAAGTGTAAATATGCTTGCTCCTCCTAACAAAGAACAGATGTCAGTGCTACACCAACACTAGTCACCCTCAGCACAAACAAAAATGGTACTAGTCTTGTTTCCATCCATTTGCCTTTCATGACTGGGTTAAGAAGAGAAAATCCTGTTGGATTTGGTTTCCTCTGCATGAAGTTGGGAGGGACTAGGAAGAATTACTGAGGTGTTGAAGGATTAGCAAACCTCAAGACAAGTAAAGCTTAAACATTAATCATTGATAGACAGATCCAAGGGCATCCCTAGGGATTGCTAACAGCTTAGAGATTGCTTGAAAGATAAAGCAGTATACAAATTCAATAACTAACTATTCTCCCTATAAGTTTCATGCTTCTTGAGCTAACGTTCCTAGTAATAGTCCCATTAAGAAAAAGTATAATGAAAGTAATAAAAATATGTTAACAAAACAGAAGAAAACACACAACACTAAGCTGTAGATCAATTTAATACACCAAACACTGCTGGAAAGCCTTGGTGAGCAGGTGAGTTTTAAGTAGACAACCAAAATGTCAGCACTAAGTGCAAACATGATTTTCATTGGAAGTACATTCCAAAGTCCAGGTGCCACAACACTAAATATCCTGGGCTTAGTGGACTTAAAAAGAACCTCATGGGCACACAGCACTACTAAACACATCTCTCACGAGGACCAAAATGACCAGGAAGGGGTGCATAATGTAAGGCTTCCTTGTCACTGCTGCTAATCGGTCAGATTCCCACATATTGTTTGGATATGCACTATAGTGTTTTAACATTCTGAGAAGTGCATTAAAAAAAACCCTGATGGCGATCTTGATACAAAATTTATAAAATATTTAACAAAAGTGGTTCTTACTGTATTTTTAGATCCCTTCAGTTAGTAAATGGGTAAACACAAAGCACTTGCTGTTTCAGATTTCATGCCACTTAGGCTGGAATAAGCCTCAACTGGAGCTGTGGGTTAAACCACAGAGCCTAGGATTTGCCAATCAGAAGGTCGGCAGTTCGAATCCCCGCGACGGGGTGGGCTCCCATTGCTCAGTCCCTGCTCCTGCCAACCTAGCAGTTTGAAAGCACGTCAAAAGTGCAAGTAGATAAATACCGTAGGTACTTCTCCGGCTGGAAGGTAAACAGCGTTTCTGTGCGCTGCTCTGGTTTGCCAGAAGTGGCTTAGTCATTCTGGCCACATGGCTATATGCCGGCTCCCTAGGCCAATAAAGTGAGATGAGCGCCGCAACCCCAGAGTCAGTCACGACCAGTGGAGTAGCGTGGGGGGTGCCAGGGGGGCCGGCCGCACCGGGCGCAACATGGGCGGGGGGCGCGCTCGCACTAGCAGCTCTCTGCCCCTACTAAAATCCACGGGTTAGGGAGCCCACGCTCGCTCGGCTTGGCGAGGAGGTCGCGGAAGGGGGAGAGCGAAGCCTTCTGCCGCGGGCAAAAAAAGGAGAGGAAGCCGGGTGGGCGGGCGGGCGGGCTGGCTGGCGGGGGTCTGGCTGCGCCTGCTGCTGCCGGTGCAGGGCAAGGCAAGCAGAGCGAGGAGGAGAGAGAGGGGAAGGGGGGGGAAAGCAGCTAGGAAACGCTGCGGTGTGGAGGAGGAATCAATTAAGGAGAGAAAGTGAAAAGCCTTGGAGAAAGGGAAAAAAGGAAAGAAAAGAGGCAGCTCCAGGAGAGCGCGGGGGAAAGAGAAGCCTCGCTGCTGCTGCTGCTGCTGCTGCTGCTGCTGCTGCTTGGGAGAGTAAATTACTGTACTTGCCTTGCCCCGGGTTAGGGGGCGCAAATTATTTGCCTTGCCCCGGGTTAGGGGGCGCAAATTACTTGCCTTGCCCCGGGTGCTGATAACCCACGCTACGCCGCTGGTCACGACTGGACCTAATGGTGAAGGCAGTGGCGTAGCGTGGGGGGTGCAGGGGGGGCCGGCCGCACCGGGCGCAACATCTGGGGGTTAGGGTTAGGGGGCGCAAATCCACGGGTTGGGGGCGCAAATTACTTGCCTTGCCCCGGGTGCTGACAACCCACGCTACGCCACTAGGTGAGGGGTCCCTTTACCTTTACCTAAGAGAAGGGGTGATTTGATTTTTTTAAACCCTGTCCCTCTTCACAATCCTCACATATAAAAAGCTGCTTCAAAATTATGTGACTGTCGTATCTGACATTGCAAGCAAGCCCCCTTCCTTGCGCAATTTGCCCTTATCGAGTGGTCCCTAAGATTATCCGCAGTGGCTCCTAGCAGTCAGCAGTCAGCAACTGTTGAGATGTTTAGACGGTTGAGATGTATCTGACATCTGGTGGGCTTTAGCTGTAACTACAGCAGCAGCCCAGCCCAGACATGAACAGATCTACCTAGGAATCCACTTGCTTTCTACAAGAGCGGCTGTCCAAGGTTCGAACTACAGGTGGCGATGAGCTGCGGAAAGCAATTTCCAAGGCTGCCAGTCTAGGAGTAGGAAAAGAGTAGGAGGGGCTGCTTAAATCTTACCCATCTTATCGTTTGTCTGCTCAGAACTGCCCACCCTAAACTACTATTCTCCCTGTTGAGGAAAACGTACAGGCAATTCGTTCTTTTTTTCTCCTGGAAAAAAATAGCTTGTAGAAAACGATGCTGAGTATGCAAACAACAGAAAACAAAAGCAAAAGGCAGCCCCTCAAACCTTTCCTCCAAGGCTGCTTTATATAGAAAAAAACAAAACATACAGTTTGTATCTCAGTCTGCTGCAGTCCTGTTTCAGCCATGCTATGAGCCGGGGGCACTGGGCTAGACCTGGAGGACAAACAACTTACCTGCTACTGAGTAGCAGGTAACTGATCCAAAGGGCAAAATTTGAGCTAACAGGTGTGCAGGGCTTCTCCAGACATCCTTTACCTTGTGCATTTATGCTTATTTGTGCTCATGTTGGTATCAGGGCAGTTATCCACAAACACATTTTCAATGCTGCCTGCACCTCCAAAAGGTGGGCATACTGCTTCATTTCCACTTGGTGCATGTCCTGTAACTTCCTGCTAAAATTCTGCAACCTTTCCGTACCTCAAATGTTTTGGGCTCTGCATGTGTGTGTGTGTGTCCTACTTTTGTTGTTCGAGCGTGTCCCTCCAGACATCAATAATATGTTAAACGCTGGGGAAGCACTGCAGAACAACTAACAAAGCAGGATGGTGTGTGGATCATCCTGTATAAATCTGCTACTAATGCACTATTATTGCACCAATCACATAATGCAGAATACATTTACAAAACACAACATACCAGGCTGGTGTGGCTCTCAGGTTCTTCAGGATCTAAAAGCTATCCAAGGGAACTTTCCCCCAAAAAGCTAGCTGTGGATGCAACACAGTCCAGGGCTTAAATGAGCTCATGTATCTCCTAGGTAAAGGTAAAGGGACCCCTGACTGTTAAGTCCAGTCGCAGACAACTCTGGGGTTGCGGCGCTTATCTCGCTTTACTGGCCGAGGGAGCCGACATTTGTCTGCAGACAGTTTTTCCGGGTCATGTGGCCAGCATGACTAAGCCACTTCTGGCGAAACCAGAGCAGCGCACGGAAACGCCGTTTACCTTCCCGCCAGAGTGGTACCTACTTATCTATTTGCACTTGACGTGCTTTCGAACTGCTAGGTTGGCAGGAGCAGGGACCAAGCAATGGGAGCTCACCCTGTCACAGGGATTCAAACCACTGACCTTCTGATCGGCAAGCCCTAGGCTCTGTGGTTTAGACCACAGTGCCACCCGTGTCCCCATGTATCTCCTAGATGACTGCTATAGTCTTTCAAGTAGTATTTCCACAAAGGATCCATGCTAAGCCTTGAGGTCTCTTACTATGACACAACCAAATGGCCTTTGACTACAGTTTTTGTCTACTCCACTGGGGATGTATTTGGAGAACAAACCATTTTGGGTAGTGTCTGGGGTGATTTTATAAAACAACACTAACTGTTGCCATCCTAGATTTCTGCAGCAGGGCTGCGACCATAGTGTATTGGCAGGTAACAGGAATCTTATCATTGTGTCCGTTAAGTTGCTAATGCCTGGTGCTTGGACTTTTTGAGGTTGCTGTAAAATGATGCAAATATGACTCAGATGCTGAGAGGCCTTAAAAATAGATAAGGTTTAAGATCCAGCTGCTTACATAATCACACAAATCCACACTAATCCTTCTACAGTGCTACTCGGAACAGAGGACTTATCGAACTGGCAGTGCTGTGGACTCTGTAGTGCTCAGAACAAGGTTTCCTTGTCTTCAGCTGAGATTTTGAGGACAACATTCTGTGACTTTTCAGGCAGACTTTTAGCAATTTGTGGACTTCAAACAAAAATGCTGACATCCATAGGTGATTCCATGCATGATGTTAACTTTGGGAAATGCCTTCAAAGCATCTGATTATTCTTAATGACCGGTCTTCATTTTTTGTTGATATATAAAGAAATTGATTTTTCACAGATATTTGTATATTTCCGTAATTCTCTGCACACATGCAAACATGGCTGAGCCCAATATATTTGTTGCCTGAGGCAAAGGATGAGCTGGCACCCCCTTGCCCAATTCCACAAAAAGAAGTTGAGTGGCTTGACAACTGATAACATCAACAATGGCAACAGGCCTGGATCCTGAGGGCAGGTGAGGGGACAAGCCAGGCTGCAGGGCATACAAACCTCTGTCTTACAACCTCTTGTTGCATCTCTCTCTCACTTTCCTCAGAGACCATGCAGATCAGTCGTCTGTTTAATACACAGGACAGTTCATTACTGCAGCTGTCTTCCTAAAAGCAAAGGTATCCTTAAGAGGTAATGTGAGGCTAACTCAGATTGCTTGCTGCTCAGCAGGTAAACCTTTTGCGCCTATTAGGTCTGTAACTAATCTGTTTAGGATTAAATGTTATAGATATACCTGGCTGTAGCTGGGTGGAGATCTACTCTCCTTTATTGTTCTCTGTTTACGAGATTTTGGCATTTAATATGCCACCTAATAAAGGCTGGCTGCAGGCCCATGCAGATGGGAAGGGGCAGCTGGGTGCACTTGCCCTGGCCCTCAGGGGGCTGAGGCAGCTGGGGGGGGCACCAGGGGCCTGCCGGACTTATGCTGTCATAGCAAGAACATCTCATGCTACCCAGCTAACCTTGGAATCTCGCCCCAGGCCTCAGACAAGCTCTGCCTGGCTGGTAATGTCTTGGCTGTTCCTTAGCTGCTAAACTCTAGTTTTGCCATCTGATCAATGACAGGGAATTGCAGACTTAAAGAGAATGAATAGTATTCCACAACTTTTTGATGTAAGAACTAGGGCCCCCAAGGATTTGTATTGACCTCCCCCACTTTTTAAAAAATCTGTTAATAAATTATCTAGGAGTTGAGCAGTGAGGTGGCTCAACCCCCCCCAAGTTTGCTGGCTATATACTTCCCTTGTGAAAACTTTCCATTTGTTCCCACACATTTTCTTGTTCTTTAACCAGTTACTGATCTGACCTCTTAACTCAGGAGGGCTAAGTTTGTCATGAGCCTTTGGTGAGGGTCAAAATATTTTTTTTTACAAAAAACCTTAATAAAATAATGATGATGATGATGATGATTTATTTATACCCCAGCCACTCTGGGCGGCTTCCAAAGATTAAAATACAATAGTCTGTCAAGCATTAAAAGCTTCCCTAAACAGGGCTGCCTTCAGGTGTCTTCTAAAAGTCTGGTAGTTTTTTCCCTCTTTGACATCTGGTGGGAGGGCGTTCCACAGGATGGGTCCCACTACCGAGAAGGCCCTCTGCCTGGTTCCCTGTAACCTCACTTCTCGCAGTGAGGGAACCACCAAAGGCCCTCGGCGCTTGACCTACCAGTGTCCGGGTAGAACAATGGGGATGGAGACGCTCCTTCAGGTATACTGGACTGAGGCCATTTATTTATTTTTTTAATAAGATATTTATTAAGATTTTCAAAATATTACAAAATAAAAATAGAAAAAAGAAAAATACAAAATAAAATTAGTTAAAAACAAGTCAATCTTTCGATTACTTATTTTTCATTAGCTTGTTTCCCGGACCTCCTCACTCCTCCCTTTTTTGTATTCCAGTTCAGTTTGTTGGTTCAGCAAATCCTTCCCCTCTTTGTTTATCCTAATCTCTAATCTTAAAGTATTGTAACATTAAATTTTTACCTGTTAGTAATCCATTTTTCATATTCCCTTATAATATTTCTGCTAAAAACAATTTAATTTCTATCCAACATCATTCTAACATTCATTAATTTTACAATATTTCTGTAAATAGTCTTTAAATTTCTTCCAATCTTCTTCCACCGACTCTTCTCCCTGGTCTCGGATTCTGCCAGTCATTTCCGCCAGTTCCATGTAGTCAATCACCTTCGTCTGCCATTCTTCCAGAGTGGGTAGATCTTGTGTCTTCCAATACTTTGCAATGAGTATTCTTGCTGCTGTTGTGGCATACATAAAAAAAGTTCTATCCTTCTTTGGCACCAATTGGCCGACTATACCCAGGAGAAAGGCCTCTGGTTTCTTCAAGAAGGTATATTTAAATACTTTTTTCAATTCATTATAGATCATCTCCCAGAAAGTCTTAATCCTTGGGCACGTCCACCAAAGGTGAAAGAATGTACCTTCAGTTTCTTTACATTTCCAGCATTTATTATCGGGCAAATGATAGATTTTTGCAAGCTTGACTGGTGTCATGTACCACCTGTAAATCATTTTCATAATATTCTCTCTTAAGGCATTACATGCCGTAAACTTCATACCTGTGGTCCATAACTGTTCCCAGTCAGCCATCATTATATTATGTCCAACATCTTGTGCCCATTTAATCATAGCGGATTTCACCGTTTCATCCTGGACTGAGGCCATTTAGGGCTTTAAAGGTCAGCACCAACACTTTGAATTGTGCTCAGAAATGTAGTAATAATAATAATACTCACACAATGGAGCTTTGTGCCACATGGTGTTCCATGATCCTTCAAGGATAGTTTTCCCCATTAGCTTCCCACATTTCTTCCAGTACAATGGCAGAATCACAGACCAGAGACAAAGGGCCCTTACAGACCACAGAAAACATTCCTTTCATACCAAACTTGTACAATAGCTTTCATAAAAGGAAGGGCCCTTTATCTGGTGAACATAAATGGTAAAATAACTCACTTCAGCCAGATACAACCAATCTGAATGATACACTTGCTAAAAACTTTTTGGAAGTTCAGGTACAAACCCCTATCCACATGCATGTTGACACTTTCAAAGAATTCTAGAGGTCCTAAGATAGGAATTACTTTTGCAGAAGCCATGCTGATTCCTCTTCAGCAAGACTTGTTCTTCTGTATGCATGATATTTTTAAAATTTAATAGCCCTTTCCACCAATTTATCCAGAACTGGCCTTTAATTTGCTGGATTTCCCTTTGAATATAGATTCCATAAGACTGTATTGTGTATTTGTTTGCTTGGAAATATGAGTCTGATTGGTGTTTCCTGCTGGATGAGACCCATCTTGTGCAGCATTCTGTTTTCAAGTAGCTAACCAGATGCCTATAGAAAGCCCACAATGGATCAAACATTTACTCCAATAAGGCAATTGTTTCATGTTTTAGCCACACTGGTTTTCATTTTGTACTTTCTCAAATCCATACCCATCACATCACACCCCTTTTATCCTCAGGGACTGTCTCCTCGTCTCATATACAGTGCATTGCAGGATAATCCCTATTTTCTGACATCTGCCCTAGTTTTTTGGGAGAAATCTTGACGATCCTGTTAAAAATATTGTTGTTAATTTGTGCATAGATGCCCTATAAATGCCATTCTTGATGTTTCAGGTACTCTGAAGTCTTCTGAACCACCACTTCGCCAGCAGAGGGAACCCTTAACTCAGTAGATCAGCTGTACTTCCTGCAACAGGACTGAGCTACCTCCCTTTGGAGTTTTGGCATAGGTACACAAATATATGTGGTTCCAGTTTTGTGAAGTTGTGATGACCATTAATCTTGGGGGGGGGGGGCGAAGACTTTTAACCTTGCAGACCCCAAGAAAATGCACTGAAGATCGTTTTGTTTAATTTTTTGTGTAATTTTTATGTCTGCCGTGTCTTGACTCCTGCTGCACCATGAAACCTGCTTGACATGACTGGGAGAGTTTTCATTTCAGAAAAATGTCCCTACCTTGAGAAGCTTATAATTATGGGGGATCTCTAGATGTGCAAACTTTTAGCAGTGAGCCCCACCCACCCATCCTGAAAACACTTTTAACGTGTGTGTTTTCGGGCATACAATCTGTTCTTAAGTACAGAGCTCAATGGAAGCACACCTTTGTGTAGTCAGCTGTGCAAAGGTATGTCGGGTGTGATGTCACAAATTCATTTCCCTTTCCCTCAGTGGAACAGTTCTTTGACTTTTAAGAATTTGATTTAATATAATGATGATGATGGTGATGTAGATGATGAATTTGATAAAGCGCTTTAACTCCCTCCCCAAAGGCAGTCACCTACCTGAACCTTGGTGAGAGAGGTCAGCAGACAGCCAACTGATTAGTGTTGCTATCATTGGCATTCCAAACGCTACAAAAGTATTTAAATATCAAATCTGTAGCTTTAGAATGTGGCCTTTGAGCTGAAAAGGGTCTGAGCTTAGCAAATCACTTTTCTTTCGTTCTCTCCCAGCCTGTTTGCATATTGGAAATGGATGGTGAAAAGTTTTAGGAAGTTTACAACAAGTTGTGACTATTTATAGAGCTCCTTACTTTGATGCACACCAAAGCTTTAGACGTCTGTGTAATTTATGCAGGAGAAATCTTACATTGTTTAGCGGGGGGGGGGGGGAAAGTAGCTTTAGAGAGGATCTGAATTTACAAATGGCAAGGAACAAGAGCACCTTTTCTGTCTCTTCAAGCTTGTTGTTGTTTAGTCGTTTAGTTGTGTCCAACTCTTCGTGACCTCATGGACCAGAGCACGCCAGACACTCCTGTCTTCTACTGCCTCCTACAGTTTGGTCAAACTCATGTTAGTAACTTCAAGAACATTTTTTCAACCATCTCGTCCTCTGTCGTCCCCTTCTCCTTGTGCCCTCCATCTTTCCCAACACCAGGGTCTTTTCCAGGGAGTCTTCACTTCTCATGGGGTGGCCAAAGTATTGGAGCCTCAGCTTCATGATCTGTCCTTCCAGTGAGCACTCAGGGCTGATTTCCTTCAGAATGGATACGTTTGATCTTCTTACAGGCCATGGGACTCTCAAGAGTCTCCTCCAGCACCATAATTCAAAAGCATCAATTCTTTGGTGATCAACCTCCTTTATGGTCCAGCTCTCACTTCCATACATCACTACCTTAACATATGACAATTAAAAATACCTGAATATTGAGCAGTGAGTCGGGAGTTAACTGAAATCACACCCAGTGAGAATGTCAACAGAATTAATTTAAATATTAGAATGCATGTGCTAGTTTTAGTTGTGTTAGTTGGGTGAAGAGTTGGGATATTACATGTCAGTGGTTGGCGAATGACAAATAAGGCATTTCTAAGTGTAGAATGATGATTTAAACCAGGGTGGGAAGCATTCATTGTCAGTGGACAAATATTTGTGCTTAACTCTCTTGGCACCAATGATTCCCTGGTTATATTTATACAGTTTTGCTTCCCATTCTTATAACTCATTTGTATTCCATTTCCCACCCCAACACTGCTGTATCTAGTGACCCTGCTTTAAGCTAGGTTTGCGTAACTGGGCTGTCTCTAGGCTTTTGTGGGTGAGATCTAATCTTGCCTCCTCCAAATACCAAGGAGAGTTATGCACTCATATGACAAATGAAAAATATCAGTGATCATTAGATGCAATGGTAAACACATGATTGCAGTCAAAAGCAGGTCCTTCGTCTCAGTTTTCACCAACAACCAAGAAAACTTTCTCAAGATGGTCCACCAGCTGTATTATAGATGGCTGAAATTGGGGATGGAGGAGAAATGCAATTCAGTACGCATTTAAACACATTTCAGAAATTCGCACTTTCTGAAATGATATGCAAACCAAAACACAGCCCACCTTTGAACTTTGCACTTATCTGAATTTTTGCAATGCACTTTTTGAACCAAGCAATGTTTACAAATATGCATATATTAGGGGAGAGTATGCACAAAAGTGGAGATATTAGTGGAAGATAGCATAGCAAAATGCATTATATCGAATGAAATTGCTTGCATCGTTCAAAACTGCATCTAAAATGCGTTTGGAAGCAGAAATTCATACTAAAATACTGGTGACATTTCATGTGGATTTTTCATTTTAAAAAGTACAAATTGCTGCAGAATGTGGAGAACTAAATTTAAGATGGGGAAAATGAGAAACTGAGAGTAATGAAATGGATAAATCTTTCCATTCCTAGCTGACATACAGAACACTGGAAACTCTCTGTGTTACTGAGCTTGTAGGGAGAGGAGCACCTATTGGCACCTCTGGTCGGCCTGCCCTGTAGCGAGTGCCTTTTGAATGACAGTTTTCAATTAGATCAGCGCTATTATTGGCAAAAGAAGAAGAAGAAGTAATAAAAGACAAAGGGAATTTTATGGTAATAAGAGAAAACAAATTAAAAAGCGGGAAAGAAACATTGAGTTTTTGCATATGGCTTGGATTCCAACAAAAGATTAATGTTTAATTAGAGAACATTTATAGGAGTGCTGACAAAGCATTACATTTCTCTACTTTATCCCTTCTGCAGCATATGATTTGCCTAAAAGGCCCTCAAATCAATAGGTGCAAAATGTGATTTCTGAAAGTGTAAAATAATGTGCAGTGCTACAAGCAATGTTCTTACAGTCCAGGTTCCTGAAGCTTCACAGAAATGTATCCCATGATAAGGTTAATAAATGAGATCTCTGGGCAAGACTAAATAAATCTTGCCAAGCACAACTTTCTAAAAGTTCACCATAAACAGAGCATTCCCAAATCACATGGAATGCAGTTGCATGTAAACCTGTATCAGCAGTTATTTTTTAAAATAGCTATATCAAGGTCTTTTTTTTAAAAAAAAAAAATCTAATTAGTACAAAATTCATTTTTGGGGGTGTAAGCTTAAAATGAAGGTCAACAGAGGACAAAATTAAAGGATCTGAAGTAGCCTTCTATTGTGAATACATAATGCTGAAAGATGAACCAAATTAGCTCTCAGGCGGGTTGTGCCAGACTTAAGATCATCCGAAATGCATTGCACAATACTTTCAGTGATCTTTTACAGATAACTTTAGTATTTTTGGTCATTCAGAAGTAACTAGCACTTCAAAGTTGTATTTGTGTAAGCACACATAAGTGTTTCCAATTATGATAAGATCTGAATCTGGTGATGCATAACACGTATAAATCTGATGTATGTCTGCAAAGGAGGTCATTGTGGTTAACCAACAAGACAAAGTATAAATTCAGCTTTCAGCCTACTTCTCCCACCAAATCTGCTTTTGGATAATTCAGAAATCAGGACTTTCCCCTAATGTCATGTGACTGGTTGCTGCAATACTGCTTCACTTCAATTAGGTCTTTCTGATCATGGTTTGAGGGTAGAACTATCACATAGCTGCATAATGTAAGCGGTGTAGGCTTAAAGGTTTCAGATGAATTGCTCAATAAACTGAGATTTAATCCTGAGTTAGTCAGTCAAAGCACTGACTTTTAACGCTGAGAAGTAGGAGGCACTGTGGGGAGATGGTTAGCCGGTCTTTGGCTTGCACTTTTGATAGAGCTGGCTTTGTCGCTAGAGGACAGGTTGCGTCTTAGTAGAATGGAGCACCACTCAAAAGCATTGGCTGGTTCAGCAGTTGCCACCATTTCTGGACAGGGATCCACGCTCTGATAACCTCCCAACAGGAGGATAACCTAGTAACCTCCCAACAGGAATACAGTGGTACCTCAGGTTACAAACGCTTCAGGTTACATACGCTTCAGGTTACAGACTCTGCTAACCCAGAAATAGTGCTTCAGGTTAAGAACTTTGCTTCAGGATGAGAACAGAAATCGTGCTCTGGCGGCACGGCAGCAGCAGGAGGCCCCATTAGCTAAAGTGGTGCTTCAGGTTAGGAACAGTTTCAGGTTAAGAACGGACCTCCGGAACGAATTTAAGTACTTAACCCGAGGTACCACTGTAATGAAATGCATTATATACAGAACTGCCCTTGAATATGACTCAGGAGCTTAAATTGGTACAACTTCTAGAATGTTGACTATGGAACTTGCTTCCCCAGGAGGCAGTGATTGTGCACAGAACACCAGTTCTTTTAACAACAACAACACAAAAACACTTCAATGGCTCTCAGTTTGCTTCTGGGCACAATCTAAGGTGTTGGCAGCTACCCTTAAAACCCTAAAGCATGGGTAGGCAACCTAAGGCCCAGGGGCTGGTTCTGGCCCAATCGCCTTCTAAATCCGGCCCGTGGACGGTCCGGGAATCAGCGTGTTTTTACATGAGTAGAATGTATCCTTTTATTTAAAATGCATCTCTGGGTTATTTGTGGGGCATAGGAATTCGTTCATTTATTTTTTTCAAAATATAGTCCAGCCCCCCACAAGGTCCGAGGGACAGTGGACCGACCCCCTGCTGAAAAAGTTTGCTGACCTCTGCCCTAAAGGGACCAAAATACCTGAAGCAGCACCTCTTCCCATACTTCCTATTTGTTGCTTTCCATTTGGCAACACAGGAGAATGTAAGAAGTTCACAACAATATCCCACCCATCCGTGTCTTGCCTCCAGTAAATGGCCTGTTTCAGAAAGCTTCAGTAGTGCAGAATATTATCGATGGGATGCAATTGTGCTTCTCCATTAGCAGAAGGGCTTTTGAATCTGCGGACACAGCAGCTCCCCAAAGGAGGGTCAAATGATTTTTGCAAATTCCCTCTGCAGCCCCTTGGGGAAGGGCCATAACTCAGTGGTAGAACATCTGTTTTGCTTGCAAAAGGCAACCCCTGGCACCTCCAGGTAAGAGACCTATGTCTAAAATGGTAGATAGCAGCTGCCAGTCAGTGTAGACCACTGGTGGCGAACCTATGGTATGCGTGCCAGAGTGGGCACTCAGAGCCCTCTCTGTGGGCACGTGCATCATCGCCCCAGCAGGGCCACTGCTGGGGGGGTTGGCAAAGTGGGCAGCTGCTCCCCCCCCAATGCCGCTGCGGGTGGGAAACGCTCCCTAGAGCACCCGCCACCCACAATGGCGTCAGGAAGAGTTGCACGTCCTCCCCCGACGCCACTGTGACCAGCAAACGCTGCCTAGAGCGCCCGCCGTCCGCAACAGCGTCAGGGAGAGTTGTGCGCCCACTGGTGGGGTTGGGAGTCCAGCAACATCTGAAGGGCACCATAATGGCTGCCCCTGCATACACCAATAGCCTGCCTTTCCTTCATCACAGAACTCAAAGTTAGCATTCATGGGGTTCTTAGGCAAACTCTCGTCAAATGGCTAATAATAATAATAATAATAAATTATTTATACCCCACGCATCTGGCTGGGTTTATTTATTTATTTATATTTATTTGTATGTGCGCATGCAGACAATCATTATTTTCCCACATTAAATTGCCATGTTGGCACTTTGTGATAAAGATAAATAAGTGGGTTTTGGGTTGCAGTTTGGGCACTCGGTCTCTAAAAGGTTCGCCACCACTGGTGTAGGCAGACAGTCCTAAGCTTGGTGAGCCAATGGTCTGATTCAGTACAAGGCTGTTTATGTTCCACACACCCAAAGAGTGCTACGTAGATTTGGGAGATTCTCCAGAACAGTGTGGGAGATAGCAAGGGAAAGGAGGAAAATAGTGAAAATGGCTTCCCTCCTCCATATAGCAGAGAACTTCACTCTTCGGCTTTATTGAGTTGCATAAGTGTTGCCTAACTAAAGCATTTGGAGGGATGATCTGAGCTCCTCCCTGACATCTGCTAATATTCTTAATTGTCTGTCGTACTAGTCTTTGATGGCTAACAGTGATGATGGTTATAGGTTTCCTCCAGCATCAGTGACAGCATGCTTTTAAATATCAGCTGCTAGGGAACAACAGTGAGTGATAGCTATTGTCTTCCTGTCCTGCTTGTGAGTTTCCCAGAAGCCTTTGGATGCCCACTGTGAGAACAGGATGCTGACCCAGGCGGGTCTTTGCTCTGTTCCAGAAGGATTCTTCTTACGTTCAACCAATTTGTTTGATGCTTTTGTGAATTCAGTCAACTCTTGGCCATTATTGGTTCTGGGTTTTCACACATCAACCCAATGCTGTGTGAATCTGAACAGGCATATCCTGTATAAACAGAATGACACCAGTCTCTCAACGACCTTTCTTCTTGCATGTTATTAGCTCATTGTTCATTGTTTGCATGTTATAAATATGGGGGAAAGTACATAGAGGAGAAGGAACAAGAAGTCAAACATGCAAATATCCCGCTGGGATATTAACAGATTGAACTTCTGTTAAAGGTGGACCTGTTGAACTTGGCAAAATCTTTCCCCTTCTTTCTCTTCTTTGGATAAGAGTTTTGTGTGCCCTGAACACTTGCTCTTGACTCAACACCACCAACTGAATAAAAGCAAACCATTCTGAACCCTTTGCAGCAAATTATGTGTGATGGGAGGGATGCGGGTGGTGCTGTGGGTTAAACCACAGAGCCTAGGACTTGCTGATCAGAAGGTCGGCGGTTCGAATCCCCGCGACGGGGTGAGCTCCCGTTGCTCGGTCCCTGCTTCTGCCAACCTAGCAGTTCGAAAGCACGTCAAAGTGCAAGTAGATAAATAGGTACCGCTCTGGCGGGAAGGTAAACAGCGTTTCAGTGTGCTGCTCTGGTTCGCCAGAAGCGGCTTAGTCATTCTGACCACATGACCCGGAAGCTGTACGCCGGTTCCCTTGGCCAATAAAGCGAGATGAGTGCCGCAACCCCAGAGTCGGCCATGACTGGACCTAATGGTCAGGGTTCCCTTTACCTTTACCTGTGTGTGATGGGTCTCTCAAAAGCATGGTCTGGAGTCTGCAACCCCTGAGTTTTATTAATGGATGATAAGAGAAGATTCATTTTTGCTTGCTCTGCCCTTCAGAAATTTGGAAGGACTGACATCCTGGCATTGTTTTCAGGGCTGGCCTATCACCAGGTGATCCTGGGTGACTCTCTATCTAGAATAGCCCTTCTTGGCTGCAGCACCAAGTAGAAAAGACTGTCCATTCCTGTTGCTATTCCGATAAACTTGCTGGTGTTGCTCACGAACAGCAGCAAGCAATGGAAATATTAAGGGCTGGGTTGCAGATGTGCAAGAAGAAGCCACCTAGCAGGCAACAAATCCCAAAAGAGGAGAAGGGCAAATAGTACAGTGCCACTGGGGTGTGGAAGTGTGGATTTGTAGCAGAGCCTCGTTTCAGAGACAGGCTTAATGTTCAGGGGCAGAGGCGAAATTTAGCTCCACTTGTCTGGCAAAGCTATAGCAAGCAGGTGAAAGAGAGACTACGAGGACTTATTAGGGTTTGTCAGTCTGCAGGACCAAATGGGACAACTAAAAAAGTATTGTTTATTTTGTTTATATATGCCCCTCCCAGGGTGTCAAGGGTGATGCACATATCAATAAAAATACAATCATTTACAACAGTTCTGGGGAACATTTGGCTCATTGCCCAGGCTCGCTATGGCTGATGGGAATTGTAGTTCAGCAAAACCCGGGGGGGGGGGTCAGAGACTTGCTATATCTGAAACAAAATAAAAAAATTCCTTCCAGTAGCACTTTAGAGACCAACTAAGTTTGTTATTGGTATGAGCTTTCGCGTGCATGCACACTTCTTCAGATATCTGCCATATCTGATTTACAACAATAATTAAAACATCTTAAAACTATAAAGCTCAAATGAACAATATAGCACAACAGCACAATACTTTTCCCCCATCTCCCATTCCATAGAGTTTTAGTGTTGGAAGGGACCCTGAGGGTCATCTAGCCCAACCCCCTGCAATGCAGGAATCACCATAGCTGTCAAGTGTCCCTTATTTGAAGGGACAGTCCCTTATTCTAGCACCATGTCCCGCTGCTGTCCCTTATTGATGGATGTCCCTTAAATGTCCCTTAAATGATGTCCCTTAAATTTCAAAGGAAGCAGCTCCTCTCCCTCCCTCCCTGCCGGCCAGGGAGGAGGGAGACTCCAACTGTGTTGCTTGGCTGTATTGCTCACCCAATAAGAAGTCTAAGAACGACTGGGGGGTGGAGCTTGCATGACTTGTGTGTGGCTAGTTAATGCAAGCTGAGGGGGTTTTTGAATGCTGGACACCATTTTGTTGCACGTGCTGCTGCAAACTTTGCAGTGCAAATCCAGGCCGGGGAGCCATCTTAAGTTGAGGCTGCATAGGCCTTGTGGTACATGTGATTCAGATTCTATTCAGTTGAACCTCTGGTTACAAAGTTGGTTGGACAGTGTTCTTGAAGCTACCCAGCATGAGTTTGACCAGACTGCAGGAGGACAGGAAGACTGGAGCATCTGGAACAGGTGAGGCTGCAGGTCCCTTATTTTGGCTGCTGGTCCCTTATTTTCAAATCTGTAAGTTGACAGCTATGGGAATCACAGCTAAAGGATCTGTGAAAAGATGGCCATCCAGCCTCTGATTAAAAACCTACAACGAAAGAGAGTCCACTATCTGCTGAGGTAGTCTGTTTCACTGTCGAACCATCAGAAAATCCTTCATAGTTTTTAGTCAGAATCCTTGTAATTAAAATCCGTTGGTGCAGGTCCTATCCTCTGGTGCAGCAGAAAACAAGCTTTCTCCATCTTCCATGGGACAACCCTTTAGATGTTTGAAGACAGCCATTAAAGCACCTCTCAGTCTTCTCTTCTCCAGGCTAAACATGCCAAACTCCCTCAACCATTCCTCCCAAGGCTTAGTTTCCAGGCCCTCTTATTATCTTGGCCCGCCCTCCTCTGTACATGTCCCAGCTTGGATTCAGACCACACCTATCTCCCAAACACCTTGTTGAGCAAATACGTCTTCAGTTGATGTCCGAAAATGCTGTACTTTCCCAGGGATGGGTGCCACCACGTAGAAAACCCTATCCTGTATCTGTATCGCACACCAGCTGTTTCAAGAGCAGGAACTCCCCTGCCGTTCTCCAAGATTAGGTGGTAACTATTGGGAGAGGCAAGTATTGGGAGACCCAAGAAGTTGGGTCCTAACATGTTGAGGGCATTGGTAGGCAAACTAAGGCCTGTGGGCTAGATGCGGCCCAATCTGGCCCGCGGATGGTCCGGGAAACAGCGTGTTCTTACATGAGTAGAATGTGTCATTTTATTTAAAACAAATCTCTGGGTTATTTGTGGAGCATAGGAATTTGTTTTCTCCCCCCCCCCCAAAATATAGTCTTTCCCCCCACAAGGTCTGAGGGACAGTGGACCGGCCCCTTGCTGAAAAAGTTTGCTGAACCCTGGTTTAAGGCTTTGTATGCCAGTACCAACACCTTGAACTGGGCTTGGGAGTTCAGAGGCAGACCACATGGTATGTAGACATATGTCCCCTAGAACACCCAAGAACTTCAGTCTAGCCCTTGCAGCAGTGGGACATGCCAGGCTTAGGTTTCCCAGAAAATTATTTTGTCTCTGAATCTTGGGAAAGCTCTGATCCTGACTCCTACTTGCTCTAAGGCCCTGGGAGAACCACCTTGCCTTATGTGAACCAGCTTTCCTATCTATAAAAGCTACTGTATGCTTTCCTCCATCTTACAGATTTTATAGTGACTATCAATAAAAAAACCCGCCTCTGTTTATTGCTTCTCAAAAGCTAGAAGTCAGTGCAGTGTGCCATTCTCTCTTTGTTTGGCTTGTACCTTCCGCTGTCGTGTATATGAATTATTGAGTGCTTGATAAACCGGAGAGTGCAGTTCGTGGAGAGCTGGACAGAGTTTTTTTGCTGCAGTCCTCCCTGCTGCCCCTGAGTCACGTATCTCAGCTGAGCCTCTTTCTGTAAATAGTTGCAGACCTCTCTATCTCTGAGACTAGGCTCTGGAGCCTTTTCAAGTCAAACAGGATGTGTGTTTGCTAATTAATTAATTTATTTATTCTACTCTGGCTTACACTGCCAAGTTTCCCCAAGGACTCCGGTGTGCCATCTCAACTCACCCTCTTCTGCGGCTTTTGGCTGGAGTGTTTGTTTTCTTAACTATGGGTGAATGTAAATGGAACGGCTTCACCAAGACTAGAGCTAAGCAGGTTTCTTTCAGCTCCACCTCAATATTTCAAAAACAGAGCCATTGTTTATTCACAGGAGAGAGCGAGATTCCTGGTATGGGATGAAGTGGGAGGAATTAGAGATAACAAATACCGACAAACCTCCATGTTACTCAGATCTCAGAATAGAGACGCATCAGATGCAATGTTTCATAACTGTGAAACTTCTCTTGCTCTCCCCTAAAGCGACCCTGCCATGAGACTGTGCCCTCCAACATTTCTCTGATTAAAATAAGGATGTTCCACTCCATAATAATAATAATGATTTTATTATTTGTACCCCGCCCAACTGACTGGGCTACTCCAGCCACTCTGGGCAGCTTCCAACATATATTAAAACATAATAAACATGAAACATATAAAAACTTCCCTATACAAGGCTGCCTTCAGATGTCTGTAGAGTTGTAGAGTTACTTATTTCCTTGGCTTGGGAGTCGCATAGCTCCATACCCTCCAACATTTCTCTGATGAAAATCGGGACGTCCTAAAAAAAAAAGCAGGACATTCCCAGATAAAATCAGAAACCAGGACGGCTTTTGTAAATCTGGGACTGTTTCTTGGGAAATGGGGACACATGGAGGGTCTGGAACAGCCAAAAGCAGCTATCATTTCAAAACTTCAACATTTCAATGGTTTTTCTTTGGCAATAGGGGGATGTCATACTGACCAAGATTTGTTCTATTTTAAAGCGGTGAGGTCAAGAGGGGAGAGGAGTATGGTCCAAGTAGCAGAGGCACCGACTTGCCACCCACATTGAATTCACAACCACTGAACTGAATTACAGTGGTGCCTCGCAAGACGAAATTAATTCGTTCCGCGAGTTTTGTCGTCTTGCGATTTTTTTCGTCTTGCGAAGCACGGTGTCGGGAAAGTTTTGGAAAAGCTTCAAAAATCACCAAAGTCTTTAAAAACCTCAAAAAAGGCTACCACACCGCGTTCTATGAGTTGCTCCTCGAAGTCAAGTCGCAACTGTATTAACAGTGTTAAGAAAAAGGAAACAAACTTGCAAGACGTTTCCGTCTTGCGAAGCAAGCCCATAGGGAAAATCGTCTTGCGAAGCAGCTCAAAAAACAAAAAACCCTTTCATCTAGCGAGTTTTTTGTCTTGCGAGGCATTCGTCTTGCGAGGTACCACTGTATGTTTATCTGTATTGGGTCAATGATTGGTGGTGATGGGTGTGTTGGTTTCATTTTAATCGCTTTTGAACTGATGATTTCTGAATTCATAACATTAGTACTGATTGCCTTTCATTTAATTTTCTATCAACTATTATTTATTTTAAACTAAGTGGAATTAGCCGAACTAACTGAAGCGACAGTGTCCATATTGATTACTTTGGAGTTTAATATAGGTGAATTAGTTTAGAACTGAGTGCTTTTGAATAATAATAATAATTTTATTATTTATCTCCTGCCCATCTGGCTGGGTTTCCCCAGCTACTCTGGGTGGCTTACAGAATATATAAAACATATTATTGAATTAACAGTCTTTGAATTGTCTGTCTTGGAATTGAGGGAATGGGAATATAGTTTTGGAGTGAATTTTGAAATGGTTATTGAAGGGATTGTTGTATTTTATTTCATTTGCAGTTTTGATCACCATCATATTAGTTGTGGGTGGCACAACCATAATTTGAGTTGGCTGATGTACATTTTTTTGGATTGTGGACTTCATCTGTATCATAACTGATATATGAAGGGTGAATATGAGTAATTAATTGAGCCGCCAAAGGATTTTTTTTCTGATAGAGCCTGTCAATTAATATTATCATTTGATTAGCTTATGAAAAATCTGAAAGCTGAAGCTCAGATCTGATTGTATTTAGAGAAAATGGATCTGTAAACAGGAAACAAAAATAAGGATGCAAGAAAACAATACATGATGAATTTTGATTTAATGTTGATTTAATGCTTGAAACAATTAATGATGTCTTCACAAATGAGTACAATAATTTGAAGAAAGAAGCTAACAGTTTGCCCCAGGAAGCAAAAAATAACAGAAATATTTAGAGAGTCAAGGAATTAGAACAACGACGTTAATATGATAAAGGGTGGGATTAACCTAATGTGCCCCATCTGTGGAAGCCTTGCTCAGTGATTTCTGCTTGTGCAGTGGGCTCTCCCATCCCCTTCTTTCCCCCAAACCGATTCAGAGGAGGGGTGTTAGGAGAACCCTAGAACAGTGTAATGGGAGGTAGGGGAAAAACATCCCATCTGGTAAGCTGTAATGCTAGCACAGGAGGAATGTTCATGAAAGCGAGACATTGAATTCCACTCATAAGGAGATTAGACGCTAAATAAAATATTGCAACCCAAAAACAGAGCAAGGCAGACTTGAAATTGAGAGAATTGGAAATTAAGATAGGTAATCAGGGAAGTAAAATATAAGACTGTGAAGGGAAGATACAAACAATGGGGAACAGTAATTAGAGAATTGAAAGCAAAAAGTAGAGCTAATGAACTAGAACTGACAAAAGGGAATTTTGAGAACCGATAGTGAATGTAGAAAATATAACTTTACAATAAGAGGGGGGATTTTTCGGAAAGCAATTTACAGCTATATTTTATGAGCTGTTGGCATGAAAATGCCTATCACATTTATTCTAGCTATTCAGGGTGATTGGATAAACCAAGCCATGGTTCAGTTCATAACATTACGTGTGAGGGAGGTATTATATTCAGAGGAGGAATGACCGCTGGGAGGAGTGCAGAAAGAAGAAATGCCATGGTGTATCTTCATCACAACCGAACACCTTCATCTTCCCCAGCTGCAACAAAACATATCTCTCCTGTATTGGTCTGTACAGGAGATCAATGCACGTATGCTCAGTTTGAATTCACCCCTGAAGTCTTCCATTTTCTCCTGAGACAAGACGGATGCCAACCAAAGGGTTGTTTCTGTTTAATGAAAATGCTGCAGAAAGCAAATAGCCAGTATAAACAAGGAGTTCCTTTCAAATTGTGGGCTTTCTCTAAATGAGAATTGGTGGCCATTAACGCAATTGAATTAATACAACTTCACCACTGAATATCCACTGAATACACAAGGAAAAATATCGGCCCTTCAAGAATACATAAATTTATGGGGATGGGGAATAGTTGTTGTGAACCCAGGATGTTGGCAGTCCACTTTGGGGGACTCTGGGAGGGGGCTGGCTCACATTTCTTCATTCTCCCATTCAAGTAGCTCTCCTGTGAAATGAATTGCTGAACAGGTGTTCTGTTGATATCCTTGAAAGTCCGGATAGCAGAACAGAATAGGCAAGAACAGACAAGCAGCAGTTTATGTTGCTCAGTTCTGAATCACAAAAAAGAACAGTAGTCAGTGCGCCTGCTCTTCGGGGAAGATTATTGTTCTAAGCTCATATTCTACTTGAGCCAGCAGGTGCATTTAACACGCTGTGATGCGCAAGATTTGAGGTTCCCCATCGTTTAGTTTCTAGCTGCCACTGATGCACCTGTTATTCTTATCCTTGACACCATCCGATTTCCATTTTTATTTTACTAAGCTGTTTAAGTCAGTGATATCCCATGGGGCTAAGTGCCAAGTGTTAATTACATGCTTCATAGAAAAACTGACCTATCGCTTAATATCTGGTCTGCTTTAATGTCAAGCAGTGATCTTTAGCTCCTGTGCCCAAGATCAGACAGTAAGTACACCTGCTTGGCATCTCTTACTGTATAGGTTTTGCAAAATATTTTGGGCTTCTGCCCATTAATCCTGCAATCCCAAGCATGCGTCTTTGAGAGTAGCCTCCAAGGAACACAATGGAGCTTACCCCTAAGTAGATAAACTTAGGATTTCACGGCAAGGAAGGCTGTCACCTTCATTCTTATGATGAGACTGCATTGCCTTTGCCTAACAGGCAGAAATTCAACAAGTACCGTATTTTTCGCTCTATAAGACGCACTTTTCCCCCTTCAAAAATTAAGGGAAAATGTGTGTGCGTCTTATGGAGCGAATGCAGACTCCTTGGCTTCAGCGACAGCAACGCAAAGCCTCCGAAGCGCAGAGGGAGAGCTCCCCCCGCGCTCTGGAAGCTTCGCGTTGCTTTCGCTGAAGCCGCCTGAAGCCCCTGGAGCGCAGCGGGAAGTCCCGCTGTGCTCCGGGGGCTTCAGGCAGCTATCCGCAAGCCTTTGGAGCGCAGCAGAAGTTTCCGCTGCTCTCCAAAGGCTTGCGGATAGTCACCTGAAGCCTGGAGAGCGAGAGGGGTCGGTGAACACCGATCCCTCTTGCTCTCCAGGCTTCGCTTCACTGGAGAGGCGCTGCACAGTGTTCCGTCTCTGCTTAGCACCCCTTCAGTGAAGCAGGAGGAGAAATGGAAGGGGCTCCGTTTCTCCTCCCGCTTCGCTGAAGGGGCACTGAGGAGAGAGGGGGAGGATTTTCCCCCCTGTTCTACCCCTCCTATGGTCCAGTGCGTCCTATGGTCCGGTGCATCCTATAGAGCGAAAAATACGGTATATTCTCCCAGCATGATAATGTTGGAACATCTGAGAATTGAGAGGATGGCATGTGACATCTTTGCTCCACCCAGCACCTCCTGCATCAGCTACCAGGGCCAGGTCTGTGTCAGACATCAGCTGCCCCCCAATGAGGATGTCCTGTCCCGTCATCTAGCTGCTTCAACAGCCAGTAGATTCAGCTGAAGAACTGCATTTGTTGGAACATCAGAGAACAAGGGGAGTGGAGGCACTCATATACACCTTTGCCCGGCTGTAATGACGCTTGTGTTATTGTGTTTTAAATATATTGCGAGCTGCCTTAGCAGATGGGTTAGAAATGCTCCTGAATAAATAAAGCAATGACGAGAGAAAACTTCACCTGCTACATTCTAGAGCGTTGCACAGCTATTAAAAGCATAGGAGCACTGCCAAATAAAAGACAGTAACCTTATTTATCCCAGCTATAGTTTTCCTAGCTATGTGCCACAGCTGTCAATAGAAGGGTTGAGGCTTCTCCTCTTCCTCCTGCAGAGAAAAGGCAGCCAGTGTTCAGTCAAATCAAAGGGAACTGAATCCTCCCCTCATATTTTTGTGAAGCTAACTCGATTGCAGGGTTGATGTCTCACTCCCCACCCCCTTTATCTGCTCCGTGCAGCTTGGCCGAGTTCCTAAGCTCACCATTCGGATGCCAAACCTCGATGGCCGATTCTGGGGAAATAAACGAAGGTTTGCATTAAGGAGAAGATGAAATATTGGGGGTCTCCAAATTCCTTGCACAAGACACTTTATGCAGAACTCCTTGCATCAATGAAGGAAAGGTGATGTGACCTTTTAAACTCAGATAATAAAGTTGCCTCTGCAACATAGGGATCAGCAGCTGGATGCCTTGTGGCCAAGTTTTAGAGTTCTGAAGAGTCCCACTTTGGCTCCTCAGCTTTCAGAGAGATGTAAGTAGGGAGTGCAAATGGAATCGCTCTTTGGTAAAGCAGTTGCTGACCAGCACTCCATTTGCCTAGCTGGGCAACTAGGTAGCTAGAGTATTCCTTGTTCATAAGACCTGATACCTTTAATTAAGAGTGTACGTAAACCCCTGTACTAGGTTAGAGGCACATGCATCTCTGCAAGGTAGCAGTTCAAGAGCTGCTAGAGTTAAAGTTGATAAAAAAGAGGGGGATAAATTAAAACATGTTAATGTAAATATTACTATTGGGGGTGGGGGGGACTTCCAACAACTTCAAGCTTAGCATAAATGCTAAATGTTATAGAGTTGCAAAAACTTAAATTTTGCTCCCTATGGTTGAGAGAACTCATTTAAACGGTAGTGGACAGTGGGGTGGGGTGGGAAGGGGGAACTGGCACTGGCAGGAGTGATGGATTGGTGTCTTTGCAGGACACTAACCTGACTGCTGCCTTGCCCTTTCCACTTCCAGTAAGCAGAAGTGACTCACCTGCCGGGAGGTGAACTTCCTTTTCAAAATGCAAGGAAATCCTAAAACACAGAAACAAAAAGCCCTCCCTTTAAGAGAGACAGTCTGGAAATTGTAAGTTAAGGCACCCACCTTAACTTCCTATGTAGCTGTAAGCACATTCTATAATCTCACGTTATACAATTTAGCGTGTTCACACTCAATTTGCATGAAAAACAAGGAAGAGCCATTTGGGGTTTTTTTAAGCAATTTTATAATTTGGTGAGAAGTTCTCTTCTCTAATATGGAAAATTAGCAGCTAAATAAAAACCGATGAAATTTTCATTTTGTTTGGCTACGATAATGGGGGAAAAGTGTCGGGGTTTTTTCTTTCTCTGTCTATGTGGGCCTTTTGGTTTGTGGTAAGTTCCTTTAACCTTTGGGTTTCCACTTTTCTCTGCTGCTCCTCTTCCACATTTGAGGTGTTGACATGAAGAACTTATGCTAAGGTTTCCAGATTTTTTTCAGTCTGGGGACACTTTTCAACTTCAATGGATTTTGTATGGGGATTGATTTGTAAATCTGGGGACTGTCCCAGGGAAATGGGGACATCTGGTAACCTTAACTTACGCCGTTGAAGCTTTTCCCATCACTTATCTCCCTCCTAGGAAAAGTTTCCCCTCTTTATTTACTTTGTGTGGAACTACTGCTGGCATGGGAAGTTCTGTGACAGTGCAATATTACACCTAAACCTGCAGTTCCTGCTTTTCCATGCCTTACTTTCTCTATAACCTGGAACAGAGAGTGAGAGGTCAAGGAAGTTGTGCTCCTTCAGTTCACATCAGTGGACGCTACCACTGAACAGCCCTGGGGTTTGTTGACTGGTGGAAGATGTTTCTTTGCTCAGTCAGTGGAGCATGAGGTTTCTTCATTTTAGGGTTGTGGGTTTGAGCTCCACATTGGCTAAAAGATTCCTGCATTGCAAGTGGTTGGACTAGACAACCCTTGTGGTATCTACGATTCCATGATTCTATGAAATGGAGTGAGGAAAAATGCCACTGCCTTCGGCTGGTGGGAGAAAAGTCTAATGTTTGCACCCTTGGACATGGCCTAATCAGTTTCTTGTGAGAAGAAAAGGACTTAATATTACAGGAGAAACTGGGAAACAGAGCACAGGGGCAAAACAATTCCTTCAGCTCTGTTTTGAAATACCTGCCACAAAGCTTGCTCTTGAAATGACTGGGTACTATAAATGTGTTTGTTGTTCTTTGGTGACTTGTGCTGCATCAGCTGGTCTCCATGTCTCTCTGTTTCTGCTAGCAAAGTGAGCAAGATCTGCCTTAATATGCATTTGCATGTTGCTCCGTTGCTGTGCTGTCCTGGGCTGTGTTCCAAATGGACTTGTAGTAATTATTTAAAACTCTTCAAGCTTTCCATTTTAATACAATCCCACTATGGCCAGCAGAGTTGCAGCTGTGCCCATCTCTACCTATTTAACTGGAGTTGTCCTTTCCATCTGCATAATAAACAACACAGATCTTAAATTATTATGGGGGGGGGAGGGTTGTCAGTAGGAAAAAACGACATACTGCCTATGCAAACATTAAATAAAATTTTATCGACAAATGGTTTCTAAATGGGGTGTGGAGTATATGCAACCCCCAACTACCTGTAACATGAAATGGAACAATATAAGTAAAGCTTTTTGTTTTTGAACATATTTATATGCCTTTCTGCCAGACCTTAGGCATCCACATTGGCTAGCAATAAAACCCAGCATTATAATATGTGACTATTTAAAACACTGTGCAATTGCAATGAAATAAAGGCAATTACTAGCCCCCCAATGTGTTTGTGAGCTTGTCAGCTGCTATGGGAAACAAGATGCTGAGCTAAATAGGCTTTGGCCAGATCGGGGGAAACGCAGTCAGGTGGGTGGCATATAAATTATTATTATTATTGTCATTAATATTAGACAATGTTCTTGTTATGTTCTTAAATAACACAGTGATAATGAAATTATGAAAGTTAGAATGAAGGCAGGCAAGTGTGGTTTAACAGATAAATCACTTTTCTAAATGATGTAGCCAACCATAACAATGTTAACATTGGTGATTTTGGGGGGTGGGGTTTTTAAAAAAGCTGCTGGGATGAGTCTGCTCTGAACTGTATCAGGGTTGCTGTAGAGGGGAAGCATATTATCATGATGATGATGACCATTTCTCTCCACACTGGTTCCCCAGCCCTAAATTCTTATTGTCACCACCTTCCTGCTGCTGCTTCTATCTTAAAATGAACCAGACAGGAGGTCTCGCTTCATATTTGGCACTGAGGTTGTACATCCCACACAATAGTTTTGATTATTTGTTTTGTGGTTTTATATTTTGATTTTGTTCTGTGAACCACCCTCAGACCTCGGGGTATAGCAGACCTCGGGGTATCGGGCGGTAGATAAATTCAATAAATAATAATAATAACGGTTTACTAATCTGGCTTTCTAAAAGGCACCTGCTGCTTTTCTGCAGTTGCTGAATTTGCCGTGGACTGTTATTGGTTAAATGCTGTTTTCCTGGGTCGGATTATCTTTTCCACTGTGGGTTTCAGCACTCAAGTTTCATTCTGCATCCATTACAAAGCTGCCTTTTGGCTGCAGAGCAGGGTTATTTCATATGTGTGCGTGTATATTCAATTAGCAAAAAATCGCACGGATCAACCTCATTGGCTACGAGACTGCCCCTGCGCGAGATATAGAACCCGTTTCAAAATAATTGCGCGGGCGCCCTCTGCACCTGCTCGAGTGCCACCAGCTCCCCCGTTTGCAGACCCTGCTCTGGCGGAGAAGCCTCCTGTCCTATCAGGGCAACGGCGTTCCAAGCGACGAGACCCGCCCCCTCGCCCTCTTCCCCGCGTTCACCAAGGCGCATCCGGTCCAGGGTATGCAAAGCCAGAGTCACCAAGCGCCTGCAGCCGTCTGCTCTCGCCCGATTGGCGCGGGCAGCCAGCGCGAGGCAGGGCTGCGGTCGACCGCCTCTCGTGCCCGCGCGCATAGCTTAGAAAGAGCGCGGGAGACAGCGGCGCCTCTCTTGTCACTGCAAAGGGGGGGGGGGAGCGCGGGCCAACCCTCTTAAAAGTTCCCATGTGGGGTCGGGGGGGGGTCAGTTGTGGTCCCCCCCCCCCGTTCTGTTTTGCATCTGGTGAGCAAGGTGGTGAAAAAAGAAGATAGGAGCTGAACTTTCGCCTGGAAGTTTTTTAAGCAGAGGTTGGCTGGCCACCTGTCACGGGTGCATTGCAGGGGGTTGGACTAGAGGACCCTCAGGGTCCCTTCCAACTCGACCATTCCACGAGCCTTCTATAGAAGGGACTCCTATCCGCCAACCTCCGAAAGGACTTGAGGGGAAAACGCGCCTCACGCCTCAGAGAAGCGCTGCCGCCTTGCGCTTTACTTGGCAGCGCAACGCTCGCCAAGCCGAATGGCGCGCTTCCATTCGAGGAAGCTCCGCGCGCGACCACCGTATCTCTGCCTCTTGTCTGTGAGGCGGAAGGCAAGCAGCGCTTTGGGCTGCCGAGACTGGGGAAGGCGGGCTCCTTCGCTGCGAAGAAAACGAAGCAGCAGCAGCAGCAGCAGCCGCCGCCGCCTCACGCAAGCGCAGCCCGCGCCCAGCTCCTCCCTTGTTGGCGAGTCTGCCCGCGCTCCCTCCGGCCACACCTCTGGGGAGGGAGGTCTGGCTGGTAGGCGGAGGCAAGGAAGGAGGGCGACGAGACGAGAGAAGGAGGCGGCGGCGGCGGCGTCTCCTCCTCGGCTCCCTCCCCGGGAAGAAGATCTCGCGGTGCTGGGCGCGCTCAGCCTCCGACGCCGCCTCCTCCGCCTCCTCGTCTTTCTGCGGGGAGCGGTGACTGTGCGCAGTGAAGCGGGCGGGAGCGCACAGCTGGGCGGAGAGGCACGCCGGCACCAGCTCCGCCAGGAGGAGGAGGTGGAGACGGAGGCCGAAGTAGTGAGAGCGAGGGAGTAAGAGAGGAGCAGCAACTCCTGCAGGAGACGACCGTCCCAGCCCGCGCAGCCCTCGCAGCCTCGCCCAGTCCGATGTCCCTGCGGCGGCGGCGCTGAGCGTGCCTGCCCGCCGAGCCTGCAACGCCTTCCGCAGCGCGAACATGGCCTCCCCGGCAACGTGCACCCGCTTCACCGATGAATACCAGCTGTACGAGGAGCTCGGCAAGTACGCAGCCCAGGCGTTCCTCGCCGGTGTCTTCCTCCTCCTCCTCCTCCTCCCTCCTCGCTTTGGCGCAGCTCCTGGCAGCCGGGCTGTTATTGCGGCCGGGCGCTGCTCCGCCTTCCCCCTTGGATCCCCTCTCGCCCCTTCTCCGATCCCGATCTTGGGTCCCCCGCTCCTTAGGGGGCTCCTCTTCCCTTGCCCTCCCCTCCCTTCTGCTGCTACTAACTGTAGTTTCTACTCAGGAAGTCTTTATAGCAAACTCTCTTTTCTCTGCTCGGAGCCTCTCCCTCCCTCCTTCCTCTCCGATGCGGACTTTCCCTTACCTGTTATTGGAACGGAGCCTTGTAGCCCGTGCCATCCGCGCAAATGTAGGCCGTCGTGTTGCGGCTCCGTTAAACCGGAGCAGAGGCGCTTGGGTCTCCGGGTTTTGCAAAAGCGAGCCCGGGAGGAAATATGCCAAGGCAGTTGGAGGAAGTAGCTCGAGGGAGGGAACGAAGCCGGGGCAAGCAGTCCAGAGGGTCTGCTTCCCCCCACTAGGATGGGGGCTCTTTCTGCCCCGAGAAATAGGGGATCCCACCCACTGCTGAGCTGGATACTGCTGCTTTAACCCAGGAACTGCTTTTCCGTCTGAATGCCACCCTCCCTGCTGTTGCTGCAGCCTGCAACTTCCAAGATTCTTCCTCCCCCCTCCTCATTTCTGCACTACAAGGGACATTGCTGCATTTCTCATGCATCAAGGGAGGTTCCCTGTTGCAATGCTCCCCCCCCCCAAAAAAAATTACTCCAGCACTGATCTTAAACAGACACTGTTTTTGTTTTTCTTTCCCTCGGTATTCTGCAGGAGATTTGCCCAATATTCTGGTTGGGATGAATACATTGTGTGTGTGGTTGGGGGTAGATGCACCCCAGGTACTGCTGCATTTGAGTCCTCCTCCTTTCTTGCACCAGTCCCTGAGTGCTGCTGTATCTTTTCTCCCCCCCCCCACCCCCTTTTGAGCCACTTCTCATCTTCCTTACCGGCCTTGCTTCTTTCTGACTTGCCTACAGAAATGGATGTGGGTGAAGATAGGTGGAAAAGAAATGTATCTCCTGCCCAGACCAGGCCATTTCTGTTGGTCTTTGTTTCCTTGAGTGTTTGTGCTTGTCTGCTGTTCCTGCACCTGAGGAACGTTCCCCCCCTTTGAAAAGGCTCTGGTGGATTCCCCCCCCCCCAATCTTTTGTCCTGCACTTACTCTGTCCTCTCTGTCACCATTCATGGAGGCTGTTTTCCAGACTCTGTTGCCACATCTCCCTGCTTTTCTGGGAATTGGCATCTTTTCCATACCAGCGCACCTACTCACCTCTCTCTTTTTTTGCCACAAACACCTTGCTCAACTTGCGTTGATAAATATGTATTAATTAGAGTTACGCTACAGAAGAGGTAATGCAAACACCAGCAAAATCCTTCCTCTTGTCTGCATATCAGATTATCATTTTTATTTAGATTTTACGTGTACGATGCAGGCGTGTGTCTAGGTGATGTAATGAGCTCCTGCAAAATAACTTCATAATCAAAGCTCTACTCTTTGTGGGAACCAAATCTTCTTGTACCCACCCTAGTCATCCTTCCATGCACCTCTCTTCTTCCCTCTTCACTTGGAATTCTTGAAGTGCTGTGTTTTCAGTTCTTTTAAAATACTTGTAGCCGCTCAGAATGGACTTTGGCTAAATACTTTGGTGTAGATAATGAGGTTTTGATTTGCCATCAGTTTATAATGCTTGATTTGGGCTTCATGTTTAAACCAGTTTCACAGGTTCAGCCTTTCCTTTTTGTTCCAGGGGAGCTTTTTCAGTGGTCCGGAGATGTGTGAAAAAAACATCATCCCAGGAGTACGCTGCGAAGATAATCAATACCAAGAAGCTGTCGGCCAGAGGTGAGTGCACGAACGCTGTTTTTGATCAAGTTGTCCTGCAGCTCCGTGACATGGAATGGATCATTAAAACTTTTCATTTGCATCCTGTGAAAAGCGCCAGCTTCGGGCCCTTCTTTGTGTCATTGTTCAAATTTAGGGGTTTTTTTTGTGTGTGTGTGTTTTCAAATTTGATAGCGGATTAGATCGGTCCCATTTTTTTTCTGGCATTAGGTCTCTTACTTGGGATTGGCGCCTATAGTATTGCACTAGTACTGCACCAATAGCGCGTTGAACATCATAAGAACCTGTTGGATCAGGCCACTGACCAACCTGTTATTGCAATGACTATCCTCATTGCCTGAAGCAGAGCCTAAACACTCCCTCTTCCCGCGGTTTCCGGCAGCTGGTATTCAGAAGCATATTTCCTCTTAGGGTGGATGTAGGGACTTCTGAGATAGTAGTCACTGAAAACCTTATCGCCCATGAATTTGTCTAATCCTCTTTTAAAGCCATCCAAGGTGGTGGGATGTGAATTCCATCGTTTAACTACGTGAAGAAGTATTTTATTTTGTCTGCCCCAAGCCTTCTCTTAATGAATGTTAAGAGAATCCAGTTAAGAATGTTAACTGGATGCCCTTTAATACTAGTGTTACAAGAAGGGGATAAAAGCTTTCCGCTCCACTCTGATTTTCTCCATGCCCCATGCATAATAGTTTATACACTTCTATCGTGTCCCCTCGTCTCAAAGCTAAAAAAATCCCAAACGTCGTGAACTTTCCTCATTTGAGTTGCCATTTTCTGATCCTTTTCCAACTCTCTGATATCCTTTCTGTGATGAGACAACCAGATCTGTGCACCACATTCCAGGTGCGTTTGCACCAATAGATTTGTATAATGGCATTGTGATACTGGCAGTTTTATTTTCAGTTCTTTCCTGACATCCTAGCGTGGAATTTGTCTTTTTCACACCTGCCAAACACACTGGTTCGACAGTCATTGAGCAGTCCACTGCAGCCCCCAAGTTCTCATTCCTGGTCAGTCACTGCTAGTTCAGACCCCATGAACGTTATATGTGAATAAGGTAAGACTTTTTGCCCTGATGTGCATCTCTTTGCATTGAACTGCATTTGCCACTTCCCGTTCCCTCAGTTTGGAGATATTCTTTTGGAGCTCCTTGTAATCCCTTTTTGTTTTAACCCCCCTGAACAATTTAGTATCACCGACAAACCTGGCAGCTTCACTGCTCATCCCTAGTTTTAGATATACTTACGAACGAATTGAAAAACACGGGGCCTAATACCGATCCTTGGGGGATTCCACTTTCTACATCCCTCAATTGGGAGAACTGTTCATTTATTCCTACTTTCTGCTTCCTGTTGCTTAACCTGTTCTTGATCCACAAATGACAATTCCTCTTATGCTCTGATGGTGAAGCTTACCTAGGAGTCTTTGGTGATGTACTTCGTTGTACGTATTTTGGAAGTCCAAGTACACCCTGTCAACTGGATCACCTCTATATGTTTGTTGGCATTCTCAAATATATCTTAATAGGTTAGTGAAACAGAACTTACCCGTGTGGAAGCCATCCTTGTTAAAGAGTTAGTGCTGTTTTTGTGGCTATTCTGCAGTACATAGGAATAGAGACATTTGTCTTGCAACAAATTGCCACTGAACAAAGAGGGACCTACTTCTGAGTAGGTATGTATAGGATGGGTTGAAAGTATTTATGGAGTTGGCACATACGATTCAACATGCGCTCTCAAGAACCGCACCTAGTCATGATAGCATGAAGTAAAACACACCTGTGCATTTTACAAACAAACAAACAAATAATTGAAGCAGTCCTCACTGTTGGCAAGCAAAAAGAGAAGCTCCCCTGAAGGAATCTAGGTTCATACATAGTCTTTTGTGGAATATTGATTTTATAAGAGTACTAATCTTAATGGCGTTGAAAGTGATGAGCTTTTTGTTTTCCCCAGATCTAATGGATCTATTCAACATTGTGGTGCATCTTTTAAAAAATATATATGCATGGAGACTTATTTCTGTGTCAAGAAGTCTGTACCATGTTGTGCACGAAGGGCTCAACGGGTGACCGTGAAGCATGCATATTATATCTTCCAAATGATTTTTAAAACTTGTATCTAGCCGTAGATCATAACAGCAAAGGACTTGCACTAAAACATTCCAATAAATCTCCCTGGAAAATATAACAGGTGAAATAGATCTTGTATTATGCCTTCATAAATGGTATTATTATTATTATTATTATTATTATTATTATTATTGCATTTCTATACCACCTTTCATTTGAGGATCACACAAAAATACATAACATAATAACAAACGAAAGAGTTACCTTCCCCCTCCCATTTAAAAGGCCACCGATTGTTTAATTAGAGGCCTGGGAGAAGAGGAAGGTTTTGGCTGGCACCTAAATGTTCTGTAACATTTGACCATCGACCCAGGATCTGCCGCCCGTTCCTCATAGGGTAGACACATTGGTGCAACCATATTAATTAGATGCTAGAAATTATGGTGCAAAACAGCAGCCTTCTTCCACTGTCGTTTATGGCAAACTGTTATTTGTATTGTCTAGTAATCAGCTATGTGTAGCAAGCATGTTTTCAGTTAAAGTCAGAGTAAATATTACCAGCCTTGATCTGAGTTAATTTCAAGAGATGAGGACATTGTGGATGAGAAACAGGCGCACACTTCAGGTTTTAATGTAACTAAAGACATGCAGCGGCCTTCGTCTTCCGCAGAAGGCTTTGCCTTTTGTAAAATGTACTGTTTCTATTCTGTTCCCTTTGCAGTTGCCCCGCAAGTGTTCTGCAACTGCACTGCTTCCATTTAGGCATTTGGATATTCTCCAGGTTTTTAAGCAGCTCCAGCAGTTATAGCCTTGGCCCCTTTTGCAATGGAAGTTGCCTGACTTGAGCTTCTTCCCCCCTGCACTCGCATCAGCAACGTGGGGATAATAAAGCTGTACTTAACAAGGTTCCTGTAAGAATTGCTCACAGATCGCATGCGAAGCCCTGTGAATACTCAATAAAAGTGCTGTTATAAATGCTGAATTGTTATTACTGAAATGAATTCGTGCAGGTGGTAGAAGAAGATGGGGGACCAGAATTCTGGATCTGGTGCTCTGTGGCAGAGGAACCGCTGTGGGCTGGATTTGAGGCAAATTCTCTGTCTCGGTCTCCTATTGCAAAACAGGAATATTGTTGAAAGTCTCCCACTGGTACTCTGAAATGCCTATGAAACGATGATTTACAGGGCAAGCCTAACCATATCTACTCAGAAGTAAGTACTACTGAATTCAGTGGGGCTTACCTCCCAGGTAATCAGGGTTAGGATTGCAGCCTTAGTGTATCGGTGTGCAACTGGATAGTAGTGCTGTGTTGCAATCCCTTTCCTGCTTTCTCCAACGTTACTTGCTCACGTAGATATTTGTAAGAGTGGGAAAGGGAATAGCTCAGGATGTGCCGAGTGATGGTGGAAAGAGCAAGTAATTCTCATTAATATTTTGGTAGTTTAAGTGTAGCTTTGGGCGACTGAATCTAAACCAGGGGGAACCAGGCCTTCATTGGTCTGAGGGACACATTCAACCTTGGCCAGCTCTCCGGGGCAACCCCTCCACCCACCCCCGTACACTAGCTTAAGTAAAGGGCTTATTGCCACCTTTCCACTGATCAGCTGATCAATTTGATGGTGGTGATTTGCATCTCCATCTGGGTTCTGGTATAGTGTTGTGCTTATTTTAACCTCCCTCCACTTTTGTTTGGGTGCTGTTGTCACCAAAATGACTATGGTCTTGTTAGGGTGGGGGGTAGAGAAGAAAATTGCTTGAGGGGGTATGGAGCGGTTTGGCTACCTAAACTGGGGTGGGGTGGGTTTCAGCCAGCGTTCTTCAGAACAGGATGGTGTCTTAGCCATATTGCAGCAATGCAGAGCAGGGGTATAAGACAGATAACCTGAAGGGTATCGCAGTCTAAAATTAAATGGGAGTCTTCATGGACACCAGTGACAACGGTACAAAGGGAAGTCAGTAGAACCCGTGTACAGCCTTGGGAACAGTGAAGAATAAGGGTTGGCCTTAAAGGATCCCTTTAATTTAATTTATAATTCAGTCTGAGCAAAGGGAAAACTGGAAACCAGTAGAGCTGTGAATAAGGGAAGAGTGTGTGGATGTTTGGGGAAGATCCTGTGCAGAAGTAATGGGCATCCTTTCCATATTGAGTCACCTCTTGCATAGGCAATTGCCTGGGCTTTGTGGTGGAGTTGAAGAGAGGTGCTGTGTCGTGGAGGTGAGGGATTTTAGTAACTTGGTGTGTGTTTTGTTTATATGTTATGAGGTGTGGGAAGCTACTTTTTTGCCAAAGTAAGCAGCTTCAACAGACAATTGGTTTTAAAAATATATTAAAAATGGCTACATACAAATTCAATAAAACAGACGATACAGCACAAAGCAATACATATTGTAACAAAGCAGTCACAAAGCCAGCCAAACCTGAGAAAATAAAATAGTTTTTAAACCACCTACCTGTATTATATGAAGCAGGTGTCAGGCAAATATTGTTTCACGCAGCCTTAAAACATTGGCAGTACATAATAGGTTTTCCACAGACAGGTTTGTGAGGCTGATGGGAGAGCTTTCCTTTCTTCTTCCCTTATGTATAAAAAGAAGGGAGACCAGGTTTCATCAAAGGTATTTTCCTTTGTAACCCCATTAGCAATTCTTCTAAGCCCAGTTCTGAATTAGCTCTGTCCCAAATATTATTGAACCACATCTCAGACCATTGTAAAGGGGAGAGGGGAATAAAGAAGTGACAGATATTTAAAAACGAAAATATGAGTATATTCTCCCAAGCAACTCCTGAACATTTAATGTGTTATTTATTATTTAACTGTTGTGCATACAATAAGACATTGTATGGGTAAAGTTACAGATTGCCTATGGCAGCAAGAAGCATGGGTCTTACTTGGCTGCTGTGCCCCTGGATGGAGGAGGGATAGATAGAAAATCAGAGGACGGTGGCAGCGCAGTCCTTGCTGAAAAATATTATTCCAGCTTTTCTCGCCCCCTTCTCCCCAAATAGATGGCGTGTTGGATTTAGCATCATGTATAAGAAGCTTGCCGTGTGACTGTTCCATGTGAATCTCTGATTGCAAAGTAAACCTCAGGAAGGTTGCCTGGGTCTACCCTGGGTGAATGTGCAAGTTGGGATAGGAGTGTAAAAACTGGGGCGATTTGGGGAAAGTAAATATCTGTCACTCAGTTGCCATGGCATCCGAAACCATCAGATAATGTGCTCGCCTAAGATTTTAAGTACCCAGACAGCTGTTGGGTTGCAGCAAACTGCGGCCCGTCGGCGTTTGCCAACTACATAGAGGGCAAACTAATGAGCTTGAAATCAGTGGAAGCAACCAGGGCAGGATGGCTTTGAGGGACAGCATCAATGTCATAGGAAAATTCCGTGTGATGGTGACTGTGAGTTAATTAAACTGAACATTTCTGAGAATAGGTGCATGGGGCGTGGGGTTTGTGGGTGCCACGTTTGGAACGGAAGGGAATAAAACAGAAGTATAAAGCTGGCAGAGGAGTGAGGCAGAGAGAGAGGGAGGCTCCTTGAATCTGTGTCTAAGGAACCTGTGCTGGAAACGAATGGAATCTGGCAGAGTATGTAGGATCAGATATAGCTCTCGGTGACCTAAGAGGTGTTCAGTTTCTGTGGTGCTGCTGGGCAGGCATGTGAATCAAGGCGGTGACTAAATATTAGGCTTAGAAGGTATTGGAGCAAAAGTGACACCAGATAATGCGGTCAAACTGCATACTGGCAGCGAAGGAGGCCCCAATTCACTGTCCCTATGAATTGGAATGGCTTCTAAGCAGCTTTCTAAGAAAACTACAGAAGCACAGGGCTTCGTCTCTAGGTCATGAATTTACTTTGATGGCTGATGCTTCCTTAAATAACTACCGTTTCCCATTGCTGTAGCTTGCTGCATCATATTCTAGCTCTGTATTGTTTTTTTTGGTGGTGGATACCTATGGACTTTCTTGCAAAGCTGCATAAAACCAGTTTAGAATGGATCAGCAAATGTTTGAGTGAAGATTCTCAGGGAACACTCAAAAAGGAGATGATAGCTTGCTTCACTCGCTTCAGCCGTTGTAATCTTTACTTTGTTCCAAGTTCTGACTGACTAGAAGTTAGAGAAGGCATGGCTGAAGGCTTCAGCCAGTGACTTGATAAAGAGATGGGGAGGTTGGTGTAGGCGGGGATCTCCCTGATCGCTGGGCTGGCTCCTGCTCTCTGCTTGACTCATGCTTGCAGCCTTTCTTCCCCTACCTTATGTCTGTCTACCCGCTATAGTTAGTGCTCAGCTAGGACCAGGGAGAACCAGGGTCAGATCTGTACTCGACCATGAAGCTCATCTGGTGACCCTGGGTCCAGTCACTCTCAACTGAACCTACCTCTCAGGGTTGTTGTGGAGATAAGACACAGGGCACAGCGGGAGAATTATGCACATAGCTGGAAGAAAGGCAGGATATGAATGTAGTAAAGAAACATATACCGTATTTTTTGCTCTATAAGACTCACTTTTTCCCTCCTAAAAAGTAAGGGGAAATGTGTGTGCATCTTATGGAGTGAATGCAGGCTGTGCAGCTATCACAGAAGCCAGAACAGCGATCCCTCTTGTTGTTCTGGCTTCTGAGATTCAGAATATTTTTTTTTTTCTTGTTTTCCTCTTCCAAAAACTAGGTGCATCTTATGGTCTGGTGCGTCTTATAGAGCGAAAAATACCGTAATTAATAACAGCAGCACAGAACCTCACACTGCCAAAACTTAAAAGAGTACAGTGGTACCTCAGGTTACAGATGCTTCAGGCTACAGACTTCGCTAACCCAGAAATAGTACCTCAGGCCAAGAACTTTGCTTCAGGATGAGAACAGAAATTGCGCGGCGGCAGCGGGAGGCCCGATTAGCTAAAGTGGTACCTCAGGTTAAGAACAGTTTCAGGTTAAGAACAGACCTCCAGAACGAATTAAGTTCTTAACCTGAGGTACCACCTTCCAGAATTTGAACCATCAGTGACCTTGGCACAAAACCTATTGCTTGGCTTAACAGAATGTTGTTGTTTACACTGCAACACTGCGGCAGAGAAGGGCAAGTTCTTCAGCAGCATCTAAAGCAGCCTTCTCCAAGCTGGTGCCCTGCAGGTGATGTTGGAGTAGAATTCCTGTCATCTTTGACCGTTGGCCATGCTGGTGGGAATTGCAGCCCAAGATGCTTGGAGGGCACCAGGTTTTGGGAGGTGTTAAAGTGTATGCTCACTGTTGACACTTTTTCGGTTCGTGATGCTGCCCTGGTAATGTGGGTGGGAGAAGCACACCACAACTCTCTTAGAAATTCCTTAATACCAGCAGAAGCAAGATATAACTGAGTGGAATTAAAAATGGCCATATTTATCAGCAATTTTTCCCCAACTAGGTCTTCTGCTCAGATAAAGGGGAATGACCCCAACTCAAGTCTTTATTGGCATCTTCACTCTAAAATGAAGCTGCTCCCCCTCCCCCTGCTACTTACTCTCAGTGTAAAGCATATAGGACCTTTCCCACTAAGAGCTATGCCTCTCTTTCCCCACAAGAGACTTGTGGTCCATCGTGCCAAAGTTCTAACTGTGTGTGACTTTAGCTTCTTCTTCAGCTCTGTTGCTCCATCCCTGCTGAGCTTTGGCGAGTGTCATTTTGGAACTTACTTGTGGGGGCAGAGGGGAAGGTTGTAAGTTTTTGTTGCCAGAAAATGGTTTTCTCTCTTGGTTCTTTTATCTGCTGCCAGGGTGGTGGCGGTGGCAAGGCAAGCAGTAGTGGAGAGGCTGCCATCCTGGGTGTGTAACTGCTGTGCCTTAGACCATTAGTGCTTAAGGTTGGCATACAGACTGTCATGGAATCATATGAACCCAAGAAGAACCTGCAGGATCAGGCCAATGGCCCATCTAGTCTAGCATCCTGTTCACACAGTGGCTGAGCAGCTGCCCATGGGAAGCCAGCAAGCAGGATTCAAGCACAAGAGCACTCTCCCGTCCTGTGGTTTGCAGCAGCTGGAATCCTGTGTCTAAGCCTTGTCTGCCTTTTTCATCTTTTAAGGAAGGTATGGAGAACCTGTTGCCTTCCACATGTTGTTGGGCTCGAATTCCCAAAATTCCCAGTCTGTATGGCCACTGGTCAGGGATTATGATAGTCGGGCAACACCTGGGGGGGGGCAAGAATTCCCCACCCCTGCTTCATGGGTTGCCAGACTTGCTTCTAGGCCAGTTGAAAGAACACTGGTCGCTTTGCAACATGGGCAGCAATCGCTGCTTGTCACAAGGCAGCGTTATTACTCTGTGGTGAAACCAAGGGTTTCATGTTGCTTTTTCACATTTTATTCTATTTATTTATCAAATTTGTGTACCGTTCTTCATCCGCAGATCTCAGGGTGGTTTACAACATAAAAATACAATACAAAAGCACAAAATACACGATAAAACAAGAAAAACGAAAACAAACCAGTACCCCCCCCCCAAAAAAACCCCCACATTTAAAAGGACTACAAGATTAATCACCCAAAGGCCTGGTTGTATGTGTGCTTGTATGTGGAATTCACTGCTCTTTTTAAGGTGTGAACTTACCTTGGGTTTTGTTTGCTGCCAATAAATGTCTGAATGTAAAAGAGAGTATACTGTGTGACAGAATCTCAGGAATATTGGGTAGAGGAAATTGCATCCATCTTGGGCGGTTAATAGATGACTTCTTATTTAATGAGCTTTGTTTATTATGCACGTTAACTGTTGTCCTAAATATCAGAAGTCATTGTGCGGCAGTAATTTGCCGCTCTTTTTGTAGCACTTTCACCCAAGCCCTCACAGCAAATATAGTACTGATGTCTTTAAAAAAAACAGTGCTGAGACGCTAGTCTGTTCAAACTTGTTCTCTTGGTGGAATAATAAAGCAAATATTGAACTCGGTAGGAAGGAATATTCGACTATCCTGATTCTGCTGTTGAGCAACTAGAAATTGTTTGCGTGGAACAAATTTTTGGCCAGCCACCTAATTTCAAAGTTAGTGGGGGACAGGAGTACCCTAAGCTTCACCTGGAGAATGTCTGATCCAGGGATGCTGAAAAAGTTTATTTATGAAATAGTTTTATACAGGTTTGTATGCAAGGGATAAAGACCCGCTTTGCAGAATATTTGGCACTTAGCCAGTTCTTAGATTTGCTTAGTAAAATTGAAAGTTGGTCTTGGGAACATCTGCAAATCAACACGTCTGCATCTTGAGTTTAGGAAGTATAAATGAAAGTCCATGACCTACACTGAAATTGTGGGGAAGCTTCTTGCTGAATTGCACGCAACGTCTTTTTGAAGGTGGCTGTCAGTGTTTGGTAAATGCATAGAACAATAGAGCTGGCTGTCGCATGGTGGTGAAGGGCGTGAATTGCCAGACCTCCATTGCTGTTGCTTGAGGCTCAGGTGGCCTCGGTGGCTCAGAATACCTTCCATCAGTTTTAGCTGGTGACCTTGCAGCACCCATATCTGGATAGTGATAACCTAACATCTCTTGTCTATGCTCTGGTAATCTCTAGGTTAGATTATACATGGGGCTGCCTCTGAAGAGGGTTCAGAAACCTCATCTGGTTCAGAATTCAGCAGCCAGGTTGCTCACCAGGGCAAGACAGTCTGGGCATATTATCTTCAATATCTAGCCAATATCTTTCAGCATCAGCCCCCATCTTCTGCAAAATGGAAGTGATGATAATGGTTTACCTTATAGGAGTGTGTTGAGGGTCTATGAGAGCATGCGAAAGTGGGCTGAGGTTGGGGTGGAGCAGGTCTTAGCCTATCACCTTTAGCCAAAAGGGTTGCCAGACAGCCGGACTGGGAAAGACCTCCATTCAAGTGAGCCTCAAGCAACCAGATCAACGCTTGGCCAGAGGAACCAGTGGTCTGAACCAGTACAAGGAAGCTTTATTTGCTTGTAGTCCAGAAAAGTGCTCTCTAAATCAGGGTGTAGAGCACCCTGAGAAATTGCACCTTTTTGGCTTTTCTTGAAATGCCTCCGACCTTATTACCCATACATTTTATTTTATTTTTTTAAAAAACATTTTTGCTTTACCGCAAAGCGTATGGTAACTTTTGGGGAGGAAAATTATCCATTTCTAATCCGCCCCCCCAGGAAATGGTTCCATTACGTTAAAAACAAAATTGCATTGTTTCATAACGCTAATTAATAATATAACAAACACATACAACACCAGTTTATTTTAGGCTTTTTTTGAAGTTGTGATTAGCTGTTGACATGGCTGGTAGGAATTAAAGTGAAATCTGGGCTGAGTATTGGGAAGTGGGCGGGTGGCGGAATCGGTTTGCCATCCCTTCAGGGATGGCACACTGTTCCTCCTTGTCGAGAATTCTGTTGCCGGGCTGGAGTGAAGTCAGCCTGTTCCCCTCCCCCTCTCTCAACAGTGTGCTGCACTGCAGGTTAGTTCGGCAAGTCCGTCGTGGAACAAGAGAATCCACAATACAAGTTTGCAGAAGCCTGAAACACAGTTTGTAGTATTAGTGTCCAGAGTGCAAGAATACAAGCTGGTCTGCATATAGGGAAGCCGGTGCTGAGAACATACCAGACCTGTCCACCAATTTACACACTTGTGCCTTAGATGCGGTCTTAACTCTCCAAGATGAAGCGCAATATTGGCTTGTTTGTCAAAACTGCCTTGCAGTCAGTGTGGTTTGCGATGCCCCCCTGCTGCTCAGCCTCCTCCTAGCTTGTGGAGCACAGGTAAAAGCTGCCACAACATTGGCAGATGAGTGGATATTTCCTTGGGCTCAGCCTGTTTGTTTCAAGAGGACGAAAGCAGAAACGGCCACAATAGCGTTTTCTCGACTTGTATGTGTCTTGGGTCTTGTTGGCTTGAAGTCAGCTAGGGCAGGAATGGATACAGGTCAATAAGCAGTGATCGTGCTGTTGGTCAGTCTTTTTCTCTTTAATGGGGACACTGTGTCGCCGTGATGCTGGAAGTCTTGTGCTTTGTGTTTCGTTGCACACACTTCCCGGCTCCAGGGATAGATGTATGGGAGGGTGGGGGGGGGAGTAGTAATAAGCTGATGTCATAAACTGCAGCCTTCCCCTTGTGCCAGCTGCCTTTTGCCTCGACTCTCTCCCTCGCCTTTCTGGGATTGCCTGCTTATAACGCAACGTTGCAATATGATGCACACTGTAGTGATAGAATCTTTATTTATTGTTGGAACAAATTGACTTAGAAGGGATCACTGGAATAGAAGAGCTTACGTGACGGAGCTCCTGACCTTGCCAAAAGCTCGGGAACATATTTAACGGAAACGCTATCTCTGTGGTGCTGGGAATGACTTTTGCAGAGAACCAGGGGTCTGGGCAAGGGAGCTGCCCTGCTGTGGTTTCTCTCAGCAAGGAACTGGTGCTCTCCCTCTGTATAGTGAAGTGCGTGGGCAAGATCAGCCTGGCTTACAAGTTGCCTCTCGGTTTACGCTGTATATTTTATAAATGTGCTACAGCAGGCAGGATTTCAGTCTGCTGTTTGTCTGTCCTGTTTGCGATCGTGTCGAGTCTAGGATTACCTGCTCCAGAAGTGGGGGGCTGAAGGATGGGGACTAGTATCCCTTACACCGGATTTTCTAAATTTTTGACCAATTCAGTCTACTAAGGCTGATAGAAGGCAAATAATTCTTATTGCAAACCTTTTCCTCCTGGTTAGATTAGGTTTGAACAGGTGCCCTCCTGTTCATTCTGGAACTAATCCAGAATCAACAGATCACTCAGGATCTGGGTAAAAAGCCCCATTTTGAGGCAGTGGCATTTTACCCATGCAATGCATCCAAGAAGGGTAGCATCCCCCCCCCCAATGTGAGCTCATGATTTGCTAGACTTGTGTTTTGTTTGCATAGATATGTTTGTTGTTATGGTCTTTATTGATGGTTTTTATGGTACTTGGTTTTTTGTATTTCTCTAGTGAAGGCTTCCTCAACCTCAGCCCCCCAGATTTTTTTTGGCCTACAACTCCCATGATCCCTAGCTAGCAGGACCAGTGGTCAGGGATGATGGGAATTGTAGTCTGAAAACATCTGGAGGGCCGAGGTTTAGGAAGCCTGCTCTAGTGTTCCTACATTGCTTTGAGTCATATTTATGAGTAAAGCTACAGGACTTGGTGCAGGGATAGGAAACAGTCCAGACGTTGTTGACCAGTGGCCAGGGATGATTATAGTTGTAGTGCCACAATATCTGGAAGGTACCCCCAGGTACCCCATCCCTTCCGTTCTGACCAGTAGTGATGTTGCTTCAGGCCAAGGGATCGAGATCTTCAATAGGCCCAGCTCTACATTATGAACGAGACCCAAACTGCCAGCAGTTTGGGGTCAGATCTGGGTTACTTCTGAAATTTGGGGTAAAAATGAGTAAGTCTTGGTTTGTTGGAGTTTGTCTTTGAAGAGCTTCGAAAATGAAACGGAAAAGAATGCTATTCAACTCCTAAGTTGGGGTTATCTAATCAGGGCCCATTTGAGAGGCTGGAGATTACTGAGGCCCACCAGTCACAAAAGATAGGTGGATGGAGGCGGAATTTTTCATAAATAGCTAGCAATTACTTACATCATTTTCTGCTGTCTAATCCCTCCTCATCTTGGCCAGAGCTTACTGGTGAAGAGGGTTTTAAAGGAGGGTTTATCTCCTTGCTTTTTTTTTACATTCGCTTCCTCCCCCTGGAGCGTATTCCCCCTCACGTCACCCTTTTCTGTTCCAAACTTTACCAGTTTATCTAAAATGGTAACTTTTTTTGTTCCTCTTTTCCATTTCCTTCAGTGTCCTCTCTGGCCCTTTCAGAGAGGCTTCCTGTCTTGACAGGAGACTGTGCAGGAAGAAGGAGGAGAGAAAATGGGGTTGCAGGATGTGCAGCAGCTGCTGCCTGGGCCCTTCTCAATTTCCTCGCCCTCAGCCATCCCCACACTGTCTCTTTCTTCCCTCACACTCAAAGGGACCCCTCTGCCTCTCTGCTTAGCATCCATTTCCTCCCCTACTTAGGGTGCTACTGCCTCACTTTGCTCTCTAACCAGCTCCCACATGTAGCTATGGATTGTGCATGTGGGGAGCTGGGAAGTTGCTGGTGTTGACCCAACCAAAAGGCAGGGGGGAAGCGAGGGGATGCTTTGCTGAGACCCAGCGGTGGTCCACAGTTTGAGAAGCACTTTGCTGCCTCATAACTGTTGCTAGTAGGGCCTGCTCAAGCCTCATGCTTTTTGGCCGGAGATTGTGCAGGCACTCTCTAACTGAAGAAAAGCCACTGCCTGGTAAACATTGTGGGCGCTTTAAGTAAAGTCAAGCTTGTCGCTTTACCCTCCCACCCATCTTGTAAGTCAATTATAACTGTCCACATGGACTTGGACGGCAGTGTTACTGAATGATGTCGTTAAGCAGTGTAACTCAGCAGTATTCCAGGGAGAGGAGATAGTTGTAAGAGGAAGTAGATACAGTTGTGTTCGTGGGCCCAAGTCTTGTACAGTTCAACTTTAATGGAAACACATATAGGAAGGCAGACAAGGAGTGTGCACAAATAGGTTTATGGTCTTGAAGAATTGGGTATTTTATTAGTAGGGTGATTTTTTTCCCTGTGAACAGACATGCAATAAAAAGAGCTCCGGACTATTATGTACTGTACATTATGCAGAGAGTTGCTGCTTGATTGACATCATAACTTTGCGCTGTGCAGCTCATGCAAGTAATGGGTACACCTTTGTTGGGGTTTTCTTACTACTTATGGAAAGAAGGTCCCTTTTCCTGAGAAGGATGGGGAACCACCAGTCCAAGTTGCCTTTGTTGGAGAGATTCATATGCACACCTTTATTTTTATTTTTTATTTTTTAAAAAAATAATATTTATTGATAATTTCAGGATTACAAGAAAAAGAAAAAACAAAAAACAACACTACAATACAAAAAAAGAAGAAAAAAAATAAAAAAGAGAGAAAAGCACAAAATATAAAAACCAATACGCCAATACAGCAAAAGAAAAAAAATGAAAAAAAATACAAATCCCAAATTGCGTATCCATAATTTCCATTTGCTTGTTTCATTGACCTCCTCACACCTCCCTTTTTGTATTCTAGTTTAGTAATTATTTCAGCAAATTAATTTATTTAACCTTATCTTACCCCTAAATACCTTAAGACTTAAATCTTAATTTTCAAATATACATAGCTCCTGATATCATTTCTGCTAGAGTCGTATAGTTTCATTCCCACATTTTCCCTAATATTCATTAAGCTGATTCTAAAATAAAAAATTTCCATTATAAATTCTCTTCCAATCATCATCCAGCGTCTCTTCTTCCTGGTCTCGGGTTGTGTCAGTCCTTACTGTCCATTCCATCTAGTCCATCAACCTGGAAGCCTTATGTCCGAGGCCCTTAAGTCTCTTCCATGTCCCTTCTGCAATTCTTCTTCATCTTGTTTGTGCTTGCCCTTTTCCTTGTCTTTTGTTGGTCTCTGTCTTAGTTTCTTTCCTTTCTCATTGAGGAGTAGGGCTCTGGGGGATTCCAACCCAAAATTGTCTCCATCACCCTTCATCCAGCTCGCCCATTCCCCACAGTCCCACTCCCCACAGTCCTCGATATAATCCAAAATGTATTTAAAATCAAATTTCAAGATTTCTCCAAAGCTAGGAACCTCCTCATCTCCAGACTCCCCTTGGCCCACTCCAACTTCAATCTTCAATAACAGCGGCTTATGCTCCTGTAGGGCCTCGGGTCTCTCCATTTGTACTATTTGAGGTGCAGCCGCATCCTCCTCCATTGTCATCTGCACTTGCCCAGTCAGTACAAATTCATAGGTTGGTTCCTGAATGATTTCTGTATCAATGTTCCCTGTTTGTCCACAGTTATTAACAGTCAAATCCATTTTCTCATTCATCAAGTCCATCTTCTCATGCATCTGTTCCAGCAAAGCATTTGTCTTGCATAGAGCAAGCACCCAGTCTTCCTCCCAGCTCATCTTTGTTCAAGGTCAGAAAAGACTGTTCCCACGGTCTTAGTCTCACAGATGTTGGGTCTCAAATATACTACAGCAACAATTTAACAAGCTCCCTCTAGAGGAGACAATCTATTTGTATCCATTTTTTTTTTTTTGAAGACAAAGGAAAGTTACTTTCATTTTTCAGATATTTCAGATGTTTTTCAGGTATTTTGTTTCTTTAAAATACAAAAGGCAACATTAGAATTAACTTGTTTCTCTTCATTAGCTATCTGTCAAAGTATTACGTTCACAGTCAATGAACCTCTCCAACAGTTTCAGTCTCTGACACCCCGTTCCCAGGTTAGAGGCGGTGGAAACTTATCCTTCTTCACTCCCTCTCCTGCTAGGGTTAAACAGAGTCCCCCCCCCCCTTTTCTCCTGCTTCCAAGGGAGGTTTCAGTGATTCTGAATGAAGGAAATTTAGTCTTTTTTGGCAGCTTCCCGGCTTTAGCTTGCAAAATTTTTGCTTCAGTCTATATACAAAAAAGCGGAAGGCGGACTTCCTGTTTGCACCTTCCCGCTTCGATACCAAATTAAACAATTTCTTGATCCAATTTTCCGTTTCTACTCACGGGTACTTGTTTTAAGTCCAATTGTCCACAGGAAAAAGTCAGCGCTCTCTGGCAATGGCTGTGCGGCTTCACTCCGTGAAAGTAGCAGTCAGTTCGTAGCACCGCGCTTCTCACCCCACTTCGCTCCGGAGCCCCTAGATGGGATTCCCCGCGAGTAGGGGGGCGCTTCTGGTGCCCTGCTGAACCCCACGTTCCCAGGCTTCCTCCGCCTGGGATTTCTAGCGGGTCCTCACCTTCACTGCGGCGGGAAGACCCAGTTTCCACGGAGCCCGTTCCTCCGATTGGAGGAACTCTGCCATTCACCAATGGCGCTGACCCGGAAGTCCATATGCACACCTTTAAATTATTATTATTATTTTGTTCTCTTAATGAGATAATGTTAACTCTGAAAAGTTTTATCTCCGACAAATAGAAGGAGTTGTAACAGATAACATTGCTTAACTGGCTGGGACTTTTTCTGCCTTTATTGCCTCTATCTGTGCAGTTTGCCCAAAGCCTTCAGTAGAGGTCCCACACATCTCGGTTGATTATAGTCACTAGCTGTTGTTGCTGTGACTATCTACCTCTCCCACTCCTTTGGGAAAAGTCTTCTTTCTGACTCTCTGCTGATGTTCTGAAATGGTCAAGTATCCCTAGAGCATGACACAAGATTTGGCATGTTCTGCTGCCTTCTGTCAAGCTCAGGAGAAGAACGGGGGTTTCTCATGTTCTCCAGTGTCTCCAGGGAAGAGCCATCTGCCATGGAGAGTTAACATCTGGCACATCTGTCATATATGTCAAGACTGTGGAGTCTTCAGTATCTAATATGTCAAAATGATATTATTCCTGGTCCACCCTGTGCAGGAGACACCCCTTCTTGGGCAACTCCAGATGTTGACTCATTATATCCTATACTTAGGAGATATAATCCCCCCCATTGACTTTTCTCTTGAGGTTGTTGGCCTCTGGAAAAGGCAGCTCCTGAGCCAGTTGTGGTATGCAACATCACTCTGAAGCTGTTTCTCCAATCATGTCAGTTTACTTTGGAGTTTTTGTATCTTGCAGCAGGAATTGCTTGGTACCTATTGATTTACAGCTTACTTTTCTTTGTATATTGTTGAAACTGGTGACGTTTGGCACAAATAAAAAAATGCCTGTAAATTACCATTTTGGGTTAGTGTGAAAGCACAGTGAATAACTATTATTTACATATTACTACATTTGTCCTTGGTATAAACTGTGCAGAAGGACCAGACATGGAAAAAACACACACCAGGGAGTGGGACTTAGAGAAGTATAAAATTGTGCATAGAGTTTAGGCGCACCAGTAAGTACATATGTATGTTATACCTGTACATCATACCACGGGTTACAGACGCTTCAGGTTGTGTTTTTTCAGGTTATGGACCGCCAAAACCCGAAAGTACCAGAATGGGTTACTTCTGGGTTTCAGCGGTTGCGCATGCGCAGAAGCGCGAAATCGCCAAATTGCATCCTGTGCATGCACAGACGCGGGTTACGAACGTGCATCCTGCACGGATCACGTTCGCAACCCGAGTGTCCACTGCACACACATATGTGAGGATTTGCAGATGTGCGCACACACGCACACACAAATCTTTTAATAAATGTGTTTCATGCTCCCTCCTTCTGAATAACAAGGTATTTCAGGGAAATGACACAAGATCTTGTTTTCTTTCTGATGAGAGAGGACTGGGGCATGTCTTTGTCATATTTGTTCCATTTACAAATACATAAGCGGAGACAGTCACCCCTACAGTAGGCAACATTTAAGACAACCATGCTTTGCATCTCCAGAGATGCTGGACCCCAACCTGTTTTAGCACCTATGTTGGAATTTAAAACTGCAAATAGGCCTCCATACATTTTCTTTGCCCCTCCTGCTACCTAAAGGTGTCGTCTTCCAAATGTGGAGAACAGAGAGATTCTGCAGCCATTAACATTTTGTTTTGTTTTGTTTACTTCCTGGTATAACCATTGAAGACATATAATTCCTGACATTATATATGAGAATGAGATATTTCCAGCAATGGCCTGTGGGTGTTCTGGGGGGTGTTCACAAGCAGAAGGCTCTTCCCAGTATCTGTCATTCTTTCTCCCCTCCTCCACCCATGTCTATGAGATGTGACAGGTGACAACAGAGGAAAGGGTCTACTTGGTGGTGGCTCCCGTCTTTTTGTCACTTTAGTTCAAGGCACAGAAACTTCATATTTGATTAAGTGCTCATTTTTAAATGCTGCTGACTTCTTTTTATTCTGCCTTCTTATATTGAGATGTGCTTATAGTTTTGGGTTTAATTTGTTTTATTGTAATTCTAACTTGCTGTTGTCCACCCTGGGAAACCTATTGAAGGGCTAGTTATAAATCACACGAATAAAAAATATATTCATGGTTGTGCTGCCACTAAACATGATGGCTCCATTTAGTGCATCTGATCATAAGAGCATTAGCTCCTGATCTTCCATTGCATCTTTTATGAAGCTACATGTCTAACCTTTTTGTTGTTGTTGCGTGGGTCTTTGGCAGGGCAGAGGGAGATTGGGATTGTGAAAAATGTTCCGCCTTGGATGTATTTAATCTCCAGCATTGCTTAACTGGTTGCTGCTAGAGGAGGCTTATCCCTCTGATGCATAAATGACATTCCTGAAGTGATTTTCTTCTTCCACCAAATGGCATGTCATTATCACACAAGTTCTTGAGGAAGTGATGTGTTGGGCTTTTTCAGCTCAGACCCACCCTTGGTAATCCCACCCCCCAGAGATATATATTTTTTTAATTCCCTCCCAATAATATGATTGAAATGCTGCCTGTGCATGAATATTTCATTGGTTGGAGGGACCACTGCAAAAGGTTCTTGCTATAAAGAAAGAAAGAAAATAACTGAATGAACTTTGACTCATTCTACATCATGAGCAGGCAAACTAAGGCCCGGGGGCTGGATCTGGCCCAATCACCTTCTAAATCCAGCCCGTGGACAGTCTGGGAATCAGTGTGTTTTTACATGAGTAGAATGTGCCGTTTTATTTAAAATGCATCTCTGGGTTATTTGTGGGGCCTGCCTGGTGTTTTTACATGAGTTGAATGTATGTTTTTATTTAAAATGCATCTTTGGGTTATTTGTGGGGCATAGGAATTTGTTCCCCCCAAATATAGCCCGCCCCCCCCAAGGTCTGAGGGACAGAGGACCGGCCTCCTGCTGAAAAAGTTTGCTGACCCCTGTTCTACTTGTTCAGCTCGCTGTTACTTGCTATCTGATTTAGTCACCAGTACTTTGTTCAAGGATTCCCAGTTCCTCTGAGCCACTTAAAAGTGAAGGCTGTGGTGAATGTCCAGTGCTTCATATAGTGTGCTGCCCTGGGTCCCTAGGATCTCCTAAGGTTCTTGCATGCAGTCATTTTGTGCTGTGACTCCAGCTATCAAGTAATTCTTGGGCTGTGACTGATTCTGTACCCAATGCGAGATCACTTGTAAAAGTTCAGAAATTGAGCATCCTTGGCTATAGTTTAAAAGTTGTGTTTGTTCCCCTGCGGGATGGGAAGTTAGGTAGGAATCTGTAGTTCTGTTAATCAATCCTTAGATCTCTCTAGAAGAGTAATGATGCTGAGTTTGGATTTGGAGTACATAGGATGGGTGCCAGAATTGTGTGTGTGTGTGTGTGTGTAAATTAGCTAACCCAGTGTTCAAAATTAGCCAGGTGCCAGGCACATTTTGCATCTGACTTGTTGGCCACTTGTGGCCAAGTGAATGCCTGGGCACCAGGATGTGTTTGTCTGGATGTAAGGTGTGTGTGTGTGTGTGTGTGTGTGTGTGTGTGTATATATATATATATATATATATATATATACGTTTCCCCCGTGTGTTCAGGTTTGTAGTCTATTTTTCACAGTCCTTCTGTTTTTAATACTCCTTTTATTCCACATGGGCTTGCAGTTGGCAGGTGAGACAGCATCTAAGGGATTTCCTTTTCTCTGTTGCAGTTTGCGGCATGGATATATAGATGACGTGTGTTCAACCTTCTGGCTCCTTGCCTGGGACTTGATGCTGTGCATCTGATCTGATGAGTGAAGCGTGACCTGAGGGAGAACTGTCAGTCATGTGTTCACTGGGAAAGAACACATGGAGAAGACCAATGGGCACCTCTTAAACCCTCCCTGCAGTCTTGGTGTCCGGTGATTGCTGGATATGTTTTAGTGTTTCTGCTTCAGTGCAGCTGTGCTCTGCTATGATATTGTGCAGTTATGTCAAAAAGTAATATCATTTCATGGGTAATAGAAGTAGCATTTCCTCTGGCCCTGTGGAGGTTAGGGAATTGCAACCTTGCTGTCCTGTTAGGACACACTGAGTTTAGCCAGAAGGGTTGTTCCTTCAGGCTAGAGCTAATTGCTAATGTACTCTGGAAGGTTTTTCTTGCCCTGGAGTTCCCAGGGAGTCTGTGTGCAGTTTGCGGATATGAACTTTTGGGCAGTTAAAGGGCTGCACTAGCTCTTAATTGCTGACCTTTAGCAGCCTTTTGTTTTTCCTGATGAGGATGTATGCTGTGAACTATGGGTCATGCATTCGTTAGGGTCAGCCAGACTGGAAGGATAAGTCATCACCTTCCATTCAGTTATTCATTAAGAGCTGGCAATATATTGATGTGAGTACAAGGGTATGGGGAGAGATGACAGCATTTGGTCAGCTTTTCTCTATATAAGCATCAAAGTTGACAGTCCAGTTCAGAACAAATCAGGAACTTTCCTTTGAAGTTTGGTCACCTGATGTCATTGTAATGGCTCCCACTCACCTGTCAGTGGCTGTGGAAGCTCAGAATTTGGCCCACTGGCCAGATCATGTTTCCCACCCTTGACCAAGACCTTCTGCCCCTTGAGATGTAGTAGAAACTGCCAACATAGTACTACCTAAAAATACTTAGGGCTGTGGTCAGGGCGATTCCCAAGGATCAGATAGAGAGGCCAGGAAAATTGCATTTGCCCCCCAGAGCTGAAGTTCCTCACCTTGCCTTTATGAAGGCCCACCAAAATTCAGCCTTTGTTTGGGACATAGCAGCATATTCACAGTTCTGATTCCATTTTCTGATTTATCTTATGCTCTCACAAGGCATTATTTAAACAATCAAAGTGACAGGTGCTCCTTAGCAACAGGGAATTCTCCCCACTTCTCTAAGGAACCGTTGCTTTCGGTTGTGGTGATGTGATAATTTGTGCGCTCACTACAAAGATTAATATAAAAACCTAAACCAATTCAGCCTAATTGGCTATCTTCAGTAGCAATACATTTAAAGCAGCCAGATTTGGATAGGTTCTATCAAGTCAGTAGGAAAAAAAATCATTAATGCTAAGCTGTGGCTTGTTTAATAAGCCATGAGTTAAACTACGGTCTGTTGCATGGATAGTCAAACATACCATGGCTTTTTCTTTTATGGTTTGATATGTTTTCCATCAGCTATTACCTTGTACCTTTGTAGCTTAGTGAGTATCTGGGGTGGCCAAATAAACCATGGTTAAGGAACCATGATATGGGGTTTGCATATAATGGCAAACCATAGTTAAAACAACCGTAAGCTAACAGCAAACCATGGTTTCAAATGTTGCTTTGTTGGCATTGTGGTTAAGCTGCTGGGAAGATTCAGATGGCCGCAAAACCAGTGGTTTAATAAAACCTGGCTAAGCAGTATTTGCGATCCAGGCCATTGATTCGACTAACTTATATAGGTACTTGGGCACAACAGTAGCAAGATATCAATTACTTCAACCCATATGTGTGGCTTTTCTCAGGTTATTAGCCCTTTCTCTCTTTCCCTTAAACGTGCTAAAAGCTTCTGAACAGTTACATTTTTCTGCACCTCTAGAGGCTTCCATCCATTCTTGGTTTGTGTAAAGCTGTGAAAGGAAGTTTTCTGAAATAACCATATTATTTCAGGGTGGGGCAGTCTTTATTTTTTGAATGCCCCACTTCTTGCCTATCAGGGAAGGGTCTTCATGCAAGAAAATGACACCCATGGTTGGGGGGGGGAGGAATCACCTGCTTCTCCTAGACCAGCCTTGCCTATAGGATTAGGCATCTTTTGTTTCCAACCCTTGCGATACCTTAAGTTTTCTTTCTGAACTTTTCTTCTCTATCCTCTCTCCTTCTCCCCCTCCCCATTTTACACAGGGTTTTAGGCTGTGAAATTTAAAGATACATAGCGGGGGGCCATGAAGACAGATTTCCCCCAAAGATTTCCAGCTGAACCAAAGGAAATAAAGGACGCTACATCTAGCATCCATCCAGTGACCAGTGATAAAATCCCATATAATTCTACATTCTCAATTTATAAATTATAGCTGTCATAATTGGACATTGTAGTTAATAAACTTAATACATAAAAAAAATCAGTAGCAAGCAAAGAACTGTAAGTTTTCTACAGTTACTCATTCCGTTTCCTCTTTTAATCAAACTCCATATATGGATGCCAAAATAATTCTCTTACACAACTGGCTGTTCACCTGTCCATTATTCATATAGTCCATTTTGGTGCACCTAAACCTAAAATCTTTCTCTATATGAATTTTAAAGCCACAGAAATGTTTCCCACTAGGTATATTCCTTGCTGTAGTAGAATTCCTGTGTTCCAAAATCTGTGTTTCAAATTATATGGGATGACAGTTTGACCCAGACCACATGGGCAAGTTATCCCATAAATCACCATTGTAGTGCCGTGGTTAATGAACCCTTTAATACTGTATCCTGTTCTTTAGCATTCTGTATTTGTTTTGGGATGTGTCTGTTCACAGTCATTGTGCTCTTTTGAGGCATTGTTTGAAAGTCAGACTCGGAGATGGCAAGAGAGCTCTGTATCTGTTGGTTTTTGGAAGGTGTTCTGCGTGAGATGACAAATGGGTGCACGGTCTACTCGTGGTAGTTTGGATGAGATCAGGATTACTATGCTTATTTCAGAAAAAAAAAGAGCTGCGTGCTTGCTTTGCTGTAGCACAGTGCCCTGCTGACTGGCTTAACAGTGTGTTTGGCCACTTTAAGAGGGTTCATCTGCAATGCAGCTGTTAGCTGGGAAGTTCTGTAAACCAAGAAGGAACAAGCGAGCCCTGCGTTTGCCTGCAGTCGTGGTGAACTCCTTATTACAGCGCACACACACAGAGGGAGAGAGAGAGAGAGACTGGCACACAAGAAGTTTTCCATAGGCCTGGGGGAGCATTAGCCAGAGCCCCCTACTTGTGCACAGTCTGCACTGGCTGAGCCGACTGAAAGGTATTTGAATAGCTTGGTGGGCCATAGTTGTGGAACTTGAAAATCCTGTTGCGCTCACTGCTTCTCTCTTAATAATCTGGTATCTTGCTTTTTAGCTGATACGTCAGGATTTCTGTGGCGCCCATATTTCTTGGAAACTGACTACATATCCGATCTACCACATCAGCAATTCAAGCAGCAACCCAAGAGTTCCTTTCACTCTCCTCCCCCCAAGCTTCCCCCCCCCCCAGTTGACAAAAGAACTTTGAGAGCTCTGAAGCTTTAGGCAGGAACAGCAGAGTACATCTATTGCCTTGTGGGGCCTTGGAAATGCTGTATGTTCTCATTTGTCCATGGCAGTTGCCCCAGTGATGTGTGGGGAATGCCAAGGGGTGATTGCACATATCAGCTATAACTGTAACTTTTTTGGGGGGGAGAGGAGGAAACATGAGAGAGTTGCACTTCCTGTTTTTTCCTGCAGCTGCTTCAGTGTTCAAAGAGGAACTTGTGCTTGGAAGATGTTGGAAGTTAAGTGTCCCTGTGAAGAGTGAACACCTCCCCGATTCAGAGTTGATTTTTGAGGGTTATCGTAGGCATAAGGTAGCAGGAAGTGCAGCTCTCTCAAGCTTCCATCTTCCTCTTGCAGCCAGGTAATATCCAAAGCTGATCAGAGAAGTGGTGGTTAAAGTCACTTAGATTAGCATCCACCCCAACGTTTAATGCATCTGTGGAGATAAAATGGAAATGGGGAAGCAGTGCTGAGTCGGTGTCTAGCATTGCTGATGGACTGGATGAGAGTGAACAAACAGAAGCTTCATCCAGGCAAGACAGAGGTGCTTCTTGTTGGTAGGAAGACTGGTCAAGGAATAGGGAATCTATCTTGCTTTGGAATGGGTGGTTTCCCCCATGAAAACTCAGGCTTAGTCTTGGATTCAGCCCTCAACCCGGATGCCCAGGTTTTGACAGGAGCTTTTGCACAGCTAAGGCCCAATGCACCAAATCTTGGGTACACTTCAAAGTCCTGTTCATGACTGTAGCTTCGGGACCAGGTTAGAAAAGCTGTATTCCCCTATATGAGCTTACCTGTGGAACTCCTTGTCAAGAGAGCCCCATCATTCCTCTTCTATGATGACCCTTTATGGGCAGGCAAACATGTTTTCAGACAGGCCTTTGGCCTTGTGAGCTGGCATGTTATAGTTATTCAACTGAGAGTTGGTTTTATTGACGTGTTTTTTTACCTGCCTTCTTTCTGTGTATTTTATTGTAACCTGGCTGGGGCACCATTCAGTGGAAAGGTGGGCCATAAATGTTACCAATAATACCAGTCTAAATTTCTTGAATAAATGTAAACACAGTGCTGTATTCTTGGTTTTGTGTGCTCTCTTAAGTGCAGAAATTTGGGGTCTTCTTGCAGTGGAACGTTCAGCATCATGGCTCCTCCATATTTGTTTTGGTTACATTAATGATCTTATTAGGAAAGCTTTGGTGGTATTCCCACTGCCATGCTCTGGCAATACAGAATTATGTGTAAACTGGTCTGGGCTGTATATAAGCCACATGCCCCATTCTCTCTCTCCCGCCCCCCCCCCCCCACTTTGCCGTAAGAGGCTATTTTTAGGATCTGCTTCCTGGGATATGCTGTTCACAGCCGGCTATCTTGATGAAAATGTCACCGAGGCATAGGAAAGGGCTTCTGAACCTTTTGCTAGTAGCGTTTCCTTCCAAAATATATGTGTGTGCAATGGCAGTACTGGAGAGAGCAAATGTGCTGCCAGCAGTTGAAAGTTGTAACCCAAAATGGTTATGATCCTTTGCATGCAACTAGAGATACGAAATTAGGTACAAACATTACCAAGGAACATGGATTACAGTGGTACCACGGGTTAAGAACTTAATTCATTCCGGAAGTCCATTCTTAACCTAAAACTGTTCTTAACCTGAAGCACCACTTTAGCTAATGGGGCCTGCCGCTCTGCCGCTGCGCGATTTCTGTTCTCATCCTGAAGCAAAGTTCTTAACCCGAGGTACTATTTCTGGGTTAGCGGAGTCTGTAACCTGAAGCGTCTGTAACCTGAGGTATCACTGTACTAGGAAAATTGAACATGAAGCTTACTTTGTTCTGTGCTGCACAGGATAAGTTAACATTATTCTGTAGTTTGCTCTACATCACGTATGTGCATGAGTGTGCTTAGTTGGTGAAATAAGTAGTGCCAGTTTTCTGCTAAAAGTTTCCACCCGCTTGCTTGCTATTTGCTCCTGAAGCTCCCATTTGCACTAAACAGTTCATACAGAGGCAAAAAGCAGCCAGGAGGAAGTCATTTTCAGCAGAAAACCTGCATGGGCCCCTGATCCCAATTGGGAAGATTCTGGATCAGGCTCCCACAAATGCCTTTTCACCAAATAAAAACAGCCACCTTAAGCACACTGGTTTCAGTGTGTGACTAATGGCATGTGTAGTTTGGCCCTTAAGTGCATGGATAGGAGGTCCGTTGCATCATCACACACTTGAATTGGCACACTTGGATAAATTTATAGATGCTTCCCTCCCTGCTAAATTTACTGATGTGCATACATGCGCTTGTGCGCAACCCCTTAAAGGTAAAGGGACCCCTGACCGTTAGGTCCAGTCGCAGATGGCTCTGGGGTTGCGGTGCTCATCTCGCTTTACTGGCGTACAGCTTCCGGGTCATGTGGCCAGCATGACTAAGCCGATTCTGGCGAACCAGAGCAGCACACGGAAACACCGTTTACCTTCCCGCTGGAGCGGTACCTATTTATCTACTTTCGAACTGCTAAGTTGGCAGGAGCAGGGACCGTGCAATGGGAGCTCACCCCATCACGGGGATTCGAACCGCCGACCTTCTGATCAGCAAGCCCTAGGCTCTGTGGTTTAACCCACAGCGCCACCCCTTACCCATCTCTTAAGTCTATATCACACCTTTCCTTCCACTTCATTCAATCAAATTCTAAACTACTTATTGACCAGTCTTCTGGACTGCTTACAAAAAATGTAGCGTAGACATGAAGCCCTGTGAATGATGGAAATGCATGGCCTACTCTCACCTACCTTGCAACTTTCTTTGCGGGATTGTTAGTGACTTGTCTGACGCCAATGGCAATGAGTTTCATAGATGAGCAAAGATACCTGGTTCAAGCCTACCACCTTTTCCAGTACACTACAGTGGCTTTGACTACCATCTGGTATCCCCTATTCACTTACAAGCCAAAAGAGGAGAGAGAGATTACCTTTATTCTGAATGTTTTGCACTAAAAATCCAGAGATCTGAAAAAGAGACTTATGCCTTTGATATGCTTTGGGCAGTGTTCAGGGTTGTGTGTGCGCGCATGGCAATTTTTAGCTTGCTTTCTCTCAGAAAGGAAACTCATGGGCATTGCTGCAGGACAAGTATTCAGAAAGAAGACCAGTGCTGACCAAAGCAAGTCTTGTTCCTTTGCCTGCTTGAAAATCCCAGCTACATGCATTTTCTTGTTTCCAAGCATGTAACATAACAGGTTCATTGAAACCTTCAAAGCTCAGAATCAACTCTATTTTGTGGTAGAGCTCGCATTTTGTGCCTTGTGGAGAACTGAAGTCCTCTGTGTGCTCGTTCCTTTCCTCGGCCAGCTTTGTAATGTTACGTATCACTTTTCTCCAAGTCTGTTGAAGTGACTTCGCATTCAAAGCACCTTTTAGGCACTTTTGTTGTTGTTTGATTTTATTTTTAAGGTGTAAGTAAGAGTGGTCTTTTGTATTGTTTCCAATCTTGCAACCGCTCATTTTAATGAGGATAAGGTCTTTTCCAAGAAAAAACCTCCCATCCTAAAGCTGTGTTTAAAATGATTGCAGTGCTTGGTAATATTCAGAAGAATGCTGGCTGGCTGAGATAAAGCCTTGCCATCTTTAGATAATCTGTAAGTCAGATAGTTAGGAGTTGTAGTCAGAAACATCTGGATAAATGTGAAGATGGGAGTGACATCATAGAATCATAGAATCATAGAGTTGGAAGAGACCACAAGGGCCATCGAGTCCAACCCCCTGCCAAGCAGGAAACACCATCAGAGCACTCCTGACATATGGTTGTCAAGCCTCTGCTTAAAGACCTCCATAGAAAGCTCAGACCCAAATAGGCAAGTAAAAACTCTCATTTAGGCTATTACAGTGCATGCTGTGTTGGGCTGTCCTTCAAAATGGTTAGATGCAGAAGCCGTGGTCCAGCTGGGTCTGACGTCTAGGGACCATATAAGACCAATCTGTAGAAATTTAATTGGCTGCCAATTAACTAAGGTGCCCAGTTCAAGCCTGTGGTCTTTCAGCACAAAGCTCTAAATGTCTTGGGACCTAGCATCTGAGAGACAGCCTCTGTCCGTATTCACCCTGCCATGGCTTAAGATCTACTGGGGAGGCCTGGCTGGTAATCTAGCTTTAAGGAAAGTTCCTGCCAGAAGGCTGTCTTAGTAATAGGACCCGGGCTGTAAAACACACTCGTCCTGGAGGTTTGTGCCCGGATCATAGAAAACAGACAAAGGTCATGTTTTACTATATTATTCTTAAATTATTTTTTCCTTACTGACTGTTTTATATGTGTACCGTTGTCAGTCATGCTAGGCTCCCAGGGCAAAGGGCAGTTCGCGGGTTTCAAAAAGCATAAGTGGAACAGCCCAGACTCCTGGCTTCCCAAGTCTGACATCTATATTTAAAGACTCCTCCAGGGGCTCTTTGACTTTCCCCTTTTGCTCCCTGCTCACAGCTTCTTGTACCTTTCAGTGCAGATTCATCACTTCTAAATTGCAGTATTTCAAGGATAATTTTCCTGGGAATTTGCTCTGTATTTACAGCAGAGTCCACTTAATTTGAAACAACCCAAAGCTGCTTGGGGAACTCTGCCTTAAGGAAGATGGCACGTTTTGTTTAATTACAACAATCCCCCAAAGGTTTCTCTCCCAGGCTTGCAGTTGTCTTGATTATGCTCTGGCAGACTTGTGTCTGTCTCCTCTGAAGGATGGAAGTGGAAAACGTGTACGCTCTGTTGCGGGTGTATGTGTGTGCAAGTTACATCTACCAGTGATGGTGTTTTATTTTTAGAACCTAAGAAGCTGTTGGGGCACATGTCGTGCCAACAAAACTTTTCCCCTCTTACAGGAGCCTGAACCTAAGCTTCCAATATGTCTTTAACACTCCAGCACAATCCTTCTGCATCCTTTTGGCCAGGACTTCATTGTACATCTGATACTGGGGATTGTCTCCTTTCTTTGGCCTTTTGACGCAATAAACCACAGCCAAGAAGAGTGCAGTGCTTTGCAGAAAGATGATCTCCTCATTGAGCCTGTGGGTGCACTTGAGTAGCTTCTCTGACTGCATCCTCAACTATCTTTCTGTAGAATTGTTTAGAGCAGGGATAGCCAGCCAGCAGGCCAACTCCAACCCACAACCCCATTTCTTGTCCCTTAGTAGCATCACCAAATTTCAATCAAAAGTTTGTTCCCAGATCTACATGCAAGGGAGAATGCCATGAGTCTCCATGTATAACTTCATGTGAATGATGTATTGCTATTACACACATTCTGGAAAGGCAACAGCTCCCGCTGTCAATCTGCCGCTTGAAGGAGACCTTACATGATAGACATTTGTTCATCAGCCCCTTCAGTTGATGACCTCTTGTGGTCCAACTGCACATGCTCAGAATCTGTAGGTGTGCATGTCTGGAACTGTGGGTTAAGCAGCTGTCTGTAAGAGTTTAGCATTTGGAGCAAGCAAACTTATCCTCCTTATTCCACACCTTGAAACATGTACTTACACACACACACACACTCACTCCCCCACCCCTCTTCCAGTCCCAGAAACACTCACTTTGACCGCCTACAATTTCTAACTTTAATTCAGGCATCTAATCTTCTTACGCGGTTATGGTAATTAATGCGAACGTTTCTCTACTAAACAGATTCTTGAAACACCCGTTCAACTCTTGTGACCAGTAGATTTGCACTGCAGAATTAGTCGGCCAAAATAAAGTAAAAGGGATTCTGTGGCTTCCTGCCTTTCATTGATAACTGTTCAAAATAAGTTTGTATAAATTGTGGCTTTGTCGAGCAAAGAAACTGTGTGTGAGGGGGATGGCTCTCTTTCATTCTAGAAATCTGGTTGTCATCAGCACTGCAGAGCATACATGGGAGAGATGCTACTTGCAGCATACAGAGCCTTGTATGGAAATCTGAGCTTTCAATAATGTAAGAGTTCATGTGGGGGTGGGGGTGGGGAGCCCTGTGGCCAAAGGATTTCCATTGGTTGGAAATCAAAGGATGGTTCACTAGTGGTTCCAATAATGGATGAACTTCACCACACCTGTTTGTGCAAGTCACATCCTTTTTATTTTATTGTCCCTATTGTTCTTCCGCATTACCGTATTTTTCGCTCTATAAGATGCACCAGACCACAAGATGCACCTAGTTTTTGGAGGAGGAAAACAAGGGGAAAAAATATTCTAAATCCCAGAAGCCAGAACAGCAAGAGGGATCAATGCGCAGCGAAAGCAGTGATCCCTCTTGCTGTTCTGGCTTCTGGGATAGCCTCGCAGCCTGCATTCGCTCCATAAGACGCACACGCATTTCCCCTTACTTTTTAGGAGGGAAAAAGTGAGTCTTATAGAGCAAAAAATACGGTATATGTTGATTCATCCTTCTTGTTCAGCCCAGGCCTAAAGAGGCAATCAGACATTCCTATTTATCTCATTCCCCTTTTCTGTTGATGGTATATGGTATATTTGTATTTATTTATTGCATGATAAGTAAAAAACAACAGTTGCATGCCCAAAACAGTAAACTGAAAACTTATATGGCCTCCTTCAGCAGGAATTGGAAACAGAGCACTCCCAGCAATTACTTTAGACTCTTAACTAAGTGCTCATACCTCTATTTGATAAAGGTGCACCATGTAGCTATGCACTGCCTTTTGGCACATTCTTTTGAAGTTCTGCTTTCAGAGAAGGATGTATCAAGTTGGGTTCAATAAACTGGATGCCAGTTAGTAACATGGGTTGGTGTGCACACATGAATGTACAGTTTAATGTGTTTTTTTAAAGGAGGCAAGAACAGACAGAGTCCCAAATAGTGAAGGAGGTGAACTTTGCCAAGGCCATGGGATTGCATGGGTGGGGTACACAAGAATACTCTGCTGGATCAATCTAAGCTACAAAGTGAGGAAGGACTTGGAAATTTCCATAAGCGTTTTCTTCCGATGTGAGGGGGAAATAGTGTAGCTTTCATTTCACCTCAGTGGATCCAAATTTGGTACCAGAAGAGGAGAGGGGAAGCTGAGTACATCCCAGGAGATGTTTGATAAGGAAGCACAATTGAAATTGCACACATTTTTGGCCTGAAGGCTGTTTGGCGCTATTAGTTACAAGTGTGAAGATCCTTCCGAATTGGATTAGTGGGGTTGGGTGTACAGTATATGCTGTTGCTCTCTTCATCCCCATGTAGCGAGAAGATCCAGGACTAACACTGCTTTATTTAGTTTCACTTTGGAAATAAAGACACTGGGAGACTTGTAGCATCTTTGTAATATTTGCTTTAGTTACAAATATACAGAGCATAAGCAGAGATAAAAAGATCTCCTGAAAGGTAACAGTAATGCTACCAGGGATTATATTTCGACACACACTCAAGGTCCCTTCAGCCAGCTTGCAGTGTCTCTCTCTTCGAACTGGTTTTCATGTTAATGAAAAAGTCCTGTTCTCATGAATGCTACTTCTTCTTACCCCCATCATGATCTGTAAGTTTCTGGTAGTAATAGTTTGCTGTCTAAGATATAGAATGGCAAATGGGAGATATGAGTGAGACCTACAACATCAGGATGCACGAGCATAGAGTTCATTAATGTTAATGCTAAGCCATGCCTTTCACTTATACCTTGAGTTGTAGGAAGGTATAGATCAGACACACAGATACTACCACCATTGAAAAACCATCTCCTAATGGTTGGGTCTCATTGAAGAGGCATTGGCCAAGCAGTTTGAAGCAGTCTGACTGACCAAGAAATGGTTGGCTAGCTGTCAGGGTAGGGGAAAAGAGGCTGTATGCAGAGACCCTGGATCCAGCAAGTGTTAATGTTTAAGTAAGGCTAGCTTCCTGTTGAGATAATAGCCTGGGTAATGGGCCATTAAGGGAACAAAGGAAGTGGATCTGTGTGAGACTCTACCACTGCAATTGGCTGGTAGTTAGGAAAAGAAAAAAGTGAGAGTTGAGAGTTTGCAGTGATGTGACCTAGAGGTAAAACTGGGGGGGGGGGGGGAGAGAGAGTGTGTCAGAGCAATATTTGATTTCTGTTTGAATCCAAGGCTGCGGCTATGGGTGTTGATGCTGTGAGCCCCTCCATTGCAGGCTCAGGTTGTGTATATGTGTTAAAAAAACCATATATCATAAAGACACCACATTCTCCGCTGTGCCTCAATTCCAAAAGGAAACACAAACCCCGGCTCAAAGGTTGGGGTGTAGATCTTGAAATAACAGGAGTAGGCTCTTACCCAGGAGCCTACGAATTCATGCTTATCATGTTGTGGATGAAGGAGGCCTTGTTACGCTTGCCAGAGGGGAAGGAAACTTCTCCGTGGTAAGCAGACTTTTGAACCCCCAGGGTAATATCCAACACTAGCTGATCTATATCAGCTAGTGCAAGGACTTACAGGTGCACAAAGGAACTTTCCTTCCTTCTCTCCATTTGTGCATATCCCATGCGCCCTAAATCCATTTTGGGTTCCCCCCAACTTTCTGGGGAGGGGGGGTAGAAGTTCCTTTGTGCATACGGAAATGCTTGTGTTTGCAGATCTGTTTGGTTGAGTACTGCCTCTAGGCTTGTGCCCTTAAAAAAAAAAAAGTATAGGATTTCACCATATTGGTGACTTCTCTTGTATGAAAGGATAACAATTTTAACTTGTTATCTGATTTCCTCCAGTAGGCACTTTGTTCACCGTTGACTATTTCTTAATAGAGATTTTGACATAGCCCCAGGGGCTCAATACCATGTAGTGGTAGGATGTACCTTATAGTCCTGTGATGTTTTGAGCTGCATGATAAACTGTGGAGTGCAGATGCTCCCTCCCTTAATTGATAACTGGAATTCAGAGAACGAGCTTCGTGTGTTGTTCAGAGAAAACCCTCAAGCTTTTTGGGGGTCAGGCCGTCTGGCAGGTCTTTGGAAGGTTGAGAGCTGAGTTACCACCTTCTACATCAGGTGAAAGTCCGGCTTCTGAGCAGCAGAGGGGTCGGAAACTGGCAAGTAGTTACGGCCAGGCAGTTTTCAGATTCTTTAAGGTGGCAGTTTAGGGGAAGAGAGATCATGCAAGGGGTGTGTGTGGGAAGGGTCTGCCTGGCTACTTGGAGCAACAGGTTGCTCTGATTGTCAAAGCAAGCCTGACGTAAGTGGTATAAACAAACCAGCCATGGCCCCTCCTGCTGTTTGCTCGGATCACTTGCTTTGACTGGGCTGATGTGCAGCAGTGCCCTTCTTGTTATCTGCATGATGCTGCTGCTGCAGTGCAGCAAAGATCGGGCCAATAACTTCCTTTGCCTGAGAGCTGCCTCGATGGTGCAGAGGGTAAACCGCCTCCTGTCGGAGTCCCCAGACACATTACAGAAACCGTGTTGCAGGCCCCTCAACATGTAGACTAAATGAGCCGATGTTTGTTTTGAATTGTTGGCTTTTCCCCAAAGCAAGAAAAACAGTGTTTGCCAGTGCTCCAAATCTAGTAGTGTTTAGGTACCAACGTATCCGTATTCTGTTGAACTGTCTTATTAATTTGTTTGGATTCATGCTCCTAAATATTTAACTTCTATCCATGGCCAACTTTTAGCAGGTGGTGATTTGTAAAGCAGGATGTGAGATGAGTTCCTAAACCAAGCTGTTCAGACCTTTTCCACTTAATAGTTGAAAATCCAATTATTGTGGGGAGCTGTAGTATAATTTCAGGGTTAGAAGAGGGAGAATTTGAGCAGGTTAGTAACCCACCATCGACACAGAGCAGCAGCGACAACATAAAATTGGGAGTCTCTTATTTTAACCCCTCACATCTTCATAGCCTCTAATTGCACATGCTGTGAGCTCTAGCGCAAGATCAAAGAATAGAAAAGAGGTAGCCCTAATGCTTAATTGTATGCAGTGAAGATGATTTGGATAATCCATTTATAACCACTCTAGATAATGGAACACTGTAGCAGAGTCCATTTAATGAACTGTTCAGGCAGACATGGCACTCAGAAAAGAGAACTTGTCAAAATGCTTTCTTAGCATCAAATGTCAGGGATGCTGAAGCTGGCCTATAAGTCATACCGTCAAAAGGATCATAGACTGGATTGAGAATGATGGATATGTCGCCTACAATACAGATTGAAGGGAAGGTGATTAGGTTCTAAGGCCTCCTTGAATGGTGTTTTAGGTATGGGCACCTAGTGAATAAATGAAGTCCTTTATGCCATTCTTGCTCTGAACCATGAGAGCTTGACTTTATCATTTTTTAGGACCTTTAATTTTGATTTAAAATAAAATAAAATAAAATATTCTGCTGCTGCGGGAATGGCCGGAGAGTGCCCACCCATGACTTGCTAAACCAGGAAGAAAAATCTTTTGAAGAAACTTACCTTGCCTTTCTGAGAAATTTGCCTTTGCAGAATAATTGATTTTGAATGCACGGTTTGAGCATGGCTTTTTTCAGCCCGCAATACTTTTAAAGCTAGTTCTGCGCTGAACCTGCAGCAAGCAGTTCCATTAAATTCTTCACTTCTGCGACAGCTGGTAGTTTTTTTCTGCTTCTTTTTAAGAAAGAGGTGACATTTTTGGATTCGCTAATCTTTAAATCATTGATTTTACGAGGTGGCCAAGAGATGTGGGGGTTCTTATTTTTAACTTTTTTAAAAAAATAGCGCACCCCCCCTTTGGTGCTTTTCAGGTCCCACCCCCACCCCTGGCTAGCAGACCTCCTGAAATGCACATGGAAGGATGTTCCATCAGGAAGTCCTTCCAGAGGCATTCAAGGAAGTGTGTTGGCTGGTGGGCTTCCAGGAGATATGCTGGTTTGGGGAAGCAGTGGAATGGTACTGAGATTTTGGTGGTGGTTCTTCTTCTTTTAAAAAATAAAAGTAAACGCCCACACCTCTTGCACCACTAATTATAAAACCCTGAAATTTCACAGGAATTCTCCCCCTGTCATCCCCCCCCCTGAGTGATTTCTTCTTTTTTTACCTCTCCCCCTGCAAATGATAGGGAAAAGTCCCGAGTGAAATTATGGGACCCGCTCTAGTTTAAACTAGCCACAGTTCAGCCTGACTCTGATGAAAAATTGCAGTTCGCTAATACAGGGAAGCAAATACTTTCCTTTCCACCATGTCTGAGGGGAGAGGAACGATAGCGCAGGAGCTCAGAGCATGAGCTGCACCGTTCCTGTAACGCTAAACTGTCGTTTAGTGCGACATCTAAAGAAGGCGATAGTCGTAGCTTTCAGCACACTTCCCCTTCTTCCATGGCAACAGGAGGTGGGGAAATAATTTGGAGTGAAACAGTGCAAAGCTGAGATGGTAGAAAGAAATCTGCCTTCACCATCGTCTCTGACGTTGAAACTTGCTGTGATTGGCTCTTTGCAGCCTGAGGGTAGTAATGCAGAGTCACAATTCTTGATATGTGTGAAGTTACGGAGCCCTTTGTGAGGGAAAACTTTTTTTAAAAGCTTCTACTCTTCGTGAAATATCATTGCAGGTGGGTGGGAGGGGAATGCAGAGAGACCGTCGCCAGCACTAGCTTTTGTAGTTGGTGTTAGCAGAGTATGAAATTTTAGGCTTGCATGGATGTGGTAGCCTTTTGTGTGGATGTTGTGTATGTGTGTGTGGTGGGGGGGGGGTCCTTTCAAGCAGGAAATGTTCAGTGGCAGTGACTATGTGGTCTGGGTGCTGCTCTAAGAAGAACCGGGACCCCTTTTGTGTGCTTGCCTGTTAAATGCCACAGCTGGGTAATAATAGCACATACAATGCATGGTGATCCCATTTGCTGAGCCTCGCATGCTTATTTGATTAAGGATATTGATTCCAGAAGATTCTATGCCCGCGCCGAGGCTTCGCAACCTCCAGCAGTTTCTGCCTACAATTTCATGGTTGGATTGATCTGTGAGATAGGAACAGTACTGCCCTTTGAGACAAGAAAGGATTTTTTGAGCCTAGGGCTGGTCACAGTCCATTCTGAGAACCCAAATTCAAGTGGCATTTTTGTAGTCTTATATATACATATATATATGTGTGTGTGCGCACACACACACACACACACACACACACACATATACTAGCTTAACTTGCAAATCTCATTGGCCCCTCTCTGTTTGTCTTTGCTTGTAAGATGCAATATGGTGGCAAGGCTGACAATCCCAGAAAAGGCTAGAGATATAATCGATACACCACCAATACAATTTTCTGCAAGAAGGTCTTGATTGTAAACTTGTTAACCCTGTGGAATCTTAACCTGATGCTCCATATGGGGGGAAACCCTCATTTTCATTGCATTCTAGAGCCTCTCATGTACACTATCTTACCCTTACAATAACCACATAAAATAGGTATTCACAGTCACTCCCACATTGCAGGTGTTGTTGGTCTAAGGCTGAGAGTGCTTATTTAGGGAGGTCATGGCAGAGGTGAGATTTTGTAGTGCAGGCTTCTTGCAATGCCACTGCGTTAGCCGCCATGGCCTCTACCTTTTATTATTAACATTTTGAATAGAGAACTTGCCATCACTAAATTGTGAAAGTAGTTGGCAGGACCACCTGTCATCTTTATAATGGTGGTGGGGAGCTAATTGCTTGTAGCTTCCTTGGGAGAAATAACAATCTGGCATACTTTGGGGCATATTCAGGCTCCCCACCCCTGCCATGAAGTCTCAAGTTCACGGGAAGCTTAGTTAGCTGCAAAGGGAAAGTGTTTTTCGTTTCCTTTGCTTCAACTCTTAAGGTGAACCAAAAAACGGTAGCAACCAATTGCAGATATAGTCGTATTTGTCTGCGAAGTCACTGCTTGCAAGGTCAACACCCACCTTTCACCATAGCTACAGCCTTGTCACAAAGGCCATGAAGCAATTATGCAACGACTTCCCTTAATTTTCTGTTTTCCGAAAGATTCTCTGTGCTTGCTTCTGACCCTTATCTGTGGAACTACCCAATGAACGATTTCTTAGCTTTGTAGCATATAGCCTTCAGAGCAAGCCACTTGCTCTGTATCGGTGTTTTCCAAACTTGGGCCTCCAGCTGTTTTTGGACTACAACCCCCATCATCCCAAGCTACCAGGACCAGTGGTCAGGGATGATGGGAGCTGTAGTCCAAAAACAGCAGGAGGCCCGAGTTTGCTGTATATGTTGGTAGTGTGTGGGCTTCTGGCATATTGAGTTGAGGAGTCTTGAGGAGCACAAAGGAGATATTTTCACCGAAGAGCTGCTGTTAGATAGAACTTCATTCAAAGCGGTTCTTCATCCAAGGCTGTTGATATCTTTACTGATAACGTGCAAGTTCTTTATTTACATTTACACTGATAGTGTCAATATACAGTTCATAAATTTGGGAGTTGTCGGAAGGAAGCAGTATGGTACTTGGAAGTGTGTCCAAGCGGATAAGGGCAATATTTTTTATTATTACTCATTTTATACCTTCCTTTCCTTCGTAGAGCTCGAGGTGGTTCTGTTACAACTAAATGAGAATGTGATTGAAGGCTGTTTGAGAAGGAGTGGAAAGGTAGCCATGCAAAGCACCTAACAGCTGTCCCTCGAGCTGCATAATCTTAATTGGATTCCATGCTAGATTGCAGATTCTTTTGCATAGCCCTGTATGGAGGACTGCCAAAGATGAACATCCTGGCTCATATCATAACCTTTTCTCTGTTTTTTGGCACCCAGGTTTTTCCTCCTGTTTATTCTGTAGAAGTGGATGTTTGGTGCCTTGATAGTTGAAACCATAAACTTGTATCTTCCCCTGCTGCCTGCCGAGAACGCTTGTCTGCTTGTTTTAATCACTTGATTGTGTTACTCAAAAAGCTTCCATATGTATTAGTCATGCAGCCAAGTGAAGAATCACTTTTAATAATCTGATTCACCCACTTGCCTGGGGACTCAGTCCATCCCTTGTAGGGAGATTAGGCTCAAAGATGATGGTCTCTTGAATCCCAGAGATGATGGTCCGGTCAATCCCCAGAAAAGTACACAATGAATTCCTTTAAGATCCTGCTCATCCCACTTAAATAAGCAAATAATGAACATGTATGTGTGTATATTGTCTGTATGCCAGATGGCTCTGTTTACATTTTACTTGACTACTTGCTCATAGAGAAGTACCGTGCCAAAAGAAAAGCAGGTTTTTCTCCACTTCCAATGGACCTATTTAAAACTACTTCAGTTTGAAACTGTTTTACTGTTTGCTACATGGGTTTTTTATGCAGTGTTATCCTCTTTTATTATCTGTTCTAATGCTTTTGAATTTTGGCTCATTTTATTCCTTCTTGTAAGCCCGCTTGCTCCCATTGCTCGGTCCCAGCTCCTGCCAACCTAGCATTTTGAAAGCACGTCAAAGTGCAAGTAGATAAATAGGTACCGCTCCAGCGGGAAGGTAAATGGCGTTTCCATGCGATGCTCTGGTTCGCCAGAAGCGGCTTAGTCGTGCTGGCCACATGACCCGGAAGCTGTATGCCGGCTCCCTCAGCCAGTAAAGCGAGATGAGTGCTGTAACCCCAAAGTTGTCTGTGACTGGACCTAACGATCAGGGGTCCCTTTACCTTTATAATTGCTGTTATAGGGGGGCACAGAGAGCCAAGCTGCAAACTGCCTGTTTTGGCTAAAGCCCTCCATTGAATTTTCTTGTGGGTGAATGGCCCCTCATTGGGGGGAGGGAGATACTCCCCACCCCCTGCTTTTGGGACCAAAGGAGAGGTGGGCTGTTGGTTGTTGGGGTTGTGCTAAGCTTTAGCTTGCGCTTCCTCTAGCTCCAAACTTGGAGTTGCCGGGGGGAGAGCAGGACAGTTGTGGGTTTGGACAGCACCTCTACCACCCAAAAAAGTTCTAACCTTTCTCTCTGAAAGACGGAGGGGAAGGCTGTGGTTCCTGTGTGTGGGTTGGGCATTAGAGAACCTGCACAGACAGCCAGACTCAACAGCTTTTGGCAGGGCTATTCCTGGAGTTGGGTTGCGCTTAGGAACCTTCTGAAGCTCACTGCAGCTTGAAGTGGGTGTCTCTGTCCCTCCCCAACCTCAAGCAGGGGAGGGGACATTTGCCTAGGAGTGTGACATTCTTCCTGTATTGGGAAGTTCTTAATGTTTTTTGTTTGATTATGTTTTTATATGTGTTGGAAGCCACCCAGAGTGGTTATGGCAACCCATCTAGATGTTCGGGGTCTTCTTCTTCTTCTTCTTCTTCTTCTTCTTCTTCTTCTTCCCAAGCAGGAGAATAGAGGATGGAGTAGCCCTCACCAGAGGGCTAAAGATCATTCACTACTGAGGATGGGGACATTAGTAGAATTAAGGAAGGCTGTGTATGTGAACCATATCAAAATAGCTATGCCTGCATGTACTCTGCACTTGTCTTAAAAAACAAACAAACCTCCGTGCACTAAGGAAAGGTGAAATACTGCCACCTGTGGAGATTATACAGATTAAGCAAGTTTTCCTAAATTGCTGTGTCAGCTAGCCTCAGGGAGGGGCACTGAATCACACACACACACACACACACACACACACACACCCTGCCACCGCCCTTTCCCTAGAACTGACCGCCGGAAATCCTTTTCAGTTAAATTCTGTGCCCACTACCAGTTTATACACTTGTGCAATGCCGCTGGAAACTACATGTTCTGGGAATAATAGCTCATTTTTTAAAAAATTGCTGGTATATCCTCTTAAGTGTTTCACCCGTGAGATTCCGGGATTTGATTTCGGAGAATGCCTCTGTTCTGTACTCTCCAAGAAGTACAGCTTTTATGTACCCTGTGAGCTTCTTTCCAATATAAAGGTAGTAGCAGAAGGGGCAGAGGCTAGATTCCCCCCTCCCCACAGCACAGAAGCAAGTGTGTGGAGAGGCTCTATTTTGATTTTTCTTCCTGCCTTAGGGAGATGTTCCCTGTGTGCCTCGCAGCATTAGCCTCTGGCAGGGAATAGGTTTGTGTTTGATCCCTGATAGTGTCGCCACCCACACGGTGAGTCACTGGTAATGCCTTAGCTCTTATTTTTAGTCCTGTTGCTGCCATCCGTCTGTAACCATTAGCCAGTAAGAGACGTAAGCATTGCGATAAACATGTTAATCTCTCTCTGCCTCCCCCCCCCCCTTACTTTATCTCCAGATGCAGTTTTCTCTGGGCTCTAATCACTGGCATGGGCATCACAGCACACAGTAATTCAGGGCATTCACAGCAAAGGTGCTGGAGCTCCTCCGAGTCCAATAGTGACATTAATAAAGGGAGAGTGATTTTTCACAGTGAGGCGTAAAGCATTTTCAGACTAGCTTCCACCAAAATAGTACTTGCTGCTTGGAGCCTTGCTGGTTAGTTGATAAGTTGCCCATGGAATTCCACAGCTCTTGTCTGGGTTTCTAATATAGATGATTTCCATAATTTTTCATTTAGGCTCTGATATTGGTGGTTTCCCTAAATTGCTGGTTTTGTCCTTATACCAGGGGTCAGCAAACTTTTTCAGCAGGGGGCCGGTCCTCTGTCCCTCAGACCTTGTGGGGGGCCAGACTATATTTTGAAGGGAAAAAATGAACAAATTCCTATGCCCCACAAATAACCCAGAGATGCATTTTAAGCACATATTCTACTCATGTAAACACACTGATTCCCGGACTGTTCACAGGCTGGATTGAGAAGGCAATTGGGTCAGATCTGACCCCTGGGCTTTAGTTTGCCTACCCATGCCTTATACTAGTACATTTTTTAAAAGTGGGTTTTTGTTTTTTACCATTTGACGGTAGATGATGGGAAGGAAGGAATTCTATATAGTTCTGCATTACTATCAATAATTTATTTTCTATTAGTATTGATAAATTCAGTCATATACACACTCATGCATGTGTAGATTACTGTAGGTAACAGATGGGGCAAGTGAAATATATATACCCTCCTTCTTTTTGACATACTGAAAGTGGGGGCATAGTGTGAGCGAGAAATAGAGAGATTGTGTCATTTCATCATACTATCTAAAAGTTCACAACTGAAAATAGGCAAACAACCTGCGCATGACAGGGTTGGGTTAAGGACCGAGTTTGCTAGCTTGGCAGACAATGGCATGACCAACGCAATCCAGGTTTTTATGCAAGCTAGAGCTGTGTTTCTTGTATTTAATTTAAGGCATGGAAAACCTCCGTTGTGCTTTACCGGATGACATTTGCACTGCGTTTTGTATATGTTTGTTTTTTAAATGCCACAAAGCAGGTCTGGAGAAATGGAGAACTGCAGCAAGGGAAACTCCAGATGCTATAGGCTGCATGGTTTGCAAAAAAGCAATGAATGGCGGCAGCTCCAATCTGAACTGCTAGTGTAGAAGCAACCCTGGATGTGGCCGCCACACCCAAAAGAGCAGAAAAGGAGACAAAACCACCACATGTGGCCGACATGTCTTCTTCCATCAAGACGCCATCAAAGGTGTGGGGGCAAAGTCGCCTACACTGCCATGCTCATGCGCAGAGGAAAGCTCTTTGTACCGCTCCGGAATGGCACCCAGTGAAATGTGGGCATGATTAAGCAGGTGCAAACAGGAACTGAGCAGGAAGAGCAAACAGTATTTTATGCACTACAGTGGTACTTCGGGTTACATACGCTTCAGGTTACAGACGCTTCAGGTTACAGACTCCATTAACCCAGAAATAGTACCTCGGGTTAAGAACTTTGCTTCAGGATGAGAACAGAAATCTTGCTCCGGCAGCATGGCAGCAGCGGGAGGCCCCATTAGCTAAAGTGGTGCTTCAGGTTAAGAACAGACCTCCAGAACAAATTAAGTTCTTAACCTGAGGTACCACTGTATGAGTTTTTGAGGGGGTATTCACTGACTCTGTTCATGTGCTGGTGGGCACAATGGCACCTGTGGGTGTCAGTTTGGCAGCCCCTGTTGAATGTGGGACCTTCTGTGCCCATAGCATATACTCCACAAATGATTATTGCCTTTTCCAATAATCCCCCACCCCCAGAATGTGGCAGGTAAAATATCTCGGGGGGTGGGGGAGTTCAGAGTGGCCTTTCCTTACTACTGAATGTCTCCCTATGCACAAAGTTTAGGAGCAATTATTTTGAGCATATCCTTGGGCAGAGTTAAGGGACTGGGCACTGTATGGCAGAGCTTTATGGTGATATGATGTCCCCCGAGAAGAGTGGAATTGTTTACAGTGCCTTCAGACTATTTCCTGGTTCTTGAGAAGTATGTCTCCTTCCCCACCACCACCTTATTTTATTTGTTTATTCTTCTTTGATGGTGAGCTTGATCTCTGTTGACTGTTTCAGCAATCAGATTCCATTCTTGTTGCTTTTAGGAGATCTTTTTCAGTACTGCTAACTTGGTTGGTCCTAGAGGCCAGCCATCAATCAACAAAGGACATTTACTGTAGTTAAAATATGAATGGAAGAGGGAAGGGTAGTCATATTAAATGAACATGGGTGTGCACTGCGACTCAAAGTATTTTTGTAGGGGAGTTCAGTGGGTTTTAAAGCTACATGACCCCAGGGTGTTGGCTCTTCAGAATTGTTTGGCCATATTCAGCCTTGGAGCTAGGCAGTGGGTAATTAAAAGTCTTCACACACTTAAGTTTACCTCCTGCCAATTAACATTCTTTCCCAGCATCCCGCCTCATGCTCCCCTTGCTTCCTGCTTCATTGTGGCCTTTCTTGCTTTCATTGACAAGCTTCTGCTTCAAACTTTCTGTGCAACACAAAGCCACTGTTGGCTTTGAAAAGATCTGTAGGGTGTGTGTTGGTAAATCTTCCCTAGTTATTGCAAGAAGAAAAAGGGTAAATCCTCAATTGCCCTTCACGCTCCTCCTTCATTATTCTCTGATGTTTCCCTGTGACTGGGCAGCCACTCTGAAGACTTGAGGTTTTTCAAGGGCATCTAATTAATTGTAGAGCAGTTTTTCCTAACTTTTCAGGTGTTTTAATAAATTGGATCCAATTCCTTGTCTAGCCTTATTTTCATTTCAATAAATTACTATTATTATTATTATTATTATTATTATTACTATTACAGTACTGTTATTAAGGCTTTTTCTTTTTCAGCAAGGCATTTGACAAGGTGCCCCATGATATTCTTGTAAAGAAGCTGGTAAAATGCGGTCTTGATTATGCTACCACTCAGTGGATTTGTAACTGGCTGACTGACCGAACCCAAAGGGTGCTCATGAATGGTTCCTCTTCATCCTGGAGAAGAGTGACTAGTGGGGTGCCACAGGGTTCTGTCTTGGGCCCGGTCTTATTCAACATCTTTATCAACGACTTGGATGATGGACTCAAGGGCATCCTGATCAAATTTGCAGATGACACCAAACTGGGAGGGGTGGCTAACACCCCAGAGGACAGGATCACACTTCAAAACGACCTTGACAGATTAGAGAACTGGGCCAAAACAAACAAGATGAATTTTAACAGGGAGAAATGTAAAGTATTGCACTTGGGCAAAAAAAATGAGAGGCACAAATACAAGATGGGTGACACCTGGCTTGAGAGCAGTACATGTGGAAAGGATCTAGGAGTCTTGGTTGACCACAAACTTGACATGAGCCAACAGTGTGACGCGGCAGCTAAAAAAGCCAATGCAATTCTGGGCCTCATCAATAGGAGTATAGCATCTAGATCAAGGGAAGTAATAGTGCCACTGTATTCTGCTCTGGTCAGACCTCACCTGGAGTACTGTGTCCAGTTCTGGGCACCATAGTTCAAGAAGGACACTGACAAACTGGAACGTGTCCAGAGGAGGGCAACCAAAATGGTCAAAGGCCTGGAAACGATGCCTTATGAGGAACGGCTAAGGGAGCTGGGCATGTTTAGCCTGGAGAAGAGGAGGTTAAGGGGTGATATGATAGCCATGTTCAAATATATAAAAGGATGTCACATAGAGGAGGGAGAAAGGTTGTTTTCTGCTGCTCCAGAGAAGCGGACACGGAGCAGTGGATCCAAACTACAAGAAAGAAGATTCCACCTAAACATTAGGAAGAACTTCCTGACAGTAAGAGCTGTTTGACAGCGGAATTTGCTGCCAAGGAGTGTGGTGGAGTCTCCTTCTTTGAAGGTCTTTAAGCAGAGGCTTGACAACCATATGTCAGGAGTGCTCTGATGGTGTTTCCTGCTTGGCAGGGGGTTGGACTCGATGGCCCTTGTGGTCTCTTCCAATTCTATGATTCTATGATTCTTCTTGCCAGAGCTCACCAGAGCTCCGAAGCCTCTCAGGTTTGCGCCATTCCTAGAGAGAAGTTCATGGTGAGATATGGCACCTCTTTTTCTAGAAAAACAGCTCTTGTTGTTGTTATTCTTATAAAAATTTGTATGCTGCCCTATATCCATAGATCTCAGGGTGGTTCACAACATTAAGAATTGCAATATAAAGAACAAAAAATGCATAATAAAAACAGAAGCAAAGACAACCCAATAACCCCTGCTTCCACAACACATTTTTGAAGGGCATTAGATGTCAAATCAGCCAAAAAGCCTGGTTAATTATATGTAGTGTTACCATTTTTTCAGTAAGTACATTTGTCATCCTTTATCTGCCTGTTCTCATCTGAAGGATAGCAGCAAGCTTACTCATTAGCATAACGTGGCAAGCCTTCCCACACCGTTCTTCCACAGATGGTTTAATGTTGTTCTTCCAATTCTTGGCTATAATTATTTTGGCAGCTATTAACCAAAACAAATTCAGTCTCTCTCTCTCAGTTGCATACTTATCTCCATTTAGGAGGACATGTGGTACAAACAGAACTCTGTCTTTGTTTTGTCTTTACCACCTCCTTTTATAACCCCATATCTCCAACCACTACCACAAACATTTTTTATTTTTTTAAAAAGTGGGTTTTCAGTGCCTTATTTATCCATCCACAAGTGGTACTGTTTGCATATTTTTATTTTTTTTTAAGTGTTACAGGCATATAATATCACTAGGGAGCATCTTATCCAAATGTTCTTTATTTGTAACATTTAAGGAAGTTGTTAGACTTGTTTTTACAAATACAGTGTTCCTGTATTAAAATATTAGTTCGCAGATTCTGTTTCCTTCTGTATTTATCATTTGGGTGTAACTTTTTCCAATGAGATGTATGTGTCTTCTTAAAACCCAGTAAAAACATACAGATTTGCATGTATCTTTTTTTTTTGCCACCAGGTATATTGTTGGGACGTGGGTGGCACTGTGGTCTAAAACCACAGAGCCTAGGGCTTGCTGATCAGAAGGTCGGCGGTTCGAATCCCTTTGATGGGGTGAGCCCCCGTTGCTCGGTCCCTGCTCCTGCCAACCTAGCAGTTCGAAAGCATGTCAAAGTGCAGTAGATAAATAGGTACCGCTCCGGCGGGAAGGTAAATACCGTTTCCCTGCGCTGCTCTGGTTTGCCAGAAGCGGCTTAGTCATACTGGCCACATGACCCGGAAGCTGTACGCCAGCTCCCTTGGCCGGTAAAGCGAGATGAGCGCCGCAACCCCAGAGTCGGCCGCGACTGGACCTAACGGTCAGGGGTCCCTTTACCTTTATATTTGTGGGTACTGGAAAACAAAAGATTGTTTGCTTCTGTTCCTCACCTTGTTACATGTTTGCAATTCCCCCTTCAATCTTGTTGATTTAGTTGCTTACATTTTTTGGCTACAGAATAATCTCTCTGATAATTGACTGACACAGTCAGTGCCAATTCCTTTTGATAGTTGTCTCATAGGTTTATAATAATCATCTTTTTTATTATTGTTTGTGAATTCATGTTTTGATCTCTTTCTACCATGACCTGAGCTTTTAAATGCAGGAATATCTTGCTGTTTTGTAACCCAACGAAAACACATAGTCTCTGTTTCCTAACTATGACACATTGCAGTTAGGATTTTCAGGGTGATAATGTTTTGTAATATTTTGCATTGCCAAATCGTCTTCTAAAACCTTCTGCTGTGTAGCACTCATTTTTAGCTGTGAAGGCTTATTTTTTTCTAAATGAAATGACTGATCAGAGACCGAATTAGTTTTAACTTCTGCCATGGCATTCTTATTACCATAGTTGGGAAAAAAGTATAGACATTTTGGCAGCACATTCATTTTTTGCACCACTGTAGCCTTTTCCCCATCCATTATATTTTTAGCTTCTTCAACTATGCATTTAAATCACATCTTACCAGTGTTTCTCTATCGCCTTTAAGAAGATTATCCTTACATACTGCAAACTATCCAGTTTTCCTTACCTTCTGCATAGCACTATTATTCCATCCTTTTTGCTGAAATCCTGGGCATGAAAGCCACACTGAAAACACTGGGAGTTGCTTAGGAGGCATCTTTGGAAAAAGAGGGTTAGGCCCTATGGAAACTCTGCTCTAAATGAAGAACCCACAGGAGACCAAAAACAGCCTGAAGAGGAATATTTCAGAGATTCCCCACCTGGGCTTCCTAAGGATGTCATTCCAAGGCCTGCCTAGATCCTATATTCCAGGGGTGGCCAACTCTCAAGAGACTGCAGTCTACTTTCAGAATTAAAAACTGGCAGTGATTGACCCCCCATTTTTGGGTTCAGCTCACAGTCGTTGAGCTTTTTTTTAGGGATTGGAAAAAAACACTTTTGGGGGGGGGGGTGAAGGCAAGGGACAAAGGGATAAAGCCACTCATGAAAAGATCACTATGGATCAATACAGCAGCTCAGAGAAAGCTCCTTCTTCCCTTCCAAAGATCATACAACAATGGAGGGTGGGGTGTGGGGGGTCTGGCAGGAGTCAGTTTTAGCGACGCTAAGGAAAAGGAGCCAGAGATCAACCGTGATCTACCAAAACCTCGTGGGGATCTACCAGTAGATCGCTATTGACCTGTTGGACACTCCTGCATCAAGCATAAATGGATCCGTGGACCCAATGCGAAACACAGAGTCACAGAAGGTGTACCTGTTAGCTGCCAGAGTGTTCTATTGTCAGGGGTCTAACATGGGAGAAAATCCAGCTGTGAGAAATTCCCCAAGTGTGGACCAGATAGAGGTGGTAGAGCCTGGAGTAACTATATGTCTCTCAGTCTCTTCTGGACCTTTTCTGGATGAACATCTCCTTAGCTGTCTCGTTCCTGCTCTGGAACTCCCTGGTTAAGCCCCAGATCTTCCTAGCTCGGCTCCTTTTTGAGTTCCGGCTCCAGCCTACCTACCCGCTGCTAGTCAGGGACATTAGGGTTGCAGCCTTATCTGTATGCATTCATAACCAAAGCCTGAGCTGTTGACTTTAGACCCAGCTGTATTTCCAAATGCAATGACCTCATGGTCCACTTTTTGTCCTTGAAACTGTGTCGTCTTAATCTACATCCAGTGTTTGAAACTCCCCTTGTTCTAGGTGTGAGCAGTTTGAGCTCTGGGCGCAGTAGTACGCCTAAGATTTCAGATTAAAACTGCAGAGTGGAAGGAAAGGAGGACCTTTTTCTGCCTCCCCACTTCCAGCTACTCTCTGAAGACTGGAGAAGAGACCCTCTTAAAGATATTAGGGGGGTAGGCAGGGGAAGGACCAGACCCATTTGAAAAATGAACATAATATTTTAGCTGTAGTACATTCATTTTCAGGCTTGTATTCTTGTTATAAAAAAGCATGCCTAGACATTCTGTTGTTGTACCCATAACCAAGGTTTAATGTGCCATTTAGCTCCTAGCTTTCATATCTCAGTTTCTAACACTGTCTGTGTCACCCACACAGAGCACTAATTTCATAGTTTAGAGCACTTGCATATGGAAATGGAGAAGGTAGTTTAGGCATAAACAAATTGTGGGTTGCCTGTACCGGTGCAAGTTGGCAACTTAGTAGAGTTAGAAATAGGGAATCTGAAAAGAAAATGTGTTGCCCAGGTGTTGGCAATATGATCGTGAATGTAGAATCATATGAAATCTTCTTAAAAAATGGATTTCCTTGACATTTGTTTTCCCTGCAAATGGTGATAATTGTTGGGTTGAAGAGAGTGAAATCATTAGAATACTGCCACCGCCAAGTGTAAATTCCTGTGGGCATTACAACTTCCCACATGGACTTGGTGCACAATTGCAAATTGTGGATGCATAGTAGACCGACATATATACAGGGTCTTTCTTTGGAGGCATTCGTTTGTGTGTGTCTGGATTGTCAATCAATTTTCACAAGTTATGTCGGTCATGTTATATTGTTCATAGGCCATTTGCTAGAAAACTCTCTCTCCCAACGCAGTTTCAGATAAACATTACCATGAATTTGACATTTGGCCATGAAACGTTAGCTGTTTATATAGATATTGCTGTAGATGCATACTTTAAGAGAATATAATTGCCTGTGTTACAGATGAATTCTTGAGGTAGCAAAACTGTTGTGTTGGTCACATCTTTTAAAACAAAATAAAAAACATTAAACTACCTGTGGCACGCTTCTTGATTATTTTTGTAGGGAAGATCTATCCAGTTAACACACAAGTAGTTTAATGTTCATTGGAGTTCAAGTAATCTTAACACCCAGTGTGTTATGTAAAGTTTAGTTCTGAAGGGTGAAATTGCTTTCTGGTTCTGTAGATAATTATCATGTTTTTGCTGCTGCTGCTGCTGCTGCTGTGGTATGGAGGTCTGAAACTGAATAATTTGTTTTAAGTGCATTATTTTACTAAGCTTGTACCATGCCCTGGGATCAATTTTTGATGAAGGGTGGGCTCAAAATTCTTTCAAATAAACAAATACCACTGTCTTTGCCTGGGTGGGTGCAGTTGCAGGGCACACAGAGTCTCTCTCTCTCTCTCTCTCACACACACACACACCCCCAGCCATATTACAGTTGGGTGGAGGACCTGACCTGACCTGTGAGATGCTCTCATTATAATCTCTGCTGTGCTGTTCTTGCTGCATATTGCAGAATCGGACAGAATGCAACTGAAACAAATCTCCCTTTGGTATGTGTGTCCCTAGGTGGGACCCATTTTTGCCTCTGTTCCTTCCATCAGCAACAGAAATGCTACTAGTGTGTTAATGAGGAGCAGGGTGCTTTGGTTTCTCAGGGGGAGCCGACGAGTTGCAGACTCCAAGAGGTTGGTAGCAAGTGGGTTGTAGGTTAAGAAGTTCAAGAGAGCAGGTCATAATCCATTTTGCTGTTTTTAAACTGTTGAGTCTGCTGGATCACTCTTCAACACGGCGAGGCGTGGAAAGCAGTTGTTGTCAGGCAACTTGCTCTGTAGGTGCCATTGTTTCCAGCTCTCTCTTTTTTCCTCTCCCACCTACCCCTGCATTTTCTGAAATGCTTCAGAAAGGTGCTGCATCTTTGTTTCTGAAGAGCTCTTTAATCCCATCCATCCTTCAAATGAATGTGTAATTGCACTGCCTTTTCTTAAGGGCAGGGTAAAATGGTTCCTTTCTTTGAAAGCATGTGGAGGAAACAACAAACATGAATTTGAGCTGTGGGTTAGTCAGGTGGGAAGAGAGGGGCCTGGAAGCAGCTAGTCTCACCGGGTCACCTGCATCAAATGCGAGAATCGGCTCTGAGCAGGGAAACTGTACAAATGGAAGTACTAATAAAGTCGCTGCCCTAATAGGGATTATTTTCTTTATGGGCCAACATAGTTAGCTTTTAATTTTCGCGTGACCAATAATGCCAACTTTAGTCATAAAGCAGCAGGATTCTAAAGCTCAGGAAGAGGATTTCATGCTTTCCCTCTTATTGCAAGATGAAGCTGCCCAGTTTGGCTTATGTTGACTTTCTTTTTTCAAACCTAGCACAACTCCTAAAATTATTCTCTACCTTTGTTGTTGTTGTTGTTATCACACACACACACACAGGTTTCTCTTATTCTTTTTCTACCTACCAAGACATTTGTATGTTTTGCCTAAAGATGGAGACAAACCAGGATAACCAGGGTTATATATTAAGTATGGAGAACGAGCCGTTGTTATGCTCCTTCTTCCCAGCACCCATAGGTGCAAACTCAAACCTGTTCAGCACTTAATGGAGTCCCTCATTTGAACATTTGCTCTGTCCCATCCCTTCCCATTCCATCCTAAAGTCTGTGATCAGCGGCAGACACTACGACTTCACCATCAGCCAACCTTTTCTCTCTCCCACCACCCTCTTTACCATCTATCCCGGTGAGGAGTTCTGGAGAACGTGAAGAAACTCCCCACACTATTTTGTGACATTTATTTGGTTGGCCTAATAAATATATCACCCTAATATGGACGTGCAAGAATTGTTTCCTTTTGTCTCTCAGGCTGCAAATGGTTGGTGGCAGATGGGCTAGGAGAAATATTTCCCCCCCTTTTTTCTGTGGGTGAGGCCTAGGAAATCCTGTTTGCCTCATCCTTTTCCCCAATGTTTATCCCGCACATAATCTGTTTATGTGGAACTGTGCGGGCCTTGAAATGAGCAGACTTTGAGAAACATCAGGTAGAATTAGTCGCTGTAGCCAGAACTAGAGAGAAGCTGCATGTAGGAATATTTACCTTTGCTTTTCCCCCCTCTTCCAGAAGAGGATTGGAGAAATTTTTGGAGGGTAAGGCTTTCAATGACCACTAGTCATGATGCGTTTTGCTTTGTATGTGAAAAGCCCCAGGTCCAAACCTTGGCATTTCCATGTAGGGCAGGGAAAGATTCAGGGTTTGGCTGAAACCTTGGAGAGCCACTGCCAGTCTGTGCAGACAGTATTGAGCTAGATGGACCAATGAGTCCCAAGTGGTAGATGTTTCTTAAGTCCCTACAAGTTTCCGTACTTTCTTCTTCAAAGGCTGCAGCACAGGGTGGGAAGTCTTGAGCAGAGAAAAATGGGAGGAATATATAGTCTCTTTGTGTAAAGGTTGTGTGTGTGTCAGTCCATGGGGGCCAGTGTGGCTGCCAGTACCTCCTGTGGTGTCTGCAAAAGGTCTCAGTAATTGTCCCCTGAAAAATACAAAACAGATTAAAATTACCTCAACTTCCTAAGCAACTGGGTAGACTTGTCTAAACAAAGGTGTTTTTGGCGTTTTTAGTGTTGGTGCTGACTTTTAAAGCTCTAAACGGCCTCAGCCCAGTATACCTGAAGGAGCATCTCCACCCCCATCATTCCGCCCAGACACTGAGGTCCAGCTCCAAGGGCCTTCTGGCAGTTCCCTCACTGTGAGAAATGAGGTTACAGGGAACCAGGCAGAGGGCCTTCTCGGTAGTGGCGCCCACCCAGTGGAACACGCTTCCATCAGATGTCAAGGAAATAAATAACTATCTGACTTTTAGAAGACATCTGAAGGCAGCCTTGTTTAGGGAAGTTTTTAATGTAATGTTTTATCGTGTTTTTAGTATTCTGTTGGGAGTCACCCAGAGTGGCTGGGGAGGCCTGGCCAGATGGGCGGGGTATAATTATTTATTTATTTATTTATTTATTTATTTATTTATTTTTGTTATAGCAGGTGCCAAAAAGAGTACAGTGAAGGCTCCTGCTTGATATCAATAAGCAGAGAGTTCCAAAGTGTAGGTGCTGCCACACTGAACAACCCAAGTTCTTAGAAATGCAACATGTTCTCATGTTGCTCCCGAGGAGAAGTGAAATAATATTGATTGGTGGACTTTAATTAAATGGCTTATAGATTTCTCAGACAAAATGCTTTCCAAAATGGTGTACCAAATGTCTGATGCAATGAGCTACTTATACTCTGAAGGCTACTGTAGGTATCCTTTGAGCTGGTGGACTGGAGGCTGGGTTTATATAATGGGGCAAAACTAAAATCTGTCATGGATGGTTTAGCAGAGATTCCTGCATTGCAGGAAGTTTGGCTAGATGACCTTTGGGTGACTTCCAGCTAAATCGTAATGTTGCCCCTTAGTGGTCAATAAAAGTGTGTAACTGAGAGCTCCTGTAGGGTTATTTGTTCAGATTTGGACAGGAGCTGGACAAGACATTTATGTGAAGATAAAGAAGTGTGATAACGTTGGATGTGGTTTGGGAACAGACCCAAAACCGGAACTTGCAAGCAGCTCCTCATGTTGCAATTTTAAAAGCTTTCGTGCGTGTCCTCAAGTCACACCCTCCCCTGAAATTATGTACAGATGTAATGTGAGAACACAAATTATCGGAAAAGATAAGACCCACGAACAGAGTTGTTTTCAGACTCTCCCTATTCACGAGTTTTCTCTTTGAGCTTGTTTGTACATGTTGCTCCTCCGTTAGCCTGCTTTTCTTTGCCGCAGATGTGACTTGCGTGTGTTTGAAATGTAAGACGAGCCCTCATGTGTAGGGACAAAAGTGTGGCCGTGAAACAGGAGTGCCGGCCAGTGTGATCTATAAAAGTGGTCCAAGAGAAAAATGTACTCAGAAGTTAGCCCCACCGAGTTCAAAGGCAGCGACTCCTAGGTAGGCGCTTATTGGACGGCAGCCTTAGCAAAGAGAGTCTTGCAACAGTGATAAACATTTGCAGTCTTTGCTATTGTAGACGTAAAGATGGAAATATTAATTATTATCAGCAGTGGAAGAATGGTTGCTAAAATTAATGGACCTAGCTGAGATGGCAAAATTGACATGTTTAATTAGAGTAAGGTCATTGTTAACATTTACTAAAGATTGGAAACCTCTCATAGACTCTGGCGTGAAAAAGAAAATGAAACAATGATATATGGATTTGGGGATTGAAGCTAATGTTGGTTTATACAAGGTGGTTTTGTTGGGTATTACTATTGGGGTGGATGAAGTTTCTATATGCAGTGGTACCTCGGGTTAAGTACTTAATTCGTTCCAGAGGTCCGTTCTTAACCTGAAACTGTTCTTAACCTGAAGCACCACTTTAGCTAATGGGGCCTCCTGCTGCTGCCACGCCGCCGGAGCACGATTTCTGTTCACATCCTGAAGCAAAGTTCTTAACCTGAGGTACTATTTCTGGGTTAGCAGAGTCTGTAACCTGAAGCGTATGTAACCTGAAGCATATGTAACCCGAGGTACCACTGTAGTGGATATATGAAAAATCGGAAGTTGTTTAATTTCTGTATTTTATCTTTTCTGTTCTCTTCAGTTATGTTCTATCTATCTCTTATCGTTTTCTCTCTTCCCCTTTTCTCTTCTCTTCTCCTCTCTTCTCTTCCTTTCCTTTCCCTCTGTGTTTTTATTTTATTTAATGTTGGATAAAAAAAGATATTTGGTATTGAGTTTTGTATCTCTCTTTATAAACACTAAGAAAATATACCAAAAATAAATTTAAAAAACCATTTGCAGTCTTTGCCTATTATTTGTGTAGGAGAGCCTAGATCTAGTGTCTCTCTTCAGAGAATACCTAGCCGGTGTTGGTTAACTCCTGATGCACCCATAAGGAGGAGTGCCATGGGGTTTTCTCCTCCCCCTTCCACAGGCAAGCTAATACAAATCTGCCTTTAGCAACAGATGTGTAATCACTAAGATCTGGTGACGTGTGTTCTGTGTTCCTGAGGCAGATGCGGCAGAGAAGTTTTAAGCAGAGATTAAACTGCATTGCTATTGGAGGAGCCAAGTCATCTGACAGGAGTGTATTGCATTTCAGCCCCCTGCTGCAAAGCTAGTGTGTTTTTTTGGCTGCCATCTGGCACTTCCGTCCTTTTCGCAGTGGCAGCAAAGGGGCAGGTTCTAGAATTCTGTGATCGGCTAGTAGGCTCTTAATTGCTTTGGGATATGGCAGGGTAGTATTTAAGCAAAACGGACACTTCCCAAACCGTTAAGCGATTTCCATCAACGCAGGGGTCCACAAATTTTGGCTGGGCTTGGTAGCCTGGTAGTGTTTGTAGCAGTTGGTGCAGCGAATGCAATCTCTTTCATACCTGTGGCTGGATAGTGGGGATGGGAGAGGTTGTCTGGCTCATTCCTGCCTGCAATAAGATTCATTTCGGACCAGCTTTCTGTTGATGTGCTTGACATTTTTATATGTCCCACCCCCCAGCTTGTATATCACCTTGTGATATTTTATATGAAAGTGCACCTGATCAATATTTAAATAAAAATAAATACACTGCTGTTCTATCAAGATTTCCTCTATCTCTGTGGATTTGACTTTCTTTAAGCTTCTGCTGAGGTAGAATATATATATATATGTATATACACACACGCATTTGTGTGTGTGTATCACAGTGGGATTTTATGAGGTTCACACAATTGTTCCTGTGGGAGTGCAGAGTTGGGCTTTCCAGGTTTGCCTCCCCCCCCCCCCCACCTAGATGATGTCTTTGTACTTAATGGGCAGCATCTAAGTTACTTGCTCTGTCAGCACACAAGGTCTCCCCTCCCTATGCCCAACCCACATAGACTCCAAAGGGTTGGGGAAACCCCACAGAACAGATTTAGGGGGCAGAAGGAGAAGAGGGGAGAAAGTTCTGTTGCGGAAGCAGAAATCCTTGCACAGATTGAACAAGTTGGCTGGATACTGCCCAGTACCTTCACATAATCGCACCTGATCCTCCTTTTGTGATACTGGTTTGCTTCTGTTCATTTTGCATGCAGGCATTGTCCACTGCCTGCCCCGATTTCTCTCTACCACTAAACCTTTCCTTGTGTACAGCTGTTCCACAGTCATCTCTTTGCACCATATGAAAGTTGCTATGCTTTGGTAACAAGGCTCCTGCCACTTCCTCTTGTACAGAAAGTTACACCAAGCACTTACTTACAAATCCTGGGGCCACAGTGTGCCTTTTAAAAGTACTCATTATCCTAGGTGTCTTGGAGCTGCAGCTGGAGTGTTAACTTAATTGCATATAGTGCTGAAGTGCAAACTGTACTCTTAGGAAATTTGTTTCTGTCGCTGTTCAGGAACAGATCAGTAGCATGAAGTTAATGCAGCCCTACAAATAAGTTTGCAAAAGGCAAGGAGCTCATGGGATGGGTCATCAGCTGCCCATTCCCATATTAGTTGTTTGTGGTATGTCAACTGCTTGAAAATGAAAATGACAAAAACCACCACAACCCAAACACCAGACTTTGCACCTGCATATCTGGAAGCAATTCTGACTTGCTACCATAAGCAATCTATCAAGGAGCCATTTATGTGATTGGGCTAGTTAGTTCCTTGGGTATTATTGATATCCATATGGCTTCCTTAACTTATGAACATGCACTTAACTATGTCTGAGTAGATTCCAAGAGAAGCAACAACATGAGAAACAGGTAAAGATAAAAAGATAAAAGACCCTTGGACGTTTAAGTCCAGTTGAATTTGACTATGGGATGTGGAGCTCATCTCCACTTTCAGGCCGAGGGAGCTGGTGTTTGTCCGCAGACAACTTTCCGGGTCATATGGCCAGCATGACTAAACCGCTTCTGGCACAACAGGACACCGTGATGAAAGCCAGAGCGCACGAAAATGCTGTTTACTTTCCTGCTGCAGCGGTACCTATTTACTTGCGCTGGTATGCTTTTGAACTGCTTTGTTGGCTGGAGCTGGGACAAAGCAACAGGAGCTCACCCCATCGCGCAGATTCGAACTGCCAACCTTACGGTCGATGAGCCCAAGAGGCTCAGTGGTTTAGACCACAGCACCACCCACATCCCATTATGAGAACCAATCCTTATAAGAAATTTCTAGTTCTCAGATATAAGTCCCACTGAGTTCCTCTTAGGACATTGCATATAGGATTGCAGACTTAGTGTGTCACAGGTTGTTCCTAAGGTCAAAGGGCTGTTAGCATGGTCAAGTCTAGTAGCTAGTGGATGATGGTGTCCACACTGGGAAAAGCAAAGGCTGCAGCGATATGGATGAGACCTGGATGTACATTCTTCAATTTTTCATCACAAGAAGACTGATAACTTTGTGTGAATATTGCTTAGGACTGAATATGCATGTTAGCAATAGGAGATCCATTCTACAGCTGGGCGCTCCACTGCTATATATCTTTAAATGGTCTTCTTTTCTACCTTGGTCCTTACCTCTCTTGTTTTCATCCTTCTGAAAGACAGATTTCTGAGGTCTTAGGAAGCAAACTTTTCTCGGCATCTGCCATCCGTGGCTTGGGTGAAACAAAGAATTTGCTGTGGGCTGACGGCTAATGCGCCTCCTGCTGCTGACTCACTCTTTGTTGTGGAGGGCATTGTGTGGGCCTTGGGCTGGCTGGGAGAGGAGCAGCTAGCATGCCACAGGCTAGAATAGTTGGTTCACAACTTCCTTGTTGAGTGGCAGCAGTGCTAATCTAGGCCAGCAAAGGGATTCGGGGGCTGAGTGACTCATCATAGGAACTTGCGTCTTTTGCTGTTGCAGCAAAGAGTGGCCTGCTTTATTTGGTTCCTGCTGGCAGTTGTTAGCTGCAAGGGACTCCTGAACCAAAGGGGAGCTCTTTTTAGTACTTCCGCTTGGTCGCAAAGATAATGCCATCTTCATTCCATTCCTTTATCACTGGCAAGGCAAGCCAACTGTGGAAATAGGACGACTTGAGGTCACCCCATGTTCCATAAGTGGAGATGGCTTCTTCCATTCCTGGTATGGGTCTCAGGCAATGCACTTAAAAATCAGGCTGTTGTTAGCAATGGCCTCAAAAATTGTCGCATTCAGTGAACTCTGGAGTTGGTGGGGCATGGGCTGAACATAGCCAAGTTGTTTTGTACTGTTAAGCCACTGGTTATGACCAGCGGTGACTCTCCCAAGTTTTTGGTTTCAACTCCCTTTGCCAGCTATGCTATTTGGAGAGCCTACTAGGATATTGGAATGATTTTGCTTGGGGCCTTGTGTGTGCAGAAGGGATGGCCTCTGGTCTGAACATAGCTGCTAGATTACTCGTGTGTGTTACTCATGTGTAGGGCAGTCATGTATCAGAGCAGAAATGGTGTCCGTCCCTCCCCTGATGTCATACTTTCCTAACCCCCTAACCCTCACAAGTGAGGATGTCCACAAAGAGCCACCTGTGCATGTGCAGCTGCTTGTACATACAGGTTTCCATGCAGGTGCCAGAGGCAGGGTTAGCCCAGGTATGTGGACATGAGTAATGTGTGAATAGGACTACTGTAACTTTGCATTTTCCTCAGTACCCTGAGTCTCTGTATGACCCAAAAGACAGAGTGGAACTAAGAGGGCCTTGAGCTCAGCGCAGTGCATGTGCAGCCAGGTGAGAGAATATGCAGCCCCCAGCACGTTTTAGGAAGAAAGCAAAGGCTGTGATATAAAAGCTGGGAAATGCAAATATATAAGCAGCACCCAGGCAGAAATAAGGTATCATCTACCCAAAGCTGAACTGCCTAGAGATGCAAACCAAGCACCACCTCTGGTGTACGTTCAGCTAAGGGCTCCTGAAGGTTCAAAAGATTCAAGTTGTTTGCCTCTGAGAGAGCCAAATGGGGGCTAAGCATTTTGTAATAATCGGGCTATGGAAGGCCTGCGCTGAAATAATTATTATACTTGATTCTTAAGCAGAAGTGAGATTTACCTCCTGATTGTGTATGCATTTTGTAGTTAGTACCTCAGAGCTACGTGAAAACTGAATGTTTCAAGATACAGGTTTGGCCTTTATCTCAGCTTTTTTTCTTCTGAGTAACGGTTGGGAATAATGGGGCTTGCTTCCCTACCTTGATTGGAATTTTCTGAAATGTGAAACGAGCACCTCCCCATTTGTCCTTCTGTGGCTTTCCTCCTGATAATTCTCCTTTGGCTGTACGTGGCTGTTTCCTGGGCCCACTGCGTTTATTTATTTCTTACACTGCTGCTGACCTTAAAGGTGAGGTCCAGCCTAGTGTTCATCCCCATGAATTGTATGTAGAGTCCAATAATAACTATTAGATGATTAGGTAGGTGTTTGGAGAAGGGAGGCAGGATGGGATCCTGTGCAGCCTCTTTAAAGTTTTCTCTGCTCTGCCTATATTCTGCCTCAAGAAGAATTTGACTAGAAAATGGTGCTTTGTATTACAGTTGCCCCAAGCAGTAATGAAAACCCTCGTTTGCCATCACTCTGAAGAGATCCATTGGGACATTTATGAATGAACTTCTGGCTGGGTGGGGGTGGGAGGGCAAGGCTCTCTCTATGAATGCATGCAAGGGCCTTTGTTGTGTGGTGTGTCATGGCAGGAAGGTCATGGTACTGCCAGTGCACCTGACCAAAAATCTCTTCCCCTCTCAAGTCATTTGAGCTTGGCCTCATTTTGTGTGAGATTGATCACTTCTTATTGTGACTTTCTATTTTTAACTCAGTTCACCCTTAGGGAAGTAGGAGGTGGCCAAGATGGATGGTTTTTACTTGTCCTTTTTCTCCAGCCATACTTGTGTTCTTCTCTTCTCCTCCACATGACAGCTGATTAGGCACACTGACCTTTTTCATCATATCTCTTTATTTGTGTTACATAAATGTTCCTAGTTGACAGCTCTGAGGTCACCCGGGGTTTGCAGATGGCCACTGATTTTGTGTGTCTGTCTGAAAATATTCTGCCCCAGGCTTCCTCCCACCCCGTTAAAAGAAAAAAGAAAAAGCTCTCTAAGGAACTGCAGCTAGAATGAGGACTTCAGAGTTGGGATTTGGTGCTGCTGCAAACCACCTTCACCAAAACTTTCACAAATCTATATTGCTATTCAAAATACATAATTAAATAGACAGTTAATTTAGTGTCCAAATCCTTATTTTATATGAAGCTTTATATTACTACAGGTCATAGCATAAAGCCTGAATGATGCATGTGTTTAGAGTTATGAAAATGAGCCCCTGTGAGACTTGGGTGCTCCCTCTTCCCTTTCTTCTCTAAGGAGGAGATTGAATGCTTTTATCTCCTTTTAATTTAAACATAGTTTAGCATGTTGTCTGAACCCTAAACTATGGTTCATCTTAGTATGAATAGTTGGAATAAGCCACCTTCATAATTTATGACTTGAAGTTGTCTTGTTTCCATTAACCATAGTTAAGATTAACTACAGTTTGTCCGGGGATGGGCTTGCACATTGGTATGCATTTATTTTATTTATTGTTTACTAGCACAAAGTGCCTGGTATGGCCTGGTAGTTTTAAGAAACCAGAAAATATCGAGGTTTTTAAATGGATTGTGTAAGTTGTGAGTTTTAGGGCTGTGCGCAAACACCCACACATCAACCCAGAGCTCTGCCCTGACCCAAGAATCCCCTGGCCTGGCCCCAAATCAATTTGTGTGTGTGTGGAGAGAGCTAATGTTTAATTAGGTTTCATTTGGTCCGCCATCTTGATTCCACAAAGACCTCATCCTCCACCTTGGGAACCCTCAAGCTGAGTTTGGAGATGATACCTTGAGAGGTGGTCAAATGTACTGAGAACACGTGGACAAGCAGACAATGTACCGTTCACAACAAAAATATAAAGAGGAATTCAAAGTTGCATGAATGCTCTGTTAGCACAAGAGTTTAATGCACTTTACCTGCGTTGTCATAGGAATATGACTGTTGTGAGAATTCAGACCTGGGTGGCCGCATGCCTTATTTCTGACAAGAAGAAACAAGGTGTGCTCACTTCCATCCTGTTCAAACCTCTCTACAGCTGCCCTGCCCCACTGCAAGGGCTGAAAAAGCTTACCAAAGGGCAAGAGGAGGCAGCAGGTGTTACCCAGCCCCAGTGAGGTGTGTGTTTCTGCCTTATATTCTGGGACTTGTAGTTCTGGTCCCTGGTAAAAAGTTCTGGGCCCTTGGTGGAGGAGGCAAAGTGATAGACACACAATGGTTTTGTAAATATAATTGGAATACCTGAAAGACCACGGCCATTTTGAGGCTGTGGTTGTCTCTATCGCTAGGTTGCTGATGCCATCGCCATATTTTACTACAAGTAGGCTATTATCGACAAACTTTGGAGATATTGTCCCAGGAATAAATCCATATTGGTTGATCGCTTTAATGAAAATAAAAGTTTGCTGGTGACAGCATGGGCATGAACTGCCCAGTCCATTGCAGGAGCTGGGATGGAACTCACAGCCCTCCCAATATTCCTTTTGTGGGCAAGTACTTAAAATTTGGGATGCGGGTGGCGCTGTGGGTTAAACCACAGAGCCTAGGACTTGCCAATCAGAAGGTTGGCGGTTCGAATCCCCGTGATGGGGTGAGCTCCCGTTGCTCAGTCCCTGCTCCTGCCAACCTAGCAGTTTGAAAGCACGTCAAAGTGCAAGTAGATAAATAGGTACCGCTCTGGCGGGAAGGTAAACGGTGTTTCCATGTGCTGCTCTTATTTGCCAGAAGCGGCTTAGTCATGCTGGCCACATGAACTGTACACCGGCTCCCTCAGCCAATAAAGCGAGATGAGAGTCGGTCACGACTGGACCTAATGGTCCGGGGTCCCTTTACCTTTACTTAAAATTTGAAATGCATTGTCTCAAAAGCTGATATGGAAGGGAGCAGCCAAGTGGATTGTTCTGAGTTTGGTTTCAAAGTCTATAACTGCAGGCATTCTGGTGGTCACATGAGCTTTTGGAATAAGCATTTGGATTGATGATCCGTCTGCATTCCAAGTGAGTCAGTGATGGGGATCCCGAAACCATTTTTTCTTTTTGCGCCTGACCTTTTACAGTGCTTGATGGCTGATGCCATGGAGTTCCAGGAGGAGTCCCGCACAACCGGAGCGAGCTTGAATTCTTCGCTTTGTGCTTGTCCGCCTGTTTTGTTGCCCTGGAGACAGAACAGCGTGGAATTCTTTCCCCCTGACCAGAAATAGTTTTCCTGTACCTTGTGACTGGAGTGCTTTCCTTCTTGGTTTGCAGCCAGCTGTGTGTATATGTGTGGGCATGCATTTAGATGAGGTAGGTTTCAGGGAGCATAGAGGTCATAGCTCCTTGTTGTAAGCTGTGCATGTGGGTATCGCTATATTCTACCCTACATCTCTTGCCTCCTGCGTCTCAAGAGGGTGTAAGGTTCCCTGCAGCAATTGCTCTTGATTTACATCGCCTGTGGCATTTCACTGGTTATGTCATGTCTGCTGAGGCTGTGAGCTGGTCAGCTGTCCATCTTGGCTGGCTAGCTGAACAGCACGTGGTAAGTCTCCATCCCTCTCCTGATCAGCTGTTTGCTTCCCTGCATTGTTGCCCTAAGAAACAGGTTCACTGCAAACATAACTCACTCATTGGGCCAACACGATCGCCATCAGCTTATCGGAAATTAGGTTTTCAGCAGTGGACATCATCTGCAGATCTTTGGGTGGTGACAACAGGCGCAACTCTCCTCTAGTGAGAGAAGGGTTTTTTTTTTACAATTGATCATCACTTTCATCAGCAAGTTTCTTAAAAATGGTTGCTGAATCTTGACAGGTGAGCATTGAGAGAGGGTTCAAGGTTACAATAATAAAGTTTTTAGGAGTAGGTGGGTAGAGACTTCTTCATAAAGTGCTTAAAGTCATCCCTTTAGAGTGTGCTGTATTTTCTAGACTTCTCCTTTCATGTGGTTGGCATGTGTTGGCTACTTTTTTAGTCCCCTCACTGTCCAGCTCTCCTTTGGCCCAATATTTTTTATTCAATGAAAACCTTGGAAACTTTCCCTTTTATGGCATTTAAAAAGATAGCTGGGTGTACTATGCAAGTAGGAAATAATAATGCAGAGGACAGATTTATATGCAGGTACATGTTTCACAAAGGTTTATAAATTGGAGCTCTTCATTTCTGTAGTTGTGGAATGCGGTATGTAAATCTTTGTCTATTGTTGTTTTCTTGAGAAGCATATTTCTAGCCCTTATAGTTTGTATGATTAATGACAAATAGAATAGGCAATTAAAACTTTTTTTTTTTTTGTAGGTTGTGGGACTCTTATGGCCTGTTGTTGGCGCATGGTCACTTTTCAGTCCCTAATCCATATATATATTTCTGCAGTCACATACTGAAGCCTTCTGCCCTTCCTGTGAGCCCATGTCTCGCTGTATGAGCAGTTTGCTGGCCAAAATCCAAAGCCAACTGTCTTTCCATAGAAGCAAGTTTGCATTTGTTTGTGCATGCAGGCAAAAAAGGGGGGCCCCAACATTTAACCCCCAGGAGCAGGTTGAAGATGCAGGCCATGCGCAATGAATTAGGAGGCTGAGATGAGGACATCAGATTCTGGGTGGGGAGTGGTATTAATATTTTTGGAACATTCACACAGGCTACTTCCTGCCTCCAGAAAACTAACCCATGAAGAGGGGGAAGTATCCTAGCAGGGTCTTCTCACTGAAGACCTACTTTTGATGGCTTTGTCTTTACATACGGATGGTGGTGTTCAAAAGCATGCCCTGCCCCCCTATTTGTTGTCTGAAGTGGAAGCATCCAGAATTCTACCACCTTGTTCTGTGTGACACATAGATCAGCTCTGCAGCCAAATCTGCAGCCACAGCTACATAATGTGCAGAAAGGCTCTTACACTATATAAAAGATTAATCAGTATTTTTCTTCCACTGTGTTGGAGTGGCAAAGAACTGCATTGCTCTGCTGTGCAGCTGCTGTTCTCATACTTGGTGATCATTGCACTAGATCTTTTGAGGTTCTGCTTGCACAGTTTGCAGCATCTTTTGGGTGCAAGGGAGGAGACCTCTGATACAGAACTTCTGCTCCGTGCTTCTGAAACGCTGCATTTTGATGCAGCTCAAGCATTTTCCCTTCCTCGCCCTGGGATGCTTGCTGTGATCCTTAGGACTAATGCTTAGTTTGGGGAAGAAGTATTACTATAGGAAGAGTTGCAGGGTGATGCGACTTTGTGCTGCAGTGGTAATAGTACTACTACTGAAATATTTTGCTTCTGAACAGTTTTTGAAGGTGCATGAGACCTCCCTGTCTTGTGTGAAATGGAAGGCTTTCCAAAAACCACTAGGCGCAGTTAACACTTTTTTGGTGGTAGGTTTTCTCTTACCCATAACAGCAGCTCTTTCCTGGGGCTGGAGGTCCTCTTGAAACCCCTCTGCAACCCAGCTTGTTGATCATGAGCCCCTGACCTTGATCTCTCTGAGCTGGGAGAGAACAGCAGGCTCAATATTGGTGTAATAAACATGTGTGCATGCTGAGGTTGGAGGCAGTCTCCCTCCTTTACACAAGCAAACAAATCCTGGCATTAACTCTCTACCATTGGCAAGGGGTGAAGCTAACCAAAGTCAGCACCAGCATTGCTTTTTTAAAAAATGCCAGTCTTCCTCGTTGACTTTCAAGCCTTGTTTTCACCTTGCTTGATGATCTTCTCCTTTTTGCTGCTGTTAGAGAAGGGACGTGATCACTGAGTTGACAAATCACTTCTCTGTCTGATCCTTGGTGACTAGAAAGGGCCCTCTGGCATCTTCTCCCTCCCTAACCTCCCCCTCCCCATACACACATCATGTCTGATTTTTCAGGGTTATGGAGAAGCTGCTGCCTCAATGCTTTTTCTTTCTAGTCCAGATGACAACCCTGTTGGAACTGACGTTGCTTTTCTCTTGCGATGAATGTCCTCCTTAGGATATAAAGATAACTGGCAGCACTTCGGTGTCCCCACCTCCAAGTCATTCCACATTACGATTGTGGGTTTAGATTGTCCAGCCTAACGTTCTGTGTATCTGTCCTAGAAACAGGTTAAGGGTGAATTCTTTGGCTTTCGATACTAGACTTGTTATCCTACTCTCTTCTGTAAACCGTTTCCCAATATGTTTTATTCTTAGTCTTAGTTTTGTTCTTTAAATTTGTATACCGCCCTTCATCTGTAGATGTCAAGGCCATTCACAACAAAAAATTACAATATAAAAACACAGAAAGCATAATAAAAACAAAAACAAAGCAACACTCTCCCCTGATATCAAGTTCAGTTCATGTTTTGCACCAAGGAAACTTAGTTCTACACCCAAATTATACAAATCAACAAAAAGCAGGGCTGCCCCACACATGAGACCAGGTGAGGTGACTGCCTCAAGCTGCAGGATCTCCAGGGGCAACAGATCCCGATGTTGATCTCCCCCACACCTTGTTCCTGCTGTCGATCTTTGGCACTCATCCCTTCTTCCCTGGTGGGAAGAAGGACTGCCATTTTGGGGTTTGCCTCAGGTGCCAAAATGTCTTGGACTGACCTTGACAAAATGTTCATTCAGCTGCTTATTCTGAACCCTGAATAATTTGAATTTTAAAGAAAAATTGTGATATGGGAGAGAGAGAGAGAGAATGAATAAAAGGTGCACACATTTATTGAGGGAGTCAAATCATCTCAGTCCAAATGTGTTTTGAGCAATGCACCTTTCCTTCAGAGGAGTATCTTGATATGATTATTAATAGAGGAGATTAGCTGAATATACCTAGACACACATTTAAGTATATATGCCTTAGAAAAGATACTCAGGTATCGTGTATAACTACTGAAAGCCTCACACAATGAAAGAACGGGCCGTCTAAAGCAATTCCTTTCGCATAGAAAAGTACCATGTCATTTACGCGTTAACGCTATCTCTGCCAACCTTCAATATAAATATTGTCAGGGTTGCTTGCCATCCTGGAGGAAGGCATGTTCTGGGAGAGAGAAGGCTGCTCTCAGACATCCGCCACATTCCGTTTGCGGCTGGTCTGTTGGTGTGTCTGTCTGGCTTTTTGTTTAGATCAGAGCGAGGGCCCTGGAGCAAAAGTTGCCAACTAACTCTTTATTTTCTTTTCTCCTGCTCTTAGATCACCAGAAACTGGAACGTGAGGCTCGAATCTGCCGATTATTAAAACACCCAAATATCGGTAAGTAGCATGGGAGAAAAGTCTTCAAATTCTTCAGCTCAACAGGGACAGGAAGCTCGTTGGAATTTTCTCTCCTGCAAATGGTGATCAAGCCATTTTGTGGGGGCCAGAGCCAGGTGGGTAGAGAGCGATAATTTGTGCTGGAGAAACATTTTGGGTAGCCTACCTCAGGGTGAGGGGCAAATACCGTAATTTTCACTCTATAAGACACACCTGACCATAAGATGCACCTAGTTTTTAGAGGAGGAAAGGGGGAAAGCCCTGTTTTTTTTTGGTGGGGGGGGTCAGCCCACAGTTTTGCAGCTTCTTTTGCAAAGGGGAAAAGCCGTGTTTTTGAGGATCAGCTCGCAGCTGTGCGGCTTCTTTTGCAAAGGGGGAAAGTCCCTTCTTTTGAGGATCAGCTCAAAGTTGTTGAGCTTACTTTGCAAAGGGAAAAAATTCTGTTTTTATGGGGTTCAACTCACAGTTCTGCAGCTTCTTTAGGAAAGGAAAGGGAGCCGTTTCTACAGTTTCCAGAAAGATAATCTAATCAGCCAGTCACATGTCGCTGGGGAAAAAACAGCCTCCATCTGCAAAACATTCAACAATGGAGGCCTGGGCAAGGGACCGGGGCTGGAAAGGGAGCCAGCGATTGACCACACATTCACTCCATAAGACGCACAGACATTTCCCTTACTTATTAGGAGGAAAAAAGTGCGTCTTATGGAGCGAAAAATACGGTACCTCTGTCCTCCGCTTCAAAAGACATTTCCTCAGAGAAGTGCATTTCACCACTATCGGCCCATCCCTGATCTGTCTCCTCAACTCCTCCACACTCAAGCAGAAGAGAGTGGTTGCCATTACAGAGTGGTTGCACTCCCTTTGGCTTGTCCCTGACTGCTTACTTGGTTAGCTCTGCTCTAGGGTATATTCAATGAAGGGATCCATTACATGAATGAGAACTGCTTGCTGGAACAGACCAAAGCGCAGCTAGCCAGAAAAAGCAAAGCATGAAGGTCACATACTTCCTCTTCCCTCCCCAGTAGGTGATATTCAAAGGTATACTGCCCCTGAAATATGGAGGTTTCATTTAGCTGTATGACTGACCACTGTTTATAGGGCCCCTGTCCTTGTGCATGCACGTGCGCTATCTCTGAAATGAAAAGCGTTTTCCTAGAAGAGGGTCTCCGAACTTCATCCTAGCAAACGGAAACTTAGAATGGTGTTGGACATCCCAGCTGAAGCCTCATAAGCCCAAGGCTTCTGCTCTCTGGAAATGGCATTCCAGTGCCCAGCACAGCTCCTTACCCATTTCCATGACTTAAGAAGAGCCTGCTGGATCTAGTTAGAGGCCTGTCTGGACCAGCATCCTGTTCTTACAGGGGCTGAACAGACACCTGCTTTGGGAAACCAGCAAGCAGGGGCCAAGTGCAACAGCACCTCTCCCATCCTGTAGTTTCTAGTAACTGGAATCCAGAAGCATATTGCCTGCAACAATGGAGGTAGAACATAGGAGGTAGAACATCAGGCCTAGTAGCCTTCTCCTCCATGGATTTGTCTAATTCCCTTTTAAAGCCACCCAAGTTAATGGCCGCCATTGCCTCTTGTAGGAGTTAGTTCCACAGTTTGTGTGAAGACGTACTTCCTTTCTTCTGCCCCAAATCTTCCAGCAGTCAGCTGCCCTGAGTTGTAGTACTGTGAGAGAGGAAGGAAAACTTCTATCCTATCCCTCCACTTTCTCCATGCCATGCATAATTACTTGCCTTTTCTCCAAACGAAAGAGTCCTAAAGGGTGAAGCTTTTCCTTCCCATTGATCATTTTGGTTGCCCATTTCTGAACCTTTTTCAACTATACAGTGTCCTTGTTGAGTCGAGGTGGCCAGAACTGTACACTGTACTCCCAAGTGTGATCACACCATACATTCCTATAACGACATCATTATATTGGCAGTCCTATTTTCAGTTCCTTTCCTATTTATCCCTAGCATGGAATTGGGCTTTTTCATAGTTGCCGCACACAACTTGACGTTCTGGCTCTGCTTCAACAAGGCTTGGCTATTTTATCTCTTACCGCTTTTCATCAGTATAGCTAGAACTTACGTTTAAGCTAACTGGCCTGCAAGTTCCAGTATCCCCACTGGATCCGTTTTTTAAAAAATCGGTGTGACCATCAACCATTTTCCTGTCCCCTTTTATGGAGGCTGATCTTTTAAACAAGTCATTTATTTTTGTTAGATCAGCAGTTTCACCCTTGAGTTCTTTTAAGAACTCTTAGGTGGATGCCATCCAGACCTGATGATTTGCCAGTTTCTATTTTGTCAAGAAGGCTTGGGACAGTGGTTTCCAATGTTTTTTTGTGCCATGGGCCACTTGAAAATTGCTGAGGATCTTGGTGGACCACTTAATGATTTTCCCACTACCCCATCCACCCATTGTAGTGATGCACTGTCGTGTGCTGTGCTAGATGCTGTATGAGTCTTAATTGTAATTTCATTGATCCTGTTGTTTGTTGCATCTTGTACCTTATTGTATTCCATGGAATTTAAATTGTAATGGTATAAGATGCAACATAAGAAATAAAAGAAGCAGCAAAAGTGCAGCTAAAATCAATATGAATATTTAGTGTGATGGAAGTGCTGTCTCCCCTTTTCAGCCACCAACCTGAATGAATATGGCAGACTGCCGCCGGAGAGCCCATGGCCTAGAATTTAATCCCACCACGATATTGCCTCCGTTCCTCAGACTCCCTGTAAAAAAGTTAGTTCAGGCACAGGGATCTGACATGGTTCCTTTTTCTGGTCATGGTGTTTCCATCTCTTAATTCCCCACACATGCCTCTCTCAGCTAACTCAGTGCTTTCCCCTTTTTAAAAAAACAACAACAGCAAACTAATTCTGGAACTACGAAGCAGGGAACTTTGGAGTCTGGCTTGCTTATATTTCTGGCTCCAGGAAAATAATTTCCTCTTCTCCCAGACATTTGATTGATTTTCCCGCACAGCTTTGTCGGGCATCTTTTAATTAATTAATTTGATGGTGATCATGCTGACGTTGGGGAATGTGGGTTTTTTTATTGTTCTATGAAGTTGTGTGTGATCACGTTCGGTGCTTTGCTGCTTGTGTTTTTAATCTCATATGTGATTCCTCCCCCGCCCACCTGCCCTCCTATTTATATTTGTATCTTTACTTTTGCCTTGAGACTCTTTTGTATGACATGATGAGCAAATGAGTAGATAATTATCAAAGGCCGTAAAGGGCTGTGCTGTCATATGTTTGGGAGACCTTACTGTCACCCTGCTTTGGAAGTTCATAGCTGCTTGCTCTTTAGGTTACAACCCAAAGATCTAGTCTGATTTCTCACTAACATGTGATGAGGACTTTGCACTAGTGATGGTGCAAACTTCTCCTGCAAATCTCCTCCTGCCTTCCACCTACTGGTGTATCAGTCTTCCTTCTCTGGTGGTGCAGATATGAGACTGAACCTGAGGAAGGTACCTCTCTCCTGGTTCCCTTCTCTGGTGCCTCTCATGTGGCCATGGTTCCAAGTCACTAGCCAGGAATATTGGGGGAAACTACATTTCCCAGGGCTGCTAATAAGCGCCAGCAGCACTGGGGAAACTGCATTTCCCAGTAACCCTAGTTGGAAGCTGTAGAGATCTTCAATAGGGCTGGGGAGACTGATTTTTGAGAAGTGTCTGGAAACCTCTGCTGGCCCAGAAGAGCTGTCTGCATCCAGTTGTTTTCACCATGCAACTTCCTTGTTCCAAGAACTATACCAGCTCCAATTTAGACTAGCCATTATGACTCTTGAAAGACTTCTTCCATATGAACCCTGTTCCCTCGTTAAGAATTTCTGGAGAGGCTCTTATTTGTGTCCCACCACCATCTGAGTTGCATTTGATGATTGGGACATGAGACAGTGTCTTCTTTATGGCTGCACCAAAGTTGTGGCACCCTCTTGCCTCCTCCGCAAAGGCTTTCCACCACAGTGCAAAAATATATTTTCTTCCCTGTCAAGCATTAGTTCTGGCAGTCTAAGCTTTCTGTCCTTGGCATTTTAATCTAAATCTGTTTTATCTGCGCCCCCCCCCTTTAGTTTGGTTATTGTGTTTCACTTTTTTGTACGTTCCTAAGGCATTTTCCAAAATGTAAAGGCAGGTAGAAGCTTCATTAAAATAAAGTGGGGAAAAGCAGATGAGTAAGTGGACAGTTGTAGAAGAAAATGTCAGACAAGGAAAGAATTAAGCATAGCCCTGCAGATGTAACAGACATACTCTTCCACACCCCACTCAATGCTTTGCCTGCCATGGGTTTGGGAATCCTGCTTTTGCCGCCAAATAGGCAGTTTACAAACCTGCTCCCCAACAAAGGTTAAGTGCTGTAAAAGAACCACACCAGCGAGCCATTCCCTATGTACACATCCATTGCTGCACAGTCCAAACTGTTAAACAGGGGACTTGTTGCCTAACATACTCTGCCTCCACTGAACTCTGGGGACTCACCCCACATCCAATCCTTGGCTCCTCTCCCTGAGCATTCATTTGAAGTCTTGCATTCAGAAGATCCAGAAGTCTCAGATGCAGAGCTCTTAAGCTGCCATATTCCTGGCCCCTTTGACCGTTAGCTTCTGTAAATGGGGAGAGCGGATTGTCTTTTATTTCTACTCTGCAAGTTCCTTTGTCTGTTGCTGGAGAGCTCCACTCACTCTGGGCCTGTGTTTCCATGGTTATCATCCTGTGAGCAGGTTTATTTCCTGTCACCCCAAGGAACAGGGAGCAGGATAATTGTTCGCTTGGAGGGTTCGCTGAAGGGCGCAACAAGTGGTGGGATCGTGGGAACAAACTTCAACTTGAACTGGGGAAAAAAGAAAGGAAAAAATAAAGTTCGGTTTTGGGAACAAAACCACGTTATTTACGGAATCTGCCAAACAGCAGTAGGATTGTTGCTTGTTCCACAGCTTTGTGGAAAGCTGCCCATCATGTCAGTCTCTTTGTGGTGCACCATTGGGGAAAGCGGGGGGTAAATTTCTCTCTCTCTCTCTCTCTCTCTCTCTCTCTCCCTTTTAAGCAAGGGAAAAGAAAGCCCCAATTTGGATTTCCTCTGTTGCTTTGGAAAGCTAAGTTGGCAGGATTATATTTCTGAAGAAGATCACTTTGAGTCACACCCAACCTCGTTTATAAAGTGTTTCTAGAAAAAGAGGGCTACCACTAGAAGCAGCAGTCTCCCTTCCCCCTCTGAAATACCAAATGCAATTTACCTGAAGGCCTGGCATTTTAACGCCAGTGCCATGCCTGCTTGCCAACAGTAACCAGTGATGTGGAGCCAGAGGGAGAGGAACACACTATACTGTATACTAGGTTTTTCAGAGGGAATGAGGGAACGTTGCATGGGGCTGCAGTTATGCCAGCCAACTTTACAAATGAAAGAGGACATCCGAGTTGGTTTCTGTCTAGATTTGCGCTCTCTCCCCCTCTCTCCTCCTGCCCCAACTGCAGGATTGTAATGTGTGGGGCATGCTGATTTTGAGCGATGGCCCTGTTGTCTTTCTAACCTTTTAGTTTAACAACAACAGCAGCAACAACAACATTTGTACCCTGCCCATCTGACTGGGTTTCCTGAGCCACTCTGGACAGCTTCCGACATATATTAAAACATAATAGAGCATTACACATTAAAAAGCTTTTCTGTATAGGGCTGCCTTCAGATGTCTTCTAAATGTTATATAGTTACACATCTCCTTGACACCTGACGGGAAGGCGTTCCACAGGGTTCCACCATCAAGCATTGCCACCGTCATGTTAATTCGAGCTAACCTTGAGCTGATGCTTTATCTCTTCCTGGGAAAATGTAAATTTGTTTTATTAAGCTAGCGCTGACATTTAATGCTTGCCTAGGAAGAACTTGAGCAGGGACACGGGTGGCGCTGTGGGTTAAACCACAAAGCCTAGAACTTGCTGATCAGAAGGTCGGCAGTTCGAATCCCCACGACGGGGTGAGCTCCCGTTGCTCGGTTCCTGCCCCTGCCAACCTAGCAGTTCGAAAGCACGTCAAAGTGCAAGTAGATCAATAGGTACCGCTCCGGCGGGAAGGTAAACGGCGTTTCAGTGCGCTGCTCTGGTTTGCCAGAAGCGGCTTAGTCATGCTGGCCACATGACCCGGAAGCTGTACGCCGGCTCCCTTGGCCAATAAAGCGAGGTGAGCACCGCAACCCCAGAGTCGGCCATGACTGGACCTGATGGTCAGGGGTCCCTTTACCTTTACCTTTTAGGAAGAACTTAGGGCAGGCAACAGGGTCCACGTTAACTAGGAAGCTTTGACTCTGCTATTGGGCTTCTTGCCTCTTCAACCTCCTTGTGTGCTCGTGAATGTGGCATCAGCCCAGTGTGTGACAGAAGTGGTTCTGAATTTTAGATTTACTGAGCATAATGGCACAGAGGTCTTTCAACCTTCCATATATATATATATATATATATATATATATATATCACTTGAGTGCTTCAATTTCTGCATATACCCTCAGATTCTATGTAACGGATGTTCATGAAGGTTACAGATAGTGAATAGCACTGGAACTGCAGGACGAGGTGGCAGCAAATAAATGTTTCAATCAGTTGCGTGCATGCTTTTTAACCAGCGATGATTGGGGCTGCACTCATATACCCATGTACCTGGGAGCAAAACCCCATTGAACATGTATAGATTGTGCTGTGAATTTACATACTGTGAAACATCTAAGATGATTTCTGATGGAAAGAAAGAAGACAATTCCTCTGGAGTGTGAAATAGCTTGATAAATCAATAATTCAGCTGAAAAGCAGAATACACATAAAATAAATAATCAGCATGGTACTGGATTAAATATTAGCACTAGTGCAAGGATTAGCGTTAGTGCAGTTGAATGTTCTTCCCTTTCCCTCCATGCTCCTTACTACCCCCAAATCTTCTCTGGCACAGAGGGAGAGCATTCAGTTGTGCAAGGAAAAATCATCGTGCCAACGGAGTATTTTCCTTAGTTTTAACGTTGAATACAACCATCAATTTCTATTATACCAGCCAAGCTACCAATTTCCTTAATTTTTCTGAGTCTAGAAACATGATATATTGCCCAGCTGGTTGCTGTTGCTGTTGTAGGCCAAAAGTTGGACCCCTTTCACTTTGGATCCTAGTGCACAGAATACTTCGCAGAATAGTTAATCTGGCTTTGCACCGTAAACGTTGAACCGTAAAGTGGTGAGATGTTGAAAATACAAGAACAACATCTAAGGCTTCGACACATTTTTTGCTGTGGGAACTCATTTGACAAAATACCCTTGGGGTATTACAGTTTCTTCTTTCCCCATTTTTTCTTCGCATCACATAATTAATACTTTCACAGTGGTGCCTCGCAAGACGAAATTAATTCGTTCCGTGAGTTTTGTCGTCTTGCGATTTTTTTCGTCTTGTGAAGCACGGTGTCGAGAAAGTTTTGGAAAAGCTTCAAAAATCACCAAAGTCTTTAAAAACCTCAAAAAAGGCTACCACACCGCGTTCTATGAGTTGCTCCTCGAAGTCAAGTCGCAACTGTATTAACGGTGTTAAGAAAAAGGAAACAAACTTGCAAGACGTTTCCGTCTTGCGAAGCAAGCCCATAGCGAAAATCGTCTTGCGAAGCAGCTCAAAAAACAAAAAAACCCTTTCATCTAGCGAGTTTTTTGTCTTGCGAGGCATTCGTCTTGCGAGGTACCACTGTATTCGAATTGGAACAACTCTTGTGGTCAGGAGTCCTCAAATTGTGGTTGACTTTGGCAGTTTACGACCAAAAAAAGAGTGATTGTCAGCCCCCCCACCCCGCGCCCACAACTGCCTTGCCCCCTTACCTCGTGTTGCACCTTTAGAACTGTGAGGTCACAGTCCCCTTCTCTCCTCCCCACCTGCAAAATTAAAGCTTGTGAGGGGTGGGTGTGCGATTGCTGCAATGGCGCCCCCCACCCCACCCCCAGCATGAGAAAAGCCGTAAGATTTATGCTTGCCATGTTGTGTTTTTGAGGCACTTGGAGTCTCTCAGAAGTACAATGTGATTGTGGGGGTGATTGCCCAGGTTTCCAGGTCACTCATCCAGCACCCAGACTTGCCATTTTACCCTCTTGGACCGGAAAGATGATAAAATTCCAGTTCCAATTAACCCTTGCTTGAGGAACAAAAGCTCTTTCTTTGCCCTGGTGCGTTCTGTATCCTTTGGCTATCTTTGGTCCTGACTTTCAGCTTGCCATTTGCTTCTGCTTTCTGGTTTTGTCCTTCAAGCCTGCTTTTCTTTTTAGTTCTGAATGTTGGCTTCAGCCCACAGCTACTGGTTCCTGGCTTAATGGAGACTGCTGCTCAGAGCCCAGCCCTGACAGTCACAAATAATGATAAAAATGGATAGCAGCACATAAACCCGTTCGCACCAGCTCCCCCTTTTAACATATAGGAAGACATAAATAGCCCATGTATATATGCAATAGTTATGACTATACAATGTGATATAGCAATTTTACACAACGGTTATGAATTTGCACTCTAAACTACAGAGATACCTTTCACTTAAGTCTTCATCATGAAAACGAGGAAAATACAAATCTCCTATTGGAGTAAGCATCACTGAGTCACTGTGTTCACCTCTTTATATATCAGTGAAGTAATTTCTGAACTGCTCATGCAAATTAAAACACTGCAAAAAAAAACACACAACCCACTCAGATGAAGGGTTGGCTGCACCAATAGATCGATCTTTTCTGATGAGTTCAGCTAGGAGAGCTGCAAATGTACGCTCTTCTCATTCCAATTAACAGGCTGCAAATAATACCTAGCTTTAGGGCAGGGATGGGCAACCTGTAGCTCTCCAGATTTTCCAGACTATAACTTTCATTGACCCTGTCTATTGGACAGGCTGATGGGAGCTGGAGTCTGAAATCAACTAGAGGGCCACAAGACCCTCTTCCCCACTTTAGGGTATTCTTTAGAAATGATGATGATGATGCAACCAGCAGATGTTAGGAGCAACTTGCTGTAGATTGGCAAAGTGATCAACCAGTGGACCATAATCTACCCATCTCTGTGGAAGGACAAGAAGGGGGTGTGAAAGGAGCTATGGCTGGTAAAGGCAGCTCGAAAGCCGAGGGCATTGTTTGCAAATAAGTCAGGGGGGATACATTCTTCTTTTTGTGCATAACTTCACTAAAGTATGATTTGCAACCAGTTCACTCTCACATTCCTCATGAGCACTCTCTTGCTGGCCACCATCCAAATGGAGATTATTTTTACTACATTCTGTTTTGTGGGTTTGAGAAGAGGGGAGAGACTGTCTTCCCTTAACCCTTTAATGTTTTTTTATTTTAATGTTGGGTGCCTCCTGACCCTGTGTAATTAATCTTGTAATATTGAGACAACAGCGTATATAAATAAGTACGTGGTTTTTGTGTGTTCAGTTCTCCAAATGGGCATGGGAATATGAGTAATATCCAGACAGTGGTGGTGGGAATAATCTCTGGACATTTGGGAAAGGCCCAAATACCCCTTGACTACCCTCTTGTCACAATGGCAGGTTAAAATAATTAACCTTGCCAGCTGTGAGGTTGCCCTTCGTAATTGTGGATCTGGCAGGTAGTGTGTACACAGCACAACATGTTGGAAGCATTCTTTTCTTTCTGGATTAGAAAGCAGGGCTAGAAAGGGAATCTTTGTGCTACTTCCTCACCCACCCCTATCGAAATGTGAGCTGGAGCCAGAAGGAGAAGACTTCTCTAGAAGCCCGCAGTGCCCAATGGCTTGGCCATGTCATGCTGGGCCCTTCAAAGTTGTGTCTGGTCAGGAGAGCTTTCTGACAGTGAGAACTCCTGCAGGACTCTCCTTCATTGGAGGCAGAGGTTGGATGGCCATCCATCATGGATGCTTTAGTTGAGATTCCTGCATTGCAGGGGGTTGAACTAGATGACCCTCAGTGTCCCTTCCAACAATACAATTCTTTAATTCTATCTGTGTTCACCCCCCCTTCCTTCAAGTAGCTCAGAGTTCCCTCCTCACAATTTTTGTAATCGCATCAAGAATCCTGTGAGAAAAATTATGCTGAGAGATGGTAACTGGCCCAAAGTGAGCTCCACCTTGGTCAAAATCCAATCCTCTGCCCACCAGCATTCATGGGCACTGAGGGTGAAGTGGAACCTGGAATCAGAAAGCAGCAATAACCCAAACTCATAACACGCAATTTTAGAGACCAGTGCTTCTGTAGGTAGGAGGAGTGGTTCACAGGCAGGAATCCATTTCCCAACCTTGAAAGTTTGCACGGAGCCTCTTCCTTGAGTTTAGAGTGTCCAAACCGCATTTAAGATGGATTCAGAAGCAGAGAATTTTTGAGAACAGCTTGGGAAACTCTGGCTCCTGACATCCTTCAGTTTCGTGCCCCCAGTTTCTCCCTTCGCAAAGCAACATCAATGGACTTTTGCATGCCAGTATGCTAAGCCAGCGTTTGTGCCCCATGCTTTCTGCATGGGGTGACTCCATTTTTCCCGTGTGAACCTGGAGTCATGAGGGAAGGGCACAGGACCTGCTATTGAGTCCCCTTTGATAGGAGACACAGTTTGCTGTTTTCCCAGCTCCGGCTTTGAATAGTTTTGCCTTGGAATGATCTCACAGCTGCTGAAGAGAAGGCTGGGTTGTCATGGTTCCAGGAGTTGTTTGTAGGGTAAAATAGTAATCTTCATTCCCTCCCCTACTTGGTATCAAACCTCCCCCTCTGCAAAAACACTTCCCAGGCAACACATTGCGCTGGGGGATGTGGTGGAGATATCAGAACAAGTTGCTTGAGGAAGTTTTGAATTCTCCTTTCTTGGAAGTTTTAGGAGGGTGGCCAATGTAGCATAGTAAATAGAATTCTGCTTGTTGGGGTGGGAGATTTGGCATGGTGAGATCGGAGGTACATTGGAACTCTAATTTGCGGGGGGCTTAATAAGGTTTGTTGCCTAAAAATTAAAGAATCTGCCCCCCCCCCTTGCTTTTTAGCTCAACTTCTTAACTGGTGGTAGGCAGGAGTAGATTTTGGGTGGCACAAATGAAACCACCCTCTCTCTTTCATATTAAAATTAGGTTTCTTTCAAGTACTTTCTTGGATCTGTATATCCTTATTTTTCCTCCTTATCTCCTTCCGCATTTATCTTTGTATTAGTATGGGAATTATCTGTCTTCTGATTGAGCCTTTGGGCTCCTGTGTAATTTCTTATCTTGGTCTTTGCCAGAAGTTATGTCTCAATTGCTCAGCATCTCTGGGTTGCTATTTGCTTCTCTTCATGCCTTCCAAATTTTAATGGGACTGCTGAACTTACTGCCAGTCTTGCAGCCAGCAGACCAGGTTTCCTTAAAACCATAGGAGAAGGCAATGCAGACTTCGAACATCTATCTTTTTTTGGCTGGGCATTCCCAGGGGAAAAGAGGCTATCAGAAAGGCTAAAAGAAACGTAAGCTGAAATACTACTAGCAAGGTAGCTGCAGCCTCCATCACTCATTTGGCCATTTTAGTAGAGATGTAGAAATCGTTCGTTTCCACAGTATTTATTTCTTCCACACTTTTGGGGCACTTACCAACAAAACTGAGAGGCACCTATGCTAGCCTGCTTTATAGAATAAATTGGTAAAAAGTCCTATAGCATCTTAAAAGACTAACAATCTTCTGACAATACTATTTTAGGACAGACGTGTCCTATTTCATGGTAGAGAGAGTGTGCTTCTTTTTAAGATGCTGGCTGTCATCTACAGTTCTTGTAAGTACAGTGGTACCTTGGTTTAAGAACGGCTTAGTTTATGAACAACTTGGATTAAGAATGCTGCAAACCCGGAAGTAGGTGTTTTGGTTTGTGAACTTTGCCTTGGAATAAGAACATGTTTCGCTTCCTGTTGAGTGTGTTCCATTTGTAAATTGAGTCCCCCGCTGCTATGGGAAAGCTCACCTTGGTTTAAGAACGCTTTGGTTTATGAACGTACTTTCGGAACGGATTAAGTTCGAAAACCAAGGTACCACTGTACAGTAGAACCTCGGTTTTCGAACGTAATCCGTTCCAGAAGACAGTTCGACTTCTGAAACATTTGAAAACCGAGGATCAAAGGGCTGTCAGCAAAGTCTATGGTGAACATTGAGAAACGCGCCTCAGAAGCCGTTCAACTTCCGAGGTGCATCCAAAAACGGAAGCATTCACTTTTCAGCGTTCCGCTTTCAAGACGTTCGGAAACCGTTCCACTGTATGTCTTTAAAAAAAAAAGTTTTAGATCTGCCTTGTTTAATTCAGGGCATATTTTTAACTTTTAATCAGTTAGTTGATTAAACACTGGTGCCATAACTTTAATGATAACTTACTGATGCCCCTTGGGCTGAAGCTACCCAAACAGACAACAAATGGAAGGAAAGATTTGCCATCTCTTAACTTTCAAATCTCCTGGAATCATGTTTGCATCTTCCAAAGTCGCTGCTTTATAAATTGAATTATTTTTCCTTGTATTTTTCCACGGATGATTTCTTAGGTGATAATTTTGTTAATTATGTCTGCAGGAAGCTGGTTGCCAAACGATTCCATTGTCATTCAGTGAACCTCCTACAAGGTCCACCCTGCTTTCGAAAGTGTAGCATTCTATTCTAGCTGGCCCAAAATAATTTTGGTGCTAGAGGTGAAAAACGCACCCTCTCCCCTCTCCTTTATAATTCTCTGGAACGTTACCCCTACATGCTTTCTTTCTTGTTTTATTATTAATCAGATTTATAACCCGCCCTTCAACCCAAGGGTTCTCGGGGTGGTAAGCAACAGTTCATTAAAATATGACACATCAGTACAATATTAAAGTATTAAAATGAACAATATTATATAACAGAAATCCAACAGCAAAAACATGTCACATAAATCAGCGTCTCCAGAGACCCGAATAAAAAGATTTGTCTTGATGTCTAAAAACATCAGAGGGAATCCTCAGACATAACTCCAGGGGAAGGAAATTCCAGATCCAGAGTGCCACAACAGAGGAGGCCCTTCTCTGCACTGTTACCTTGCAAACTACAACTTCTGGAAGTGCAAGCAGGGCCTTCCTGCAGATCTTAAGGCACAGGTTGGTAGGGACTGAGAGAGGCAGTCCTTCAAATAGCTGGGCCTCAAGCCACCTAGCTGCTGAAGGTTGGTTTGATTTGGGCCGGCTAGCAAAAATAAGCAGGATTGGCTGGGAACTGTCCCCTTACACAAACAGCAGTGATTCTGACTTGACTCCCCCTTTTCCACCTTCAGTGGTGTCCCAAATTCCCCGATTCCTTTCTTTCCTTTTAGTAGAGGGCTCTTCAGTTGTGTCTTGGGTGTTTCTGCTGCCAATGGTTGCTTTTGCAATGGATCTCTTATGTGCAAGGATCTGCTGAAAAACAGGATGAGTTTCTTCAGTTTGGACAAGGCAGGCAGTGCATGTTTTTTTGGGGTTTTTTGGCACGGTAGACAGGAAGTTCTTAACTCCCTTTTTATCCCTGGTGTGGCTCGATTGGTTGGGGTGCAGAGGGTTAATCCCAAGGAACTAGTGAATAATTGCACACGGTGTCCTGTTAGCTAACCATCCTTATGTCAGCCGTTACCACTCCAGCGAAGCCCGTCATTAGCTGTTGGAGCAGATGATTTACAAAGGATTATTTGCATTACACATGCTAATGCTTTTTAATAGCAAACTTTTAATTAAAAGGAAAGTCTTTCTGGAAGCTGCCTTAGCAGCTGCAGCAAAACTCTGCCCGTTTTAATATAATTAGGGAGAAGCTGGGGGTGGGAAGCTGAGCTGCCCTTGACAGCCAAAGCTGAACGGTGAACTCCTACTGGGAACCTGTATCTTGGTGTGCAATGGGGAGTCTTGCTGGCAATGGGTGTTGTTGATGTGGCGGGGCTGTTCACAGCCTCTTCCATGCGCGTTTCTGGCTGTGTTGGGATAATGAGCAGTTGGGGAAAATGGCGAGTGGGTGGCGGCCATCTGTGTCAACGTGTGTATCAGTTGCATTGCTGATGATGATAGCACTCACTTTGCCGTCTGTCAGCCTGTGTGTATTCTATATTTGTAGCTTCAACACATCCTTAATGCTGAGTGTAGTATTTTGAGGTGGGGACTGTGGCAGTGGATTGGCAGGCAGGCGGGGGGAGGGGAGTAGGCTGGAGTAAATTCATTCTGGTTGTTCTTCTTATCCCATCTCCACTCAATTTGCTGCGGTAGTTCAGTAGGGCAACTGCCTCCCTGCCCCCCAATAGCTAATGCATGGGGGCAGCGAGAGAGCCATTACCAATATGGAGAGATGCAGATTCTGCCTAATGGCTGCCTGGCATGTGCCCAGGGATGAGGTTAGTGCTGACTCTGAGTACCTGGCATTTATACAGAGTGTCTTGTTGCAAAAGGATCTCCAGAGCAATTTGGAGACTACATGACATGGGGAAAGAAGGAAAGAAAGAAAGAAAGAAAGAAAGAGAACGTTGGAGTTACTGGGCAAGAAATTGAGATCCCCATTTCAATGCTGCCTTGTCTGTTTGCATCAGCATTTGTTCCACCTAAGCAGCCTAAATGTCACAGAGAGATTCCTACAGTATTGAAATCTGCCCATTTCTTCTTCTTCTTCTTCTTCTTCTTCTTCTTCGTCTTCGTCTTCGTCTTCTTCGTCTTCTTCGTCTCCTCCTCCTCCTCCTCCTCCTCTCTCTCTCTCTCTCTGTGTGTGTGTGTGAGAGAGAGAGAGAGAGAGAGAGAGAGAGAGGCTTTGTGAACCTCAAGGTTTTGGTTTGTGCAGGTGGAAGAGAGCACTGTATCTGATTGAAAATGAGGAGGTGATGGTGGGTGGCAGAGTTTTTGTGGTGGTTTGTGTGTTGGGGTGTGTGTGTGTGTGTTTTTAAAGAAAAAAGATGAAAGGAGGCCAGCAGGCTTAATTCGAATTGGAGGATAACCAATGTATTAGGCATGGATTTATTTTACTAATTATTCATTAGTACCGTCGGCATTTTCTGCTTACAAATAACCCAAAACAACATACTGCAGTTAAAATAAAATATGATAACAACAGATTAATAAACTATACAGGTTGTGAAGAAGGATGGATGACTTGTCTGTTCTGTATCTTCTGCCAAGCCATTTAATTGGTTGACCCTGAGTATTAGGACTGTGATGGGGAAGCAAAATCATTATCTCTCTCCACACAGTAATTCTGTCTGCTTCTGCCATCCTTACTACCACCCCCAACCCGCCGCATCCCAAATTGCCTCTCTGAATCTAGAACACCTAAAATACTTCAACATTTCCTTGTAGGGAAGGTGCTTCAGCCTGTATCTTATTTTTGGTTGCTCTTTTCTGTACCTTTTCCAGCTCTCTATCCTATCCATTCTGAGATGTGAGCAAACAGAACTGTTCACAGTATTCCAAATCTAACTGCTCCATAGATTATATAAAGGCATTATGATATTGGCAGTTTTATTTTCAGATCCTAGCTTGGAATTTGCTTGTTTCAAAGCTGCTGGCTTTCATGAGTGCTATTTTTTAATTATTATTTTAAAGAAAAAAAGGTGGCAGAACTCACAATGAACACCTCCCTTGTTGTCTTACAATAGCAATGACGCCCACCTGAGAGGTGCCGGAATTGAGTTCTGGAGAGTACCGACTGAAAAAAAATCCCTGGTTTTCATTGAGCTATCCACCAAAACCCAAGTATCTTCTTCTTTGTTAGGCGTAGCCAGTTCAGATCTCCATTGCATACGTGAATGAACATCACTTTACATCCAGTCACGCTGAATTTATTTTTTGCCATGCTGTTGTTGCCCATTCACTCACTTTTCGAGCTGTGCTTTTGAAACTCTTTCCAGTGGCCTTGTTTATATTAAATTTACCGTATTTTTCGCCCTATAGGACGCACTTTTCCCCCTGCAAAAATGAAGGGGAAATCTGTGTGCGTCCTATGGGGTGAATGCAGGCTTTCGCTGAAGCTTGGAGAGCGAGAGGGGTCGGTGCGCACCGACCCCTCTCGCTCTCCAGGCTTCAGGAAGCTATCAGCAAGCCTGGGGAGCCCGCGGGAGTTCCCGCAGGGCTCCCCAGGATGCGGATAGCAGCCTGCTTACCGAAGCGCGGGGCACCCTGAAGCAGAGCGCCCCACGCTTCGGGAAGCTATCCGCAGCCTGGGGATAGCAGCCTGCTGCACGGAGCGCGGGGAGCGTTGAAGCAGAGCGCCCTGCGCTTCGGGCAGACATCGGGCAGCCCCACAAGCTTGGGGGACAGCGGGGAGGCGCAGTGCCGCCATCCTGCTGTTCCCCGACCTGGTTTTGGGGGGGAAATAAAGGGGGGGAAATCCTTTATTTCCCCCCCAAAAAACTAGGTGCGTCCTATGGGCCGGTGCGTCCTATGGGACGAAAAATACGGTAGCTAAATTGTTGGGGAAATTAGTGGGTGCATGAGCTACACACTTCTGCAAGCAGCTGAGCAGTCCCTGCTTTTTACTCTTCCTTTCTTAGAGCAAGGAACAAACCATGGAGCAGCTATCTTAGCGTCATATGTGAGCCAACACTCATGGTTTGTTTCTCTCCAAACAAACCATGAACGGGGACCCAAGTTTTTGTCCATTCTTTTGTTTAGAAACCAATCAACCATGCATGCTTGTTTGCACATAATGCTAAGCCAGCTGCTCCATAGTTTGTAGGAAAGGAGGAGCAAAGTGAGGGCTGCTTGGACTGAACAGCCAGCTGATTTCCTTAACTGTGGTTTATAACCAGGCTTACATATGAACAGTGTAAATGGAGTTGAATACAGTTTTACTTAGCAAGGAAGCCCTGGTTGTAAAGAGTTTTAAAAATGTCATTATTGTTAACGTGGTAATTGTTAATTGGGGAAACAAGTTTCTCTTGCGATTGTCCGCCTTCCATAGGTGGTTTTATATAAATTCAATGGGAAGTTGATGGCGCTTCCTATCTGAACAGAAGAGTTTTGATTTGATATCCCGCTTTATCACTACCCTAAGGAGTCTCAAAGTGGCTAACATTCTCCTTTCCCTTCCTCCCCCACAACAAACACTCTGTGAGGTGAGTGAGGCTGAGAGACTTCAGAGAAGTGTGACTAGTCCAAAGTCACCCAGCAGCTGTATGTGGAGGAGCGGGGAAGCGAACCTGGTTCACCAGATTACGAGTCCACCTCTCCTAACCACACAGGAGGGACGGGCAGTTCTTTCGTTGAGAAACTCTGTGGAGAACTTTGAAAATATAAGATACCAGAATCAAGGAGGCCCATGGGAAGACATAGAACACGGCATTTCCATCTGTAAATGATTTAAAGAAAATGCAACGGACCACTTTTATGACAGAGAGCATTGCAAAAGAAGGGCAGCTTAATAGTCAACTACCCAGGATGTACCCTGTTAATTAAATAACAATGAGCTGACTAATCACTTCTAGGTAAATGTCCATTAGCAACAGAACCTCCTGGTACTGGTCTAATCTCTTGGGTTTTTATCTAACATTGCCTTTCTGAAGAGAGGGGATACAGGGCAGGTGTGCCTACCGTAAAACACACAGACAGGAGGAGCATTAATGCAACCTGAGGAAAGTCCAAAGCACAGAAATCCACTTAGGATAATGCTGTGTTCCGTGCAGTATGCCAAGAAGGAATAGCGGTAAATAGTCATTTAGACAGCAGTGTCCAGAAGAACTTCACATATGTTCTCAGCCAACCTTGTGACAGCTCTGCAAGGTTGGTTATGGTTATAGTGGTGTTACCATTAATGCACACAGCCAGAAGGCTGAGATCCTGGTTTGCCTGCTTTAAGGGCATGCAGTGAATTCCTAGATGGGATGGGATTTGAACCAGGACTTCTTGGATCATAACGCTCACTGCCGTTTCGCTATGGTACGTGCTTTTAAAGAAATGGACTGGGAAAGGAGGACATCTTCACTTTTCTTTTTCCAGAGCCTTTTGGAGGGCATTCCTTTACCTTGGGATGGCACCTCTCTTTGGCTAATGCTGGACTCAATAGGGTGTGGCTACAGCTCCATAAGTGCATAGCCAAATTGCCTGCTACTTTGTGTGTTGTTTGTTTTCCCTTTCTGTCTTCTTTCCTCCTGTCTTTTGTTCCTCCAAACCTCTCTCCCAAACCCCCTGGCTCCATTTCGTTCTTTTCCTGTTTCTTCTTTCTCCCTACAGTCTTTTTTGGTTTGCACCCCACCTCCTTTGTTCCCAGAATGGAAGGAGGAGGGCAAAGCCCTTGGGGTCCACGGAGAGGGTTGGGCAACAGCAGCATGGTCCCCATGGCTGTGCCTCCTCACAAGTAGGCACAGGAGTGCTCAGGTGGGTCTGCATTGCCTGTGTGGCCTCCCCTTGCACAGCTAGCAGCAGGGGAAACTCCTGGCACTCCCAAGGATTATGACTTCATTGGCATGTCTAATTATATGGCACCTGTTTCCCCTTAGCCCCACCTCCTCCAGGGTCAGCTGAGCATAGCATGACCTCTACTATGGACAGCCACAGGAACTCCTCACCATCCCAGGGTCACAGACTGAGGAACACTGCCTTGTTGGAAGATGGTGGGCAAGGAAGGCCAGAATCACACCTCCAAGTATGGTTTTGGTGCCAAATTCCTGGGGGTGCAAGACAGAAAATGCTGTCCTGGGCTGCTCCTTTGGCTACACCTACTAAACCTGACATTGTACCCTTTGCTTTAGAGACTCTTGCGCAAGCAGACTCCTTGGCACCTAGGACCAGGTCTTTGGCACCCAATGCCACCTTTTCAATAGTCCGCTGCACAGGAGGCAAAGTCTCTTGTAGCTTGTCAAGACGCTGGCAGACATAGGTGTTTGCTGAACCAATCTGAGGTTCAAGCCTATTCAGGGGAGGCTGTGCCCCACTTGCTGGCAAGGAGGCAAGCTTTTTTACTCCAACTTCTGCCATACCACAGACTGCTTAGATAGCTGGATGGGACCCCTTTGCAGTGTTATGAGTAGCAGAAATGATCTTGTAGGCTATGCTGAATGTAGCTTTCTCCCCTTCTCCCATTGAAGATTTCATTGGGGAGGAGGAATTTCCAAAATTCTTACAGTGGGTTAAGGGGCTGGTGTCAAGAGAGGTCCAAGGGTCTACCACCTGAGTCTGCTAGCCTCTCCTGCTGCAGTGCCCACTTCCAGGGCAAGAAGCACAAATCCAGAGGTGGGTCTGCCCATAAAGGGGGACCAAGCCAGCAAACACTACTAGGAGCAGCTCCTCTTCCTCTTCGTCATCCTCTGCTGTCTGTACAGAGAACATTTCCCTTTTCATCTACACACACAGACACACACAGAGTGAGGTTTTGTTCCTTCCTTCCTTCCCTTTTCCATTTCTTTCTTCCTTTCTGTTTGGTTTGCTGCAGCCAATCAATACTGGGGCTGTTCCAGTTCGAGAAGAGCTGGAGCTCAATAGGCAATTAAGTGAAAGGAGTGCAATTTCACAGAGAGAAGATGCTGCTTTTGTTTTCAATTAAGTTGCTCTTCCGCTGTACATTGTCCAGATGACCTACTTGTTGAATATTCCATTCTAGCGGCGACCACAAAGCCACCATTCTGCTCTCTCTACTGTGCGCCTTTGCATGCCACTCACCCGCTGCCCCACCTAGGTTCTCTGCCCCATCTTAACCTTTTGACTTGCAAGTGTCCTTGTTTCACATTGCCTTGGGCTGTCAAAAACTGGCGACTCCTTGAATGCCCAATGAAACTCTTTCCTTCTGCCTCAGCAGTTTACAGCAGCAGCAGAAATGCTAATCCTTGCCCTGACTTTTCCATTTCAGGTTTTCTTTTCTTCCTCCTCCTTTACTTGCAGAATTGCTGACGGCTGCATTAGTCGGGTGTCTCCTCTCGATCTGTGCTGTGGCACTAGTTCGCTTTGCATCTGTGCCCACGTTCACGTTCACCTTGACTTTATGTCTCGTGTGTGGCCTTTGGGGAATCTGACATATGGATCACCCTCTCTGTGGAACGCTGCTCCCTCGTAGTGTCACTGCAGCAAGGCCTGCTTGGCAGGTTTGGACCAGAGCTCCGTTAATGATGATTTTACCGCAGCATGGTTTCCTTGATCTAAATGGCCTGTGGAAGCTGCTAATTGTGCACGGGGCAAAACATACAAGTCTCATACCAGCTTTGCGGCATGGCAGTTTAAATTGGGGAAACCTCCTTTCCCCCCACTGGCAAAGCCCTGATTGGATCGGGCTTTGAAAAAAGAGAATTAAGTTATAAGGAATTAAGTATAAATAGATTAATAGAGAATTAAAGGGGAAAAATAAGGTTAAAATGTGTTAAGATAATTATAGGATAGAAAACAGAGGAAGATGGAAAGGAATTGCTGCAACAACTAACAGAAGTGGAATACAGAAAGGGAGGTGTGAGGAGGTTATTGAAATAAGTGATTGAAATAAGTGAATGAAAGACAAGATATTGAAACTGTTTGATGTGTTTTAAATTGTTTTTGTTCTGTTTTGTTAGTGAAATGTGTTAGTGTTATGTATTGTTTTTGTATTGTATTGTATTGTTTATTTTTATTTTGTAATGTTTAAATTGTTGGAAAAGTAATAAATATTATTTTTTTAAAAAATGAAAAAAGAGAAAAGAGAGAGAGCTTCAGTTTCCCATTTGCAAAATGGAGCTGAAACTTGCCTTTCTTACTCCGTTGTCTTACAGAATACTGAGGGCACATGTGCACTTCTGAATACTCTAAAGCACTATATTATTGTTTGTTGGTACTCACTTATTAGTGAATAACAACTCACTGCAGCAACACCAAATGGGAATGTAAATATATCCACAACCCAGTTGTGTGGTTTCATGAAGGGAACACTGTGGTGGGCGGTTCTCCACAGGTTTGGTCCAGGTCAATACACTTTGCCTCACTTCCTCTGTTCCTCAGTTTCCTGCTGAGTTTGTTCTGTCTCTTTTTGTTGTTTGCAGTGCGGCTCCATGAGAGCATTTCGGAAGAAGGCTTCCACTACCTCGTCTTTGATCTGTAAGTGCTTTCTGTTTAACTTTGATCCATCATCACTGACAAAAATGTGTGGGCTGTAGAAGGAGTTTCTAAATAAAATATATATCCAGGTGTTCTATTTTCTCCTCCCTTTCTGTTCCTCCAGACATTGCTACAGCAACTGATAGATTCAAGGGTGTGTGGGGTTGTTGTTTTTTAAACCCAAATTATGTGTGAATTTTGCACACAATACTACACTGTGTATTTTACTAGAACCTGCGCAGACACCCCAAGTTCCACTACCATGTCATTAGACCTTCCACCCTATACTGGCAATGATATATCCTTTTGGACCTTAAAGTTTTCTAATCAAAAAAGCAAAAAATAACCAGAGCAATAGGCTCTTGCCAACTGCAGGGATATCACATTTGTCTCTGCAGTTGACGAAATAAACCTGACCCAGTACTTCCTTGTACTTGGAACCATTTTTTGGCCAGGAGTTGATAAGTCTAAAACGGGGTTTCCCAAACTTGGGTCTCCAGCTGTTTTTGGACTACAATTCCCATCAACCATGGCCACTGGTCCTGCTAGCTAGGGATGATGAGGATTGTAGTCATAAAAAAACAGTTTGAGACCCAGGTTTGAATAACTCTGGTCTAAAAACACAAGCAAGGATTGCTTGTGGGTGTGCTGAAGAAGTTTATTCAATCCACCATTTGGGGATAGGCTTGTGTGAGTTGGTGAAGTACGTTTGCAATTCCAATATGATGTTGGACATTCAGCAAAGCAATGTTTTAGCTGGCTTTCCAGACCTGGACAACGTTTTCAATCTTTTCATCTTGCGTACAACCAGAAGGCATAATAGGCACTGTAAATCAAGCTAAAATAACAGCTTGGCTTTAATCTGTGCATATGCCCGCCAAGCAGCAAGTTTCAGGATTGCTCCGAATTCTTCTGAAGAGTATTTAGGAAAGTCTGATGGAGGAATCCCATCTGCTTTGAGCAGGAAGTGTGAATTCTAACAGCCTCCAAATGAAAAGTGGGTACTTGTATCCTCATGAATTTATCTCTCTTCCTAGGGTCACTGGTGGAGAGCTTTTTGAAGACATTGTTGCTAGGGAATATTACAGTGAAGCGGATGCCAGGTAAGAAGAGCTTGTCACCTAGTATGCCCCCTGTTTTGGGTTGGGCAAACGGAATTCTCCCAGCACTGTTTGTGGAGTCTGTACTGTGTATGGCGCAAAGTTTTCTCCCATTCCACACCCTGTTAGTCCTATATTCTGTTTGGTACCTGTTCCCCTGAGAGTGGGAAAACACATGGATGTATTTAATGTATGGACTTCCAACTACTGTCTCATAAAAAAAGGTAAAGGACCCCTGGACGGTTAAGTCCAGCCAAAGGCAACAATGGGGTGTGGTGCTCGCTTCAGGCCGGCGTTTGTCCGCAGACAGCTTTCCGGGTCATGTGGCCAGCATGACTAAACCGCTTCTGGCGTACGGAACACTGTGACGAGTGCCAGAGCTCATGGAAACACAATGCCGCAGCCGTACCTATTTATCTACTTGCACTTTGATGTGCTTTCGAATTGCTAGGTTGGCAGGAGCAGGGACAGATAAACCGGAGCTCACCCCATCACACGGATTCGAACCGCCAACCTACCAATCGGCAAGCCCAAGAGGCTCAGTGATTTAGACCACAGTGCCACCCACTCCCTTAAACCATACACCTATGCTGCAGCATTTTTAGGAGGGTGGGGTAGTTCTGCTATAGCTGTTGCATTTCTTTCCCTGTACCTACACTTTAGGCACAACTTTGGCAGGGTTTTCAGTTGCCTGCATAAATCCAATCTGAGAGCAGCCTACAAGGCACCTAAAATAGCAAAAACGTGCTTAGCCTTGCAGTTCAGCTCATCTTTGCATAACACTGTATTTCCACATCACCTGGGCCCAGGGGTTTACCGACACCTACGGTTAGGAAGTGTATTTGGAAAGCTTCTCCAGGCTGCTGAAACCTTCCTAAATCTCAGTTGAAAGGAATCAGGCGGCCATCTGCCTGACTCTGACTCTGCGTCGCAAGGCAGGATAGTCTACTGCGCCTCCCCCAGCAGAACAGTCTGTGCAGTCATGATCATAATAGGCTGCAACTGAAGAGATGCATACTAGTGCCAGCAGAGCAATTAGCTCCACATTACCTGGTCCTCTTCAACTTTGATCAAGTAAGCAAGTCGAACCACATGCAGTGGAGACGTCAGGAAACCGGTGCTCTCATTGCAATAATCAAAAAGCAGTTTCTAGTCTTTATGGTGGTAGGGAAAGCTGTGGATACATTCAGCTAGATGTGTGCAAGTGAGAGGAGATTTGGGTGCATCTTTGTTGTATGGAAGTCTTTAATGGTTGAAGGAAGCTGGCAGCAAAGCAAGGCAAGGATTCCTCCTCCTCCTCCTCCTCCTCCTCCTCCTCCTCCTCCTCCTCCTCCTCCTCAAATAAATGCCATCTATCCCAGCCTGAAATGTTGCTTTAGAAGCAATTCATGGGAAATACTGTTATTAACACCACACTTGCCAGCCCCACTTTTTTTTTTTTGCTGCAGAAGGAGAACAATGTCTCTGGGTGGTCATATTCTGAGATTATCTCCTGCTACCCTGGATTCCCCCTCCAGCTTGAAGAGGTCTAGCGCTTCCTTGCTTAAGTCGTTGCTAGCTTGTCCCATTGCTGCTTTGAGCTGCATTCCAAAGCCGGCTGGAGAGAGCTAGCAAGTGAGAGTGGAGTTTGTGCCAATCTGACCTTCCCAGAGACTCATTGCGCTTTTGCCATTTTTGGCCAGAAAGTCGCTTGCTGTGAATTTGGCTCTGTCCTAGTTATACAGATCCCCCACCCACCCCCTTTCTCGGATTGAGAAGATAGAGTCACAGGGCCTGCCAGAGTGGTTTACATTGCAAGCCCCTTTTACTGGTGGGGAAGCAGTGCCTTTCACAGCCTTGTTCTTTCCTAGAGCAAGCCTGTGTCCTCAACACTTAAAGCAGATTCTGAAAGCACACACACTTTCCCCCTCTCCCCCCCCCTGCCCCAGGCACTGCTGTTGCTACCTTTTCAGAGGGATTTGCACCAAGATGGGTCTGACTCCTGCAACGTGAAATTACCAAGGGGTGGTTTGAAACCTGTAACTTCCTAGGAACAGATTCCTATGGTGTGCTGCAGGAGCTGTTAAAATACACACTCCTCCGTACATCAAAGGGACTTTGCTACTTGCAGTAAGTCGCTTACATACCAGCTGCCGTGTCTGCTTCCTTCCAAGCGCTTGGAAACCTCTTTCTGGTTGAGCATTCCCAGAAATCTGTGTGTGTTGCCTCATGCACAGGCAATGTGGGTGTAGTGTTGTCCTGACATGATAGGTGTAAATGACATGTTGCTCCTCTCTCTGCAAAAAGAGGGAGAAACAAGAGGCAGCAGATTTTCATTGAGCTTGCAGGGAGCTTGAAGAGGGAAACAAGGGAACTGAAAATGCACGCTGAGTGGGTTCTGTACTTAAAAGGTGTCCGGCTCCTCTCTGCAGACACACATCATCTTTGTAATGTGGTTGCATTTATCGCTACTAAAACCTTTCCAGGCTGGCGGGATCCCAGCCTTGAGACTGATGGAGGAGGCTGCTGATTGATTAAAGCCTCGAGGAGTCCTGCCAAATGTAGGCGAGTGCAGTTTGTAAGCTGGCCCAGGGCTTGCCACTCATATTTTGTGGGGTGGGTGGTGTTCTCTTTTGGGTACCTGTGGACAATTTCAGGGACCGGTCGAAGCTTTGTGGGGCTTCCAAGCACACTGCATCAAGCTGAAATGCAAGGTACTGCGATCTACACCATCTTCACAGTAGAGCACACAGGTAACAGTTACGGCATAGGATTGCACCAGAACTGCCCTGTATTTACTAGTTGCATTATTTATGTATTACTGCTCCCTGCTTCCACTGCCTTTTGGTCATAGTTATAGGTGATGATATAATCTTGACGCTTCTGCCTTGGGAGCATTGACGTTATCAATAAATAAATACATTAATGAATAACACTCTTCCTTTTTTTCTTTTCTGCAGCCACTGCATTCACCAGATTTTGGAGAGTGTCAATCATATCCATCAGCATGATATTGTACACAGGGACTTGAAGGTAATCCTTTCTTTTGGTGAAAATGCAGAGTTGCTTTGAAGCTGTCGTTGGTAGGAATGGAAATGAGATCGAGATAGCGACACAGGATGGGCCTTATTTCTAACTAGCATGAATTACAGTTTTCTTTTGGGGTTGCTCAATCACCTACTCATACCTTTGCTCCTGTAACACCCAGTGCTCTACCTAATTCTGCATTTTATAGAATCAGAATATTCAGAACAGGTACGCTGCATAATATGGAGGTATGCTGCGTAAGGTACCCTGAAGATGCTCTTAGTTATATGACTGTACACATATTGCTGTTCTTTAACCCAGTGCTAAAGTTGGTGGCCTCGCAGAAAGCATTCGGTTCCTCCTAAAACTCTTGGTGTTCTCCTTTCAGGCTGGTTTTTACCTTATTTCTTCTCAGGGTCCTCAAACTTTTTCAGCAGGTGCCCAGTCTACTGTCCCTCAGACCTTGTGGGAGGCCGGACTATATTTTTTTTGGGGGGGGGATGAACAAGGGACGACGAGCGGCCTGTGAAAGGGTTCCAAAGAGGGGCTGGCACCAACAAAGCTCAGCCCCCTTCCTCCTCTAGGCAGCGCGGGGAGAAGCCAGGAGGAGGGAGGGAGGAGGCGCCGCCACCGCCGTTTGAGAGAGAGGGAGAGGGAAAGAACATGCACATTGGCGATCCATGCGGCGATTCCCGGACCATCTGCGGGCCAGATTTAGAAGGCAATTGGGCCTGATCTGGCCTGCAGGCCTTAGTTTGCCGACCCATGGTTTAGCCTCATCGTTAGCTCCTCTCCTCAGCACTCCTTTGATGTTTTTGTGCTCATTTTTTGAGGCTTGTTCTGTAGTTGGTTTCCTCATCTACAACCTCTTTAGACTGGGTATTGTCCTCTGCTTTGCTGACTTTAGTCACAGTAGCCTCTGGATTCCAACCCCACCTCCCTGTCTAGTCTTTTCAAACTGCTAGTCATTAGCTCTCAGTGGGGAGGGGTTAGCCTGTTTTCCTCTTTCGTTTGCTAATGATCAGCTAAGGATCTGCTATTGCTCCTGGCTTCTTTGCCTGCATTAAAATGGAATGGCATAGACGAAGTCCACACTCTCCTGCCAGGAGCGAATTGCAGCAGCAAAATTACAGCCAGTAAAGGCAATAGACATTTTTACAGCTAGTTCTGCTTCTACTCAAGTTTTGGCTTTCAGCTCTAATGATACCTGCCCCACCAAGGATTCAGTGGACCATACTTCTTCACTCACTTGTTTTCAACCCCTTTCCTAGCATGAAATTCGCCTTTTCCCACAGCTGCCACACATGTCGTAAATACCTTCATTGTCCCGTCATCCACAATCTTATTTCAACTGAGCTATCTACCACAAATCAAAGAACCGTTGAGTTGGAAGGGACCCCAAGCTCCTCTAGTCCATTCTCTAGCAATGCAGGAATCTCAGTTAGAGCATCTATGACAGAGGGCCATCCAGCCTCTGTGTAAAAACCTCCAAGGAAGGAGAGTCCACCACCTTCTGAGGGAGCCTGCAAGATCTCTTTCCTGTTCAGTCTCACCTCCCTCAGCTCAGTCCCCATCAATATATTTGTGAGGCTATGATTTTTGCCTTAGTTTGCAAGGCAAACTAAAAGGGATGCGGTGGCGCTGTGGGATCAGAAGGTTGGCAGTTTGAATCCCCGCGTCGGGGTGAGCTCCCGTCGCTCAGTCCCTGCTCCTGCCAACCTAGCAGTTCAAAAGCACGTCAAAGTGCAAGTAGATAAATAGGTACCGCTCCAGCGAGAAGGTAAATGGCGTTTCCGTACGCTGCTCTGGTTTGCCAGAAGCGGCTTAGTCATGCTGGCCACATGACCCGGAAGCTGTACGCCAGCTCCCTCGGCCAATAAAGCGACATGAGCGCCGCAACCCCAGAGTCGTCCGTGACTGGACCTAATGGTCAGGGGTCCTTTTACCTTTACATTGACTCGCATTTGCCCTTTTACTGCTCATTCACTCCATTTGGAGATACCCTTATGGAGCTTTTCACAATTTCGCTTTTATTTGTACCAACCTGAATAGTTTGGGGTCGTCAACAAGCCTGGCCACTTCACTGCTAACCCACAAGACTCGGTCATTTATGGGCAAGTGGAAAAAAATACAAGTTGCAATACATAACTTTGAGGGACCCCACATCTTAACATCTAAGCACTGAGACAACGGTCCGTTTATTCCTACTCTCTGTTTTACATGGCAGCTAAGGAGTGGTGTGTGTGTGTTTGTGTGTTTGTCGGGCTCTCTGTTCACACAGGGTGACAGACTGGACCAGCAAACCTGGCTGGCATCCCCTATGAACAGTAAGCATGTCCTTAAACATGCCCCCCCAAAGCTCTGCTGTGTTTCGGAGTTCCACAGCAGGTGATCAAAGGTTCGTTGGCAGAGAAATCAATGCGGACAAGGTTCCCTGCAGGTGAGAAGTTTGAAAACTGCTGGCTTGCCAGACTGCGATCCAATGAAAGCTGCCAAAATAGGTTTTGACTTTTGTCTTCCTCAGCAGCTATTTTATAAAACCACGGGACTTTTAATTTCTTGTCTGCACTATGTGTTCATTGGCATCATTCATAGCGTATACACTCACTTAGCAGAGAAGTTTTGTGCTAGCATGAAGCTTTAAGATACTGGAGCCTTCATGTTGCAGCTGTGAGCCAGCAAATATTTTGAGGTCTATTGCAAAACCAGAAAAAAGAAAATTAGTTCCCATCATGAGAAAATGGCTCTGACCCCTTTTCTCTGAAAAGACCTATAGTCAGTGCAGGGGCCTGCCTCATCAAAGTATCTCTTTGTGCCTTTGGCCATGAAGAGTTCAGGGCAATGTCTGGAAAGTTCTTTGAAGTGGTAATAAGATTTTCTCCTTTTGCCTCAGACATTTGTATGCTCCTCCAGCAAGGCTGTCCTTTGTGAGAGAGAGTGTTAACTTCCCGCCTGCTTTTTTTGTGAACTTTTGCTAGAAAACTGACCACAGGAGATCTGAGTTTGTTCAAGACAGGGGTGATCTTTGATCTTCCTAATCAGTATCTGTTAGGTAAGGGAAAGGTTTGAGCGAGGGGGGGGGGGGACTTCCAGCTTAAGGAAAAAGCAACTAAACGCAGATATAAGTTACTTTGCTGGGAATCAAAAGAGGAAAACAGGTGTAGCGTTATCAACGTGGGGAATTGCAAGAGCACATTAAAATGTGTATGATTCATGGATTTGTATTCAAGGAACTACATTCTATTCTTAAATCTGACACTTGCTTTAATACTGATATTCAAGTGTTAGTATTTACGTGTTTATTTAAGTATTTAAGTATAGTGAAAACTAATACATATCATTGATACATCTACCACTTGCTTAAATATAAGACCAAACTAAATGTGATAGAGCAGCCATGTTCTTGATCTGATGTCTGCAGTGACTGTGTATGTATATTTATTTATATATATCCCGCCCTCCCCAGCCAAAGCTGGGCTCAGAGTGGCTAACAACAATAAAAGTAACACTGCATTCTAAAATCAATTCATAATGGGGCTGGGCGGGGGGGGCGGCGGCGTGATGTTTGTGATGTTTAATTTTCACGTGAACTTCATGCCCCCTTCTCAAGCCCCAAATTATGCAGGGGTATGCAGGTTAAGCACTGTGGTGGCACTGTGGGTTAAACCACAGAGCCTAGGACTTGCCGATCAGAAGGTCAGCGGTTCGAATCCCTGCGACGGGGTGAGCTCCCGTTGCTCAGTCCCTGCTCCTGCCAACCTAGCAGTTCGAAAGCACATCAAAGTGCAAGTAGATAAATAGGTACCGCTCCAGCGGGAAGGTAAACGACGTTTCCGTGTGCTGCTCTGGTTCGCCAGAAGCGGCTTAGTCATGCTGGCCACATGACCCAGAAGCTGTACGCCTGCTTCCTCAGCCAATAAAGCGAGATGAGTGCCACAACCCCAGAGTCGGCCACGACTGGACCTAATGGTCAGGGGTCCCTTTACCTTTACCTATGCAGGTTAAGAGAATGGAATCCTCTCCCTAGCCTTACCTCCTCGCCTCTTGTCACCTGAGCTCTTTTCTCCAGCTGAACTCTGATACCAGAAGTGAGTTGGGCTGTGAGAAGAGTGCCTGCAGTGATGGACCAAAGGGTGGTAAAGTGGGGACACTACTTTGTATTGTAAGTTTATATGCCCATATGTGTACTTTTTCATTGGTGAAGTATGTAAGCACCCCTGCCTTTTGGTTTTGGAATTTGGCTGAATGTGGAGCCATTCGAATCTGCCGCTAGTCAACTGCCCAAGGTGTTAATCTGTCTCTTGCATGGAAACGCTTGTTCCATACTTAAGATTGCCACTGCTCAAGGATTCACAGTTAGTCACTCACATGGACACTAGATGCAAATTAGGAACTGCCCAGAACTTGCCCGTATTGGCTCTCCCACCCCATGAAAGTTTGGAGGGAGATAAGTGCCCTGTCAGACCTTTGGTAGCGTCCCATTACTGAAGCACCTTTCAAATTGATGTTTACTACTGGAAAGCCATTTGCACAAGTCATGTGGTAAACCACTCATGCAGTGTTATAAAACTACTGCAAGGAATGCTTTAGGGAGTAGTTTATTGCAGCATAATGTTTAAGTGCATTCAAAGTAGGGGTATATCCTGCATTAGCCAATGGTGCAGATGGATTCAAATGGAAGTGAACATCACTTTGAGATGCTTTTTTCCTCGCCTTTAACAAGACCCCACAAGTGTTAATATTGCTGCTCTCATAGAAAATTAAAATCTCTGAACAGTGAGTATCTTGTGCCAGGATGCCTCCTCCTCCTCCCACTCCCCCCCCCCTCCTTCCAGTGTTCCATCTCTTACTACAAGAAAGCCAAGAGCTACAATGAGTATTTTGTACATGTGGCTAAATTAACAAAATACAGTATATTGTTTTCTGCTGTCATTGTGGGAATGGGGAGAGGCTTATATAAAGCCTGGAGAGCCCAAACCTAGGAACAAACTACGTTGATTGGGCATAATACCACCACTTTCTCTCCAGCGAGTAAATCTCTTCGGGGTTGGAATGGCATCAGTGTTGGGATCTAGAAACTAGGTAATTCACGGGGGTTGTTGAGCTGTGCGTTGATGTATTTGTCTCTGCTTACAGTCCAATCAGTATGTTGCACACCACTGCTCCACCCCTGCTCCTCCAACGTTTTGTGGGGAGGTATGAAGGGGGCTCCTTGGTTGTTTGGGGAACACTGTTATTAGAGTTCTTGAGCGTGGCGAGTCTTCTAAGCAAGCTTAACCAATTTTGGGGGAGCTTCTTTGTGCATTCCATTGAATGTGCTTGGAAGACCCCGTCGGACCTTGCTGCTCAACACACAGAAGGACAGGGACTTTGGGGTGGTGCATGTGGTTCCATGACTGATTTCTGTTAAGTGCATAAATCATGACAGTTACATGCAATGAAGTCTGGGTGTGACAACTTCCAATCCAAAAGAGAACTTCAAAAGGTGTCAAAGAATATTGTTCTGTTTGTAGACACCCACCCACATCCATTGCAGCGTGCTTATAGCATGGTTGAGAAATCTCTGGGACTCCAGGTATTATCGAACTACAGTTCCCACCATCCTTGACTATCTGCTGTGCTGTCTGGGGCTGATGGGAGTTGGAGTCAAACAGCATTTCCCTGTTCCTGGCTTTAGAGTACAGCATAGTTTTTATCAGATGCAGTGGTTTGCTTGCTTGTCCCAGGCAGAGATTAGACAGACATGGTCTGTAGGACCACAGACAGCTGCAAAACAAGCAACTTGTTTGGATAATAGCCAAGCTTTGAACTCATGAGGTTGAAATGATGCTTCTGAACATTCTGCCCAAGTATTTCTTTTTTGCAGGAATCATGGGGCTTGTAGTTTTCTCTGTCTAGAAAAACAAGGGTAGGGGATGACATTGTTTCTGGTTCAGGAAGGCCTGTCCAGTGAGCCTTCTTCACTGCTTGCCATTTCCTCCTCGTTCCCATAGATTTTGTTTATGAGGAGGAGGCTTGCAGGGGGCCATGAAAAGTACCTTGGCATTTTTTGAGTATTCAGCAGGAATGCTTGCCAAAAAACAGGTGAGCTTTGATGAAAGCTGGGGTGGGTGGGTCATGCACCACTAGTATTGACAATATCAGCATAATCTTTGGGAATAAGATGATTAAACTGGAGCTACTATAAATGTGTATAATATCTGGACACTGAAGTTATTACACAATTGCTTACAAATGTCCAGTCTTCCCTAGGAATTGAATTACTGGTAAACTTTTTCATTGTTCTGTTATGTGACATATGTTCATGCTGAGCCTTTCTGGTTCATTTTTAATTTTGAAAGAGGTTCATTCCCTATTCGTATGTTGAGAGAGCAAGGCCAAAGCTCCCACCATGAATGCTGAAGCTCTCACAACCAGCCTGGAATCATAATCCAGATGCAGAACAGAGTTGTGATACGAACCAGTGGAATGGCATTTCTTCAGCCCTTGGCATGAGGCTTTGGCTGTAAATATCTCCCGCAGTTATATATATATATCCTGAGCCAGCTGTGTGATGTGCCAGGGAAGAGAGTGGGAAGTAGACAAGTTTATGGGAAAGTGGTGGTGGTCAACTCATTGCCCTTAGCTGCTGCATGCATTTCCCTCCCCCTAAGTCTGATTATTATGCACCCACATCTTTCAAAGTATGAGCAAGAATATTGTGCACTGCCTTTCTGCAGTATCCTATCTGATGTACTGCATAACAGTGGTTGAGTTTCTAGTTGTTGTTACTGCTGGTGTAAGGGCTTGCCAGTGTTGATGGAGCCATTGATATTAAGCACTTGTGGAGGACTGTGTCGCTTGCTTTACACACACACACCCTTGCAGCAGCCCCATGATTTCTAACCAGAAGGAGGGAAAACAGGATTGTGAGAATTGATGCATTAATCAGAATCTAGAGGCAGGGCATTTCCTTGGCTGGACTGCCTCTTCTTGCAGGTGGAGATTTTTGGATGCTCCCATATGGAGGAATGCCTCCCTGCTTTTAGAAAATACAGTATGTTGGGAACACAATATGATTCAGCTTGGTCCTTCTGTGTCCAAAGACCCAACAGTTTATTTCATGTTCATATGCTAATTCGAAGTGGTTGTAAACCAGGAACATGGTTAATGATCTTTGCAGGCTGACAAAGTGAAGAGTAACTCTACTTAACATTTGGGAATATGTTATAGTTAAATAAAAGTCTAGCAGGAATTGAAATATACACATCCAATGGGAAATGAAGGGGGTGGGGAAGAAAAAATAATGCTAAATTATTTTAAGTATTAAAATGGAATTAGGAAATGTATGTAACATTGAGCAGCAAGTAAGGAAGGGAAGAGAAACATCAAGTTAGCAGGATGGTAAGTCAACTTTTCATTTTGTATTAATTTGATGTTAATTTGTTAAAACTTTTGGAAAGCAATAAAAAATAATTTGCAAAAAAAGGGGAAAAGGAACATGGTTACCACCTGATTCAGATTAGAGCAGAAAGTAGCCCTGAAACGAGTAAGTATTGGACTTCAGCTCAGACTTAAATGTATTCAAAAGAATACAGTGGTACCTTGGGTTACATACGCTTCAGGTTACAGACTCTGCTAACCCAGAAATAGTACCTCGGGTTAAGAACTTTGCTTCAGGTTGAGAACAGAAATCGTGCAGCAGTGGCGCAGCGGCAGCAGGAGGCCCCATTAGCTAAAGTGGTGCTTCAGGTTAAGAACAGTGTCAGGTTAAGAACAGACCTCCAGAATGAATTAAGTTCTTAACCCGAGGTACCACTGTATCTTTTCTAGACACTTGATCCTAATGCATTTCTCATAGTGGATTATGGGTGCGAGCTTTCCAACACTTGCTGGTAAATCCTTCCCACCGCATTGGGTTCTTCGGGTATGTTTGACCTATTCCCACCATGGAGCACAACAGAACTGATCCCTGAACATCCACCTGGCCTATTTTCTGGGCACCCTGTCAGTTCTAAATCCGCCTGGAACAAAAGCTTCAGTTGCCACGAATATCAGAGGCCATGGAAAATAAACATTCTTTCTGTGTGCTCAGTGCTTGTCCCCAAATAAGGATCCTGTTTCCTAACACCATGGGGCACCCTCATCAACCCCCCACCAAAAGTTTACGTTGGGTGTGGTTTTTCATTACTCGAACCAGCTGCCCTGTTTTAAGTTGAAATTCATAGTCTGCTTAGTTAAGAGTTCGCGTGTTAAGATACAAGATCCCTGGTCTCTCCAGAAGTAGAATGATGCCAGCCCCGGGCGATCCTTACTCCAGTCTGAGCCCCTTGCTTCTGCCTTCTCTGATTATCTGCATTGGAGTTGTTTTAGTTTTGTCTGCCAGGAGGGAGAAAAGGGGACACAGTCTCATGCCCTGAGCAAGGAGGGAAGGATATAGTGGCTATTCTCCTCAGCCTCATGGCAACAGAGGCCTCGTCATAATAAATCCTTGCAGATGAAAATTTCCAACAGAGCTCACATTGAATCAGCAGACAAAAGCGCTGCAGTGACTACATAACCACCCCCATCTGGATCTCTCCATTCAGCAGTCCTTAGCCGGATGCTCTGCGTTCCGTGATGGACTTTACAATTGAGCAAAGAATACAAAGAGAACCGTTCTGTGATGGAAGAGTTTCTGTCCCTTAAAACTGCCCAGCTTAGGCTTGAAAGAACCGAACGGGCTTGTCCAGCTGGCCTTGTCCAGGTTCCTGCTCACCCACCCTCATGATTCACAAAAGCAGGGTGAATTACACAAATGCGTGTTAATTTGCAAAACTTAGAATTTCTGCTCTTTTTTGGTGCATAACTTCAAATCCCTTGCTCTGTGCAAATAAATCACTGTGTACATGGTCCTGCATATTATCCCCCCCCCCCTCTTTTTTTTTACTTGTCCTGTGCCTTGGGGACCCGGTATGATGTTCATTGGGAGTTGTATCACTGCAGTTTGCTATGTCTGCTGCATCATTATGTCTCCACATGGATGTTATCTCAAGCAGAAGTGAAGGAAGTGTACCGCCAGTGCCATCTACTGTCAATATATTTAATAACTTGTCTTGGGTTGCAAGGGTTGCCTAGGAGAATTCTATATAAATTAAATTCATAATCTTTGGGGTAGGGTGGGAGGGGAACACGGTTTCCTTTGCAGAATGCCACCAGTTGAAGCTTGTCATAGGTGCAAGTTTGAAGCTGGCTTTTTAAAGACAGAGGACATTTGTAGGTGTGAACTTTTCAACATATAGACCAGGCGTTTGCAGAGAGAATATATTTAATCAAGGTTTTCCTTCTCTTCTTGTTTTCTCTCCTAGCCTGAGAACTTGCTACTTGCGAGTAAGTGCAAGGGTGCAGCTGTCAAGCTGGCTGACTTTGGACTTGCGATTGAAGTTCAGGGGGAGCAACAGGCATGGTTTGGTAAGTGTTTTTCCCCCAAACAGGAAGAAATCTAAGATTGTCCAAGGGGTTGTGCTCTGATTGAAGGGAATATCGATGACGGTATTCACTGTGCCAGTGGAAATCAGTGATGCAATCTGTCTAGGCTGTGCATCAAAGAATTTTATTTTTTCCCCAGAGAGATATCTATCTTCTGGGTGTTTTGCAAACTTCCATGTGCACACAGCTCACACCTGCAGTGAACAGCCAGTAGCTAGAAATGTACTATTTTTGCAGTAACACAGTGAGAGTAGTTTGACTGCCACCAAAAGCAGCAGCAAAGTACATTGGTCACCAGCCAAGTACTGGCCTCCTGTCTAAACTGGAGCTCAAATGATGCTCTCCTGTTCTGCTAGAACTAATGTCGAAAAAGTGACGCCTTTCTGCACCACTTAAGACACCATTTTCTGACTTCATCTGTCAGCCCCTCGTGCTCTTCACCTCCTCTTCCCTCACCCACGAAGCCTAGTAACCCTAAAATAACAACAACATGAAGTTACCACTGCTCACTTCTACTGGTGGTGGTTAATTTCAGTGGCAACTACACCAGTCTAATAAATCCCATTGCTAGCCTATTCACTCTTTTTGGAGCATTTCCCCCCAGTATGGGACCCCAGCTACAAACCAAAACCTGGCGCCTAAAACATTTCCAGGTGCCTAATTTGCTTCCCTCTCTCCTTACTACCTTAGTGGCATTTTCTGTTCAAAATGCTCCCTGTGCATATCTGGAAATGGATGAGTCTGGCATTTTTGTTTGGGCTTGTTGAACATACAGTAATAATATGATATGGCTCAAGGTTTCCTGGACTAGGAGCTGATAGGATGTCGTCTCATTTGCTTTGTTATTGATAGCCTAGCATCTCTACTTTGCCTGAATATCCTAGTTTTTATACACATACACCAGCCGCTTTGTGCGAGAATGGCAACGTTGATTTCAAGCTGCTGAGTCTGTTCCGCATCTTGTGTTTCGACAGGGTTTGCTGGTACTCCAGGCTACCTGTCTCCCGAGGTCTTAAGAAAAGATCCTTATGGAAAACCCGTGGATATATGGGCATGTGGTAAGGCTACCTAGCATTCATATTGTTTGACAGTGAGGGGTATGCATGCTTAAAATCTGACATCGTTTTAAAATGAGTTTTACATTAGAGGGTCTCCACAATATCTTGCAGCGAATTATGCAAGTTAATTATTCATTTTGCAATAACGCAGAAAGGAAGGGAAGATAGTTATTTTAAAAATAAAGCTAGGGTGGAACTCACCTAATGAGTCCCATCAGCAGGAGCCCTGTGCAAGGACTTGATTGATTGATTGATTGGTTGGTTGGTTGGTTGATTGATTGATTGATTGATTGTCTTTCTATGCATCTTTTCATTCAAATGAATCCCAAAGCAGCTTACAAACAATGAATAGAACATCATAGAGCATAATATGACTTCACAAGTACAGCATGAATCGTATAAAACAATTAACAAATCATCAGGGGGAAAATTGCTATCTATAAAATAACTATAAAAATAAGCTAAGCATTACAATTGCATCAAAAGTCATATTATATGATTAACAAATCAGTACGACATTTATAATCTATAAAACAATATCAGCAACAAAAAGCAACTAAAAAAAAAAAAAGGCTGTTAAGTTCATACACACATTCTCCACACCCCCATGTCTTTTCACTCTATTCAGTTCATTAAAATACACTTTCCGCTTGTGCAATGGGGCTTTCCCCTAAACATGCCCCCCACAATTCACTACTGAAGCGAGTCTGGTTATGAGAACACAGGAAGTTAACATCAAGCACTCCCTTACAATGGACTGTACATAGAGGAGAAGACCATCACACAAGGGCTTTTCCAGCACTTGGGGCTTGCGGTTTAGTAACCACTGGGACATATTATGACTGACGAAGCCGCAAATACTCTCTGATGACCCGTGCATTAGTTTTAAAATTGAGCTCTTGGTGTTCCAAATGAATCACGGCACCTAGGGCAGTGGCATGGCCATGGCAGAAAGTCCCTCCACAGAAGGTGGGTTTGAAAGTGTCTAGACTCGTATGCCAAGACTGTATTGTGAGAATGGGCTGCAGGCCTAATTGGAGCAAGCCAATGTAACTGCAATACCTTTTTCTTCTCCCCCAGGTGTCATTCTGTACATATTGCTAGTGGGGTACCCCCCATTTTGGGATGAAGATCAGCACAAACTGTATCAGCAGATCAAGGCAGGAGCCTACGATGTAAGAGAATTGTTTTCTGTACAGTTAATTCCAATCAGTTGGCTGAAATATGGCAGTATAGATAGACTGTGGGGCTTCACAACTCCTCCCTGCCCTAAACCAATTCTACTGCCTCACTCACCTTCCTGCCTGTCAGTCCGTCATGCTGCAGTCGGTGTGGCTGTCCAGCTGCAACGCGACGGCATTTTACATTTTTATGCATGCAGGAAGATGTGTGAAGTTCAAGCACCAATATAAGGTACAAATGATTATAACAGCGCGTAAAAAGAAACCGGCACCTGCAAGGTTCTGCAGTCCACTTGCAGCCATCCCCAGAACTGTATCATGCATTGCCTATGCATTGCCCCAAAATGCAAATCTCCGAATGCCCTCATATTCGTAAATATGCCAAAGCTGCCAGCTGAAAGGGTGGAATGTGGCAATGAGTTCAGTGTGGTGCACAGGCAGGAGAAGCCAGCTCAGTGCAGCAAGGGGCAAAAGGCATTTCCCTGTCTCCTCTCTCGCTTCTAGTTTCCGTCTCCAGAATGGGACACTGTGACTCCGGAAGCGAAGAACTTAATCAACCAGATGCTGACAATAAACCCAGCAAAACGTATCACAGCTGACCAGGCTCTTAAGCACCCATGGGTCTGCGTAAGTATCTCCCTTCCCTGTCTCTTCCTCTTGTTGGAAGGGTAGTTTCAGTCATTTCGCCCCCCTGCACATTTACAGTAGTGTTAAGAGCACGGCTTTTGACAGCACCATTCAGGGCTGAGACAAAAAAAAAAACAGGGGGGAGGGTAATTTTTGCAGATATTTGCTTTGCTTTCCTATCAGAGATACTCCTAACAGTGTTCTTTGCTTCCCTCCCCAGCAACGATCAACTGTGGCCTCCATGATGCACAGACAGGAGACTGTGGAATGTTTGAGGAAGTTCAATGCCAGAAGAAAGCTGAAGGTGGGTTGAAGGCACAGACTTTATGTTTGGGGTTATGGTAGGTGGTGGTACATATTTGGGGTGCATATTTGCTACTGACACAGACATTGGGGTTCATGCTGTACTCAGGGGTGTCTGATGGCAGGGCCTTCCCATGCAAGTCTTAACTTGTGACATTGGGGTGAGGCCAAGGTTTTGCATTGTGTACTGGACACATTCTGTTTTTTTATTTAATTTTTACTAGATTTTCCACAATGATAACAAAAACCACAAAGCAGAATGATACACAAAAACAGAAAAAGAAAAAAAGAACAATAAACAGATAAACAATAACAACAAACTTAATTCTTCACAAATCCAACCTTTTAAACATCTTGGTTGACTTCCTCAAGTCCCTCCCTTCTGAGTTTCCTTGTAGTTAAAAGTAACAGCTTTCCAATATCATTATTAAACTAAAACAATTTCCAATTAGTCCATCTTATTCACTTTCCTTAACATTCTAAATCCCATTTATTTAATTATAACTTAGTTTAATCCTAGGCCTATTTGTTTCTTTCAAGTAATTTCTAATTTTTTATATTACAATATTTATTCAAATAGTCCTTAAATTTCCTCCAGTCCTCTTGAATCTCCTCTTCTTTCTGGTTGCGGATTCTTCCAGTCAGGTCAGCTAGCTCCGAAAAGCCCATCATCTTCACCTGCCAATCTTCCACTGTTGGTGGTTCTTGTGTTTTCCAATTTTTAGCAAGTAATATTCGGGCGGCCGTTGTGGCATACAAAAATCACATTTCTTTTGCAAAAAAAGTTGAAGTGGAATAGTTTCATTCAAGGAAGCTTGTTGTGTATTGTTAGGCTGGCCTGCCTTACATCTGGCTAACATTTACTGTTTACAGGCCACAGTAAGCACACGTGCCTGCTAACATGGTGTAGAATATATCTCAGGAGCCTGGTATCAAACGCAGATCATTTTCTCTCTCTTTTTAGGGTGCAATCCTGACAACAATGCTGGTGTCTCGGAATTTTTCAGGTAAGTATTCCCCTCCCTCTCCTTTTTCTGTTCCTCCTTCCTCATCCTTTTTTAAATATAGGCCTTAATGCATGTGTTAAACAAGTGATGAAGAGTGAACGACGCAGATTGTATCCCAGGTTTTGTTAAAGAAGGGTCCATTTTCAAGATTTTCTGTAGTCATTATACAGTGGTGCCTCGCAAGACGAATGCCTCGCAAGACAAAGAACTCGCTAGACGAAAGGGTTTTTTGTTTTTTGAGCTGCTTCGCAAGACGATTTTCCCTATGGGCTTGCTTCGCAAGACGGAAACGTCTTGCAAGTTTGTTTCCTTTTTCTTAACACCGTTAATACGGTTGCGACTTGACTTCGAGGAGCAACTCATAGAACGCGGTGTGGTAGCCTTTTTTGAGGTTTTTAAAGACTTTGGTGATTTTTGAAGCTTTTCCAAAACTTTCCCGACACCGTGCTTCGCAAGACGAAAAAAATCGCAAGACGACAACACTCACGGAATGAATTAATTTCGTCTTGCGAGGCACCACTGTACATATAACTCGAGGTTAGGAAGGTGCAGTCATTCTGCTTGAGAGTCGGTTCGTTCACCTGAAGACCCTTCACTACACTCGACTTTTGAGATGGATTACTCCGCATCCTTCAGTTTTCCATTAGGAACTCGGTTCTTTAGAGTTTGTGGTGGCAGGCTTATTTCTTTCAGCTCAGAAGTGGGAGCTTAATTCCGTCCGAGAACAAGATGCATTACTGGAAGAAATGGAGTGGTTGGTCCCACAAATCCCATTGCAGAGGATCCTAAAGCACTCAGGCTGTTGCCTGTTTCCTTCTGATGTGTTTTGAAACAGGTTTTTAGTTCACAGCCAGAAACAGGGCTCACTCTGTGCTCTGTATTAAAGTCACAGTGTCCTAAGTGTTACAGTGGGGAGAAAATCTTCACGCAGGCCCTGCCTAACAAGCAGGTAAAAGTTGTGAAAGTTTGGTAGCTCCCACCCTCCTTGATATCCCAGCAACCTTGACAATGCCTGTAGCCAAGAGGTGGTGCTATCCCAGATATGATAATACCCCTCAGAAAATGGGAATTTACATAAAGGGGGATTTCCCATTTTTTTAAAAAACCAGTTGAATTTGCTTTTTTATAATCACCAAGTTCGTTTCTACCCTGATAGTGCCTTTCTCATGTGAGTAGTCTTTGCATGTGTCTGGAAGATGGGGGCGGGCGGTCTTGGGCCATAATACGTCACTTTGTGATTCCTCCCCTCTTCCTGTGCCTTTCTCTTATCCAAAAAATGTGGCTCATTTAGGTGGGGGTGGGGTGGGAGAATGGAATCATGTCCCCTTTTCTCCTAAAATGTTTCCTTGACTGTTAACTTCTATTATTTATATATATTGTTGGGAGGTGAGTCTGCTAATAAAGCAGGGGACGCCTTCCTTTTGTGCTGCTGCTGCTGCTCATTTTTATGTGATTTATTTCAGGAAACAATATTGTCCCTACGGGAGATTTATATATGTTTACTTTTTGTGTGCATTGGTGGCTTGCCGGGGGGGCAGGTAGGCAGGCGTGGTTGGGAAGATAGGATAGTGAATCCTAGCCTTTTCTCTCTCTTTTTAAAAAGAGAGTTTTGCTTTCCTTTGGAATTGCAGGTGGCAACCATTTCTTACGGGGCTTCCGTTCCCGGCCCCTGCGTGCATCAGTGCAGCACGCATAAGTGCCCCCTGCCCTGTTACATCCTGCCCCCATTACGTCCCAGTTCTGCCCTCTTCTGGGTCCAAAAGGACCCGCACATTGGCAACCACTCGCCAATTGGACGTGCCTAAAATAGTTGCCACCTGTACTATTTTTGAGGATGGCTACGTGCTTTTTTTAAAGTAACTATACAACCTTTAGAAGACATCTGAAGGCAGCCCTGTATATGGAAGTTTTTAATGTTTAATGCTCTATTATGTTTTTGTATATGCTGGGAGCCGCCCAGAGCGGCTGGGGCAACCCAGCTAGATGGGGTGGGGTGCAAATATTATTATTATTTCATGTGTACCATTTGGCTACATCGTGCCTTTAGAATACAGAAGCTACAACTGAGGCGGTTGTTGCAGCTTTAATCTTTAGCGTTGCTTGCAATTGAAAAATACATAATGTTAATAGTTAGCTTCACAGAGCTAATTTCCAACAAATACTTATAGAAAGAGAGAGAAGTCGCAAACTTCCCGCCCCACAACTTCTCACTTTGTTTAGGGGTGTGTTTTTTGTGGGGAGATATTTGTGGGAACAAGATCTTCTTAGCTGTGGCAAGAAAAACAGGGTTACCACCTGCTTTTAAATCTTAAACTCATCGTGGGGAACGTTTAATGCTGTGAACCGCCCTGAGATCGGCTGTATGAAGGGCAGTGTACAGATTTCACAAATAATACTAATAAATAATAGTGGTAATAATTTCCAGCCTGAGAGCTTTATTCCTGGTGAGCAGCGTGCCAGGGTTGGGTAGGGGCCAGAGGCAAAAGTAGGTGGGGTAAGAAGAAAAAGAAAAAGAAGAAAACAAACATCTCTACAGCCTCCATCCAGGCAAGCAAGAAGCATTATCACAGTTCAATGAGGCATTCTAGCCATTCAAAAGCACTTGAGAGTGTAGGATGAGAGCTGTGCCCTGGGGAGAGGCAGTATGGCTTGAGGAGAAGTCCTGAGGATCCATATTTGACTCCTGGGCCTGAGGTTCCCCAACCCTGCTGTAGAGCTCTGTATGTAGAAAGCAACACCTGAACTGGGAAATATTGCTGCTTTGAGTTCCTATGAAAGGGGAATGTCTAAAAAGCTGTGTGTGTGTGTGTGTGAAAGCTGCCAGTTTAAGTGATTAAACATCAGAACGATTCAGTTTGGGGCAGGGACAGAGGAAGCTGCCCAAGTACCGTATTTTTTGCTCTATAAGACTCACTTTTTCCCTCCTAAAAAGCAAGGGGAAATGTGTGTGCGTCTTATGGAGCAAATGCAGGCTGCGCAGCTATCCCAGAAGCCAGAACAGCAAGAGGGATTGATGTTTTCACTGCGCAGCGATCCCTCTTGCTGTTCTGGCTTCTGAGATTCAGAATTTTTTCCCCCTTTGTTTTTCCAAAAACTAGGTGTGTCTTGTGGTCTGGTGCGTCTTATAGAGCGAAAAATACGGTACTTACTTGGTTAATATGTTCATGATCTTACATCTGTGTGCAGGGAGAATAGGGAGAGGGTTTCAGGTCTAAATTCTTGCCTCCACAGAAGAAAACACATGAACCAAGGGGTGCTTCAGATATTTGAACGTGGTGTCTCCCCCCTAACGCCAATTGGAATATTGTCTTCACCAATTGGAATATTGTCTAGTATGACTCAAGCTGCCTGCATTTGAGGGCTGAGTTTACGTTGGTAGGGATACACGTTTTAAAGTGCATTATCCAGAGATTGCAATCTTCAAATTATTATGAGCATAGAATGGTAATTGTAAGATTCACTGTGTTGATTGAATGTCTAAGAGGCAGTCCTATAACAAGAGACAGCTAAATATACTCGAGCCCCATTAAACTCAGTGGGGCTTACATCTTCTGACTGCAAACCCACCAAGATGGGGGCTGTGTCACTTACATAGAGTGTTAAACACACAGTTGCTAATCTAGGTAAGGTTGGAGTACATGTACAACATTTCATTCTGTTCTGGTTGTTTAAATGGGTCTTAATTACCGTATATCTGTTTGTTGATTGTACACATTTTCCCCCTGTTATGCTTTATGCATGAAATATGAGTGGGAAGAATCTTCTCAGCCCAGGGAGACCAAGGGAAAAACAATGCCAAAACAAGTTACTGATCCACCTTTCCATTTGTATAGAACGTTTGGCACAGGGTGCTTTAAAATACTTATTTTCCAAACATGGAATCTTTAACATTTCTGTTTTTCCCCAAGGTAGGGCCAGAGGACCTTGTGGGAGGGGATATGACAACTTCTCCCTTTCAGTCTTGATCTAGTTCAGAGCCCCCTCCTGCTGCTTCGCAAGAGAAATTTTCGAGACAGAAAATCCTTCTTCTAAGTGCCTTAATTTTCTTTCTTGGGAAGAAGGCGGATAGCTCCATCTAGCGTCTGTATAGAAAAAGGCTCTGCAAATTAATATTCTTTGACCAATAAGTTCTTATCTTAGGCAACTGGCTACTACTTTATTGGGGAAGAAACAAACTGCTGTTGTTAAAGAGACTACAGGGAAGGTTTTTGCTTTAATGCTTTTCTTTTCTTTATGTTTTTCTCGATATATTTTAAGTTCTGTGTCCACATGGGTCAGTGGATTCCTTTGAAGCCCTCGCCTGACACTAGTGAATGAGCACAAGTGTGCATTGTTTCAGGGGAAACTCAGAACTCTTTGTGTTCCAATCTTTTCTTCCATGACATCTACAACTCCCTTCTTTGACCTTTTACTCATGGTCACTCTCTTGATGAGCTAGCAACCAAGCCTTACTCAGTTAATTGCCATGATTCTTTAATTTTATCTCTGCCATGCTGAAAAAGCTGCCAGCCAGAAAGGTTAACATAAATTCCTGGAATGTAAAAGGTCTGGGACACCCAACAGAAATGAATGGGTGCACACACAAAAAGCTTGGATGAAAACTGGTTTATTAACTAGCAGATGGTACAGCCCATAATCTTCCAGCATTAAAAGAATGACTGAGCAAGTTCTGGAATCTGCCTGGAAATGGCAAATCTGACTGAACAGATCCGGGAGATCATTAACAACATATAGAATCATTTGAGAGTTCGTCGTTGCCCTTTATTGACCGTAGGAAAACAAGATATAACTTGGATATCAGCCACACCAAACTTAGTAATTTTAGACAATTTAACTTACGGCAGAGCTTTAACGCATGCCACTAAGATTGGCATGCGTCAGTGCCATAGGATCTTCTGTAGGGTGCAGTGCAGTGCTACAGGTAGAATTTCCCCAGGTGGTCTAAGTGACCCCACAGATCTTACAGGGGGAGGTGGTCTTTCAGGGATTATTACGCAATGGGGTGAGCTCCCGTGGCTCTGTCCCAGCTTCTGCCAACCTGGCAGTTCGAAAGCACACCAGTGCAAGTAGATAAATAGGTACCGCTGCAGCGAGAAGGTAAACGGCATTTCCATGCACTCTGCCACTTGTCACAGTCCTCCGTGTGCCAGAAGTGGTTTAGTCTTGCTGGCCACATGACCCAGAAAGCTGTCTGTGGACAAACGCCAGTTCCCTCGGCCTGAAAGAGAGATGAGCGCCGCAACCCCATAGTCGTTTTTGATTGGACTTAACTCTCCAGGGGTCCTTTACCTCATCATCATCATCATCATCATCATCATCATCAGTGCTTTTTTTCTGGGGGGACGCATACCCCTATACATCTGTGAATCTAAGTTTGGCCTCATTGAGGGGCAGTATTTCAATATGAGTAGGAAAATGAGAGTACCCCTAAACATTTTTAATCATTATCAGTAACAACATGAAAGATAAAGGGGTCCCCAGTTGTTCAGGGATTTGTATGTTAACAACACGAACTTCATTCAAACTGGCCACAGCATTCTCCATCAAGGGAGGCTCCACGTAGGTCATATTACAGTAGTCCAATGCAATACAGCCAGATAGGTGGGGTAGTAGTAGTAGTAACAACAACAACAATGTTGATGTAGGTGGTGTACCAGCTTAACTTCACCAAACTTCTGACCATGACAACAGGGTTAATTCACACACCCTCAAAAAATTCAGACTACTCACACATAAAGGTAAAGGTAAAGGTACCCCTGCCCGTACGGGCCAGTCTTGCTAGACTCTAGGGTTGTGCACTCATCTCAATCTATAGGCCGGGAGCCGGCGCCGTCTGAAGACACTTCCGGGTCACATGGCCAGCGTGACGGAGCTGCAACTGGCGAGCCAGCGCAGCACACGGAACGCCGTTTACCTTCCCGCTGGTAAGCGGTCCCTATTTATCTACTTGCACCCGGAGATGCTTTCGAACTGCTAGGTTGGCAGGCGCTGGGACCGAACGACGGGAGCTCACCCCGCCGCGGGGATTCGAACCGCCGACCATGCGATCGGCAAGTCCTAGGCGCTGAGGTTTTACCCACAGCGCCCCTGAGGTTAATGCTAAATCATGGGTATGCCCTGCCCTGTGACAGTTTGGAACAGATGCGTGGTTGCCATGGAGCCCATGATGACCCAAGCCAGTCAAGGGAATAAAATGATTGCTACCTTTTGAGGCAACCACAGTCTCCCCCCAAATGCTCGAGAATGATGCTTCATCTAGGGCATTATTGGGAGAGGGGATGGTGAACGTCACCAAGAGCTTTGGGGTTGCAAAACAAAGAGTGCTGCTGCTTGCCATCGATTTGCTAAGCCTCCCAACTTACTGACTCCCCTCACTTGCAGACCCCTTTCTACCCCTCTGTATTTCAAGCTGGAAGTGCGAAAACCGCTCATTCTGGCTTGATCTTGCAACAGTGCTGCTGCTGTAGCTCAAAGGACTGCTATTTGTCATGTTGTAGTCTTGCCTAAAGAGTCTTCATATTGGGTTAACATGGCAACAGAGTTTAAATTGGTATTTCCAGCAGCAAATGCGTTGAGGGTGTTTGTTTTTGGTGTTCTCTGTCTTGTTGGAAGAACCTGCTAGACACCAAAGCAAGAGGATTAGAAGGGGAGCTTTAATTACAAAGCTGGATATCCTGTAAAGCTTAATTGAATCATTGACCTGAAGAACTATTGGACTTCGCGCAAAGGGAATTGGTTATTTCTAAGTAGGACCTGTAGCAAAATCTGCAGTGTCTGGCCATCGTTTAACAGGAGACTCTCCTCTGGTTTACTGTGTGGGTTGGTCAGGCAGGTTGTCTTACTTTTACACTAGATACTGGACTATGGATGGCCGAATCAGTCCATTTCCTGTCCGAGTCAGTTCTGCAGTTCCGCACTCCATACGTGGAAGTTTGGCTCACAAGAGACAAAGTCTTTGCCATCTTGAAGATATGATAGAAACTAGGGGCGAAAAGATGGCATATTCCTACACAGATATTTGAAATATATCAAAAAAATATTCGTTCTTGCCCAGCAGCTCATCCTTTCGGGCCATTTTATGCTGCTTTGTGATAGGATGGACAGTAGTAGTGGATCTTATTTTTTTGTTTGTTTGTTTCTGTCTGCAACAAAAGCCCAGTATGTAGAAATATCAAACAATGCAGCAGGCCGGACTATTATTATTTATTTGATTTATATACTGCCCTTTATCCAAAGATCCCAGGGCAGTGTACAACATTGAGAACACAATTTAGGGAGCATAATAAAAAATAATACAGAGCATAGTAATAAAAGTAGCATAATAACACAATAACTTTTCTTTCTGGTGTCCTCTATTTTTTTGTTTCATTTTTTTTGTTTCATTTTGCTTGCTGGAAGTATTGGGGGGGGGGCGTTGGGGGAACATTCCAAAATGTGGGGTGGGAAACCTCAGGCTAAGGTGCTGAATGTGTCCCTCCAGTGCTATCTGTCTGGCCTTTGAGACTCTCGCCAGGCTGCACCCATCAGTGACCCTGCTCTACACCCTTCCAGAGCGCTTCTGCCTAGGTGGAACACATCCTTTAAGCTCTGATAATGCCTCTTGCCTGCCTGGAAGGACAATGGAGAAAGGGTACGTGAGCTTGTGTAGCAACCAGCCCGCTGCAGAAAGTTAATTTTTTGTATTTGTTGGACCTGTCGGGATCTCCGCTCGGCCAAGCTGATAAAGCTCATTTTCTTCCCCAAGTCTTCGGAATCTCCTCCCGATGTGTTTAATGACCTGAGCCTTTGATAAGGCTCCAAGGCACATTCTCCAGCAGGGTTTCCAGCACAGGAAAGAAACAAGAGGTTTGGGCTACATTGTAAAGAGTTTTATTTCTAAGCTACGGAGACAGAAAATACATCCTCTCTCTATGGAAGCAGAGAGCAACTGAACAAAGGAACAAAGGAAACAGGAAACCACTAACGTCACATCCTGTCTCTTTTCCCGTGAGACTTCCAACAGCCTGGAAGGTCTCTGGAATGTAAACAGAGTCCTGTGACTCCAAGCAGCTGCACAGTGATAAGAACAGAAACTAACATCCTCCCCCTTTCTGTGAACACCACTGGGCAGCGTGTCAGTACAATCTCAGTACAAACCCAATTTCTGTACATAGGTACAGTGTTGATCCTTCGGAACAACCTTAGACAATAAATCAGCAGGAATTTAATTACCTGGCATGTAGGACACCATTACGAGTCCTTTCTGAACACATTCTCTAGCATGTTGCAGCTTCAGTTGCAAGTGCTTCGTTTACAACCTTCAGAAGTCAGCAAAGCCAAACATGCTTTCTTGTCCTGATAAACCTAACAGGACCAGCCTCTTTTGCCTCTTGCCCCACCCATGGCTGGCATGCGACCCTCCATCCTAAATTGTCCTCAGGACCTGCTGTGGGATGCAAGTGCTGTTGAGCTGGTTCAGAATACGTGACCATGGTTTGCTGTCAAATTCAATATATGTGTAAGTGGATGGAATGAGAGGAGTGTGTGTAGAGACTTCTGACTTTTGTATGGAATGCAGCCCACTGTACAAGGGTAAAAGCTTCCTCCATTGCTCCTCCCATTTTTGCCTCTGTCCCTGCCCGCCACTGGCATGTGAACCCCCAGAAAACGAGGGAGCACAGCCCTTTTTCAGAAAGCTACAGTCTGAAGTGGCACAGTTCCGCTGTAAATGTCGGGACTGTACCACTTGGTTTCCACTTCATTCTGCGCTCTCTCTCTCTCTGTGTGTATATATAGATCAGCACTTAGTTTTTGCAGAACAGAGACAGTGCTGCCATTGAGACACCACAGGGCTCTCTTGACCCCCTCCAGCATATGGAATACGGAAGGGGCTTGCTTTTAGAATTCAGCTTCTGATTACTGCTTTGATTTGGCTTGGAGCCATATATGTGGATTTAATCAGTCTGGCCAAACTGAGATACTAAGGAGGAGCTATTTTAACCACCGCACCAAAGGATAAATCTACAGGTTAACTGCTATTTATTTTTTCTTGCCTGTCTCCAGTTGCTATCTCTTGGGTCTCTTGGATTTTGAAATAACAGCTGTTTTTGTCCTGTTTTACCTTCATAACACAGAATCCTGACAAATCCTTGTTTCTGTGACTTCATCCATACAAGCTGAAGAAGCGATCAAGCATAGCATTCCCGCCCCGCCCCCGCCCCCCATGCTGACTGTAGAGCTTTCTGTTTTTTCATTAAGTGCTCATGTACTCTGGTTATTGGATATCCTAAACATGTCTGATATTTCTCAGTGAAAACTGGAGTTTCTACATACATATATTTGAAAGTAATCAAATAGAATTTGCAGGAACTATGTTTCATTTAGTGCCAGGGCTGTGCATAAGCCATCATTCTGCTGGAGAGCAGAAAATTTATTTCATTACAATTTATTGCAATTGTTTATTTTATTACAATCCATTGCAATTGTTTACAATTCAGGATAGAATTCCTTCCAAGAAATAGTAAAATATAACAGTGTGTCAGAATCCTTCCCATAGGGCAACTGGTGGTAGACAACGTGAAATGTGATACAGTTCAACTGGAGCAGACTGATGTATTAGTTGCCTGCCCCTCCCCCTGAAATTATCCTCACAGGGCATTTGGTGGTCAACTGTATAGTTTTGAGGAGGGTGGGATGGGGTCTTCACCTGGAGCAAGCTTTGAGGTGTTGGTCTTTGCCCCCGTCTCAGTTGGTAGAGCATGAGACTCCTTATCTCAGGTCCATGGGTTCAAGAGCCACGTTGGGCAAAATATTCCTGCATTGCTGGAGGTTGGACTGGATGACCTTCAGGGTCCCTTCCAACTCTACAATTCTGTGATTCATTGATCTTTCCCTGTTCTGCAAGCCGCAGTGGTTGTACAATACAGCTGTTGACCATGGGTACCAGTATTGCTTCCAAGTACTTTCCCTTCATCACATTGTTTTTACCTTTCATTATACCTTTCATTACCTTTCATATCTCCCGGTATGCCCCACGGAGAGCCTCAAGGTCCATAAATAACAACACCCTAGTGGTCCCAGGCCTTAAGGAAGTTAGATTGGCTTCAACCAGAGCCAGGGCCTTTTCAACACTGGCTCCGGCCTGGTGGAACGCTCTGCCTCATGAGACCAGGGCCCTGCAGGATCTGATTTGTTTCCGCAGGGCCTGTAAGACAGAGTTGTTCCACCTGGCCTTTGGCTTGGAGCCAATTTGATTCCCTCCCTCCCTCTCTTTCTTTTTTCTTTTCCTTCTCCTCCTGCGATGAGGCTACATTTTAATATTTTAATGTTCCATTATTTTAATGTTGTATTTTATTTTTGTTTTTAAGTTGTAATCATTCATCTTGTTTTTATTATTGCTTGTAAGCCGCTCTGAGCCTGGCCTTGGCTGGGGAGGGCGGGGTATAAATAAAAAATTATTATTATTATTATTATTATTATTATTATTATTATTATTATTATATATGCAGGGTGAGGTATGCTTCGTATGCGAGATGCACGACAGACCATACCCGAAATGGTTTTCTAGAGGTACAGTTGCGAAGTGTGGAGGTGACAAATACGTTTGCAGATGTATGTGTCATACAAATATATTTAATGGAGGCAAGGCTGACTGTGGCTCCCCGCTGAGCATAGTTTCTGGCACCGCACCTTGGTTCAATTTACTTTGGTGCTGGATGTTCGTTAATGATAATGCAGGGGAGAGGGAAAAGGTTTAATAAAACCTTTCTTCACTTTTATGATATTCAATGTCACTCAAGTGGACCTAATCATCATCATCTCCCTGGTACAGCCCCTCACCAACCCCAGCTCCAAAAAATAAATAAATAAAAATCTAGTCCCCCCTCCAGAGCAGATTCTGGGTGTGTTCCAGGGTGGAGAGGAAGGGCAAGTCCCATTGCACAAGAGAAAGTCTTAATTGCTCGTGAGTGGACACGTGCATGTTTGTGTGTGTGTGCACACGCACCCACTCAACAAGTTAATAGTAATAATAATGATATTTATACCCTGCCCATCTGGCTTACAGCATATCTAAAAACATAATAAAAACATCAAGTGTTAAAAACCTCCCAGAATAGTAGTAGTAGTAGTAGTAGTAGTAGTAGTAGTAGTAGTAATTTAAGCAAGTATTTTGTATGAAACCCTTCTCTCTTCCCCCTCCCCTTTCCCCCAATCCATCTTTTGTATTTCAAACCATGTATTTTGGTTCTAAACTGTTGGCCACCTATTCACCAGTACTTCTCCCTCTGATCTGAAGCTTTAGCGCTTTTACAGAGCGGAGAATGAAAGAGATCCTAGCCAGCCTGGACATTGCAACAGTGTCACCTCATCATGCAGCCAGTGGAATATGGTGGTTATATGGCGGTCAAATCAGAATGAGGGCGCTGCTTCTTGCCCTCACTTGATTAAATAGGCTCAAGGGTCATCTCAGTCACATCTAAAGACTGGCTCAAGATTCAGATGGCCATCTGTCATGGATGCTTTGGTTGAGATTTCTGCATTTCAGGGGGTTCGACTAGATGGGGCTTGGGTCCCTTCCAACTCTACGATTCTGTGATTTCTTGATGCTCCAGTCTTCGTGTAATTAATCTGCAAATGTGAACCACTCGTGAGACTGGACCTTGTGTGTGTGTGTGTGTGTGTGTGTGTGTGTCAGAGAGAGAGAGAGAGCACGCACTCGAATAAATGCAGATATAGGTATATAAAATGTTGGGCAAGATAGCGAACAAACTAGTGACTAACTCATTAGTCTTCTGAATATGCAAGGCAGGAGGATTAGATTTGGGAAGGTGACTAGTCTTAATTTACTGAACCTGCTATCCATTCTCTATATACCGTATTTTTCGCCCTATAGGACGCACTTTTTCCCCTCCAAAAATGAAGGGGAAATGTGTGTGCGTCCTATGGGGCAAATGCAGGCTTCAGGAAGCTCTGCGCAACCCTCGGGAGACTGGCTCCGAGGGTTGCGCAGAGCTGCCTGCAGTCCCAGACTCAGCGCAGCTCTGCGCGGCCATCGGTAGCCGGGCGCGAAGCCCCGCCTGGCTCCCGATGGCTGCACAGAGGTGCCTGCAGTCCCGGGCTCAGCGCAGCTCTGCGCGGCCATCGGGAGCCGGGCGCGAAGTCCCGCCCGGTTCCCGATGGCCGCGCAGAGGTGCCTGCAGTCCCGGGCTCAGCGCACTTCTCCCCATCGCCAGCCCCACAAGCTCGGGGGACAGCGGGGAGGCGAAGCGCGCCTTCCCGCTGTTCCCCGACCTGGTTCTTCCAGCCCCGCACCTGGGGGGGAAATAAAAAATTCTTTCTTTATTTCCCCCCCAAAAAACTAGGTGTGTCCTATGGGCCGGTGCGTCCTATGGGGCGCAAAATACTGTATCTCTTCCTTTTGCAGACTGGTATAGAGTAGCTGAGATCTTGAGATGTGAGCACCAGGTTCCCCATTTCAAATCTCACCTCAGCCACAAACTCACTAGATGCCCTCAGGCACGATTCAATCCTTTGCACTCAAGGAGCTAATACTTCCTGATTTTACATGGCTTTTGTAAGGATCACTGAGATAACATCTGCAAAGTGCCTTGAATACTTGGAATGCATTGTATTAATGCTGTAGTCTTCTTCTCAGCGGGTTCCGAAGAGCTTATCTGCTTAGTTTTCACTTTGAGGAAGAATGAGGTCTGGTCTTTCCTATAACTTAACGAGAAGGCTGCCGGGGGTTTGCCTGCCTCACTTAGAGCTTTCCAAACTGGTGTCGGCTGCAGTGTGTAGGTGTGTTATGCAAATGCACCCCACACTCTTCCCGGGGCTGGAAAGGGGTTAGTTTAACCTCCGGTTTGCTAGTAAAACTTAATTACTCTGTCACGAAACGATGCGTGTCTAAGAAGTGTGTCACCAACATGGAAAGTTTGGAAAGCTCTGACTTAGAAAATGGTGCTGCTACATCCCCCCCCCCCCAATAAGTCCCTGTTCTCAGGCATGTTTTACTATCCTGTCTTGCTTTTAGGTGGACGTTTGCCCTTCCTGAAGATCCACTAAGACACCCAAATACTCCGTTGGTCTCTTTTCTGAGTGGTGGCGTAGAATTGCATACTTTCTTCTTCCGTTTTGTTTGATATCATCCGGGTGGTTTAACCACATCTTAACTTTGTTTTCTCATTGACCATTTTATTAGGAAGGTGGTTTTAATACTGCATGCTATGTCTTGCAATGGCTGCACAGATGTGTGGGCTCACAGCCGCTCGGCTCTTTCATGATCCTTTTTGCTCCCGCTGAGCTAAGCTAAGGTTTGGTTTAATGTGTCATCCAAACCTAGGCTCATGGTTAAGCTGTCTCCTCGCTAACCACAAGCTGTAGCCAAGAACAGAACTTGGCTGCAGCTCGTGGTTAGTGAAAAGAGCTTAACCACAAGCCTAGTTTCGGACAACGCACAAAGCAAAACCTTGGCTTAACTCGGCACATTGGAGCAGTAAAAAGGACTGAGGAGGCTGCAAAGTGTGCAGCCCTAGTTAGTCAGAATTTGCCATACTGTTTTGTGTGAACCAGGCCTATGAGAAAACTCAGTAAGTGCATATCAGAACTCTTGGAAGAGAAGTATCCAGACCCTCCCAGTGCATTTCAGTTTGGGAGCGGATGCTTACGAACCTTGAGTGCTGAAGAGACAAACTACCATCTTTCCACTCTGGAGAGCTGTGAGAAATTCTACTCTGGAAAATGTTCCTAATAAACTACAGCTCACACCATGTCTGTACTTCCCATACAAAGGATGATTTCCCTATTACTGAACTTACTATTTTTTTTATTGAACAAATGTTTGGCACACAGTGGCTGAAGATGCTGTGGTGTCTATGAACCCAGGCGTACTGACTGAGTGTGTGGTTTTTTGGGGAAAAAATCTCACAATTTGATCTTACATAATAGAAGATGTTGCAATGACGTTTGGATGCACCCTCCGACTCCTCCCCCTTCTCCCCCAAAGCCTTTATTACTGCCTCTTTGATGTTAATGTCCCTCTTCTTTGACTTTGTCATCCCAGAACTCTGTATCTGAGAGCCTGTTTTATAAACACTGTTTACAGCTAAATCCTGCCATTTTCTGAACGCCGTTCCTGATGTCCAACCCTCTGTGCTGGATTCTGTAGTTCTATCTTAATGTTTTAAGGGGAATCAATTACCTTTTTTTTACCCCCTGTAATAGTGTGTTTCCCTTCTTCGATCCTTTCTTTCTTCCTACTTTTCCTTTCAAAACTAATTTACTTGCACCTTGCTCTCTCGTTGCTGTTGGGCCTTTTTGCTTCATTATGGCTCCTCCCACTGAATGATTGTGTCCAATCAGTTGGCAGGCAGAGCTCCGCCCCTGCTTCGGCCGCCATGAGTGCTGCCGGCCTGGCTGAGCAAGGTATGTGGCATGAGTCGTATATCCTGAGTGCCTGAACCTAGAGTTACCTATCCGCCTACCCTCCACCAACTCCACAACCAGTTAAAACCAGCATGCCAGTGTTTGTGAACCCAGTGAGAAGCCATCCATGCTTGCTGGCTGAGAAATGGGCATGTACTAAGGTATCCATCTAACCAAGAACCATAACCACATGGATTTTAAGTCTACTAACAAAGTATGCATGTTGGGTTCTTAACCCAGTCCTGCAATGAATCAGCACATGAGATTTGGAGGCAGGGATTGGTCGGATGTGGGGTTGCCAGTGCCTGCTGTTTGAAGGGGATTTCAGAAGGTGAGTGTATCTTAGAGTGAGGGGACCAAACATCCCAGCAAACTGGCTTGGCAAGGGTGGGGATGCTGTTGTATAATGAAGCTTGTTCCTAGCAAAGTGGCCTGTCACGTTACAGGAAGAGGAGATACAGGGTTGTCTTGCAGTTCATCCACACGGTTGGGTATCAAGCAATAGCTTTCAGTAGCTTAGAAAAGTTACATTCTGTAGTTCAAAAATTGTGGTTCCGAACCATCTGTTTGGAGCACCTGTGGGTTTGAATGCAAAGGGGGAAGCAAATAGGACCAGAAAAGGGCCTCTTACAGTGGAGGAGATCATTAACATGGATGTTGAACCTGAAGGGGAGCTCCCTACACCTCCAGGACTAATGCCATCTGAGGTTTGTGCCCTCATCCACCAAAATCCCCAACAGCAGAGAGCAGTGTGCAGACACAAGTCTTCAGCCAGCTAAGGATTAATGTTCAGCCAAACCTGAGCCCCAAACCCATTACGCTGACAGTGCCTTAGGCTCAGAATGAATGAATCTGCTGAGCTGAAGCCAAGCCTTCACATAAACAGGGGCAGAAGTGGACCTAAGGACTTTCAGGCTGAAGTGCCAGACTCCCCTTCCCTGCTAGGCTCCATGGAGCCCTCAAAATGCCTGGGACCACATCCCTTGAGCTTCTTGGGACGTAGCAATAGTCTTTCAGAGGCCTCATGCCTGTCAGCTGAGGAACTTGCAGGGTGGGGGAACAGAAGGAAGGGGGAGGGAAGTCATCCTCACTGTACCCTACTCCCCCCACAAGTTCCTCACAGACCCCCATTTGTTCTACTTAATTTGCATGCTTGTTTCTGGGTGCACTATGCGTGTGGTGTTTCATGCAATATATATATATACATAAAAATACAAATCACATTGCAGAATTTAGACTTCTCGCGATCCAGTGTTCCTGCCACAGAGTTTGGTGGGTGGGGAGTAGGGTTGTGCTTTTTGTGAGTGATTGGTGATAAGTACTTCAAGAAAGGAACCACGTCTTTTACCTAGCAAAAGTAGCTACCCAATTTCACTATATGTTTTAGTCAATGTGCCTTAGGTGGGATGATGCCTAAGATCCAGGAGTGTGCAGGCAAGGAAATGAGAGGAAGTGGGGGACAGCCTCTGTGCCCCAGAAAAGGGGCCTTCCCCCTGTTTTGCTGTGACACTGGCAAAGTTTATTTCTCCTGCCTCTGTTGCTGGCACTCGGGCTTGCAGAATAACTGATAATTTCCCATGAATTAAACAAGAGGAAAAGGCAGAGGAATTCATCAGTCCCTCCAGGACTGCTTGGAAAATGTTTTGTCATTATACACCAAGTTATTTCTGCAACCATGAAGGCTTCCCATTTTCTCTCTCTGCCCATTAGTTTAAAACCAGGATGATCAGCCCGCCGGATAATATATACGTTGTCCTTTGGGGAAGGCAAACTGTTCCCAAAATTGATACCAGCAGAGAACTTCAGGCATCATTAAATATACTATTATTATTATTTTTTAAAATGAAACCCGTATCAGACTCGCTTAGATGAGACAGATTTAGGGACCAGAAATTTGGGGCTCTTGCTTTCATTGCGGCTACAGAATTTTTCACATACATGCTTTCGTGACGTCAAGTTTAGCAGAGTCTGCAAACTCTGGGTCACTCAACCCTATGCTAAAATTGTGAGTAAGCATTTTACTATATATTTTTTAAATGTTAAAATAGTTTCTCAAAGCAGAACCTGACCTAACATCACATGGGGAAGGGTTGAGAGGGGTCAAGAGTGGATGGCAATGTGTCCCATGTCTGAGAATCTGCAGAGCATGGATGCAAAAACATTTCTTTACCCGAAAGGGACCTCCCAGGCAGTTTTCCTGGGGTCGCCCCTGCTGTCGTCTTGTGCTGAGTTGTGTATTGTGCCCTGTGCTTTTGTTTTTTTGGAGTCATCTTACACCATGTCTTGTGCCTGTGTGTAGTGCTTCATCTGTGGGATTCCTACCTCCGCATTTCCGGTGTGTCGGCTGACACCTGCAGGCCACCAACTCTGAATAAACATGCATCTTTGTCTTGTCTTAACTGCTTGGGATGTCTGCTCTTGTCACCGTGTTGTAAATTAATTTATAAAAGTCTCCCCCCAACCATCTTCTATTGCATGAGCTGCTTTAAATGAGTAGCAAATTTTTCTCTTCCTGCAGTGCTGGGCCAGTAACTGGATTTTTTTTTTCCTGGGGCTGTGTGGGTGAAGCATGTGAACTGTGGAACATTCGTTAGGGTCAGGATGTGAGCAGATTTCCACAATTGTGTTCAAGCTAGCATTACCAGGCTTCCTGGCTGTCCTTTGCATCTCTTTGCAGTGCACAGTAGTTGCATAGAAAGTTTATTCCCACTGCTTCTCCTACCCAGCTATTTTTCTAGCCCCACTATAAACGCAGACTACTTATTTCGGTGTTAAGAGTTTTGGGGTGAGTGGGGAATTAACTAAATGCATTTTGCAGCCTGTTCACAATCTGTGATGGTCTATGACATTTGCTGCTCTTCCTATCCCCCCCCCCATCCTTCTCCAAGCACTTATGGGCATAGGTTTTTTTCCAGGCATTGAGGAATTTGTGATACCTATCACCTTAAGGTAGCTGCAAGTGCTCTAGAACCATGCAAATACTTCCTTGCTTTCTGTGTGGTGGTGGTGGGGTTATAATTTCTGACAGGGCCAAAAGGAAGCTGCAAGACAGGTAAGGAAGTGCCCTTTCTTGGTTGTGATTTCCATTGTTTAAAGTGGGTTATGCAGAAGAAAGCCGTAAGTTCTGTGTAACTACGCAGCTTGCTTACTCTTTTCACTATTATTATTTCTTAAACCTTTGTCCTGCATTTCCCCCACGGATGGAAGCAAATTCCAATAAGAAGCACTGTGTTTTCCTGTTACCTCTCCCTTGGTTTGCACCCCCTCCTCCATATTGTCTTCTGTTCCAGACCAAACTAGAACTCACACATCAGAATTTTGTGGCCTAACTCGATGTATGTCCACTTTGGGTGTGCCATGTGGTGTACAGTTTATCTTTTTGCTTTTAACTCTCCTCTTGTTGAGACCTATTTCGTATGTTCTGCTGGTGGCGTGATAGAACCTCAAACCCACTTCTGCATAAGCAAGGCACCATGCTGTTTGTTGTTGCAAAGCCAGTGTAAGCAACGCATCCCGTGGACAGAGCAGTTTGTGTGAAAAGTGCTCACGTCTTAGTGGTTTTCCATGGCAGCTATGCTATCCATATTGCAAACGACACAGGCTGTAGTTGAGTAACCACCACCCCACCTCTTTAGCCTGGAAAGACTACTCAGGGAGGAATTTTCTCTCGTGTTTGTCTCTGTATTCAGTACAACTGACCACATAAGGTGCTGCCTTTCCCCTCAATATGATAACTTCACAGGTGGGGAGAGATCGATATGAAATTTCTGACTCTTTCAGAAATGTGCTTGAGCACTTTGTCATCCAGCACGCAGCAGAGTGGTTGTGCGCTGCAGTTATAAACTGTAAAAAATAAATTCCAAGCATGAAGCATCAGTTTCATACAGTGGAGTCAGGACTAATTACACAAGTGTAAAAAATTGATTTCAGTCCGTGCAGTAGGCCTCATTAGATTCATATAGGTGATGTCTCCTTCATGCTGACTCCGCTGTTAACTAAGGCAGTTAACAGAGTTCCCTCATTTGTAGCCCTGAATTTCCCATGAAATGTAGAGGAGTTCTTGGAGAAACTTGATAGTATGCCTTTGGGGCAAGTGAAACTTCCAAGTGTCTATGAACGCAGTTTATGAGGGTGGTGGTAGCTGGGTCTTTTATTTTTATTTTTTTACTTGTGTATAGAAAGTCAGAAGTTTTTTGTTTCATTTTTGTTTCTACATATTTTTTTTACTCATGTAAATAGGGAAGCAAAAACACCTCCATTTTTTTTTTTGTTCGTTTGTTTTCAAGGTGGGCACAAAATTTCAGAGGAATTTCAACTTCCATACAAACCTGCCCATATTCAGGATAATCTGGGATTCAGGGTTTAAATTCCAAATTCAGCAAGCAGGAAATCTTAACCCTTCTGATTGGTCAGATTTCCTTAGCCTAATATGTGGGTTGCATAATATTTCTGTGCAAGTCTTGGGTTTAAAACCTCCTTAGGCACACAATAACTGTGTTGAGTGCAGTTCTGGGCCAAATTACCATGAGTTACATTTGTTTTATGCAAAACGTGGGCTTTAGGGAGTGCAATGAGTTCCTCTAACAGAAACCCTGCCACCGCCACTACCTCAGTGGCCTCTGCAAAGTCTATTTCGTAGCTGTTTACAGCCCCAATATGTGCAACCTTACCACTACATGATCCCAACCAGTTGCATAATGAACACAACGATGTCCCAGTGCTGTGTAGCAAATCAGATTTGGCTATGTGAATTCCTCCCATAGCCCTTGCTAAAGGAAAGGGGGAGAAGAGGCAACACACGGCTAAGGCAACCAGGTTATATTTCCCTAACTTGCTGTACTAGAATCCTAGATTTGGGCGAGACCTCAAAGGCAACACAATCCATTCTACTGCTGATGCAGGAATTTTCTGCTGCAGCACCCGTGACAGGTGACCATCTAGCTTCTATATAAAAATTGCTTTACAAGGAGGGGCAAGGAAATGTTCATGAAGCCCACCCCATTTTTAGCCCAACCCGTTTTGAAACATGTAGGAGATGCCAGAGAACCCAAAACTTGGCTCTCTTGGGATTTTAAAGCAGAAACTCAACTATGCTTTCATGGTGACCGCAAGGGCTAGTATTTTCACACTTTTAGAAATAAAGTGAATGTTCTCTGCCTGCCATTCTCTGCATTGTAAGACTTTGATCCGTGCTGCCGTCCCAGCCACGGAAATTTCACATCATGCTTTCGCCTTGACCCTATTCTTGTACCTTCATGTGGATGTGACCTAAGCAGTTTTTAAGAGGCATTAGCATAAATTTGCAACTCATTTGTCCTACCGTGTCCCTAGAACCCTTCACCAACTGCAGTGTACAGTTTGTGGGGCAGTTCCTTTACGCCAGTAGGCACCTGTTGAGTGAACTCGCTGGCCACAAAGTTGCAAGCAAATGCCGCTTTGCTGTTGTAAATGGATATGCTGAGTTGTTGTCCTTGGGCATGTATAGGTGGTCTCATGTGTGCATTGGGGGTCGCCCTGTATCCCTCTGCTACACATGCATCCGCAGTACATGTATACTTGTGTGTGACGTGTTCGTGTGTCTGCAAGCTAGTTGTTCGTTCAGACAAAGGTGACATGGCCTTGCCTACGAAACAGGTAGCCTGAATCTTGCTTATAGTCGTCTCCCTTGCGTTCTCCCGCTTGGCAGCTCCCAGTGCTGCCTTGCTTCTGTTCCCCACTCCCCACCGCGGAACGTGAGCCATCTTTTCCTGGTTCTTATTCCACGTGGATTCCCGCTGGTAGATTGGATTGGTCAAAGCACTTGGAATTGCCAGGCGTTGACCACGGCCATCGACTATTACTTTTTAATAGGTAATATCTACGCATGAGCCACTTCACCGGCAAAATTTCCTGCATGGAAATCATAAGTGTATTTCGCCATGTGTACATGCAGCAGGAACTTGCAGGTGGTCAAGACAACTTTTGAATTCATTGCACACAACAAAACTACATGTGAGATTCGCACTTTTAATTTAAAAAAAAGTGCTGATGACTTCCGTGAAGAAAGTTTGCCTTGTGTGAAGCAGCAACTGTATTCAAGGGGTAACGTTCAGGTTTTGGAATTTAAGAGATCTGCCCCCCCCCCTTTTTTTATTGTCACTGTTAACTTTGAATATTGAAGGGATGGGGCAAGCAATGAAAGTAAAAGATTTGAAACCAAACCTCAAGAGCTCTCAAGGCCTGTTTTACTAAGCAGTGTCTTTGGTGTGAATACCAGGCAGGTTGCATAATTTGTTGTTTTGAACAAGCAGGAGCCTGAGATGGATATGGCTTGGCCTTTAAAGCCATCCTAATTAGCAAGGAAAACTTTCTGCTAACACTCCCATAAGACTGAGTTGAAGGGCAAGGGAACAGGCGTTCACAAAATTGAAGCTTACTTGTGTCTCTTATTTCTCTCCGCAGCTGCCAAAAGCTTACTGAACAAGAAGTCTGATGGAGTAAAGGTAGGTTTTGGATTTTAGCCCACCCTCTTCCTTTCCAGTCTGTCGGACTAGAATTGCTTTCCTTGACCAAAGGCCCACAATCATTCATGCACCAGAAAACAACTGTGCTTCTCCTCCTATGACTGTCTTCACCACTTTCCCACCTCAGTTCTGCTATTTACTGTGTCATTGATCTTTGTTTCTCTCCTAAGCCAGGCTTGTGTAAAAGATAGACTGGGATCTGGCGGCAGATCCCCGGGTGATTTTGCAGTAGATCGGCAAGGGTTTCTGACTCCCGACTGTTTAAATATAGCAACACAAAATGAGTTCCCACCCAAATTAGGGCACTGAGAAGAAACAAGCTAAATAGAGGTTACGTGTGAAAGTACTGTAACAGGTTATTTCCTGTTACTGAAAATAAATTCCTAGGCTCAGAATATGCTCAGAGGCACCCTTGTTCTTTAATTCTACCTGCTATGTCTTTCTCTTTGGTTTGGTGGATCTTTGGGTTCATAATAATAATAATAATAATAATAATAGTAATAATAATAATAGTAATAATAATAATAATAATAATAATAATAATAATAATATCATCTGGCAAGTCTGAAGTCTTCCCAGCCCTGCTCTACAGGTTCTGGAATTGATGTATGAGTGAGTTTATGTTTAAATATATAAATTAAAGTGGTATCAAAGATTTCAAATGCTATGAATTCACCGTGTCTCATTGTGGAGCTTAAAAAGAAGATGATGGTGATGTTGACATATTGGAGAATAAGAATCCATAAAATGAGATTGGTAAAGTGTTTGGACCCAGTACGTAATCCAGTTTCTGTAGTTGATCAGGGTTTTGTTGAGAATGGGTATACATTTTATTTATTAATTACTTTTATAAAAGATATTTATAAGCCACCAATTCATAAGGAAAACGTCAAAGTGGTTCGCAACAACTGTACATAAAACCATACCATAAAAACCATACAAAAAAAAGTTAAAATCAGATTACTGTTGTGGAAAGGTGTATTCTTATTTGCCTGCATAAGCCTAATGGGTTAGGAAAGTTTTCATCAGATGCTTCAAAGTTGAAACAGGAGAAGCCCGCTGAACTTCTACTAGCAGAATATTCCACAGGACATGGCTGACTCTAAAGGCTTGGTTCCATGTTGTCAAATAGTCCTTGCCGACTCAGAGGACAACCAGCAACATCGCTGGCAGATGATCCTAGTGATCAAGCTGGAATGTAAGGGGTCAGGCAGTCCCTGAGCTACCCAGGATCTAATCTGTTCAGGGCTTCATAAATTAATACAAGATTTCATATTTTTCTCTACAACGAAGGATGAGAAGAATTCCTCCTGCATGTTTGTTTTTAATTAAGGCTTTTCTTATTTTCAAAGCAGCTGTTAGATTTTCTGACCCTTGTACTCATCAGATCAGTGGTCAGCACAAAAGAGGAGCCAACCAAATACAGAAATTAGCTTTACAGAAACATCTTCCTTTTGGGGGGCGTAGGGAAGTGAAGTTCCATTTTCTTTGGGGATAGATGTTTCCCATTGCCCATGAAATTGCCTGAACCTCTGACCCCAAAGCTCCTTGCATGTGTGTGAAGAAGTCCGCCCTAACTGTACATGTTTTGCACATGTTTCCCAATTTTGACTCTATCCTGCTACCGCTAAATCGGCAGCGTTTTCTTCATTTCATCTCCACAGCTCATATATAAGATACAGGAGCGTTGCTCCTGTTCCATACAAAGTGAAAGACATCACCCTAAAATGATACCCCTGTGATGTTCTAATTAATTCTTGACTATTGATTATTCTCTCCGCTTGCTTTTCCTGTGAGTATTTGTGTTGGCTGCAAGGAATTGTGGTTGTGCTTATCTCACAACAAGTGCATCAAATGAACTGCTTTCATTGGGATAATTAGTTTTTCTGTGGAATTTACCGTCCTGAATGCTGTTTCCAAATTAATTTCAGCCTTTTCCCCCTATAATCTCTGCTGGTAGTTTTAGCTCCTGCTGGGGAAAGAGGCAGGGAGATAGAATAGGATAAAGCTCCATAGTAATGAGGAGATAATTTAATGGTGTGTGATGTACTGTTCTAGGGAGGAAACTAGATGTTCATGGGTGTGATTTCTCTTAGAATTCCATTAATTTTCCTTTGTCTGTGGATTTCTTTGTTGTTCAGCTAGGACTCTGGGTCATGTGCTATCAATCTGGGCATAGGAACTGTCCAAAATAACATATCACTTAGAAGCTACTGCCATACCTTGGAAACCCAGGAACTGAACACAACAGATAACATACTAACAGGGTCTGTTCCACATGTTACTAATCCTGTTCTTATGAATAAGTTTACCCCATTAACTTATTTGTCCTGGCTTGTTGCAATACTTCAGATGAACTAGAGAGAAGTGTGTGTGCTTTTGGCAAATTCTTTTTAGCTCTTGTAGAAATTTACTCTTCATCCTGTATAGTTGCAGACAAAGCAAAGTAGCTAGTTTTACTCACAATCTATTATTTCTGCTTTCTTCCATAAGTCTATACTGGGCAGCTTAAAAAGTAACTTACCATGGAAGCCAACACTTGTTGAGCAAGGGATGAGAAAACCTGCCTCGGATGCGCTGGAGATGACAACCTAGAAATTTGAGTTTTAAAATGTCATATTGGAAAGGATGTGTGAGCTGGTGTTGCACAGCAGCTAAGAGACTGGGTCATGAATCAATATGATATCAATCTGAATTGATGCATCCACTATGAACACATCACATGACTTTAGTCAAGCTACTTTCAGCTTCAGGATAATGCCAATTAATTCAACATGGTTGTTTTAAGGATTGTAACAGGAGAATTTGTACGAAGCACTCTGAACATCTGAAAGCAACATATAAAACTATTATTGCATGTTTGTAAACATTGTGCAATATACAGAAATGTGTTGTCGTTGCTTTTAATAATAATCAAAGAAGGGGGAAACAGTTAATTCGCCCTATTTGAGGATAAAGGGGGGAAAGCAGTGGTTTTCTCTCAAGTGCGGATAGGACACACTGGCAGATGGGATGGCTTCTCCTCCAGGATTGAAATTCATGACATCATCCAGAAGGAGGGGGCTCCTGCTTACCCAGACTAGCCTCGCCTCAGTGACAAAAGTCAAGGTGTGGAGAGCTCGCATGCGGGTGGCGCTGTGGTCTAAACCACTGAGCCTCTTGGGCAGGAGTCAGCAACCTTTTTCAGCTGTGGGCCGGTCCACCATCGCTCAGACCATGTGGTGGGCCGGACTATATTTTGAAAAAAATAATAATGGACAAATTCCTATGCCCCACAAATAACCCAGAGGTGCATTTTAAATAAAAGCACACATTCTACCAATGTAAAAACATGCTGATTCCCAGGCCGTCTGGGGGCCGGATTGAGAAGGCAATTGGGCTGCATCCGGCCCCTGGGCCTTAGGTTGCCTACCCCTGCTCTTGGGCTTGCCAATCAGAAGATTGGCGGTTCGAATGCCTGCGATGGGGTGAGCTCCCGTTGCTCTGTCCCAGCTCCTGCCAACCTGTTTGAAAGCATGCCAGTGCAAGTAGATAAATAGGTACCGCTGCAGCGGGAAGGTAAACGGCGTTGCCGTGCGCTCTGGTTTTCGTCTGTTACGCCAGAAGCTGTTTAGTCATGCTGGCCACATGACCCGGAAAGCTGTCAGTGGACAAACGCCAGCTCCCTCGGCCTGAAAGAGAGACGAGCGCCGCAACCCCATAGTTGCCTTTGACTGGACTTAACCGTCCAGGGGTCCTTTACCTTTTTCACCTTTTTAGGGTGTTCAGGTGCGTGCACATGAACCATCCCACAGAATGCGCAGAGGAAGAATTTTGTTGCTTAAATTCCTTCACTTTGCGGTGGAATGTGAGGAGTCTGCCTCACTCTTAGTTGATTTGGAGTCGTGCACCCATGCGAGAGACTCGTTGACTTTTTGGGTATTACCTCTGTTCTGTATTGTGGTGTTTTGCTTTAAACTGTTATGGTTGGCAGCCTTCTCAGATAGATAGTTGGTTACTTTTCTTGAAATTGTGTTCTGCATGGAGGGGTCTTCTTCTGGCACTGCTCTAGCATAGTTGAGGCACGCAGGAGCCAATTCATCCTGGATGATGTCATCAGTTTTCATCCTGCCTGCTCCTAGGTGGAGCCATCCCAATTATCAGACTAACCTCCTTCCACTAGGAAGAATTAGAATTTACAGGTAAGTGACAAAACCCCACTTTTTCATTTATACGAAAGCCAGTTTAGGGTAAATAATCCCTTGACTATAGGAGCAGTTCAGCCAATGAGACGTGATTCCTAGGGATGTATAGGAATCTCCTTCCTCAACGGAACATGATTTTCTGTGCTTCCTAAGTAATGGTAGTTCAGTCTCGGTGGTGTTTTATTTCATTTGTATCCCATCCTCTCTGTAAGCTGGGCAATGTGTAGTGTTTTATTCTTGAAACTAGCCCATGAAGTAGGTTCAGTTGATAGGTGGTACCTGGGCCTAAGAGGAGCTTTGTGCATGTCTCGGAAAATGAAGCCAGGGTTTCCCTACCATCCTGTCCACTATGTCATCCCTGAACTGCTGTGGTCAGTTCTGGACATCCAGAAGGATGTGAATAAGCTGAAAAGGAATCGGAGGAGGATGAACAAATGAATTGAGGAGATGCTTAGTAAGAACATTATTAGGGGTTTTTATGTTTTACAAGAAAATAAAATGAGTAGTCGACTTAAATCTCTGCCTCAAGGGAGGGGATTAGCGTACCATAAATGTTAGGGAGAAAGCAGCTCTGCAATGACTTTCTGAGGCCTTTTCAAATAAAAACTAAGGCTAAGGGGATCGTTTTGATATGGGAGATCTGTGTTGAGTCAGGGGATTAAGTCAGGTAACACTTGGGTCTAGAACCCCTATATTTGTTAAGGAGAAACAGATGAAGAACAGATTTACATATTTTTTTACTGAAATCATTGTAGTCTACCATTGTAGTCTGCCAGTTTGTCTTCAAAGTTACAAAGAGAGCAAATGCAGGATGCTTAAACAGTGAAGGTGTAATAAATAAATAATAATAATATACTAATAATTGTTGTGATGGAGCAGGATCCTGATAAACCTTCCAACTTGATGATGGAATGGAGCTGTCAGAACGTTTGCACACAAGCTTCTCTGAGGGAAGGGGAGATTGTCTGTCTACGATTAAACCTCACAAAGGCCCAAGTGCCAGAAGGAAGCCTGTGTGGCAAGCTGAGGCCAGGAGGAGGTCACAGGAAATAGGGAAGCTAAGAGACAGGGAACCCAGTCAAGTTTACTGAAGTAAGTGTGCACTGAACTGAGAAAGAGGAACCTGCATGTGGAGCAGAAGTCAGAAAATGGGTGGATGAGGAGGATATGAGGCAATATCAACTCCTGACTTGAACTAGCTAGGCAGTTCCCAAAACCCACACTCAAAATCTCTTCAACTGCCATTATTAAGTGTAAAGCATTTGAAGTGTTTTCTGGCACTGTGCAAAGATGAAAAAGCAAAACAAAACTCTAACCACAGACTTGAATCCAATAGATTACATACAAAAGGAAAAAGTGACGGGGTGGGAAGAAGAAAACGATAAAATCCAGACACTAATTCTTCACAAAGTTGCATAAATAGTTCATGATCAGGTGGAGCGGCCTCTAAGAGAGACTTTTCTGTGGGATGAGGAACAAAGTCCTGCTGTCTCCCCTTCCTTCTCCCCTTGTTCTGTGATTATTTGTGCGAGTGTAATGGGTCTGTCACACTGAAGCTATTTGCTCTGCTTTTCCTTAACTGCCCGCGATAAGGCATGCCTTGAGAAACTCCGCTTTAAAAGGGCTCGTAGGTTTGAACTCTTGCATGGCTTTGTATCCTATCTTGACAATACACTTGCAGTTCTGAGAAGAATTCTCTCTCTCTCTCTCTAATATTTATTAATTCCAACAATTTAAACACAACACTACAAAAAAAGCATAAAAAAGAAGACAATGCAATACAATACAAAAACACTACAAAACACTAACACATGAAACTAATAAAACAACAACAAAACCCATTTAAAACACATCAAACCATTTCATTATCTTATCTTTCGTTCACTTGTTTCCACGACCTCCTCACACCTCCCTTTTTGTATTCCACTTCTGTTAATTGTTTCAGCAATTCCTTTCCATCTTCCTCTGTTTTCTATCCTATAATTATCTTAACACATTCTAACCTTATTTTTTCCTTTACAGTAATTCTCTATTAATCTATTTATACTTAATTCCTTGTAACATTTCTACTAACGCCATGTAACTTCATTCCAACATTTTTCTAACATTCATTAATTTTACATTATTTCTGTAAATAGTCTTTAAACTTTTTCCAGTCTTCTTCCACCGACTCTTCTCCCTGGTCTCGGATTCTGCCAGTCATTTCCGCCAATTCCATATAGTCCAGAAGAATTCTCATGTCACAAAGATGTTCTCAATGTCCTCGGGTAGGGTTGGGCAATACCTGGTTTTCAACATCGCAATATATCACTAGCTAAACATTGTGATATACTGATATATCATGATGTCCAAAATAAGGAGCTATGTAGAGGAAGTGGCTGGCTTCACGGTTTTTCTCGCATCGTGATTTTTGCATCTCACACACACACACAAACTGGGCAAGGTATCGGTACATCGTCCAAATCCAGTTTGAAGTTCACATTGTGGTAACAATTTCATACTATTCAGCATGGTGATATATCGCGAATCACGATGTGTGTGTGTGCTATGTAAAAAATCACAATGTGGGAAAAACCATGATCATCGCTTGCCTCGTGATTCCTTCTGCCCCTGTTGCTCTGTACTATAAAATAACAGTTGTAACAATATGTTAAAGGTAAGTAAAAATGTATCAGTTTTAGACCCCTAAGTAGCAGCAGTTTTCAGGACGTTACTCCATTCACCTCTACATAATTACATCCTTGTTTCAGACATCATGATATAATCGGTATATCACGATGTTTAGCTGGTGATATATTGTGATGTTGAAAGCCAGTCGCCGCTCAGCCTTAACGCACATCATGATTCACGATACATTGCCAGGTCAAAAATTATGAAACCGATTATCATGATACGGAATGCAAAACCGGTTTTGGATAATATATCAATATATTGCCTTAGGCACAAGCTGTGTTAAGAACAAGACTGCAATGCATACAGTTTATGGCCCCATCCAGCTTTGGTGCAATGCCTGGGTTGAGACCATCCAAACAATTAATTAATTGATTCTTTGTTCAATAGAAGTCCACTCTCCCCATGCTTACGTAGCAAGTAGGTTACTATAAGGCAAAACCACAACAAATAATGATAAAATCTACCACAAAAAAATAAACAGACTAAGCCCCATTGGAAATCAATGAGACTTCTGAGTAGACATGTATAGGATTGTGTATGTAAACCTTTTAGTAGCAACAGCAGTCATCAGGCAGTATAATAATAATAATAATTTATTATTTGTACCCCGCCCATCTGGCTGGGTTTCCCCAGCCACTCTGGGCGGCTTCCATAGAAACCAAAAACACACTAAAATATCACAGATTAAAAACTTCCCTGAACAGGGCTGCCTTAAGATGTCTTCTGAATGTCAGGTAGTTATTTATCGTTTTGACATCTGATGGGAGGGCGTTCCACAGGGCGGGCGCCACTACCGAGAAGGCCCTCTGCCTGGTTCCCTGTAGCTTTGCTTCTTGCAATGAGGGAATCCCCTCATTGCATCCCCACACACCACGATCCTGCTTTTTGAAATGCGTGTGTAATTGCTGAAACACAATTAATATGATGTGCAATTCAGTGGGCATTGTGTGGGTTTCTCTGCAGGGTCAGAACACATATCTACATGCCCCCAGAAGGCTGTATAACAGGCAGCTGGGAAAGGGAATTATCTCAGTTTCTTTATTGGTGCGGAGGGAGGGAGCAGGGGCTGAGAGTAGGATTTCTAAACAAGACTGTGGCTGATGCCCCATGTGGGTAATAATTGTTGCCAGAAAGGAAAGAGGAAACACAATCTGGGTGGATCGCTTAAGCAGTAAGCATGGTGCAATGCTAATCATGCTTCTTTCCTGCAGTCTCTGGCTTTCCTCATCTTCTCTTGCCCATCAATCATTGCAGGCTGGTACTTAATCTTACTCCCCTGCCAACGTACCTGGGAAGTGCCTTGCACATCCTCAGCCATGCTTGTTTTATGCTTCATTATTTTCTCTCGAATTGTTTCAGAAAATGCCACGTTTCTCTCTTGTTGGGGTTAGGCAGAAAAGGGGCTTGTAAACTCTCTGGTCTCACTCGATGAAACCTAGCTGTTTCCATTCACACAGACACCTCCTGCTGAGCGTGCCTAAGTGCCTTTTTTCTCTGCACTCCTGTTGGAGCACACACTTGACATCTTCTTGTCTGACCCATCGTGCATCTGTGCGGAAGTGTCTCTGATCTAGTTTCTTCTTTTCTGTGCAAGGGCTGTGCTCTGTGAGAGAGTGACATGTGCCTTGATTCTGATGACAAGAATCAAAAGGGTGGGGCGTTGTTATGTACTCAGTCAGTCTCTTCGGCTCATCCTGAAAACTATTTCTATGGGCAGGGTGCTGAAATGCTCCTTTCTCTGGAAGATCCCAAGCATGCTTTCTAAGTCTGTGGGTGCATTTGTGCATACCTTGGAATTGCAGCTGTAATTGTCATTGTAAGCCACCTTCCCAGCACAGGCGAATTAAACATTCTTTATTTGTGTGAGGAAATATATGCTTGCCACCTGACCAGATGAGGGCAGGTTTGAACAGAAAGACCAAGGCTAAGGGATTGAAACACCAGTTGTCCATTGCCCTTCGTTACCATATTGATTAGGCAGTTCAGAAGTGTGATTTCTTTGGATGGAAACTGTGTGTGGTTTACGGGAAAACTTTCCTCATCCTTTGCTAGATTGGGAATATTTTGAGAAGAACATATCGCCGGTTTCCGTTTCTCCCATGTCACATTGGCTGCATTCTTTCTTTGTTTTACCCTCTTGCTGAGTTTGGAAAGCCGTGTCGCCAGGTTGATGATCCCTGCCTTCCATGTGCCCAGATGTTTGTGCCATCTTGATCCTTTCTTGGAGGAGCATGATTGGCAGCAGGGTCTGTGCTGACACACAAGTGCCAACATTTTCTCTGCTTCTCTTCTCATCTCTTTGTTTCCTTCTTTTTTCCTCCTCTCAATGGTGTGTCCAGAAAAGGAAGTCAAGCTCCAGCGTGCATTTGATGGTGAGCACCTCCCATAAAACTGCCTGTGACCCTGTGCAATCACCATTCTCATGCCATGCACGTCCAGCTTGTGCTCATCACCCCCTTCACATAGCATGTCTGGGCAAGGGGCGGGCTGGGGCTGGGGCCGGTGGGAAGGGGAGACATCTCGCACTTCCAAAGGTCCATGTTCTCACGGAAAAGATCATGCTGTAGACAAGGCCCTTGGTAAGGGTTTAACTTGGTTCCGAAAGTTGGGCACCTTAAATTCAGCTTTTGACATTGAGTGAACTGACAAACAGTCTCCCAAGCTGGATCAGCTGTCCGCATGGCCTTACCCTGGCCAAGAAGAGCATGGTCTCTGCACTATCGTCCGGGCATGGAACCTTGGGTATTTCATTGCAGAAGTGCTGAAACGGACACAGGGGCCGGCATTGCACTGTGCTAGCACTACCTTCCTTGGTGGTGAGCAGCCTTGCAGTGCAGAACAAACAGCCTCTTCCTTGTGTCCTGGGTGAAAAGATTGGGCGCAGCACCATGGTGTGGCTCACACCCGTCATTAACTTCCTGTTCCCTCCCAGAATTCTGTCCCTAAGACCCTCTTCCGTTACACAGTTGTTTTCCCATCTTCTCCCTTCAGTGCTCCTCCCGCAGCAAAAAAATTCCAAAAGTATATGGTTGGCATTAATGCCAAAATGAGTTGGCATTAATCACATATCTGACAACTGTTCCCATTCATTTCCCCCTTCATAATGACTGTGTATATTCCCTGGGATGTGTTGGATATATAATGCAACCAAATGTCAAAAGAAGTAAGTCTCGTTCTATGTCGCTCGTAATATGAAGCTCTCGCTTCCTTCAAGCAAAATTCTGGTGACATCAGCATCCCTCTCCTAGCTTTCCTTAGGGATTGCTTTGGGCATCCTTTGGGAATGGTAGTGGCTGAGCCAAAGCTTTAGACTTCCTTCAGGGGGGAAGACTTCCTGCACTCTCAGCAGCTCCATCTATGGACAATAAACAGAGTCTAGGTAAAGCTCTTGCAATGCTCACCTCCTCAGGTTTTAATTTTAGGGTTGTCGTCCCCCGCCACCCCCCACCAGAGCCTCCTCTTTCTCACTTCCCTGTAAATGAAAGTCAGCTTACAAGGAGGGTGGGGGATTTTAAGTAATGCCGCTACACTTCCAGCCAAGATTTTGCCTTCAGGACCAAAGCTGCGTATAACTCAGAGCAACATATAACACAGAGCAAGAGCAACCATGAGGCAGACAGAGGGCAGTGTTATAGTCTGTTGCATTGCAGTACCTGCAGAATGTGCCATGATGATGATGATGATGATGATTTTATTATTTATACCCCGCCCATCTGGCTGGGTTTCCCCAGCCACTCTGGGTGGCTTACAGAATATATAAAACATAATAAAGCATCGAACATTAAAAACTTCCCTAAACAGGGCTGCCTTCAGATGTCTTCTAAAAGTCTGATACTTGTTCATTTCCTTGACATCTAATGGGAGGGCATTCCACGGGGCGGGCGCTACTACTGAGAAGGCCCTCTGCCTGGTTCCCTGTAACTTTGCTTCTTGCAGTGAGGGAACCAGCAGAAGACCCTTGGAGGAGGACCTCAGTGTCCGGGCTGAGCAATGTGGGTGGAGACGCTCCTTCAGGTATACTGAGCCGAGGCTGTTTAGGACTTTAAAGGTTAGCACCAACACTGATGAGTGCTCATCCCAACCTTACCACCACCATCATCCCCCAGTTCCAGGAAGAAACAGCATCACAACCTACGTAGAAAAATGGTCCTAGCTATTTTCCAAGGTGCACAAGAGGATGCTGTTCCATTCTCCCCCCTCAACATAGATTACCAGCTAGAGTAACACTCATTGGAGTCAGTAGACTAGTGATTGGCGTCAGTGTTAACTTTCTGCCAAGTGAGGCTTTCTACATTTGGCAGGGAGATCCTCACCATTTGGCCTAAGGGTTTTGTTATCATTCCAAAACAAGACACATGTACTTGCTCCCAGTCCCCTCATTAGCCTGGACAGTACTTAGCCTATTCCTAATCAAGGTGGGATATCTGGTGATAGCCTAGGCATCTGACACAGCAGGATAACTCCTGGAGAATCCAGGTGGTCTCCTCATCAACAGGTTTTTTGCTTGCTACTATAAAGTACCAGCAGCAGAGCTGGCCACGTCGCCATTGAATGCTCAGCTGGAGAAGTTCATGGTAAAGCATCAATACAAGTACATCATAGGAACAAAGGGCCTTGATGCAGGTGACAGCTTGGGCTGTTGTCTTCTCACTTATACCTCCTGAACCCCTTGGTTAGTACTTCAGATGACACAAGAACAGAAGGTGGACATTGTTCCTAGTGGCCCCTGCCCTCTGTAACAGCAAAATTAAAATTTTGTATATCATGGTAACTGGACCACAGTTTCCCTCCATGTGTGGGCTAAACGCTCTCAAGGTCATGTTCTCTATAGGAAATCACTCTCTTCCGCCTTGCTCATTATCAGCAGTGCCCAGCTTCTGTGTTTCCAGTTGCTGCATTGGGAAGATGGTAAATCAGCATATGAACGAACTCTTTGCCTGCCTGCCACTATTTCAACTGTGTATGCTAGTTGCTGTCAAGGCAGACAACTAGCTGCCCTCTCCCATGTCTGTTAATAGCAGGTTTAATGTGAAGGTCCACTTTCTCTTGTGAATTCTCCGCGTAACCTATGTGTATGTATTTGACCTATCCTCACTCTCTGATTTGGAATACTGCTACTACTGATTTCCAATGCATTCAGCACAATCCTGTGCTCACTAACCTGGGAGTAAGCCTCACTGAACACAGCGGAGCTTACTTTCAAGTAAACATGCGTAAGGTTGCAATCTTAGGTAGCTCAGGTGACTTTCCCTTCTGCATCCCTTTGTGAGAGTCAAAGATGTGGCAAAGACACCACAAGGTGCATATGGTGAGTGCTTTTCTTGGCTACACCATTGCTTAATGAGATTTTGGGTTTACTTTGTTGGGGTGCAGTTCTTCATTATAAAACAGGGTTGGGCTTTCCAGCTTGGAAGCTGTATTCCTTTTCAGGTGGAGCCAGAAGCAACAAATAGTGGAAGCAACGGATGGGTGTATTACCTTTTTGTATAGTAGGCTGTGTTCCAGTCAGTCAGTCAGATGTCAAAGGCTTCTGAACCCCCATAATAAGTGCATCCCTCAACCTAGAGGGCACAGTGCAGTGGATGAGGGGTTTGCCCTGGGGAGAGTACAGAGAAGCCCAGTGGACTTCATTCACTGCCTCACAGGACCTTAGGTTCTCCACCCCTGCTTTAAAGTATTAAAAATAATCTTCAATAGGAGTGAAGGAATGGGTTTGAAGGTTATTTTTAATACTTTAAAACAGGGAATTCAGGAATTCCTTCAGGAGCAGAGTGGGCCCCCCCCCCCCAATGAATAGATTTATTTACTTATTTATTTATTTTAAAAATCTTCATTTGGGACCTATCCCGCATTAAATACCAGAATTCTTAAAGAAAAGAGAGTGAGAGAGGTGCTTGCAGCATAGCAAGGAAGAAAACCAGCAGGATCCTAAGTGTGAGAATCAAATCTTAATTCACAAAGACTTGTGTTTTTATGAAAAGTAATGAGGCAGCAAGAACGTTTGCTACAGGTTTTATTTGTAACCATTATATCTGCTGTGATGTGCACATTGTCCCATGTGGTGGAAGGTACAGAAACACACGTGTTACTTTCTGTTTTTAATTTCCATCTTGAAGGGCCTAGCTGGTGTAAATGAACCTATTTTGAAACCCAGTTTTACACTTGCTTTGTCTTCCTCTTTTTATCATGGGTTATGGGGGAGAAATCGAGAACTGGATTAAGTAAAGCAGAACCGTTTCTCTGTGTAGGATTGCAGCCACGAGGGGATCTGGAGCAGACATACCTCCCCTCCAACTTGGGAGGCATCTCTTGACCTCCCTAGGGAGGGGTTCATAGATCTCATGGACCTTTTAGAACTTGAAAACCTCTAGCACACATAGCATAGCGAACAGCATAATTCTAACAGAGCAGAATTCTGGAAAGCACAGCTTCAAAGGCTTGCATGTCGGTTCTGCTTACACATGCTACAGAGTGGGCGTGGTTAAAGTCGGAACATGCTTAGAGGGTTGGTTGCAACGCCTCTCCATGAAGCTGAGATTTGTGTGGGGTTATTTACAGGGTTTGCGTTCAGCTTGTACTTGTTCACCTACCCAACTCATCACTCGCACTTGGCGGTGTTAGAGCCACATTCCCATGATGCAGTGCCACACTGGTGCAGGGTGAGAGTGTGTGGGGGGGGGCTCAAGGAACCATGTTGGCAGGGCTAATTAATTGGAAGGGTCTTTCCCTACCCTATCCTCATCTTGGTGGGGTATTCTCCCACATGGTTGCTTGATTTCCTCTCTCACACACAGCAAAGTGGCATTGTATGATGTAGAGGCATCTCCAATGCCTTGGAGTTTATATTTGAAGAGGGCACACTGTGTCGGCCAATCCCTGTCAAGTAAATAAATTAGTTGTGGGTTATCCCAGGTTACAAAAATCTCCCCAACTTTGTTTGTGTAATTTTCTGTTGACCTCTCCCTATAGACGTATCTGCTATCCTTACAGGTGATCCTTGGCACTCCTTCTGAATATCTGAAAATTGTATGGTTGGCCACCATGAAACACTGTGGTTTTCCTAACTCATATTGCAAATTGATGTGTTGGTGCATATGGAACTACTACAGATGGGGGGGCAGGGGGCTTGGTACCAGTTGAAGTGCATAATAGTGGAGCAACCATGGTGCTATTGTGGCAAAGGTGCTTGATAGAGCAGGTTAATAAGATATTTCTGTGTCAGTATAACTCCGTTTTGCCAAAGGGTATCTGCCTCTCCCATTATTTTATCATGCATTTATTACACTTTTTCTAAAGAGCTCAGAGTGGCTTTCATATGCTTCCTAGGCAGTCTCCCAACCAGGACCAGATTTGCTTTTAGTTTCAGCGGTAGAATTGCATCATGTACCTTCAGACTATGCTCTGGTCCAGTGCAGTGCACTGTGAACTGCAAATACACAACTTCCAGTGGTCTCCTCTCAGCTTTCCAAATGACTTCGCTGTGGATATTACAGGCTAAATAAGTTTCAGCTTGACAGTGACTCCCATAGTAGTCATTCGACTAGTTCATCTTACCTGCTCCTTTCTCAGTCTGCTGTTTGGCAGCCAGGAAAGGGTTGGGCTGGCCTCTGCTGTGCATCGCCAAGGAGAACAAGCATCCAGGTTTGCCTGCTTCTTGAAAAACATGCATCTGGACCACAACCTGTACATATCTGGCTTACCTGAATTTGAGCAGGATTGCTCACACTGCGAAATAATTGGGCTGGGAGTCTTCCGCTCTTTGAGAGAGGCATACGAGTCAACCAGCCCTTGCAATTTCGAATGCTAGGATCCAGAACTGCAGGAAAGGAAGGAAGGACATAAAGTCAGGATATTTTAGTGAACTAGGTTTGTGTGAACATGAGTCCAGCTTATGTCCAACATCAAAAACTTAAGTGGAATGCTGGGAAGGTCGTTGAACACATTGGTTTCTCTGGCCCACTGAGGGATTAGTCATGAATATCTTCCTTCCTTCTGCTCCAGCCACAAGGTTTCTGAATGTGACCAGCCACCAGGTTGTTCCATCCAACATACTGCAGTTCATCTGAATGTGATCCCTTCTCTTTGCTCCTCCATCCCTTGGCTAAGTTAACACTCCTATTTAGGCTACTCATCTTTCCTTAAGTTCCTTGCCACTTTGCTTTTGGACTAACTCATCTATACCCATCTCGTTCTTTTCCCAATCCTATTTAATCTTCCGTGGGTATCTGGGTGCATCTTTGCCATGGAAGATGGCAAACCAGGCACGACCTGTTCCACTACACCTTCTCCTGTTTCCTTTCCCCTCCACAGGTGACTTTGGGAAGGGACTGAGCTGAAATGTCTTGTTTGCAGCAATAGCAATGTAATGTTTTTTTTATGACTGTTGCCCAGCAGGGTGGGGGGGAAACTAAACCATCTGTTTTTCTGTCTTAGCCGCAGACCAACAACAAAGCCAGTGTAGTAAGCCCAGCAAAAGAATCAGCCCCAGTGCAGATGTCCATGGTATCTTTCCCAACCGTTTATCTGCCCTTCTTTGGTTTTTACTTTTGGTTCTTACCCTTGCCCAGAATGCTGCCTGTTGCTGCTCCGTGTTTCTGCTTAATTCTGTCTGCAATCTCTTGCCCCCGGCTCTTATCCCAAGCTCCCTTGCAAGTGAGAGGTGCAGAAGCGCTGTGGTGTCTGTGTGTGAGGCCTGCAGCTTGTCCTGATATAATTTGACCTCAAGGAGGCCATGATGGAGTGGTCAACGACATCCAGTCTCCAAAGAATGAAGGAATTGGAAACCTCTGCCCTTGTCTTACTTGCACCGGGTTTTTCACTCTTCCCGATTAACACGCTTGCAGCGGGGCTACACATTCCTGTGTTTTTGACAGCTCAACCAATGCCCTCTCTGGCCCTTCTTTTAAAGACTTGGAAGTAGGCTGTGGGCCACAGAAATGGATGAACATTGTGGGCATTGTGATACTGTCATAGAACAGAACTGGGCAAGTTTCTCAAAAAGAATACAGGAATGACTGCAAGTTAGGAGTCTTAAGAGACTGGATAGTTGCTCTCTACTCCGTGTAATGCTTCGGAGAGGTTCCCCCTCCCCCTTGGGATGTTTCATAATTTTTAACCCTGTCCTTTACTCACTGTACCTCACCATGCGTTGGCTTTTTAAATGCTGCTCTTGTGACGCTCAGCTTCTCCCCTCCTCTTTTTGTTGAAAATGTCTCATTTTGGAAACGTCAGTTCAACCAATTGTGGGACTTTGCAACTTACCTACTTGAGCAGTTCTTTGCTGTGGAGCTTTGGCTGCCATTTTTGTGGGGAAATTGTGAATGTCCTTCCAGAGACATTTGTGGGGGAAACATGGAGACAAAGCCCTGCTTCTCCTCTCTGATCTGGGTGAAATGTTAATGTTGGCTTTTAAAAGTAATAAATAATCAGTACCCTCCGTGGGTCACTAATTCTTGAGCACTGCTGGAAATCTTCCAGGCCGAAGAAAGTTCACAAACAAAATTGGATATAGAGAGGCTTGTATGGCTTTGTCTCCTTGTAAGTTTACCTATTACAATTGGATATTTCTCTTCCAAAACTCTTGAGTGGCCCTTTAAGGTGGATGGGATGGGATGTACTTACACCGTTTTTAGGATAGAGGTGTTTGTGCTTTGGTCTTGTCACATTGCTCTCCCAACAGGCACTACACGGAGGGAGAAAAGTTTTGGAGCTGACATCTGATACTTGTATTTCTGTCCTCTTTCAATTAGGAACCACAAACTACTGTTGTGCACAATGCTAATGATGGCATAAAGGTAAGTGAGTGATCACAAAGGACTTGCGTTAGTCCCAAACACCCTTTTCACTGTCCCTCAAAACCGAGTCTAATAGAAAGCACCCAGACAAGCAGTCTCATAACCGATATCTCTCCCAGTTTCTGTTATTGCATAGGAAACCTTACCTTGCGCCCCAAGATCTTTGCATTCTCTGTTTCCCTCTCCCTTACCACTGGCAACTAATGTGGGGTGTGTGGGTTTGAGGGTATGTACAAGCTTTTGCTACAAATTCTGGAGAGAGCTGGGGAACTCGGTTCACCATTAAGTTGTGGTTTGTGTTATACCCCTATGGCTTTCACAATACGTAGTTGCAGCATTTTGCTGCCCTTGTTCCTGACCATTGTCCTGTTACCTCATCTTAATTTCCAGAACATTTTCCTCTTTCAAATGTGGCCAGATTTGTGGTGCCACCTCAAAGCCCTTCCCCAGGCACCACTAAATTCTACCTCTTAAAAAATAAAATACCTATGGCAGGGTTTCCCCTGGTAAAGGTCAGAATCTGAAGGTTCATATCAGAGCAGACACCTGTCATAGAATCATAGAATTGTAGGATTGGAAGGGACCCCTAAGGGTCATCTAGTCCAACCCCTTGCAATGTAGGGACCTGTGACACTCTGTTTTATTATTTAAGCCCTTTAAAGAATCATAAACAGTGCCCTCCATCAGTCTTGGAAACATTTTGTTTATTTGCTAATTTGATTTATTTCGTAATATTTATACACTGCTTGGTTGTTTAAAAACAACAACAAAAACACCTCTAAGCTGTTTACAAAAGATAAAGCAGTAAAAGCAAGAAAAAAATTCAACCCTGCTTTAAAGCATACAAAAGTTAACAGATAAAATTACCCCAACTGTCTTAAGCATCTGGGTAGGCTTATCTAAACAGGAATGTTTATAGCAGGTGCCCAAAAAACTACCATAAATTGGAGGCATGACCCATTTTTCTGAACATCCCCTCTAGCACCTTGGGTTTCTAGATGCCTGTATATACAAGAGTCTTCCAGGAGTCATGTACTACTTGAGCCCTATACTTTAATGACACTTCTTTATATTATGAAAAGGAGTTGTCGTCATCGCCCCCCCCCCCCCGCAAATATTACTAACCAAGTATCTTCCTTTATGTCCCATTCCAAATCTGTGTTGCAGGGCATTCTTACACCTCCTTGGTTGTCCGGGTTCATATTTGAGCAAAAAAAAATATAAATATTTGAAATTATACCTTTTGAATAGTGTGGAGAAATAAGAATTTAATTTTCCAACTCGGAAAGATCACACGTGGCAGAAGGTTTGTTGCGTAGAAAAGCACTGATTTGTTGCCCTGCAAACCAAGGGATGTGCATGTTTCCCCATTTCTCCTTTAAATTCCATTTCTTTAATAGGTTTCCCATTTATATAGAAATCTCTCAGTCTATAAAGCCCCCGGTCATTCATGTTTCGATACTTCCATCTACCAATCTTCTTTCTTGCAGGGTTCCACGGAGAGCTGTAATACTACCACTGAAGATGAAGACCTGAAAGGTAGGTTCCTTGGCTGCAAGCGGGCAAGATAGCCCAGACCCACTGGCAGAGACAGAGCAGTTTTCCATGCCAGGCTCCTTACCTGTTGATGCAATTGGTCTGTGTTCCCCTCCCCTAGTTGTAGTTGGAGGAGTAAGTGTAGTGAGGCTGTAGGCTGGCTGCTATAACGATTTTGCTAGCTGAAGGACTTCCTGTTGTCTAAGGAAGGCATGTGCGATTCTCTGCCTTCTGAAAAGTTTTTGAGATTTCACCTAATCCTGGAAGTTTGGGGATGCAGACTGCTATATCACCACTCCTTGTGCAAGTGCAAGGAGCTATTCGTAGACTAGTCCCACCGGCCAAAAATACGTAAGGAACCAACTTGCATTCTCTTCAGCTCATCAGAACACTTGTGTGAAGTTGAGCCCGATCACAGATGGCTCACCATTTGGTTGGGAGGGAGGATGCTCTTTGCATTCTCTTTCTGAGAGATATTTGCCTGGGAGAACGTCTTATATTTATGCCTGCCTGCCTGCCTGCCTCACCTAGCTGCTGTGCAGGAGTAAGACTCAGACTTAGGGGGCCACAATACAACAGCCTTCTCCAACCTTCAGTCCCCAGATGTTGGACAACTGACATATTTAGTAAGTCTCCCATCAGTCCCTGCCAGCATGGCCAGTTATCATGATACGGGGGGTTATAGTTCAGCAGCAGACTTGAGGTCGGGGAAGACTGTGCTGTGATGGCATATCCCTCCTAACCTGAATGAAGGCTTAAGCTGAGCAGCCAGAAGTTATTTGCTGGTCAGTAGGGCTTTCTTAAAGGATTTACCCCAATTTATAGTTCTTACATAACTCTGCCTCTACCAGTACACCTAGATCTGGAATCCACTTCATGGGGTGAGCTCCCGTTGCTCTGTCCCAGCTTCTGCCAACCTAGCAGCTTGAAAGCACACCAGTGCAAGTAGATAAATAGGTAGCACTGTGGCTGGAAGATAAACAGCATTTCCGTGCACTCTGGTTTCCGTCACAGTTTCCCGTTGCGCCAGAAGCGGTTTAGTCATGCTGGCCACATGACCCAGAAAGCTGTCTGTGGACAAACGCCAGCTCCCTCAGCCTGAAAAGCGAGACCAGCGCCACAACCCCATAGTCGCCTTTGACTGGGCTTATCTGTCCAGGGGTCCTTTACCTTTACCGTACCTAGATCTTGACCCATATGGTCTTTTATAGGTCAACAGACCATATGAACGAGTCTCATAATTTAGGTCAGCAGCGCCACAAGACTGCATCGTTGCAGTAGCCATCAATGTAACATTGACATCAAAGAGTACTTGGGATGGGGGCACTGCCGGATTGTTTAAGCTGTTCAAAACCCTCGGTGCATTCCACAGTGACTCTTTAATACTCAGCAAAAAACCTTTCCACACAGGAGGCTGTGCCTCATCAAGGATCAGCCCACTTTCATTCGCTCATATATGTGAGCAAGTCACACAGTAAAATAAAGAAGGGATGGGGGATGACAGATCCAGAAAAGGATTTGAGGTTTCTACATGCACAGATCCCTTTGAGAATGCCGTTGTGAAATGTCCCCTTGCCTTGGTTAGTTGATCTATCAGCCTTCAGCCATTAATTGGACCTGCTTCCCTGAGTGTAGTGTTAGCAACTTGGGGGAGCCTAACCTAAATCTAGCCACCTGAAAAGTGCCAGAGGGAAACAAAGAGATGTGGACGGCCAGCATCTATGAATGGACCACCATAGCAAGTATGTGCTACTTCCCGCTCCTTTGTTGGAATACCAACAAAACTTAGCCTAGTGGCACAGAAACTGGTCACAGACCTGGTACGTGAGAGTATCCACACTCTACTCAAGGAAATGGGCTCCTAAGAGAGCAAGAGTGCTCATAACACAGAATATTTTTTGTCAAGAGCATTAGCTGTTTTTGCCTGTAGGCAAAGCTAATACTCAGATGTGCATGCTTTAATAAGGAGTGGTGTGGTGGTAAAAAGAGCATCAGTACGTGCTCTGAAGTGAGAGCCCCATAGCTCAGTTATAGAACACATACTTTCTGTGCACCAAGTCCTAGGATTAGTCCTTGACATGAGCACCGGGGTCTTTGGAGAGCTGTTGCCAGTCAGAGTCAAAAAGTACTAGGCTATATGGGCAAATGGCCTAACCTAGCATATCGGCTTCAAATCCCATATGTGCCAGTATATTGTAAACATCAGTATAGGAAGTGCCCTCTTAAGAGCATCTTGTAATTCTGAAGTGTGTATGCAAAGCTAAAGCAAAGGTATGGGTTGCAAGAGAAATTGCATGTGGGAGCTTTTGATAAATTCCTTTCAAGAGAAGCCACTGTATGCTCCATTGAATGAACCAAGCTCTGATTTCGCCATCTAGTCCCTTGAAAGGATAATTACTCCACCGTTGTCATTTCTTTCCCATTCTCTCACGCATCTGCTTTCCCCATGATGAGCTGCTCTTTGCCAGAGTGCCTTTTCACAATCCACTCTTCTGCCAGAGCTGAGCCACTTACCCGTCGTTGCTACGTGAGTGTAGTTTATAGATGAGCTTTGTGGTGGATAGTGGATTCGTGCAGGTAAACATGAAAAAAAATCGTAAACAGACTCACGCAGTTGGCAGCTTCAGTGTTAGCTATATGAACAGGTGTAGGGAGAAGCAGCCAGCTCTGCCCTTAGCTGTGCACAATACCTGATAACGTCATGTCTTGGCAGGATTCACCGGCAATATTTTTTTGTAATGAGTGTTGTACTTGTTTTGTCCTGTTCCATTATCTTTTTTTTTAACTGAATGTACATTGTTTTTTTTATTTTGTTTTGTTATTTGTGTGTGTATGTTTTGTGTGTGTGTGTGTTTTGCATCCTTTGCCATGCAAGCGCCCCCTCTCTCCATCGGGGATGGCAGCTCAGTGCTCGAAGGACGGAGTCACTGTGAGAGCAAAACCCAGACTGAGTCCATGCAGTCCCAGCTTTCTCTCTGTTATTCAGCCAGTAAGTCCAGGGTTTACAGTCCTCCACAGCATTCCTTTCCCTACTGTGACTCTCTCTTCTCCCATTTCTCTGTCTTCCTCGGCTTCTGCAATATTCTTCCAGAATATTGATTCTCATTTCCAACACTTCATATTTTCAAACTGATTCATTTCTCCCCAGAACCATTTCTGCTCATGTAACACTTTCCAGAGAAACTCCTTTTCCTCCCCCTGCCACAATAAAACGAAACCATGATCTAGCTAACTTCATATCCTCTTTTCCTTAGCCAGATACCATATACTTCCTCATTTTAAAAAGTGCTTATTGATGTGTATTCTTGGGCATGACACTTTGTTTGGGGGTATATATGTATCTTATTATCTTATTTATTAGATTTATGTACCGCCCTTCATCGTAAGATCTCATGGTGGTTCACAGAATAAAATACGGGATAAAAACAAGTAAATAATTTAAAATGAAACAGCAAAACGAAAACCCCACCTTCCCGCAGACACATTTAAAAGGCTGTAGAATGTTAATCAGCCATTGTAGGGCAGAGGTTTAATTCGGCACCAGCATTCAGAAATATTCAGTAAACCGAAATCCTTGCTGGCCAGGAAGGCTTCTACCAAAAAGTTTGTTAGGTTACAGCTCTTATGGACACAATATCCTTTTCCTACATTGGTGCAGGGATAAGCATGAGATAAGGTGTTTCATGCCACAAGTGGTGATTGCAGATGTAAACAGGAACTCCTGATTGGCTGGGGTCTTCCAGCTTTTGCACATGGAGCAAACAAACACAGCGCACCATCTTCACAAGTGTCTATTCATGGGAAATGGGTGGGGAGGGACCACAGCACACAGCACGAAACCTTCTATGAAGGATTGCCCACCGGTGTGGAAGGAAATCATTGGTATAGCAATTAAAATCAGAAGACTTAAACTGCAGTTGTGTGAACCCATGCACATCACTTGCACACACAGAAAAACCAGAACTCAAAAACCCATTTCTGATATATTTTCTCTGTCCAGCAGCAACTCGGGGATAGTATAGCTGTCTAGATTCCTCACTATCCGTCTTGGGGAACTTTTGCAGATGTGTCAGAGCTGTGGTTATGATCCTGCATAGGGACCGCATGAGAAACACTAGCAATTTGACTTCAGGTTCTCCCTCATTGAAGAGGCACACTTCAGCAGGGAATTGGAAACAGAAGCAAATTCAGCCCCTATCTAGTAAAAAACAGATTTGAAAACCCTGCCCCCTTTTCCCTACTCTTTTCTTGTTCACCTGAAATTATCTGCTATCAATCCTTCAGAGACTTCTTTGTTAGTGCCCCTTGGTTTTTAGAGTTGAAATACTCCATTCAGCTCTAGCATCTCGGCTCATATTTTACTCTAAAACCAGGACTGGGTGCATGCTGTTTTAAAACAGCCCACTTGTGTAATGAGATAACAACTTGCAAAATTTTGTCTTAAGTCGTTTTGTTTCCGTGAGCTGTATGTGTGCGTGAAGCTGAACGTGGGCATTTAAGAGCAGGCGCATGGGAGGATAGTGATAGGGAACAGCTAACGAAGCAACATGGTTTTTGTTTTTTACATTTGTAATTCAAAGCCTATATGGAGATGATCTCTATCTCCTCTCCAGACAGTACCCTCTTCCAAAACCTATAGGTCTGGTGAGAAAGTATTTGGAGGATTGGATTCAGCATTGCCTAGTTGGAATGAACATTCGTTGACAAAAGGAGACATCGTTTTCCATTCCAAACCATTGCAAAGCCTTTGTCCCCCTCCTGTAAAGTAGAACCACAATGAGGCATGTTAGGGTCATGTAGAAACCCGACTCAGGCGGAGGCAAGGGAACCCTGCTTCTGTGCTTTCTCTGTTGCTCTTATGATTTGGAGTTTAGATCACTTCACCTTCAACTTCCTCAAATCTTACTGTGTTTCTTAGTTGCTGTTTTGAAAGACTGAATCTCTCGGTTGCCGCGCTTGGTTTGCATTGCAGAAGTTGGTGGCATTGCTGCCTCTGGGGTTGTGTGTGTGTGTGTGTGTGTGTGTGTGTTTTCAATGCAGTCCTTATTTTGTTTTCTGGTTTTTATTTTTGTTTTAATGTGCTTGCATTTGTTTTGCAGCTACCACTACACAATCTTGTGAAGAGAAACTACTTGCCTGGGACAGCCCAGGGCAAACTGTGGAGTTGGATCGCGCTCAGTCGGAGCCTGTCCTAACTCCTGTAGTTCCATTTGCACTTAACAATCCGCCATGTAAGTTAGCTTTGTAGTAGCAGGAGTAGAAAAAAAATCAACCTAGTACTTAGCCTCCTTACTTCTCTACCTTTTCTGAACCTTTATCTCTCATTTTTCCAAAATATATATTCCTCTCCCTCACTCCCCCTCTTTGAATTACTTCTTTCTCCTGAAATGGCTAGCTAGGAGCAAGAAGCCCCAGTTCAGACCTCCGTTAGGCACATGAAAACATCAGCCCCAAACAGCAAGCACAATTCTCAAGCTGCAATTGCCGACAAAAAAGCAAAAAAAGTTACTCCATCTAAAGTTTCCAGCCTTAGCAAAGCTCTGAACTCGGAATAAATAAATCCGTACCATAGATATGCCATCTGTCACCATTCCATCCACTTCCACAGTTTTAATGCATTGGAGATTGCTGTGTGGATGTTTAGAGAAATACCAGTATTTTGATATCATCCAGCTCTCCTTGTTCTGTAGCCTCAATTCCTGTATGTTGATAGGGTAAGGTGGCGTTACTTGGTGGTAGATCATAACATTCCGCATGTAAAACGTCAATCCTGATGGCTCCCCTGAAAAAGTTTTCTGGCTACAGTGATGGGAAAGACACTGAAACCTTAGAGATCCATTCTCAGTCAGTGTAGACAGTGTTGTGGTTGGGCCTGGCATGGAGTGTATTTGTATATTCATACACCATACAACACTTCTTGTTATGTAGCTGCAATTCCTAAGCATTCACCACAATAGAGGACTGGAAGGCAAGTGTGCTACTTCCAGGTGAAATCCAAGCATCACTGGAGGGAAACGGTTCAGCAGCTTACATGTGTGATGTTGAGGGTCTGAGAATGGCCTGCGTGTGCTTCCGAACCATTTCTGCATGGAAAATGCCCATGTGGTAATTCCAGGGGTATCTTCTCTCTGATTTGGCCAGCTGCAATCTGTGCAGCTGGGGCAGCAGGAGCTGAAGGTTCAAAATGTACACGGCATCTCTCCATGTGATGCACAGGCCACCTCAGCACATCCATATGCTCCCCCTGTTGTTGGGACAGCATTTCACTTGTAAATGTGAAAAAATAGGTCCCGTCATAATCACTTAAGACTAGTAACCATAGCATCCATACAGAAAGTTCATAAGGCATGTTAAGTCATTGATGGCCTTGCTGATAGATAGAGCTGTTCTTTCTGCTCTGGGAAATAAAAGCATTGATAGATGGGGTGTGAAGTGGTTTGTCCCGCTTTACAGAGGTCTTGTTGCTGTTATTGGCTATTTCATTCATTCATTCGTTTCTGCCCTGCCCTTTACCTCAAAGGACTCCAGGGAAGCTTAGTGACTATATGTCTTACCTGTGTAGATGAAACATTCTTATGAACAGCAGCCAGTGACTTCCAATGTGTGGTGCCTTGCGCCAACAGATTCAGCTCAGACCTGAATCCTAGAAACTACCTCTTGTCCTGTTCCCGTATGGTTCCAACAAGAGCTTTTCTGCTGTCACACTTCTGTAATTTATGTGTGCAACAGCTGAGTGAATTTTGAATTTGGTGGAACTATAGACAGTCTCAAATTAAGTCTTGAGCTCTATCTCTTTTGACCAAAACAAGGGCCAAGGGCAATCACACTCATGGAAATGTCTAATAACAGAGAAAGTCAGTGTTCTTTTCCATCCAGGTAGCATATCTCTACGCATTCAAGGCCTGCAGTTGGTTCAGTTCTTAGAACTTGCTCAGCTTTTTTTAAATTGAATTGGAGTAAAGGAGAAGCAGATACTGCTGCCTGTCTGGGGTGCCTCAGTGCCTCTAAAAATTGGGGACACCTCTACTCCCACCAGCTCTTGTTGGGCAACTCAACACTATGCCCATGGAAACACCTCTTATACAGGTATTAATATACAGAGACAGTGTACATTTGAAAGCCAGATCCCATGGGCATTCTGCTGTACGCGGCCATTTTGGAACAAGCTCAAACTTGGAGCCTTAAAAAATCCCCCTAAACATTGAAAAACATTATCTGAAGATGTGTGCATGCACACGAAAGCTTATATCCAGAACAAACTTAGTTGGTCTCTTAAGGTGCTATTGGACAATTTTAAAAAAAATTCAACTGCATCAGACCAACACAGCTACCTACCTGAGTTGAAAAACATGTTAATGCACCCACTTACAAAACAGCATATGTCAGTGCATGATGCAGACTGAAAAAACCCCACAAAGTTGTGTGCAAAATTCCTGGCAAGCTACAATACATGGCTGGTGGTCTGTGTTCAACCTGATGACTCACAGTTCCTAGTGAGACCACAGGAGCTGTGGCTGATTGTATGGCTGAGAATAGGTTTCATTGTGCCAGAATCGTTCCTACAAATAGTGTGTGTAGCAGTATTTGATAGTGATACAGTAAGGCATAATCCAGTATAATTCCACAGTAGGAGCAGATGTGAATAAGATGGCAGCAGGCTAACAAATGGATGGGTGGTTTGTGTCATAAGAGGTGGTCAGGTGAAAGAGGAAGATGATACTAGAGCTAGGAATCTTTCATGGGCACAACATCTTGATACAGGAAGGCTCTCAGGAGCTGTTTTGGATCCTGTGCTGGTGGGAGTCTTGATCCCGAACATCTGAAGGGCACTAGGTTGGCAAAGGATGGCTTAAGCCATCAAACAGGCATTTATAGGCAGTTTCTATAGACCTGTCAATGTTTCATCCTTTTGTTCATCTCTTTGGGGATCCGTGGAACTGAAGCCCACAGTTCAAAGAAGTGAGGGACTTCTGTGGCCCAGTGCAAACATAATGCAGTTTGTAAACCTCCAGTGCAGGCACCCTTTCCTTCCCTGATCTCCCTCTGGAATGACTCTCACATTCATTCTTTCCTTCACATCTTTTAGCAATGGCTTGGTATTCTCTGTATGTGCCAGTGCAAATTACAGTGAACGCAAACCAGGTTCATTGGAAACGATGGTTTGCACGCCCACTTCCAAGCATGGTTCCACTCCTAGGTTTATGAGGGAGCCATGTTTTGAATTAAGTACCCTTTGTGACAGTGGGCATGCAATAATGGATGGAAAATTGAGAGGAAAGTTGCTCAAAAGGCAGAGGGAGCACCTGAGCTCCTGGCCCTGCTGCCATTGCTGTAACCATGATTGAGGTCAGGATCATCATGCCTGCAGTAGACCCCTCTCTCTTCATATCTACACCTCAGATTTGAATGATGCAGTGGGTCTTTCCACCTTAGAAACAGTGTAATGGAAATATGACAGTAGTCTGATCCTTGGTGCTCTCCACATAAATCATGCGCAGATTGTTAGAGCCGAGCCTTTTCTTGGTGTAGCAGTGCTGCTGTTCGAACTGCCGCCTTCTCCCTTCTTCCTGCATTCCTTCCATTTTCCAGACTCCATTCCTTCCAATATGTAGCTGTTATTACTGCTGTTCTGGAATTCAAGAGAGCAACCACCGCTGCGAACACTGCTCTGTTGAACCTCCGGAAGGGAGCACTTGCTTGCCATATGTTTTGTCCCAACTCCCATGTGCCGTAAAGCTGCCTTTTTTTTTTTTTTATTCCCTTCTCCAGTGCGTAAACAAGAGATCATTAAGATAACGGAGCAGCTGATTGAGGCAATCAACAACGGAGACTTCGAGGCATACACGTAAGTGGAGAAAGACAGGGTGGGGGCCTGCTGTTCAATTGGCCATTCAAAGCCAGATAATTTGGGTCAAAGAAGACATAACCATGGGGTGGTGAGGTGGAGAAGGGGAGTAGAAAATAGCAAAACCCTACCGTATTTTTCGGTCTATAAGACACACCTAACCATAAGACACACCTAGTTTTTAGAGGAGGAAAACAAGAAAAGCCAGCAAGAGCCGCAGACACGCTTGCTCGGTGCTGCTCTTTAAAGATAGAGCGGCTCTTGCTGGCTTTTCCAGGAGGTGGGAGAAGGGACTGGCGCGCTGCCCTCCGTCCCTTCTCCCACTTCCCTGAAAAGCCAGAGGAAGCTGTGCAGCTATAGCTGAATCCAGCAGAGCAAGAGTGATAGCTGTGCAGCGGCTCTTGCTCTACTGGCTTCCCAGCGAAGCGGGATGAGAGATGGAAGGGGCTCCATAAGGGCCCTTACTTTTTAGGAGGAAAAAAGTGTGTCTTATAGAGCAAAAAATATGGTAAATATACCATATTTTTTGCCCTATAGGACGCACTTTTCCCCCTCCAAAAATGAAGGGGAAATGTGTGTGCGTCCTATGGGGCGAATGCAGGCTTTCGCTGAAGCTTGGAGAGCGAGAGGGGTCGGTGCGCACCGACCCCTCTCGCTCTCCAGGCTTCAGGAAGCTATCCGCACGCCCCAGGCTTCGAGCTTCGCGCAGCTCTCCGCAAGCCGTGGGAGAGCTGTGCGAAGTCGCGCAGCTCTCCCACCTCTTGTGGAGAGCTGCCTGCACCCAGAAGCCTGGGGCGCGCTGAGCTCAGTGCCCCCAGGCTTCAGGCTTCGCGCGGCTCTCCGCAAGCCATGGGAGAGCTGCGCGAAGTCGTGCAGCTCTCCCATGGCTTGTGGAGAGCAGCCTGTTCTGGGGGCTGGGGTCGGGGGAAGCTCGGGCTTCCCCCGCCCCAGCCCCGCGCCTGGGGGGGAAATAATTTTTTTTTCTTTATTCCCCCCCCCCCCAAAAAAAACCGAGGTGCGCCCTATGGGGCGAAAAATACGGTAAGTAGCCTGATACACGTACAGTTTTGGTCCATTATATTTATTAATTAAGTCATATTAAAAATAAATGAATTGCAATAGTCAAGTGTTTATCAATCATCCCAGTACCTGTGTTGCTTATGGGGGAGGGCAATAACAAGTCTTTCTAGTTGCTGTGGTTTGATAGAGGCAATGAGGATCACACTTGTTGGTGTGACTCTAGGAATAACATGAAGCAATTACTGTCAGGCTAAGTCAATTTCTGCTGGGCTGTACCACTTCACAATGCAGGTGGGAACTCACATAATGGCCTACACCTTCATACAAACAAATCCATGCGAGCAGAAAACTAGTATGCTGGAGAGAAAGTTATTCGCCTAACCTCTGTGGTATTCTACTTTTCTGTATTCTGTCATGTGAACCCTCAGCTACAGTCGATGCAGCCCACATGCAGGTTTACCACCAAAGTGAAAACTAGGCCTTAGTCTCAACTTAAGATGTTTCTGGTGTTTGATAGCTTGGTTATATGGAATCTTACCACATGAACAAAGTAGGATGTAAATATGGCAAGTGTGCTTGTGTATTTGCTGCTGTATGGGCAGTTTTAAATGCTCTCTAAGGTGACAACTTAGGGACACAGGTGGCACTGTGGGTTAAACCACAGAGCCTAGGACTTGCTGTTCAGAAGGTTGGCGGTTCGAATCCCCGCGACGGGGTGAGCTCCTATTGCTCAGTCCCTGCTCCTGCCAACCTAGCAGTTCGAAAGCACGTCAAAGTTCAAGTAGATAAATAGGTACCATTCTGGCGGGAAGGTAAACGGCGTTTCCGTGCACTGCTCTGGTTCGCCAGAAGCGGCTTAGTCATGCTGGCCACATGACCCGGAAGCTGTACGCCGGCTCCCTCGGCCAATAAAGCGAGATGAGCGCCGCAACCCCAGAGTCGGCCACGACTGGACCTTTACCTTAAGGTGACAACTTAAAATTAAAGAGTTCTAACTAGGCAGGAAAGGAAGTATGGACAGAGCTGTCTATGAACCTGGATCTGCATTTACATTGGGAGTGCGGAATGTGTGGCCTCTTAGATGTTGACTCCAGTTTCTGTTTTCCTTGGCTATTGGCCATGCTGGCTGGTATTGATGGGAGTTGGGATCCCAACAACATCTGGAGGGCCAAAGATTCCCTGATTTACATGAATAAATGCAGCTACTTTAGTAGAAATGCAGAGGTGAATACTAATAAGTACTCTCTGTTGCATAGAGGAGTGTGTGCAAGAATGCACATACATAAACACAAGCAAGCAAGCTTATTTTCCCAACATATGAACTTAAAGTCAGTGATTAGTGTTCTTTCCCCCCATAATGCATTGCAAACTTTTCCTGGCGGCACATTCTCTAGGAAGCTAAAAGGGCTGTCATAAAGTAGGGGAAAGCCAGCATCCTATATGAAGTTAATAAGGAACAAAGGCATGTATAGATATGAATTCCAGCTGTGTTCCATCAAACTGTTCAGGAGGAGATGAGTGTTCTCTTCTGAAAGGCATGATTTGATTCCTCCCAGTTTGATTCATTTCACGAGAGGGTAGGAGCTAGGACAAGTCAAAAGCTCAAAAAAGTGTACAAGAAGTGTGGTCAGAATGAAACCACCTTTCAGCAACATCCCATCAACACAAAGCATACCTAGTAATTTTTTATTAGCTGTTAAGTTCTGCATCCCTTAGTCAGAGAGTCTTCTCTGAAAAGATAGTTGATTAATTTGAAAGTAAATAATAATTTAAAGCTGCTGGCTGGGAGGGAATGCAAAATGCCTGGGGTTCAATCCTAGAGCACTTGACGTAAACTGTAATGTGGGAATGGTAATGAATATGATTGGGCACGTGTGTGGGAGAAGAGTAAAAGCACTTTTAACTTTTAGAGAATGGGTTGAAAATTAGTGTTTTCACCCTAAGATGTGAAGACTGCTTCCATTCCCTTAAGATCTGCTTCCCACTTCATGAGAAGTTAGCAGCAGCAGCAGGTGCCTAGCCTTGAAGCCTCAGATTGCTTAGGACTTAGGAAAATAGGTTATAATACTTAAGGAAGCTCAACTTTCTGTTCCTGGTTGGGGAGCCCTCTGAATCAAAACTGCATGGTGCAAACAGTCTATATTGACACAGGCTGTAGGTTCAGATACCAATGAGATCCTTTGTACTTTGTTTCTTGCAGGAAGATCTGTGACCCTGGATTAACCTCATTTGAACCTGAAGCACTGGGGAATCTCGTGGAGGGAATGGATTTCCACAAGTTTTACTTTGAGAACTGTGAGTGGTAGATAACTGGCAACACCAAAATTACCCTTGACCCTGCTTGCTTAGATAGGAAAGAACTGCAGTTTTAAGACCATCTCTGGACTTACATTGGCAGTGGGGAGCTTACTGTAAGTGTATTATCCTGGAAATTTGCACTCCAGAATTCTCCTCTTAGTTTTTCTTTTAATTGGAATTTTTGTATCAGTTGCCTGATACACATCAAACTACAACCCTGAGAGCCTGTCCATAAGGATACCATGATTGACGGTATTGAAAGCTGCAGAAAAATCTAGAAGAACAAACAGAGCTTCTCCTTATATGGGCCATCCATTTGGGACACCAAGGCAATTAATTTCTGTGCTGAAGGCACCCCTGAAACTAGATTGAAATGAATCCTGATAATTGGTGTAATTCAGCAGTGTCCGAAGATTCATAGCAGCCCCAGAAGTGGATATTTGTGACTGGCCAATTAGTTGCTAAAATCCTCAGGTTCCAAAAAAAGGGTTTCTTCAGCAGTGATTTCACAACCATCTGATTTATCAACCATGTGGTTTTGAAGATACTCTTGGTTTCCACCCTTGCTTGAATATAAATGAATAAATTATTAGAGGTATGGGGTGACAGAAATTCCCTGCAAATAAGCATCAATGTGCAGAAGAAACGGGGAGGGGGTCGTAGCAGGACACAAATGTGAACTACACCTTGTCTACTTCTTTAGAAAGGCATGAATAAATAATAATAGTATCAGGCAAGATTCAGGTCCTTTCCTCCATGCTATAACCAACACTTGAAAGATAGCCACTTATAAGCAGGCTCTGACTGTTGGAATCTCTGAAGGCTCCCCAGAGGCAGGTGGAGAAAAATGATGGCTCCTTTCTCTGCATGTTGTTTATGTTTGTTTTATTTCTCCTTAGCAGTCAACTTTTCCTGCTGTTGCAGGTTAATATATACCTGCAACACCAGAACACAATATGTTCCTTGAAAAAAACCATTGTTTTTGATTTTCAAAGAATCCTTTAGGTTCACAGAGTCACAATAAAAAAAAGTAACCTGGTTCTCCAGGAGCCTGAGATTAATTAATTTTAAGAAAATTATTGGAGGGACTGGAGCATAGAAGCAATTAAGAAAAGGAAGGAGTTTTGTGGGGCAGTTGGTCGGACTGCTTCATTATGGTCTGACTGCGATGGAAAGAAAGGCAAAAGATGTGTGATCTATGGGGGGAAGTGACCAAAGTAATGAACGAAATAAACCTGTTTCTCTTTGCGAGGTTAGGGGGAATGCTCATTGTTTCACATGTCTCCCCAGTATTGTCCAAGAACAACAGCAAGCCAATCCACACCACCATCCTGAACCCCCACGTTCACGTTATTGGTGATGACGCAGCCTGCATTGCCTACATCCGCTTGACACAGTATATCGACGGTCAAGGCCGACCCCGCACCACGCAGTCGGAAGAAACCCGTGTTTGGCACCGCCGTGATGGCAAGTGGCTGAATGTCCACTACCACTGCTCTGGGGCCCCGGCAGCTCCACTCCAGTGAAGCTGAAAGATGGGTATGTTGGGCCAGGAAAGTCTCTCCAGTACAAAGAGGAAGTATAGTACGGCAGAGGAAGCCTTACGAAGGAGACCTGTGGATGGGAGCTTGCAAAGATACATGGCGGTTCAAATCTCTTGGCTAAGTAGATAATGCTCACTACTGTTTTCCCAGCAGTGAAGCGCAAAGCATGCTGAAGGTGTCAGACCTATCAGGTAGGGGTGGAAAAGGCAAAGGAGAAGGATGAACAAGACAAATGTAGTTTTCTCCCCTTAGTGTTGTTTCACAGTTGTCCTTGTTCGGCCATCTTGAAGATTGGTGGGAGGTTCCAGCTGCCTCAAAAGAGCTTTTTTAGCCCAGCGTCTCCAGTCCCTGGAGGTGCAGGCTAACTCAGTGCTGAATTCCCTCCTGTCTACAAGAATAGGAATTCACCGAGCCAGAATTTTATTATCTATGCTTGGTGTTTCTCATGGTCTCCTGTTGAAGACCGTGTTGGGCAAAATCATGCACAAAATGCAGCGTGTCCCAATGTCTGGAATTGTTGAAGATTTAGCTTTGACAGCTTCAGAAGAGTGTTGGATACTTAATTTAGACAGAAAGCACTCAAGGCTGAAAGTCAAAAAGTAAAGATATGTTTAGTTTTATAGGAGTTTAATTCCAGGGAAGGAGCCAACCTCTGGTTGTTACAATGCTACAGGTTAGAAGGATGTACCATACACTGAAGCCTACATTTCTTGGCTCCTCACTTCATCCCCTCGCTTCCTGTATTCAAATAGATAAGAAGGAAATAAATTGTTCCAACCTGTTCCAACAATTTACTCCTGATACCATCTGCAGTGATAAACAGCATAGTTAATCTGCTCGTGCTGTTAATACATTTATATTTTTATACATATAGGAACATGTTGTCAATTCTGTGCACAAGTGAAGTACTATAGTTTGGTTGCATTTTAAAGGCACCTAACCCATCCCCCCAGTTCATTCTCTTTGACATGAATTCCTTTTGCTCTTTTTCCACCACTGAATCTTGAACCGTGGTTAAACATTTCATTGGCGCCACCATGAGACATAGCTAACCAGGGTTCATTATTGAACGGAGTTTGCTAACCAGATTTCTGTCTTGGGGAATCCTGACTTCCACTAAGTGCAGTGCTGAGATTATAGTTAACTCGAGTTAAAATACTTAACGGGAGTTTGCAAAAACAGGACCCCCCCCCCCAAAAAACCTGCCTAATTATGCTAGCTGCTGGGTAATGTCAGCTGTTCCATTAACCTGGCCACAGTGATCCATGCGACGGTCACCTCCAGACTTGACTACTGTAATTCGCTCTACATGGGGCTGCCCTTGAAGCTGTCCCAGAAACTCCAGCGGGTGCAGAATGCTGCAGCGAGGCTCCTCACGGGGTCTCTGCCATGGGAGCATATTCACCCAGTGCTTTTCCAGCTACACTGGCTCCCAGTGGAGTACAAGGTCAGATTTAAGGTGCTGCTTTTGACCTTTAAAGCCCTTCACGGCCTAGGACCCTCGTACCTACGGGACCGCCTCTCCTGGTGTGCCCCACGGAGAGCCTCAAGGTCCATAAATAGCAACACCCTAGTGATCCCGGGCCCTAAGGAAGTTAGATTAGCTTCAACCAGAGCCAGGGCCTTTTCAACTCTGGTTCTGGCCTGGTGGAACGCTCTGCCTCATGAGACCAGGGCCCTGCAGGATCTGATTTCTTTCCAAAGGGCCTGTAAGACAGAGTTGTTCCGCCTGGCCTTTGGCTTGGAGCCAATTTGATTCCCTCCCCCTCTTTCTTTTTTCTTTTTCTTTCTCCTCCTGCGATGAGGCTACATTTTAATATTTTAATGTTGAATTTTAATTTTGTTTTTAAGTTGTATTCATTCAACTTGTTTTTATTATTGCTTGTTAGCGCCCTGAGCCCGGCCTTGGCTGGGGAGGGCGGGGTATAAATAAAAATTATTATTATTATTACATTTTCTTCTGTCTTCCCCCCTTCAAATCCGTCTCCTCTTTCTGACTGCAGCAGCTTTCGGAGATACTCGGCGGGAGGGCAATATCTTCTCAGCAAGCAGCTCTGGAGTGCCTGAATTACAGCAACGGTCATGTTCGTTTTGACGTTTAAAAAAAAATATATGAATTACAAACCGGCAGCAGCCAAATGCACGAAACCCTGCATGAATCTGATGCTCCGGGCGCTGCCGCCTTTCTGTTGTTTTTCCATGGATCCATCGTGTCTGTTTCTGCTGTACGAAGGTGTCTTTTAAATCTCAAGAGAGAAACCCATATTGTTTGTATAGAAAAGAGATCATCATCCATGACGGAGTGTCCAGCGCCTCCTCTCCAGGGCTGATGATGGGGCAGCAGCTGTGGAGCATCTTTCAGAACCGGAGCAAAGAAGGGGGAAGAGAAAGCAGCTCAGGCAGCAAAATGCTGGAACCTGTGCTCTGTGAAGGCACAGTGGGAACTAACATGTCCGGGCTATGCTGCAGCTTTAATCGGCGAGATGTGGCTGGCGGCGAGCTCCCGGGGCCAGCGTGGAGAAAAGGGGGCAAGGTGGAAGGAGGACATTTCTCAGCCCTTTGCCATACAGCAGACTGACTTGAGCCCAAGGGTCAGCGGTGGAGATGTGCAGCAGCCAGCCGTTTGCTCGGCCACTGGGTCCCACTGATGGACTGCGTTAAAATGAACAAGAATGTTTTAAGGAACAAATGTGAGCTGGATTAAATAGCGTAGGAGCTTGCTCTTCAGAGGTGCACTGATTTTTATTTTATTTTTTAAGAAACAGCCACTCCTTGGAGGCATGAAGTCAGCTTATAAGGGCAAAGTTTAAGAGCAAATGATATTAGGGGGAAGAGGGTACATGAATGGCTTGTTTTGATTTTGTTTTGTTTAGAATAGATGGGATCCAGATTGCTGCGGAATATGTGCTGCTTAGGAAACAGTTGAAAAGCTTTGTGTTAACATCCTGCCCTGAAGTTTTGCACACACACATGCGTTAGCTTCCTGTATGGTGTGTAACTTAGTTTGTGTTTTATACTGAAATAGATTATATATATATATAAATATATATATGCACCCCTGTAACTATGGGGCTTGCTGGTTTCCCAGTTTTATTTGTTTTCTGATAAATGAGCAAAGGGAGCCAGCGACTTCAGGCAAGTGCTTTTTCCACTAGCCCAGTCCCTCTGACACAGCTTTGTTTCCTGTTGTTCCATTGGGTGTATTTTATTTTCTTTAATCTCTCTCCCTCCTATCATCTGTGGTGGTGTGTTTACTCAGTTAAACGTTGAATCAGAACTTTGGTTTTACTTTATGCAGAAGGTTCTCCAGTTTCTGCTGTAGTTACGACTAGGAACCCAACACACCCATATAGGGGATTGCCAGTTTGCATTGGCCACAATTGTCTCCCTTGCCACCAAGAAGGGCAAGCATTGCTCTTTATTACCTACATAGAAAATGTTTGACAATTGTACACCTTGGCCATTGTTTTACCCATTTTTTATGTAGTAGAAGTGGGATAGAAACCTTCCCGGTAAACTTTGACGTTCAGATTGACTCCCTGTCTTCTAGACACGGAGATCACCAAATCGCTTTTGCATGTATGGTCACTTAAATTTGAGAATATGGGATTCCATTACACTCCAGCCCTTTGCTGTCTAAAAAGGACTAAGCAGAATAGCAGGAAGACAACCTTTTGATGGAGTTTTAGGACAACAGAAAGTTGTGACCATCCCATGGAACAGAAGGAATGTGTTTTCTACTTTGCAGTGAACATCCTAGCTTCTGTTACTGCTAACAAGGCTGATAGCTCAGTCCCACTGCATTTATCACGGCATTTATCACAGCTTATCTTCAGCACAGCAAAGGGAATTTACCCTTTGCGAGGTTTGTCTGCGCAAATCCTTCAACCCTTTTCAGCCTCGTCTAGAGCCAGGTGAAGGAGAAAAGGAATGCTGTCTCAAGTAGTGGGATAGAAGTGAGACCTTTAATGTAAAACATCCTTAGATAGCACTAAGCTTAGTGAGTGAGGCGACAAAGAAAATCCTTGATAATTTTATTCAGGTTTTTAACAATAAAGCCACGAAGTGGGGAACAGGAAATTAGTTATGCAGCTTTTTAAAAATAACAAATTCTGCATGCTTTTAGGTCTGATCTTTCCTTGTCTCTTTATCTGAAGATTATTAATGATAAACCCTCTCTGTATTAAGTATCTGCATCTTTCAAAAATATTTTTTTTTGAAACAGTTTTGAGTTGAAGTTTTTTGTCTTTGTTTTTGCACAGTCTTCGAGACATGTTCTAATTTAATGAGAACCTTAGCTTGGTATGGCCATTATCCAACACAGCTATAAACCTTTAGCATTCTTAATGTTCTCTTATGGGGTTAATGTAAGCATCTATATATAATATTATATCAAGTTTTAAACAGGAAATGGAAGATGTTTGATGCAAAAATTTTGCATGATAGAGAATTAATTGAAATCAAGTTAGGCTTTTTTCTGAATGTTGGTAGAACCTTCATAGCTTTGTTATAATGAAACCTTGAACCGGAAATATTTAATAAAATAACATTTAAATGGTGCAAAGTCATATAGTACTCTTGTATTCTCCTGAATCTTTGGGGAAAATAGGCCTTGGGCTGTTTAGACACACACTGCTTTCTCAAATCTGCTAATAAGAGGCAAATTCATTTGATTGCATTTTTCATTTCTGGTGAATCAGCTCGTTTTGGATATGTGTATAAATATGATAGCTGACCTATAGAAAAGGAAAAAGAATGCAAAGTAATTAGTGCATCCAAAAATATTGGTGGGACGCAATAGAATTTTGTTGAATTACTGCTGACTTGCTACACATTAAAAATCATGTTGTGTTACACACTCCTTTTTGTTTTATGCCACCCGAGTTATTGCAAATCTCTTGCCTTTTTATGAGGACAAAATAGGTATGAAGTCTAGTGTGGTGTATGCAACTAAATCATGTTGCATTATATTAGACCCAGTGTTGTTTGATGATACATCAGGTGCCTTGTCATTCTTTTTTTTACTTTTTACTTTTTCTGTGTTCAGTTTTGGTGATAATTGATTCTGGAGATCTTGAGTGGAAAATGGGGAGAGCTGGCTCTAGGTTTTAGTGGACCATTGGTAGGCTTCTCTTCTCTTTATTTTAAGGCAAAAAGAGAGTGCAAAGAGCTCTGAAAGGACTTCTCCAAACGGAATGAATGGACGTTAAAATGGCAAATGCAGTTGAGTGAAAACAGGTGTAAATCGATGCATGCCGGCGCAGAGAATTTTCATTTCACTTAAACGCTCATGAGGTCTGAACTGGTGGTGAGTAACCAGAAAGGCACCTTGATGTTGACCCAGGGTGCAGCAGCTGTGAACAAGGCAAATTCCATGGTAGGGATCAATAGGAAAGGAATTGAAAATAAAACTGCCAGTATAATAATGCCATTATTATTACAGGCAGCTCTGTATCACGAAGTTTTTAAAGTTTGATCTTTTATTATGTTTCAATATATGCTGTAAGCCGCCCAGAGTGGCTGGGAAAACCCAACCAGATAGGCGGGATATAAATAATAAAATTGTAATAATTATAATTACAATTACAAAAAACAAGATGAATTTTAACAGGGAGAAATGTAAAGTATTGCACTTGGGCAAAAAAAATGAGAGGCACAAATACAAGATGGGTGACACCTGGCTTGAGAGCAGTACATGTGAAAAGGATCTAGGAGTCTTGGTTGACCACAAACTTGACATGAGCCAACAGTGTGACGCGGCAGCTAAAAAAGCCAATGCAGTTCTGGGCTGCATCAATAGGAGTATAGCATCTAGATCAAGGGAAGTAATAGTGCCACTGTATTCTGCTCTGGTCAGACCTCACCTGGAGTACTGTGTCCAGTTCTGGGCACCACAGTTCAAGAAGGACACTGACAAACTGGAACGTGTCCAGAGGAGGGCAACCAAAATGGTCAAAGGCCTGGAAACGATGCCTTATGAGGAACGGCTAAGGGAGCTGGGCATGTTTAGCCTGGAGAAGAGGAGGTTAAGGGGTGATATGATAGCCATGTTCAAATATATAAAAGGATGTCACATAGAGGAGGGAGAAAGGTTGTTTTCTGCTGCTTCAGAGAAGCGGACACGGAGCAATGGATCCAAACTACAAGAAAGAAGATTCCACCTAAACATTAGGAAGAACTTCCTGACAGTAAGAGCTGTTCAACAGTGGAATTTGCTGCCAAGGAGTGTGGTGGAGTCTCCTTCTTTGGAGGTCTTTAAGCAGAGGCTTGACAACCATATGTCAGGAGTGCTCTGATGGTGTTTCCTGCTTGGCAGGGGGTTGGACTCGATGGCCCTTGTGGTCTCTTCCAACTCTATGATTCTATGATTCTATGATAATAATACAAATCTATGGTGTGACCACATTTGGAATACTGTGTACAGTTCTTACTGCCCCACGTCAAGAAGGGCATTGTAGAGTTGGGAGAAGGCTCAAAAAAGAACAGCCAAATTACTAAGAGGATGAAGCAACTCTTCTATGAAGAAAGGTTGCAGTCTTTGGTACTTTTTAGTTCAGAGGAAAGGCAGGTAACATGACAGTAGTTTATAAAATTGTGCATGGTATCAAAAAAAAAGAGCGGGATTTTTTCTCCCTGTCTCACGACACCAGAATTTGTGGACAGTCCAGTAAAGCTGAATGTTGGAAGATTCAGGACAGGTAAAAAGAATTTCTTCATGCAGCACCTGGTACAGCACATGTTAAAATTATAGCCCTATCTTTCACAGGAGGCAGTGATGGCCACCCATTTGGATGGCTTCAGGAGATTAGACCGTTTCATGGAGGACCAGGCTATCATTGGCTACCAGCCATGAGGTCTCTGTTCTATCTCCACAGTCAGAGGTGTCACGTCCCTGAATACCAGCTACTAGAAATCACAGGTGAGCAGAATGCTCTTGCACTCAGGTCAGGCTTGTATGTTTCCCCCAGGCTACTGGCTGCCCACTGTGAGAAAAGAATGCTAGACTGTGAGAACAGGATGTTAGATGTGCCATGTAGCTGATGCATCATTCTATTCCTGTGTTCCTCAGCACAGTGTGGTCCCTCGCCAAGAGAATGGACAGGTGGCCAGGACTCCTCCTTTCTGCCACCTGCTAACTCTTCCATAGAGACAAGAATGTGAGTAGATGACAGTAGTAGCAAGGAACAGCCATCACTTGCTCATTCTTCTCCTGTCGTCTTTTGGGCTGTTGTACGAATTCAGCGCAGAGGGAAAGAACAGGTGAAAACACCATGGGGGGCTGTTCATCCCGCCACTGACTCACCTGCTCAGGAGCAGATCAGGAGTCAGCATTGGGGCACTCCAGGGCCTCTTCATCTGCCTGAATATGCCAACCACTGACACTACCTCTGGGGGAAATGGTTAAGCATCAATTTTATCTGATATTCCTCTATTCAGAATTGTTGCTTGCCAGGACTGCTTTGTTAAAATACAGAAGAAGAGGCCTCATTACTGGTTGTAAAGGTACATTTGGAAGACAAGAGCATGTCCTCTTGTTCTTCACCTGAGCACCCACTGAGTTGAATGAACTTGTGTTGGACTACCATGCACTTTTTTCTTTTTTTGTTCACCCAAACCTACTTGACCTATTGCTTGCAAAATGGCTATTCTGTTTCACCTTCATACGCTATTATCTTAACAACTGTTTGAAAAGAACGGTGGGTGTGTTTGTCAATTCATTAGTGGGACAGGTGTTTAAACCTCTGCTTGTTGGTACAGTGGTACCTCAGGTTACAAACGCTTTGGGTTACAAACGCTTCAGGTTACAGACTCCGCTAACCCAGAAGTAGTACCTCGGGCTAAGAACTTTACTTCAGGATGAGAACAGAAATCGCACCGCGGTGGCAGCGGGAGGCCCCATTAGCTAAAATGGTACCTCAGGTTAAGAACAATTTCAGGTTAAGAACGGACCTCCGGAACGAATTAAGTTCTTAACCCGAGGTACCACTGTACTTGCTTCTATCCCAAAGACTCAAGGTGGATCATAAAGTTTATAATAACAATATTTTCACCCAATACCAAGGTAATCATATATAAGCTGAGCCTGCTATTGTGGTAGTTCCGAGTGTCCCTCAGTTAAGAGGAGACATGGAACTTTTGTGATCTCAACATTATTTGGTGTAAACTATATGCATTTCTTCCTGAAGAAAATACTGAGAACTACAACCTAGGTCTTTAGGACGATATGTCCAAGGTTTGTATATGGCAACATGTTTAACTTGCCAGAAAAATTGAAAAATTAAGGTTGCCGGAAAAAGCAGTTGAATTGAAATGAGGTTCATAATTGTTCTGTATCTTTGGTCATAAGGTACTTTCGCATAGATGATAACACCTTCCACTAGATTGCGCTAACCATCTTGAGTGCAGCAGTTGTCACCAGAAATGCTGCATTTAATACCAATGGAGACTGCTATCAAGTCTTTTTTTAAAAAGAGAGAGAGAGGAAGAAGCTGTCATGGGCCTAGATTTCCTATGCGGATTTCCTGCATTGAGGGTAACCCTTCCAGTTTATGTGTACTGAACTGTAATCCATTGCATAGTGCATATATAAAATGGAACTCCGGGCTTGTTAATGAAGTATTAGTAGTAAATGCTAATAATTTTGTGCTTATTAAACAACATTGCACTGAATGAAGCCTGTTCTTCGGGGCGGGGGGAGCATTTATTAACGATGATTTTCCAGGAAGCCAAGTATGTGACCACTGCCCAGACTGCTGAAATCCTCAGGCCTTTTGCTTCTGTTCTGGGTGTAATACGTTTCATGAGATTATCTCCATTAATCCAGAAGTATTCAGAGTAGATTAATTTGTAGAATTAGTTCAGAACTAATAAGATGGAATTCTAACAGAAAAAAAATGAATGAATGAAGCCTCTGAGTGTTGTATGTCAGGATTGTATAAACTTGAATCAACAAAGGAGAGCAGGGAGGATGTTGTGGCTGCAGAAAATAATAGCAGATGTTGCCTTTGACATCTAAGGATCTTATTTAGTTCATTTTAGCTAAATAAAGTGCAGAGGGGGGTCAGGGAATACCATTCAAATCCAAAAGTGAGTGACTTTCGTTTGTCTGTCTAGGTTACTTTAGACTAAGCAAGTAACAGCATAACAGTTTTTACCCCAAAATAAAAACTTCTTAGCCAAAAGGTTCTCAAATCTAGATAATTTTAGAATGAAAATAGCTTTGGAATGGTAACGGAAAAGATTTGACTGCAGAAATGTTTGAGAGCAATGGCTATTAGCCACAATAGTGAATCTTCTATCTCCACTGTGCCTCGGAATACAAGTTGTTGGGAACAGCCGGTGCAGAGAGTGCTGCTTGCAGGCTTTCTGCGGGCAGCTGGGATTGACCGTTGAGAGAACACAGCGCTCAACTAGATGGGCCTTTGGTCTGATCCAGCAAGCTATTATGAAATGGACTTAAAAGCTTCTTCCCCTCCATTAAATTGATGTGCAATGCTGTGCATTAGGAAGGGTGATGAATACATGAATTTTTCATGCATGGCAGATAAGAAGAAAATGCATTTCTTGGTCTGGTTTATGTATGATGATATTGAGTCACAGAACTCGTGGTTTCCAAACAACCTTTTAGGAACCTAGATGCAGAGGATGTTAGAAAATGGGCCACACACCTGTTTTGTGCTGGTTCTCTACTCATTTTTAGTTGCATTGTCATATTGTATAAATGACTCTTTTCTTGTTTTAGTTGCTGACAAACTGAAGCTTTTGCGATGTACGCAGACGGCTTTCCTTTCCTGAGCCACGGAATATGAGGCATATTGGAACAAAGACTGCACACTCAGAGTGGGCTTTGTGCCATCAGTTTTGTACCCTATGCCTCCAAAGCTCTTGCAGCACGATACATAGGGGTTTCTCATTTCATTCCGACAGCCGCCTTGTGTGGAAGGCTAGGTCGAGAGCACACTAGTTAGCTTCATGCCTGAGTGGCAATTTGAATCTGAAATTCCCTGGGACAAGTCCAACACACTATTTACTACACTGAATTGGATCTCAGTCATGCTCATTTGCTTGGGGCGGGGGGAGAGACGACACATTGCAATGAGTTTAGATGTGTATGTATCTAAAGCATTCGAAGAGGAGACCCAATTCTGCAGGTCACAGTCTGTTGTGTTTGTACCACTTCAGTCTTTCATTATGTACTTTTTGGTTGATGGATTTATTGGGTTTTTTTAGAATCCCTGTGGTCTATTGATATTAATTAAATTTAGAAAGCAAGGAGGATGTACTCAGGATCCTAAGAGTTTAAGACATAACTCATCTTTATTAATGTACTCCTGAATATTTCTACTTGCTAAAGAAGGCAAGGGACGCGGGTGGCACTGTGGGTTAAACCAGCCTAGGGCTTGCCGATCAGAAGGTCGGCGGTTCGAATCCCCGTGACGGGGTGAGCTCCCGTTGCTCGGTCCCTGCTCCTGCCAACCTAGCAGTTCAAAAGCACGTCAAAGTGCAAGTAGATAAATAGGTACCGCTCCGGCGGGAAGGTAAACGGCGTTTCCGTGCGCTGCTCTGGTTCGCCAGAAGCGGCTTAGTCATGCTGGCCACATGACCTGGAAGCTGTATGCCGGCTCCCTCGGCCAATAAGGCGAGATGAGCGCCGCATCCCCAGAGTCGGTCACGACTGGACCTAATGGTCAGGGGTCCCTTTACCTTTACCTAAAGAAGGCAAGTACCTTGCTCATTCATATCAAAACCCATCTCTTAAGCATCCCTGCAACAAGCGGGGAACTAGATGGTTCTCCAGAAACCAGCCAGTGGTCTACAGACTTGGACAACTTTTTTCTGTCAAGGGCTGTATGCTGGTGGTGGGTGGAGGCAGAGCCAAAGTGAGTCGAGCACCCCATTTCTCCCCCCTCTTTCTCTTTCCTACTCATTTTCCCCTTTGTTGGCATATCTTCCTGTATAACTTTGTTTTAATCTTCCTGGCACCAAATATGACCAGACGCATATTGTGTAACAATTCCAGTGCTAATGCATGCTGAAATTTCCATCCTATTTGCCCACACTATCCTCTTGTTATTTTAAGTGCACATTACATATGAGACAATAAGAAGTTTTCCTCACACCCATTGCTATCAAAACCTTATAAGTAATCAATAGCATATCTTTTATTTTCATTCAGTTTGTTCGAATAAATTGTTGCCACACAGGTCTGATAAATGGTTACCACACAGTTAAAAAGAATGCCTTCTAAACGTCATAAAATGCATAGCATCAATTAGTTTATATAGGAACAAATATGCTACCATATAACACTAGCTTATCCAAAATTGAACAGCTCAAAAATGGAGTTTCTCATGTACTTCCTTATCTTTTTCTGCTTCTCCTATTTCCTATTTCAAATATACTTTGATTGCAATCCTATAACATTTTCCCGAGAGTACAATTTCTACTACTTTGCATTGGTATACTCTTGCTATTTGAAACACACATCAATGCAGGAAATTCATTGTGTTTAAGTAACCCCAGTGGGCCAGTGCATTTAGAAGTGAAAAGTGCTGTGTAATACAGGCAGTGATGTGCAGGGGGAGGGATAAGACCCCCAAACTTTCTTCATCCTTGATGAATACAGTATTGGAATCCTGCTTACAAGCCAGTTAGGGTTGTGAACTGTTGCCCATTTAAACATGTTCCCTTCCCACTGCATCTTTCATTTTTTTTCAAGGCAGCCTTGACCTGTACTGAAAACTGGAGTTCTGATTACAAAGTTGCCATGGAAACCTCGCCTTTCTCACCTAAGCTATTCATTGGCTGCCTGACCTGGCACAAACCTTTTCTTGTTCTTTGTTCTCCTTATGTGACATGGCAGGGCTATCAATGATCTGCACCACCGAGAGGTAACGATATGTTTTTAGGTTAACAGTATCGGGTTTTCACTCGGAGGTACCCATAAATGCTCAGCCACTGAATCCCCTCACGCTACAAGGTTGCTGAAGGATTACTATAGAATACAATCTTCTTTACCCAAAAGCATTTCATATATCCCACTCCAGAACAGGAGTGTCATTCCATATTTCAATATACCAGGGGAAGGCAAGATTTCAAGGTTCAGTTCGATTTGGCCTAGGCTTGAATAAATCCAAGATTTAGTCTATATACGATATGGATTTACATTTGCAGTGAAATTGGAAAAGGTCGGTGTGATTTAGGAGAATTTCTTATGGCACCTCCTCCTCACTTCATAGCAGCAAGAGATTGAGGTGGTCATGAGATATGGACTGAAAAACTGAAGGGAGTACAAACTTCCTGCACTCTTTAAATTTATTATTTGCCCCCCAATCCTTTCTCTGTATAATTCTACCCCCCCCCCCCACTGCTTTATGAATACTTACTTTAAATAGTTTTAATAACACCCTTCATCAAACTGGTTCTAGGTTCAGTAGCGAGCTGTGGCTCACGTATTTCTGATGTGTACAGAATCACAGAATTGTAAGTTGGAAGGGACCCAAAGGATCAACCCCATCAAATACAGGAATCCTACGCACAGCTCACTCTTGGTGGGCTTGAACCACCAACCTTCTGGCTCACAGCCAGCCACACTGACCTGTTTGTGCCACCTGAGATACTTCACATCCAGTTAGAACCTGAAATACTCCTAGTGTCTCATACAGTCGTATGAACTTGGGAGTCTGATGAGCAAAGCTGCTGCTGTCTTACTACAATAAATCATTTTAACACCTAAAGTGCTGCTACCTGCTGAATGAAATAGTTGCTGTCATCCATCCCTTGAAGTTTTCCTGGTGTCTTATGTCTGCTTCTTCTGTTCCTCTGAACTAAAAGCTGAAAACGGTGTTTTTATTGAACTCTGTAATTCACATCTGTGGCGGTGTCACTACCCAATGTATAATCATGACCTCAACAAGTTGTCACATTTTCTTTTCCACTGTTCTTGTGGCCAAGTTTTTATACCAAGGCACACCTCTGAAAGCCACAACCTTCTGCTCTAAATAAAACCTGGCGTTGGCCAATTGCAGAAATGCAGCTCAATTCAGACAAATATAGTCATCCCTGGCAAGCAGACACTGGTGGGTTTTATGATAATTAACTAAACCATAGACAAGATCACTTCAATCTACCTAAAACCAAATCAAGCAGACAGTTACCTTAATTTACATGTGCCCAGAGGTCAACCAAAACAGGTTTACAACCAACCCTTTCCCAAAGTGCTTTGGGCTTTGGAGTGCCTACGCTGGAAGAGAAAAATTGTCGTCCTGCCCCTGTACACTTACCGTATGCTGCCTGCCCTGCGTCTAAACAGTCATACATTAGCAGGTTAGCATGGCTTGCAAAGAAAAAGCTCCTGTATATGGGCTTCCATGCTACTGGAACACCAGATTGGGAATAGGCTTTTCCTTTGCAAGGCTAGGAAGCTTGCCGGGCGCAGGAATAAGAGCATGAGTGCGATGCTCCCTTCATGAGTTAATCTTGTGCTAGTTTTTTCTACTTACAAGGGTCATCTAGTCGAACCCCCTGCAATGCAGGAATCTTAGCTAGATCATGCATGGCCATCCAATTGCTGCTCAAAAACGTCCAAGAAAGGATGGTAGAATGGAGAGCATCATTTCACTGCAAGTGAGGAGGGTGCATTTTTAAAAAAGATTCTAGAATAAGAAAACGCGTACGCACACACAGCCAGAACGTTTATAGACCAGATCCACCCCTGCTGTGCTAATTTTCTACTTGCAAAGAGAGATTTCATTCTTTGAGGCAGAAAACATTCACACAAAAATGCAATCAGCAACCCGCCCTACATCCTGTTGTACCACCTCCAGCCTCCTTATTAAACATTACCTGACATACTCAGAAGGTAAAATTAAAAACCCCTCAATTTCCCAAGAACAGTTTATGTGCTTCTTCATCAAACGCAGGCATACCAAGCTAAACGTCCAGTCACAAAACATCATAGCCCATTTGAATTCCTCACAGTGGGAAACATATTCTTAAGACGCCTCGTCGAAGGAAATTGCAAAAACTCGTCTCACACCCTACTGTCGTGTGGGGTTTATTAACACATATTAACAAACGTGGTTCACATATTCACGACCTAAGTGCAGAGGCGGCAGCATTCCCATCTCAAGAGGGGCTTGTTCTTCGCAGCAGTTCAGCATTGCAAGAGGGGGTATCCTAAGCGCCATCTCTGTGCCTCTGCCCCGGCTCGTTACCCCAGATCTGCAACAGTATTTAGGGGGACATAAAAGGATGAAAGGTGGTGCTGTGTGTTAAACCACAGAGCCTAGGACTTGCTGATCAAAAGGTCGGCGGTTCGAATCCCCACAATGGTGTGAGCTCCTGTTGCTCGGTCCCTGCTCCTGCCAACCTAGCAGTTCGAAAGCACATCAAAGTGCAAGTAGATAAATAGGTACCACTCCGGCGGGAAGGTAAACGGCGTTTCCGTGCGCTGTTCTGGTTTGCCAGAAGCGGCTTAGTCATGCTGGCCACATGTACGCTGTACGCCGGCTCCCTCGGCCAATAAAGCGAGATGAGCACCACAACCCCAGAGTCATCCACGACTGGACCTAATGGTCAGGGGTCCTTTTACCTTTAAAAGGATGAAAACACACGCATAGATATATTTCAACTCTCCCAACAGTTTGACTCCATCCCCCAAAGGCGTGCTCCTCCATAGTCTCCCGAGATCATAGCATAGCAGTGCTAAAAGTTGGAGGGTCCTATCTGAAGTCTAAACCCCTTGGCAACAGCAAGGAATCTTTTACTGAACCTGGGGCTCGAACCCACAAAACCCTCCGATGTCAGAGTCAAGCGCTCTACCGACTGAGCTATCCCAGATGTCAACTACATATATGTGCGTGTGTAGTTTTTTTTAATAAAATAGTACCTTGCTAGTAATACCCCCCAAAAAGAAAGAAAAAAAGCTTTGCGGGCGGGGGGGGGGGGAGTCGATGCCTTTTCACAACTCCCTTTTCTAAAAAAATTATTATTATTCCTGACGAGGCTCTGTGGAGGGTGAGGAGGCGCTATCTCCCTCCGCCGGCTTCCCACTTGAGCCGCCAGGCCGCCGGCCGGGGATTCCTCGCCCCTTCGCGGCGGCTTCCGAGCGGAGGCGGGACCGGGAAGGCGGGCGGGCGGGCGGGGGTCTCCGTCGTCTCCTCCTCCTCCTCCTCCTCCGCGGCCTGGCCTGCCTTGTTCCCTCCCACCCGCCCGAGTGGAAGATGGCGGCGGAGCGCAGCGGCAGCCGCGGTCTCGGCGCGCGGCCTGAGGGACCCGAGCAGCGGCCCGAAGCGGCCCGGCCCGTGGGCCGAACCTAGCGAGGCCGGCGAGCGGGCAGTTCCGGCGGCTCCAGCTGCTGCTGCTGCTGCCGCCCGGTGTCGTCGTCTTCTCCGCCGCAGGTGAGGGGAGCGGCGGCGGCGGGGCCGGCGCAAATAATACCAGCCGGGATTTGTCTTAAGCTCTGAGGGGGAGCCGAGCGAGCGTGGGTTGCCGAGGAGGCCGCGAGAAGGGAAGGAGGAGTCCCGGCTCGGTGTGAGGGTAGACGGAACGGGATGGTTTCGCCGGGCGCCCGGGTTGGTGGTTCTCACGTTCTTCCCCTGCGCCCGTGTTTCTGCCCCCGTGTCCCCTCTCGGGTCGGCGTGGCGTATCGGCTTCCAATGTCGGGAGAGGGAGAGAGAGCCCCGTTCAAATCCCCTGCTCGGCCCCGAAGCTGACGGGGTGACCTTGTGGGGAGCCTCGGTGGCTCAGCCTAAGCTACCTCGCAGGCTTGTTTTATTATTATTAATAATAATTATTTATTGCTATAGATATATCCGTAGCCAGACTCGTTGGGCTGCAGCCCAAGTCTATGGACAGCACTGGGGAATTGGAACAGATCAATAGGTTATCTTTTTAGGCGTCTTGGTCTCAAGCTGCTTAGGGCTTTGTATCTTGAGCAAAGGGACACCTTCTATATATACTGTTTAATTCTCAGTTACAAACGAATCCTATAGAAAGAGAGGGGGAAATAAATAATACTGTACCCACAATGACCCACAACAGGTTGGAGTACAGAACCCTCACCCCCTCTAAAAGGGGAGGGGAATATAACAGAAGCAAATCCCAGTTGAGGTTCACTGGATGTAAAGTGGTCAGATAAAAGTGTCCTTTCACAGGTTTGTTGTGAGGAGGAATACCCATATTTGGGTAATATGGCTCCTGGAGCGAGGACAAAATTGCCCACCCTCCAAATATCTTAAACGTTCAGTAGGTACCTGTATCAGTACCTGTATAGGTTTATTCGGGGATTTTTTTCAGCCGGAAGTCACCGGAACTCAGTTCCGGCACCTCTCAGGTGGGCGCCATTGCCATTATCGGAGAACAAGGTGAGTTCCGGCACCTCTTTTTCTGGAAAAAAAAAGAGCACTGGGTTTATTACAGTGGTACCTCTAGTTACGAACTTAATTTGTTCTGGATGTCCGTTCTTAACCTGAAACTGTTCTTAACTAGAGGCGTGCTTTCGTTAATGGGGGCCTCTTGCTGCCGCTGCGCCGTCGGCACACGATTTTCGTTCTCATCCTGGGGCAGAGTTCTCAACTCGAGGTAACTCTTCCAGGTTAGCGAAGTTTGTAACCTGAGGCTTTTGTAACTCAATGTACCACTGTTGTTGTTGTTGTTGTTGTTGTTGTTGTTGTTATGCACCCCCTTGGCTCAGCTACTGTGCAAGAGAACCTCCCACACTGCCCTAAATCCAGCACCGAGAATCCAGGCAAGGAGGATGTCCTCCCTGCACTATACCCCGTGCTGTTTTTCCCAGCAGCGCTGGACCCGCTGGAGGATGGCCAGTTATTGGACATGCACATATAGGGAGAGGCACTCCCTCAAATATTTTAGGTGTGTTGAGCACCAGGTAAGAGAACTAAGAGAAAACAACAATCAGGTGTGTAGGGAATCAGATTGGGTTTCAGTGGGTGCGTGAGGTTACTGAGAAAAAGAAACATGTATGAGGTTAGAGTTCGTAGAGAAAGGGCAAGAGAGGAGATATTGCTCACTGGTGAAACACATGCTTAGAAAGGATGTCTTGCAAGAGGCCTTGTAAAGACTTTAAAGGGTTGCTGCCAGTTTGAGTGTGCTGTACAGGCCTGGCCTAGACTTACCAGTGGCATGACTCTATATAAGATTGTTTGATATTTTCATAAATGTTTTAGATTAGACATTTTCCTTTCTTACAATGCAATCCTAACCACGTCTACTCAGAAGTCCTATTGAATTCTAATGGGGTTAGTGGAGTTGCAATGCAGCTGTACTTACTTAATATAAGAATTTATACTTCACATTTAAAATAATTCCCAAGGGGGATTACAACACAGAAATCAAAAGCAGAATAAAAACATTAAACACACCACTAGAAGCATCAACATCTGTAAAGTAGTAGGACAATCTGAGATAAAACTTGATTAAATTAAAGGTTTGGAGGGGGGGATATTTGGCTGGTGCAAAAATTACATTGAAGTAAGCATGGGGGCAGCCTCCCTGGGGACAGCATCCAGTTTGTTGCCGCAAGAAGACCCTATCCCTGGTAGCTACCCATCTCCTCAGATGAGGTGGGAACCTGGAGTAGCGCCTCCATTGAAGATGGACAACCACATGTGGAGATAGATGATCTTTCACGTACCCTGGTCCCAAGCTGTAAAGGGGTTTAAAGATCAACACCGCACTTTGAACTGAGTCCACAAATGGCCCAAAAGCCAATGCAGCTGATGTAGTTCAGTTATGATAATAATTTCCAGACCTATACAGCTACAACTGTTGTGTGTGTGTGTGTGTAGCGGCTTATTGGACTGGATTCAGCTGTTGTAGCCACAAGTGAACTGTTTACTCTGTCCTGCTTTGCTTGCTGTCGGTCTCCCTATCTTTTTTCTTCTTGCCTGAGAACACCAGCTTTACGCTGCTGGCACGGAAGAGCCTGCCCCTGCTGCTCTGACTGACAGCTGTGTTGGTCTTGGCTTGCAGGGGAGAGCAGGAAGAGCCCCAATTGCAGTTGTTCTGTGTAAGAGGAGAGTTGGTTGTGGGAGAAGTAGCAAACCAGGTAAGGAACATACAGCATGTTCTGTATGCTGCCCCCCCCCCCCCCAGCACTTTGAGGACACAATGGTAGCAGAGAATAAGTCCTTATTCACCTTCATCACTGCCACAGAGTAAGCATAATAATGGCTTGCTATGATTTCATGAGACTTTGAGTGAGTTTTCCATCTCTTCTGGCCCAGCCATTTGTGGAGATAGGCACATGTTCTTTAAGTTTTTTCATGGGGAAGATGAAAGAGTGCTTTCCATCTTCTGTTCTCCTTGAGGTTTTTTTTTTTAATAAAAAAAACAAAACACCTGATGCCCCATTAGTACAATCTTGGGAGTTGTGCTTCCAAAGGAATGTGTTGGATGCCATTAGGCTTGGGATAAGGTAATAGTACTTGATTATTATTTGAACTTCTAGCTTGCCCCAGGACTTGGGATACGGAGCATAACTAGAATAACCAGCAAAACCAGAATAGATTCTAAAAGAAAATGTTACCAAGTTGTGAACTAATGAGCTAAAGTTTGTTCTCTTCTCCACCCTCCTGGAGGACTGGGATAATTTGTCTCTGGGGATTCATTTTTCAGAAAAAAAGTATGTGTGTATCCAATATTTGTCTCATCTCTCCCTTGCAGCTTTTGAGTTTTGCTGGTATATTTTTACCAGCCTATGTTTTCAGCAACTAATGAGCTCTGATTTGCTGCTGTTTCCTTTCATCAGGTGCTTTTTATTGCTTTTCTATGTTGCTTTTAGTTCTACATTTTAAATATAGTCTCTCATTGTAGGAAAGAACCTCAAAATTGTAGCTTAGATGGAAGTGCTATTGATTTGAATTTATATTTATTTAAAATTGTTTGGTTACTACAATGCCTAAGCATGTGTCATAACAGGAGAGACTTGAAGGAATTCAGAGCGAATGCTTGGATAGTGATATTACACATTTCAACTACAACTTTCTTTCCATTTGAATATTTGTGTGGATGTGCCCTCCCCATCCCCTTTTGTTAGATATGGTTCATGGCAGCTGTAAATTCTTCACAGAAGGATATATAGGAATTAAAACAAAGAACTTGATTCTAGGGTTGGCATGTAAGTCAATCAGTTGCCTATTTCCCCACTGTCAACCTTTCTTATTTAATTATACTGTCTTTTGTCTGCAATAACAGGAGCGAGTTCTGTTTGTCTCCTAGCCTTGCATTAGTTGAGGCCATGCTGAGTAGTATAGTATAGCTTCTAGAAGCCACATGCTATAACTGCAAGCATCTCTGCAAGATACAGTGGTGAAAGGTCATGGCTTTAAAGGTCACATTTTTAAAAAAGGGTTTGTGTCAAGTCTGCTCCAGAATAAAAATGAAAAGGTGAAATTCTGTATCTGTCCATCAGTGGAACAGACAAAAAAAAAAAAGGTTCCTCCCTCCTTCAGCTCTCACTGTGCCCCTCAGATACACTCCAGATACTTGGTGGAGCCTTCAGAGCAGATGCGGGTGGGGATTCAGGGAAACAAGTGGAAATTGAAATGCTATTCAGAAGTACTTGAAAATGTTCGTGTGAATGTCATTCTGGTTTTAGATAGAGAGTACTGCTCTTCACTTCTTCATATTTCTATTTTGTTTGTGAACATCTAGGGACATCATGTAGATGACACCCACTTACATTTTTTCACTCTTTTTAAATTCTGGATGTATAGTTGGTCTTGGAATGAATGCTAGAAGATAATACAGAATCAGTGAGGGATGAAATTGAAGCCTAATTGGGACAAAACAGGTTATGTTGGTAGGACAGTGTAGCTCTGGAGGTTTGTAGTTTTTTGCTTGCCTGGGCAAGGTTATACTTTCCTTGAAGTTGCATAGAAGGGTTTCCTGTGCCACACTTTTCTCCTGAATTGTCCATGGTATCCTGAGCTGTCATTTCTCTCTAACAGGGACCTGATCCCAGCCATACCTTCTTTGGTTAACACCACATATTGACTCCTGTAATGTCAGTTGCACACGGGGATGCCATTGAATAATGTTTGGAGGCTGCACCTAGTGCAGAATGCTACCTTTCAGCAAGTTCAGACCTGCCTCAAGGAACATCAGGACTTCTCTTGTGACCCAACTGCAATGACTATCTATAATATATGCTTCCATTAAAGGCTATCCCAAGACATTTTGGCACCTGAGGTGAGCCACAAAAATTTGCGCCCCCTCCCCAAGTCAGGGAAGATGATATAAGTGAAGTTCTACATCAGGAACCAGATGCGAATAAAGATCTAAAGAGGGAACAACAGTGAAAGGAGAATAGCAGCACCTCCTATTTGCCAAGAGGCCTCTGTAAAGGCCAGATCTGCTGCCCCTGTGGGTCCTGCCACCTGAGGCTGTCGGCTCACTTTGTCTCATGGATGGGCCCGGCCCTGCTTCCAGCCCCAATTCAGTGTACTCATGATTACAGTATCTTTAAATCTCTTAAAGATCTAGAGCCTACCACCCATTTGAGAGCACCTCATTCCCTTAAATCTGTAGGGAAGGCATTTTTCTTTTGCCGTGGGAAGTCTGCAAAACCACAGATTAGTGTCTTCTTTGTGGCTGAGCCCATGCACTGAAACGTGTTTTGATCAGAAGTGTGTCTGGCCATTTCACTCAGAAGGTACATGGAGGGTCTTTTGGGGACTGCAGCTGGAGGTGGATGGGAAATTAGGGAAATGGCATGGGAGAAAGATTAAATCCATCTCCCCCCAGCACCTCTGTACTGATCTAATTCAGAGCCACTGTGACTGCTTTTAGTTAAAATTGCAGTACGATCCCCAACTTGTCCTTTAGCTACTGCTCAAAGCAGCAGTTCTCAAAGGCTTTCCTTATCCCTTGCCTTTCCTGCAAGAGCATAAGAAGAATCCTGCTGAATTAGACCAAAGCATACCGTACTTCAGCATTTAGTGGGAAACCCCAGTGCAGAATACAAGCATTCTCGCACTCTCCTCGTCCCGATCGCCAGCGATTGGTATTCAGAGGCGTGTTGCCACTAGTACTGCAGGTAAAGGCAAGGAAAGCTGGAACTGGCCTCAAGGTGTGGGGAGCCTTGAAGCAGCAACTCCCCAAACTTTTCCTTGCTCCCACCCACCCTGACTGAAAAAGGCAAGGAGCAAGGTAACCCTCCTTACTTGGGAGCCACTACCTCAAGGCACTTGGAATACCATGAAGCAGTGGTTCCAAGATGGGCAGCACATTCTTTGTCACTGTTCAGCTGCATCCTGCTCAACTAAGGGAAGGATTATGAGAGGGGAAAGGTTAACCCCTTGTCCCAGTGGATCTTCTCTAACCCTGATGCCAGGCAGACTGGAAAGTAGCTCAGCAGCAGTGAAAAGAGGGAGGGGTGCTTTGTTGGGGATCCTGCGCAGCTAAGTGAGTGTGTGCATGTGGGTGTATATGTTTGTGTGTGCTGTGTATGGGTGTATGCCTGTATTTGTGTATATGTGGGGGGGTGTCTGGGGTGCCCCCCCGGAAGGTTGGCTGCTCAGGATTGTTGCCTCTCCTCTTTTAATCAGGGTAATAGGTTATATTAAATTGATTCCAACCCATTTTTAAATCAATGGTTTAATTGATTAAATATTAATAGATTTTATTACTAATTAACATATTTCACTCTTAGCACAGCCTCCTAGTGGTGCCAAAATTAAAAATAATTGATGGCACATTTTCAAAGCTAAGCAGGGTCCAGTATGGTTTCAAATTGGGTGTGGGACCATGTGTTGAGATCCCTGTATTGTCATGTGGTGGACCTGCCCCAAGGTGAAAGACTTCTGGGAAAAGATTTATAATGAATTGAAAAAAATGATGAAATATACATTTATAAAGAAACCAGAGGCCTTTCTTTTTGGAATAACAGGTTTGGAATTGCCCAAGAAGGATTTTAAATTATTTTTGTATGCCACAACTGCCGCTCAAATCTTACTAGCCAAGAAGGGGAAAACGCAAGAACTACCAACTGTGGAAGAATGGCAGATGAAGATGATGGACTTTATGGAACTAGCTGACCTTACTGCTTAAAAACTATTGCTTTAGTAATATATAATCAGATAGAACCAAGGTTTATTTAATTGGGTCATACGCCTATCCATTTTGATTTGTGCTTTTTTTCTTTAAAGAATCATGGTCAGAAAATGTTCTTTGCCATTTTTGTCAAATTCCAAGGTAAAGATCTAAATCTCAAAAAATGGAATAGCATTGCTTAGCACCTTCAATGTGATGATGATGATTTATATAGCCTGTTCTTTACGCTAAAGTCACAATGATTTCAACTGAAACATTAAAAACAGTTAAAACATATTACAATCACAAAAGTAGGCTGGGTCTGAGAAATATACATCATATTAATACACATGGTACGTTAATGCCTTCTGGAACAGCTTCTTTGAATGTGTTTCTAATTGTGCCATACAGAATTGCTCTCTTCTGATGACATTTGGCTTGCTGTTCTTAGTTACAGTACTGCAAAAGTGGAGGCTAATTTGTTGTCTATGGGCACATCTCATTCTTCCCATACAGTCCTAGATTTCACTTTATAACAAATGCTGACTGTAAAAAAAAGAAAAAGCCATATTATATTCTGATAGACAGTCAGTAGCTATATACTAGCTTGCGTGTTTGTAGACTGTGCAAGATTGGTGCACACATGTCAGGAAGTAGCTACAGCGAGCCTCAGGGTCACATAATCCCACAAAAGCTGGGAGGAGGTAATTGAAAGCTTTTGCTTTTAGTTAGCCACAGTTTCCTGTGTGATCCAAACTGTGAACTATGGGTAACACAAACTATGGTTAGTTTAAAGCCAGCCAGCCTCAGAAGCCATGGTTTGAAATTGGCTTGTTTTAAATTAAAACTTCATTTCCTCAGCTGTGAGAAAGGACCCTGGGGGAGCTCACGAGCTCAAGGCTCATTGTGGCTCATTCCTTCTCATTCAGGAATGTGAGACGGTTTAGTTTAGCATGTTAACTCTTGTCTTAATTGTCTCATATTGGGACACGGCATGAAAATATCCTCATTAGCAGGGCTGTTCAGAAAGTGCTCTTTGTTTGACCTGATGATCTCTATGTATTTTAGTTGGATACCTTATTCTTGCATTGTTTGTGGCTTGTGATATAAAGGTACCGGTAGTTCTTATCAAATAATAAGACTTCTCTCTTGATTATATTGAAAGAAATTGTTGTTAGGGCTCCAATGCTTAATTGATTATTTTAAAAAAATAAATGAAGGGTTTTTAATCAGCTGAATGGTGCTCCTGATAAATCATTTTAAAAGCCTATTATTTTGAGTACAAGTACTTGTAAAAACTGCAGATGGCAAGTACCATCTTAAGAAGAATTTCCTCTTGCCTCTTCTATAAACTACCTTGCATTTCTCATAAGATGGAAATAGCTAATAAAAGTTTGCATTGGGGCGCTAAAAAATTAAAGACATCTTTATGGTGGATTGATGACATTAAAAGGGGCATGTTCCCTGTCTTGGTTGGTCCTAAAACCATATTTGTTGCCTTGCTACATTGTTCCTGTTCAATATTTCTGCACAGATCACCTTGTGTATATTAAATGCTAATCTACTGCAAACATTGTGACATCTTTGTGTTGAATTTGGCTCCATTCCCAAATGTGCCTGCATATTTTCAGTGCAGCTGTTCTTTCTTCAATAGGAAAAAGATCTGAATTGCAGGTGAAAATATCAGCAGAACCTAAATGTGGCCCACCTACGTACTTATTTGTGTTGCCTAATGCTGTAGTACCTGGAAAATAAAACTAGGATTGTGTGTACCCACTCAGTAATTGTGTGAATTCAAAAAGAGTGCTTTGCTCCCACATAGCTGTGCATAATATAGGTATAATGTGTTCATAGGCTTAATTATAATGTGTGCTCTTACAGTTTCCCTTATAGTATTTCTGGTACATCTACCCTCACATGCACTGGGTTTGAAAGTGTGTAGTAAACTGGCCAGGGCAATTGAATGCTGTGGGTGGCAGGAAGCAGACTGCTCTGCCCTCCCCTCATGATTCCTGGTGCCACAATTGCCACTTCTATGCATTCAAGTGGTCTTTTGGGGTTAAAGGGAATATTCTTTAATTTACTTTTTCCCTTAAGGTTATGTATGTTTAAGATAGAAAAAAAAGTGTAGAGCAGATTAGGAAATATTTTTGTTAGGTTTCTGAGTGTAGTGAGGCTAAGGAACGAATGCCAAGGACCAGCTGAAGAACTAGTATTAGCCATAGTTTTCACGCAGCTGAAAAAATATTGTCTCATAAAATATTGCTAGTTACCCATTGAACCTGTTTTGTGGATTGAAAGCTACCGGTATTTCTGGAGTAATAGGTTAGTCATCTTAAAATTATAAAAAGCACTTTCCATAAATAAGTTTGACTTCATAATCTCGATATAAAAGAATTACCTTTAAAAAACAGCAACAACTTTTTATTGAACAACTCCAGACTCTGCTAGTAATTTTCATTGATCTGAAACCCTGGTGCTTTTGAAGCTAATGTCCAGCAATTCCAGAATGTGTACATAAATTGAAATTGCCAGGTTGATTTAGCCCTCCATTGATAGAATAATTGACTGTATCAGTCCAGTCTTTAAACTAAATGCACCCTAAGGAAGCCATACAAATAAAATAGCTGGCAGGTTATCATGCAATTATATGTTTAAAATGTATAAATCATGCTTTCATTGAGAACTTCCCATTTCCAATAAAACAGTATAGTTGCACAAAAATAATCAGTCAACAATCTCACTGTGTACATACACCAGCAGGTATGGTGAGTGTGATGTAACTGATCATGTTTTTAAAACATAAAACAAATAGTGTATGCGTTTAAAAAACAGTGGGGTCAGTTATATCATGCAAATGAACCTACCTGGACCCTGAGAACATCTTCTGAGGCCCTCCTTTGTGTGCCTCCTCCACGAGAGGTCAGGAGGGTGGCAACACGAGAACGGTCCTTCTCTGCAGTGGCTCCCCGCCTGTGGAATGCTCTCCCTAGGGAAATTTGCTTGGTGCCTTCACTATACACCTTTAGGCGCCAGGCAAAAACGTTCCTTTTCAACCAGGCCTTTGCCTGACTTGATCTACACCCTATACCTTTTTTTTAAATGCTGGCTCTTTGGGGTTTTTTAAATTGGGTTGTTGGTTTTGTTTTGATTTTATGTTTTTGATATTTTATATGAACTGCCCTGAGACCTTTGGGTATAGGGCGGTATTGTAAATGAATGAATGAATGAATGAGTGAATGACCCTTGTGGTCCCTTACAACTTAACAATTATATATGTGCAATTATCATCTGTTGTGAATTACTGGTAATATTTTACAATATTATAAACTGCTTAGAGATTTCTTTGAAGCTTGAAGCAATATATAAATTACCTAAAGAAATAAAAATAATGCACTATGCAAATATTTCTGTTAACAGAGGAAAGGGGTCAGGTTGAAGGTCTTTGTCAGATAGTTGCCATTAAGGGCTCATCCGCACTGTGGATTTGAAGCCGCTTGTGCGTTGTGTGTGTGTGGTGTCCACACAACATCTTCCTCATCCAGTTGGCAGCCCATACTCCTCCAGATTCAGATTTCCCTGATTTGGTAAGAATCTGAAGAAAATCCATATAAAATTGCATCTTGCCCAATTGCGGATGCCCTGAAGCACATTGTGTGGTCTGGATTTCTTTTTCCACATGTGTGGTGACATTCTGCTAGCTGCTGTCTGTTGCTACACCCACTACTTCCATTTTCTTTCCATCAGCCCAAAGGGAAGGATGCAGCCTTCCCCTTTCCACTGGTTGTTGCTGAAGGCACACTTGTGGTATTTTTATATTTAAAACAGCTGATTTGTGCAAAAGGGTTCTTGCACAAAACAGCTGTATTAAAATTAAAAATAAAATTTGCCCTAGAAGATACAGGAGGGAAAGGAAGCTACAGCCTCATGCCAAATCCTTGCCTGGCTTGGAGTGACACACACAATTATTATTTTTTACTGTTCTTTTATGCAGATCTAGTGTATCAGAAAACCTGTATTTCAGAAATAAAGAAGAAAAGTGTTCTGGCACAGGTAAGCAGATACCTCCATGTAAGCCCACAAGGGACCTCAGGCTCTCTGGCTTGGTGCAACACACACATTTTACAATAATTACTTTTTTCCTGACCTTTTGTGCAAATTTGATCTCTCTCTCTCTCTCTCTCTCTCTCTCTCTCTGGGCATGCCTGAAAAGGTAAACAGGTACCGAATTATTTGTGGACACCTGTTTTTGGAACACATATATTTATGATCAGTGCTTTTTTCTAATAAAATGTTTAGGGTACTCTCATTTTGACTCAAGAAAATCACCATTTTATAGTTCAAATTGGGAAAAAGAAATACAGTAAATGGACAAAAGTACAGAGATTCACAAAATGTTTAGGGGCATGTGTACCCCTGCGTCCTCCCAGAGAAAAAGCACTGTTTATTATTATCATTGTCATTATCCTACTTTTTCATACAAATCTGCTACTCTGGAAAATAAAATAAAACAAAGCCTCCAAAATGTTTTAAAGTTGCTCACACAGCTAAACAGATACCTGCACACATACACTTAACAGTCCTCAGATTTCCAGAACATCTTGATGGGAGAGGGCAGCAGACAGCACAAATGAATCCCATCAAATCCCACACGCTAGTATGGATATAGGAAATATCAAGATAGATTATGGAGGCATAATATTAGAAGTGCACACAGAAACGGTGACCCTTGTAGACCTGAATGTAGACACAGCCTGTGTCTGGCAACTTGCTAAGGTGAACATGCAGGTAACTTGTAAACATACAGATGCAGTTGAAGTCACAATGACCCAACAGCCAGTTAGTAAGTATTGTGCAAAATGGTCACTCTAATGGGCGTGGGAGTGTTTCCAACCTAACTGGGAAAAAATACGTAAATAATTCAGATTTATAAAGGGGTTTGGTAAGCTTGTGGGTTTCTGTTGACCCCAGTACCATTTCTAGTGATGTTAAGGAGAATGTGTAATTTGTCTGCAGAAAATAGACAAATTATTGTGCAGCAAGCATTTCTAATCTCCCTTCAGCTAAGCACACCCTTGCCATTTCACCTTCTGTGCTCCCTATTTCACAGAAATTGGGGGCAGGGTGGGGCAGGGTGGAGGCTAAGTTATCTGTAAACATGAAGAATGACGAAACCATTTCAACATGGTATTATGGGGTCACTTTAACCTTCAGCACCCTGTGAGTCTGCAGCCTGCCAGCCACTATGTGATGCCTTTCTCTCTGGAGCTACGGTATATTCGGGTGGGAGGGAAATTATTTCTATATTCATCTGTTATGGAACCTGCCTGATTTTTTCACAGCAGCCAGTTGGTCAATGATCAACAGGTGTGAAACAAATGTGTTGATTGTTGACCAACTGGCTGCTGTGAAAAATCAGGCAGGTTCTGTAACAGATGATTCTAGATGTCTCTCCAAAGGTTTAATTGGGTTGGGGTGCTGTTTTTGCCTCCCAGGTTGATTTGGGTTGGCTCTGGGTTACTCTGCTCCTGAGCCCTTCCATGTCTGGATCTTGGAACTTTCTTGCCTGGATCTTGGAACTTTCTTGCTTTGCTTGCAAACTGTTCACCTAAATCCTGGATTCATTGTATGCTAGTAGCCTAAACTGGCATGCCACTGAATTTGTTGATCATTTATAGTCAACAGATTGCCTATAGTTTGACCATGGTAGGTGGAAATTTACCTTTATTTCATTAAGGTCCCAGTAAGGGGAGATTGCCCCCTAGCTCTTACAACAGTTGGTGGCAAACCTAGCAGCACAGTAAAAATTACCTTGCTGACCATCTGCTAAAACTTCAGGAATTTTGCTACCAGAAAAGTTACTGCTTTGGACTTTCCATGACTTTTACCTTGTTTGCTGTGGAATTCAGAGAGTACTTTCTCCATGTGATCTGGTGTTTCAAATAATGGGTGTTCCTTTCATAAAGAAATTTTAATTCCATTTGTTACCCCAAGCTAACCTTGATAAAAGGCAAAGAGAATTGTTCACTGAATTATTATTTATAGAACCCTTATCTAATATTGTTAGCAAGTTATACTTTATTTCATTTCTAAGTTTCACAAAACATTGTGCTCATTCATTTTTTGTGATTAGCACAAATATCGATCCATTTGATTATATTTTCCTTGTCCTAGTAAAATCAACACTTTACATTGATATCAATTGATATAATATGGATTGATTGATTGATTGATTGATTGATTATTATTAATATTGGACCATTATTTCACAAAATTGACCGGTCAGTTGATTTCATGAGCCCCTTGACTCCACCAGTATCTGACATTTGGCAAGCCCAAATGGAAGAGGAGGAAGGAGAAGGAACAGATTGGGGGCTGGAAGACTGGCATCCAGTGGTGGAGATCCTCCCCTTTGTAACTCTAGATGTCAGAAAGACAGAAGAAGATCTGCTGGGTCTCTCCACTGCCCCTTTTGCTGGAATGCAAGGAGGGGGGGAGGACCAGTCAGAGGGAAGGGATGAGCAGGAGGAGATGGCAGCAGAGCTCTGGGCAGAGGGACCCTGGCAGAGTCTTGTCACCAATAACCGGGCCACCTTGCTAAGTGGAATGAGATGCACCTGCCCAGCAGGAACAGACATACACACACACAGGAAAACCATAGGGCAAGAGAGTCTCATGAGTGAGTGAGCTCCATCTCATCTTTAAAAGCTTGAGGGAATGGACATGCTCAGGACATCTTTGCAGCTTCCATACAGTTAAGAACCTCTTGCTTTATTCATTTACACTGGAATATTGATTCTGGACCTTGTGCTTGCTGCTGAGCCTGCGCTGCTGTTAGCCTGAATCAATCTCTCTTCCTTACTTTCCAGCGGGAGTTACGGTTGTTTTGTTTTCGGACAGGAGCCTGATGGCTAACCAATTCTTTTGTTATTATTGGTCAGAGTTCAGTAACCTTGTTTGCCTGAGTGCAAGGGCTAGCCTCCCTGTGTATCCTTCTGATACTTCCCATGTTTGTCCACCTGGAGTTGAAAAGTCTTCCCCCCCACCCCGAATCTAATGTTGCTTATGTGTAAGACATCTGTTGGTTTGTTGCTATTGTGTATGTTACCCCGTGTGTGTATAATGCTGACATAGACCTTGAACGCTCTTGTTCATGTACAACCGAGTGATGCTGTATTAATAGGCACTGTCATCACCTACAATATCTAAGAGGCATGGCAACTATGAGAAGAATTCATGTGCAAAATCATCAAAGGTCTTTATTAGTATTATTTTATTTTAAAGGCCTTTTAAGGTCTTACAGAGGTGAAAATATGAAAGATGAGGAAGAGTTCCATAGATGTCTTGTGCCCCAGATCATGTTATCTTGACTGTGGAGTGACTAATTACTCATTTTTAGCATGGCTCAGACAAGTAACTAAGACATTGAACATAACAAGTGTTTTCATTTCTTTGGATTACCCATTTTAGGAATTTTGTGTAATAGAAGCCTTAACATTCAGAGTGTAGCATCAAACTACATGCAGCTTGGTAATGCACCGGGCTTTTCCTGGCCATTTTATTGTTTTTACCGCTGGAGGGTTTTGCTGTGCTGTTTTTTTAAAAAAACATTTTAACAATGGTTTGTGTTTTTCACAGGCTAAGTGGCTTAAAATAGCTAATTGCTTCTGGCATTTGACATGAGATGACAGCAGTAAATGTAGTCAGATCTCCTATTATCTCCTTAAAGTCAGACAATCAATTGTCCAGTGTTATATGTTTTCTCTGTAATAACTGAAGGAAAAGCTAGTTTCTTTTGGCTCCTTCCAGTGTGTGCTGCATTTTGTTTAGGACACTTTTTATTGTTCTTGTACATAATCTTCACTGGTGCAGTTCCACCAAAGCGAGGACAAAAAAACCCCATGCTTGGAAAACAGTAAGAAACTGCCTTGGACTAAGTCATACTAGTGGTTTGCATAGGCTGGTGCTATCAGCCTTTGCTATACTCCTGGGCTGGACTTTGTTTTCTTAAAATCCTTTGTACGACAACATTTTTAAAGTTTGTATCTGTTTCTGGACCAGGCATGTACAAAATTGACTTGGATTGCCATGCTCAGGCTGTGGTTTCTATTTTTGAAGACTACTGACGTGTGATTGTGGATCATGTAATAATTCATAAAGGCACATGCATTGCAGGCCCTGGTCCAGATATTCCATGGTTGTTTCTAGGCTGTTAAGCAACTGTGCCCAACTAGGCCAGCCGTTGTCTCCTCCTGCCTGGGAGAACCATGAAGGCTTCCATATGGAAGGCTGGAACTTTGCCTAGCCAACAAGAGTCTCCACTGTGTCTGACTCTTAGCTCATGATTCCTGGCATCTGATTCTTGGCACTGGCTGTAATTATTTTGCAGACGTTTAAGACTTAATGTAAGTATCACAGTCTGTACTTTTTGCGTTTTACTTCCCTCTGACCTCACTGCTTACATTTTCTTCCTCTCCTTCTATATACCTGCCAATTTAGGATAACACTTCATGCATGAGTGTGACTGTCAGATCGTTGAGTCGCACAACTAGGTAGGACTCTGTAACACGGGTCGCAAAGAATCTGTTCTGGTTGTCTATTTGCTTCAGGGTGTTAACATTGACATATAAATATGCCAGTGTCTCGGGACCTAAAAAAACCCCTTTCTGTCTACTGAAATAAAATATTATGTTCATTTTTCACATGGTCTAGTCCTTCCCCTGCCCACCCTATAAAAGGGTCTCTTATCTAGGCTTCGGAGAGTAGCTGGAAGTGGGGAGTCAGAAAAAGGTCCTCCTTTCCTTCCACTTAATCTGAAATCTTAGGTGTACTACTGCGCCCAGAGCTCAGAAACTGCCTGCACCAGTGAAATTCCCTTTCGCAAAATGTGCCTAGAACAATAGGAGATTCGAACACTGATTTGAATGATGGTTTTAGGTTTAACTAGTTCATTGTAAGATCTGGGATTTATATGATGAGGTTTATAAACATAATCAAATAAGTGTATCCAAAAGGTGGACAGTGGGGCATGAAAGCTTATGCCATAACAGGCTTAAATGTCCCCTAAGACTTAAATATTTTTGCATCAACAAACTTATCACTACTACTCTGGAAATAATTCAGCTGCAGTGGCTGCTATTTGGCAACGGTCATATCCATGCTGATTGGGTTTTGTGTTCACTTGTGGTATGCATAGTACTGTGATGTGTCTGCCGCTGACTCTCTTAAATTGCTTGACTTTCTGACCTTTGGCAAGGGGATGGGAGGGAAATAATTTCTTCTTTCCTTTGTTGTCAGGATGTATATATACCTATTCAGGAAACCACTTCACACATCTGACAAAGTAGGGTCTTATCCTCGAAAGTTTTGCACCACTCAGGGTAAATGAGCCATTTAATAGCAAAATTAGTTATCAGTGTACACAGAGAGTTTAATTCAATTCACAAACTTATATAATTGTATAATATCTATCGTGTCATTCTTTTGTGTGGATCTTACTAGTAATAACATGATGGTCACCATCACAAAAGAAGACATTTCATTAACTCATTATTTATTTGACCAATTTTATTCTGTGAACTCTTAATTGGAAATGAATTTTTATTGGCTACAAAGCATGTACTGCTATTGTGCCCCCATAAAAAAGTGGATTGCAAAAACTGTTTACTTAACAATAGTTTCATACCACTTAGTTGTAAACGAAACCTCTAAGCAGTTTACAAAGGATAAAATGTGGATCGCAAGCACCATTTTTACTTTATTTTAAGGCATTGTGAATCAGACTGTTTAATTACAACACATGTGATAATAACATTTAGGAAATTTGCTGTAGCTTGATTCCATTATCTTCCAGCAAGATTTAATAATTCGAGCAAACGCTTCTGAAAATGATTATGTGTGTAAGAAGTAAGAGACACGATCTTGTGTGTGTCCACAAGAAAATACATCATAATGATACTTTTTATGGCCCAGAGGAAACTTAATAAACAATAGATAATATAGTAAAGCATAATGCAGCAATGTGAAACCATGTTTTATAAAAGGAATAATAACCCATATGCCAGGATGAAATGGTTTAATACACATCTGTGTCTCTCTCCCCCCCCCCCAAGAAAACCTCCCTCATGTCAAAAGCTATTACCCACAAGGATATGATACACAGTGCTTTCATTGTATGAAACTTCCCCACATCTTAGAAATATCTGTTCCATCAATGTAGCTAATGACATGAATCACCTCAAAGCATATATCTAATTCATCAGGATATAAGTTTCAGCATCCATGGAGATCATTTCTGGGCATTAAGTGTTCCACAGTTTGTAAAAGCCTATGCTTTTTGCCTTATGCATTTTGTCAGGGGCAGGCAGGAGTCGGGGGGGGGGGGAGAGGCAGAGGAGGCAGGGGAACGGGAGGATGAGCCAGGGGAAGGGGCCAGTGATTGGTGAGGTTATGTGAAACAGATGCTGGGGTTGGTGGAAGAGGGGAGTCAATGGGGAGACCAGGAGCCAGAGTATGGGGCAGGGGAGAGGAAGCAGGAGAATAATTTGAGGGAGTCTCAAAGGCAGAAAACCCCTGCCTCTGGGTAAAAATGTCTGTACAACCTAAAATTTTGCTTCATTTTATTTTTATTACTTTGGAAAACCTGATACGTTTTTCAAGATTCTGTGCCATCTATCAAATGATGCATGTGGAAACCTTGATAATTTCCCCTCCTGTATTTCTTCCCCTGTAAGTAGTAAGCATTTGATCATATTCTTTCTTTGCATTTTTATATAACGGTGATACGTTTGTGTGCCACATTTATCTCCTTCAGATAAACTCATCGGCCCTTCTGGAAATTGCTTTTGTTTCTTATAAGGAATCATTTGCTCGTTTTGAAACTTTACCCTAAGCTTCTTTGTTTCAGAAGAATGCTTGAGCGTTAACCTTCGTTCTATTGGGTAGGTTTTCTTGTTTTAAATCAGGCTTCCACCGGTATATTTCCCCATCCTTCAGATCTCTCAGGCAGTAACCCTATACATACTCACTTGTAAGTCTTGTTGAAGTCATTGAGATTGACTTCTGAGTAGACATACATGAATTAGTGCACTGGAACAAGAAGCATAATTTCCATAAGGGATTGACTCATTGGTGAGTCTTTCCAGTTCCCTTCAGCAGTTTTCCAAGAAGTTGTAAAATCTTTTTACATGGATTATTAAATAAAAATTATTTTAAGTGGCTTCTGGCAGAGATCTGTTGATCTTTTGTAAAGTGTTTGGCATGCATTTTGTGCTATATAAATCATAATTATGTATGGGATTTTTGAGAAACACTTCAGTGGAATAGGAACTCAAAAACTGAAGAATTTCTGAGGTAGCATGCCAAATCTTTATTTGTGAAGCTGGTTGGAAGATAAAGGCTTTATCCTTGTGCACTTAATATTTAAACTACTGTTTCAGGTTTGGTTTTGTAAATCTGTAACATACTTGTTTAAGGTAATTTGTGTTACTGAATTCTCTGAGCGTCCATGTGTTCTGTCTTCATTCACAGCTCTTAATATCTTAAGTGGTCTAAAGTAACTGTCTACAGTAAATAAGCATAGTTGTAAAATATAAAGTTTACACTTCTAGTGTTTTAAAAGGCAGTGTTTCCTTTGGTGCTACCATCCTGGTATGGCTCGAGGGTGGTCAGTTGTCTTGAATGGCCCTACCTTTTAGAAACTTTACTAGAGAAGAGTGTATGAGAAGCATGTGCTCTAAATGTAACCCCAGCCCTCTATAGCTCCTCTAAGATCAGTCAGAGCTTTTTGGGGTCACCCCTGCTTTATAAAATCGAGCAGGGGAAATTAAGAATGCTGCTCTTTATTCTTTTAATAGAGCCCCAAAACACATAATGGCTTCTCAGTACAGTATATGATGATTGCAGGATCTGGGTTGATTCATGTGGAGAGAAGAGGTCTTTGCTGTTAATTTCTGTACATGTCCCCCTGGATTCAGTTTGTTCATCCTCCAAAGTATTAATTGTATTGTGTATGATGTTGATATAGACTACTGTTTAGAACATAGAACACAGTGTCCCTGAGAAGGGGCTTCTTGAAACACAGCGGGCTTTAAAAAGAACTAATACTTTTTCAGACCATCATCGCAGGAGCGTGGTAAAATCAATTTTTAAAAGCTCTGGGGGGAAACACAAAGGTCTTTATCTGCTGCTGAAAACATGAGAGCTGGCACCAGATGAGCCTCACCAGGGAGAGTGATCCAGAGATGGAAGGCCATAGCCCCAAAGGCCCTTTTCTCAGTCTCTCCCCATTCATTCTTAGAAGATTGTAGCATCTGGAGAAGTGCTCTGACAATTATCTCAGTGCACGGGCCATTATAGGAGAAGGTGCTCCTTCAGGGGCCTGTGCCCCAAACCATACACCATTTACTTCAGAAATGGACTGGCAGCCTACAGGACACTGCACTCCACTGTGTTGTCAAGATAGTGCTCTGGCAGAGCACTCCTAATTATAGAAAGCCAGCATTGCTTCCCTATTCCAAACTTCATTCAGGAGAAAATTGACTTGCAACACCCTTTTTGCCATCTAAGTTCCACCAGGCTGCTTAGGTCATGTGAACAGAATGAAAAGGGTTGGGAACAGGTGTAAGTCTCTCCTTGCCTGGTCCTATGTCTACCTCACTCATGGAACACCCCTTGGGGGTGGATTTGTGTTGGCATAAGTTCTGTCCACTGAGCCCTACCCCAGCTAGGTTGAGGAACTTATGCTTGTGTGGCCCTGCCTCGACCATTAAAACCAAAATCCACTCTGTTTAACTGGTTTTACTTGGGTTTGGACTGCACTGTAAGTTCTGTAATGTCAACCTTGAATCTCTGTGAAAGGAAACACCTATCTAGGCTCTAATTTTCCTGTTCTGTAACTATCTAATCCAAGTTGTCCTTTCTTCCCTCTTTTAGCTGAAAGGAGTGACTTTGTTCTTCTTACAAATCGGCTTACGAGTTTTGTTCTGGCTGCTAACCAAAGGGGTTGTTGGAAGGTGAGTGCTCAAAGTCCGTATGTTTGAAATATATTTACATTCCACTGAGTTGGGGAATGTTAGACCTGCCAATATCAGTTACCTCAGAGTGCAGATTAGATTTTGTCCACTGGAATATGAACTATCAGCTCATAGAATGTTTAGTGTGATCCGCCAAAGCACTGCAATATTTTTAGTCATTTTCCAGAAGCATGGAGAAGAGAGGATCTGAAAGGTACGGGCTTTTCAGCTGGTATCATGGAGAAGTGTGCTTCCGCTTCAGGGAGTGAAGTTGCCTTATCCTGAAAATGTATAAAAACTGCAACATTTCAGTGTTAATATGGTTGCTGCTAGAGTGGCATATGCCATGTGTTTAACATATACTACTAAGCACTTGGAAACAAAGCATTAACAGTTGGGGCAATTGACCATTCCAATGTGATAGTGTGACAGTAATGTGCTTTTGCAAATTGAAGAGATCTAGTTGTGAGATTGCAAACTGAGGGTGCCTTTTATGTTACCGTCGTATGCAATTGGCTTTTGAGCAATGATTTCCATAAAAGCCTGTTTGAACTGTAAGAACTGGGATGAAAACTGAAGGGGAATATGGGGCATAACAGAACACAAGCAAACATGGAGGTAAACCTTTAAAAATTATATTCGTATATCTTAGCGCAACACATTTTGATCATAAATATCAAATCTCATTAGCTCAGTTCAGGCATCATGCCACACCATGGTTAAGGAAGCTGAGTATGATGTCTGAATTGACAAAGTACGAGTTGAAAAAACCAAAATCGAAAGTGAATAGTATTGAGTAAGTTTGCAAACCATAGTTTGTTGTTATGTCTGATAAGAGAAACCCTGATAAGGGGGGGGGGTCTAGTCCAACCCTCTGCAATGCAGGAATCTTTCACACAACATGGGGCTCAAAATCACAACCCTGAGGTGAAGAGTCTCCTGCTCTAAAGTTCTGTTCTGTCTCTACAGCTGTGCTACATCATAGCCTTGAAGCCTCACAGAATATAGGAGCTCAAGTAAATAGTTCAGAACTTAGTATATAATAGCTCAGCTCTAGGATCAATCTAGGGGATTGGAGTGATGCTCCAAAAGCAGCTTTCCTTTAGGATTGACCCCTCTCATCAACAACTATTGAGTGGAGACAGTGATTTCTAACCTCCTTAGTGTGACATGGTGGTATATAGGTACTGCAGTGTGAAAGGAACATTAGAAATGCTGCCATTATAATCAGTAAAACCTATGCAGTAAATACCATGCCTGGATGAAGCCTAGCTGGAAGGGGGGGGGGGGAATTAGGCAGCAGAAAATAATAGAAACCACCATTTCCTCCTTTTGTAGCAAGAATAAAACACAAGTCAGTTTGATATGGCTATCTTTTCTAGTTATCATATCATGGGGCATGTAAAACAGTAACTGAAGAACAAATATCTTGCAGCGTTTTATCGCGTGAAATCAAAACCTACCCGTGAGGCTCCAAATAGATGTGATATGCTTTATCAGTCTTGTGACAATCATACCCCAAAATTGTTTTGCAGAGGTTACTTGTTTTATGTATGAAGCTGGTATGTTAGGGTTGTTCTATGTATCCTGCTTTTAACTTCTAAATCTAAGCTAAAGCCATATGGCCAACACTGTCCATGTAAATCTGTTTAGATGACATAAAATGGCAGTGGTTGAATTTTTTCCATTAACATTGAAAAGTAATGGTTTGTTCTTAGGTTTGTTTGGAGGACGCATACTGCAAGCCCAGCTTTGGATGTAATGCTAAGCTAAACTATGGCTTAGCTTCTGGCAGTATGGCAGAGAAGTGAAAGAGCTGAAATTTTAGCAGTGTGCTCCAGCACTCTGTGGAGTTCACCTTTGAACCATGACTTAAAGCAGCAGTGGGGGACCTCTTGGTTACATGCCCACTAGCCTCTCCTTTTCTCCTGCAAAGCCAAGCTACACCTACCTGCCCTACACCAAAATCATATAATGTTAGGTGTGGGGCAGATAAGATTGGGGCTGGGCCTGAAAGAGTGTTTGTAGACACCTCCACTCTTGCTGGTGCCTGCAAAGCCCCTTTCAAAGTGCTGTGGAAAACAGTGGGCAAAAAAGCAGGGAAAACAGCTCCACTCACAAGAGGTTGTGGGAGATAACAGTCTGGCTTGCCATGCTGTGTGAACAAAGCCAATATGAATTATCCAGTCATTCCCCAATCCATCCCAATTTGCAACCATTTTGAAAAAAGCTTATTCATCCCATATTGGTGTTTTGATTCCTTACCATGCAGCAAAATTCATTATATCAACACGCTAATGTATGCTTCCCTTATACAAATGCCAAGTTAGAGCATTTACTAAAACCCTTGGTTCTTCGGCACTCAACTCCTTTGGTGTTTCAAATGTCAAAGATTTTAAATGTAGAATAAATCTGCCAACTGGAGCAAACATACAGTAGTTAGCTCCCTTTAAGACTCTCTGGAGTCTAGGAACTATAGTTGGTTTGGAAGGTGCAAAGTTATTGTGAGCTATCATTTCTGTACATGTGTTTCTAGCAGAGTGGAGTAACCCATCAGCAACTGAAACTAGTACCATCTTTTTGTGGTATTCATTCCTCATTTGTATTCATTTGCTCCCTTTTTGGCATACTTATTGTTTTGCATTCTTATTCCTTTCAGATTTTTATTTTTTTTTTTTTTTTTTTTTTGCTTTTTGATCAAATACAGGTGGAACACAAAGACAAACCACTGCTTCTTCCATTCCATTTCTCTGCTCCAAATTGCTTCCTCCCAGTTGCAGTTTTCATTGGAAGACGTAGCTTTTGTTATGCATAACTGTGTGCAACATATAGCAAGCGCCTTCTAAATTAGGAGTTATGCAACTGGAAAATTGTGCAAGCTGGACAAATTTAGTATTGAATTAGCATACAGTTTTGACTTATAGATTTTGCTAAGGACATTGACTGTTGAAGGGAAGGAAGTTAGGAATATGTTGGCAATTTGGATATTTGCTGTATGAGGGACAAAGACATGTGAACAAGTTATCATAGGGTGGCTACAGGGCATAGATATTGCAACTAGAAGAAAAATGTGTTTAGAATTTATCATGGATTTTGTTGCTAGAATCACAAACACCTCAAACTGAGGGACTTATCACACATTACATTTCTTAGGTATACCCCCAAGAGAGTGAACTGTGACAAACATGTATCATACAGGTACCATACGTTTATCATAAATATACCACACATTTCTGGTATGCTTAAACTCTATCAAACCCAGATCTGTTGTATTGTAATATGCAAAAGGCCTGAATTCTGAAATCAGATGGCTAAAAGTTCTGTCAGCTTTTATATATATTGATTCCCACTATCCTAATTTCTAGTTTGATATACTTTTTTCATTTTCTTTTGCTTGTGTGCCACATCAGCCTGAAAGCAGAGCAGATATGGTTTGTAACTCAATATCTTATGGTATCTACCCACACTTCTCACCAGTATTTGTCTTATTAATCTTGGAAACTAAAGCTGGTCAGTACATCTAATACAGCACCTCTCAAACCATTTGACAAAGGAAGGAGAAAACAGTTATTTCTTCCACCCTGCACATAATCATGTGGACAGATTTATTCGTTTCATCTTGTGGTTTCCTTTGTGAGATATTCTAGAATGATAAAACCATGCCTTGATCTCTGTATTATTGTGGCCCACAATCCAGCACATGCTTACTTAAGAATAAGACTTGTCGAGTTCAGTGGGACATACTTCAGAGTAAACATGGGTAGAATTGATTTGTTAAACTGTATGTAGTTCTGCACACGCTTTGTTGTTGTTGTTTAGTCGTTTAGTCGTGTCTGACTCTTCGTGACCCCATGGACCAGAGCATGCCAGGCACTTCTGTCTTCCACTGCCTCCCGCAGTTTGGTCAAACTCATGCTGGTAGCTTCGAGAACACTGTCCAACCATCTCATCCTCTGTCGTCCCCTTCTCCTTGTGCCCTCCATCTTTCCCAACATCAGGGTCTTTTCCAGGGAGTCTTCTCTTCTCATGAGGTGGCCAACGTATTGGAGCCTCAGCTTCACGATCTGTCCTTCCAGTGGGCACTCAGGGCTGATTTCCTTAAGAATGGATAGGTTTGATCTTCTTGCAGTCCATGGGACTCTTGAGTCTCCTCCAGCACCGTAATTCAAAAGCATCAATTCTTTGGCAATCAGCCTTCTTTGTGGTCCAGCTCTCACTTCCATACATGCACACGCTTACTGGGACATAAATACCATTGAAATAGTGACACATAGTAAATATGAATATCCTGTAGAACCTTTATTTTTTTCTCTGCTGGCTTAACTATCATCAGCATTCACAAATTCTTGCCAAGCAGTTTTAAAATACTCTCTCTGCGTGTGTATTTTCCTTTGATTTTTATTTTATTTTACTCTTTTAATTTCAAAACTTCAACACTTCTTTACACCTGGGAGGGGGGATTCCTACATATAAGGATGTAGGAAACTTGTTGGGGTCATTTAACACAGCCATCTGAGGTTGGTATTACAGGGATTTTTATATCTTACGATGTTAACAGTCTCTGCTTATGTAGTGTGAGTTAAAGGTTCTGGTTTTTAAGCTCCTCTGTTAATTACATACTCGTAAAGGTAATGTGGTCTGGCATTCCTATACACAGGAGTGCCTGAGTACTATGTTGAACAAGACACGGGAGCCTTTTGCTGTTCAGACTTCTTCCTCTCTTTCGTTGTGGGCAACGTGAAACTATGGGATGTTTCCGTGTCGCCTTTCCAAGACAAAGAGAGGATTCGATTTGTAGCAACCGGCAGAAAAATAGTCTCCCTCCTTGCGCTTGCATATAAGATCACCATAAAGACTTGGATCATAAAATATTTCCCCCGCAACCTCCGTGTTGCTTTTTAAGTGCCCTTTTTAAAAGAACGTGTTCCCTTCCCTGAAAAGATTTTTGTAACAAGTTAGTGGTGCATATAACAAAAGACCCATGTGATCTACTCTCATCAGATGGAATGTGCAGAAGAGGCAGTATCCAGTGGAAGCTTAAATGGATGATTATGGTAACAGACTGCTTGCCTTGGGGGCAGTGTTCAAGTGACATAGCCGTTGCGCATTCTTCCATTTCATCTGAGTCCTGAGAGTGGAGGCTGAATAGTGAGGGTGGGATGGAATTATAAATCTCATTCCCTGCAGTTTCATTATATATTAAATCCCTCTTTAAAAAAACAAGGTGGTGTTCGAAATGATAGAATAAAATTCCGTCACAGTGTGCATTCAGTGAATTGATTAGATATAAATTATTTGAAGAAAAGTCTTGATTAATTTTTTGTGCTCAAGGTGTTTCTCTAGATCAGCGTAAGCCAGTGCTTTTATTAGCATACTGTTTAGGCATTCAGCTTTTTCTTAATCTTCCCTTCCCAGGCTCCCAAAATATCAATTTTATGAGGTTTAATTTTAGCTGTTAACATGTTTTAGGTTGACCAGCGTTTCATATCTGTATTACTGGTCCCAAGATAATAATAATAATAATAATTAATAATAATAATAATAAATTATTTATATCCCGCCCTCCCCAGCTGAAGCCGGGCTCAGAGCGGCTAACAACAGTAAAATAATACAACATTCTAAAATCAATTCATTATAAAATCAGTTCAAATCAAATTGATGGCAACCATTGGGCTAGAGTTTTGTGAAGAATTACCAAAGGAGGGGGTCAGGCTATGCCTTGGCCAAAGGCCTAGTGGAACAGCTCTGTCTTGCAGGCCCTGAGGAAAGATGTCAAGTCCCGCAGGGCCCTAGTCTCTTGTGACAGAGCGTTCCACCAAATCGGAGCCATAGCCGAAAAAACCCTGGCTCTTGTTGAGGGCAACATAAGGCCTATTCAGGCATGCTTAACTTGTATACAGTGGTACCTCGCGTTAAGTACTTAATTCGTTCCGGCGGTCTGTTCTTAACCTGAAACTGTTCTTAACCTGAAGCACCACTTTTAGCTAATGGGGCCTCCCGCTGCCGCCGCACCGCCGGAGCACGATTTCTGTTCTCATCCTGAAGCAAAGTTCTTAACCCAAGGTACAATTTCTGGGTGAGCGGAGTCTATAACCTGAAGCGTCTGTAACCTGAGGTACCACTGTATTTGGCCCTGGCCCCTGACCACCACATGTTAAGTGGGAAGGTTCAAAGGGAGGATGTAAGCAGCCAAATGTTCTTACTGTCCTTCAGACCTCCTTGGTCAATGTAGGAAGGTCAGGGATGGAGAAGAGAAGAAATGTAATGTTCTGTTCAAACCTGTAGAATACGAAAACAGTTTGTGTAGTAATGCGACTGCACAGTGTTTTTGAGTTTTAAATTGCTTAGACTTGCAAATATGGACTAGAATTACTCAGTGAGTAGCTGCTTTAATTTCAAAATCCATATTCTGTGTTGTACCATAACCAGTTATTAATATGATTCTCTGTGTTTGGTAAATGTTTAGGGTTGTCTGATAACCATGACCATAATAATAATAAATATTATTATTATTATTATTATTATTATTATTAAAAACCGTTAGGAAATGTTGAAATAGAATCATTTGCATTGCTTTATTGAACTCTGTTTTACAAAAAATCTCAGTGTGTGGACAAGGCTATACACAGCCATGGTGCAATACCTCTAGAATGAGTAAAACTGAAACGGAGTCCCAATATAAAGGAGTTTGGGCTACAGAAAGGAAGCTTTTGAGATTCTGAGAGGGAAAGGACTCTGACAGAAGTTCTGAATAGAGTATGCTATCAGCGGCTGCAGCCTGAATTCATTGTGTTTTTAATTCCTCTGTATGGTTATTGTGCATTAATCTTATCCCTTAAGAAACTCAGTAGCTTTGAAGGGTTAGGATGTTAATTTGGGCACAATCTGGGTGAAATAAGTATTTGTATAGTGACTGTTCAACTTTCAATGTACAAGAGGAGGATGGCCAAGGATCAAAATGTTATTATAAGCTAAATTGCATGTGGTTCTTTTTAATGTGGGTCAGGTGAAGTCTGGCTTTTCAGTATTTAGTGTCTGCTTTTCCTTCAGTTAAGTTTTCTGGTTTTTGAGAGCACTTTGCTCATTGCATCAGATAACGCTGAGCCAAGTTCAAGAGGAAATGAATGTGCAACCTGATTTTCAGGCAGAGGGACACCTGTAGTTCTTTCATTGTAAGATGAATTTGGTTTATGCCTGTTGGCTGTCATGGCAGAATGAGTAACTTTGCTGAAAATGGACAAAATTTAGTTGAAGCTAGCAAAGATATTACGCTGCTGTTACTGAAAGCTGAGTATTATAATGAATTCTTTAATCCTTTTAATAGTGAAGGATTTCAGCGCCCGAGTCAATGTTTTTTATTTGCCAAAGCATTTTAAATTACTGTATTTTTAGCTGGCTGAATACTTTTATTCCTCTCAGTTTTATTCTGTTTTCATTAAGGTTTTATCATAGAATCGTAGAATTGGAAGGGACCGTGAGGATCATCCGGTCCAACCCCTGCAATGCAGGAATTGGTTGTGCAATGTGAGGCTCGGACTCACGACCCTGACTAAGACACCCATAGTTTTATGCTCTACCAACTGAGCTATCCCAGATCATATGCTGCTATAGTATTGCAGGTGTCAAATTTTATGTGCATACTGCTCAAACTCTTGGATGAAGGTATGGCTTATGAAATAGATACATTTCTGTATGCCGATCCTCAAGAGAGCATGAAGCAGTTGATAGCAATTGCTCCTTCAGTGGCAAATGGGACAGCTTGCTTTCCATTAGCAGTACTTAGAGCAGGAAATTACTTTGTTTTCTGCACCCCGAGGGGAAAGTGCTTTTGCCTGAATCCCAGGAAATTCTGCCACCCGGAAGAAAGAGGTGGAAGCTGAAAGAGACCTTTTATTTTTCCTTCCTTGTAAGCTGAAGGCATGGGCTGGGGTTTTGGAATGCTCCCATCCTTTTCTTAATGCCTCTTTCCCCCAGACCAGCTCAACGTGCCTCTTTTTGCGTTCTTCCCATCTTCCTTCCATCTCCAGTTACCATGGAGAATGAAATGCCGGCTCCATTCAAGCAGTTTGCTGAATAGGTTTTGAGGTTGATGGATGGTGAGAATCTCTTATCCCTCCACCTCCCTCCTTTTCCAAACACCGCCCCTGCCTGGTTCTTGACATTTCACTTGCCAGAGAATGGTTGTCAGTGAGAGCGCTCTGAAAGGGAAGCTGGCAGTGTCCTGCTGAGATGCTCTTTCAGTTTCGTGGATGAGATCAGCAGCCGTGAGAAGGTCTTGGGGACTTAGCTGCAAAGCTTCATCTACAAGCTGGCTGGCTGAAGCATGAATGCTCACTTGCCTATTTGCTCCTTCCACTGCCCATCCACATTTTCCAGAACACGCAGAGAAAGCAATACCTTCCTGCATTTGTTGTGGCTCTGTCTCTGGAGATGATACAACCTAGGACAGTTAAAGGAAAAGGTAAGCAATTCTTTATCCAAATGTCATGAGTACGTTTAATTTCTTGTGAATTGGCTCTGCTTTCTTACCCTACAGCACTGATGAAGCCATATTAGTGCATCTGTCGTTAAACAGCATATGTCTTAGTTCCAAGCCCTTTACATGTTATTAATTATGTGGTGTTTGAAATACTCGTATCAGGGAACTTTAACTTGCTCTTACTGCTGTGTGGCTTAGGGTCTTAGTAGGAGCATATAGCAATCTTTCACCCCCAACATGAATTTCTGATCGCTTTGTGTAGCTCTGTTATCACTTGTGATCGAATGGAAACCAATATAAAGCTCAGTAGTGTGGTGTTAACTTTGTGGTGCTTTTGAGCATAGCCATAGGTCAATAATTGAAACCATACTGAGTTTTCATTCCAGCTAAGATCTCAAGGGAAATTCTTTGGAAAGGTACGTAGTTGATATTCATTATCTACTTAGATCACGTAAGTTAGTATCTGCCTCTCCTCCTGTTCCATCCCAGATGTGAAGTGTGCAAGGATTTTTATTTCAAGTCAATATAAATTCATATTTTTCCTGTACTAAGGAATGATAGGTGCTATATCACCACCAAGACTTTTTCATCAGTTCCTCAGAGTTTTGATTCTCACTGAGCTTCCAAGTTTTGTTTGAATGTTGCATTGTTGGCTCCCTGCTGGGGGAAGCAAGAATGTTTTCTGTCATGCTTCCAGTGTTGTTAATTCAGTAATGCATCTACCTCTTGGGAATCGGGGGGGGGGGGTTAAAATTGTGTGGGTGTGTGATCTGAACAAACAGAGCATATTTGGAGTTCCAGAGGGATTCTCCCCATATACACAATGTGAATTATCCTTTCGAAAGGATTATGACTTCATACTAGTCAGATATTGAACTGACTGAAAAATCTTCAGTCACCACCAGCTTCTCTGTATGTGCAGTCACTTCTGTCTGGAGAAGCTGTTTCTCCATTTCCCATCTCATTTTATTTGTTGGCTCTTTCTTTAAGTTCACTTGTTTCTGATATAGGGATATTTTAAAGCAAGCATACTTTTGTCTTTCTGATTCTAAGCTTACCTTTTTATTGCAATGTACAGATGCTGCTTTAATATCCCCATTTTGGCTCCGATTCTTTTTTTAATATCTGGATGCTTCCTTCTGTTAAAGTCACTCAGATTTAAACATTTTCCATTACCTACTAATTTGCAAAAATAGCTCTCGCTCACTGGTTTAAAATTTAGTGCCATTGGAACAATATCCAGAATGTATTTGTCTACTGCAACAAAAAACCAAGAGATTCATCCTTCCTTGCTTTTACTTAAAATCTACCATTTAATCTCACAAATAATTCTTGTTCATGGAATGTATTAATGAAGTTGCAAACTGCATTCATAAACTGCTCTGCTTTCCCTTTCCATATAGTTTCCCCAGTCAATATCCCTGTCTCATGTTGTGTGTTGACTGGCATTTCTATTCACTGTGGTAGACTTGAGTTGAAGAGCCTCCCATTCCAGTAGTCAGTGTTTCCATGAATCGAAGCACAATCTCCATTGTTGTGGAAAGGAAACATTTGTTTACCTTTATCATTATATTATAAACATTATATACTATATATTCAGCAACAAAAATAAACATATACTTTATTCAAGATAGCGTATACTTCCTAATTTACAGTCTGCTTTGCTCCTTGTATTGTACATACTTTTGCTGTAAATTAATTTGAAAAAAGTGGTTATTGGACTGTGTGTGTGTGTGTGTGTGTGTTACACACACACACACACACACACACACACACACACACTATATTGGGCATTTCCAATAATTTTGAACAGAAGACATATGCACATACACAATATTTCACACGTTTCAAAACTGCTCGGTTTTAAAATAGATTTGCAATGCAGCCTGGGGGCTGTGTCAAGAAACGCAGGTCCAAAACTTTGCTGTGAATGTGCAGAATTAGTTGTACTCTTGTTTGAATGCAGGCCATAATCTTTGACTCACCTATGTAGGATTTGTTTGGGGGGGGGGGTTGAAAAGGGAAAAAAAAGCCGAACAGTCATCCTTTTCACAGCAAGGAGTGTTTGGGGAAATAACCCCTTTCCCACATGCTCCAGCCCTTCTCTTACAGACTCCTCTATTACTGTTATTATTTTCAGTCCTGCTTCTGTCAATGAAGAGCAAGTATGGAGGTGAGAAGACTCTTCCTCCTTCCCTACATAGCAACAATGACAGCATTTAATTCAATTAAATATGAAGGCTTCCTGTCTTCTAATAACACACATTTAATCAAGTGTAAGTAAACCACAAATGTCCACGGCTGAAGTGCATTATTTGGTATAGAATTCTGGACCCTGAGAATCTCACTTTATAAATAAATAAAATATGATTTTCAAATTTGGCATCGCTCTGAGAAATTAAATAGTAGGGGGAATTGAGTATCCTGGGGGGAGTGCATGGCTGGCTGAAAACAGCCCTGAATAGGAAAGCTGCTAGCAGGTGAGGATATAATGCAATATTTTCCTGCAGGTCCCACATATGTGCAGGTATAGGTACCTAAAAATTATGTTAGGGGAGCTTCTCTTATGGAAAGCAACATTCTCAGTTGAATTTTCACATTCCCGCCTCGTTTGTGATTGCCACAGCTGGTATGACTTGTATGTAGCCTCGGGCTTTGCTTCCCTCTGCAAAAAGCCAATCCATGCTTTGACGTGGAAAATGCTTCAGAAATTCCAATCCATGTGGTTTTAGTAATGGGGAGCTCCTAGCAATTGCCTCAAACATAGCTATAGGATAAAATAGTCCTCAACACATGTATGTACAGTACAATCATATACATGTCTCTTTAGAAGTAACTGCCACTGGGTTCATGAAAGTGAGTATATATGATTGCAGTCTAACCTCCCAAATTAAGCTTAGCTTTATTTCTGTATTCAAAGCATTCTGAATTAAACCAGGGCAGGGAGATGGAACAGATTATTTTCAAGGACTTTCCAATTATGCCATCCTAGGATTAGGATTGTGTATTGTTCCAGTTAGTTAGTATTCACTGCCGTAAATCAATTCTTCCCTTCTGAGTCCTAATACAACATTCTTTAAAATACGTCCATTCATTTTTCTTCACCAGCAGCTTTTGAATGGGTAAGCAAAGAATGATTTCAATAGTTATGAACACTAAAAAAAATGTGTTTATTAAAAACAAATTGTTCACCCATTCCTTACCCATCTATAGATTTTTCAAATGAGCTTCAAAATAAGAATCCTTCTGATGGAAATTCTTCAGCTTGCAGATTTTCCTTTCCCCACCCATCTCTCTCCTACATTTCTGAATGCAGTTCCCCATCAGTTCACCAACTGTAGCCTGCCAGGTAGCTGACAGTCTCCCTGCTGTTGCAGCTGTTGTCAGGTCATTCAAGGCTGGTGAACTGCATTCAGTTTGGTTGGTCAGATGTTGTTCAGACCGGCTGGAGGGACTGCTGTTGGCAAAATAGAGGTCATGTTGACTTGATTTCCCATTAGGAACATATGCTGTTAGGGTTGAATTGATCATATCATCAAGGGAAAAAAAACACACAGGGTTGTAGTCAGTGTACTCCTAAGGAGAACATTCTGTAAGCACGAGGATTTCTCATTGCACAACAGGACTCCCCCCTCTTTTCCCTCCGACACACCAAACTCTGTTATGGGTTCTTCCCCCAACCATCTGGAACAGTTATGGGTACACTGCTGGAGGAGAGAGAGAGAAGGTCCCCTGTTGCACTAGCAGTAATTATTCCACTCGTGCAATTCCTTAGTTGAATACCAACCACAAAGTTTTCCATAAGACTTTCATAATGAGAAGAGCTGCCAGATGGAAATATTAAGGGTTTGGACTACAAAATCCTGGGCATTTCAAGCATGCAGCTTCTCTCTTAGTGGAACAGATCTCACATCTTCAAATCAATACTGTAAACTGTACCAAACTCAGGAAGGGACATTGTCTCTCCTTCCACCACACTGTTTTTGTACCATTTTAGCTGTTGCATTATTTCTGTAAGCGTGAACTTTCAGAGTACTTGGCAGTGTCAAAGCTTTGTAAGTGTTTCACACATGTTCTTGACATGAAAATAGGATCTGGATACTACTATTTCTAAAGGGACGCGGGTGGCGCTATGGGTAAAACCTCAGTGCCTAGGACTTGCTGATCGTAAGGTCGGCGGTTCGAATCCCCGCGGCGGGGTGAGCTCCTGTCGTTCGGTCCCAGCTCCTGCACCCCTAAGTGCAAGTAGATAAATAGGTACCGCTTTATAGCGGGAAGGTAAATGGCGTTTCCGTGTGCGGCACTGGTGCTGGCTCGCCAGTTGCAGCTTCGTCACGCTGGCCACGTAACCCGGAAGTGTCTTCGGACGGCGCCGGCTCCCGGCCTCTTAAGCGAGATGAGCGCGCAACCCTAGAGTCGGTCACGACTAGCCCGTACGGGCAGGGGTACCTTTACCTTACTACTATTTCTAAAATATGAATACCGTACACTTTTTTTCTTTTTTTCATTTGCAAAAAGTGTGGCGGTGTGGGAATGGAGGATAAGTGATCTTGTTTGGGATTCAAGGGTGCACTAAAGGCAGAAAGTATTCTGTCAGCATACCTAGATACTGTACTGTGTAGTCTAGATAGGAAAACCTATATCTTGAAAGTTACAAATCTCTGTAGCATCCTTTTTAATAGCTACTACTCTGCATATAGAAGGTACGCGGGTGGCGCTGTGGGTTAAACCACAGAGCCTAGGACTTGCCGATCAGAAGGTCGCGGTTCGAATCCCCGCGACGGGGTGAGCACCCATTGCTCGGTCCCTGCCCCAGCCAAGCTAGCAGTTCGAAAGCACGTCAAAGTGCAAGTAGATAAATAGGTACCGTTCCGGGGGGAATGTAAACCTTTCCGTGCATTGCTCTGGTTCGCCAGAAGTGGCTTAGTCATGCTGGCCACATGACTGTACGCCAGCTCCCTCGGCCAATAAAGCGAGATGAGCGCCGCAACCCCAGAGTCGGTCACGATTGGACCTAATGGTCGGGGTCCCTTTACCTTTTTACTCTGCATATAGTTTTAGATGTATATTCAGAAGTTCTGGTGCTTATATGTCAAAAGAACTTTACTTTGCGGGCAAACTTTTATTATTTCCCCATATATCTTTGAAAATACATGCTTTGCAATTTAAGACTAACATTTAATATCTTCCAATCATACACTTGTTGAACCCTTTTGTATTTTTGTTACGTTTTTAAAATAAAATATATGCATTGTTTTCTTTAAATAAAACACTGAGTAGTTGGCTGTAAAGTACTTGAATGTGACAATTGTATACTAGAAGAGTGTCTAATTCAGCATAAGATACTAGCCATGCAACCTGTATTTTTTCACAACAACAATTCATTTAATACCTTTACCAAACATTTCCATTGTTGTTAATCATAAGCTGTTCATTCTTGCATCTCAAGAGTCATTGATGGGAATCTATCTTTTGTTCTCTGGAAACATTGGACTGAATTACATGGATATAATTAAAACACAAGATGGAGAATATGAGAACTGAAAATGAAGCTAGATTTATGAAGCTGTTTCTGAATTCGAATAAGTGTGGGTGTTTGGCTTGTTTTCCCGTTAATAATAAGTGTTCTGCACATGTTTAAGAGCTGCTTTAGCGGAGTTTAGCAGCATGGCAGTGCCTCAGAAGCAGAGGGGCCAGCAGGATTTTCTAGACCTAGTTCATTGTGTATGAATTGGGCCCTCTAACCCATTCACAAAAGAGGACATACATGTGCATATTCATTGTGTCCAGTGCAGATTTGTCTCTTCTTTTGAGGGTAAGTGGATGGTTGACAGGCAGAATGCCTCCTGTAATTTTATTCCCATTCTGAAAAAAGGCATATAACTGTCGTGGTTACCACAAAGTACCATTTCACAGAAGAAAAACTGGTGATGCTCAGAGACTCTCCAAAACAGTGTGCAAAACATCTACAACCTTTTCTAAAGTACAGGGGGTAAGCAGGCAACACCTCCCCCAAAATAAGCAAAACACTCTCAACAAATAACATTTCAAACGAACAAAGAACACAACCAATCAGTTTAGTAGTCTATTTTTGCATTAAGCAGTATATAACTTGATAAATCATCATAATCACGGTGACTACTACCACCAAACAAAAAGGCAAGTGATGCATTCTGGGGGAAAGGAAGTAAGAATGCTGTGTGCCCAGTGCCACCCATGGCAGAAAAAAGCTTTTAAAAATGTTGATTTTAAAAATAAAAATATTTGGAGATGCAGGATCCTTGGTTGGCATCAAGGAGGTTACCTGAGGGCACAACCCTGAATATGACTTTATTTGTGTATTGTGTTCTCAGTTATATAAACTTCTTACTTCCCTCAACATTCATTTTAAATGCGGAAGAGCTAACATTGTCCTCAAATAAATGATGCTTGGACACATTTTATTTCCTTATTTGTTTTTAGTTCTCCCTTCACTTTGTAGCCCCAGGGCAGGTTACATACAGCTCAATACAATTAAATCATGTAAGACATTTCACCTCCAATGGCTTTTGCAGAAGGAGAAAGGGGTGATTGGTTTGGTTTTGTTCTTGTTTTTATTATGGATTTTCTTTGTTTTTTATCTTGTCTTTTTATGCTGTGAATTGCATAAATAATCAATAAAAGGGTATATTGACCTGATGTCAAAAAGTATACAGTGACAAGGCCAGAGGCAACTTGGGAGGGGCATTCCACAATTTGGGAGCCACCACCGAGAAGGCCCTCTCATGCACCACCACTCCACAAATTTCACAAGGCAGCAGAACTGTGAGCAGGGCCTGTCCCTCAGATCTCAGCACCTTGGCACGTCTTTATGGGAGAGGATGCTCCTTCAGATATTGGGGCCCAAGTCATTTAGGGATTTATTTGTCAACTCAGGCACTTCGATTTGGGCTTGGAAGCACATTGGCAACCACTGCAAGTCTTAAAAAACTGCTGCAATATGTGTCAGGCCAATAGAATCCACTTACAATCCACAGAGCCACTCCAAGAGGAAACCATGTCCCTTGGTATCAAAGCTGACAAGGCCAAGGAGAATCAATAGAGTAGCACTCATCCATCCTTATTTCAGCAACGACCACCAAGCCAGATGACTAGTGCCAATTTGGTGCTATATCTGGGCCTGAAATTGAATTGAAGAGGGACCAGATAATTGCTTCTTCCAAGCCTGTCTACAGTTGAACTGCTGCCATCTTTTCGAGAGCTTCTTGCCTAAGAAGAGAATATTAGCAGCTGGGCAATCCCTTAACATTTCCAGGTCCTCCCTATAATTTCAAATAATACTAGAACCTAGGTTTGCTAAGGCAGGAGTGGGGACATTGTACAATGTCAGGTGATTCTGAAGAAGCAGAACTCATATCTCCTCTGTTAACCACTGGTGACATAAAAGCTATTTTTGAGAGCATATTTGAAGAAGGACTGAATCAAAAGGCAAAAGAAAGGGGTAAAGGTTAGATGAAAGTTTTAAGGAAATGTTAGATCAGAGGCATAGATATACCATATAGCTGTGTCTTCTAGCCCTTGCATTGGACTGATGAGAGGCTGTTTTATGATACGTGAAAGTATAATAATTGTCTGTCAGTTCTGTTTCCAGTGTTCGTGTGTCAGTTTAGCTTAGTGCTTTGATTCGGTTTGGCCTATGTTACGAGGCCATAGCCTGCCGCCTTTTACTTTTGATGTCGCAAGCTACAGTGTGTGTAATTGTGTTGAACTTAATTTCGCTGAATTTTAATTCTGTGTAATTCATTTGAAGTCAGAGAATGCTGTATCTCCTCTGCCTTGGCGCTGCTCAGCCTGCCATTGCCTAGATTTGCAGCACTGCATCAAAACAAATAGGAAGTGTAACAAAATGCAGGATTAATCCCTTTAAAGTAAACACCTCATTCTTCTAAGTCAGCGTTTGATGTCAATTTATCACAAAGCCTGGAAGCATCAGCCTAGTGTGGGAGGGAGTCATATTTGGGTGCCACATGAAATCTGCCTCTGTTTAATGCGATGCAGTTGGGAAGACTGTATTTCAGAGGCCAGCTGCAGGGTATTTAAAGTTTCTTACTGTGAAATCCTGTTCTCTAGTCTTGTTCCAAAAAACTGGTGCTTGACTTATTCCTTCTAAAATCTGGTTGTTCTGTGCTGGCTTTTGATTTATAAATATATTTTATAGGCTTAGGGCATAAACAGGAAGAATGGAAGATGTTAAAGTAATGCAAATGGGAATTTTCTTGCTTTCCAACCAGTAATCTTCCACTATCCACGATTAGAAATGTGTGGGGTAGTGCTTTGGGATCACACCTCTGCTTCGTGATTGTCAAATTTGTATATGAAATGCTGCAATACTTTGTAATTGTGATGGGAGTTGGGGTTTTTAAAAATAATCTGTTAGAGAAATCTGTGCCTGAGATCCATATGCATGCTGTTCACAAAGTATTAACCCTTTTCATGAAGGGTTATTCTCAAGTACCTGGTACAGTTTGGGCTTAATCACCCTTCAGCTTTTGAAAACAAATATACAAGTATCTATCAGTCATGCCTAGCTGTGTGTATGTGTTTATAATTTCATATTATGCTCATCTGATTAAGATCACAACCATCTCTATCCCTACTTTTTAGAAAGTGGGGGTAAAATGAACATTGCAGGATTTTGACTTCTGGTGAGAATAGCTGCACCCAAATTTTGGGATTTCTGTATCTGTAATGAAGCAGGGAATTTTGATGTACTATTATTTTGTGTGGCAATAGTTCACTACCTTGCTCACACCTACCTCTGTTTCCATGTTTGTTATAGTGCTTACGTGTTTTTTATACTGCGGACGTTAAAATTGTAGTAAAGAGTGGTTCTCATCAGCTATGAGCCCATGAAAAGGAATATAGTGGTACCTTGGTTTAAGAACAGCCCTATTTACGAACTATTCGGTTTATTAACTTCCACAAAACTGGAAATAGTGTCCCGGTTTGCAAACTTTACCTCAGTTTAAGAACGGAAGCCAAACAGTAGGAAGGGCACCAGCAGTGGGAGGCCTCATTAGAGAAAGTGTGCCTTGGTTTCAGAACGGTTTCGGTTTAAGAACGGACCTAGGAACAGATTAAGTTCGTAAACCGAGGTACCACTGTGTTGTACAGAGAAAGTGACTTGGATCCTAAGAGGTTAAATTAAGGAACTTCCTAGAGGAAAACTTTTCCATCCCATCCTCCCCTTGTAAGCTACCTGCACTGAAAAGCCTCTCTGGAGTTTCAATATCTTGAAAATTGTAGAATGGAGCAAGGAGGAATTGCCCAAATTTGGGCAAGCATCTGCCCAGCCTGGGGCAATTCTCCAGCAGAATTAAATTCCTCTGTGATAAATGAGCCTTACTCCCAGCCAAGTGTGCTCACAGTTGCAGACTAACATATAAAGCTTCCTTATGGGGAGTTATGCCAGAGAAATCCAAGTGCTAGAAATGAGATTTGTTCTGGGCCTGACACATTTTAGGGGGAAAGCCTTCTGAGGTCTGTTGTAGTGTCTCAAGTGCAAGGGACACCAGTGACTCATAATATTGCACTGTGATTGGATTGTAGGGTGGCTGCCAGAGCCAGACATACAGATTAGAGCCGCTAGAGACAAGTCCAGCTTATATTGTCTTTTGTTAACATAATGAATATGATTAATTTGAAGGCAAGTAGGTTAATAGAGGAGGTGAAAGTCTTCTTGGTAGCTTTCGTGTTAGAACAGTGGTTCCCAAACCTTTCTCCCTACAGACAACTTGAAAATTGCTGTGGGTCTTGGCAGATCATTTCCTAAGTTTTCTTCCTGGTGTAGAAATTGTAATATGCTGTGCTAGATGCTACATTGTTTTGGTTGTATTTCTTATATTGCATTTTACTGGATCACTATTTGAATTCAGATTATAATACACACCCCAAACCACCTGAATGGAGCTTCTGGAACATTGGTGGTCTGTGAAACTCCTATGTGAAAATTTACTCAAGGCCTATTTTCCAGTCATGGTTTGCCTATGCTGGAAAATGAAATTGCCAATTCATTAACTGCTAGGAATATCAATTAACACAGGCATCCCCAACCTTTGGCCCTCCAGATGTTTTGAACTACAGTGGTGCCTCGCAAGACGAAATTAATCCGTTCCGCGAGAGTCTTCGTCTAGCGGTTTTTTCGTCTTGCGAAGCAACCCTATTAGCGGCTTAACGGATTAGCGCTATTAGCGGTTTAGCGGCTATTAAAGGCTTAAAGGCTTAGGGGATTAGCTGCTAAAAGGCTATTAAAGGCTATTAAAGGCTTAGCAGATTAGATAAAGGGGGGGAAAAGCGAAAAAAAAATCTCTAGACTCGCAAGACATTTTCGTCTTGCGAAGCAAGCCCATAGGGAAATTCGTCCTGCGAAGCAACTCAAAAACGGAAAACCCTTTCGTCTAGCGGGTTTTCCGTCTTGCGAGGCATTCGTCTTGCGGGGCACCACTGTACAATTCCCATCATCCCTGACCACTGGTCCTGTTAGCTAGGGATCATGGGAGTTGTAAGCCAAAACATCTGGAGGGCTGCAGGTTGGGGATGCCTGAATTAACATTTTTAGCCGCAGAAAGTGTTTTTTTAATCTTTATGTGACTCAACTGCTGTTAAGTAATCAAGAATCCCACTGTGCTGACATCATTCATGCCCGCCGGTGAGTGTGCTGACATCAGACACCTGCGCACCCACAGTGTGTGTGGCTCCAGGCACATGGTCCCACAGCCAAGCTAGTGGGCCTGTTCAGAATTGTGTCTTTGTTGTCACATGCCTTGTTTCTGGATGGAGATCTTTCTGGCAAGCGGGCCCCACCACAGGAATGATCAAGCTAGATTTTTTTAAAAAGATGTAGCTTTAGAAACGTCTAACAGTATTGAGCAGGAAGGAACCCGAGATTCTGCAGACAGTTCCATGTAGTTGGATCACATTTCTTAAAACTCATCAGCCAGCCATATCACAGAGCACTTGGGTGCATTTAGGCAAGTGGCTCTGCTGAATCCCTGTGAACTGAAGTGTCCCTTGACTGCAGATTTAAGCAATCATCACAATTCCGCTGCCCAGATACATTGTCTGCAGGTAAGGATAACTGAGTGGTCTGCTTTGTTCATTTGCTTGTTGCAATTAGCTTCTGAAAATAACTTTCCACAAATTTCCTCCGTTGAAAATTCACTTTTGTTTCACATTCTCTTGTGTGAATTTGCTCTCATGAACTTTGCTGGTCTTGTGAAAATTAACTGCTCTTACAAGCCGGTGAGTTGAATATAGCTCATGGAAAGTTCTGTTTGTTCAGCACTGCTGTAGGAGCATGTTCATTTTCATATTCTCAGGAATAAGTTTCTGCTGAATCAGAGGCGTGGTCCTTTTGTAGAACAATGTAATAATGGAATGAGGTGTGTGGATTAGCAGAAAATTTCCTCCTGATAGGAGGAGCTTCTGTGAACCAATTAGTAAAGTTTCTTAGAATTTCCAACATCTACTCCATATCATGCTACTCTTTCTTTAAATTGTAATCAGCAGGGGCAGTAAGGCATACACTCCCCCTGTCCATGTGACCCATGTGATTACACACCCTCCATTCAGATGTGTTTTCCCTCAACCAGTATTGGAAGTGAGATTGGTGGAGAAGAAATTGGCTGGTGGGTGGAAGGTGGCTGCAGCAGTAAAAGCTAAGTGTAGATTTAGGTTAATTTGAGACTTTGGACTTAATGGTCTCAAAGTCACCACTCTGTAGACTTTAATGCATATTACTTCAAAGTGTGGTGAGCCAGCCCTGCTGTGTTTTTAGGGTGCTGATTTTGGTGAGTGAGACCTGGACTCCTGCCCTGATAGTGCCACTGTTAAGAGAAGTGGATGAGAGATGGGTTTAGTATCTCCTCACCCATGTGCCCTTTTAGCCCTTTAAACTGTACACACACACACACACACACACACACACACTTTGAACAGGGAAGAGCTGTGTTTAAAAGGCATAGGTCGGGTGCAATCCTGTGTCATTAATTTTGAGAGCAAGGTAAATTCACTCTTCCCCATCTAAGGCAGTGTGGTTCTGCTCTGATGAAAATGTGTTTTTTATCTCTGAAAAGTAGCGGGGGAGGAAGAATGGGTGTTAAAAAATGCTCTGTGTTGCAAGACCGCTGTGCAATAAATGAATGGTTCAGTTTCTTGTGGGTGGCGAGATCCACTGCACCACTGCTTTTTGCCTTACTCAGTTTTTACAAAGCTGTTTCAGTGCCTTGACTACATGGTGATGAAGCCTGCTGGCAGTAAGGCAAAGTAGCTAGAATTGTTCTTGTTAATTAAAAAGGTATCAATTTATAGAATCCGATGCTTTTTGGTACCCAGATAGTATGTTAACATGTCAGCATTTTGTTTAAACTTTGAGGATAGTCATTGCCTCATAGCTTTATAGATGGGCAAGTATATAGGTCACTGTTTCAACCTGTGTGGGTCTGTGCAATTTATTCTGGTGTTTTTCAGGCTTTTCTGTATGCAGAACTGCTTGTTAGTTAAACGGTATGATTTTGATCAAGTACAAAAATGTCTGTGCATCCATTGTTCAAGCTAAAACAAGTATCCATTCAACTTCTTGTACTGAGTACATACTTTGGATTAAAATTAGTCCTGCTCACTGATTGACAATTCCACTTTGATGATTTTGGGCAAAACAGCACCGACTCCCTTATTATGTTCAGACTTAAATGCGTCTTTGTAGGAAATGTTTTCATAGGTGCACATGTTATAGACAGGGCAATTGAACTCTTTCTGATATGATAGTTAAGAGCTGGTATAGTTGTAATAGTAGAAAAGTTGTCCTGTCCTGCATTGGTAAATCTTCCTTTACAAGTCATTTGCAACACTGATCACACAAAAGTAAGCAAGTAAGTAAGTAAATGAAAAATGTATTGGCTCTTAAGTTATGTAAATGGCAAGAGTTGGCTCATAGAGCTTGTCGTTTCTTAAGTTTTACTTGCTGCCCTTCTTGCTCTTTTTACTCTTGTTGACTGAACGGTTGTTAAAGATAGGGAAGTGGGTACGGAAAAGCAGACATACGCTGGGGAATGAACAAATAAATATATTTCTATGGGTTTAGAAATGTGAGGTCAATGCTAATTTGCTGTGCCAAATTGAAATAATATTTATGTATTGAGCAATGCATTGCTTTTCATTGACAGAAATGCATGCCTTTAATTTCTGTTAAACATATTTTTATTTTTAATTTCCTGTAGTCACTGAATCTTTGCTCTGTCTCTCTGCCACCTATGAGTTTCCATCTTCAAAAAGCAAGAAGTACTTAATAATTAAAGCAGTGATTGGGGATGACTCATCTATTTTCAATCCCCACCCCCTGCACAGATGCCCACTCACAACACCTGTTAAGCAGCAGTCTATGCCATTTCTTCACACAATTGTAGCATGATCAGCCTTAGGGGGAAATGCCATCATTAAAGCTAGCTAACATCTGATTTTGCCACTAACCGGTGAAATTGTGAGGTTACTAGAGAGAAGCAGAGAACAGAGGTTTCACCCATCTCTAAAAGCTGATCTCCTTGTAGTATCCAATTCTGCTGCAAACTCTTCTCATAGTAATCTTCTTTGACTTCTAAAGAACTGTCATTGAAACTATAATTTTAAAATGTGCTCCAGTCTGTACCCAGACAAGGGTTTCAGGAGTCCAAAAAGTTATTTATTGGCACCACATACTGTTGTGAAAATTCTAGGATTTGAATTCTGGATATTCTGAGGAATAGTCACATAACAGTGAGTGTATTTAGGCCATAGCAAAATGGCCAGCTACCGTCAGAGAAGTTGTGTGTCTCAATAAGGGAAGTTTTCTAGAGTCCGTGGAGTCTTCCCTTTGGCCTTCTGAAAATTGAGTCCAGCCTTCCTAATCTTTACATAGTTTCCCCAGAGGACCAAAAACAAAAAACCAACTGTAAAAGAACAGAACAGTTTTTAAACTCAATACAATGTAGAAAGCATTTGTTTTAGCTCTGTCTTGTGCAACAGGCCCCAGCAGTCATCTGTACTCCCTGTGTGATAGAAGACAATCAAAAGGAGGTAGAGTTTCTAACATTTGCCTTCAGTAGGAAAATACATTCGCTTATCTTGATGTATTTCATCGAAACAATATGACCCCAGGCCTTCAACCTATGTTGGGTGGGGTTTCACCCTCCCTAAATAAAAACTCAGGTCTGCATCTTTGATTCAGCTCATGTAGCTCGTGCTTTGTGTAGATGCATCTTAAAATGAGTCCGCACGGCACTTCCTTTTCTTGAGCCTAGACTTCATTTGAGCCTAGACTTCATTTGAAGTGCCAACTGAACACCGTTTCAATACTCTTCATGTGAACTGTCCTCATTTTTTTAAAAAAAGCTTTTTAATGCACAGCAGCCTAAACATTTATTCATTGTTTGTTAGGTGCCATATTTGTTGGACTGTCTTCAAGGGCAGCCCCATATAGAGCACATTGCAGTAGTCTAAATGTGAGGTTGCCCAAGTGACTGTCCCAGCATGTTGGTGTTAACTCAAGCACATTATGCCCAAGCAAATTGGCTCAAGCATATAATGACCACTCACTCAAGCGCCTTGTCAAAATAGGGAATATTTGCACCTGGCATTTAAATGTAATCCTTGAGATTCCAGGAGGTTGTCTCTAGGGTTAATATTATGGCCACCTCCTTCAACCTGCTCAGGATCATCCTCTCTCCCAGGGAAGCAGTAATTCCATTTGGGACTCAGCTGGTTAGCCCTCTCTCACAAAATTGTTATAAGGTGGAATATGAGTGGTACAAACAGGCTGCACCTTGCACTTTTGCAAGCACCTTGTCCACATCCTTGGGCCATAACGACTGAATTTAATCCATCAGCATATGACTGCATTTTGTTCTGGACAAATTCACTGGTGTACTGCAGACACAGTGGCGTCCAACTCATTGCAGATGCAAGCTACTTTATCCTCCAAGTGCTTAGCAAATAAATCATAGGTGAGAGTCTCGGGGCCAAATCAGATGTGATTTTTGTCACGTAGTTCTCCTTATCTAACTCATTTTGGTTTAACAAATACCACGGGCAGGTGGGGGGATTGCATTGGGATTGTGTCAGTGGGAGGAGGACTTCCAACTCTTTCTCCCTTGTCACTGTCTCAGTCAGGACTGGGAGGCCCTGCACCAATTATTTGCAATGGGAGCTTTCCTTGGTCTGAAATTCCTTGGCTTGAAAGGACAGCATTAAGAATTGGGAATTTTCCTTGCATGAAAATTATGCCAAAGAAAGCCCCTCAGTCTTAAAAGCCTTGTGGCTGCAATACTGGTGACCAGAGCCAGTTTCAAGTATTTATTTATTTGTTTGCTTAGTAGTTTTTTACCTCCCCTTCCCCCTGAGATCCCAGGGTAGGTTAGAATAAGTTACCAAAATAACAACAACCACGGTTAAAATTGTGTCCACTTTAAAGATCCTGATATTTACATATAAAACCCTAAAAACGCTGAACTAGGTTACCTGAAAAAAATGTCTTCCCCTCCACTGTCCAGTAAGCACATTAAGAACAACAAATGGAACATGGTTCACTTTGCACATGGCAACACTGTGGTGGCAGCAGTGTTGTGGAACGCTCTCCCTGCTGGAATATAAGGAGCTCTGTCAGTATTGGCATTTTGCTGGCTCTTGAAGACACATGTGTTTAGACAAGCATTTCCCTGATCTCCTGACTTGATCCTCCAGTTTCAATTGGTGTTTTACCTATTCTAATTGTTATGCTGGTTTAATGGATTTGCTTTTGTAGATTTTAATTGTTGCATTTTAATTTCAGTGTTTTGATGGAGCTGTTTTATTGTATATTTTAATTGTGTGCAGGCAGGTTCTTGTTTGTGCGGGGGGGGGCGTGTTCCAGGTCATTTCACACGTCAACGCATTCTGCCCCCACCCCCAAAAACAACACATGGGTCAGCAGTTGCACATCAACTGGACGAGCACAAAATAGTTGCCGCCTGTATTGCTATATTCCTTTTAGTTGGTTTTATAATTGTAAACCACTTAGAAGCTTTTTTTTCTTTTTGCTAGTAAACAATAGATTACTGGGATGCGGGTGGTGCTGTGGGTTAAACCACAGAGCCTAGGACTTGCCAGTCAGAAGGTTGGCGGTTCGAATCCCCACGATGGTGTGAGCTCCCGTTGCTCGGTCCCTGCTCCTGCCCACCTAGCAGTTCAAAAGCACATCAAAGTGCAAGTAGATAAATAGGTACTGCTCTGGTGGGAAGGTAAACGGCGTTTCCGTGTGCTGCTCTGGTTCACCAGAAGCGGCTTAGTCATGCTGGCCACATGACCCCGGAGCTGTACGCCAGCTCCCTCGGCCAATAAAGCGAGATGAGTGCCGCAACCCCAGAGTCGGTCAAGACTGGACCTAATGGTCAGGGGTCCCTTTACCTTAAACAATAGATAGATAGATTAGATTACAAAAAATCCCAGTAGCACATTAGAGACCAACCAAGTTTGTTCTGGGTACAAGCCTTTGTGTGCATGCACACTACTTCTTCAGCATTTATTTTTTAATTTATTTTGACTGTGTAAGACCAACACGGCTACCTACCTGAAGATAATAGATAGATTAGATTAGATAATATTGGTGCCACCTCACTCCAAATCTCCTGATGACCTCTCCCAGCAGCTTCTGAAAAATAGCTTGGGGTGCAAGGTGGAACCCTGTGGGGCACAGCAGGATATGCCTTGCTCAGCTTTGCTCATTTCTGGTTGCAATTTAAGATGTTCATTATTACCTTTTAAAGCCTTATACAGTTTAGGGGTAAGATAGTTTAAGGGCAATTTGTTCCAGTTATAATTCTGCCTGTTCCTTACAGTCAGTTTGACAAGCCTCCCTATGTCCCTTGAGTAGCTGAAGTACAGTTAAATGGGTGTGGGGGGGGGGACATCTCTATGGATTATGGATCTCCCCGTCATGAAAGATTCATTTTGCTTTTTCTCTTACTATTGCATTTTACTATCAAGTAAAGACCTCTTTGTTTAGGCAAGTTTCGATTTGCCCTTCTGTTAGACTTGTAGTTATATTGCTTTGCTCTGCTGTACGTCAGTTACTGTGATTTCACTATATCTTTTTGAAGGGGGGTTAGTAAATTTTAATCTGCCTTCAACAGTGTTAAGGTAGAGAGGCAAGGTAAAAATGGGGTAGATAAATAAAAATGTAGCTTAGGAATGGGAATGCAGCAAAAAGATTTTGATTGTTTTATTGGGAAGCCATTTTCAATTTATCATATTAATGGAACCACTTAAGGCGCTGTATTGTGTAGCCTTATTTACTCAACAGCAGTGCAATATTTCAGAAGGCAGAGGACAACCTAGCTGGCTGCTAAAGTTCTGTTGATTGTTTTTCCTATACCATTTAAATATTTATGATGTAATAGAGGAAATGGAAGGATTTCGGACCATACATACATCTGCACATTTTCTCCAGGGAATTGAACCATTAAAAATTTGGGTTCAGTTCTGATTCATCAGCATTTTTTTTAACTCTCCAGTTTTGTTGTGGTTTGGACATTAACTTTAAAAAGAGGTTTAATAACTGGTTCAGACATGTTGAACTGTTGGAAGTAATATTTCATGCAGAGTAATTTCAGCCTCTTACTTTCAGTGTAGCCCTGAAAAGGGTTAACTTGAGATGCAAGTTTATTTGTAAACTTTTCTGAAGGTTTTCACATACAGAAATACAACAGGATAGAAAGAGGAAAATAAAACATTGAGATAGACAGTAAAAGGGAATGGGAGGGGAAATATTTGGTTTTTTGAATGTGCTGTTCTTGTGCTGTGGAATGTAAGGGACTGTGACTCTTCCCTAGGCTTTGAGTATGTTGTCACCTAAAATTGTACTGTTAGATGGCCACATTGTGATTTTGTGTCTGTTTTGTATTTTATTGCATAAATTTTAACCAATTTCAGATATAGAATGAAGGCATATACAATTCCTGAGCTTCATTCTTCAAAAATGCCAAAGCAATAGTTATTAGCAGATTATACCCAAGAGTTGTATTTTTAGTTGTATCTTACCTCTATTATTAGGGATGCAGGCGGCGCTGTGGTCTAAACCACAGAGCCTAAGGCTTGCCAATCAGAAGGTCGGCGGTTCGAATCCCCGAGATGGGCTGAGCTCCCGTTGCTCGGTCCCTGCTCCTGCCAACCTAGCAGTTTGAAAGCACGTCAAAGTGCAAGTAGATAAATAGGTACCGCTCCGTCGGGAAGGTAAACGGCATTTCCCTGTGCTGCTCTGGTTCGCTAGAAGCGGTTTAGTCATGCTGGCCACATGACCCGGAAGCTGTCTGCGGACAAACACTGGCTCCCTCGGCCTATAGAGCGAGATGTGCGCTGCAACACCAGAGTCGTCTGCGACTGGACCTTACGGTCAGGGGTACCTTTACCTTTACCTCTATTATTAATTATTTCTAACTAATTATAGATGTATTACATCTTGATTTTTATGTCTCTGAAATAGTCCAAATTAGTGCCCATCACATTAGGGGGCCCTGCGAAATGGCTGCTTTAGGCAGGAGTAATTCCTAGTGGATGAGGCATTGCAGTTGGTTCCATTACATGCAATCTCTTTGAGAAAGTGAAGCGTATGCTATGCCCCTCTGAAATCTTATCAGGTTACAGCATGCTTTCAGCTCAAAGCTGTATTTTGAAATGATATGTCATAGAATAACAGGGATGAATAACCACAGTCTCCTCTTGTTCTTGGACACTTAGGTTTCCCAATACTAACGGATTAGAAGAAGGCATTCTTAAGACCTCCAGTCTGGTACCTTTGTAGTGGCTGCACTGGCCTGCATGTCTTTCCTATGCAAGATCTCCATCAGACAATACCAACAAGCACCACCAACTTGTTTCTTACATCCAGAGCTACTGTGTGTGAGATGTGCTATTGAACAGCATTTGCAGGTAAGCAACTTTCACTAATATCTATTGATCTGAAAAGACCTAGTCCTGGAAGACAGAGTGTATGGGCCACCCAGCAAACTCTATTACATGGGCTTCTGCTTGCTCAAGGGACCTCAACAGCAGTCTTTGTGTGGGCATAAGGTTTCTGGATTTGCTTGGAGCAGGGCTGTTAAAAATCTCTAGCAGTTGCCAGGCTCCTTGGATGGTTACTTGAAATTGTTAAAATATGGGAACTTGGGGAAAGGGAGCCATTCAGTCAGAATGAACTTGCCTTGGTTTTGCTTTTATTTAGATTAAGGTGCAGGAAACCTTTTCTAGCTTGAGAAACAATTTAATTGTTTTGTGTTGAACTTTTTCATCTTGAGCCGTAATTATATACCACATCTAAACAATAGGTTGTACATTGGGAACCAATCAACCTTTTTCCTTCCAGCGAAAACAGCAGTAGACCATGTATGGACTCAGGAACCCCAAGCCAGCCTCATCCTCAGTTCTCTTTGGGGATCTAGGGGTCACCTACTAGGGCTTCGACCTTAATTGATTAAATGACGTTGCTTCATTAAAATTTTGGATCTGTTTAATTGGGCATTGCCCCAATATCACCCAATCTTTCATTTTAAACCCTTGTGACTCTTCTTTCCTTTGCATGTCCCTTGTTCTCCAGAAAATGGAAAGTCTTTTTCACGCTTCCATAGACACTTGAGAATCGTGCTCTGAATTCTCATCTGAGAGTTCCTCCCATTTCTTAGTAGGGGGCATTATTGGAGGAAGCAGCACAGCATGACTTTGCTACACTCATTTTTTGCCTCCCTGGTGCTGTTTTATAAAATGAGGATAAAAGGTGCTGTTGGGCACCTTTCCCATTGGGAAATGGATTACCCAGAGCCCTCTGCAATGATGCTGGGGCCTTGTGCTAATATCCCTATTTCTGGTGGGAGAGGGAACCCAGCCAAGAAGGCACACTTCACTGCTGCTGGCACAACCTTTTTGTGTTTTTTTAATTGGTTCCTGCTTTGTTGCCTGGATGGGCATAAAAAAGGAAAATTTATTCCAAGATGGTCTTTGGGAAGAGCTGAATGTATGCCTGCAATTACGTGTGAAAGATCATATATTGAGTTCCACTGTCCACCTGGGGTTTGGAGGTGGGTAGGTGCGAAACTTGTTAAAAATCACTATCTATCTAGCAGAAATATATGCAGCAAACATTTGTCTTGCTAAATATTAAGAGGAACCCCAGTAAAGAGACAGATGTAATAAGAAAATATTATATAATCAGTAAATTAACCAACTAAAATCTGGTAAATAATCAGTTTTAAAGTTTGTTTAATTGGGTTGCAGCCCTATGAAATACTCAGTTTTAATGTGCGTTTAATTGGCTTGCAGCGTGAATAACTACACTTATTTTAATGGAGCCCTGACTTTAACAAGATAAGCAAACAGCTTATTGTGAGTGTTAGAGAGGTGTTAAACCCATTCCTTATCTGTGATTTATTGACTGCACATTGCACACGCATCCCAGTGAAAGTCCAGATCATACCCTCCCTTCCAAACACACGCACCACAGGATCAAAATACACATTTTTAAGCTGGGGGGGGGGGGGGCTCAGAGAGAAGAAACTGTAACAGTATAAGAAGCAAAACACACACCACATCTCTGCCCTGATGCTTCCTTGTTCAAAAATCCTTCAAGCTGCTTTTCTATTGCTGTTTTAAACTGGTATCAGGAGGCACTTTCTGGCTTGTCCATATTGCTATCTCTTGCTTGTAAGTGGTTGGTTGATTCAATAACTTTTTGCTATGCGGTCCTGTAGAGTAGACAGTCCTGGTCTACTCAAAAATATTTCTTAGTTACTTCAATGGGGATTGTTCTAAAGTAAGTGAGCTTTAATGATGCCCTTTCAGTTCTAGGCCTGGAAATAAACCTATAGAAATGCAATGCATTATTCACTTCCTAACAACTGGTCGACCCTTTTTGCAATGTTGTCGTTAATGCTAACTTGGCTGAAATAACTTCTCTTTTTCCAAGAAAACAAATTCAGGCTGTGATCCTAATCGCTCATGCTAGTGAGTGAGCACCATTGACTTGCCTCTGAGTTAACATGTATAAAATTACGCTGCAAGTGAGTGTTGAACAAGATCTTTGTTTGGGAGCCGTTATCCGCTGTAGTTGGGAGGCAATATAAGACCTGGAGGTCATAGTCAGTATGTTGTGCTTCCTGTGTGTGTTTGCCAAACTGAATATACAGCAGGGCTTTTGTGACTTTAAAGCCAGCTCTGGTGCTAGTGTTTGCTTAGAAAGTTGGAGAAAGCATTTGTCATGCACCGAAACGTTTCTAGATCTTGACACTGACTTCTGTGCGCTTTGGAGAGCCAGTGTGTTGTGGTGGCTTCAGTGTGAACTATGACCAGGTTGGGCAAGGTTCAGATTGCTGCTCAGCCATTGGGCTCATTGAATGACCTTGAACAAGGCACCCTCTCAGCCTAGTCTCAAAGGAGTTGTGAGGATGGTGGGGGTACACACCATATATGTTGCCCTACATTTGTGGGTGGGAGGAAAATGTTATAGAAGGTGATGGTTATGGCCACATTAATAAATGTATAATTCATTATAATCTAATTAAATTATGGTGGGCCGGGGTCAATGAAGTTAGCAGATGATGGATATTATTTTAAAATATATAAGATGTCCAGTTAGTGATCGATTGATTTGCAGAATGTTTTAGCCGAGATTTATTAGTAATGATCACAGTGGCTTCTCAGATTAGGATAATACAAACAAGCTATTGGGAGGGCTTATAAATAGAGCAGTCTTGTATCAAATGCCAAATATGCACGACTGCGTTTTGAATCAGGCTCTTGCAAAGTGGCAGGTTTCCTGATTTATGTATGTAGTATCTAATATGTAAGGACCATCTGCACCCTTAGAACTTGCCCAAACCCTACAGTCACCCTTGAAAGCCCTTTTCTTTGTCCCACCACTAAGGATGAGCCTATTAGTGAATATTACGGGCAAGGATTTTCAGTGGTGGCCCCTCAGTTGTGAATCTCCTTCCCTGGAGAACTCCACTTAGCTCCTCCCCACTAGTACACAGGAGAAACAAACCATAATCTGTTCCTTGGTGTTATGTCCAAACCAGGGGTTGTGGTTCGTTTCTCATAAGCCACACGACTATAAGTAAACCAAAACTAATTGTGGTTTTCTTGGAGTTAAAAAAGATCACCATACCTAGTTCAACCATCGCACTGAACAAAGGATCATAGCTTGTCCGTTTCCAGTCACAAGTGTGCTTGCTAAACTAAGGCTATAGATTGGAATGCCTCAGTTCTGATTTTTTTTATTTTTAAGAATGATGTTTTGTGGTATTTGTGAACCTGTTTGCTCCGTTACTAAGATATTTAAGACAAACTGTCACTAGTACATGTTACTTGAGTGTGATTGACAGCGCTCTTATACCACTTCAGAAGACAATGGAATGTGCACCTTGAAGGGAGAGAACATGCTTGACTTCCTGCTTAAGTCTAAAGTTAAAAGGCTTCATGAAGAGCATTAATTAGTTTCACAGTGCAGATCAAATACTGATTATGATGGAGAAAAAACGTGACTTGGAAATGTTGAAGAAAGTTATTTCTGCTTGATTCATCTGTTTTTAAAGGAGTGGTGAAAAGAAGATAAAAATAACCAGCCAATTCTACATAATCCTCTAGGCTCTTTGTGACTGGCTTGACTTGCACCTACTCACGAGCCAAGCTTTCCCACGCGTGCTATAAGCATTCTGTTTCTTCCTGGCTTGGATGTGTGTGGAGTTGGGCAAGCAGTTTAAACTTCCCAGGATTCTGGTGTTAGCTTCTAGCCCTTGCAGTTACGGGGGGGAAATCTGTGAATGTTACCTGATTACATTTTGACTAGACTCCATGAGGACTACAGGAGGAAAATAAGCAAATTTATTTATTTACTTATTTATTTCATAGAATTTATGTACCACTTGATTGGTTGTTGTTGTTTTTTTAAAAAAAACAACCTTCAAAGTGGTTAGCCAAGGAAAAAACAATATATATATATCTGTCTGCTTTTTATTTAAATGTATGTCTAGTTTGGCCCATACACAATCAGCCCTTGGAGGAAATAGAGGAAAGCACTGCTCTCTCACAGAAGATTTTCTCTAATTAGTGTTGGACAAGGCAACACTTCCCTTGTTTCTCAAAGCCCTATCTAGTCTGACAAACAGGGATGCAAGAGCTGAGCCATAAGTGATGGCTGTATTCAAATTAGAGAATGCTTATTTTAACATGCCAATTCACTGCGGTGTGCTAAGTATCAAAATATAACAAAACCGAGGTCCCTTTCTGTCATAATTTGCTGCACCCAAAGTGTTGTAGCTCCTGTTGTCCCTACTGCAAATGACTACCAGCCACCCAAGTGTTCTTTCCCCCTAAACCTATGGGTAGGATCCTACAAGAGTCGGCTCTTTGAACACTTACAAATATCTTCCTCATGAAAATACATGTAACATTACTCAATTAACTTTGTTTAATCAAGGTCATGGCTTAATATCAATGTCTAGTTACAAAATAATTGAAAAAGATTTTGCCATAGTTTAAATCTTCTGGGTTGTACACCTATTGCCCCTCTGCTATGTATGTGATTATTCCCTCTGCAGAAAGTAGCAGTGAACACAGCTGGTTTTCTGTCACCCTCACCACAGGCTTAACAGAGTGTCTGCTTGACAGATTGTGATTGCATACATGTGTGTCCGAAGGAGGATACAAATACTAGGAGATAAAACACTCAGTGGTTCATTTAAGGTGGATGCAGCAACGCTACTTTGGCATGTCCACATAATGTCAAAGGCAGCTTATGGTATGCTATCACTAATATGCTACTTAATACGTTATAACACACCCAGTCTAATAATTCTCAAGAGCTTAGAAACAGCACAGAACTTTGTACGAGATTAGAGAAAGGAAAAACTTTAGAGCCATTCCACTTCCCTATGTGATATTGCCACCACTGTCATCATATTGCCAACCTCAAACACAACACATCCTGATGCTTAGCATGAATGCAGATGCAATGTTTCTCTGAGGACTGATTATTATTATGATTATTATTATTAATCCTTAGGGTTGGGGGAAGGAATCTTTTTTAAAGGTTTAGACCTTTAAAAAAAGTTTGTTGTTTCTAATATGTTTATATTATCTGATTGTAAGCTGCTTTGGTGGGTGCAAAATGTAGGGTATCAATTTTTTTTTATAACTATATGCTTAAATCATGTAGGCAAGAAGTGTAAAAGGTCTAGGACTAGTTGTCTTTTGCATCTATATATACTTTTCTGTCAGGTGTCAGTTGTAGCCTGTTATCAGGATTAAATATTTAGGAATCCTGTACTTTTCTAAAGGCCGTTTTGTACCATAATGGAATTGGGTTAAAGACTTTGGGCCACACAGAGAGTAATACATGTGCAATCAGATACCACAAAGCACCTGTTGCACTCAGGTTTCTGTCAAATCATTGCAAAGTGGAAATTCAGGTCTGATTGATGCTCAAAAGTATGAGGAGGTACAAATCCCACAGATCTGTTTCTTATCAGGTGCTCCACACAGTAAACAAATGCTGACTGATGGCAGAGCTTTTGAACAGATGAGTTTCAGATAATGGAAAGAACCTTGTCTGTTTCTCATCTCCAGTTTGGCAGCTAGATTTATAGAATCTGAAGAACACCTGAAATTGGTTGTCTCTCTCGTGATAATGACAGTAGAGTCAAAACAGGCCTGTACAGTGGAGGTCCTGGGCAGGTATCTGCCATTAGTATTGAATTTAGCGTGTATGCTCATTTTAGCTTTCTGTTGGTGAGAATTCAGTGGTTCCTGTTTACACTGCTGCTGTTTCTAAGAATGTCTGGGTTATCTCAAAGCTATGGGTTAGTTCTACGCAAGTTTAATCAACCCAGGCTGCTGATCCTGTGCCTTACCTATGGCAAATCTCAGCTGTTTTTCAGTGGCGAGTGGGGACGCCTTGGAGGTCCTTGGAACAAGCCAGTTTAGTGCCAAACTTCCCTTTTGGTTTGTCACTCACTCATTGTTGAAAATTGTTCTGCTGTAACCGAGTTGAGAGAAACTGACAAGCAAATGCCAGTAACTATGCATTCTTTTTCACATCACAGAAGAAAATCAGTGTTGACACATTTCATCTTCGGAATAAAAGCATTAAACGTTCATTTCCCACACTTCATGAGAACTGTTGCAGTGCCATTCAAAGTCTGACATTTTTGTTGCTTTCTTTGATGTAATTCTACCAAGGCATACAGTGGTACCTCGGGTTACATACGCTTCAGGTTACAGACTCCGCTAACCCAGAAATAGTGCTTCAGGTTAAGAACTTTGCTTCAGGATGAGAACAGAAATCTTGTTCAGGCGGCACGGCAGCAGCAGGAGGCCCCATTAGCTAAAGTGGTGCTTCAGGTTAAGAACAGTTTCAGGTTAAGAACAGACCTCCGGAACGAATTAAGTAGTTAACCCGAGGTACCACTGTACTATGGAGCCCTCTAGATTTAGATCAGTGGTAGCCTATGTGGCTGCTTCCAGATGTTGTTGGACCACAATTCTCATCTAAGTATGGCATATGCTGATTGATTCATGGTGGTAAATGTTCTGCCTGGGTTTTAGATTTTTACTTACCGATTGCAAATCATTGACTATCTCTTTTATTGGAATGTATAAGAAATAATTTTTATATCGGGATTTGTAGTCTTCGGTGTTATGTTTTCATTTAAATACATAGTGCAGCTTAGAAAAGCCATGTTTTGCCCTGGATATTTTAAACTGTGGAAATGTTTGTTGAATTGCCAGTAGTACATCTAAACAGAACGTCTTAACATATAAAAACTCCACCAAGCACATCTATGAACATTGTTGTATTATAGTTCCTCACTTACATGATCTGTGGGTATCTCTGCTGCTAAGAAGCGGATTCTGTTTAAATAAGGATCTTATCATTAATTTATACTTTTATTGCATTTTGGGGTTAGATTAAAAGTTGTGCATTGCTGTGCTGAATAGTTTTCCTGGCTAGTCAGCTACTTCAGGATGGCTGCACGCTTGGTGACCCATCCTTACTGAACTTCTGGATCAGACTTGTGTGGCTTTCCACCTTCCCATTCAGCACTTCCATGTATCTTATTGTTGGGGGGGGTGTTTATCTTCAACCTATAAATATTGCTCTCCTTGTATGCACCACAGAAGCTTCAGTAAAGTGGTCAAGCTCGCCAACACGAAACTGTTGCTTTAAGCAGAGTTGTTTTGCTTGGCATACACAAAACACACACTTTATATAGGTCGCACGAAGACTTTTCTCCCTCTGGTCCCAGAGGGGTTTCTGTACTTCAGAGCCCTTGCTGAACAAAATCCGCACACAAGTTCTGAGTCAATTTGCACAAAGTCCTGCAACAGCTTAGAGCAGTGGTTGCCAACTCGTGGTCAGCGTAGCCCATGGGGTCCACATAAACCACCTGGGGGTCCGTGGCACCACTCATATAGCAAAAACTACCATAGAGATACCATAATTTTCAAAAGTAGGGGGTCTGTGGCTTGGCTTTTGAAAAAACGGGGAGATTGCAGTACTGAGCTGATTGAGAACCACTGGCGTAAAGTTTTTTGAGTCCTGAAGTCTGGCAATTCTCCAAGTCTTCTTCTCAAATGAGCTCTTCTCAAAGTGTTCAGATAACTCCACTGTTCCATGGCAGTCCACTCCTTCCTGATAGCCACCCACTACCCACACCATAATCAGAGCTCTTTTATACAGAGGTTGCATACCTAATCTGCCCAGTAACACTGATAAGGAACTCATCAGATTAACACATAGCTTTTAAAATACACAATCCTTGAGCAGCCATATTCCTGGTTTCCCAGTCCTCGGAAGAGAACAGAATGATTTTATGATGTCGCAGTCAACTAGTAGCATGGCTCTTAGTAGATCTCCTTAGTGTGTGATTAAGTGGTGTGAGGGCATAGGGGTTAGCAAGCCTGTGTTTCTCCTTAAACAGAAGGGTGAAGTTTTGCTGCCTTCTCCACAGATGTTAAAAATATCAAATAATCCATACTCTAGCCCTTATTGTAATCATGGAAATGAATGATTTATCAAAGCTCTCCCTCGCGGATACCATCTGTCAAGTACAGAGTGAGAGTGATGTTTGCCTCTGCTTCCTTACAGTCTCCTCTTTGCTGTGTAAGAGATGACAAGTGTCAGGTGCAGGGAGAGCAGGGAATTATTAGTGCAAATGTTAGCCCTCTTGGGAAAAGATGTTTTAACTCCTTTAAAAGAACCTCCATCCCCTCCAGTCAAGTAATCCTTGTTAGAAAACCACCATCTGAAATGCCACCACAATAAAAATACTAGTCCAGTAATTTTGAACCTGTATTAATTATTGTGCCATCTCAGATCTGCACATTTGTAGTGAGACGAGCAATTTCAACAGTGACAAAGTGGGATATCACTGAAAATCCTTTCTTTTTCAAAAGACGAGTCACAGGCGAGGTGAGGGCACGCTCAGAATTGTGTTTCTTAAGGGAAGCCAAATATTGCCCATATTAGCAGATGCACAAAGAATGTACTTATGTTTTCCCAAACAAAACTAGAAGGATAATCACTTATAGGTATAGCAAAGTTGCTAAGTCAGATTACCTGGTTCTTGCAGAAGACATTTGAAAATCAGAATTATTATGGAGTAATGAGATGGTCACAGTGAAACTTCTTGGTTCATTATTGATTGACAGACAGAATGTGACAGAAGATGCCACCTGTAGCTTGGCATTGGCATTTGGGGGGGTTAAATGGATTTCATTAGGTGCTAGCTAAAGCTTTATCTATCTAGAGAAGTTTTGTGCTGTCTTTTTACCCTTACTGTTGTTATAGAAGTGCTGACTTGGTGCCCTCACAATGTCATTAGAATGAGCACAATGCCATCAAAGTTAAGTGTTCTTAAATCACATTTGAAAGGGAATGAGAAGTGAGTATCCTTGGCTGAATTGTTTCTAGGATTTGTAACCTCAGCCAGTACGATTCCTTATCCATAAGACAGGAACTTTAGTTAAACACATGTTTAGGAGATCTGGAGCATGCTACTGGTTCTTGTTAGACATAGAAGGTGAAAGGCAACAGCCAGTTTGTAGGTATTGAACCACAATGGCATAGTTCCCTAGATCAGGCCAAGTGTTCTGTTCTGGTTCTGCAAGAGGAGCCCATGGAGCAAGGCAAGTCGGTTGTTGTAGCACGAAGGAGCTAGAGCTCTTGGTGAGCATCTAGCTCTGCTTTTCAGCTTTTACTTCCAGTCTTATCGCTTCTATTTTCTGCCCCCTTTCGGAGGACTAGGGTCAACACTCTGGTCTGAAGATAGGCACTTCCTCTGCCTGGTTAACTCCTTGCCCTGTTGGACTGGCAAGTTAGTATGGAAGGTGCACAGTTCATCAGGGGAAAGTGCCCATGAAGAACCTTGCTGCAGTATCCTGGGCCCTGGTGCTGTGACATCTAGTTCTGTGGCTGCTACCTGTCAGCTGCTACTTCAGTGATCCCCTTAACACTAGCATTAGAGCCAGGAACCCAGTCTGGCTCCTTAGCCTATGTATTGATCACTGCTGGACTCCAGAGCTATGACACCAAGATCCATCTGTCCCAGGACTCTGCTTCCAGCAGTGGCCAATCATATACCTTTGGGAAGCTTCCAGTGCATTATACGAATCCAAACTGGGTGTAACCAGGGAATGGATGATTGTGGCCAAGCTATTCCTTGTCTCAGAAGGGCTGTAACTGACAAATCCAACACAGCTGGTGAGAGGAACTTCATGATAGCAGAAGCCTCTTGGGACATCAAAAACAACACTAGATATGACAGTATCCCTACACTGTAAGCTGAAGGCTTCCTCCCAGGGCAGAAGAATTACTCACCAGTGTTTTTTCCTGCTTGTCTGGATTGAACTGGAGGGAGCAAAAATATAAGGAAGGAAAAGAAGTGGTGTGTGTGTGTCAAAGAGAGAGAGAATTTCCTAAATCAGTGGTTCCCAATTAGCTAAGTACTGTGGACCCCCCTGTTTTTCAAAAGCCAAGCCATGGACCCCCCCTACTTTCAAAAATGTTGATATCTCTATAGTAATTTTTGTTATATGAATGGTGCCACATACTCTCCAATATGTCCCAGTGCAAAAACCAGGATGCGTGTCTTCCGGGCTGTGCTCCTGTGCAAGTCATGTGACCCACGCATGTGTTTTGGGGTGTGGCAATCTCGCATGAGATTTGTATCTGGCCATGATCTCTCAAGCTTTTGAACACCGTGCTCTCACATGAGAGCACGTCCCCCCCAATGGAATTCCCTGGACAGTTGACCGGTATGTGCCACGAATACCCTGAGTGGGTTATGAGGACCCCTTGGGGTCTGTGGACCACCCATTGGGAACCACTGTCCTAGATACAGCCCTGCTTCTTGTATGGAGCTTTAGTAAAACGTGTGTTCTCTTATTGATGGTGCTCATAAATCAGACCTATACTGAATATTCCCATTTTGCTCTGTCTCATTATGTATTCTGATTTTTATATAGTTGCTAGTGGTTAACCACAAAAGCATTTCATTTTTGTAAATTCATACGGTTGCTGTTCTTTTGAGTCTTCTTGTTTGTTTTTTTACAAGCAGTGTTTCTATCAGAACAGTTAATGTTTCAACACTGAAACTGTCATTTTCCATTTTAATATGCCACTCCTCTCCCGGCTCTCCATTTTGTTCTGTTTATGTAGTTTTTTGTTAAGTAATGGAGAACGACTTTTGCATAATTTCTTCAGAAGTATAATTAGCTGTTAAAAGCAAAACATATCTGGAGTGGAAATAGGAAATGCCTATCTTCATGGTTCTTTGGGGCTATATTATTATTATTATTATTATTACTACTACTACTACTACTACTACTACTACTACTACTATTAGGCTCTGAAAACAATTTATCTCTTAGCAGAGGTATTTACTTGATTTCAGAGCCCCTCTCAACTGAACTGGATATTGCCTGGAGATACAGCCATGCCAAAGGGACTTCTTTTCCTCTGGTGAATAAATCCACCAGCGAACCTTCTTACTTTGTCATTTTCATGTCTTTAAGCAACTGTGAGCATGTGACAGCTTGAAAAAGCCAAACTCTCCAGGCAACTTATCAGTGCATACCACAGTGTAGTGTCAGGTGCTGTTGTCTGTCTGTGTGGCCCCCATTAGGCCCCTCCTTTTCTTCTCCTCCCCTCCCTTCCTCCTTACCTTATTGATGTGGCTTTTTGAGTTGTCATTCTGCTTGGCAGTGTGTTATAGCGTTCTTTTTTTAATTCTCTTGCCATGGAAACAAAAGGGAAAGTCAGGGTTGCTGCCTTCCCCCAAACCGTGCAGCACTACTACAATACGGCTCTTCTGCAAGGGATAAGGTAGGATTTGCTTCATCTGTTCTGTGTGTGAATCAGCGGAACGCTTGTTTAGTTTCTTCTAAACAAGAAATGCTTTTGATTTGCTGCCAGATTCTTTTTGGGTGCTCAGCGAATGGAGTTCAAAGCCTTGCCGTGGTCAAATGTTTGGTGTGTGTAAACGGATTTGATAAGGACTGGAATGGATCTGCAAATCCTTAGTCAGAAGAGAAATGTGAGTTAGATAGGTGTCGTGATGCTAAGTGTGGAATTCTGCTATGCCCAGCCTCTCTTTGGAGAGCACCACAGTTCCTACTGTTTCTGGAATTTCAGTGAGTAATGTGAATACTTTCCAGAGTTGTTCTGGGCAAAGGACGGGGTCCTTCCCTTCATGTCCTTTAAATCTATGTAGACTTTGCTGTATTTTACTGGGGCTGTAGGTTGTTGTATACAGATGCAGTCTCCATCTCAAATAGATGGCAGAGGAGTAAGCACATACCTCTGTACAGTATACGATTTAAGGAACTGGTTTTTCATAGACTATTGACAACTTTGGAGTAAAGAAAAAAAACAGGAATGGCATTTAATGACTGCTGGGCAATTTAGCAACTATGTGCTCAATGAAAGAATGAAAGGAGGGGCATTTCACTTGAAGCACTGGTCTTGTAGAGCTAGCAAGTGCTTCCTTCACTTCCCTTTGGGACCTAAATAGTTTGTTTTAGCTGACAGAAGCAGATATTGTAAACCACATTATGGGAGCAAAAGATAGAGAAAATGCTCGGGTTTCCAACTTGCAAGGTGAGGTATTTGAGGTACTTTACATTTAAATGTGATGATCTGCCTGTTTGGCAAAAGAAAAGCCCTTCTTGGTTTTGAACACTTCAGATCCATTTTGTGGATTTCAGAGATATTTTTTACTAAAATCAGGGGCCATCAAGAGTCTTTTAGGGCTTGTCTGCACGTAGCTTTTGCCACGCACTTTCTGGACACAGGCCTGCGGTTAAAAACTCTGTGTCAGAGCATACATTATTTTTAATTTTGCCCCAGAGCTTTCCCTGTGAAAACCTGCTATTTAGTGTTCAATCGGAGCAATGTCAATTCAAGTTTTAAGTGGATTGCCATTTGCTCCAATTGATCTCTAAAGAGTGGGTTTTTGTGGGGAAAGCTTGAGCAAAAATGGGGGGGGGGGCATTTGGACATGGAGCTTTAAAGCGCCTGGAAAAATTGTCAGAAAGGTAAGTGTGGATAAATCCTTTGTTTCTTCTTATCTGCTCTCTGGAAATTTTTTATTATCGTTGCTTTTGATTTTCTGGTAAGACTTTTATTGAAATAGTTCTGTGCCCACTTTTCTTTTTAAAAATACTTCATCTTTTTATTTAAAAATACTCATGGTAGCTTACAACTGCAATGTAAAAATCAGCTCATGTTCCTACAGTTCATTGTGGGGAGAATGCATATGCTTACATTTTCAGCTCAATTTTGCTGAAAATTGTTAAAGAGCTTTAAAAGAAAATGGGAAAGGCTGAGATTGTAATCTGCTTTGGGGATTTACCTGTTCCATGACTTCTGAGAGTCTACTTCACCTGGATTGTTAATTGTTTTAGCTGCTACCACGTGTTCAGTGGCTCCCCCATGATTTAAATAAACCAATAGAATCATAAAAGAAGTATGAAAAAATTAGGATTTTGTAAAGGTTGCCACACTCCACATTGGCAAGAATCTACAATTTGCCAATCGCTAATACAAGCGTTCGTTCTTCAAACCCAGTCAAGCATTGGATAAAATTGAAAGTGGCCTGGTTTTGTTTTGTTTGTTTTTTCAAGAAAATCTTTTATAAGGTCAGAGATAGAGGGGAAGGGTGATGCAACAGTGCTGTGTTGCAGCTGTCATCTTGTTAGTGATAGGAAGTAGTTTGTTTGCAAAACTGACCTCTCGGCCACTGAACTTATTATTGAGAAGCTTGCAAAGCTGATAGCACTCAGGTCAATGCTTCTGCTCCCGTTGCCATTGTGGAGAGTAAGAAAAGCAGCTCTGGAATTCAAACCAGAGCCCCCTTGAACCAATTTTCATCCTTTTCTTTCTACTGGCCAGTTGACCTGATGAGTTAGTGGTAGTGGGAGAGCTATCTTCTAAAAGGAATTGTTTCCAAGGAAATCCTTATCACATTTTTAACCTGTTTGCTAACCAAAATGTTATGGGGGACTTTGTCGAATGCATAATAAAGATAAATTATGTCCACAGAATTCCCATAATCCATTAAGAAAGTAAACTGATGACAAAGAGAGAGAGAGAGAGATAAGATTAGGCCAGCAGGGTTTATTTTTGCAAATCCATACTGGCTCCTGCTAATCCCTACATTGTTACCAATAATCTGAGCAAGAAGTGTCATTGCAAAAAAGTGACTGGAATAGCAGAGCATGTTTTAGGACCCAGGAGTCATAGCTTTAAAAATCACCAGCTTTGGGTTCCATGCAAGCAACCATGTGATACCAGTGTTCAACCTATTTCTTTTTCAGCTGCTGTCACAGCCTCATTGTCTCTGTTTACAAGTAGGTTAGTGAAGGACTCTGTTGAATAGGACTTGCTCTCATTAATGATAGAATTCCAGAAGCTCCCCTTCTAGATTTTATCATATCAGAGCTCAGGATTCTCTATCGCTGCAAATACAAGAACACAATTTCTGAATATGGGTATGTAAGAATGAGGTTGATTCTATAGCAGGGGTCAGCAAACGTTTTTCAGCAGGGGGCCGGTCCACTGTCCCTCAGACCTTGTGGGGGGGGCCGAACCAATTTTTTTTTGGGGGGGGGAAGAATTCCTATGCCCCACAAATAACCCAGAGATGCATTTTAAATAAAAGGACACATTCTACTCATGTAAAAACACTCTGATTCCCGGACTGTGAGCTGGCCAGATTTATAAGGCATTTGGGCCGGATCCGGCTCCCGGGCCTTAGTTTGTCTACCCATGTTCTATACAGTGGTACCTCGGGTTACAGACGATTCAGGTTACAGACTCCGCTAACCCAGAAATAGTACCTTGGGTTAAGAAATTTGCTTCAGCATGAGAACAGAAATCGTGCTCTGGTGGAGCGGCGGCAGTGGGAGGCCCCATTAGCTAAAGTGGTACCTCAGGTTAAGAACAGTTTCAGGTTAAGAACGGACCTCTAGAACGAATTAAATTCTTAACCCGAGGTACCACTGTAGTGTTCTTTAAGAACAAGTGAAACATGGGTCACAGCACTACCCTTACAAAGTTATGCAGGAAAGGTGCATAATTATTCATAATATGCCCCCCCCCCGTCCAGTGGAGAAGGAACTGAAATTGAAACATTGCATTGGAAGGTTTCTTCAGTATTAAATTACAGATCAATTTGTCAAACTGATAGCACAGTGCAGTTGAGAAAAGTGAAGGCAGGGGATGCATGCCTTCTCATAATATTGAGGAATGTCTCTTCCTTTGCACTGTGGCTCGAGTCTTAAGATGAAAGGCATACATTCTTTCAGGACTTGACAGGTGCTCTCAGGTGAAGAGCTGGAGCCCAGACGCATTCCAGCATTGAAGAGGTATCTTTAAAATGATGCTGTCATGCCAGTCAGGCTGGGTTGGAAGGTTGAATAAAGACTGAAATGCTGGAAGTAGTACAAGAACATTCCTATATATAATGCTGGACAGGGGCATTTGGTTCTTAAACCGGGGGGGGGGGGGGAATAAAGCAATTTTGCACACATGTGAATGTGCTGGGCTTCTTCTTCCTTCAGATGCTGTGCTTACCGTTGTATTACTTTGCTCCTGGACCACTCCCCAGGGCTCTCCTAACAAATTCAGGGCCAGGGGTGGGTGTCTAACGATCCTTTGTTTTCCATTACGAAATGCTCAACTCTCAGACATCCACTGAAGGTAACAAAGATTTTATTTGAGCAGGGGCCTTCCTGAGAGGTGTTTGTCTACTTGTAAAGCTAATATCTCTCCCGCTACACCTGCTGCCTTCAGTGAGAAATGGTTAGGAGAAGTAGAAGTGGTGAAGAGAAAGGAGCAGAGGAGCTAAACTGGCCCTGGGAAAGAGAGACACAATTTTCAGGTCTGGCTCGCAACTAACAGAACCTCTTGCTATTGGGAAGACTGATAACAGCAAAGGCATTCGTCTCTGTTAGAGGAGGAGGAAGGTTTTAGTACCATATGCATCCCCTGATCTTCCATTATGCTGCCGATTCTCACTTCCTAATCTCTCTCTCTCTCTCTCCCCTCATACCCAAGTCCATTGCACCTACAGAAGTTAATACTACACAGTAGACACATTTCAAGTGCTCAGATTCTATATTTGCCTGAACGAAGTATACCTGCCGGAACAGCAAGTTTGTTTCATTTTGGAAGTTATCACTCAGGTACAATGGCTCTATGGCTTCACTAGCCAGCTGTCTGAGGAGAACATGTGTTGGCCTTCTCCTTCAGACCTTTAAAACTCCACTGGAATCCTACTGCATGCATTTCAGATAGTTCTGTTGCCTTCTAGGAAAGGCCGCTCCCAGGGCACTTGCTTCTTGAGCCTCAACAAATGCAGCCTTTAAATTGAGAGTCTCTAAGGAGCATGGACGTGGGTGGCGCTGTGTGTTAAACCACTGAGCCTAGGACTTGCTGATCAGAAGGTCGGCGGTTCGAATCCCTGCAACGGGGTGAGCTCCCATTGCTCGGTCCCAGCTCCTGCCAACCTAGCAGTTCGAAAGCACCTCAAAGTGCAAGTAGATAAATAGGTACCACTCTGGCGGGAAGGTAAACAGCGTTTCCGTGCGCTGTTCTGGTTCGCCAGAAGCGGCTTAGTCATGCTAGCCACATGACCCGGAAGCTGTACGCCTGCTCCCTCAGCCAGTAAAGCCAGATGAGCGCCACAACCCCAGAGTCGGTCACGACTGGACCTAATGATCAGGGGCCCCTTTACCTTTACTTTAAGGAGCAGCCACAGTTACCTCCACAGCTCAAGCTGCCACTTCTTTTGGCTGTTAAGGCATTTTTAAAACAACTGCAGAACATCTAAAGGCAGTTCAGGGCAGTGGAGAGACACAGGGGCAAGGTAATTGATGAAATATCTATAGGGACAGGTGCAGCATCTCACAAACCTATTACTACTCTTTACGGTTCCAACAGGTATGTTTTATTGGTTTGTTTGTGACATGCTGAAATGCGTGTTCATTGCAAATCTCTGGGGAGCTGCTGTGGCTGAAAAAGTGGCTTGGCTCACACCTCACATCAAACCATAGTTAATGTTTAATGCGAACACGTAGCTTGGTAGCACAGACTGCTTTATTCCTCCCCCATTCCTGGCTGCAGCAGGATGAAAAAGCCACAACTTTGTTTGGTCATGTTGACCAAACCTGGACTTCTGCTTGTTCTGCCCCACCCATACAAACGAACCAGAAGCAATATCCAAGGTTTGTTAACCACTTGTGGTTTGTGTGGGGAAGATGTTCAGGTTCAGATGTTGCAAGCTAAAGCTTGTGGTTTGTTGCTCCCAGTGCAACTTGGCCAGAAGTGGGGAGGGAGTGAAGCAGGTCACACATTTGCATTAAACCATAGTTAAACATTAGCTATGGTTTGGTGTGATATGCGAACACAGCCGGTAAATAAATAGCAATTAAAATCTCCTTCCTTGTCTCCCTTGCAAATACAACTTACCAGCTATTTCTTGCTTCACTTTACCCCTATTCAGGAAAGGGACAAATCTGATATTAGCTTCTAGCTCCTTTTGCTGTTATGTCCCTCTACCAGAGCACATATTTTAATTACTGGCACGTTTCTCCTTAAGCATGTGATGACTCCCTTGGGGCAGCCTGTGGATGCTGCATAGGAATGTTTACCTGGAAGTAATTCAGGAATTATGACTGCTCATATTCACTTTGGTTAGTAAAACAGCTATTCCTGGATTGGTATAGCTTGACCACAGTTGTGCATGCATTGGTAACCTCACGGCTCGATAACTGCAATGGGCTCTACGTGGGACTGCCCTTGGGGAGGCTGCAGCTGGTGCAGAAAGTAGAAGCTAGGTTGCTTGTGGAGGCAAACTACTGTCAACATACAACAGCCTGCTTTAAGGATTCACACTGGTTGTCAATATGCTACTGGACCACGTTCAGGATGTTGGTACTAACGTATAAAGCCCAGGGTCGGATTACTTGTTGCTGTAGTCTTTGGGAAAGTTTCTTCTGCAAGTTCCAAAGATTATGGAACAGGGCTTTCAGCATGACTGCCCCTGTTCTGTGAAATAGCATTCCTGTTGAGATAGGTCCCCACAATCTGCACTTGACGATTTGTTCCGACAGACTTTCTCTGCTAGATAAATGAGTCTTTGCTATGATTGTCTATTTTGTATGGTTTTAGTTTTGTTTTAAATTTTTTTTAAAAAATTGTGCTCAAAAAAAGGGTTTGATTAGGGCTTTACCAAATTTAATCATAATGATCTCTGTTTCTGAGGTTGAGAAATGAGTGCCAAAATGGCACCTTCTTCCTGATGAGGGAGGTGTCAGCAGGCTTGGGAGAAGCAACCTTTAGAACATGAATGCTAATGAGGAAGAAATATCCAAAGCAGCCAAATGAGGACTGAGCATGCTCAGTGACTGTGGAATGCTGGCTGATAGCAGGAACAGGGGGCAGAATGGAATGAAATGGCTGGAATCCTGAATAGGAACATTCCATGCTTCAACCTTTTGTTGCAGCCCCTGCTCTATCAATTTAAATCTGATCTTTTGAATACAAGATTTTGATTTTAATGTGGTATAGAATTCCACCAACCCACTTCATATCCATAATAGTGTCTCTTAAGAAGCATCCATATATCTGAAGCGAAAGCCTTGCATAGCAACGTGTGCCGAAGAGTCCTCTTGGATCATTCAAGTTCTTGTGTCTGAAGCAGATGCCTAGTTCATTTAGGTCCCTACCACTGTGGATGACTAGACCTTGAAGAGCTGTGTTGCATCACTCGAATTAGAGCAGTGACCTTTCTGTGCACTTTGATTGTCAGGACATGAAGTCTCTTTTCTCAGTCTAACGTCTGCACTTGGCACTCTGCCTGCTTGTGCTGCTTCCAGTCAGTTAAGGTGGACTCTGAAATTGCTGAATGCTGAAGAATACGGTTTCTAAAAGGAAACAACCATTGATGTTTTCCATATGTGACTGAAAGAAGGAAGGATACAAATCTCAGATTTTACTAATTCTGTCTGTGGTTTATTAGGCAGACGGTGAGTAACTCCAATCAGAATGTGTTATATATGTTATCCAATGGGCCTTAAATGTTAAGTTTGTCTACGTAATTCTATATGTAGATGGATATAGTAGACTCGTCTTTTATAGAGCTTTCGAAGATTCAGAACGTTGGGATTTTTTTCTTCTGCTGTCACGATGCAAACACATTACAGTGGTACCTTGGTTTACAAACTTAATCTGTTCCGGAAGTCTGTGCTTAAACCAAAGCTGTTCATAAACCAGGGTGCACTTTCCCTAATGAGGCCTCCCGCTGCCCTTCCACCATTTGGATTCTGTTCTTAGACTGAGGTAAAGTTCTCAACCGGGACACTATTTCTGGTTTTGCGGAGTTTGTAAACCGAATCGTTCTTAAACCGGACTGTTCTTAAACCGAGGTACCACTGTACTATTTTTGTATTCCACCGCGTGCCTTTGAAGGGTAGTAGAGCTTTTTACTTGTGTAACCACACAAAAGTCCTATGTAGATGTAAGATTTGTTTCTCCTAGTCACCCTTTGCACTGGGAAGGAACCGCAGTGTGGTGTCTAGTCTGCATCAGTTGTGACCATGGCTTTTACACTTGTTAGGTTTCCACCACTACCCATAACCAGAACTAAGGCATTTGATTTGAGTTGGCCATGGTTTACAGTGGTGGGAATGGGGGTGGTGCTGTGATCTAAACCACCAAGCCTAGGGCTTGCCGATCGGAAGGTCGGCAGTTCGAATCCCTGCAAGGGGGTGAGCTCCCGTTGCTCGGTCCCTGCTCCTGCCAACCTAGCAGTTCGAAAGCGCGTCAAAGTGCAAGTAGATAAATAGGTACGAGATCTACGAGATCAAAAGTTCATCGAGGACTGGGGAAAATTAGTTGAATACTGGGAATGTATAAGTGATAATGAAATAACGCTAGTGGCATTTAGAGAAGCTCTGTAACAGCATAAGAAATATTATAAAAAGGCAAAATAGAAGTGGGGGGTAGGTATAAAGGCAATAGCAAAATTTGGAAATGTGTAACTGAAGAAGTTAGAATTTGGATGATTGGCAGAGAAGCCGAAGGAAGTCAAAAACGGAAAATTTAATAGAAATTGTAATGTGGTATGAATGTATGGAAAATTAATAAAATATAATTTGGGGGGGGAGATAAATAGGTACCACTCTGGCGGGAAGGTAAACAGCGTTTCCGTGTGCTGCTCTGGTTTCTCCAGAAGCGGCTTAGTCATGCTAGCCACATGACAGGGAAAAACTGTCTGCAGACAAACGTTGGCTCCCTCGGCCAGTAAAGCGAGATGACCACCGCAACCCCAGAATCATTCGCGACTGGACTTAACTGTCAGGGGTCCTTTACCTTTTTACAGTGTAAACCAATGTAAACAGCGACACTGATATAGATATAAAGCGACATCATGACTGAAGCAAACCATGGAAGGGAGGGGTAAATTTCTGCAGAAAAGAGGGGGGGGACACACGAATGCGTAACCTGCTTCTGTTTCTTCACCTTGGTAAGGCAACTAGGGATATTGTATTTGTACCAGGTTACAGACAGAATGTTGAATCCATTGATTTATTGCAAACACCACATATAATACTGGAAAGAAGCAGAACTTCCATGCTATCTTTAGACTTCAGAATGATCCTCCCGGAAAATACACACCTGTCAAGATCCAAACCAACATTGAAAGTTTTCCAAGCCGCCTTGGAAGACATGACACTAGTTACTTCTCTCGGTTCTTTCCCCCAAATATCCCAGCATGATACAATGTTTGCTGCCCAAATAAGAAGAAGAAGAAGAAGAAGAGTTTGGATTTGATATCCCGCCTTTCACTCCCTTTAAGGAGTCTCAAAGCGGCTAACATTCTCCTTTCCCTTCCTCCCCCACAACAAACACTCTGTGAGGTGAGTGGGGCTGAGAGACCTCAAAGAAGTGTGACTGGCCCAAGGTCACCCAGCAGCTGCATGTGGAGGAGCGGAGACGCGAACCCGGTTCCCCAGATTAGGAGACTACCGCTCTTAACCACTACACCACACTGGCTGAATGTAGGCTGAGTTTCAGACAACAGTGCTTTCTTCAGGCCTAGTAGGGGGTATACTTTTACAGTATGCCACTGCAAATTGAGTGGAGGTGTTCATCTGTCTACAGAAAAGTAATGCTTCTCTCGCCCCTTCTCATTTTATAGCTCCCCTTTTCAGGGCTGCCAGCCAACTGGAAACTTTCCCACCATGCAGAATGTATGCAAAAAGCCTCCCCTTCAGACAAAGATTTTCTCCCTAGAATCCCTCTGAACCCTTTTCAGCAGCAAGACGTTATTGTTGATATGTTGTGCTTGACATAGGCTCAGCCCTGATTGGGTTCCATCTGGGTTAATAATTACTACCTCTACTACCAGTAGTTGAGAGTGGGGACGTGTCAGCTCCTTTATATCAACTAAGGTTGATCACCAAGGGCTAAGGCATGCATTTCTACAGTGGTACCATGGGTTAAGTACTTAATTCGTTCCAGAGGTCTGTACTTAACCTGAAACTGTTCTTAACCTGAAGCACCACTTTAGCTAATGGGGCCTCCTGCTGCTGCCGTGCTGCCTGAGCACCATTTCTGTTCTCATCCTGAAGCAAAGTTCTTAACCTGAAGCACTATTTCTGGGTTAGCGGAGTCTGTAACCTGAAGCGTATGTAACTCGAGGTACCACTGTATTCCTTCTCTTCCGCTTTTTAATTGTACCTAATCTGGAGTAAATTGACTCAAGAGAAGTCATGCTCTTCTATAAGGCTTTTGGTATTGATTGAAGTTGTTACTAAGGGTTTGTTTTGGTTACCTCTCGTTTGGTTTTGTTACCGCTTCCTTATGTTGTGGCTTTGTAGTGGCAATGCTGTCTTGACTTTGTTTTCTATTTTGTTCACAAGTTGCCTAGAGTTCATTTTACAAATAAAGGCAGCTTATGGATTTTCATGGCCATAAATTATCTCCATTGCCACCCATATTGTCAATTCTAATAATGACACAGCCAGAGAGGAGGAGGAAGCTGAGTTGCTGCAAAGATTTCAAAGAAGCCTTTGTTTTTATGGGGGCAGTGCTTAATGATGTGTTACTAAAAAGGAGTCAGAGGAATAAATATATAGCTTAAACCTGCCCTGGCTGCCATAAAAACAGTTCCTTTGCTTCCCTCACAGTGTCAGATACTGCTGCCTGGTTAAATTATGTACATTAAGCATTTTTGCATACATTGGTGCCTGTTTTACCCAATTCCATTCTTGCTTGCTGCGGAAAGGGACAAGAAGTTCTGCAGGAGTCTCACTTTCCAAGCTCTGGAAGTCCTTTTTTGCTTCTGGGAGGCCACCAGCTTTTGAATATACAAGTGCAGGAGGCTGCTTAAACAGTGCATTGAAGTGCCTTTTCCATGACTGCCCAGTACGATAGTTACAGCATTTATAAACACAGCAGTATATCGGGGGGTGGGGGCTGTTCTGCCAGAAGCTGTAGTCTCAACGCAACAGAGATTACTGATCATACCTGATAGTAAAGGTAAAGGGACCCTGACCATTATGTCCAATCGTGGCCAACTCTGGGGTTGCGGTGCTCATCTCGCTTTATTGGCCAAGGGAGCCAGCGTACAGCTTCCGGGTCATGTGGCCAGCATGACTAAGCCGCTTCTGGCGAACCAGAGCAGTGCACGGAAATGCCGTTTCCGTTCCCGCTGGAGCGGTATCTATTGATCTACTTGCTCTTTGAGGTGCTTTCGAACTGCTAGGTTGGCAGGAGCATCTGATAGTATTGCTTCCTTATTACATTTTCTCCCTGCCTTTTCTTGAAGTGGCTCAGGACAGCCAACACAGACTTGCAGTAATGAATCGCTCAAGGCCACTCAGGGAGGTTCAGGGAGAACCCACTTCCAAAAACTCTGGCCACACCACACTCCGCCTTCTCAATTTGCAGTCCCTGCCTCTCTCATTCAGACTTCCTGCTCTGTACCACTGGAGCTCAAGCCGTTCTGGCCACCCTACTGCTCGGAGATGCCAATTTTCTCCATGGACAACATGAAATGCTGTATCTGGTCATCTGTAGATTCAATCATGTGAGATGGAGCAATGTCACTTCTTTTGTTTTGCGAGCAAGCTGCTTGCTGTCTGTTCTGTAATCCTTTGCAGGGGAAACTTGTCTGGGTTTGGCAGTATAGGTATATAGATTGTTGCTGGGCACTGTGCTCTCCTGCACCATGTCATTCTGCTTCCCTACCCCCCCATCCCCGGGCCCATGCTGACACAGTTCCAAAACTGTTTTCATGCACCTTGTGCCAGCTGGCATACCCTCTGGCACTGAGGCCTTGTTAAAGAGATCAGAGCTGACAGATTCTTGAGCAGCAATCTGATATAGGCCTTTAATTTGTGTGTGTGCTCATGCTTGCATGCTTGTAACAAACAGAGGCTTGTTAAGAGCTTTGCAGAGACTTCAAATGGTGCATTTGTTCTGCGCACTCTCCTGGCTCTCGCCGGTGTGCCACAGGGACCTTTGCTTCTGCATGCCACTCTGCCATTGTTTGGGCACTCCAACCCTGCATGCTGCGGAAAGGGACAAAGGGACATGCGGGAGCCCTTGCATTCAGATACTAGCAGGTGGTGTCAGTGCCGCTCTTTGTAAACCAGACGCAACATTCAGCACTAGAAAAATTAGGGTGATGATAAAATTTGCCACCTCCTGGACTGCTGCTGAGAGGAAAGTTGCAAAGAGACACAGTTTGTTCCCGTGAGCACCCTGTGTCTTGTATAGTATTTAGTGCAGTTCAGCTTCACATAATTTCTTTGATAGCTTTGGTCCAAAGACTTTGCAATTATGTTGTTGCTCACACACCAATGCTGCCTTCTGGCTCCTATTTTTATTTTTTACAAAGACTCATCCCTGTGAGACTGAACTCAGAGTTAAATTATTGTCAGTGGGACATACGCTCTCAAAGCTGAAGAGAATGATGAGATGGTAGAGTTTATTATAGAACTGGTTTAGACCATTTTCTGTGAAAAATTTGTGTATTATTGTCGTTATAGTTGAAGATTTATTCTCTGTTGGTCAAGTACAAGACCCTTATTTTTAGTGGGTTTTTTAAGGTGAGATAAATGCCATGCACAGCAGCTATATTTTAATTTCTAAAAGAATAAATGCTTGGGCTTATATTTATCTAGAACAGGGGTAGTCAACCTTTTTATACCTACCGCCCACTAATGCATCTTTCTAGATGGTAAAATTTCCTTACCACCCACCAGTGCTCGATGGAAGGAGGATTTAGCTTGTGCAGTAGAACCCCCTACCGCCCACTTACAATCCTGAAATGCCCACTAGTGGGCAGTAGGGACCAGGTTGACAACCCCTGATCTAGAACATCTGCCCCCTGATCTAGAACATCTGCCCCCTGATCCCAAGCAGTGATGGGGTGTCTCGCTGCATTTGTTCATTGTGGAGGGAAAGTTCCATTACACATCATCGAGACACCGATATCTCTTAACTAAACAAATGAGGTAGATGGTAATAAGAGTCCCTCTCCTTAAAAAATAAAACAAAATTAGCTTAGCAAGTAAGTCTACAGAATTGACTTGCCTATACAATGTTTAGATGCTTGCCTGTCTACCCACACTGTTGTTGTTGTTGTTGTTGTTGTTGTTGTTGTTGTTGTTTCTTCTATATCGTCCTTCATCTTAGGATCGCAGGGTGGTTACAATATAAAAACAAAAAAATACATAACATGGTAGCAAACCAAAACACCACCACACACTGTTTTATCACTTATTTATTAAATTTCTATGTAACACTAGTCATTTATGTATGTAGATGGCTTGAAAAACACCTCTCTTCCCTTAGGAAAAGCTTCCCAACCTGGTTGCTGGGAGTGTTTCTGGTTGCTGGGAGGGTTCCTCTTTCTAATCTGTTTACAACTCTGTTTAAAATGGTTATACTGCACCCTGCCACGTTAGGGTGGGAAACATGATGTGAGAGCAAAAGGATTTATTCTTGATAAGGGCTGGTCTCCAGAACAGCACTATGTTGTTTGTTTGAAGTCACTTTTCTGCCTGTAGCCACTTGAAATATTATGTTCCTGTGTTCCTGAGCCCACCCTATTAGGTTTCCTTTCATCTCACCTAGCATTTTGTGTGCTTTATATCCTTGTGAATTGGGATATTAAATTTGGCACCATAATCACTGGGCGGTTTTAAGAAGTATGGACCTAAATTTATTATTTGTATTCCTATTCTTTTTCCTTGTGTCTAATATTTTCCAACAGAGACCCTTTCCTACCAATACATACTTTAATAATTTCAGGGGGAAATTAATCTAGTAATAAGGGTTTATCTTGGGTTTCCCCCCAAGACCCATTTACCTGTGCCCAGGTGGGATTAATAAAATCCTGCTTTTTCAGAATGAAAAATCTATGTAAACTTGGCACTTCTCCTTCAATGCTGAATATTGCAAAGTGCTGAGTGAGTGATGAAATTCCATAGGTTCTTTTTTCTCTACTCATAGTGGCAGACTTGGGAAGTGAATATTTGCATGTTGGTAACATGAATGAGAGAGTATTCTAAAGATGCAATAATTAAATATCAGCTTGGGAAATCCAATTCTTCTCTGGGACAAGGGTCTTTTAATTTGTTTTCTTGCCTGACTCATCACATAGCCCTGTAAATGTAATACCAGATCAAGAGCCAATAACTGACCTGCTGAATCTTGCAGATTCGTGGTAGAGATGAGCTATGAGCCAAGGACACTTTACTTTTCATATCCTAAGTTATGATGGCTATATACCCAAAATGAGGCTTTTGAGACACATGAAGGGAATATCATCACCAGAAATAAGAAGGGAATAAAAGAAACTTCAGGAAGGAGAACCTTAACAGGGATGAGGACCCAAAACAGCTAAGTCTGAACTGAGAATGCTCAGTGGTCACAGAATGTCATGGGAGAGGGAGAGAGGAAAAGAGGGAGAAATGGAATTAAATCCCCTGAAAAGGGTATGCTAGGCTGGCTGGAACCCTGAACTGGTGTGCCTGCACATGCAACATTTTGTTACAGGCAGGAATGGGGAGTCTGTGGTCCTCCAGTTGTTGTTGGACAATAACCCCCATCATTGACCTATTGACCATGCCGAATAGGGCTGATGGGAGTTGGATTTCAATAGCATCTTGAAGGCCACAAGGTTCCCATCCCACTTGTTAGCGAGTATATCAGAAGAAAATGATGTGATTCTAATCCGCAAGCACACTGTCCAACTGCCCTCTTCCCAAAGCCCATTAGTTCGCCTGCCCTTAACATGTGATTTCTTTCTTAATTGCAGGTTGCCAGTCGACGGTGACTATCATGTGACGGGCAAGTCAGCCAGCTGAGGCAACTCTTCAGTTTGTGGAATGCTTTCCCTACCCCTGATGCCTGACATTTGCATCTGAAGCCAAGGAATTCAGAACTGCACATGAGCCACCTCCTTTCTAGGACTCTTCTGAGCAAGTGGAGAAGTGAAGGAAGAGGGCAGCAGCACTCAGAGGAGCAATGGGACTTGAAGGCCATGGTCACTTGAGATAAATGGCAGATCACTGGGCATCTAGTCTTGTAGCTGCTTGCTTAAGCTTTATCCCTCTCTGCAGCCCACATTTCTTCTCCGTGAGCTGCCACTGGCTCTTCCGGTGGTGGCGTTGGAGACACCGAAGGCAGCTTGGTTGGTGCCAAGCTTGAGGAAGGGATAAGCCACGCACCTCACCATGATTCATCTGTGGAAAGTAGTGAGGCATGTGCGACAGCTGGAGCTCCACAGATTGATCCTGCTGCTCATTGCTTTCAGCCTGATTTCCATGTGCTTCCTGGCTTACTACGTTACCAACAGCCCCAAAATAAAGGAACCGCCTCCGTTGCCCTTCAGCGATTGTAGCAACCAGCACAGGGTTCTTATTCAACCCCAGGCAAGCTGGAGGCTTATGAAATCAGTGGACAACTCACGCACAGACCCTGTGGTGCTCGTCTTTGTGGAAAGCATCTATTCCCAACTGGGTCAGGAGATTGTGGCTATCTTGGAATCTAGCCGGTTTAAATACAGGACAGAGATTGCCCCTGGAAAGGGAGACATGCCCACTCTGACAGACAAAGACCATGGCCGCTATGCTCTTATTATCTATGAGAATATCCTTAAATATGTGAACCTGGATACCTGGAACAGGGACCTCTTGGACAAATACTGTGTGGAATATGGAGTGGGGATCATTGGCTTCTTCAAAGCAAATGAGAACAGCTTGCTCAGTGCTCAACTCAAGGGCTTTCCCCTTTTCCTACATTCCAATCTAGGGTTGCGAGACTATCACATCAATCCCAGTGCCCCGCTCCTGTACGTAACTCAGGCTAATGAAGTGGAGCAAGGCCCCCTGCCTGGTGATGACTGGACAGTGTTCCAGTCAAATCACACCACCTACGAACCTGTGTTGATGGCCAGCACCAAATCTTCAGAGTCAATCCCGCATCTGACCACCCACAGAGCTCTGCATGCTACCGTGGTACAGGACCTTGGTCTGCATGACGGCATCCAGCGGGTCCTTTTTGGTAACAACCTCAACTTCTGGCTTCACAAGCTGATCTTTGTTGACGCTATTGCTTACCTGACTGGCAAGCGTCTGTGTCTGACCCTTGATCGCTACATCCTTGTGGACATCGATGATATCTTTGTGGGCAAAGAGGGCACACGCATGAAGGTGTCGGATGTAGAGGTAAAGTTGGGCATTTTCTGCATTTTCATGCCGATGGCAGCCAGTGGTCTGGATTAGGGGCGGGGAAACACATACTGTCCTGAAATATAAATAGGGGTTAAGATCTACTAGCCGTTACAGTGTGGAAAAAGGCCAAGCAACTTCCTTTTGTGGTAACCATCGTGGCTTGAGCTCCACATTTGGTTGGGTCCTAAGAGATGGCAAGAATGTAAACCTTGTTTTTTTCTGCATGCGCTCTCTCTCTCTCTCTCTCTCTCTCACACACACACACACACACACACACACACACCAAAGACTTAAGCCACTGCTTCATGCCTGGGCTTCAGACCTTCTGAAATCTATAGCAGACTTGCTAGGGGCTAAGTTTCATTGAACCCAGTAGGACTTAATTCCATGTACAGAATTGGGCTATGAGAAGCTCTTCTATTTATCAGTATGATGGGTGGTGACAGAAACGGAGGCTCAGTTTGAGCCTCTTCCAGCATAATATGAGGGCTGATGCCAGAGATGCTGCACCACATGGCTTCTGCTTTATATCTGCTTGCACAACAACTCTCAACTTGAGGGTCCTGTAAAACAGTTACTGCCAGCTCTCTTCAGTATAGTTGGTGGAATGGTATGGAAGTGTCCGGTTTGCAGGTGTGAGTGTAGTTGTACTGACAACTTTCCTTGAAAAAGCATTTATAAAGTATTAGGAATCCTGGTCTGCAGCTTTTGTGTTCCCCTTTGTCTCAATTGGCCCTGATGACCTTATGCTAGGACCTCTTCTTCATGATGTCATTTTTCCAAAACAGAGACTGTGGCCTGGTTTGCACATCACATTAAGCTGTAGTTAAAAACAAACTATGGTTTTATGTAAGTGTGAAGCATTCTGCAGAGAAGTTCTTGCTGTGCTCCTCTCCCACTCCTGCTGCCATGCCATTGCGGGGGGGGGGGGGGGGACAAGCTAAAGTCTGGCATATTGTGATCTTCAACAAGCAGTAACAAGGGTTTGTGCTTTGCTTACCACTCATGATTTGCTCAGGGGTAACAAACAGCCAACCCAGATTCACATGACACACCAAACTCTGCCTTGCTTCCCAGCAGCGTAGTAGAGTGAGAATTTTGAGCAGCGTTCAGTAGCAGACTGTGTGTTCATATTAAATCATTGCTTGTGATTAACTATGGTTTAATTTGATATGCAACAAGGCCAACCCCATATACAAGGGCAACACATATTTGATTGCCAGATCTCAGACATATACATGCACTCCCTTGAGCATTTAGAAGATTTGGCTGAGGGCAGGGGTCAGTTTCTGTTCACCCCAGGTGCTAGGGAAGGTGGAAGCAGTGAGAAGACTTAACATAGCTTCTGCCAAAGGGATTGGTGGAGACTACAGATAATGGCTGGATACTAACCTAATCTAAATCTCTGTATAGGGAAAAATGATTGTGTGAAGCAGGCCTAAGAGGAACACTGTAAGAAAGGCAGAAATTCATAATAACTTGTCCCTTTGTGAGAATGGTCAGGGCATGGCTCTATAACCATACTTAAGACTCTGAAAATCCTATCTATAATCCTGTGTTTATCAGTAGAACTTAAACCCAAATCACCAGGGCAATCCTTCCCAAAGCCGAGAAAGCAACACCCCTGTTTATTTCTGGAAATTGCTCACCCTCCTTGCATTACTCATTTTATTTATTTTGTGCTGTATTTATATGGCTTCCATTCTGCAAACTAGCTGAGATTGGATTCCCAGCCAGTGACCAGACCCACAGATGGAATTATATCAGACATCTTTGGCACTCTATTTGCCCCAGAAGGAAGATAGAAGGTTTCTCAAGTGACTGCAAAAAACAAACAGACACAACCTCAGACCAGATCATTCTAAAATATATTTTGTTTGGAGGTTTAGTAGAGTGAAATGGAGCAATAATCTGAGATCAGTGAAACAGAATTTCAGGCAAAGCAGATAAAGCTCAGATTTATCCATTTAAAAGAGGCTCTGTGGGTGCAGAGCTGGAAAGGTTAATGAGTTTTCATTTTTAAAAATAAAAAAAGCAAGAAATAATTTCATGGGTTTGTTATTGAGTTCTCAGAGGGAGAAGGAAGTGGAGGGGAATTTCTCAGTGAAAAAATAGCTGGTGTGTTTTCCTGACAAGTTATATAAAAGCGATTCAGGTTAGTCTAACCAAATGCCTAATCAAGTTTAAATATGATAGATCCTGCTGCCTTGCCTCCTAAAAGGATTCAGATTGTGTCTTGGTGATGAAAATTGTTTTGGGAAAAGCATCTTTCTGTAGTGTCACATATTGGCCAGCAGCTTAAAACAGCAGTGCAAACTATGTAAAAAGACTTAGCATGCATGCTTAATTTGCTTGTATGAATTAGTTTTGCAGAATTTTGCAATCTATTTTTAAGGCTTTCTTAGTCAATAATTGGGGAAGGATTATTGTGGCTTAGAAAGCTGCAAGGCGACAGATGTATGGAACATGGGAGGAACTGGGCTTGTGCTGAGTAAGATCCTGCCACTGGAGCTCCTCCTGAGCAGCGCCTAGGAAACCTTCAAGTGGCAAATGGTCATCTCTGCCACAAAGAACCCTGCCTCCCAAATTGAAAGTTGCCTGTCTTTTAAGGGAAAGAAGATGTTTCCAAGATTTGCTGTCACTACCAAATTCTGTTTCTAGAAAATGCATGTTTTACACATCATCTGGAATAATGGATGTGTTAATGCATAGCCAACCAATCATGCACTTTTTCCTTAAAAGCCCCAAACTTATTTGTCTTTTAATTGGTTTCTGGATTTTAACTATGTTTTTATCTACATTTGCCATTGTGCACTGTTTGCAGAGCTTTTTCACCCTGTAGTTTGTAAATCTTTGTACTATGTGTGTGCTAATACATAAATCATCCATTCTAGATTTTTCTAGCATGTGACATTGCATATGTATGTGTTTGCACGGCTGATTGAGAATGGTATAACAAGCAGTGGCTTGGATAATTATCCTTCACTTTTGTAAAATAATGCCCACAAATAATGACAAAGTGTTCTGTCCTGTGAGTGCACAGAATAATGCAGTAACGTGCAATTTCTCAGGCACAAGGCAGGCCAATATTTGATGAGCAGCCAGGTAACAACAGGACCTTTGGCTTTGTAGCGGACTATGCAAGCAGTGCTGAAAGTGGTGTGAGGACTAGTATTTTCCCCTTCTCATGTTCACATCAAAGTTGAATAGCAGTAGGAACCTGTCTGCTCAGTAATCCTTCCTCCTTTACTGTAAGAGCAGGAAGTGTTAAGTTGTAGGTGAACATATCAGATGACACAGTGATTCTTCAAACAGCTCTTGTTTATTTCAGAGGCCAGAACAGAACTGAACTGAAAAGCTCAGTCAGCCTGCTTATATAGAGCTCCAGAACAGTGTAACTGTTGCAACTTTCTAAAACTATCCAATCACTGAACGTCACTTTCGATCCTTCATTTGCATAACTATATACAGTATCCCCCTGCTGGCCCAGGGTGAGAACTTCAGTACATAACAGGAAGCACTGGATATTATGTCCTGGTCAAATTTATTCCTATTTTTATAGGTAGTTAAAAGAAACAATTCAACCAGACCTAATGATGAGCTGAGAAAATGTGACTATTAAGAGGGCATAAGGGTTTCCCCCACACACACACACTTGAACTGGAAGGAACAAAATACTCATTCAAAATATTTATATATATGAAAAACAAAGTGGCATGCATTTTTAATATTTTCATAGGCAAAGTTGTTTTGTAAGAGAATGTAGTAAGCAACGATATTTAAGTAATCTGGCTGCAGAAAGCACATGGCACTATGTTTAAGCTACTGTTGATATATCTTGTACAATTCAGATATTTTGTGAGGGAGTTACAACACTGGAGTGGTTAAAAGGACCAGGAAAACTTCAGTTTTGGGAAAGGTATAATGGGAAAAATAAAATGTTAATAGGTGCAAACTTGTGTTCAGTATTGTAGAATGTTGGAGAAGAGGTGGAATGGCCTACAGATAGAAGATTGTATACATATGAATATTTCCCGCTTCCTTTTCTGTCTTTGTTAATGATTATGCATTGTGAATCTTCTTGGTACTTTAAGATTACAACTGATTTCTTTTAGGTCAACAGTGAGCCTGCAGAGGGTGCTTATGGTTTGGGGAATCATTAAAAACACCAGGATGAAAGCAACAGAATGGGGGCTAGTTGGTACTAGCTGCCAACAATACAGTTGCAGCTGCCACAAGGAACAGGGTTGTTTAGGATTTATCAGCTGGCAGATATGTTGTCATAGTAACCCAAAGCAAGGCTTTAAATCTCCCTCAGTGCACAAAAGGGTAAGCCTCTTAGCATCATCTCTTTCTCACTCATCTTCACACCAAACTTTCCTAGCGATTGGAGACTGCTCAATAATGGTAAACTCAGGTGGACAGTGCTGACAGGACTGTAGCCAAAATGGGGCCACTGAGAATCAATTGCTTAGTACAAAAAAAGAAAGAATAAAACCATGTTGGGGCAATCCACACCCAACCACCCCAAAAAACAGCCAAAACAGGACGGAGCATGCTCAGTAGCAACAAAATTGAAAACGAACAATTGGAAAAGTAAAAGGAATACTGGTGGGATAGAGAGGCGAGTGAAAAATCTTGCTAGGAGGGAATGGCTGACTGAAACCCTAAACAGGAACATTTCTTTTATGGCAGAAGATAGGCTTCAAAATTTTGTCGTATTTGTCCTGGTGTGGAAACAGGCAGGTTTGCAACTACTATAGTTGCAGATCACCAAGAAACACCCTTAGAAATGAGATGGTGTCACTTCCAGCACCTTTATTTGTCTGCACACTTGCCGTTTTTCTTAGCCCTACAAGTGGCGCACATGGCATTTTCATCCAGATTTTGGTTAGGGCAGTTTTTCTTCTATCAAAATACTGGAGACTATAAACTTGCCCTGTATTAAATAACTATAATAGATTCTTTACTTGCATGAGGAATGTGTGAATGTATGTGGCATTATATAGGGGAGAAATGTGTGGTCCCTACCTTCTCAGAAGCACATGAAATTAAGAAGAAAGCACATTGTGCAGGATAGGACAATGGTCTTCAAACTGTGGTCTGCAGGCTTCATTCAGCTGGTTCATGGAATGATTGTAGACAAGGACAAAAGGGGGGGCAGTCTCTCTCTACAACATCCCTGAGCATGCCAGCTTCAACCCCTCTACTCCCAGTCTTCCCACTTGAGCATGAAAGTCTGAAGGAAGCTTCTCAGCATGTTCAGCTAAACATTCTTAGAAGCCTCCACACAACTGGGAAACCTGATAACTCACAACTTCAAATTTCAAGAGGGCATTCGGCCAAACATCTGAACTTTGTACTAAGTGTGTGATGTCCAGGAGTGGAGAGGACAGGACCAGTGTGTTGTGGGGCGGGGTGGACAAGGGGAGGACTTTTGATGAAGTGGAGCTTATCGAGAGCAGGGCAACTAGGATCCAAGAGGGAAGCTAGACTAGCATTCACTCAGTCAAAATGATATCAGGTAAATGTAAAGTACCCTTTAAAAGGAACAAGTTTAAATTTTCAAGATTACGTAATATAAAAATGTGTTGTTCGGCAGTCTGTTGTTATGGCAATACATTTAGTAGGCCAACCAACATATTGCACAATAGTGCACAAGCTTTCAAGTTCTCCAGAACTCTTGATTAGACTAGATGGCTTAACAGTCTTCCAAGAAATGACAAAAGGTTGCTGTACTTCTTTTTCATTTTGGCTGAAGAGCAGTACAAAATTATTTAAGTCAATAAAATTAAGTTTCTCTTAAGCCATGTCCATGTTCTTCATTATCAACCTGTAAATATAAAATAAAACAATTATCAGGTATCATTATGAGGGGATTGTAGCTTAGACACACTAGAAAACCTTGTAAATGGTCCAAGCATTCTAATTTTGTTATTTTTCTGTTGTGAACTGCCCTCAGCTCTTCATATGAAGAGTGGTATACAATTATTATTATAATTATTATTTATTCAAGTGGTGGTGAGGGCTGTGGGGAAGTACAAATCTCCCAAGCATAGGCATTATCTGGGCATACCCATATCTCCAGCATGGACCCTCCTCCAAGGAGCAGAATGTGACGAACACTATTTCAGGGAGCAATCGTTTCTGTTAGAGCTCAGTCTGAATCCCCTTGGCTTTCGTCTTATTCATAAAATTCCTCATATACATTCAGAGGTATCTTGTTCTTCCTCTTCAAAGGAAGAGGCCCCAGATTTCTCCCCCCGCCCCGGCGTTTTCAAGAAACTATTTAATTTTGAAAAGTACAGTTCTTGTGTTGCTTTCATACTGTTAAACCTTTGTCTTATAGTGTGGTCTGTTGACTAGATACAAATAAATGAATCTAAATCTCAGCTACTCACTATGTTGTTGGTATTTTACCCAGAGGCATGTTATTTATCATGTGCCAATTTGTGTGATGGACACTGCAATGCTCCTGCTCTCAGGCGCCGGTATTTCAAGATATATTGCAGTGCCTTATGCAGGGAATATAGTAGATTCACTGTATTCTTTTTGGAGCCTGCTAAAAACATTCCTGTTTAGACAAGCCTACCCAGTTCCTTAGAAATAATTTTATTAGAAGTAATTTTGATATGTTTTAGTATTTTAACTTGTGCATGTTTTAAAGTAGGGCTGTAATTCTTCTTGATTTTACTGCTTTATTGTTTGTAAACCACTTTGAGGTTAAAATAAAAAAAATCCTTCCAGTAGCACCTTTAAGACCAACTAAGTTAGTTCTTGGTATGAGCTTTCGTGTGCAAGCACACTTCTTCAGATATCTGAAGAAGTGTGCTTGCACACGAAAGCTCATACCAAGAACTAACTTAGTTGGTCTTAAAGGTGCTACTGGAAGGATTTTTTTTTATTTTGACTATGGCAGACCAACACGGCTACCTTTCTGCACTTTGAGGTTGTTGTTGTTTACAATCAAGCAATGTATAACTTTTACGAAATCATAATAATAATATCCAGGGAGGCAGGGACTGTCCAGTAATACAGCCTTCTTTAGGCTAATCCTCTGAACATGATAAATGAACATGACTGGCTGTCGAATATGACTAACTCCTGAAATAATACTTGGTTAATAACTCTGTGTGTAAAATTATTGTGAGGGTACTTAAAGCTGCCAAAATGTGCATAGCAACCAACTGGAAGAAGGCAATTGCTCCATCAGCTTATTTGTTTCATTTCATTTCATTTCATTTTAATCCCACTTTTCTACCAAAAAAGGCTCCCAGAGTGACTTATGAATCTCAGTAATAACCACATAAAAAACACATTACATAAGGAAAAGTGTTGGGGAAGAATGTGATAAAAATCAAACTGTGGCACTGTTTCTTAGCTACAGAAAATATATTTGATGCATATATGACCACAATCCAAATTTTACAATGTTAACCACTTCTGAATTGTATGGAATTTTTTGACAATTGACAATCACAATTAAAATAGTGATTAATAGGCAACAGGTGCATATCTCTGTTGAAAGATGGGACTTTTATTTGCAGGATAAAGCCATAAAGAAGGCATAGAGGATATGCTTTGGTAGCTAAATTGGCCTGCTTTATTTTTGACTTTGCAGAAGATTAAAGGTAGACAATCATGAGTTACTATGTAAATAACAATAGCAGGTTAATCATCACATTCCACTCTGGTTCCCCAGACAGGAGCTGAGGCAGAAGCCTATGGTCCAGCTGGCCAACCCAAACATTTTGTGGATGAGTTGATCTAGCTTAGGGTTTGCCATATCTGAAGAAAGCTATGCACTATCTTCTCCTCAAAAACAGAGAACCCGAGAGCAAGGCCGGGGACAGGGCTGGTGTGTGGTGCTGTGCTCACCTGGACACGCTTTCCAAAGACAAGGGTCAGCCTTTAAGAAACCAATGTTTAGGGCTGCTTGTGCATTGCTGCCAGCATGTAGGCTTTGTATGGAAGTGCCCTTCTTGTTGAAAAATCTGATTAAGAATCTGTTTTGAAGTTTGTTTCCTCCTCTACCCCCCCCCCCTTTTCTTATTTTTCAGGCTCTACTGAACACTCAGAACAAGTTGAGGACTTTGGTTCCCAATTTTACTTTCAACCTGGGATTTTCTGGGAAATTCTACCACACTGGTAAGCTGCCTTTGTTCTTTTCACCTGTATTGCATATTTCTTAGAGAGATGCCATCCACACAGTCAGCACTTGTGTAAAGTCTGATCTGGATCAGGATCCTGGTATCAGGTAAAATAAGGTTTGTTAACCCTCTGGGCCTCGTTGCAGTTTTTTGGTCCAGGATAGATAAATATCTGGCAGGGTTTTGGCTTACAGGGACATGTAACCTCTACAGAGGTAGGGGCCTATTTGAATTCTTTGATTTGGGGAACTACTGGATCCAAGTGGTGTTCTGACAGCCCTTGGGTGCTATCAGTACAATGGAGCGAATGGGAGCTTTTTATGCCAGGGAAGATAGCAGGCGCAGAAGCAGGGGGCTCATTTGGATCAGCACCACAGTGTGGGGCAAAGGGTTAATGCCCCCCAGCTACGCCACAGCAGGTCCCTGGTGTGGATGGGAACCTGGCGCCTGCTGTTTCCTTTTAAAAGCCATTCATGCAAATGAAATGTTGTCTCCTCTGCTTTGGCCGTTTAGTGTCTATGATGACTGACAGTTGAGCACCCCTTCCTTCCTTCCCCCTTCTTTCTAGGTACTGATGAGGAAGATGAAGGGGACGACATGCTGCTAAAGCATAGGAAGGAGTTCTGGTGGTTCCCGCACATGTGGAGTCACATGCAGCCACATCTCTTTCACAACGTCACTGTGCTAGCCGAGCAAATGAAACTCAACAAGCAGTTTGCTTTGGTAAGGAGCAAATTCAACTGGGGATGTTCCAGTCCATGAGAAGTTTGACCCCGCTGACCCAAAAATTGCCATCTCAACAATATTTTGCCAAGTTTCCTTTCATTTTTTCCATGCCTTGTTGCCTAGAGGCAATGTTTTACTCTTCACAGGCAATTGACTGTTTACAAACCTAGTATAAATGTGTTATGTCATATACCCCAGACCCAAGTTCCGATTTACTAACTCACTTATTTACTTTTTGTTTTGAGATTTCTGCCTTCCTTCCATTCAGCAAACTGCTAGCAGTACATGGAATAGAGGGTTCTTAGCATTTGTGTTCTTCTTCCAGGAGCATGGGATCCCCACAGACCTAGGCTATGCAGTAGCCCCCCACCACTCAGGAGTTTACCCTGTCCATGCACAGCTCTACGAGGCATGGAAAGCTGTCTGGGGCATCCAGGTGACCAGCACAGAGGAATATCCGCACCTTCGGCCTGCCCGGTACCGGCGGGGCTTCATCCATAATGGAATCATGGTGAGACAATGAAGCCCCTATTGATTATCTGGAGGAGAAACATGGCCACTAGTTTATTGAGTACTCATCCCTGCATTTTGAATGCTAATCTTCCCTGAAACACTCAAACACAAAAGCAAAGGGAGCACAAGAAAGAGTCCCGCTGGATTTTGCCAAGGCCCATGCAGTCCAGAGCCCTGTTCTCACAGTGGCCAACGATGCCTCTAGGAGGCTTGCAAGCAGAGCATGAATGCAACAGTACTCTCCACTTGTGATCCCCATCAGCTGGAATCCTGAGGCATATTGCCTCCAACAATGGAGACAAAACATAGCCACTGTGGTTAGTAGCCACTGATAGACTTGCCCTTCATAAATCAGTCAGTTCTTTGTAGCAATCACTCAGACCAGTGTAGAATTCCCAGTATGTAGGATTCGAGACAGAAGAACTTCCAAGTGGAGCCATGTAACTGCTCCAACAGTTGTGTCACTATTGGGCAGCTGAGCAGGAGAGGCTGGATTGATTCCCCCCTTTAACTTTACATTATATATTAATAAAGAACTCAGTTCCCTTGAGCGCCAGTCCTCACGTAGCCAAAAGAGTTGACTCTTGTGCATGGATGGTGCTTTCAGCATGCTTAGGAGAACCATGAGGTTTGCGGAAATGCAAGAAAAGGTTTAGGAAAATTTCTTGTGGGGAAGGAAACCTCAGAACAGCCTCACGAGGTCTAAATATGCTGAGTAGCCACAGAACACCAAGTGGTGTGTGTTTTCTTTCTTTCTTTTTGGAGTGGGACTGAAAATGGCAGTTAGGAATGATAGCAGAATGGCAAATATGATGTTGACACCATCTAACCCCAGTAGAATTGCCTTCTCCTTTGGCTGCATGTTAAAATTCACAGGGATAATCCACGGCCATCTCTCATTTTTCCTCTCCCTCTGGCTCTCCCAGGTGTTGCCTCGACAGACTTGTGGTCTTTTCACTCACACCATATTTTATAATGAGTATCCTGGTGGCTCCAAGGAGCTGGACAAAAGCATTCGCGGTGGTGAACTCTTTCTGACAGTGCTCCTGAACCCAGTAAGTACTGCAGCATTGGGGGGGGGCAGTGTTTGTGATTACCTGTGTGCTTTATGTGGTGAAGGATGGGAAAAAGTAGTTGGAAATACAGTCTGCATTGATTCTAAACACAGGCAGAAGTCCTGAGGCCTAATTCTCACCGGGCTGTCTCCTCAGACAGACAGATGTCAACAATGAATTTTATTTTTTTCTTAAGAGCACAGAAAAAGAAAACAGCTGAGGTGTGTGTGTATTTGGCAAAAGTTGGGCAAAAAAGTGAAGGGAAGCATTTGGGAGAAAAATTGGCCAAACAGTTTTGCCACCCAGGAACCTACTGAAAATGCTTCAGGGAGGACATAAATATGACACCCCAGAGGACAGGATCACACTTCAAAACGACCTTGACAGATTAGAGAACTGGGCCAAAACAAACAAGATGAATTTTAACAGGGAGAAATGTAAAGTATTGCACTTGGGCAAAAAAAATGAGAGGCACAAATACAAGATGGGTGACACCTGGCTTGAGAGCAGTACATGTGAAAAGGATCTAGGAGTCTTGGTTGACCACAAACTTGAAATGAGCCAACAGTGTGATGCGGCAGCTAAAAAAGCCAATGCAATTCTGGGCTGCATCAATAGGAGTATAGCATCTAGATCAAAGGAAGTAATAGTGCCACTGTATTCTGCTCTGGTCAGACCTCACCTGGAGTACTGTGTCCAGTTCTGGGCACCACAGTTCAAGAAGGACACTGACAAACTGGAACGTGTCCAGAGGAGGGCAACCAAAATGGTCAAAGGCCTGGAAACGATGCCTTATGAGGAACGGCTAAGGGAGCTGGGCATGTTTAGCCTGGAGAAGAGGAGGTTAAGGGGTGATATGATAGCCATGTTCAAATATATAAAAGGATGTCACATAGAGGAGGGAGAAAGGTTGTTTTCTGCTGCTCCAGAGAAGCGGAAACGGAGCAATGGATCCAAACTACAAGAAAGAAGATTCCACCTAAACATTAGGAAGAACTTCCTGACAGTAAGAGCTGTTCGACAGTGGAATTTGCTGCCAAGGAGTGTGGTGGAGTCTCCTTCTTTGGAGGTCTTTAAGCAGAGGCTTGACAACCATATGTCAGGAGTGCTCTGATGGTGTTTCCTGCTTGGCAGGGGGTTGGACTCGATGGCCCTTGTGGTCTCTTCCAACTCTATGATTCTATGACAGAGGTTCTTCCTAGGGATAAACCTTCTTCTCAGGGGCAGCCTACATTCTTAGACTCAAAGCCTGGAGGGGAAACAGGGTTGCAATCGCTTGCTTTGTCCCTGCCCTCCAAGTGTTCAGTCTTTAGATCTGCCTGCGAGAAACTGGTCTGAACCTTCTGCTCTATGTGCACAGGGGTTAATGGTGGTGGCAGGGCGGGTGCAGCAGGTGCCTAGAGATTAGAGATGAGGCCAGCAAGCATGATTCCTCCATGCCCCCATGCAGTGACTGAGTGGCAGACTTGGGTGTCTCAAATTTCAGCAGCGCCCTGTGCAGCGCTAAAATTTGGCACCCTCTGCCTGTCGCGCTCTGTTCTCCATCATGGTTGTGATGCCCCCTGCAGCTCAGTGCTAGTCATGCTACCCTAAAACCACCTCTGGTGCATGAACTGGATACTTCCCCATGTCAACTGCAATTGTATCCATTCATTAGACTTAATGAATGCATTAATTAGACTTAAGCATGTTGGTTATCCCACACTTTCCCTCCTTTCGTATTTCAGATGTGGGCACCGCATACATATATGGGAAAGATCTTTACTCTAATGCACAGCTCTTTGGGTATGCTGAAATTAGCATACTAGCAGTTTTCAGTGCTTTTATCCCCCACTCAAATGTCAGGGAAGTTCGTGGCTATCAAATTGACATGTCTTAGAATAGTGGCAAATATTCCAATAACGATTATTTCTAAGTTAAGCTTTGTATTTGTTTAAATATAACACTCAAACCACATTGTGGTTTTCATATTGATTCTTTTCTAGATGAATGTTTCATCTCAAATACTTTACAGCATGTAAAATTAACACAGGGTACATTTGGGGGGGGGTGAAATAAACTTGCTCTATCAGATCCCAATCAATTTAGAAAACTTCCCAGAACATTTTAAAGAAAACTTTCTGATTCAATTTTTCCAGAGTGCTGAGCACTCTGTGGCTTGGCAGGATGTTTTAGATGAGATTCCTGCGTTGCAGTAGGTTAGACTAGATGACTCTCACGGTCCCATCCAACCACACAATTTTATGATTCTATAATGTCATCGCTGAAAGAGGATTGCTGATGTTCCCAGCTAACTACACTTGGCAAGAGGACAGAATGTATTACAGTCTCCAATACCTCCTCCCAGCCTGATGTTTCTGTAAAAACAAGTCAGTGAGCAATTTACTTTACACCAAATACCGAAAAGCATGTCCTGTGTCCCCTCAACTCATCCTACTCCCTAGTTGTTGGCCTTGGTTTGCTCTCTCCTTTCATCATCAATCTGGTCCGTGAACCAATTGCTTTGCTTGCCAATTGACTTTAAACTCTCACTCCTTCCTCTTTAACTGATAAAGATGTCCCACCTAAAATAAAGAGCGCCAAACAGCCTCTCCTCACTGATCCATAACAGATGTTTGAATCCCTGTGAGTATATGCAGAAGTGCAAGAGTTGGAGTGTGTGTGTGTGTGTGTGTGTGTGTTTAACTCTGCAGTATAAACACAGGATGTTTGATCTCCTGACTAGCCAGCAAACCATGATGTCAGCAAATGAATGCAGCTTTCTGCTCCCAGAAAAGGCAGTCACTGCATATCTTTGCTTGCATTTCCCTGAAGCTATAGAGTTGCACACCTCCCACTTGACCCCTCCAGTTCCTTCTGCACCAGGCGTGTTGTATTTTCAGCTCGCTGTTTTAATTTCTGATTGCTACCCTTTCACACTTGGGTTTTTTAACATCTCCAGGGAAAATAATTGAGTTCAGTTATAAGGAATAGTCGTGGCTGCTTAGATGAGGTGGGGGCAGAATCTTGGGGAATAAGATCAGACTTGCCTGTTGGTAATTAGTCTGAATGGTTGTCGGGTGTCGTTGTCAGATGATAGGTAGACAACAGTTGCCACTGTGAGTCACTAGTTTGGGAAGGTATGGAACGGGAGCACTGGTGGGACCGCAGTAGTTAGACAGTATTTTAGACAGTCAAAACAAGCTTGGTTCAAACTCTATATATTAAGAGAGAAAGAATGATTTGTCGTTATTATTTAATTAATTAATATACTGCTTATATGCCAAACACCATTCAAAAGTAGTTAACAAGGCTAGTCTGGATAGCGGCTGCAATTCAGCTGAGGGGCTCAGATTCCAAGAAGCCTAAGTTGTTTGCCAATGCTTCTTCATCCAAAATTCCTGTCTCTGTGGAATGGTGCATGATTATGTAGCTAGGGTTAGAGACAAAAAGAGGGGAATTTAACTTACACTGAATTTAAAGTCCCTTAGCGATGACATGCACAAGAGAAGGGCACAGAGCCAGCATAGTTCTTGTAGCTGGTGGCACAACAGATACAATACTCCATGTTGCACAACTGGTCGCCCAACAAACTTCTGCTAGCGCAAGTATAGTGTTGAGATTTCATGTTGTGCAACCATTATTCTTGCCCTTACGCTAATGCAACAGCCCTTGCTGGCGATCAGAGATCATTGAATCTGGGCCCATATTTTTTTCCCATATGGCACTAGGTGATAATGAGCTCAGCAGTTCGTGCATGAATAAAAATACAGCATTGCCAAGAGGCCCCAAGACCAGTGGTTGTGGATTGGTCACCCTAGGGAGTCCTTTAAAACAGTTTCAGATGTTGGATTATAGGTTCCGTCATCCTTGACCATTGAACATGCCGCCTGGGGCTCGTGTGAGTTGTAGTCAGTTCAAAGGCCACCAAGTTTCCCCATTCCCTGGCCTAGAGTAATCCAGATCTTGAAATCACTCAGGCTAACTTCTGAGAGGCAGCAGTGTTAATGTGAAGACCAATCTCCTGTCCCGAGCCCAGAGATTTAGAAAATCAATTCCTCTCCCAAACCTGTTGGTGAACGTGATAAAGCAACAAACTTGGGAGATCTCTCCCTCTAGGTGTAAGGCATTTAGCCAGAGCTACTAGAATCCCTGAGGCCCCTCCATGAGAAGCTGGTGCATTCCCCCTCCAGCCTCATAATACTTTAGTAATCCTTTCTCTTCTGGAAGCTAATTGTCAGTAATTTAGCACTTGGATGGGAATACTGCCTTTGCGAGTTGGGTGCTTTTCTTGTGATGGTTTGCATGGAGCCTCCAGGTCAGCCTCTCAATGCACTGTGTGCTCTTGGGTGTCAAAATCACCCCAGCCCTGAAAGGTCAGAGCTGGAAAGGAAGCATCTGGCAGCAGACCACGCCTCACAGTCACACCAGCCTCCTCCAAGTGCAGGAAGGCTTCTGCTGCTAGTTCCCAAAACTTGTTTGGAATTCTGTATTAAGATGGTCACATTTGACGGGGAAACTGGAGACCAGAGGGAAAGACGTATTGGGGTTCTCCTTGTAATGATGATGTACTTGATCTGGTTAATGCCAGACAAGGCCTGCCTGCCAGAAAACCAGTCTCTCTATAATCAAACTGAATACATGACCTTGTTAATTCTCCTTCCTCTCCCCTATCCAATTTCCTCACTTGTTAAATGTTCTTTTACCTAGGGGCCAGCTTTGCTGGGAAGTGTTACAGATGAGGTATCTGTTCTTTCCACACCAGACTTCTTAATTAAAGAGTTAACAGGTGTTATCATCTGGTGACTGTCACTTAGGCACAGATTGTTGCAGACACCTGGCTTCTTTAGCCAGGTGAGAGGTTGTGTGTTTAAAAGGAAGGTTCTTTTGTCTTCATTTGACCGCATATCTGCTTAGGAGCCACATTAGTTTGCAGAGACTGAGTCTGATCATGAGCACCTGGTATCACTGAAGTCATTTTTGGAATCCAATCTGGCTAAAAATAAAAAAGAATTATGACTGACCATACAAAACAGATGTCTCAAGCCTCAAAAGAGCAACCCACCCCCTAAGTTTGGCAGCACCCAAGGACTTTGAGGGAGCCAATGTCGGCTGCAGCAAAGTCCCTGCCTTTATGGCAATGTAAGATTAAAGTCATGTCCTCAGACAGGCTTCTTTGAGTTTAGACCCACTTGGTTTGTCCATTGTGGGAGCTTGCTGAACCATTAATTGTCCCTGGGAAGTGATACTGTGTTGCATGTAAAAGGTCATTTGCAGGATTCCTGAGGAAAGCAAGAATCCAGATTGCATGCAATCTTTAAATGCGGACGCTTTGTAGCGCTGCCCAACTGAATGCGACTCTTTGGAGACAGTGATTTCAAATGAAACTTTTTAATCCATCTGGATAGATTGCATCATTATTGTATTGTGGATTTTATTGTAGTTGGCCACCTGGGCATTCATTTATTTATTTTTATAGAGAGGCAGGTTATAAGTGAATCAAATGAATAATAATAATTGAAGAACCAAGCTACAGGTGAGTATCCAGAAAACCTGCCCAAGGGACCTGAATACAGTGGTGCCTCGCAAGACGAAATTAATTCGTTCTGCGAGTTTTTTCGTCTAGCGAATTTTTCATCTTGCGAAGCACGAAATCCCATAGGAATGCATTGAAATTCAATTAATGCGTTCCTATGGTCAAAAAAAGTCAAAACAAAGCCAAATTTGGTACAACAAGAGTTTATTAAGTGCTCTTTAAAGTCACACATACTGTAAAGAGCATTTGAAAAATTGAAGGAACAATAAATTAAGTTTCTAAACATGACAGAAAAACATTTAAAAATCAACAAAGTGTACAGTACATTTTCTAAGACTCTGGGGGACCACTCGAAGAAGGTTCCTCTTCCACTCTTTGCTTCTTGCTGAAGAACCTGTCCATGGTCTGCTGCTTCATCCGCCTTTTCCGCACCTCCCTGAAAGGCGACATGACCCTCATATCAAAAGTGTTCGCAAGGTCATGTGCCACGTGCTTGTCAGGGTGGTGCCGCTGTGCAAAAGCCTGCACATCCTTCCACTTCATGCAAATGTCCCTCAGTTCTTTGGAGGACAGCCGTTCCTCAGTTGCTTCCTCCTCTTCCAGCGAGGCCTGCTCCTGTGCAGCCTCTGCCTGCAGTTCGACCAGCTCCTGGGTGGTCAGCTCGTGGTCGTGCTCCTCCACCAGCTCGCTGATGTCCTCCTCTGTGACCTCCAGGCCCATGGTCCTCCCCAAGGCAACAATGTCCTGCACCACTGTTGACTCTGGTGCATCAGAGTCACTTGGTGCCACACAGTCAGGCCACAGGCTGCGCCAAGCGCAATTCAAATTTCTCTGGCTGATCCCTTTCCAGGCCGTGGTGATCATCTTCAAGCAGGTGACGATGTCGAAGTGGTCCTTCCAGAATTCCCGCAGGGTGATGGTGGTGCAATCAGTCACCTCGAAGCATCGCCTGAAAAGCTCCTTGGTGTAGAGTTTTTTGAAATTGGCGATGACCTGCTGATTCATCGGCTGGAGCAGTGGCGTGGTGTTAGGCGGCAGGAACATGATTCTGATGAAGCTGAACTCCTCCAACAAGTCCAACTCAAGGCCTTTAGGATGAGCAGGAGCATTGTCCACACAGAAATTCAAACCCAGAATTTTTGTTTAAAAAAACAGCAGAGTGGCCCAATGATCACAGAAAATCATAAAAATGCAGGAAAAAAACCACACAAGCTTCCAGATTCTTGCAAACCCCTCCCCAACACCAAGTCCCTGAATTCCAAACACCCCAACCCAAAATCCAAAAACCCCCAAAAAAGTTTTAAAAGTTTAACTTACCAAATGGCTGCAAAAGAAGTTTTGGAAAAGCTTCAAAAATCAGCAAAGTCTTCAAAAACCTCAAAAAAGGCTACCACACCGCATTCTATGAGTTGCTCCTCGAAGTCAAGTCGCAACTGTATTAACAGTGTTAAGAAAAAGGAAACAAACTTGCAAGACGTTTTCGTCTTGCGAAGCAAGCCCATAGGGAAATTCGTCTTGCGAAGCAGCTCAAAAAACGCAAAACCCTTTCGTCTAGCGAGTTTTTCGTCTTACGAGGCATTCGTCTTGCGGGGCACCACTGTAGTGTCAACATTGGAACTATGGATTTGGAGCAATGGGTTGTTTTCATTTTGCACACGAGAGCAACTGCTGAGAGTATGTAAGATGCTCATTGGCCAATGCTGCCCCTGCAGAACAAGAGTGGAAAGCAGATAGAATTTTCCAATTGAGATCAATATTTTGACACTAACAAATGCCCCCATTTCCTCCTTTGTTTGTAGATCAGCATCTTCATGACCCACTTGTCCAATTATGGAAACGATCGCCTTGGGCTCTACACTTTCGAAAGCCTCGTCAAATTTGTGCAGTGCTGGACCAATCTCCGTCTTCAGACTCTGCCGCCCATCCAGCTGGCGAAAAAGTATTTTGAAATATTTTCGCAGGAAAAGAACCCTCTGTGGCAGGTGCGATTCCAGGACAATTTCCCTTCAACCAGCCTGCAGCTGAAGTTTTTCTCGGAGCTTTAATATAAGTTTAATATAAATAAAGGGCTTCTGAGCAGAGTGGATGTGAATTGGTTGCTACAGAAAAGTTTGTACTTCTCCTGTTAAGACCTTAAGGGGGGAATACGCAAGGCATGAACTAGTGGTGGTTCTGGGATCTAAAATGCTGTATGGTTTTTCTGAACAGAATTGGGTACCTTTTGTCAGAATTTTAGGCTCAGTTTTTTAAACTTCCAGGCCTCCCCAGTTATGGAGAAAATGCACTGCTAAATAGTTCAACAGATTGAATAGAGTCCTCATTGCAGTTGTGATTTTATTTTCCCTCTTTCCTCGGGCGTGTCGTTGTTGGCTTGCTGATGCTCCCGCCCAGTTAACTCCTTCAGGAGACTGCCACAATACCTTTGACCAACAAATGACCATCATTTCATCCAGAATAGAGCACTGATGCCAGCATGTGCTCTACGACACATGCCAGCCAAGCTCTTAATGTGCTGTAGACCAGAGTGATTGTGCCTGGGGTAAACACGAAAGTGCTTCTATCAGGCCTGATGTAATTATTCCCCACATTATCTCATGCGTGATTTTTTAATTGATCTAGAACCCTTGTGATGACAAGCGGCATAAAGACATCTGGTCCAAAGAGAAGACATGTGACCGGCTTCCCAAGTTTCTCATCGTCGGTCCTCAGAAAACTGGTAACATAACCCACTGGACGTCATGGTCTCTCTCCCCCCCCCCCTTAATACGTGTGTGACGTGGCCTTTTTCTTTTTGTGTTGGAACATGATGGGGGAACCTGTGGTCTTCCAGGTGTTCTTAGACTCCAATTCCCATGAGACCTGGGCAGCATAGCCAATAGTCAGGCATGATGGGAGTTGTAGTTTGACAGCAGTTCGAGAGACGGAGGTTCTCTGTCGCTGTTTTAAAACTTAGCGGGAAGCTGATTTAGGTCTTCTGGGAAATGTCAGGTGGTGGTGGGGAAGCAATTCCAAGTTGTCAATTGCCCAAATTGTCATCTTGAATTTCTCGGGGTTGCCCGTTCCACCCAATTAATATTAAATTCCAGAACTGGCGAGCTAAGATAAGATGTAGAACAAGAACGAGTACGCCTTTGAGTGTAGGAAAGGTATAGTGGTGCCCTCTACAGGCTTGATTGTGTCAGGTTTTAAAGGATGTTCTTACTGACCTATGCAACTGAGCTGCATGATAATGTTTCAGTATCAAACTTTATTTTGGTCACAGACCAGCATAAGATAAAACATATGGATGAAGTGAACTCATAAGACTTAAAACTGGTAAGGGATGAAAACTAGTAATTAAAAGATGATTATATCATACTTTTCCTGCCCACCTAGCAGTTCGAAAGCACGTCAAAGTGCAAGTAGATAAATAGGTACCACTCCGGTGGGAAGGTAAACGACGTTTCCGTGCACTGCTCTGGTTCGCCAGAAGTGGCTTAGTCATGCTGGCCACATGACCCGGAAGCTGTATGCCGGCTCCCTCGGCCAATAAAGCGAGATGAGCGCCACAACCCCAGAGTCGGCCACGACTGGACCTAATGGTCAGGGATCCCTTTACCTTTTATATCATACTTTACTTAAAAAGATAGAAACGAGGACAGACAGTTAAAAGCTACTATAAGGGAGGGAGCATGAAGGAGCACAGGTCTTGCATTTTGGGCCTAGTTTGTGGCTTCATATGCTTCAGATCTTTCCACTTTAATCAATTATATTGCAATTGGCTTCAGAAAGAAGCAAAGCTCGCTCCCTGCCTACTCAAATGGGAATTGCCAGAGTGGCTGAGGGTAGTGGTTATATTTGGGGCTTTCCTTACCAGGTTGAGCAATATGAGCAACAGCTTTAGCCCAGGGCAAACAATTCTGTGTATCATGAAGAGCTGTTGGTAGCAGTCGTGCCAGTACCAGCTTATGTTTCAGACCTTTTTGCTCCCAGACAAATCCCTCACAAGTTTTGTTTCCACTGTGTTGTTTCAGGTACGACAGCTGTGCATTTCTTCCTATCCATGCACCCAGCTGTTACCAGCAACTTTCCAAGCCCCTCCACCTATGAAGAGATCCAGTTCTTTAATGGACTCAACTATCACAAAGGAATTGACTGGTAAGTGTGTTGACTCACGTGCTCACTGATTTGCCTTTACTCTGTCCCACATACTTTCAGTGGGATTTTGATTCAGTCGGATTAGGCATTCTGACCCTCATCAGAAACCTTTCAGTGGGATTAAAAATCATGATTTGTGCAGGTTTCAGTCAACTTGGTTGCCGTTGGCATGGTTTGCTTTGCCTCCTAATGTTGTGTATGTTAACCTGTATTAATTTTTGAGTTCAGTCAACCTTTAAATAGAGATTTGAAGTAAATGATATGGTAACATTGGTGAACAGTGGCCTATTTGGCTGGTCTTACAGCTGCCTTTGTTAAATCAAACTGTAGTTGCCATGGCCTTCAACACCATGGGCAGTGCTTATCTGGTCATGAGGCAGACCCTGGCTTCAGCCTCAGTTTGAGTCTACCATGATGGTTCAGGACTTGATTATTCTGATTGACAAAATGCTAGAGGTACTAGCCTCTCCCCTATGTTCCCATTGTGTCACGCCCATCACCATTATTACGCATGCCTTGTTCTCATGCTCTCCCGGTTTTCTTCACATGACAGGTACATGGAGTTCTTTCCCATCCCCTCCAATGCCAGCACAGATTTCATGTTTGAGAAAAGTGCCAATTACTTTGACACCGAAGTAGTACCCAGGCGGAGTGCCGCTCTCCTTCCGCGAGCCAAAATAATTGCCATCCTGATCAACCCAGCTGACAGAGCATACTCCTGGTATCAGGTAATTCCTTAAGAACTCCTCCTGGCATCACAGCAGGAGTATGTGCAGGACCCAGCTGGGGCCAGCGGGATGTGATGGTGCATGTAGTATATAGATATGCTGCCTCGTACACTAGAAAGATCAGTGCGCTGCTAATTCACGCATCTCTCTCCCTCCCCCCCTCCCCCCGTTACCTGCTTGTAGCACCAGCGTGCTCACAACGACCCTGTGGCACTCAACTACACTTTCTACCAGATCATTTCTGCTGGGCCCCAAGCCCCTCAGGAGTTGCACAACCTGCAGAACCGCTGTCTGAATCCTGGATTGTATTCCACTCATCTGGAGAGGTGGTTGATGTATTATCCTTCTGGACAGGTACAGCAGCCTTTGGGTGTATTTATAATCACATTGTTGTGCAATGCAGGTGGTATTTTGAAGGGGAACTTTTATATGCTTTTGATAAACCTTTATATGTTTGCTTTTGTTCACTCTTAATGAGTACCTTATTAGCATTCACCTGCACAACAGGTAAACCTGGATCTTGTTGCTGTGTTGGTCTCACAAAAATGAGACTACAGAATTTTTATAAAAAGCATATTTGAGTCAACTCAGTTGGAAAGAAAGTAAAACAATCTACTGTGCCTTTTGGCTTTCTATGTTAGCCACCAAGGATGCTCCAGGTGCTTGCCTGAATTTATATGGGCTAAAAGTCTGTAGTGAGGCGGGAACATATACACAAAGTCTGCATGCAATATTCCCCAGTACACTGGCTCCCCTCAGGTATTTGTGTATCGATTGTGAAGGTTTAAAGGTGGGTGTTAAGTAAGTTCCACTGAACATGCTTGGAAGACTCCACAGTACTGGGGACCCTGCCTTTGGTATTTCTGACCCCATGGAGGCTTCTAAAGCAATTTCAGCGGAAAGTGTGTAAAGGCCTCCTTTTGACCTTTGCATTCAATGCATGAAGGTCGAGTAGGGCTTGCACATTCACCTCTATCAGCTACACACTTTTAACCCTCATGACTTCAGGCAAATGCCTGAAAATGCAAGATCTATATGTTGATTGCTGCAATCGTAGTAAATGTATGTTAAAGAAATTCCACTCACTTATGCCACCCCTTCCAGGAATAGAAAATGAGCAGGAGAATTGTCTGCTAAGTGTATGTGACTTAGGTAACTGAGATAGGGGTGGGGAGCCTTAGCATGATTAGATTTATTCTGAAACCTTCATTGTTTCTCCTTCAATTCAGGTTCTGGTTGTGGATGGGCAGGAACTCAGACAAAGCCCCGCATCTGTCATGGAGAACATCCAAAGGTTTCTGGGGGTTACACCACTGTTCAACTATACCCAAGCACTCAAGTAAGGATTGCATGCCTGCCTTTGCTTGTGTAAATACATTGTAAATGTTTTGAGGCCCCATACTTCTTCAGCAGCTTGCTTCTCCATGATCTGGACTGCTGGCAGTGTTTCCATTTCCATTTACTGCTGCTGTATTTTTGCTTTACGAGTTGTACGTTCTTGTATGCCACCTTGAAGACCACTGTGCGTGTTCACCCAGAGCATGATGGCAGCTTCGCCAAGCGGTATATTGCAGGTAAAACCAACGCTGCTCCTGAGCCTCTCTCTGCTACCAGCGGGACTCAAGAGCAGCGGCAGTTTTCACCCACCCATGATTTACTGCTATCGCACTCTGCCCCTCATGCCGCAGAGGGAGGAGCAAGCTGCATCAACAGGCCAATACAGCTTGTTCCTCCCTCAGCTTCTTTAAACTGCTCCGCTGAGGCATGGGCGGCCGTTTAGAGTTTAAAGAAAGCCTCTGGCTTGAGCAAGCCCCGACGTGTTGCTCACAAGCCAGAGAGGCTTTGGGGTGGGAGGTGGGAACAAACTGCGTCATTCGAGGTACCAGGGTGAAACCGCCTCAGTGAGAGCGGTGGCAGTTTTACCCTGGCTGGGCCTAATGCAGCTTGTTCCCTCCTCCATTTCAACATTGTGGCATAGCGACAGATAACAATGTTTGGCTGGCGATACATTGCAGTGTTGAAAACCTGACACTGCCCAGCCTTAGTGTAGTCCCTGGGATTCTACCCTTCTGACACCAGAGACAGAGACCTTATGCCAGGGCTTCCCTCGCCAACTCCTCCAATATCAGTAGGGCCAAAAAGGGTTTGTCCCAGGAAGCATCTTGGATTTGAAACCTCTAAAGTCCTCCTTTCCCACAATAGGCTCCCAAACCAGAGAGGTATTTAGTCACTTTCCTGAGCATGAGTAAATCTTTCCCTCCCAATGTTTTCCATGTTAAAAACTTTTAAAGCTGAAAGAAAGGACGCAGAATAAAAATGTTCCTTTGCCCTTGCCTGCCTGCTGCTGGCTCAAGTCTAGTAGGGCTCTGGATAAGGCATTTGTATTCTCTGCCACCATACACAGCCTTAGATTGCACTGTAAATACCCACCAAAGCCCTAAAGCTTAAAGCTCTGAACCATAGCTATTGACCTCTCCCTGCCACCAGAGTTGGATTTGGCTGGATGTCGGTGATAAATCAGACCCCCTATGAAGCTCAAGACAACAGTTTAACTTAACCTCTTGCCACAGTTCACATATGATTATTATTAGGATTCCGCAATTACAAACCTGCACCATATACGAATGCAAATCATGCTACTTTTTGTAAGCCAGTTATTCTTAAGCCATGGATAGAAATGCATTTGCAAACTAGTTCTGAGGGAATCTGGTTTGCATTAGTGCATTTGTAACAAAACCATGGTGAATACCAGGGAAGAGGAACGTTGTACCAGTGTGGCACACGTATCAAGTGTGGCTACCAATTTGGAACCTATGATTTTGTAAGGAGCCAGCATTAGGTCTGCACCAGATCACCAAACTATTCTGGCAAATTTTGAAACACGAGTGCTCATGCACTTGTGAAATATTAGCAAGGCATTGCAACAAATAAAAATTAATCTTTGTTTTACTTCTTTGTGGAAACGGCTTTCAGCCCCTTTCCTCTAGAAAGCAAGTAAAATATTGGAAAGCCATTAGCCTAGCCCTTCAGATTTCTCCAACTCAGAGCCCATGTGTGCAGTTATATAAAGCAGGCTCCTTTTTCAGGTTTGATGAAGCAAAAGGATTTTGGTGTCAAGTTCTGGAAGGAGGGAAGACCAAGTGCCTGGGGAAAAGTAAAGGAAGAAAATATCCAGACATGGATTCCTCAGTGAGTAGACCAGTGGGATTCAACTCACTAATGTAATTGGGAGGGATGGTTGTGAGCGGTCCTTCATTAACTCTGCTCTCCCTTTGGAACTGTTGCAGTCCCGCATGTTCCTGGCAGACTTCTATCGCGAGCACAACATTGAACTATCCAAGTTGATGAACAAGTTTGGACAGCCCCTTCCTACATGGCTCCGAGAGGAGCTGCAAAATTCTAGCTGGAGCTGAAGTCCAGGGTGCTGGCGTCAGTGCTGCCCAACATCTGGATGTGGGAGCCACTGGGGAAAAACACACACTGCTGCCATCTCTTCTCTATGAAAGGAAACTGGAGGCAGGAGCAGGAAGTGTGCTAGCCTGATTATAGACCATGCACTTTCACCTATTAATGGTTTGTTACATTGGAGAGATACCCAGAGAACAAAATGGCACAAACCACTGTGCGGTCATGGCCCTCTAGCTAAAAAATTTAGGGTGGCTGACACAGGAATGCTTCTGTGCTATAAAGCCCAGAGTAGACTCCACAGAAAAACAAAAGCATGCAACTGTGTAGGCTACTGGGACATTCCCTATTTATGTCCAAAACACTCAGGATGCTAGCAAGTGAATGTCTTAATATTGTACCCTTATGTGGTTGTTAGGGTGATGTTGCTAATAATGGACAGCAAGTTTCATTTATCTGACTGCAGCCTTAGTTATTTCATTAACCCTATTCTAGTGGAAAGGGAAGGAGGGCAGGGAAATAGTCAACAAGGCAGCAGAAACTTGCGTTAAGTTCTCATGGGAGAGAGATTACTATTCCCCCCACTCGTGTCAGGTAAAAAAGGGGGGGGGGGATACGATGGTGCCACATTCATTCATGAACTATAAAGAAACAGTGTTCACTTGTAACTAATCAGAACAGTCTTAACTTTCAGCTGGGGTGGAAAGGGGATTCAGCAATCTCAAATAGGCTATTTGTTTTCATCTTAACAAGGCTGAATGAGATGGACTACAAATCTGTGTTGTCAGTTCAAATCACTCATTTTGCCTCAAATTCTGCAGGTCGTGGGTCTCCAGCCAACTCTTTAATCTCAGCATTTCCTCATTACAACCACTATGTGAGTGGAGAGCTACAGCAGTCCTGCCCATCCCTCCTAACATGCCTTATGTAGAGTGGTCCAGCAGCTGCTCACAACAAGTGCCAGGCTCACTGAGGGATATATATATATAGCAGCTGATTGGGGCAGGAAGAGCCCTCGGGGTAACTCAGTGTGCCCACTCCAAGAGGGGGAACGTGATTTCAGCCAAGCTTATACATGGAGCCTTAGTTATTGTGTATTTTTAATTGTCAGTTTACCATTGTTTGTAAATATATAATATGGATTATATAATATTTCATCCAATGTGTCACCATGCAGAGGGAAATGTTGTGCTAAAACCCTGTGGCTGAAGAGAGAAGCAAGTGCTGTGCTTCCTGCACTGGATTCATGTATGTCATTCACATTGAATGATAAGGATAAATTCTTGGCTCTTGCAGCTGAGCACAATGTCTAAATAAAGGTTAGACGTAGCATTTGGAGTCAATAAATGTACTTACTTTATTTCTCTGTGACTAGTGTTCGGTTATACCACACCTCCACAACAGCCAGCTATGAACGTACAAGGAAACAAAGCAGCTGCTTCAACACTGCATGGCAGAGATCGCCCTGGACCCCACAATGGCTAAAAGGGGCCCATGGCTGTTTTACCTCTTCTGTGCATGTGCCAAAAAAACATACTAGGCTTTTCACACAATAGGTGGCCAGATAACCTGCCCTGCACCCCCTGCTACTTCAACTAGCTCAATTTTCTCTCTCCCTAAATGGAAGGGGCTATTCTGACACTTCAAACTGAGCTTCTGCAAATGAATAAAAGCGGAACTCACCAACATCATTTCCCTCCTCTTAGAATGGCAATGGCGCCCACGTGAGAGGTTCTGGCTGGAAAAAAAGCCCTGATTAAAGCCACCTTCTGTGGCAGTTAGATATCACTTCTCTCAAGACAGCTAATTAGGATTGTGAGGATTTGAACACACCAAGTTCAGATAACGAGTTTCCTCAGGAAACAGTCGTTTACAATGGCAAGATGTTGATACCGACATCAAGTTATATCTCCAATGTTTATATCTATTAATTGAGAGCATATGCTGGTTGCCGATAACATACACAATATGCTCATTTGTAACTGGAAAAAAGGTTAAACTGCACAAACCGAGAAGTGTTGCTGCACTTGTACTTAGAGCAGTACCACTGAGAAAGGCTGCACAATTCCAAAAAGGGTCCAGTCTATAATCACAAAAAAACACGGCATTTCATAGGAGGAAGCAAAATAAGGGACTTAATCTAATAGACAGTAGGGGCCACCAAAAAACAGTTGAGACTGACATATTAATGATCCACCATGAATAATGTGCTCAAACAAAAGAGGAAAAGCTGAAATCTTTTATGCATGCCCTTGCCTTACCTGCCCCATATTTAGCTTTTATAATAATCACAGGCACAAAAACACTTAGACAGGTGGGTGCAAATTAAAACCGGGCTGGACACATGCTAGGGAAAGTGATAGATGCAACTACTGTCAAACCACTCACAGTAACCAACTTAAATTGAAACATGCCAAGAAAGTCTGACATTTCATTTCGAGAGATAATACTTTGAAAAATTAAGAGGATTAATGGAAAAGGCTGAAAGGGAGACAAAAGAGCCACACTGGCAGGAATCTGCCTAAAACCACCTAACAGGACTGCAAACAGAATGCATAGCACAGATGTCGAAAAATACAAACCCATTCAATGGGCCGGTTAACAAAGAAAGGCCAAGGAAACTATAAAAAGGCAAGGCAGCTTCCAAGGGTAGAAGTCTTGCTTATTGGAAGCACCAACTCTGCCAAAACAAATATTTGAAAAAATATTTAGCAGATACCAACACCAGGACCTTAGAGGGCAGAAACCCAGATCAGAACCACCATGGGGGGGGGGGGGGATGGAAAGCACAATGTCAAACACAAGTGACAAAAACCTAGGGCTTCTTGATAAACCATACGTCACTGGATCCAGCTAGCATACACAGTATCTCCTAGAAGTGTTGCTGTTACAAAAATACAATTATTTCTCATAACCTATCAGTAAAAACAGCCTCCTTTATAGTGTAAGACTAGGAAGTATGCAACGCCACACCAGAGGGGTTTTTTTTTGGGGGGGGGGAATAATACTTACTATCTTCTCCTTGCCTTACAGGGCCAGTAGCCAAACTTCTTTACTTGAAAAATATCAAAGTATCAAAGTTACTAATAGTGAAAGGAAGAATCAGAACTACCAGAGAGGGAAGCTGTCAGTAAACAACCTGGAATTTTGTGAGCATGCCTGTGTTAGAAATAGGATGCTTAAGGGGGAAAATCCTTGGTCTGATCCAATAGGGCTCTCTTAGGATTTTGATTTTACTATTTTTGTTAGTAATATTATTTACTGTATTCATCACTTTATACAAAAAATGCCCCCAAACAACTTAACAAGGTAAATTGCAAATAGGTAAAGAACAATCAAAACAGGAAAGGAAAGGACAATGTCAGGAATAATCCATCTGTGTTTAGGAGCAAGAGAGCCCAAACTCCTTTCTTCACATTCCAACCTGCCTTGGATGACCTGCCTTTCTCTAACCAGGTTAGCTCATTGCCTTATGTCTTACAGTCTTAAGTACTGTGTGTTAGAATGGTAAGCAGAATCGCAATGAAACTCTGGTGTATGTCAAAGACCATTCATGTTACAAGGTAACAACCTCCTGCTGCAGGCAGTCTTAAGTTCCGTGTTTTATCGCATCCTCAGCATGATTAACAGAAGGATGGAGAAAAGAATCAGTCTAAGAAAATGAGTGTTTTAATCAGGAAACTGAAACAAGGAATAAGAAATTGATTACAGGAGAGCTAACATCCCAGCCAAAGTAACATGACTGTACAACTCAGAACCACCATGGTTGGAACATCCTACAAAGCCTGATGACAAAAACTCTTTGGGGCCACAGTCCAAGCAGCAAAGAAACTGCAGTAGCCAGCTCAATACTGTTCTGGGGCCTTTTGCCCATCCAAACATGTAGGCAGTGCTGGCTGAAGGAGCTCTTTCCGCTTCAGCCTGAGCTCCTCTGGGTAGTTACTGCAGGCGGAATGGTGACGGAGGAGCCCAGGTTGCGCAAAAAGAAAACTCTTGCCTCTCCTGGCCCTATGATGAATGAAATTTTTAGAACCTTATAGAAAGTAGTATACATATTTATAAATGCTAAAATAAATATTATAAAGGACAGGCTCCACCCTACGCCCTTAACATGCAGGCACACACGCGCGCGCACACACACACACCCTCATTTAGAAAACTGCACAGGAAGGGGGCTGAAAGCATTGGCCAAGTATCAGCCAGCCAGACAACTCTGCCTCTCTCCCCCCCCCCAACCCCCGCAACTCTCACACAGAAAACACTCTCATACACACCCACGTACTTCCTTGCACTTGCAAAACTACTTTCTTGACTCCACCTGCCGGGGAGAAGAAAACAAGGGAAGTGGAGCACAGTCACAGTTGCACGAAGAGGAATGCCTTGGTATAAATACATCAAATCAGTGGTTTCCAACAGCTAAAAAAAAAAGATCCGGTATGGAAGGGTGCCACGAACAGAACTCTAGCTAAAAGAAGCCACCCCCAAGCCGTCATGGTGAAAAGGTGGTCATTTCCAAAGAGACCCTTTGCCACAAATCCTTAGTCTGCTTGCTGCGCTTCAGGTTCTGAAGGATGTCATTGAATTGCATCATGCCCATAGGGGTCAGGCAGAAGGCGCTTCTGGCGCTGCGAATGGCATTCACAAAGTCATCGTAGTCTGCCGGAGTGAGGTGGATCAGCCGGTGGTGGATGTACTTTAGGGGACACAAGGGGGAAATGATGTTCAGATACAGCCTTCCAAGGTAATAATGCATTTTCCATGTTCTACCTGATCACACTCCTCCCCTTTGGTGGCAGAAACGTCTTACATAATAGGTAGGTTGTGAAGGAAGGGAGAGGCTGGCCCAAGATCCCTCAACAACGTTGACTCAAGAGTCAAGGTTCAGCTTTTAAGCTCTGCCCTACACTGGCTCTTATTTATTCTCCCAAAGGAGGGATGACAAGCAGACTTTGAGGCCCAGGATCAACACAACAAAACAAAAGGCTGTCTAGATAGTCAAGCAATACTGTAATAAAGACTTAATTCTCAGTTTTCTCAACACATACACTAAATGAGAAATGAAGAATCTCATTCTGCCAGCCTTTAAGGGGCGTCGGGAGGTTCTTCACCTGCAAGTGCTTTGACTTAACAGCCTTCACGTTATCCAGGCAGGTATTTAGATGATGGTGTGGCTATGCTTTCTGGAGCAGCAAGGAGCACCTAGGTGAAGCAAGATTGACCCAATGGAAAGGAAGGGGCATACGTACCTGTATGTATGCCTGCTGGCACCTCTGTACCAACTGGTGAAAGGCTGGTGTGCGCAGGTGATTGTGGACATGGGCAGGATTGAGCCTCTGCAGGGATTCCATGATGATCTCTTGCAGCACAAAAGGGCTCAGGACCCCCTTGGCTGCACCAAGACAGAATTGATGCACATAGTTGACACCTGCAGAAAAATAAAGGTGGATGCAGTTGAGTAGGAAGAACAGGCAAAGCATACTGAAAACCCAAGAGGACAACTACTTCTCCTCCTTAGCAAGGGGCAGAGCACAGCATCTACAAATTAGCTGCAATGAGCCAGAGCACACACCAGACAAGGGAGAATCTGCCAGCCTTACTTTTCACTTACCAGCCATTAAAACAAAGTATTGAGGAATCTAGCTAATATAAGAGTAATCCACAAACACTGCTTTTCTTTTTATAGAACTTTAACAAATTTCTAAATTACACTTGGACTAATGCATGGGCCTTATCCACACGCCCAAAGCTTTTTTTTGCTTCCCCACCCCTATGTATTTTTATGTTCTACTGCGCCTCCAGGTCTCTCACTCTGATATCATGATGCCAAGAGTTGTTTTGTTTTCTTAAAAAAACACCCCAGTCCGGCACTTTTTCTATTTTTAAAACAGAATTATTCGTAGTTCCTGAAGCTACCTGCTGTGATGCCAGAATGTTTTTATGGCCCATCAAAAATCCCAATATTTTTTTTAAAAGGGGGAAATACTTGTAGCCACTTTTATGGGGTCCCATACCATAGGCCACACCTGGGACCCCCATACAGCTGACCATGGGTCAATGCAGTCCTTGGCCCGAAAAAGGTTAGCCATCCCTGCAGTGCCTAAAAAAACCCTTTAAGCTGCTCACTTTTGGTGTCATTTACATCTCCATGCGATAGTCTTCTGTTAGGGATCAGAAGCTACAATATTTAGTGTGGTCTCTCTTTGCGAATTAATTTTATTTTCCACATTTTATCCAGTTCTAGAATCAATGCCACTGCTACAGTTTGGGCAATCAGATGAAGATACACGAAAAGCAGAAGAGCTTGGTGGAAAATGTTGCCTTAGGACTAAGTGAACCTTTACTCTGCCTTGGGCCTTACCTAATTTGGCAGCTAATCCCAGGAGCCATTTCACATCTTCTGTGTAGGGTGGGCTGCGTGAGAAGTTGTTGGGGTGGTCATTGTGAGCTCTGCGGCCAAGCATCTCCAGCGCTAACATTCCTGCAGGGAAGTGCAAATTCAAAATTTCAGACAACCAAGTTAAGCCCCACAAGACTTAAGAGGGGTGGTGCCCACCCATTCGCAACCATCTCATAGAAATGAGCTAGGAGATGGCAATTATGCCAAATGGTGTCTCTGCTTATCTTTGCAAGGTGGTAAAAAGGTTGACGACATTTGTAATCCCTGTGGATTTGGGAGAAGACGAAGCGACAACTTGCAGAACGATCTGGAGCTGAGAAGCAGCGGGTGGGGGGAAGCACAAATGTACATCTTCCTCTGCTCTTTCAAAAGCAGCTTTAAAAAAAACAAATAGAAAGCCAGCGGGACTTTTTATTTTCATTTTTCATTTTGTTTAAACACAGACATCAACATTCACCATTCAGTTATGCCCTCAGTTCCTATGCAAAACAACACTCTCTGTTGTGTTAGGCTTCCCCCTCTGCTCCTGTACTCTTTCCTGTCTGTGAGAACAGCCAAAACAGGGAGACAATATTTCCAAGGGGACTCCAGTGACACAAACCCCTCCTCTACATCATTCTGCCATAGAATGGATAAGGACACCAACCACAATATGGAGAGCAACTCAGGACAGTCTGGATTCTCCATATTTAAGGAGTTTTGAAAATGCCCAGGTTCCCACTGGCAATCAATTTCAATATGGCCAACTGGGAATCCAACTGCAAGTAAATACAAACCTAGACCAGAGTAGTATAGGGATACATTGTGACCAGGGCAAGCCAGAACATTTCAGGCTGACCCCAAATTCTGGACATCTTACAAGCCCACCTACCTGGGGGATACTTCCTAGACTAGTACATTTTACCACAGTGTTAAATGGTAAAGGGTAACAACTTGCTCCATCCCAGATATATCTTATGCCCCAAGGATTTGGATGTCAGCCCAAAGCCAGGACTGGAAGGCATGCCTTCACCTTCCCTTCAAAGCAAAAGGCAGAGAGCAACACGCTCTACCCCAGCTGGACTCTCTTTCAAAGTCCAATATAGGAGATTATGTGCTAGAGATAGAAAGCAAACTGTGCACTGCTTGTGAGCCTTGACAAACGGAGGCTTTGAACGGCATTGAGGGAACACATGATGGATCTTCACCCCTGCTCCCTTTCCATTTCATTGTGTGTCTTCTTCTTCACACCCCAAGAACCCTACAGGTGTCTGTATAGTCTACTTAGGAGGGAAACTTAGTTAAGGTTGAAGGATAATCAAGATAGCCCAGAAGGCTGTGTTAACATAGTAAAATTAAGAAATAAGTGACCGAATCCCCCAATTAACATTCTTTGTTCCATATAAATATGCAGTGATCAATTCCTTTTCCTGTAATTACTATGATTTTATTAGACTGCAGTAGGCGGAGATGAAAAAGGAAGTATCGTTGGTTGGTTCATTTGTGTTTAAATTTTTATTTTGGCAAAAAAAGACAGCATTACAAAAATCACTGAAACATGCAAACTCTTCGCATCCATTCACCTTCTAGTAGCCACTAGGAACTTTATTCCTCCTCCAATCCCCATTTTATATGACAGTGTACATTTTATTTTGTTCAGTGTCCCAAAATAACACCACATAGGCTGTTTTGGATCTCCACCCTCAGCACACAGTTGGAATTATGTTACATCCATTCTATAGGCTTTCCAAAAGGGGCCAACTTTGATTTCTAGGAATCTGCAAGATAATCCATTTTGTAATCAATCCAGGACATTACAGTTAAACACCACTATCAGCCTTGAAAACCAAAGTTCTCAATAGCCCTGCAACACCAGCAGGGTGTGAACCATTCAATGTGACCAAGTCCTGGCAGTCACTCATAACCAATGCAGTCAAGGATGGGCACATGGTATCAAGACCTTAGAGATTGGAGGACTCATCACAAAGCAGAGGTTGAGGGGAGTTCCATCTCCCTCCTTGGAACAGTAATCAAGGCTTATCTTACACATGTCTCCTGCTCAGAACAGGTCATATTGAACAAGGTGGCTCATATGGTTGAGTCTTACAAGCCTGTCATTTCTAGCCCAGTTACCTCACACCATGACCATGGGCTTTGTTCCACTGACATCTGCAATAGTTTCTCCTCCCATTTCATGGGAGACCCAGTGCTAGTCCTGCAATGCAGCAGAGTGGGGCATTTGGTCTCCACTTGGGGCAGCAAAATATCTTCAGCCAACAGTGGTGAGTCAGCCTGATCAAAGTTTGGTTTCTCGAGAATCAAGAACCTCTTCAAGACAGTAGCTCAACTATGCTTGTCTGGCACAGCAAGGTACCAGAATGCTTATGAATGAGGTGCCAAAATTCAGATAAAGGCTGTACATGTGGTGCCCACAGGGCATAGGTCCATGAAAGACTCCCAACTGCACAAAACATGCCTGTTGAAAGCAGACAGAAGGGCTTGTTCTGCTTTACCCCCAGAAACACTGGATAGCCCTTGGCTTTTTGTCACAGTCAGTGTCTCAGCATGGGCCATACTAATCATGAGGGACACAAAGGAGGCAGATTATTATCACTATAATGAAGCAGAGAAGCTGCCGGCATCCTTGAGAATGATGTACCTGAGGGAGATCCTGAATGCACCCAACAGCTATACTTTGCTTGGGCCCAGGTGTAATGCCAAGCTGTCCAATTATATGACCAGATTCCTGAGCCTGATTGCCAAGATGGGTGGAGTTGCAGGGATCTTTAAGCCACTGGTTTCTACCATCCTCTCCTTGGCTCCTGGTATTGAGGTAGCTTGATATTCCTAATGTGATCCTCAGAGGCCCTGGCACTTAGACCTGATGATGCTGAAGCTGGCTCCGTCCATGCCGTTTTCTACTGAACTCAAGCTCCCTGCCCTGCAATTATTTTACTTGGAAGGCAAGAGGAAGCAACTCAAGGCTCAAGTACTCTGAGCTCCAGAGGACACTAACCTCAAGGAGAACCTGAGTATTTATAAAAGTGTGACATGTTTTCTACAACATGGACTAGTTGTGCATTACGTGCCAGAGACTCAACTATACATAGGTAAAAGGGACTATCTCAGCTACCAAGCATCCATCCTCATACTCCATCTCTCTCTGAATCAATTTGAAGGCTCACTCCACACTAGATTCATAACATGCATCTTCCCCCGCCCCCAGCCTGGCAAAAAAACAACAACCCTCCTTATGTATGTATCTACTCACCAAGACCATTTTAACGTTCACCCCAATCCTATGAACCTCTCAGTATTGTAGAAATCTTTCCTCAAAGACTATTTCTGCCTCAGGACTGCTGACAGCTGGTGCACTCACATTACTGATTGGCACACTTCATCTCACTGTGATTCCATCCCCCAAACCCACTTACATTCCCTCAAAATATTCATGCACTGCAAGCTTCTGTGATCGGCTTTTAAGACTTGTGGCTATGCATTCCAGCCTAAACCAAACAACAGTCTAAAACCACTTCATCACGTGAGAATTGGCACACCTTCCCAATTGACCTGGGCACAAGAGTCAATTTTCACATACAGTAGCCCTGTCCTGAATTGCAGGTGAGAGGGTTGCAAGAGCCACAATTAACTGTCCTTACCAACTCGGTAGGCAGAGTGGAGGTGATGCACGCCTTGATTGCCTGCAGGCTGGCTGTGTTGCTCATCCTCAGAAGGAAAGCCGCCAGTGACAAGGGAGCTGGGCTGAGAAGATAGACTCGTCAAGGAAGTCCCTTGAATCGCTGGGAATGTAGACCCTGCATGAACACTTCCTACTGGAGAAAACAAACAACAGTATAAAGGGGAGGGGGAAATATTGGCATCAAACAGCTATAGCACTTCAGCCAACTACGTCCTGCCCCAAACTGTGTCATATACCTGTGGGGTTAATATTAACTCTGGTAGTAACACGGTAGACAGAGGAAACATAAGCAAGTAGACCCAGAAGTACATGTCCTAGAAAATCTAAAGAAGGCTCACTTGTTTGCCTTCTCTGTGAGCAGGCTTTATAATGTAGTTCCCAAGAGCCAAATCTTATTACAGCATCGTTTCCCTTTGCAGACAATGGGAAGCCAGCAAGTAATGTATCAGGACAGTCTTTACATCAACAGTAGAATAATTGGGGAAGATGAAATAAGCGACACCAACTGTTTGGGGCCCTGGGACACAATTGGATTTTTATGGGAGTACTCTGCAGGCACTGATCCCTCTATTTCTCCCCACCCCACCAGACAGAAAACATGTGCACACTTGGACACACACGTAATGTCACTTTTCTAATGAGTCCTTCTAAGCAGAAGTTAGATCCAGCAGAACTGAAATAGATCGCCTTTAATTTGCATGATTTTACACAAGGCCCCTGAACAATCACTATTGAATTAAAGCTTATACTGGTAGACTACACAGTTAAAAATCTCAGAGCCAGTGCTTGCTAGTAACACAAAAACATTGATCCTCATGGATCTAGCATAGGTTGACAACAAATCACACAGGTGACCTATGATTTCAAGGTGGCTATGGAAAATTATGAGGGTCCATAAAGATCCATCCCTTAGATTCATATTTTTATGCCATGGCAGCTTTAGAAAGTACCACACGTGATTTTTATAGTTCAGTCGAGGTGATTTAATGAAGGGAGGTCCCCCCCTTTAAAAATTCTGTGATTTCAATAGGATATTATTATTATAATTATTATTATTATTGTTGTTGTTGTTGTTGTTGTTGTTATTATTATTTACTGCATTCACCTTGGCTACACATTTGCCTTCCCTTCCTGGCACTCCATTCTCTTTCTCCCGACTCCTGTGATGCCTCACTTCTTCCCTGCAGGCTACTCACATTTTCTTCTGCCCAGTCTCTCAGACTAATGCCCTTTCCCTCCTACCCTCTCAGTCACTCTGCTTGCCAATCAGCTGCTGATCCAAGCCTTGGAAAATACAGAACTGAAAGAGAACCACTCTTCCAACTTCTTCCTACAACTCCATGCACTTTGAGGGGGGGGCGGAAGCTAGCAGTCAGGGGACAGTAAGTGGGTGAAGGGGACACGGAGTCTACACCAAGAGACTTTCTTACAGGGGTCATTGCACCCACAGGCCAACCACCCCTTTCTTTAGATGTGCAATTTCATGACACAATCTTTAGAAACCTAGTAATAGCTATACCATGTTTGGTAGACCAAACATCCCACCTGCTACAGACCACTGCAGGTCAATTTTAAGAAAGTCCCGCTTAAAGCTGTTTACTCCCAAGCCTGAGAAGTTTTAAGGATTATTCATGGAGGGCTCTTTCTCATTTGTAGCCTAAGGATTCTACCTAATAGTCGTTGTTTTCATAATTTTCATAATTTCCTAAGAGAATAAAGGGATTGTGCTGGCAGTATGTTTTCATTTTAAACATGGTGTATATGGTTGTTTTTTAAAGCATAAATGAAACCCTTAACAAATTTTAAAAATGTTGTATGCACCCAGAGATTGCATTGTAGAGGCGCAGAGACCAGTTGTCCCGCCCCCCTCAAGCGTGCAAGGAAACCTAACAGAAAAAGTCACTTGTGTTCATCTTGCCATCTTCCTTCCTCATATGCTTCAGAACAATATGAAGGTTTATGACATCATGACTAGGGATTCTGCTGAGGCAGATTTCCTCTTGCACATAAATCAGACACCTACATGTCTCAGGGTTCACAGTAGCACAAAAAAGCACCCCTATTCCTGTGTCACAGTAGGTGAGCTCCATAAGCCTCAGCAAAACTAGAACCACCATTCAGCTAGGATGCTAAAGGAGCCTATTTCCCGCAAGACTGAAATACTCACTTGCTACATTGGAAGACAGAGACAGCCCAGTCTCAGCATGGTATGGATGCACAGCGATCTGCGTCATGGATGGGACAGGCACTCCCGGGAAGGACACTGCTGTAGCTGCCAAAGACGGGGTAGTGACCGAGTATGGGTACTGTGCTCCAATGAATGCTGGGTGGACACCCTGCAAAGGAAGAGGACAGGGTAACCCTGCCTTGCGCCCAAAACACAAGGCAGGGTTTTTCAGGAGGGGCCTCCAAGCAACCCAACTATCTAGTACCGAAAACGCCATTTCCAACCCAACTCCTGAAAGCCTAGAACCCTCACCATGCTCACTGGGCCATTCTAAGCAAAATTCTTCCAAGGAGGAGGAATGTGACGGGAGACAAAATAGCCACTATGCCTGTCTTAGGCATTCTCCCCACCCCCATAAACTTTTATGAGAAAATGTGAGATTTATCAGTAAATACTAACCATTTGTAAATTAGTACAAATTTAATAATTCTGACACAAACAGGGAAAGCAACAATGAGATATATATCCACCAAAAATGCATCTTTATACAAAGATTCAGACTTTTGGTCCCTCTAACCCATTACTGCCCCTAACTAGAAGTGACTCTAAGGGCTTGGACAGGGGCTTTTTCCAGCTGCCATTTGCATGCACAGGGTCCCAGGTTTTGTCCTTGGCACATCCTAGTGCTGTGCTTTCACCCTTTTCGTTATGGTCCCACACTGAAACCAGCAAAACTAAATAATCCAGTTTGCCATCCTTCTATTCACCTAAGCCACAACGCTAGGGATGACAGAAAAAGATGCCCCCCCCCCCCCCCCGAGATGCTTACCCTACAAAAGATAACTTACTTGGGGATAAGCTGAGCCAGGAACAGGAAAGACCGCCGGGCGTGGCATGTGCTGGATAGGGTGCCCGATATACTGAGGATTGCAAGGGATGTGGGTCTGGAGTGTTGTATAAGGGTGCAGACCCTGGGTGTGCGCATGCGCCATTGCTGGCCCCGCCATGGTGTGCTGCTGGTAGATTGTCGACCCCACCGAAATTACAGGCACCACCGTTGCTGCTGCTGTCACCGCAGCCGCGACAGTCACTGTGGTGGGTTCTGACGTCACTCTGGTATCTGCCAGTCCACGCACCGCTTCGCAGGATGCCCGGGCTCCACTTGCACTGCAGCCTGTGGCCCCCTCTCTCTGAGCAAGAGTTCCACCAACAGTTTGTTCGTACAACCAGTACCACTGGTGAGCAACTTCAAACAGGACTTCAGGGTAAACACCACCTCCTTTGGCTGCCTCCTCTACTGCCAAGCATGCCTTCTCCAGCATTAGATTATCCTGTAATATTAGGAAAGGTACTGCTGATTTAAGGTGTTTTATACTGCCCTTTGCAATTTACAATTAAAGTGTAATTGCAATCAAGCTAATAGCTCTGAACCAAACAGTCAACCCTATAGAATTCTACCTAAAGAGCTTGGTAAAATAAAATAAAGAAGGCTCTGCCTGGGACAAAAACGGCATTAAGACAGGCGTCAGCCAACCCTGCCTGGAAAGAGCATTCCACAAGTGTGATGCCACATCACAGGGCTTTTTCGGCTGTGGCTCCGATCTGGTGGAAGACTCTGTCACAAGAGACTAGGGCCCTGCGGGACTTGACATCTTTTCGCAGGGCCTGCAAGACAGAGCTGTTCCACCAGGCCTTTGGCCAGGGCACAGCCTGACTCCCTCCTGCGGCAATCTTCGCGGAGCTCTGGCCCAATGGTTGCCATTGGTCTGAGTTGAATTAATTTTATAATGAATGATTTTAGAGTGTTGTGTTGTACTGTTTTATTGTTGTTAACCGCCCTGAGCCCGGCTTCGGCTGGGGAGGGCGGGATATAAATAAAAAATTATTATTATTATTATTATTATTATTATTATTAAGAAGGGTCCCTCTTTGATAGCCACCCACATCTCTCCAGATGGTATCTGCAGGAGCATGGGTGTCTGCAGGGAGGAGTCGTATTTCTTGGATCTCCAGCTTTTATTTAAAAACAAAACCCTCCAGCACTTGTAGAACCCAAGTTATAAGGCAGAATGTGCATGAACTCTCCTGTGGGAAACTAACTTGCTCCTGCCTTTCAGTGTTTTTAGCCAATGAAAGCAATGAGTGTCATAGCTGTCTGATATTTAAGAAAGCAGACCTAACCAAGCAGACAAATAGAAGGGTAGAATGACATGTCCCATACATGTCTATATAGAAAGATCTGGTTCCTTTTTAAGTCTTTCCTGCTGGCCTTCAGGTATCTGGGATTTCACTGTAACTGTGAGCTGGTAAAAGGTAAGCAGGAGCAAAAAATAACAGCAAAGATGGAAGTTCATTTTTTTTCTCTCTAATCTTATTTCAAAGAAACAAAAAACAAAAAAACAGTGATTTCACCCCTGAGTTTGTAAACATTTAAAAAAAAAAAAAAAATCCTTGCCGGTGTCTATGCAGATAAAATCTATCATTATTATACCCATGTGGCTAAGAGCGTGTTATTTATTTATTTGATTTAGTACAAAACATCACTAGATGGCTGACATACCAGCCCTGCAAGGTAACCCAATTATACCCATCTTGTTGGCATGTGAGTGTGTGAATGACAACCTTAAAGTGTAACCTAGTGTTTTATACTAGAATGGGGATTTTGGGGGGGGGGGGGCAAAATGTGGTGTGTGAAGTTGATTGTGGAAGCAGTGCAATTAATGGCTGAAGTGGGTGCAGAGAGCCAATTGAAAGGACTGAGGTTTTGAGGTGTGAGTGGCAGTGGCAGTGGCAGTGGCAGTGTATGTCATCTGGGTGCCAAGTCAATAAGTCAATGAACAGCATGAAAAGCAACAGAGGGGTAAGACCTGCTCTGCTAATTTCTAAGAGGCCAGGTCTCTCCAGGTCTCATCACCATTCAGTCAGCAGATCTAGCAGAAATGGAAAACTTGCTCCCTGGTGCTAGTTATTTATAAATGTATATCAATGTATTAGGAATATGCACTTTTCACCCTCCCCGAGAAAAATCCCTGCACATGCCTATGCACAGGAGGCTGTTACAATAGCTAGGTGCATATGGCTGCATTATAAAGCAGAAAGACCTATATTGAAGTGTAAGGTCCATATTTCATTAACAGACAAATTCTAATACAGAAAATATTGGATGAGTGTATGGAGAAAATATAAGGGCCCCCATATAAAAAATGTAGTGGATCAAAATAAATTTATTTTACTTTGGAATACCACAAAATAACTTATAGTAGTGGAAGTTATTTAAGTTGTTCTTTTGGAGATAAACTCCTGACTTTAAAAATCTAAAACATTTATCTCTCTAGCATTTTGGGGGTCCAGTTTTTTAATATAATATTTTAAAGACCTCGGACAACACTAAATGCAAACACTAAAAGACTGCAACACTAAATGCAAAAAGAAGGAACAGACAAACCCAATTGCACCTGACAGCATCAACAGAGACCTCTGAACTGCTCACCTGCTCCTTGCACTGGACCAGGGCTCTCTGGATCTCGTTTGGGTTCAAGGCGTGGGCGTGTGGCAAGCAGCTCAATGCCAGCTCAGCGGCTGCTCGCACCATGTTGGAATCCCTAGCTCTGGAAGCCCTGTCAGCCAGGGACGCTACCTCTGGAGGCGTCAGGTGCCCATCCCAGCACTCCACCAGGATGTTCAAGGCTGCACTGCCAATCTCCATGGCTTGCCCTAGAAACCAGAGAAAAGAGGATGCACAACAAAGTATTCAGGTGCCTACAAGACTCAATACACGTATTTTGGCATAGGCTTTCATGGATGAGAGTGGAATATCCTGAATTGGCAGGTACATACATGGAGGTGGGGGTTGTAAGCACTACGGCTAGAGAGAAATGCAATGCAATAAACGCAGGCTGCAACAAATAAATTAAAGCTTAGATGTATATTAAGGTCACTACAACAAGCACTCATAAAGCAGTGCTGGTAATATAAATATCCTGGCATTGGTAAGCTAACCAAAAGAGACCCTTTCAGCAATAAACTCCTTATATAAAGGAGCCTCAATAGTCTGTAGGTGACTTCTGTTCTCCAGTTGTCAGGAGTCTGCCTCTGCAAAAAGAAAAACCCATTTGCAGTAGTGCAAGTGGTTCTACCTGAGCTCCCTTCTATGTTAGTTTTTCCCATCTATGATGCTTACCTTTATGCTACTAGTGGAAAAGCAAGCACTCTGCTAGATTTGAGTTTTGTAAGCTCTGTAAACAGAGTGAAACACAGATCTTAACACTATTAATAGGGGCAAATATTTATTTATGATGTGCAAAGTAAGTTACAATCTTTACCTTGTTTGCCTTTGCAGCTTCCCAGGTTCCCAACTTCATCAAATTTCCAAGTTTGCAACTGGGAAACTGAAAATGCGACTTGCCCAGACCATTGCTGGGATCTGAACTCAAAGGTCTCCCAAGTACTCAGCCAAACATCTACCTACTGAACCCTGGGCTCTGAATGTGGTGCCCCATAGGCGCAATGGCACCAATGAACGCCTCTCCAAATACCCATGAAACCTCTTCCCCCATTGCTCCCCTTCATCAGGAGTTGTCTTTTTCCTCCTGTTTGCAGTGATCTGAAGAGATCTGAGAGAGGAAGTGGGTGAAGCATTGCTGCTTTCTACTTCCTCTTACAAATTCTCTAGCTCGCTAGGCTGATCTTGCCACCCAAGCAAAAAGCAGAGTAACCTGGAGGGAAGACAGGAAAGCATTTTGAAAGGAAAAAGGAAGCGGCAAGATACCCGGCTGCTTCCCAGAAGCCACGGCAGACATTTTGTGACTGGCAAAGCTCTCCATGTCAGCAATTTTGTGGTGGCACCTACAACCATTTGTGGAAACTCCATATGTGTCTCTGGGCACAGAAAGGTTGGAAGCTCCTGTGCTGGACCATCAAGGCTTCTAAACTCATATTTCATATTTCATTCTTACCTAGTTAAAGCCACATATGGATTTCTCTTGAGTGCTTATAACAAATACAAAGATTGCAAGCTATTTTACACTTGGACACACTAGGGATCATGCTCCTATGTACAAAGACCCTCTTTCGAAATACCGACAAGGGGAACAAAAGCAGGGAAGAGGAAGGGTGAAGGCAACACAATATAGTGATGTAAGAGCTGCATGTCTCTCTCTGGCTAATCAACCCCACAGCAGATAAAATACATTTATATATAAAATCTATGAGTTCTGTAGTAGCGCTTGGAAACTTCCTTTCATGTGAGTGTCAAAAAGCAGAGGACACCGAAGACATTTGCTAAAGGGCTACAAATGTAACTCTTTTCAACAGAGGTGAGGAACCTCCAACCACTGGCCAAATTAGGTCTCGCATAGGTCCCAATTTGCCCCACAAGGCCATTCCCCCCCCCCCCAAAACCCATGTTCACCTGCACCACACCTGACAGCATCAGTGATGTCAGTTGTGGGGAAATTAGAGACACAACTGCAAATGAGACACTGACTGGCTTCAAGTGCAGTCCTGATTGTTCTTTGGCAAGCAAGGCTTGGTGTCAATCAACAGCAATCAACTGTGGCAACCTGATCCCTTCTGGCACCATTATTCTATGGTCAAGCATTACCCAGAGGCTTCCCAAACTGTAAACTCAGCTATACATATTGTGCTAGCAAATTTAGCCATGAGTTCTTAAAAGTTAGTAGCTAAGTAAGGTCACCCTCTGGGGAAGGATTCCTAAAAACCAAACCTGGTTCCTACCTGTAATCCAAGAGACGTGGGAGGAATAGGTTCGAGACAGCCAGTTGGGAGAGACAAAGTTGTGCAACCCCAGTGCATAGAGACCAATCTCGAAGGCGCAGAGGTGGAGGTTGCGATGAGGACCCTGGTGGCCGCCACTAGAGGATGGGTGGGTGAAAATGGAAGTACTGCTGTTTCCACCCGCCTTGATGAGAACTGTCTTGGCCAGCTCAAAATAGAAATGTGCAGCTGCTTCCGAGGGCTGATTTGGGACATGAGGAGCATGGCTCTCTGGACGCCTGCCCTTATACCTGAAAGGAACGAAGTGAAATATGTATGAAGTGAACTTAAGACTAAACTTGCACACCCAGCATAGAAAGGAAGCTCAGTTAAGGCATCATATTGTGGGTTTTCCAAAAGATAAAATGTTCAGACTTTGCAGACTCTCCAGAGAAGAAACTCTGCAAGAACTGGGCCACTACTGAGAATACTTCACTATCTGCTCTTGTCATATGACCCCAGTGCTCAAAGGAGCACTCGTTTAATTTATAATTTCAAAATGAGTGCGGCCAAAAAAGTAATAGTGAGTTCACTTGCTGAATTTCTAGGTCTATTTCTGCCTGGCTCTCCCTTTGAGACTCCCAACTTATTATTATATTACCCTTCATCACAAGGCAGTTCAGAACATAAAAATACAAAACGAGAACACAAAATACATAATAAAACAAAACCAAAATGAAAACAGTAACCCCCATCCCTCAAACACATTTAAAAGGCCATAGAATGTTAATCAGCCAAATGCCTAGTTGAAGAGGAACGTTTTCACCAGGGACCTAAATATATGTAACAAAGGCCCCAGGTGAGCCTCCCTGGAGATCCCATCTCCATTCAGCCACCCCAAGAAAATATTTGAGGGGACCAAACCTCCCAAAGTTGGTGGGCATTGCTGCCCCCCCCAAACTTTTTTATTCACCTTGGTCCCCCTGCACACAAAGATTATGATTGCAGGGTCTGGGTGAAAAGCCTGCTTGTGATATATTTCTAATGAAGATATTTTATTTTATTTTATTTTATTAAATATACTTCCCTTCATCCAACAATCTCATCCTTGGGAGGACCAAATACTGAAAAGATGCACAACTTTGGAAAACAGACAGCAGCTCTTACCTGCCGACCTCCACCGTCTTTGCACGTGCTCCTCCACTAGCTCTCCTGCTTCCACTGGAGGATGATGAGCCCAGGGAGTCGCTGGAAGAGCTACTGATGCTATCGCTGTCCTGCCCTCTGCCCCAGGAAGTGGCTGCCCATCCTCCCCGCAGAGGCCGCCTGCTGAGGGTTGGAGAACTGTCCGAGGTGGTTTCTGGAGCACTGCTGTCAATGCTGGCCATTCCTGCAACGCCACAGTCAAAGGGCACAGCAGCAGGTGAGCAGGTCGGTAGTACACAAAACCACAGTTTTACAACAGGGAACATTCATCTCCCCCCACCCCACCCCAAAAAACAAGCTGAAACATTTCAAGTAAGTCAGAACCTAGAGATGTAATCTGACCAGAAAAGCTAGAGAGCTGATATACCAAGTCACTAATTCAAACTTATATGAGCCATGAACCTACTAGGTGAGGGATACTATCTTACTTTGCAGGTGTGCTGGGGATTACTGAAAATGTGGTAGAAGTCAGTATCTTTTCAGTAAGCCAGAACAAATCTTTAAAGCTTAAACAGCCTGGGCCATGTTAAGAACTGTTCTCTCCCTTTTGTCAGCTGAGATAATCTTCAGAGGCCCTTCGCCATCCCACCTTCAGAAATTAGGCAGGTGCCTACGTTGAGAGAGGACTTTTTTTTTTTAGTTGTACTTGGGCTCTGCAACTCTCCCTAGGCACATTCACCCAAAGAACTCATTCACCTTTAGGCAACAGGAGAAGCCTGACTTATTCTTATAGGCCTTGAACAGTATTTAGGTTCTTTTTACTGGTTTTAGCTTGTTCTTGGTTTGCTGCCCACTTGCTGTCATATCTTTTGTAATTTCTACTGTTATTTGTATTTGATGTCCACCATTTTTATATGGGTTTGCTTTCAAGCTGCCGTGGGGACACGCTACTTAAATCCACTTAATATTTAAATCTCCTAATATTTAAAAATCTGTAAGAAGAATACACAAAAGCAACACTAAAACTATGAAGCAGTATAATTAAAAAAACAGTAAAGCAGCATGTTGGGTCAGGAAAAGCATGGATAAAAAGAAATGTCTTCACAAGGTGTCTGAAACAACTAATGGATGATGCTTCATGTATGGCTGAGGGAAGGGAATTCCACAGTGAGGGGGCAATAGCAGAAAATGCCCATTTTCAGGCCACAAGTAAAATTTCCTCAGATTATCTAAGTGAATTTACAGCAGCATGCTGAATTGGTCCTGCTTCACTCTGCCCTTCCTTGAATTTGGAGCAACAGACCACTGCCTTGGCTTATTGCAATATACCAGGATGTCCAATCTACTGGTCGATCGCAGTCAATGGCTGGCCCCCTTCCAGCCCTGTACCCTCGCCCTCCATTGTTGGAGAACGAAAGACGGAGTTTACAAACCGAGGCTGTTCCCCCCCCCTGCAATCCTTCTTTGACCCCAAAATAATGTAAAAACATTTCGCACCCCCTCCCAAAGCTAAGCAAATTATGCCTCCCAAACCCCCTAAAATTGGGCTTTTCCCCTCCCCCAGAAAAGCTTTGACCTAAACCCCAATAAAAAACTTTGACCTGAACCCCAATAAAATGGGGGTAGATCACTGCCAGTTTTTAATTCTGTGAGTAGATTGCAGTCTCTTGCAAGCTGGCCACCCCTGCAATTTATGAAGCGATACTCATGGTTTATTTCTCCCAAACAAACCATGATCAGTTAGAGAAGAACAAACTTTGGCTTGCCATCATGGTTTGTTCAGAGAGAAACAAACCAAAAGTGCTGGTTTGCAGTCAAAGTAAGCCAGTGTTTATGCGTTGGCTGAATGGTGCAAACATCTGTCAAATCCAGCATTACATTTCCATCAGCAGTCAGCCAGATGCCTCTGGTCACAAGGAGGAAATAAAAAGCAACAGGCATCTGCTGCTTTATTCTCACCGAAAAGTGAGGTATTCGGGTGGGGGAGTAGGGCTTAACAAAGCCTATGTACTTAAATGGAATCTTTAGTCTATGCCTGAATACCATTTGTACTGTGTGCAGTTCTGGGTGCCACATTTTAAGAAGGGTCTAGGCAAACTGCAACTGGTGCAGGGGAAGGCAGCAAGAATGGTGAGCAGCATGGAAAACAGGTTCTATGAGGAAAGGTTGAAAAACTGGGTGCGCTTAGCCTGGAGAAGAGACGCCTGAGTGGGGACCATGATAGCACTCCCCAAATACACAGGAGAGGGCTATGACTAGATCTACTGGACTTAAGCAAGAGGAAGGTAGATGATGAAAAACTTCTTGATAGTTCAAGCAGTTCAAGAACGGAACCAGTTGCTGGGGAGGGGGTGAGAGAGAGCTAAAATTCCCTGAGAGTCTTTAAGCAAAGGCAAGGATGCTCTAAGCTCAGGATTTCCTGCATCGAGGAGAGAGTTGGCCTAAAGGACCACTATCAACTCTTATGTTCAGGTATATCCTGCCTCTGAATCTGCAGTTTCCATTTAAACATCATATCTAATATTCTTAGGCAAAGTGTCTCATAAAGGCTTTGTTTAACCCCCTTTTAAAGCTATCTAAACCAGAGGCCATCTTTTAGCTCTATTATGCATTATATAATGTATACTTGATTTTGGCAGTCCTAAACTTACTTAAAATCATCTTCAAGGAATATGCCCAAGCTCTAGTGTTGAAAGAAGTCTACCTTCCACTTCCAGCCACTCATCATTTTATAAAACACTGTCACATCCCAACTACTTCCCCAATCCCACCTAAAAGACCGCCAACTTGTATCCTTTCTGCATAGTAAAGAGTAGTAATGTGGTTGCCTCTAACTTTCAGTTACCTATTTTTGTTTTGATGGGGTGACCAGAACTGTACACAGTATTCTGTATGTAGCCATGCCACATATTTATACTGGCATTATGCTTGCTGTCCTTCGCTGTTGGGAGGGGAGAAAAAAAAAGAGAGAGAGAAGCTAAATGTTTTCTGTTTCTATAGCGTAAGTCAAGATAAAAAGAAATGTTGTCCTCTCGGTAGGAAAAATATGATTGACAGATCTGGAAGATGTGGTTAGTGCATGCCAATAGCATCTTGAAAAAAATTAACTTCTTAGGTTAAATATTTAAAAATTTTGTTTTAAAAGAATTTAACAATGGGAGAATCCACTATTTTCCACCCAATTAAAAAGAAATAAAGAAAATAGCTTAATTAATTATGAGTCCTGTCCACCACTTTATACACACACCACTAATTACTTTGCAAATGTAAGTCTTAATCCAAGCCTGCACAACTTGCAACCCAGCAAGCCAAATGCGGCCTTACATAGTGACCCACTGGGGGCTCATTAAAACTCACTTGGGAGTACAATAAGCACTTGACATACTACGATACAAGTATGGAAGCCGGGTCACAAATTATACAGGCACATATTCTTCTATATGAATTCAGAGTGGAGGAACTGAACTAGAGAGCTAAAAGAATAACGATAAACCTGAAACAGAATCTAAGCATTTATTAGTTTGATTACCTCCTTTAAACAATCTGAACTGCTTTAGGTAAGCCTAGTAACCATTAAAAGCTGGTTAGAAACCCCAGTCCATGAAGCTATGGGGTAACTAATGAGAGGGCTAGGCCAACTTCACTTTGGCAGCAGAGAATTCCTCACTGAGTGTGCTGATCCACCAGGGAAGATTTGTGCTTCAGTAAGAAATACTGGAGGTGACAGTAGATTAGGATATTAACAGACAAGCAGACAGACAAGTTCACCATATTAATTCAATTCAAAATGTGCAACAAAGAGCAAACAATTTAACATGCATGAAAGTGATTCCAGAAATGTAAAACATGCAGAATGAGACAGCAGAAAGTTATGTGCCCCCTGCTCAAAGTTACCTGTGTGCTTCTTTTTTTGTCTGACTGGGGAACCCCAGCACCTCCCATTGTAGCCACCTCTATTTCCAAGGGCTAGTCGGCTAGGAACTTTCCCTTCTTGCTTTAAGACACTGGGTTCCATAGGTGGGTCACAAGGAGATCTCTGAGGGTTATCTGGGAAAACACAAGAAGTGGCAATTTAAAACAGCAGCAACAGGAAGAGGAGGATTTCATAGGCAGGTGCAACTTTGGCAGACAGGAGACAGTAGTGGATAATCACAGGCTTCAGTACTGTTCCCCTCTCTTTCCCACATGGAAAAGAAAAACAGAAATCATGAATGCACACTGCAATTAGAATCGGATTCCATGAAGGCAAGGAAGGTGTCATTCATTTTTTATTCTGCATCACACTTGCATAATAGCAGAAGAACTTGACAACCTATGAGACTAGAACAAATATACAGGCAAATGAAAAAAAAACTGACAGCAGCCCATTTCTTTCATTTCTCCTTCCACTGGTAATTAGAATACAGCTGTGATCCTGTGGAACAGTAAGTCATACCTTGAGAGCTCTTTTCCAAAAAGGGTTCCGAAGTGTTGCTCTGGACAGCAGTGGTTACCCCTGCTTGTTGTGTAACAGGTGTTCCTGGGAGGTGCTGAATGGGCGCAGCTGATTGGGTAGCATGTTTGGAAGGAGACTTCTGATTGGCTACTGTGGGCTTGCTGGACGAGTAGAATGAACTTAGAGTCTGAGGCTTGTGTGTTTGGCTCTCCCTGTCCAACAGCTTATCCAAGATCTTTAAACAGAGAGTGGAACAACATGAAAGTTAGCATCTAAACAAAGGAAATGTCAGGAGAGTGGGAATGGGGAATTAAATATGAACAGGGGAGTTCTCCAAAGACTGCAGAGGGGGGAATTAAGTTTATTACAATCAAGAGAAGCAGAAAGAAGCAAGAAGAAAGGTCCTTTTGGCAAGAAGAAGATGGAAGCGGTTTGCCATACCACTGAATAGCCCAACCTCTTTTGTTTATTAATTTTACAAACATATTCATACCCACTACCAGGAATAAACATCTAAAATCCTTTTAGGAAATCAGTTTGATCCACTATCTTCAGGTGCCATTGAGAAACAACTACGATTGACATAGGACTCAACATAGATATGGCCTCTTGGGAGAAATTGTGGAAAATAACAATATACTTCTCGGCATGCTATACTCTTAAAAGAGAACCTACAAAAGGTGATATATAGATGGTACCTCACCCCTAGTGAACTTGTAAAAATGTATTAAAAGGTACTTGAGAACACTGATGTCCTAGATCTGGAAGGGTTTGACAATGCTTTTGGTTGGCATGCATATTTGTGGTACGACAAGGTAAAGGTTCATAAAATGTTCAAAAATCATATTGTTAGAAAATCAATATTTATGGTCTGGATAAAATACAAGGACTTATTAGAAGGTAAGACTCCGAGGTGGCTCTCACCAGCAGAGGCCAAGGCCCGGAAAAAACCTAATATGGAGGTTGGTTGGCCGAAATATGGGGAAATTATAGAAAAAGTAGGAGAAACTTGGAGACTGCAGAGTTATGAAAAATTAAGGAATAAGGTGCAAAATTGGCTTCACTACGCTCAAATTCAAGAGGTTTTTAAGTTGGATAAAAAAATAGGTTTCCAGGTGGAAAAATCGAAACTAGAGACAGAATTGTTGGAACCAAAGACCAAGGTACTTTCGAGAATGTATAACTTGCTGCTTAAATGGAACACTCAGGATGAGACAGTCAAATCAGCCATGATAAAATGGGCTCAGGACATTGGGTACAACATTATGTTTGAGGACTGGGAAAGGTTATGGACCACTGGTATGAAATTCACGGCATGTAATGCCTTGAAAGAGAATATTATGAAAATGATATACAGGTGGTACATGACCCCAGTCAAGCTTGCTAAGATATATCATTTGTCTGATAATAAATGTTGGAAATGTAAGGAGGCTGAAGGGACATTCTTTCACCTCTGGTGGACTTGTCCAAAAGTGAAGGCCTTCTGGGAAATGATATATAATGAGTTAAAGAAGGTGTTTAAGTACACCTTTCCCAAGAAACCAGAGGCCTTTCTATTGGGCATTGTCGGCCAGAAGGTGTTAAAGAAGGATAGAACCTTTTTTATGTATGCAACTACAGCAGCAAGGATTCTCATCGCAAAATACTGGAAGACCCAAGATTTACCCACACTGGAAGAGTGGCAGACGCAATTGATGGACTACATGGAATTGGCCCGAGATGACTGCCAGGATCCGAGATTTGGGAGAAGAAGCAATAGAGGAGGATTGGAAAAAATTTAAAGATTATTTACAAAAATTTTACAAGTTATATGAATGTTAAGAATTCGCATGATTAGGGAAATTCAGCTCCAGCAATAAGATTAAGGTATGGGAAACTAAGTTATATAAAGGAAGGACTAATGTTTAAAAGAATATTATATATGTTATTAGTGTAAATTGAAAATAAGTATTTTAAACGTAAACCACAAGTATTTGAAAGAACAAAAGAATGTACGAAATAAGGTTATAATTTGCTGAAAAATTTTATTGTAAAGAACGCACGGTGAGGGAGACGTGGGGAAGTCCGGTTGGTTATGAAAAAATGCTTTGAAAGGATGATTTTTTTCTTTTTCTTTTTCTTTTTTGTTATTTCTTTGTATAACTGACTTTGTAATTCTATTTGGGAAAAAAAGCAATAAAAAATATTTAAAAAAATAAAAATAAAAATGTATTAAAAGGGAACCAATTTATGTTGGAAATGTGAAGAGATTGAAAGGACATTTATACACATGTAGTGGGGTTGCAAGAAAGCCAAAAAGTATTGGGAGATGATATACTCAGAATTAAAAAAGATGTTAAGGGTCTCATTTCCCAAGAAACCAGAGATGTTCTTACTGAGTATAATAGAGGCAGAAATACCCAAGAAGGTACTTAGTCTTTTCCTCTACGCAATAACAGTGGCCAAAATAATTTATGCCCAAAGGTGGAAGGACAAAAATAGTCCCCCAAAAATAGACTGGCAGAATAAGCTAATAGAATACGTGGAGATAGCAATGCTGACTGCCAAAGTAAGAAATCAAGGTGAGTCGAATATAAAAGAACAGTGGGAATACTTTGGCGAATATTTAAAGAAATATAACAATCAGATAAGCTTCCAAGTGGGGTTAGATATATGAGCAGCAGTTAAAATAAGTAGAAGAAGGGTGGTAATAAAGGAGATGCAGCTTAAAAAGGACTAAATAAGACCCTACGGAAGTCGAAGAGTAAGATAAACAATGGCAATTGTATAACTGATGTATTAAGATATGTAAAATGCATAAATAAAATTAAAAAGAGAGAGAGAAACTACTACAATGCATGATGAAAACCAAAAAAATGCACTATGCTCAGATACCATTAAACAGCCTAAGGTCTGAGTATCTCCAAATGGGACGTACTTTTTTTAGCTTAGATTGGTCATCCTTGTAAGTGATCATCAGGGCTAGAGCGAGATCTCCCTTCTCCCTTCGGGTGCCTTCACACAACAGAGGGTGCTCTGCTTCACTCACTGTCGTCTTCATGCCTGGAAGGCAGAGTACAGAATTCAAACATTTATCCTGCTTGTTTTATATAATCTCTCCATTTATTTAAGTAATAAACCATCAATTATGCTTCCCCATAGCAACATCTGTTCCCTGTGAGGCATCAGGCTTCTCCTTATTACCATTACATATTAAGCTAAGAAGAAAAATTAAGTTCTAGATGACTTGGCAGGATGACCAAAGTTACATCTCTTCATCAGTGAGAGATGAGGCCTGGCATAAGAAAGAGAAGCTAAGCACTCACCAAGAGCAGCGACGGCTGCCTCAAAACCTAGCTCCTCATCTCCAGGCATTTCATTATTCCAATTACGGCTTGGAGGTCTAGATCCTGTAGGAGAAACCACTGGGAAAAAGAAAGATGGCAAATCAATAGCCAGCTCTATCATGCAAGGATTGCCTAGACTGGTAAAAATTTCACAGAATTATGAAGATAATAGTCTAAAGCATTGCTTTCTAATGTAAACTAACCTCTATCAAGACCGAGATCTTGGGATTTTGCTCAATTCTATTCTATAAAATAAATCTGTTTATTAAATTAACACAACCAAGTATTCTTAAAAGGCCACAAAAGCATCAGACACCTAATCTGCTGGCATCCATTTGTCTTGGGAGACAATGAAGGAGTTCACCTACACCTAATCACAGGTTTGATATTTGTGAAGACTAGAAAGGAAAAGGTGGGTGGGGGGAGTTACAAAGTAGAATGAATGAATTTGGCAAGGCTGCTAGTATAGTAAAGCTGGAAACAGGACTTCAGTCACCACAAGGAAGTGTTTATGTCCTTAAAATTCCATCCTGAAAACTACGGAATTTATTCTTGTATCCGGTGGTTTACCTGGGCAAAACCTGCAGCAGAAGTTCAGTATTGACTGACAGTACTGGCCATATGTTTTGAGAATATGGACATAGTCCCTGAACTTGCTATGTAACTGCAGGGTTCAAGGAAGCTTCCGGACATTGGACGGGGCAGGACAGCTATGTGGTCCATGAGATTAATCAAGTAAGAGCTCAGCCCAAATGAAGGTTCCATTTATATGTGTCAGTTGTAAAAGGTCCAGCTCATACAACTGAGTTAAGTGCCTCCAGAGCTCTCTCATGCATGAGAGTTTGGTCAGTACTGGAGATCCACATTCATGATGCGCAGGATGATCTCACACATACAAGGGCTAAGTGGCTTCTATAAAGGCATGGGACTATGGAGTTTGTTCTGTAGAAGTCTGTCCTCAAGATTTAGGAAGAGAAGCAAGTCATCATACACCCTTTCCCAAAGATTTGGCATGTACAGATTCCTCTTCTTTAGACAAATCTGAAGGGCTTTACCTGGCGTGCATAAGACATCAAATATGAAGCTGGCCAGCATAAGAGGCAAGACAGGGCGGTAATCACACAGGGTTCCTTCCCTCAGCTCTTCAGCTCTTCCCCGAATAGTCTTCATCTCATTAGAGCCAAGTGGAATTTTCTTCAACAAGGCCACAATTTCGGACTCCTGATATGCCAGCTTTACCTATGTGTGACACAAAAGCCAGGAATAAAACAAATCCACAGGGCCTCTCTACAGAGACATTGGATAAAAAAAGTAACATAGAAGTGCTTTAAATGATGCACAAAGAACATCACTGAGCCTCCATTTTCCCAGATCAAGCAACAGTGGCTAACAGTTAAAGGCTGCCTCTTACCCACGGGCTACCAGGAAACTCCCTGACCTTGGTTTTCTGTAACGTCACATCAAAGTCTATCTAAGCACACACTTACCTCCAAAGCCTTGGTAGACGCTGGCGGCCTCTGCAGCTCCAGAGCAAACATGCCAATCTGGAAGGCTAGATTGTGGTATTCCTGCCGTTCACTCAGCACAGTCAGCAGGAAAGCAGCTTTGGATAAGGTGTTTGTTGCCATCCATGTCTGCTTGCTAGTGGATACCTTGTTTTTCTTTCCCTGTGGGATAAACAGTTTAAACATAGGGAAACTGACAGACTAAGTTAGTTTCACTTTAAGTCCCATCTGAGTTTATGTGGAAAGTTAAGCATCATGATTTAAATGCTAATCCAGAAGCTTCATGGAAGAATCCGGTGTTGATATGGCCCAAAAAAGTTCTGCATTCCAATGCAGTGAAGGGTGCTATCCCTTACATTTTCTAGTGCCACCATTTTAATTTTGTTGTAGCTCACATTGTATCAATCATTATACAGCATAAATGGTCATCTAGTACTGTCTAGTTGCTTTGCAGAAGCCCTACTAATTCCGCCTCAGCTAGACTGTTTGCTTATACAGTGGTACCTTGGTTTACGAACTTAATCCGTTCCAGAAGTCTGTTCTTAAACCAAAGCGTTCTTCAACCAAGGCGTGCTTTCCCATAGCAGCGGGGGACTCAATTTACAAATGGAACACACTCAACAGGAAGCAAAACATGTTCTTATTCCAAGGCAAAGTTTACAAACCAAAACACCTACTTCCAGATTTGCAGCGTTCTTAAACCAAGTTGTTCATAAACTAAGCTTTTCTTAAACCAAGGTGTACAGATCTTTAATAGCCTTTTCCTGAATAAACTGGGGGGGGGGGGGGTAACAGACCTGTAATTTTCTGACTCACTTAATAAAAATATCTGAACTACATTGTGCTGTTGAACTTTTCAAACCGCATTAAGAAGGCTGATTTTAATGAAAAGTTGCATATTTTTAATTAGGAGATTAGTAATTTCATGGTTAAGAACCCAACCTGGTGACTTGCTAATTGGTAATTTGTCAGGTGGCCCTAGAAATTTATCTGGTCTCCTCGATTTCACAGGACATCTCCATTAAAAAAGCAGCTGAGGCATGAGTATGCATCCAATAGTTCCCACAATCAAAACTGATGCAGCTGATGAATTCATTCAGCTTTCCTGCAAGAGTTCATCTGCATAGAACAACAATTCCACTGTGTGGAGCATTAAAATTATGACTACTTGGTCTATCTTGTGATTAGATACAAATGGGACTGGTTACAGAATTCAGGATCCTGAGAATTCAACACACTCTTTAATTAACACGGTTCTAGTCATTATGAAATCTCTATCAGCAAAGAAAAATTCAGCAAGAGTACACCTTAGGCAAACTATGTCAGTTTATATGAACTGAGTTACTTTTACAGATTTATTTTTTTTAAAGAGCTGGGCAAAGAGGTCAAAGAAAATTGCCATGGACTCCGGGCAATATTACATACAGTATTTGTCCACAGCAAAGCACAGCTCTGAAAGAGAAACCATTTCTGTCCTGCTATTATACTACACTTCCCCCATCCATTCAAACAGTCCCCATGGCAGCTCTGTACCTTGGTTGGGGGCTGTTCCACTTTGAGATCAGGAGGGTTGGCCAACAAGTCCTTGGCAAGCTCAACTGTGAGGCGACAGGCTTCATTGCTGTAGCCATGTGCATAGAGAGCCTCCGCACATGCAAACAGGATCTGTAAATGAAGGGTTGCAAACAGAACAGATCCAGTCCTTGCTTTTTCAGATCATCAATACAGAGTTTAGATTTATGGGTAAAAACTCAACAAACTGCCTCGGGGATGACTTTTCAGAATACAATTTAAGGCCCAAGACTCAGCCTAGGAGTTATTTCTTTATTTTTTATTTCCATCACTGAGTTGCATTCTTATGCGATAAGGGAGTGATAAGGGAGGAAAATCTCCTGCAAATAACAAAGTACCAAAGACCTCAGGAATAGGTACTGCCACGGGCATAGATGGTTGTTGTAGCATATTGGCCAAGACAATGAGCCAGAAAGTTTCTGTGTTAAATACCACCTCAGCAACTACCTCATTAGGCGGCTGCAACCATGTCACTACTCTAGCCTCACATTTGCAACTATGACAACAAGGTACGCTGCTGATTTAGAAGACCACTGGCCTTCATAGCGCAGCACTGTCCACCTAATCTGTCTTGCAGCAGTTCTACGGTGTCAGACAGAAGTATTTCCTAGCCCTGCTACCCATGATCCACCTTTAAAGGAAGATGCTAGGGACTGGAACAAGGACCTTTTTTCTGCATACAAAGTGTGAGCTCTACAGCTGGACAGGAGGCAGGGGGTCTTCCCTATAACATTAAGCTACCTTACAGAGCTGTTTGCAACGAGTAACATATGCAAAGTTGCTCAAAAAATGCTACATAAATGCTACACGTCGTTAAAATGTGAAATATGACTGAAACATATCCTGTTCTTTTCCAAAACATACCGTTACAATCAATTATTTGGAGGGACAGAAGAAACAATCCACAACACACAATTCCTAAATTGTACAACATTTCCTCTTGGCTTTATAGATCTTATCCCTTGGCTGTAAGCAGGAGGTGAGCTTTGGAACTTCCCTGAACTTGTATACATTTGCAGGAGCCTAGACAGACAGATTTTTGTAGGTGATTTTACACACATGCTCCCCTTACCTCCATGCGGTTTTCCTGCTCCAAGGGCTTTATCCCAGCAAATATGTCTTGTTCTTCTTCTACCCCTCCCTCAGCCTTGTCATCCTCTTCCTTAGCAACCTCCTGGGGATTCAGATAGTACACCTGGTAGTCGTCTTCCTCCTCTTCTCCTCCTCCTCCAGCAGCACCATTCTCCCCCACTTCCTTGGGCTTCAAACTCACCCCACCAGTACTTTCATCGGGGCAAGGAATGTCATCGTCTCCACTACCCACTTCCCCCACTGGGTCCTTTGGGTTCTTCTTGCTGGATGGACTACTCCTGAGGGTGGGCTCAGTTGCCTCTGAGAAATATACCCCACCATCATCCTCAAAGGTATCCCTGTAACTTCTGCTCAACGGGCTGTCTGTGAAGCTGAACGTGTTGCTAGCCTCGGCGCCAAGGGCCAAACTGCTGTCATCTAAAGCCAACTCGGCCAAGTCCGGTTCCAGAGAGCTGTCCTCGCTACTCATGCGACGCTTCCCGCTATGTTTGCTGGCCAAGGTCTTTCCCACTGGAAGCTTGCCGCCCTTGTTCACAGCCGTCTTGTATGCAGCTTTATCGCCTTCGGCTGAAAGTCTTCTCAGAACCCGCTGGGGACCTTCAGACACAACTTTCCGCTTCCCAATGAGTTCTTTGGGGCGCACAGCGGGCTCCTGAGAGGCAGGGCGTGACCGATCCCCTAGCTGCAAGCACGTCCCTGAAACATCCAGACCATGAGCTCTCCCCGCCTCACAGATGGTTTCTCCACACTGCGGTCGGCAGTTTCGCTGCTGGATGGCCTTTACCCAACAAAAGGAGTTCTTCTTGTCAGCATTGCTGTACGTGATGCCTGGAATTGGATAGGCCTCCTCCCAGTTGAAGTAACAAGCTTCCACAGCTGGCTTGAACCCCTGGAACAGTTTCTCGAGGGATTTTTTGTGCTGTCCCCTTTTGACGTTGTCTATTACCTTCAATTGCCACTGCCTCAGCTGTGTGCACAAATCTCTCCGCCTAGCATCACAGGGGAGAAGGAACATGTAAGTGGCACAGAGGAGCTACAAAGCAAGATTTCCAGATTTATTGTTTGCGCCCCATCGGACATACAGTGGAACCTCGGGTTATGTACCGTCCTCCTTACGAATGCTTCGGGTAACGAGCTCCGCTAACCAGGATGTGGATGCCCCTAGTTGCAAACTTTGCCCCAGGATGCAAGTGGAAGTCGTGTGCCAGCAGCAGGAGGCCCCATTAGCAAAATTAAGAACAGTTTCGGCTTAAGAATGGACCTCCGGAACAAATTAAGTTCGTAACCGGAGGTACCACTGTACTAAATTCAGATCCACCTTACAAACTTGCCTTTGTTACTTTTATCACTGAGCTGTGATGAGGAGTTACGCAGCCAATTCAGACTTCTTAATACTCTTGACTGCATTTATATTAGACAGCATTAAGCCTCAGATGATCACGAACATATAAAGCTGTCTTATACAGTGGTACCTCGGGTTAAGTACTTAATTCGTTCCGGAGGTCCCTTCTTAACCTGAAACTGTTCTTAACCTGAAGCACCACTTTAGCTAATGGGACCTCCTGCTGCCGCCGCGCCACCGGAGCACGATTTCTGTAATCATCCCGAAGCAAGGTTCTTAACCTGAAGCACTATTTCTGGGTTAGCGGAGTCTGTAACCTGAAGCGTATGTAACCTGAAGCATATGTAACCCGAGGTACCACTGTACATAGACATACCATTTGACAACCTTGCTTAATAGTGTTTACTCTGCCTCAAAATAACTCTCCAAAGATTCAGACAGGGGCCTTTCCCACCCCTGCTACATCAGATATTTTAATAAAGAAAATGCTGGCAACGCATGTGCTCTCATTCCCACTGAAGTAACTCTGAGGGTTGTAAACAGTGTCTGCATCCATCCTCTGCTAATATGGTAGTCAGAGGTCTCCAAGCAAGCTTTTAACAAGTACCACAAATTGATCCCTCTTTCATGCTTTAATATAATCTTCTTTTCTTGGTAGCAAAACCCAACAGTATGATAAGCAAACACCATCCACCATCACTATGTATCAGAAGTATAGAGGGTCATGAAGCTGTACAAGGCCAAAGAAGCACAGGATACAATGGGAACGCAGTATGGGAGTTTTGATGGCAATCTTCCCTCCACCCTCTGCATGTTTTGGATCTGTAACTACTTCAAACCTAAATATTTCAAACGCAGAAGATATAGATCCATTAATGGGCTGGTTGTCAAGATGGCACATTTTACAGCTTCATTAAGGTCTGATCCCACTACCTACCGATGAGGGCTGATGGTCGGATCCAAGACAGCAAGCCTCCAGAGAACCACCATCTCATCGCACATGCTTGCACAAGCATGAGCAGCCACTTCTGACTGGCCGTTGCTACGGCCAGTGTGCCCACTTGCACTGCTATGGGATGCAGATGTCCTTACACTGTACCACCAGCCGGTTATCTGTAGAGAGAGGATGCAGACATGTCAAGACACATAATTCCACGCTTAACAGACATCAAGGGAAGTACACCTTTGCCTTACTAAAAAGTATCTGCCCTAAAAATAATACTGCACTGCTTTTCTGCAGGATGTTCACAGCTGGGTCAAGAAGTCTTGATACCTCAATATCCCCCAAGGCTTACTACATTGTCATCACGCCCTTCCCCTCCCCAACGCACTGTGAATCAAATCACTTTTGTGGACTGTCCTCAGAATTCTTCACAAGTCATGGTATAAATGCCTTAAATAATATATATAATAGTACCTGTTCGTAGGTCAGGCACTGGTCTGTTAGAATTTCTAGCAGAGGGGCTGCATTGGTGTCCCGTCTCTTGAACATCTCCCGAACAATAGAAAGTAAGTTCCAGATGCCCTCCGGCTCCCTCCCCCTCAGAGGACGCAAGAGACAGGCCCATTCGGCGGCAGCTGGGGGCTCCGTGGACGAAAGGTACATAGAGTTCACATCACTGTGAAATTTGACAAGACAGAGGTTAGGAGGAAAAGTCAAGGTAACACACAGAAGCAGAATAGCTGTTGCTGTAACTCTAAAGGTGGAAAAGTTATTTTATAGCCTTCATCATCTCCAGCCTTCAGCCCAATAATGAGAGACCTAGCACTATTACTCCCATTTTTGCAAATGAACGACAGAGATGTACACTAGAGGCCAGTCATCACATCTACAGCTTATACAAGAACTCATATCTACCAGGTCCAACACTCTCAATTTTGCAGCACCCTTATTACAAGTTACATCATTTCACAGTAAAAAAATTCCAACTAAAAATAAAATATTGTTTGACACAGCTGTGTTGATGCTGATGAGTAAAAGGCAAACCTGAACAAGCTGGACAAGGTTGTGTATTAGGCTCAGTTACTTGGACTATGGCTGTAAATGGCTTTCTTGGGTGAAAAATTTGCCCACGTTACACAAAGAATCTTATCCATCAAAGATAACTGAAACATATTAATCTGTCAATCCTGCGCTTTAGTCATCTGACCACAAATGCTATTAGGTCTCATATGTCTCCAGTAAATCCATCAGTATGTCCTAGAACAACAAAATAATCTAACATGGCTACACATTTCTGGAAAGGATCGTTAAGAGATGGGTAAGCTGCAGTGCTGGTAAGACACTATATATATAATTATCTCTTCATTTAAGGACTCCTGATACATTTCCAGAGTTTGCTAGAACTCCTTTTGGAAACCATTGGAGTAAACTGAGTCCAATCTTTTATTTGTCAAAAGATTGTGGTTTCAGTCCGCTGCATCAAAACACACAGAAGAGGAATTCACAGGTAAGCAAATTCTCAGTTCTTCCTACTATACTTGTCACCATTCAGCAGTCCAGACACGAGGGCTTAATAGAACTGAGCCCCAATTGCACAAGGGAGCGATATTTGCTGTTTGAAAACAAGGTTGGTGAAAGCACGGAAGCAGCCTTCAATCAATGGTGGCCACTCAGATGCAAAAACACTGCTGTCAGAGTGTCTAGAGTCAATGTGAGACAAAACAGTATACCTTCTTCCTGTATGAAAGTCAAGGAAGTAACGGCTCCTCTAAGCAAGTGTGCTACAATTCCAACAGGTGGTGATTCATCCAAGGCCTTTAGAAGTTGGCTTTGTTCTTTGGGGGTCATTCCATCTCTCCCCTAAACCCAGTAATTGACAAAGGAGGTACACCATTTCTTGAAGGATCAACTTCCCCGTATGTACCCACTTGAGTGCCTTGAGCTGTGAAACTGGCATGTTTACAACTAGCACATAATGTTTGTTCTGCTCATGAACTGATCCTTCTGTGTCACAGCATCAACCCTCTGGAACTCCCAGCATATTAGTATTAGGCAGGCACCTTCGCTATATTGTTTTTGATGCCTACTAAAATCTTTTAGGTTTAGGCAAGCCCACCCAGACATTGAATTTTATTCTGTATTATTTAATGGTTGATTTAACCTATATTTTCATTTAAAAAAAATATGTCTACTTGTTTTTAAAGTTTGATTTTATCACTTTTTTATTACGTATATTTTACATTGTTTCATGTAAGCCATTTAGATATTTTCGTTACTTAAGCCATATATACATATTATTAAACAAAAACAAGTAATTCTGTGCCAAAAGATTAAGGGCTTGTCCAACGTTTGGGCAACACCCCTTTTTCTCTCAAGATGTTTAGGGTGAAAGAGGTTTTTGCTCACAGTGGGAACTACAAATGACTTTAAGGACACAGGAAGGGTGAAGCTACCTTCATGTAAAATGCAGAATCCCAAGTTATCTGTGAATGTAAGGGAACATGAATAGTGAAGTACTGTAATGGCAACAAGGAATATAATATTGAGAAATGAAGAAAGGGGGATGACTCTCAAGGGTTCAGAAATTTGCTTGATGAACCACTGGAGGGCAGGATGCAAGGCCACTCTAAGAAAATGCTTTACACATGGAATGGGAGACACCTGTTGACTAAAGATATGAGGGAGCTTAAAGCAGCCATCCAAGTACACAGAGGATGTTAGATTTAACCCCTAAATTAAGCCAACCTTGGAGAAAAACTAGAACAGCAGGGAATGGAGCTGCCAAGAGACCAAGTCCCTTGTCCTGGCCTCATAAACAAAACAATGTCCAAGTACCCAAAGAGTGAAATCCCTCCTCGCTGTAGGGTGTCCAACTCTATATAGCTGAGTAATCCAAGTCTACTTACCCTTTCTCTCTGCCTAGAAATGAAGAGGAGTGGTTTTGAATAACAACGGCCACCACTAACTGAGCAGGATACACAAGCTACTAGCCTGATAGGAGAGGGCATCTCAGTCATGGGGGGGGGGGCGAAGAGGACTTAAGCCCATTCCATCCAGATACTGGCAAGAACTCTCACAAGTAGGGGAAAGACAAAAACCCATCAAGAATCTTTGCTTCATGAAAAGAAGTTTGATTTCTGCGTTGTGATGGGAATGCAAGAAGATCCCATAGGAGGGCAGTAAAATGTGAGGTCAAAGACATGAGCATGAAGGCTCCATTCCTCTGGATCCAAGTTCTGCCTGCATATTATCCTTTCCTTTGAGGTGAAGGGCCCAGAATGAGACACAGTCCTCTGCACAAGACAGGAGATGTGATTCACTTCTGTTTGTTCAGGCACAACACGGTTGGCATGTTGTGTCTGTATGATGACATGGGTCCCTTGATGCTTGTGCTGAAAGTGGAGACAAGCCAGGAAGATTGCCGTTTGCTCATTAATGATGAAGCTGGCTTTATGAGCTACATCATTATCACAACATGTGCCCAGACCATCAAGCTGGTATTAGCATCACTTTTCTAGATGTGGATCTGACAGCAAAAGAAGCAGTAGTTCTGTAGCGACCAGGGATGGCTTAAAGACTGGAGACACTGGAATTGTATAACCACCTACAGTCATAACGAATCCTTGATATGACTGCATGATAAAGCTGCAGTGGTCAGAAACGGGCCAACCTCAAGACACCAGATCCATTCAAGCTGCCCAAAAAGATGAGCCAGTATGCCCATCACTTGAAAGGCTAGCAAATGTTCTGGAAAACTGCAGCTTGCGTAGTCTCTATAATTACACCAGGCTCTCCATCATGAAAGAAGAGAAGAGATAACTCCGTAGGGAGGCTATTACTAATGCCATGTACCTCTGGTTCTTTCTACATCCAGACACTGATAAGAATGTTGCTAAGATAAGGATGAGCTTCAGCTCCCCAAAGTCCAAGGTCTGCAGTGCTTACCACTAGTAGCTTGGTGAAGGTTCTTGTACAGAAAGCTATAGCAAGGTCAGTGTGAAGCACTGAAAATGAGGTTTCCTATGAAGCAAAGCAAATAATCTGCTATGCAAAATTCACTGGGACGCGATCTTTTGAGGTTTATGCATGTCAGGAACTCACCTGGGCCCACTGTCATTAAAATGGAGGCCCGAGTATCCAGCAAAACCTGACTTTTCAGTTTCAGGTTGGCCTTTCCCTCTCCATTTTTTCTTGAGCACATGAACAAGGAGAGAGCAGACACTTTTGACTCTTTGTAGGTAGGGCACAAGTTCAATAAACCAAGCCTTCAGCAGCTTCTGGATGATCTCTCACACAAACTTTCACTTTGCCAAGGCTGTGGCACAGGAAAGACAAAAAAGATAGTTGTGATATCCCTGCCAGCACCAGCCAGGACTCGAGATGAACCATCTCCTATACCCAACTGTCTGATGTAGCCAGATCCTACATGGGGACAAAATTTTCCACACAGCCCACTACCTGGGTATGGAAGGCCATCTGGACACTGAACTCGTTGGAAATTTTAGTGTGAGTTGCAGGAGCATTTTCTGGATCCTTTTCAATTTATCACTTGTCCCTCCTGCTCAGTCACCTTCAAACTTACGTAAAGACAGACTTGGTAGTCAGTTATTCTCCCCACAATTAGAACCAGAGCCACTGGTTGAAACTGTGGGTGCTGTGATCCTAGCTGCATATTGCAGCACATAAACAATGCCATCAAGCAGGGTAGGAGGTGCTGCTGTACAATTAACTACAAATTTGAGCTGCTCTTGGGTTTTTGTTTCCAGTGTTGCCATTTCAGCCATGCGAGGGCCATCCTGGAGTATAGAAACACAGCAGCAGCCATTAAAGATCTCCTAAACACAACCTCAGTCCTTCTAGCAGTCTAGACTCAAGGCTGATTCCCTCTGGAATCAGACAGGAATCGCTGGTTACAGATGCTGTTGCCTCAAAATTAGGAAACATCTACTCCTTGGAATCAAATGAGAAAGAATGAATATATTCCAGTGCTTTGGTTGTGAGAGGTACCTTGTCAGTCCATGACCAATGTGTTGACTGAACATCTCCAAAATAAAGGACCAAGAGCATTGTCTTCTGGGTCGTAGGAGCCATGCCATGAACTTGAATTCTATCAGGGATCTATCATAGGAATCTGCAGCTGGAGCATTTCCAGGACCTTAGTCTAGATCATCAGGAATGCAGAAGCAGAAAACAGACACCAAGGTGTTTACTTTCCATCTCCAAAAGATTCAGAGAGCAAACTTGACTCAGTATATTGGTGATCAGCATTCAAACCAACCAATTGGTGCCTCCTGCATTAAACTCCTCAGTAGGTCTCAGCCATGTCTATTCCTGTGTTCTTTTTGATGACTCAAGACAAAAAGAGAGAAATCATGAATGCCCTGAACTACTCACTGGAGCTGGAAATAAAATTCTCTACCATCCCTCTGTTAAATGGATGTGAAAACAGTTTTTTTCTAAAAGGCAAAGGCAAGCATCCATATTGTGAAGCCTTGTATTACCCATAGGCTCCTTATGGTATGATGAAGATGGGCAGGTGAACCGTAGTCCTTGGTATCCCAGAGGCAATTACATTAATACCTAGAGAAATGAAGAGAATTCCCCATTTGAAGCCATTTGTGGAGCAGCAGTATGCATCTGGACTGATGAACTGTCTCAGCTGGAGTTCTGTTTTCCTGACTCACTGGGGAGTGCCACGGGCTGCTCTCCATCTTCAACCAGGGCCTGTGCTGGAGTTGGGAGCTTCAACAAGGGCTCAAGGCTTTCTCCTGATGTGGTTTTGTCCAAGAGTACTCAGAGGATACCCTCTCCATTGTAACAGTATGTAGGAGGAGGAAAGAAAACTGGATATCAAATTGCAAGCCCCCTGAGGGTTCTCTTCTACAGTGTAATGCTGGGGCGGAATAAAAGGCAAGCAAAGCACTGATTGATCACTTAGGAGCAAAGTCGCAGATAAGCCAGCTTCTTCACCATCCACCCCCTCTCCCAAAAAGATGGAGCCCTAGTGCAATGTAGAAGGAGCCACCAAACCAGTTTTAAGTAGAAACGTGAATGGCATGATACAAACTATTATTATTTATTAAATTTATATGCTCCATAGATCTCAGGACAGTTCACAACATAAAAATACTAGATAAAAAACACAAAATACATAATGAGAACAAGAACAAATCAATATCCACCCCCTACCCCACCCCATACACATTTAAAAGGGTTTGGATGTTAATCAGCCAAAGGCCTGGTTAAGAGGAACTTTTTTGCCTGGCACCAAAGGAAGTATAGGGCAATCTATCCATCCATTTAGCGGAAGACATGTACAGAATGCATTGGCCAGGGTACTGATGAGAACTACTATCCAGGCAAATATTATGGTTGCACTGGTTGCGTGCGTCCCATGCAGATGACCACTGCATCTGAAGACCATCAGTCAGGTCATGCATCCGCAGCAGTGACCAGAGGAGGAGCACAGAAAGAAGAAACGCCATGGTACACTTGCATCAGCACAACTGGACACTTTCATCTTCCCCAGCTGCAACAAAACTTGTCCCTCTTGTCTTGATCTTGAAAGCCACAGCAGGCGCTGTAAATCTCCAACAGTTTGACTTCACCTCTGAAGGCAAATGCTTCCACTGTCTCCTGAGACAGATGCCAACAACACTGACATATAAAGCCCTAAGCAGCATGGGCCCAAATATCCAAAGGAGCAACTCCTCACAAATAGACCTGCCCATGTGTTAGGGTCTGGTGGCAATTCTGCAGCCCTGTGAAGTTCAAGGGTAAGAGGTTCATGAGAAGACCTTCTCTGTGGTGGTCCACAGGTTGTGCCCCTTCTTATGAGGTGTGCCTGCCCCACAGGCTTTGGTGGCAGAGGATGAGTTCAGAGTATCACTTGTTCTGTTCCACAGTGTTGCTGCTGGTTTTGCTTGCCAATATTGTCTATTTGATGGCTTAGTGTTGTTATACAATATGTGGCCTGTTTGTTTTTTTAAGCTGCACATAACTCACCTTGAAACTGCATTGTGAAGACTGGGCTGTACATGTGCATATATATATATATATATAAATATAAATATATAGAGATGTAGGGAGAAGATACTTGATATACAGCTTGCTATAAGGAGAAGAGTTCTGTCCTTTTTCTATGCACTAAAGAGCATTCAGACAAACATGCAGCCAGAAATGATGCATCGAATCTTGATGGAAAACAAAGCCCTAACCCGCTTTGACATCAACTCATTTGAAGGTGCACAATCACTGCCAGTCAGGTGACAAATCACCTTTGAAGGAGTTCCTCTCAGCGCTGATCAAATGATGGGCACTGTGATCGGCCCCTTTGAAAATGCACTATCCATGGGGAACACAGCTGATTCCAGATCCACCTTTACCCTAGAATCACATATGATGTTGGGTATTGGGCAAATGGGTGTGGTTTGGGACAAATGACCTAATTAGGGCTAATTAGGCTCAGAGACTGGACGTTCCCCACCACTGCACTAGAAACTAGTCTCTGAAAAAAGCTGTCATTGTGTTCCATCAATAGCCGATGGTTTGCTGTCCTGACTAGACAAATTCTTGGTTAAACACACAGGGCAAAGCAATACAAATACTGACATTTATAACTTAGAGCAACCACAAAATATAGATTCAGACCACCTTCAGAGAAATCATAACCAAAAGGTGTGCCCATACAATTTAAACTAATTTGTTCAAGTATAGCCTATTAGCCATTTATGGCTGTCAGCCAGAGCTTGACAAACCATCTATTTTCACTGCCTGACTCAGTCTGCAAAAATGGGGGGGGGGGGGGGCATGTCAAGCACCTGGCAGGCTATGATAGAAGGCATGAGGTTGTGTTTGGCTTGGTGAACCACCGCAAGTTGTGAAGGAAAAAGGAAAAAGAGAGAATTAAGTTTAAGATATTAACTGATGCAAAACAAAGAGGGGGCTTTGCCCTGCCAGACTTAAAGTTGTATTATGAAGCCGCAGCGTTCTGCTGGCTAAAAGACTGGCTACTTCTTGAAGACACTGATGTGTTAGATCTGGAAGGGTTTAACAATGCTTTTGGATGGCATGCATATTTATGGTATGACAAGGTTAAAGCAAATAAGGCCTTTAAGAACCATATTGTCAGAAAATCATTGTTTAATGTCTGGACAAAATATAAAGACTTGCTGGAAAATAAAACACCAAGGTGGCTTTCACCTTTGGAAGCTAAGGCCCGAAAAAGACCCAATATGGAGGCTAAATGGCCAAAATATTGGGAAATACTAGAAAAGGATGGAGATAACTGGAAATTGCAGAGTTTGGAGAAAATGAAAGACAAAGTGCGAGACTGGTTACATTACGCTCAGATTAAAGAAGTTTTTAAAAATGACAAGAAACTAGGGTTCCAGGTGGAGAAATCGAAACTAGAAACAGAATTGTTAGAACCAAAGATTAAGGTACTTTCAAGGATGTATAACTTGCTGTTAAAATGGAATACACAAGATGAAACGGTTAAATCGGCTATGATAAGGTGGGCACAGGACATTGGGTATAATATCATGTTTGAGGACTGGGAAAGGTTGTGGAGTAATGGATTGAAATTTACTGCATGTAACGCTTTGAAAGAAAATGTAATGAAAATGATTTACAGATGGTATATGACCCCAGTCAAACTTGCAAAAATTTACCACCTGTCTGATAATAAGTGTTGGAAATGTAAAGAGTGTGAGGGAACGTTCTTCCACCTCTGGTGGACTTGCCCTAAAGTGAAGGCGTTCTGGGAAATGATTTATAATGAATTGAAAAAGGTATTTAAATATACCTTCACTAAGAAACCAGAGGCTTTCCTTTTGGGTATTGTCGGCCAAGGGGTGGTAAAGAAGGACCAGACATTTTTTATGTATGCAACAACAGCAGCAAGGATACTTCTCGCAAAACACTGGAAAACTCAAGATCTACCCACACTGGAAGAATGGCAGATGCAACTGATAGACTACATGGAACTGGCCGAGATGACCGGCAGAATTCGAGACCTGGGAGAAGAGAGGACTGAGGAGGATTGGAAGAAATTTAAGAACTATTTACAAAAACACTGCAATTTGAGTGAATGCTAAACAGGATGCTAGATCAAAATAACTGAGCACCACTAAATTCAGAGGTTTTTAAGAAAATAAGTAAGATTGTGAAAATTTAACTCCTTTTGAGAACTATAAGAATATGAAACACAGAAGGGATATAAGAATGTAAATAAGATAATAAATTGCTGACAAAATGTTATAACGATGAAAGTGGGAGCGGGAGATGTGAGGAAGTCCAAAGAAAATGTGAAATTATGTTAAGACAAATGTTATATTGTTTATTATGTTTATTTCTATTATAAAACCCAATAAATTGTTTAAAAAAAAAAAAAAAGGAAAAAGAGAATTTACCTAAAGACAACAGGAGATGGACCACAAAATTTGTGAAGGGTTTTCTTTATGTTGTCGCTTAATGTAGATTCGTCCAAGTACCAGGTGCTTTGATCTGAGGCAGAGGGACCGGCAGTGGGATCTTAAGAAAAAAATAGATACATTTTTGCATATGTTTCTGTAAGTGGTTTATCTTCCCCATTTACCCAGAGTGGCAGGTGAAAGAGTACACCTGAGCTTCATTCCAAAGATATTTATGAAAGCTCAAACAAAACTGTACTCTCATCCCAGTGGTACCACATGGTGGATTAAAAGAAACCCTAAGAAAATAATGTTTCATTTCTCACCACTCATAAGCCAACAGGTCAAGAGGATTCTCTGTTTATTCTTTTGACTGTGCTGCCCTCCCCCTTACCAATCACAGAGCACAATTTCAAAACCAAAGTTTGCCTATTTGAAAGTTATTATTTATATTAACATACAGAATTCTGGTAGAGTTACCTGGGGCTCCACATACAGTATTGATAGCAGTGGACTGAGAAGAGAGCAACTCATCCAGCAAGCGCTGAGCAGTAGGAAGGATCTGTGTGTGAGAAAGACATTTAACACTGACTCTCTCCTATGAGTTAATCTTCTAAAAATTATCAGAAGATGTGATATCAAATCAAATTTCTCACTACTACTTCATCTATTTCCAAAACAATGCATACAAACCAGCTCACCAAAACACTTAAATATATCAATCTGTAGCTAGAGAATTACCATGATAAATGTGTTTTGCATAATTTATGTATTTTATATTTTTACTAATTTTAGAAAATATTTCATGGTATAGTACTTTATTAAATGCATAATGCTGCTTGTTATGTAAGTCAGAAGCAAAGGCTGATAGTTATTGTATGAAATAATTTATATTTCTAAGATGAAAAGAAGCTCCTTGTTTAGCTTGCATCAATATTCATAATTTAAGGAACAGTGCTTGGTTTTCAAAGGTTTTCAACTGGTTCAGAACACAGTTGCTAGACTGAGATGTGGAGCAAGTACAATGGATCTTATCCTGGCAATACTCAAATAATTTTACAGACTACAAGCTTGTCTTTGGGCACAATTCAAATCTGCAGTTTTAATTGTTAAAGCTTAAACCCATTAGAGCTGGGGTATTTGAAGAACAGCATCATTCCATATGAACCAGTCTGATTTTTGCTCCCTCTAGTGAGGTCCAACTCTGCCCTTATCTTTTGAGGGTCTCTGCAGTAGTGGTGCTTCAACTATGGAATTCCCCTCTCCTTTATGTTCACCTTTCATCAAATATACTAACTTTTAAGTACGTTTCCGTTTTCCTGGGCATTTAGCAGTGTATGCAGTTCTTAGGCACTCTGATTTCAAACTGGTGTTTATTTGCAGCTAGTTGTTTTTAAAGTAGCCGTATCCAGAGCTTTTTTCCCCCAGCCAGAACGCATCAGAACGCAGTTCCAACACCACAGCTCTGGCTCATGAAAAGACTCTCCCCGGAGCGCAAAAAGGACATCCTCTATGGCAGTGCTGGCGAACCTATGGCCCACATGCCAGAGGGGGCACTCAGAGTCCTCTCTGTGGGCACGCGTGCCATCGCCCTTTCCAACTCCCCACAATCCTATGATTTGATTGCTAGCCCGCCAGGCTGCAGGAGGGAGCAAAATGCTGCCGGGCTTACTGGCAGTTCTGCGCAGAGGCGCTTAAGACAGCGGAATGGAACCTTCACGTTTCAGGTGCAGTCCATGGGCGGCAAACCAGCTACTCATGAATGCACAGCTCTACTCAGCGCACATGCTGCCCCTAAGCTGTACTTAGTGGTGCCTTCTTTCCAGGCTGCAACCGATGGCTGAGGAGCGCTGAACCGCCACGTCTCTGGGGTTCATGCCGGGATTTCCTTTTTGCCTGCTTGGTCAGGCCGGGAAGCAAACTTTTGAGGGGAACTCTCTCCCATCGTCATGGGTAACTGAAAGATCCTCCCTGCTAGGGGACACACAGCGGAGGGCAAAGGAGACTGTTTTGGGTTTTTTTCATAGGATTGTGGGGAGTTGGAAGGGAACCCGAGGGTCATCTAAGTCCAACCCCCTGCCATGCAGGGATCTCTGCTACAGCATCCATGGCAGATGGCCATTTGGCTTCTGCTTTGAAATCTCCCGAAGAAGAGTTTCTTGAAGGGAAATTATCAAAACGGCCATGTTGTCTGGGATTAATTCCCAAGGATATTGCAAACTTTTACCTTTCAATAAAAAATGTATCATTGAATGCTCTGTTATTGTGTTTTTCTTTTAAGACAAAATATGTTAATGTATGAGTTGTTGTTTTTTCTAAACTAAAACCTCAGTATTCAGGATAAATTGCTGTGTTGGCACTTTGTGATAAATAAGTGGGTTTCGGGTTGCAGTTAGGGCACTCAGTCTCTAAAAGGTTTGCCATCACTGCTCTATGGGCTCTGGAGAGGGTCTTCTCATGAGCCAGAGATGCACAGTGGGGCTTTAATGAGGCTCTTCAGCCTCCCAGGCTAACAGCTGTCCCACGGGAAGAAGCCTTCCTGTGCCTCAGCTCTGTAAGCCGCCCTGCCTCTCCTGCACATGCAAGCAGAAGGGACAAGGCATGGAAGAAGCTTCTCTGAGCATCTGCTCTGCCCCTTCACAGAGCTGCCCTGTCCCTCCTGCTTGTGCGCCTTTTCTTTCCTGCATCATTTATTTCAGAAAAAAAGCACTAGCAGCATTCCAAATACGCTATGATCCAGCACAATCCTATGTGTATTTACTCAGAATATAGGGCCCAATGTTCAATGAAGCTTACTCCTCATGAAAGAGTGCATAGGATTGCAACAGAAATGTTGGTTTAACTTTACAGTATTGTGTTTCTGCCAGCCACATCTGCAGTAACCAAACATTTCAATTCAGAAGCCCTGCTCTGGGTACTTTTCCTTTCAAAAGTGAGCTAAATGGCAGCTGGAGGTAGGGCCTTCTCCATGGAGGTGCCTCAGTTGTAGCATACTCTTCATAGGGACATAGCAGCTGCCAGCTTCTTTAACTGTGAGTCAGATGTAATACATTTTTTTTTATTCTCCCATGCATTGGCTGGATCATTTATTTTTTGCCATCACACCCTACAGTTTTCATTCTTATTTTTAACAGACAGTAGCTATGTCTGGGTTTCTGTTGTTAGCTACCCTGAAAATCTTGCTAAAAGGTAAATACATTTTTTTAAAAAAACTTTTTGAAAGATAATTGCACACTACACTTGAACCCAGTCCTAGTTAGCACATGCCTTTCATGCTTCTATTCACTCAAAATCTGCATACCACATGTTCTGGTATAAACACACTAGCCAAAGGAAGCAGTTTTTTAAAAAAATTGGGGGGGGGGAAATGCTAGATGCACACAACTAACACAAGAAAAGACAGCAGGATTTTCTGCAAAAATGAGTAATAGCTCAACATGTACCACACAGAAAAATAAAACCCATTAGGAAGGGCCCTGGGACCAAGACCATAAAACTACTGCAACACACTCTAAACACGGTTGCCTTTTAAAAGCATTCAGAAACTTCAGCTAATGCACAATACAGCAGTCCACTTCCTGACTGATATGTGGTGGAGGGATCATGAAAGCAGTATTCTGAAAACTCCACTAGCTGCCAGTTAAATTCCAAGTTCAATTGGATGTGCTATTATTGACTTCTGTATTAACTCTAGACCTCATCTCTTAAGGTTCACCTCCCCCATATGAGCCTGCCCATTAAAAATCACCTGATCTTCGTATAGCTATTCATGCTATTCCTTCTGGCAGAATTTACAATAAGGCTCTTCCCTACCCACAAAAGGACCCCACAGTTGAAATCCAAATTATGTAATTTGACTAGCTGCTCTTTTTACCACAGCTGTGCTTTACAAGCATCAAAGTGATAGGGAGTGGTAGGGAGTATGAGAGCTTGCCATCACAGCAGACTACTCAGTGCATAAAAACAAATGTCTGCGGAATGGCTATGTCTGCACAGACACCTGTCTATCACTCCACTGAGCTAGGCTGCTTTTGAGAAGGTCCTTGTTCCCAAATGCTGATCATGAGAGCCTACTGCCTTAACATGGGATTGCCTCTTAGCTTTGTATATACTGTCAGCCAGGGGTGACAAGGAAACAATATGGTGCAAGTTGCTCCCTTCCACTAGGCAGATGACATTCAATGTGGGTCAGGCCCCATGAAACAAGGTAGGATGCCCCATCACAAGAGGGCCCAATTCATGTCTTATTTTTATCTAGTTAATTTATATCCTGCCCTTCCTCCCAAAGGAGCCCAGGGCTGCAAACACAATTGTGATAAAACAAAATATTCTAAAAACAATTTCAGTACAGATTCATTCAATTCTTCAAGCTTTTTATGAGAGAGTAGTCAAGTCTTGGACTCAGCCTGATTTGGCATACATGCAGAGAATCCAGCAGATATTGGGACATGGATGATGGAAAGGGAAAAGCATGAGATGTTTATTCTCCATGCTATTGCATGAAGCATAGCCTTATGGCTGTACTATTTACTTGCTGCTTTAATATGCTTCTGTTTTAAGTTGATAAACCACCAGGAATAGATGAAGGGAAGCATTAAAATGTTTTAAATATACAAGTACATAAATGGTATTTCAATTTATTCATGCCGTTACTTTTATTTAATAAAGTAGTTTGCTCTCATGGCAATGCCCATTCTTGGAAAAGAAGAACAGATTCTTGAGGAAAGACGTTATCACAATACCATTTATGAACTAGATACAAAGAAAGGAAAAGCAGTATTGTAGTGAAAATAGCTATCTATGAACCCAAATACCACAGGTCAACCTGTACAACAATATCTAAAAAACATGGGCTAGTAAAAGCATTTAGTCTTGTTTTCAAGGCTACTAAACACACAATTTGGGAAGCAGGACTAAATAGAAGTGAATCCATTTGTATGATTTGAGTACCATGTGCTTTGGAGATCATACCTGCTGGGGAAGTTCACTGATGAGGTACTGTGCAAATTTCTGCAGCTGATCTCTCTGCAGTCGAGACAGGGATTCTGAGACAGGTGCTCGCAAGCACACTGCAGATGCCTAAGGTAGAAAAGGCAGAACACTGAGAGCCTTGCTTTTAACAAAGTCTTACTGCTAAACATCACCTCCCCACCCCAAATTAAATAAAGCTGCAAATAGAAGACGTTTCATAAACAATCTATCAAGTTTATCAGAACAAAGTGCGGTATTTCAGAAGGATATCGCTTCGAATAAGAACAATACGTATTGCAGATTCTGTTCAAAATATATACATTTGCTTTATTAGGGAACTAGGCAACAATTAGAACTTCCAATGACCAAAAAGCAACCTTTGTTTACTCCACCTTACATGGTTATATTCATTTCATTACAACTTATAGCCTATTCCTTTATCATACAGGCTCTCTAAACCACTCTGGAAAATTTAGTTCTGCATCAAAATACATTCATCATAAAGAGCCTATTTCATGCATACATTTCCTTCTGAATTTAACATCTCAATTCTCCCACCCTGTCTACAATTAGCAGCAGCAGCAGCACCACTAACCAATTTCTGACATGCAGGGGACTCCAGACTTCTTGCAACTAATTCTTCAAGGGGGACAGAAAACTCACTGATTATTCTCAAGCTTCATTATGTTGACTACCAGCAGAATATGTTTGGAGGCGGACATTGGCAGTGCTTTTGTAGGGGGTTCATATACAATATTACCTCTCAGATTAAACTAAGTAAAATTATGGTTTGTCTATTGTCTACTTCATAAACTATGGGTAAGCAAACCATACCTAATCATTGTTTCCTTTCAACCATCAACATTTAAATCCCGCATTTGATTCTAAGCATGTCAACAACTCATCAGGGGGAGAGATTATGCTGAACTGTAGGACTAGATCCTCAATTTGTACAATGTACAGTATCTTGACCACATGTTGATAAATGTGCTTAAATATTTTTCTTTCCAATGGGGGGGGGGGAATTGCTTCACTGAAAGAATCGGAATACATTACATTCATTTATTTTTGCAGAGTGCAAAACATACTGCTGGCATTGTACAAAAGCAGAATTGATTTGGTGGTGGTGGTGGTGTTTTTAAGTACATCCATTTGATTTTTGCTTACAGAATTTTGATACATAGATTCAATTTTCCATTGCAGCAATTCAACATTATTAATGCATAGGGTTGCATTCAATGCTGTGTGAACTAGCATAACCACCTTCCTTACTACTGTCTATTGTAGACCATTGGACACATCAAAGACCATTTGCATATTCTGGTAATCAATTTTGAAGCATCCAGCCATTTAGGCAAACATGTAGCACTGATCCTTTCAGCTTGTACAGCCAGTTGTTTCTTACAATATATATGTTAAACACTACTTAGTAGAATCATAGAGTTGGAAGAGACCACAAGGGCCATCGAGTCCAACCCCCTGCCAAGCAGGAAACACCATCAGAGCACTCCTGACATATGGTTGTCAAGCCTCTGCTTAAAGACCTCCAAAGAAGGAGACTCCACCACACTCCTTGGCAGCAAATTCCACTGTCGAACAGCTCTTACTGTCAGGAAGTTCTTCCCAATGTTTAGGTGGAATCTTCTTTCTTGTAGTTTGGATCCATTGCTCCGTGTCCGCTTCTCTGGAGCAGCAGAAAACAACCTTTCTCCCTCCTCTATGTGACATCCTTTTATATACTTGAACATGGCTATCATATCACCCCTTAACCTCCTCTTCTCCAGGCTAAACATGCCCAGCTCCCTTACCCGTTCCTCATAAGGCATCATTTCCAGGCCTTTGACCATTTTGGTTGCCCTCCTCTGGACACGTTCCAGTTTGTCAGTGTCCTTCTTGAACTGTGGTGCCCAGAACTGGACACAGTACTCCAGGTGAGGTCTGACCAGAGCAGAATACAGTGGCACTATTACTTCCCTTGATCTAGATGCTATACTCCTATTGATGCAGCCCAGAATTGCATTGGCTTTTTTAGCTGCCGCGTCACACTGTTGGCTCATGTCAAGTTTGTGGTCAACCAAGACTCCTAGGTCCTTTTCACATGTACTGCTCTCAAGCCAGGTGTCTCCCATCTTGTATTTGTGCCTCTCATTTTTTTTGCCCAAGTGCAATACTTTACATTTCTCCCTGTTAAAATTCATCTTGTTTTTGCCCAGTTCTCTAATCTGTCAAGGTCGTTTTGAAGTGTGATCCTGTCCTCTGGGGTGTTAGCCACCCCTCCCAGTTTGGTGTCATCTGCAAATTTGATCAGGATGCCCTTGAGTCCATCATCCAAGTCGTTGATAAAGATGTTGAATAAGACCGGGCCCAAGACAGAACCCTGTGGCACCCCACTAGTCACTCTTCTCCAGGATGAAGAGGAACCATTGATGAGCACCCTTTAGGTTCGGTCAGTCAGCCAGTTACAAATCCACTGAGTGGTAGCATAGTCAAGACCGCATTTTACCAGCTTCTTTACAAGAATATCATGGGGCACCTTGTCAAATGCCTTGCTGAAATCAAGGTAGGCTACATCCACTGCGTTCCCTTCATCTACCAGGCTTGTAATTCTGTCAAAAAATGAGATCAGGTTAGTCTGACATGACTTATTTTTCAGAAATCCATGCTGACTATTGGTGATCACAGCATTCCTTTCTAGGTGCTCACAGACTGTTTGCTTAATGATCTGCTCCAGAATCTTCCCTGGTATTGATGTCAGACTGACTGGGCGGTAATTATTTGGGTCCTCTCTTTTCCCCTTTTTGAAAATAGGGACAACATTTGCCCTCCTCCAGTCTGCCGGGACTTCGCCTGTTCTCCAGGAATTCTCAAATATGACTGCCAGTGGTTCTGAGATCACATCTGCCAGTTCTTTTAATACTCTTGGATGCAGTTCATCTGGCCCTGGAGACTTGAATACATCTAAACTAGCCAAGTATTCTTGTACTATCTCCTTAGTTATTCTGGGCTGTGTTTCCTTTGCTGAATCATTTGCTCCAAATTCTTCAGGTCGGGCATTGTTTTCTTTATCGGAGAAGACTGAGGCAAAGAAGGCATTGAGGAGTTCAGCCCTTTCTGTGTCCCCTGTTTGCATTTCACCATCTTCTCCTCTGAGTGACCCCACTGTTTCTTTGTTCTTCCTTTTGCTACGAACATACCCATAAAAACCATTTTTGTTGCTTTTAACCTCTCTAGCAAGCCTGAGTTCATTCTGTGCTTTAGCTTTTCTGACTTTGTGTCTACACGTGCTGGCTATTTGTTTGAATTCCTCTTTGGTGGTTTCCCCCCTTTTCCATTTTTTGTACACATCCTTTTTTAATCTTAACTCAGTTAAAAGTTCTTTAGATAGCCACTCTGGCTTCTTTAGGCACCTTCCATGTTTCCGTCTCATTGGTATTGCCGGACGTTGTGCTTTTACTATCTCCCTCTTAACCAACTCCCAACCATCATGAACTCCCTTTCCTTTTAGTATTACTGTCCATGGGATCTCACCCAGCACTTCCCTAAGTTTTATGAAGTCGGCTTTCTTAAAGTCAAGAAATTGAGTCCTAGTATGCTTGGCTGCTCCTTTCCGCTGTATAGTAAACTTCAGAAGAGCATGATCACTCGCGCCTAATGATCCTTCCACTTCTACCCCACTAACCAGGTCATCAACATTGGTTAGGACCAGATCTAAAATGGCTGTTCCTCTTGTTGCTTCTCCCACTTTCTGGACAATGAAGTTGTCTGCAAGGCCAGTGAGGAATCTGTTTGACCTTATGCTTTTGGCTGAGTTTGACATCCAACAAATATCCGGGTAATTGAAGTCCCCCATTACTACTATCTCCCTTCCTTTTGCATGCTTGGCCATCTGTTCCAGGAAGGCATCATCTATGTCCTCCGTTTGGCTTGGGGATCTATAGTAAACTCCCACAATGAGGTCACTGTTATTCTTCTCTCCCTTAATTTTGACCCAAATGCTCTCACTTTGGCTTTGAGGTTCTAAATCTTGGATCTCTTCACAGGTATACACATCCCTGACATATAACGCCACTCCTCCTCCTTTCTTGTCTGGTCTGTTTCTCTGAAATAGATTGTATCCCTCCATTATTACATTCCAATCGTGGGACTTATCCCACCAGGTTTCAGTGATGCCTATTATGTCATATTTAGTTTGCTGTACCAAAAGCTCAAGCTCATCTTGTTTATTTCCCATGCTTTGCACATTAGTGTACAGACATTGAAGTCCATTAATCATTCCCCCGTGTCTCTTATTTAAGGATTTTTTCCTCCCACCACTAGATCTGCGTGCTGTTTGCTCCATTTGGTCTATGACATTTGGATGATCATCTTCATCAATTGATAGACTCCTACCTTCAGGAGCACTGTCTCCCTCCCCCACATTAGTCAGTTTAAAGCCCTCCTGATGAGGTTTCTGAGATTTTTGGCAAAAACATTCCTCCCAACCGTTGTGAGGTGCAGCCCATCGCTTGCCAGAAGTCCATCTTCAAGAAACTGCAGTCCGTGATCTAAGAATCCAAACCGTTCCTGTTTACACCATTTGCGAAGCCAGCTGTTCACTTCCACTATTTTTCCCTCTCTCCCTGGGCCACGTCGTTCAACTGGGAGGACAGATGAGATGACAATTTGTGCATTTAATTGCTTCAATTTCCTGCCCAGAGCCTCGTAGTCTCTTTTGATCTTCTGGAGGCTATTGCTTGCAGTGTCATTGGTTCCCACATGAACCAAGAGGAAGGGGTATTTGTCAGTGGGTTTTATGACTCCTTGCAGTCGTTCAGTTACATCTTGGATCTTAGCCCCGGGGAGACAGCACACTTCCCGAGACATCTTGTCAGGCCCACAGATCACTGCTTCTGTTCCCCTCAGTAGGGAATCCCCTATCACCACTACACGCCTCCTCTTAGGTTTGGTCGGGGTTCTTCCGTGAGCTGTCCGTTCCAAGGTCGCCTGCACATTCCCTGAGGACTGACTTTGCTGCTCGTCTTCATATACCTGATCGACTGTAATGAGGGAGAGATCCTCAAATGGAGTCTGCTCTTTGTCTTCCATGCTAGGGGAGAGGAACTCAAAGCGATCGTGTATTTCTAAACAATCAGAGCGAACCCTGGGCCTCCTACTTCTTTGAGTCACGTTTCTCCATATATCTGGCTCCTGTGTTGGTGAACTAGCCTCCTTCTCAGGGGAGTCCCCTGTCTCCTCCTTGGTGGAGACGGTGTGCTCTGTTGCTTCCAAGAAGAGCTCCAGCTCTCTAATTCTTTGGAGCGTAGCTACACGTTCCTCCAGTTGCTGGACTTTGTCTTTTAAGAGGGCAATCAACATGCAATTGCTGCAGGTAAAGCTGCCTGCAACCTTTGGCAAGATGGCAAACATAGCGCAGGAACCGCAGGCGACTGCAGCTGTTCCCTCCCCCTCCATCTTGAGAACGTGTCGTTGGGGGTGGCTACAGCGGTCCTCCATCATAAAAAGCGTGAAGACAGGACAAATAACTCCCCCCACAAAAAAACCTAGGTCTCCCCCAACAAACGTTTGAGACTAGCTCCCCTAAATCTAAAAGATGGATCAAACTGCCGCTGCCCTGCAAGCTCTGATAAGCTCCTCCCACAGCTAATCGCCTGCCTCAACAGAAACCCTGCCCCCTCTGACCTTTGCACAGGGAGAGCAGCTAATCAGCCACAAAGAAACACACACACAAGAAAACCCTGTTCAGATTAGTGAATATGGGCTAATGTCCTCACTTCAAGTATGTTCCACTCAATTCAGCTTCACAGATGTTAGTATAAAGGACTGAAAAGAAGGGGGGGGGGACTTGCAGTTACTGAACACTTTAATTTTATGGCTATCAATAAATATTCCCCGTACTTGGTTACCTATGCAATAGAACAATAGTCATAATTCAAGGCCTACATTGTGTATCCGGAAAAGGCAGAGGGCTACAACATGGGCACACCATTTGGCCCCAGCTCCACAAGTGCAGCTGCATGAGGTGATCCTGCATCTGTCAAACATCACTGCCACATTGTATGCTCCTTTTGGCGGTACCATCTGGGGAGGTACCACTGTGGCACTCAGATGGAAACCTGTTGGGAAAACAGGCCAAAGGTTATTGTCTGACACCGAAGCATGATGATATAGCATTCAGCATAAAAAAAAATATTACATACATAGTTAAAATAATTGGTCTGTTAGTGTTGAACTACACCTTTCCTTCTTCTTGCTCCAATCAAAATCTAAAATGTCTTATTTTGGCAGCCGTAATTTATTTCAAAGATCAATTGTCACTTCAATTTAATGAGAATAGGCTTTCAACATAGGAATGTTCAGTAGCAAAGATTTGTGCCTGGACTACATAACCCCCCCATTAAACAGAGTTTAGATTCATTTCCTTTCTGTTAACAACCATTAAATTGCACTTTAAAATTGTAAACACATTCATTCTCTCAATAGACCTGCTGCATTAACCAAGGCTAAGGCTTCCTAATAAACTCAGAGTCAACATGTGAACCTTTTGTCTTGCAGTGGATTACGCTGTCCAACCCATACCTAAAATTCCCAAGAAGCAAACATTAAGCCTCTTATTGCATGTCTTATAACTGTGGCATAAAGTTAATCATGAAGGTGGGGGAAAGTATACCATAACTAAAGGAACACAACCAGATGTTGCTGGTGAGCACATACCATAAATGTTCCAGTCATACTGCTCTCTGTTTTTGGGATTACTACATAGCAAGCAAAAAAGTCTATAAATTCTAGAACTAATTTAGTAGTCCTAGCAAAAATCACCAGCTGAAACCTGCAGTGTTTCCAGGACTCCATCAAACTGAAACTGGGTCTGCTGATCCACTTTTTTATACCTTTGTGGATCAGATCTGGATAAAGGAATCTTTATCTGGGTCCATCCCCCCAATCAGGCCTTCTGGATGAGAGCTCAATGGTACAGGCCGAGGCAGGACCTAACCATGTCATCCCAACTCAGAAACCCTTCTCTCCCAAACCTTCAAGGTAGGATTTGTATCTGGGATAAGATTTCAGTTCTTCTCAGTACCAACATAAGGTAGATGTAAATACCTATCTGCAGTGGATCTTTAACAGCCCTCATTCGGAAAAGTTGCTCGCCTCTCTGGAACTCATCTGCACTGCCATTTGCCAAGCAGGAGTACAGCCTAGGAAAACAAATCATTCTGTTGTTAAAATGTACTTCAGATGAGACAAAGAGCACTGCATTCTGGATCACTGGTCTTCCTATTGTAGGGAATGGCCCAGGACCATTTCCATTATGCAGCTGGGAACAATCTAATGGGCAGGATCCAACAAAGTAGTGCAAAGATTTCTGTTTGCCCAGTCGAAGTTCTCCTCCTTCTCCTCTCCCTGTGTGCACCGCATGCCCTCCCCAAATCTGCCCCAGATGGAACCCCCAGGACAGATTTTGGGGACATGTGGAAAAAAGAGAGGGAAGCCAGAAGTCCTTTCACTAACATCCACAGTGTGGACGCAACACAATATCATTTTTTTATTAGCATACAACCTGATGACGTGATCGTGAAAACATAAAAGCTTACTCCCTCTTTGTAACATTTTTAATTGATTCTAATCAATAGATATTACTCTCATACGTTTATAGATTTTACCCTAATGGGCCAATATGGCTACTTGAAATTCCCTATTTCACTGATGGTGCGTCGAAGATAAAGTTAACTTTAAACAGAAAAGAAACACGAAGAGAATTCTGAATGGCATTACCTGATGTCCTCTTCATTTTCTGGAAAGCTCCAAAAGGCAATACGAAGCTGCAGTTGTTCGGGCACAGGTGGGTAGACTTTCTCAACCACTTCAAATGGAATGTGAAATGCCACCTGTTTTGCTGACAACTCCACCAGCGGGATCACCAGCCCATCTAATACAACAAAGAATATCAGGTGAGGTTAGTTGAAACATGCAAAAATGATCTCATCACAAGTTTTGTTAGGCACAAAGCAAAAATTTCCTGTTTAAAATATACATATTTAGATGGCATATCTAGCTTCAGTATGGCAAGATACTGCCCGCAGGGCTGACAACTAGATGGCACTGAAGGCCACCACCTCCTTTGTCTTTAAAAACAAAATCACTGAAAAGTTAAACAAGTAAAGTTTCTTCCAGCACCACAACTAGGGAAGTACATTGCCTCACTTCACTCACCCATTCCAGAACTAGGCACCCATCTTCTGTCAGGAGTCAATGCAAAAATAGCATTCTCCCTCAAAGAACACAAGGTATTGAAAACTATTCAAAACAAGATACAAACAAAGCCAAATAAACTGGCAAAGACACAACAAGCAGAAACGCTGAAGGTGAGGACACCACTATGCTCCAATAAGGGTCCAGAGTTCAAACCTGCACTTCACTGAACAATGAGATTGGGAGAGGGGTGTGTGTGAGAAAGAGATAAGGGTTTAACTTGCTTTCTCTCTCACTAGTCCATTCCTGCCTCTACTCACTTGCAGCATGATCCAGAGGACAGTGTGCTAACTCCTCTACCCTTCAATGCAGCAACTGCTAACATTCACAAGGCCATGTCCCCCCACCCAATTCCTGCATACAGAGTTGTTGGTTAAGCTCTTTTCTTGCAAGTGTTGTGTACGAGCCACTGCACTTCTAACTCTCCGAGAGCCTTTTCCATGTATTTATAAGAAATTATCTCTCTGGGAGGAGATAAGCATTCAGAAATGTTATTCCCTCCCACCCACCCCTGGATTTCTAGCACTTCTTCAGCTAAATATTATACCAACTCAAAAGGAAAGTGGCAAGCCACACCAGATCACAGACAATCATTTGATATGCCAAGGACCAAGTGAGAGCTGAAATACTCTTCTTCATTAATCAGCTCTAAATGGCCTAAGGGGGATCACCAAAGTGACCCCACAGATGCGCATCAAGACATTCCCTGGCACCCCAAGAGGATCCTGGGGCTTCCTCCCTCCTGACAAAAAAATCTAGTGGTGCCAACAGAAGGCTTCTGTCAAGTCCAATAGTGGCATGGGGGGGGGGGGGGAGGTAGGCATTAAGTCTCAACTGGGACAGGACCAGCCAACCATTCTCTTGCTGTGACCCCTCCCCCTCCAAGGTCTCTGCACCACAATTAGGCTAGGGGAAAGTCATCTGGCTATAATGTACGGTAATTATTTCAAACATAACTGCAATGGAGGAGGAACACTTTCACTTTAAATCTTTCCTCCCCAGTCATGACCAGCCCCCACTGCTGCAATTAGACTTCCAAATACCTTACATTAGCTCCCATAAGTTTTTAAAACCTGTTTTCCCATAAGTTTTTAAAACCTGTTTTCAGTAGGGGCGATGATCTTCCTGGAGACTGCAGTTGGAGAGGGAGAATTCACCCCTTCCTCCCTATCTGCAGTCTTCAGAAAGATCAACCCAACCCACCCAAAAAATACCTGGTAGACGTTATTAAGCATTGTATCATTTGCAAGTTTTTTTTTAAATGTCTTCATTCCCTTTTCTAGTAAAAGACCTACAAGATCACCTCAATCCCAAATACTCAACTGATTGCTGTACTCTGCAGGAGAGGACATCCTGCAGATTGCATCCTATCAGGCAATCCGTTCTGTACCATGTCAGAACTGGGACTTTTTAGTGTTACAGGACCTGCCCTTTGGAATTCCCTCCACTGCATATCAGACAGGCACCTTCACTATTGTATTTTCAGTGCCTGCTAAAGAATTTCACGTTATTGGATTCAACACCCCACCATGTAAACTTAAGCAAAAGTAGGTCGCAATGACCCAGTTTTTAAACATAAAACAGCCATTAATATTTATTTTATTTATTACATTTCTATACCACTCTTCATTGGAGGATCACAGGGCTGTTTACAATTCATATAACAATTATAACTATGGCACAAGTATATCAGTGCAATAATTTTGAGTTGTGAATTACTAGTAACAGCAAGAGAGAGAGCAAGAGACCTTGCAACAGAACCACATATTATCTGAGACCTTAAATTCTAGTCTGAGACTGATGTATCATCATGCAATGAATACCGTCTTTCCTTTCTTCAGCACATAACCTAAGTGTCAAATCTAGAAAACTAAAAATTCTGCTGTGAAGACTTCTGGATTTTGTGGCAAGGAATTTTGGGGTGATTTATTTGTTTTTCTTCGAAATGCCAATTTGAGGATTTTCCTAGCTAATCCCACGTCTAGTGGAACACAGGTGATGTTATATTCTATTCAGAACCCTGTAAATGTGTTGTTACAGCAGACAGTAGCTGAGAAATGAAGTTTCAAGCTGCTTGCTCACCTTCATATTCCAAAATGTATCTTCATCATAAAATAATCGTACTTTGGAATCACAACACAGGTAGAATGTTATGCCATACTTTGTAGCTTTAGAGCCAGGGCTTTTTTGGCCGTGGCCCCAATCTGGTGGAATGATCTGTCACAAGAGACTAGTGCCCTCCAGGACTTGATATCTTTCTGCAGGGCCTGCAAGACGGAGCTGTTCTGCCAGGCCTTTGGCCAAGGCACAGTCTGACCCCCTCCTTCTGTAATCCTCATAAAACTCTAACCCGATGGTTGACATTAATTCGATTCTGAATTGATTCTAGAATGCATTTTAATTAATTGACTGTGCGATTTTATGTACATTCTGCTATTTTTACCTGTTGTTAGCCGTTCTGAGCCCAGCTTTGGCCGGGGAGGGCGGGATACAAATTAAATAAAAATTATTACTATTATTATTATTATTATTTAGATAGCATATACCGTCCTCTGAATAGCATTGTGATGGATTGGAGAAGGGGGAGCTTGCCTTACCGGTAAACACATTTTTTGTATAATGGCCCCCACCTCTCCCCCAAAGAATTAGGATAGGTTACTGCCAGGGAGAATGAAGCACCTCGTGCCACACACCCTAGTCTGTCTAAAGGTGTTTATGAGACCTATTTCTCAAGATCCACCCTCCCCCATTCCAGTTCTAGGAAAAAACTAAGAGGGAAGCTTTGGATTTACTTTCCGAAAGCTAAAATTCCCGCAAAACATTGTGAAATCTCTTCAGAACAAACAACAACACCACCACCTAAAGCTTAGCTGTACTATCTTAGTACCTGCATGAAAGGTTTTAATAAGAAATTCCAGAAAATTGCCTTTTTAAACAATGAATGCAAATGTTAACATATAACAAATTTTATTAGCGTATAACAGGAAAGGAAAAGAGAAGACAACAACCACACACCCAGAATTGCAAATAAAACCAAATCAAGTCAATCTAACCTAGCTAGTTATTTGTTGCTTGCTTGAACAGGCTTGGGTTTGACAGCCTGCACATTTTCTGTCTTCCTGGGAAATCTTATCAGGAATCCAAAAGCAGAAGGAAAAGCCTTACGTATTTAAAGGAGTCTGAGACCAGTAAAAACTGGCCTCCATTCCTAAGATGGGTTGTCATTTGGCCCAATCATGTATTAGAAACTCCATTTCTAGTATCACCCGTCTCGTTAGCCAATGAAAAAATGGAGGCGACTTCCGCCTTCCAAACGACTCTGCTTGAAGTACAAAAGTCTTGTTAGGAATGTAAGAGCCTCCTGGATCAGGAAAATGCTGAATCTAGTCCAGCGTCCTGTTCTCACAGTGGCCAACCATGTGCCTATGGGCAAGATTCAAGGAGGTCCTGAGCACAAGAGCACTCTCTCCCCTCGTGATGTTTCTAGCAACTTGTATTATAGATTAGGAGTTGTCATTAAGTCTGGCCACCTGTTCAAGGGGAGAGGCCTGATTGCTTACCAACTGCTACAGGTACAATCGGAGTCTCAGCTGAATTAGTAACTTTCGCACAATATGATAACTACTGAAAAAACATTTTGCCGAGTCACAAGGAAGGTTCTAACTGGAAGCTATCTAATTAGATAACATTAATTAGTATCAATGAATGGATGACACTATTGTGCATTGCCAAAGTTTCAAAGTTGAAATTAATGTTCTTAGTTTCCTATCCCAATAAAGTATGAGAGAATACATATATATTATAATGATTTGTAAATAGGAGGTAAGATAAATCAAATACATATATTGTAATAACATCTCAGACAAACTATTTAGCTTTGTTTACTAAATACAAAATGCACATGTTAACTATGCTCTATTTAAGGCACTGAACATTTTTCAAGGAAGGTTTCCAACTCAAGGTTTTCTGAAAAACTAACATCACGGCATGCAACACTCACTCTGCTTTAAAAATAATGCTCATATTAGTGGAACCATCATTAGAGATTGATATAATAAAATCAAACTTTCAGACTTTTGTAGGAACTGCTTTGCTGCTTCTAGAACTTTTTATTTAACGTGGCATTTATTTAACTTTACTCTTCAGCAAGAATACAAATTGCCCAAGCACGTTTCTATACCCAGGAACAGTCCTTTTTCAACAGGTGACCAAATATGCCAATGAAATCATTCTATCCCTGGATTCTAGTTAGTAAGTCATAATAAGGCACTTCAGAGAAGTACACATAGTAAGTTTAGCATGAGAAACTATGCTCATTCACGGTTTCAGTGAATCTTTCAAAATGGTGCAATGATGTAACATGGGCTGGGATACAGCAGCAGTATCACAGATTGGAAGGACATTGCTACAATCTCACGGACATAAAATAGATCCATTTCCTTTAATTTATTTAGTAAATTTTTACACCACTTAAAATAAAAAACAAAGTGGTTTACATAAAATGGTCTAAACTATCACAATAATAAAAATACACTTTAAAATCATAGCCATAATAAAAATTATCTATCTACAGGCACATAATAAAAACTGCATGTTTGGGTAGTTTGTCTAATAAAATGGGATGGGGGATGGAGGCATCCAACAGATGTGTTGGGACTGCACCCCAAAAAAACTAATTGCAATTTTTGCTTGGGGAGAACACAAGAAGATACAGTTTCTGTATCTTGCACCTACCATTTTCAATCTCAAGTTACCTACCTGTCAAAAAACTCTCACCTCTCCACCAAATAAGCTCCTAGGCCGTATCACAGGGTGGGAAATCCTTCCCATCCAGAAAACTGCCCTGAAAGCTGGTGAAGTACAATTCCTAACCTCTTCTCTTGTCCATTGGCTGGAATTCTGGCAGAATGCACTAAATGGTTTATGAGCACATGCTGTATTTTCTCTGCCTATAACTACTTGGTCCATTTGACCTCTGTTCAGCCATTTATAATAGTTTTTCCAAGATTTAAGCAGAAGATACTAAAGTGGTGTGTCAGCAAAGAGGCCAAAGCCTGCCTTTATAAATTACTTGGTGTATTCTGCCTGAGAGAGAAATCAGCATGGATGAGTTTCAGATAACAGAAAACAGCCTCACCTGCTACCAAAATAGTATCCCAACCTGAGATTTCAGGAACGACCTCCCCAGCTGCAGCTAATGATTCATTCAACCCTTTGTGCTAGTTATTGCCATTGCGGGCTGCCTTCTAGGTGAAGAGGTTACAATCTCTAAGACAATTCAGGGTCTTCACATATTTGAACCCAAAAGGACTAAAATATAAACTGCTTCACTAGCATGTTCGTTAGCATGCAAATATATTTGCATTTAATATTAAAAACATTTGTATGCCACCCCTAACAAAGCTGTCTAGATAGTTATTCCAGGTCTCATACAAATAAACATGATGTAGTGTATGGGTGGATTTCCACCCATTTCAAAGCATGTTTAATCCTCATTGTTCTCCATGTTTTTATTTTTGCTACAACACTACCACCTCCTCTGTGAAAGGTTCACTTCTAGCATGGGTGGATAATCTTTTTGGGCAGATGGGCCAGTTCTTAATTTTTATCTCACTCCAAGCCGTGGGCCAATTTTGACTGTGGGTGGAGGCACCAACTTGACAATCATCTGATGTCATGACCACTTCAGATGACCATCCCCTCCCACCCCTGCTTTATAACCTAACTTGCAGCCCTGAACCCAAAGTGTGTCAACTGACTCTTTGTTTTGTTGTTGTCGTCATCTGTTTTGTTGAACCATCTTCTCATGCCATTTATAATACAACCTGGTAACTGTGATTGTCATATTTTCTCTCTGTTAAAGGTCATAAAGACTCTGTACTTTTAATAACTGCAAGGTTACAGTTTCAACAGGTGGAGCTTTTCATCACTGCACCTGTGTTCCAGGAAAGATCCTCCTTTTACAATTTTGTCATGCAGCTGTTAAAGGCACACTTTTTCATAGGCATAAGACTTACTTCTTAAAAACAGGTAAAAATAATATTTCATTACTGTTCTCTATTCAGAACTTTTTAAAAAAGACTTCTGTTTTTATCAGTACCTGGAGACTACAATTAAGTGAAATTGGAGTTTTAAATTAGAATTTGAAGGCTACAATTCTAAAAATGTTTACCAGGTAACTTGAAATCAGTATTTGGGAAGGGCTAATGTATGAACAGAGCTTGCCATCTCAGTGTCAACCTTTCACCCTTAATTTATTTTCCAGTGGGACCACTGCTCCCTAGTACATGCCACTTTCTTATCCTCAAAGCCAGGCATAGGCAAACTCGGCCCTCCAGATGTTTTGGGACTACAACTCCCATCATCCCTAGCTAACAGGACCAGTGATCAAGGATGATGGGAATTGTAGTCTCAAAACATCTGGAGGGCCGAGTTTGCCTATGCGTGCTCATACGTCAAAGCACCCCCTGATCCCACCCACAGCCAATCACTGGCATCTAAATCACTTTCTCCACTGCCACATGCTGCCACCATCCGTTCCATATTCTTCATATCTGACAGTAAGTATGAGCAAAATGCAAGCTTTGTGGTCTGCACTGCTCCATTTCAATGTTCCCCCTACGCACCATGATACCTGCACAGCTCATATACACATGAAACAACCAGTATTAGCCACAGTTTGGTCATCACCACAATAATGACAGATGGTTCGACAGTGTGGGTAGAGTATGTTCACACGTTTTGGCCAGATTTCATAGTCCGCCACTAATTGTGGACTTGGGGAGAAAAAATAGACAGCTGCGCAAGATTATGGAAAGGCTTGGATTCTTGCTGCTTCCACGTGTTTGCATATTCTGATAAGATGACCCTTCCCCAAAGCCCTCTGCACAGGCCAGAGGACTTCATCTGTCCCACTTGGCACAAAGCAAGAGACCACTCTCTCTTCGGAGTTCTCTGCAATGCACAACTCAAGAGGAAGGAAAAGGGTGTCATGATCTCCTGAAACAGGCTGTAATCAGGATAAATTCACAAGTGTCAATAACAATCTGACAGTCACATTTGTGAAAATCTGCACATTGCAAACCCTGAAGGGCTTGATAAGGTCGCCAGCCTTATAACTGATAGTCTTATTTTAAGATCACATATCATGCTTGCAGTTGCAACAGGTTCCCGGAAATTCAATTTTTCCAAACAAGAGACAAGGAGAAATTGTTTGCATTTTCATTTGACATATTTAAAGTCCAGAGCTTATCTTTGCTGTGCTTATTTTTAAGACTATTTCAGTTCTTTCTTCAAGCAAAACTCTAAGCAAAGATCTGCCTGCCCCAAATTCATAGCAAGTCCCAATTTCACCCACCAGAAAGAGTCAGTTAACTCACTCTAGTATTTTACAAGTGGTTTATTAGCTAATTAACCAGATTCAACAACAAAGTACAGTACATGTTTTGGAGATATTTTACAAGTATTTCTTAATATAAGAACAAGGCTGTCATATAAGCAGAAAGCTGTAACATTGCCCTTCAAGAAAATGAGAGAGGGAGTAAGAATTCATGCCTGCAGATTCCATTGATACAAAGCACAATCATTCCTCTGTCAAATGTCTTTCAGATCTGCTAGTAGTGCAGGGAGTGCCACTCTATATGCTAAACCTCTCAACATTGTAGTCTTCATGGATTCATTCTACCTAAATTTATTTTAAAACATTTACACTGTTACTTCCTAGGAGAAAGTTGAACTGTTTACATAAATACCAAGGTTCCTACCTTTCTAAATTCCAAACCTTGGCAGTATTAAGATTATTAACGCTTTTGCTGGTTCTGTAATGGAACAAAAGCAAACATATGTAGGATTTAGGATGAGAACCTGATAACCATCCACACAGCCTGGTCTGAATAATCTTAATTGGAATTGTAAGACAGATGCTGCCTGAAACAGCACCTGGTACAGGTAACACATCAAAACTACTGGGTTGTATTCAAACTGCACTAGTGGTCCGATCACACAACAGGAATTCTGTTTCTTCTCCTTCCAACCATTCATCCCCAAAATTTGCTTTGGAAGACCCACCACCCCTTTGAAGCTAATTTTAAAGATGTGGTGTAGCTGAAGAAGACAAAGAGAGGAAGCTCATTTTCATGAGCAGAAAGGTAGTGGTGGGTATGCCCCAGTCCCTTAAAAACCCTGTGAATTTAGACACTGTTATTCTCATTCTGCAGATAATGAATCGAAACTATGATCTGGGCTTTGCTAAGGGTTAGCCAAACAAAATTTGTCTGGCTGAGATTTCAACTCAAGTCTCATTACCTGCCCAGCTTACAATACTGAATGGTATCAAAGAGCAAACAAGTATGAATGGGCTGGGGATTGAATTAGACGAACATTACCTCCAAATCCCCCAAATTATATACATTTTCATGAAATCTTTATTTCAAGTTGTAACACTTATGTTATGCAGGAAGTATGAAGGGGATGTGTAAGTAAAGTACTTGCTCAAGTGTTAGTAAATAGACAAGGCAGACTAAAACAAAGTTACATGTTTCCTATAGTGTAATTAAATTAGAAAAGTCTTTATATAGAACCTCTCCATTTAGCCAAAAAGCCAAACACATAGTTAAGCCCAGAATAACCAGGAAGCATAACTTCCTTTTTCATTGTGCTGTAGACTAAATCTTCAGTGCTGTGGCCAATCTTTCTTTGCAAAGGAAATTGTGTCCTAGATCTCTGACAACAGTATTCCATACTGATGCAATAAAGACAAAGAAGAAAACTGACATTGTGAATTCAGTTTTTCCATTTAAAGTAAACAGGCAGACTTGCCTCTGTAATGAGTTCAGCACCGAACAGTTTCAGTACATTCAGAACAGCTTTTTCATGTAATCCATCAGATACTCAATTATTTGATCCTGAAAGTAGATTCTGTTACCATATTATGTGTTGCCACATTGCGCTTTTTCACAATCTAATATCACCGTTAGCATGAACAACCTTCTTCAAAATAACAAAATTAATTCTATGCAGTTTATGAAGTAATACTTTTTACACTGAAGTATTTGGGCAATAAGACCTGATACTGGATAAGAATATTTCTTTAATCAACTTCAAGACATCCTACTGACCTACTGTTTGTTGAAACTTCTACATTTTGCTACTCTGCATCATAAGGCACAAACATTTCTAGCAGGTGGCAACTAGTGTCCATTCAAGTATTATAGCTCATTTCCATCTCACTTCATTCCTCATCCTTGTTTGTAACACTATAAAATGCAGTGTAAAAATCAAAGGAAGTTAAATGTAACTATGGACAAGTGACGGAATTCATTAAGATGAATTAAGCTTCACCGAAAAAGCTACAGAAGTCATTTCTGAATACTATAAGGGCTAAAGCATGTACCAATAACTACCTCTCCAAGACTTCAGAGTCAATGGTGAATTACAGGATTCTGGGAGGACCTTGTGTTTCTCCACGGGCATAACTGAAAAATAGAACCCTAATAAGCCTATCTCATTTCTAAGGGATCACTTCACACTAGTGAACCAAACGTGCAAATCTCCTGATTATTAGTAGACTGGGCAAAAAAGTACAGCCATTCAAGAGCTCCTTGCAAAATGAAGCTGAGGGGTTGGGAAGTTTTTTAAGCTCAAGGGTCATATTCCCCTGTAAGCAACCTTCTGGAGGCCACATGGTGGTGGTGGTGGGCAAGGTCAGAGGCAAAATATGTGTGGGACCAGAGTTAAAAGAGGACAAACAAACAGATTCTGAGATTGGTGCAATAGGCTACACAGAGGCATGCAAAATACAGTACATAAACATAAGTCTGTTTTCACTCTCCATCAAGCAAAACACAATGATTATTACAGTTCAAGGACCCATGCCAACAAGGCAAAACTACAGTGGTGCCTCGCAAGACGAAATTAATCCGTTCCGCGAGTCTCTTTGTCTTGCGGTTTTTTCGTCTTGTGAAGCACGGCTATTAGCGGCTTAGCGGCTATTAGCGGCTTAGCGGCTATTAACGGCTTAGCGGCTTTAAGAAAAAGGAAACAAACTCGCAAGAACTCGCAAGACATTTCGTCTTGCGAAGCAAGCCCATAGGTAAATTCGTCTTGCGGAACGACTCAAAAAACACAAAACCCTTTCGTCTAGCGAGTTTTTCGTCTTGCGAGGCATTCGTCTTGCGGGGCACCACTGTACTTGAGGAGGATGTAGTCAGGCCCAGCAAGCAGTGAGACTTGGGTAGAAGTAACACAGCCTGTAAGAGTCTCATGGCCCAGATAGAGAAGACTGGAGGGCCACATTTGACCCCTGGGTCTGAGGTTCTCCACCACTGATGTAGCTGTACCAAGCATATGTTTTAGAACATGTATCCAAGCTACTGCCATTATACTTTTATAGTTTAAAAAAACACAAGTGTACACTAGTGTATTAGACTTGTACCAAGGAGAACTGGGTTCAAACCACCATGCAGCCACGTAGCTCACTGGTGACCTTGGGTCAGATGCTAAAGCTAACCCAGCCTAACCCATCCCAAGGAGCTGTTATGAAGACAGTAATGAATAGTCCCATTTACACCCTTGTACTCCTTAGCTTAAAAAACAAAGTTTCTTAGTGAATGCATTTCATGAACAATTTCCTACTCCAATCCCCATGGCTTTCAATGCTTTCTTTCTAGCTAGGAGGTGGAAACTTAACAATTTTACCTTGAACAATTCAATTTTCCACCAAATCCATGGAGGTTGTCACTTTAAGTGGAAAGCAAGGCCATGGCACCAGGCAAAATACCATTATTTCCAAAGAAGGGACAAACTCAAACATTTTCTAAAAGCAGCACAAGTTACCTTCTGGTCTGTGATCACAAACTCTGAGTGACAAATCAATTATCTCATCCTGAGCAATGATCAGGGTTAATATATTAATGCACTATATGCACTACATTCTATAACTACTAGATATAGTACCAAGTTTTGGTGTATAGTATTGTCCACAACCTGCAACAAAGCTCTCCATCAAAATAATCTCAACTATCAAGTAAGCCTTGAGTAGTTTCATACTGGCAACCCCTGTGCAAAGAAAACATACTATTTTAACATTTTGATCTGGCAATCCTAACCATATTCCTGAACTTCCCCAAGTTACAAAGAATGTTTTCACAACTGAGTAACAGTGCTAGCTATAGATGCTAACAAGTGCTGGGGGGAGGGACACAGTTTGATATGACCTACTAAAAACTTCTTTGTTTCAGCAAGTCTAGCCAGACGTGTAATTTTATTATGAATGCATTTTTAGTTCCATTGATTTTACCTATATTTTTCATAAATATTTCACAGTATTTGGTGTTAAACTACTTACAGATATTTCTGTTTATTTTGTTTATCTGAAATAATTTTTTTTATTTAACACATTACATATTACCCTTCATCCAACAGATTCCAAGGTGGTGAACATGTATAAATAATGAATTTTAATGATTAATAAGACCTAATAATTTACAATAAAACTGGTAACATTAACTCTAATATGAGGAAGCAGCTAAAAACATACACCAAGCCTAGGCATTACACAAATTAAAATACCTGAGGAAATTTAACCTGGCACACTCTTCAGGCAGCATACTACTTGTAAAATCAAGCTCAGTTCTGAGCAGATCCTTCACCACATGCAACCAAGAATAAAGATCAACTTTATAATACGGACTGGGCTTGTAAATATTTCTTTACACACCATCAATTTCTCCTCACTGGTTTAAATGGCAACACAACACATTTCATATATGCATATGATGTGCCTGTATGTCAAAATACGTTGTATGACAGGAGCTGGATTGTGACTGTCTGCCACAAAATGCATAGTACTGTATGTGTATTTGGTAGGGTATAATTTGTGTAGCAGCCTCAGATATCTGCTTTTAAAAAACTGAGTTACAATAGTTAAATCTGAGAGACCAAAAGACCAAAGTTGGATGATAGCAACAAGCTATTTGCAACTATTTGGTTCAGAAAATTATTCTACCATGAGTTGACACGACAGCAAAAGAGCACTTCTCTGAATGTAAAGTGTTGTTCAAATGTACCATCCATGAACACACAGTTGGCTTCCCCTTTGGACAGACTTTACCTTCATAGAATCACGGAATCATTACTACTTTCATTGCATGACAATATTGCAAATTATAGCTCGATTTCAAGAACAGTTTATTATATCCCCGATTTGCATTCCTTGCATTTTGCCCTTACTCTGAGTAAAAGTACCATCAATGGCGAACTGTGGGGCCCAGTATGCAAAAACTAACATTCAAACAGGTTGGGAACCACCAACTTAACCTTTGACTGAGGAAGAACAACTATCACAGAGCAAGGTATAATCTCCTTAGCAAAAGATTAAGTATATAACTAGGTCAGTCTTGCTGCACTGTAACATGCCTATACATTCTTAGTAATCATTGCAATGCATTTCATTCAGGCAATAATATCCTAATTAGATTGTGGGAAAAACTAGTCCACACCATAGAAGATGCAGGCAGCACTGACAGTCCTTATCAATGGCAGATTTTGGGTAGAAAAGAAAAATTTTAAGCAGCTCTAATTAGTGTGCATATGAGTGCAGCTAAAGTTCATGACTAATAAGCAACACTGGATCATGCCCCTTACTTAATGCAAGTCTGAGTCTGCAGCTGATCCAAGTTACAACATTTTTGTTTTTCTATTTCAACACACACCTGTTTCTAATTGCCAACATACCTTGACTGGTTGCCTGCCTACAGGCACCTCATCGATCCTCAGTGTTTTTACCAACCCCTTTCTATACCCAGCCACTCACCTTTCATTTTGACAGTGGGGGAATTGGGTCCGGCAGATTGCTTCCGCCATCCTCTCCAATTTTGGCATAAGCTCTCGGCCTCAGAGATGAAGGAACAAAGGGAGTCTTCTTCAAAGCGGTCAGAATCTTCAAACGAAAACCTTTCCCCGTCCTCCCACTCTGCAAACATGAGTTCCATCACATCCAAAAAAACAGGGAAAGGGAAAAAGCAGGCCTTCTCTCTCAGAGAGGTGCAGCGACAGGACTCCAGGACAACCTGTATTAGTACTTCAAGTTCAATTTGCTCATTTGTCTCCGGAGGCTAGGTGGGTGGGGGAAGGAGCAACACCAGCAAAAAACCCAAGCGACTACAGCGACAGAAGAAACTAAATTTTTGACCGTACACACTCAACTTTAAAAAAACAAAACCCAAAAAAACACCCACAGCTGCAACGTCTTCACAACTCCGCTTCCTCAAAAGAAAGAACCGGGAAAGTGCACCCGCAAACCGCTCCTTGGCTTGGCTGGCATGTGGACAGCTGTATTTATCAAAAACGCGGGAGAGGCTGAAATAAGCGAGGTTTTCAACCCCCCCAAAAAAGCAGGAAAAAGGGGAGGGATATAAAAAATAAAAACCCCACCCAGAGGAAACTGCATGCAAACAGGGGGCTCACCGAGGCCCGTTTATAAGCCACCAGCGTTTGGCAAGGGAACTTGGGATGTCAGGCGAGTGCACATATGCAAAACCATGCACCCCGAAGTTTTGACACCCCCCCAAAAAAAAACCCGCAAACGAGACGAGGCCCCTCGCAGGACGCCTCTCAGCTGGAGCGGTGGGCAGGGGAGAGAGGTGGGGGCAGGAAGGCTGTTGCTCCGCCAGAGAGTGTGACAGAAAGGGGTCGAATAAGGAGAGGGGCAACTGTGGGGTTGAGAGACAGGAGATATGTGGGGCGGGGGGGGCGGGGAGGCCCGGCAAAGAGGGAGGCTGCGGCGCCCCCCACCGCGGGCTTGAGGGGGAAACGGACGGAGCTGCCTCAGGCGGCGGCGAGGGAAGCAGCTGAAGCGGCCCTCGGACGGGTTCGGGGGGGGGGTTGTCTCGTCCGTCGTCCGGGCCCAGCGAATGGAATCCCTTTCACGGGGGCGCCATGGCGGCGGCGGGCCCCTCCTGGAGCGGGGGGAAGGCGACGGCGGAGCGAAGGGAGGAAGAAGGGGCGGCTCCGCGAAGCGAAGTAAGGGGTAGGCAGGTTAACCCGGGCCTGGGCCTGGCGCGCCGACGCCTCCCTCTCAGCCGTCCGCTAGGCGAGCGCTAAAATGGCCCCCCTTGCTCGCACGCGCGCGCACGCGAGGCCACCCCCCCTCCCCGCACGGCCACGGGCGAGCGCGCGCGCCGCCCTCCCTCACAGCCACCACAGCGAAGCGGCCCTTTAGGCTCCTCCTCCTCCTCCTCACTCCCTCCCGCCTCCTTATCGCCCAGCTGAACTTCGCTTCCGGTCGCGCCGCTTCCGGCTTCCTCCGCGACCGCCTGCAGAGATGGGGAGGAGGAAAAGAAGCGAATGTGCGGCCCGCCATAGAGATGCGAATAGTAGAGACGCCCGCGAGTGTCGCCTTGTAAAAACGGAAGCTTCCGGGCTCCTTTAGGTATCCGCGCAGGGTTACCTGGGGTCACGGCTGCGGAACACGCGTTGGGCGCGCGTTCGGAGCGCTGTGGTTTTGCGTAGGGTCATGGATGATCTGTATTGCTGCATTGCAGGGGGTTCTTGTTGTTGTTGTTGTTGTTGTTGTTATTATCATTATTATTTATCATTTGCTAGAAGCTACTCAGAGTGTCTGGGGCAACCCAGTCAGATAGGCAGCATATTAATAATAATAATAATAATAATAATAATAACAACAACAACTATTTCTATTATTCTATTTGTCTACTGCTCTTCATCCAAAGATCACAGGGCTGTCTGCAACATAAAATTACAAAACAAAATCACAGAATATGTAATAAAACAAAAACAAACCAGTAACCCCCCCCCTCACGCAAACACACAAGGGAATGTTAATCATCCCAAAGCCTCGTTGAAGAGAGATGATTTTGCCTGGTGCCTAAAGATATGTAAGGAAGGGCCAGAGGGTTGGACTAGATGACCCCAGGGTGCCTTCCAACTTTGGATTCTACGATTCTATGTCAGCTGTGGGAATTACAGCTCTGTGTGTGAGGATCATAGAATTGTAGAGTTGGATGGGACCACAGGGGTCATCTAATCCAAACCCCCACCCCCCAAAATGCAGGAATCTTTTACCCAATCTTCAGTTCTCATTGAACTCATTGAATGTGGGACTTGCTTCTGAGCAGGCATGCATGGATTGTACTGCCAGACCCTGCCAGGTGGTGGAAGTGAGGAGCAGCCTATATTGGAGAAATCCAGGGCTTCAGTGTAGCCTGAGCCAGCCCACAGATGAGGCAGGAAGAAGCAGCTGCCTCAGACAGCAGAAACACAAGAGGAGGCGTCCCACCTGCCCCCCCCCCCCCACTTCTCCCAGTGCAGAGACCACTTTGCCACTGGTCTCCACCCACCCCTGCAGGCATAGGGATCCAGCGCCAAAGCTCTCCAGAATGCCCCCCTCTGGCCAGGTTCCATTGGGTGCACTTGTGGAGTTTGCAACCCACCACGCCCAGCAGCAAGGCTTTGCAGTGGCTATTTGTTGAAGGGAAGCTCTTGCAGAGCTTCAAACTCCCCAACTACATTGTGTGGAGTGGCAGCAGGATGTATTGCCTCAGGCACAAAAATGTCTTGGGCCACCCTTGAGCACAGCTGGGATAAGGCAGTTGTCTGGGCTCCTCTTCCACAACAAAAGGTAGCAGCTAATACTAATTTGAAGCTTCTTTCATTTTTAGGTGAATATTTTTGGAAGGGAATTTTATTTTTAGTTTTGAATTATTTTTACACTTTCTGCCTGACTACTGCTCCATGTGGCTAACAGGCAGCAAAGCAAAACAAACAGGTGGATCCTGTGTTTTCCCTCCAGGAGAAAGCAAAAACACTCTGAATACTGGGGTCCACACTGACTGCTTGAAAGTGTAATGTATCAGGCAAAGAAGAAGGAATTAAAGTACCTGACAAAGCCCTGCAATCTGTTTACTTGCTCATTAGGTGGCATGGGAAGTTAAGTAGTCCCTGTCCCTTTAGGGACTAGGAAAGGGACGTTGGTCGTGCTGTGGGTTAAACCACAGAGCCTAGGACTTGCCGATCAGAAGGTTGGTGGTTCGAATCCCTGTGACGAGGTGAGCTCCCGTTGCTTGGTCCCTGCTCCTGCCAAGCTAGTAGTTCGAAAGCATGTCGAAGTGCAAGTAGATAAATAGGTACTTCTCCGGTGGAAAGGTAAACGGCATTTCCGTGTGCTGCTCTGATTTGCCAGAAGCGGCTTAGTCATGCTGGCCACATGACCCGGAAGCTGTCTGCGGACAAATGCTGGCTCCCTCGGCCAATAAAGCGAGATGAGCGCCGCAACCCCAGAGTCGGTCACGACTGGACCTTATGGTCAGGGGTCCCTTTACCTTTACCTATCCCTTTAGGTAAGGGTGTACTCTTATGACAGAACCTCCATCAATCTGTATCCTTTACTAAAATGGCCATTGCATCTTGGGGCTTTCCCAAATAAGGTTATTGGATGGTCCAGAAGTCACTGGAAGCATCAGTAGTTTTGTCAGGTTTGTGGCAGCAAGTCCAGTGTAGAGTTGTACAAGTGAGATCATCAATGGTTTGACAATTATGTAAATATTGTTAAAGATCTGGGGGGATACCCTCCTAAAAACGAATAAATACAAGGATTTTTATTAATTGGGATATGGATTAAAACACAAACTGCAGAGCTTGCTAGACAGAGGATTCCTGGGCTGGTTATGCAAACTAACCTGGCAGAGCTATGCTATCAAGAAAACAAGAGAGGGTCATTAACAATGTAAGGGAACTCCTTCCCCCTTGCCCCAGGTATGACCAGAGACTGGGGATTGGGGAGGTTGCCAGGGTAACTGCTCTGGGGGAGAGCAAAGGGTTTTCTGGGAAGGAGGAGGAAGAAAAAGCCGAGATCCATCTTTGGGGGAGGCTGGCTGCAGGCCTCCTGAAAAAGCCACGCTGTAAGATCTGGACTCCCTCCACGCAGATTGAAGGTGTAAATAGGTGAATTACAGTAAGATGTCGTAGAAAGGCAATACAGTGGTACCTCGGGTTACAGACGCTTCAGGTTACAGATGCTTCAGGTTACAGACTCTGCTAACCCAAAAATAGTACCTCTGGTTAAGAACTTTACCTCAGGATGAGAACAGAAATTGCATGTCAGTGGCGCAGCGGCAGCTGGAGGCCGCATTAGCTAAAGTGGTACCTCAGGTTAAGAACAGTTTCAGGTTAAGAACGGACCTCCAGAATAAATTAAGTTCTTAACCCGAGGTACCACCGTATTCAGCAGCCCATTGTGCTGTGATCTGAAGACAGCTCATGCAGTCACTAACACCACAACTACCGGTATAGTGGTACAAAAGTCAGATACCTGCCCCTCTCTACCGAGCAGTAGCAAAAGTCGATGGGGTCCCAGGCCCCCACACAGGGTCTGTGTCCCTTTGGAGAATAGAAGAAGATGCAGTGGAGACCATCGTGGCTTTAAGAAATATGGTTTATTTTTCTTCAAACAATGTTGGATGCTTTCCTTACAGCCTTCTATTGGACCCAAACAGGATTCCCAAACAGAGTAGATAACAGAGATTCAGTAACTAGACCTTTAGTTCTTCGGTATTCAGAATTTTATCCCCCCCCCCCCCCCCGTGAATAGATTGTCTGAAAAGCACATTCTAGGCTGTGAGGAAGAGATGATAGTAATTAACACTGGCAGCTGTAATTACACCTCATGCTAATAACACAGAACAGACAATTTGGTAATTACTGTGCCTTGTCTTTTATAGTGCTGCAGGAGGGATAGTGTGTTGACTTTAATTGAATAAAAGGGGACGGTTTGTGGATGATGTAAGCAAACAGTGCTATGTTGTTTTGCACTAACTAAAATTTTAATCAAAAGATACATTACTGTACCATTAATCAACATATGTGCTAATTTCTGAAAACTGGTCATGCTATCAACGGATTCCCAGTGATGAGAGTGAGAGAAGTAGTCTTCTTCCACTTGAGAGGTGCTTTGCATATGAGACTTGAGAGCAACTTTATTTTCATTTCCTTTTATAAATCCAATGATAAAAATAAAAATCTTACATTTATTAGAATATAAGAGCGGAAGTTCAGATTAAAAGGATGGGTGTGGCCATCTAACACACATCTGAAAGCCTTTCCCTTGATTAGGCAAGACAGCCACATGTTCTAGTTTGGAAAGCTCTGAAGTTAATAAATACCAATAAGGGTCCTAGTTTAACTAAGACTATACACCAGGCTTCCTTGACCGTGGCCCTCCAGATGTTTTTGAGACTACAATTCCCATCATCCCTGACCACTGGTCCTGCTAGCTAGGGATCATGGGAGTTGTAGACCAAAAACATCTGGAGGGCCGAGGAAGCCTGCTATACACCATAGACATCTTACCATGATTTTATAATGCTGTTAATTCTGAGTTGTGGTGAAAAATTTCGTGACAATGCTGACCAGGGTGGATTTCCTTTGAATGAGAAAAAACTGGAGACATACACTCTTCTTCTTCTTTGTAATATTTAGTTTATTTACAAATATACAAGTAAACCTAAGTGGAGTCAAAAAGGCACTCCAACAAGGCAGCAAATGTACTTCCCCATATATGTTCTGCAGAGAGCTACCCCTTGGAGCCAACTCAAATCTTTCTCTTTGTTTCTTCCAAAACTGCCACCTCCACCACTCCCTCTTTCCCAGGCTCAGGGGAAACTCAGTCAAACACAGAGTCCCAACTATCTCCTAATCATTTCTAATTAATGGCACAAATTTGTATCTGAAACTTGAACCACAATGGGTTCCTGACAAATAAAAATGCACAATAAAACAACCAATAAAATAAATAATAATAACAAAACAGCAGAACGGTAAAACCATATATTAAAACCAGAGCAAGGTAAAATCCAAATTATTTTCTTAAAACAGTATCTTAAAAGGGAAGAGCACAGAAAGAAGAAACACGACGGCACACGTGCATCAGCAAAACTGGACGCCTTCATCTGCCCCAGCTGCAACAAAATGTGTCTCTCCTGTATCAGTCTCTACAGCCACAGCAGGCACTGTAATTCTCCAACGGTTTTGATGTCATCCCCAAAGGTATACTCCTCCATTGTCTCCCAAGACGCCAACAAAACAAACAGATCTTTAAAGGCCCTGGACATATAAAAAGTTGGCATCACACAAGCCTGGAGTGGGGGTATTTCAAAGATGAATGCTGCTGTAGGCAGGCTCTTTCTCTGCTCATCACCTGCCTTGTTTCTGACGTCGGGCTCAGGAGGGCTACTGAGGAAGATCTCAACATTCAGGCAGTTTCAATAGCTCATATCACCTGACCACTCTGGGCTATGAACCAACAGCCTGCCTCACAAAGCAATAGTTAGCCAGCAATGTAACACACAACACACAAACGCAAACAAACATCTGTGGTAATTTGCATAACTGTTCATCTAATGTGTTTAAAAAAAAATGTAGGAAGACACAGGTTAAAGTTTCCAGGTAGTATATATTTCAGAACTCTGCATCTTATGGTGCTGACCAGCAGGAGTGTACATATGAAAGAAACAAGGGAATAAAATGAATATGCCACATTTCGTTTCATTCATTTCAGTTAAAATGGCACAAACACTTTAAAGTACTATGTTTTCGGCTGTCTCAAGGTTTTGTTTCTCTGCCCAGCCACACTAGCTTGGTGCATTTGTTCATGATCACAAATCACAAACTTCTGCCTGTCTTCCAAAGCTACAAGATATTTCAAATGCTACCCTCCAAAACTGTTCTCTTGATAAATGTAACATCTGGGATGTTATAGTGTTAAGGAGATATGTAGACAAATGTTAAACAGGGAGGGGGAGGAGAAGACATATCTTCCCAGTCAGCATCCTAAAACTTTCTCACTGACCTGAGGGGGAAAACTGAAAATATAGAAAGGAGGAGTGTGGGAGAGAAGCAGAAGTTCTATGGAAAAAATAATTCCGCTGACCACCCAGGAGAGCAATGTGAGATTAAAAGCACAAATAGCTCATTTCAGACATCATGCCAAATCATGGTTTTCATTAAACATATTCCAATGTTTGCAACTTCCAAGCATACAAAAGGCAAGTCACTGCAAGCTCCTTATCCATTTTTGTTTTCTCAGAGCAATCCGTTCCTACATTCCCTACTCTTCCTGTGGCTCAGCAGCCTCTAAACTAGAAGTTGCTAACCTGTGACCCTACAGTTGTAGACTCCAGTAGCCATCTGCTCCAGCCAGCATGGCCAGTGGTCAGGGATGATGGGAGTCCAAAAACATCTGGAGGGCCAGAGGTTAGCCATTTCTGCTCTAGATGAGTCTAGAGACAGAGTGGTGTCTATAAAATCAAGCATCACACCAACCCAAGATTAGCATAAACCATGGCTTGCAATCCCACTTCCAGCAACAGTTTCTAATTCTGGGTTGTCAGCTAATTGCAAACCATGATTTGGCATGATATCTGAATTGAGTCAATGTCACCCTTTACTGTATATCTGCCTAAAAAGAGAGATTAAGAGGGTGAGTGGAAACCGAAGAAAGCAGGTAGCTGAAACCATGCAGGTGATCTGGTGTGAACAGCACAGAGTAATCCGGGGTAGCAAGAGTAGAAGTTTGTGTGAATGGACACTCCATAAGAAATATTCCATTTAGCAGCACCATGGAATATGACCAAGCCCATGCTCCCCTGTGCCCTGAAGAAGTGTGGCAGCTCTTTTGGAAAGAGTGGCATTGCCACCACTTGTTCTTTCAATAAACAGAACTTTGTATGAATACATCAGCCACAAGGATGTTAAATTTTCATTCACCTTCTCCTATCAGTAGCGTAAAATATTTTCTCGCTGCCCGCTTGCAAACGAACCTTGTTTCGGTACCAGCAAAAAACAGACACCCAACCAGCAAAAAACAGACACCCAACCAGACACCCAAGAATGAAGACATTCTTCTAAGCCACTGCCCAAATACTGCTGAGTAAAACAACACAAATCCATCTTTGGATTGAACGGTCTTATATCAGTTTGGTCACCTTCTTGATCCAGGGCACAAATTTGCTGACTTTTGTGTAAACACCAGGAGAGTCTTTTCGCCCGCACCCATATCCCCAGGAAGTGATCCCTAGAATTACCCAGTGTCCACCTGACCTTTGACACATTAGCGGACCCCCACTATCCCCCTGACAGCTGTCCACCCGGTTATCTTCAGAAATGTTTCCAGCGCACAGCATACGATTAGTGAACTTCTTTCCATAACGGGATTTGCACACTCTTCTTGGGAGTAGGGGCACCGAGCCCTGGAGTAATGTCCTTGAGTATGACCTCCCTGAAACAATAATAGGTTATATATCTAGTGTAGCTCAGATAACCAAAAATCCTACCCACCAAACACAACTATTGTTCTCCAGCACAATTTTGATTAGGTTAACATAGGAAAAAAATATCCTTCCCTAGGCCAGGATGGTATTCTAATGCAATGTGAAGTGGATTTTGATGTGATCTTCTTATACAGTCGTATCTTGGATCCCAGACAGCTTGCAACTTGAACATTTTGGCTCCAAATGCCGCAAACCCAGAAGTGAGCGTTCTAGTTGGCAAACATTCTTTGGAAGCAGAACGTCCAACAGGGCTTCCTCAGCTTCTGACTGAGTGCAGGAAGCTCCTGCAGCCAATCGCAAGCTGTGCCTTGGTTGCTGAATGTTTTCAGAAGTTGAACGGACTTCCGGAACGGATTCTGTTTGACAACCAAGGTATGACTGTAATGTGTTTTTAATGGGGCAGGGGAGCTGGTTTAAATAAAAAGTTGGCAAAATGCTGGATGTGTTTACAAGACAGGATACGCAAAGGTTAGCTGTAACTAGCATCATGTGTCTAAAGGTAAAGGTAAAGGGACCCCTGACCATTAGGTCCAGTCATGACCGACTCTGGGGTTGCAGTGCTCATCTCGCTTTATTGGCCGAGGGAACCAGCGTACAGCTTCCAGGTCATGTGGCCAGCATGACTAAGCCACTTCTGGCGAATCAGAGCAGCGCACGGAAATGCCGTTTACCTTCCTGCCGAAGCAGTACCTATTTATCTACTTGCACTTTGACGTGCTTTTGAACTGCTAGGTAGGCAGGAGCAGGGACTGAGCAACGGGAGCTCACCCCGTCGCAGGAATTCGAACTGACGACCTTCTGATCGGCAAGTCTTAGACTCTGTGGTTTAACCCACAGCGCCACCCGCGTCCCTATCATGTGTCTAGGCATACATTAATTCTGCAAAGTGAACTGCCCAAATCCTTGTAGAGCAGAGTGATCTTGCAGTGGTTGCTGGAGCACTGCTTTCCACATGCTGCTGATCATAGGAAAAGAATTAGGGTGATCTGGGGACATGCAGACTGAGATCTGGGAATAATCCATGTGTATTATGTGATCATCTGCAGAGTTCTATAACGCCAGGGTAGCTGGCAGCCTATTCAGTAGTGCCTATCTGGGATTATCCCTCTTAAACCTTGCAACTATGAAAACAGAAACAGAAACCTGCATAAATTTGTGGGTACATTTCCTGTGCACGGCCTTTCCTGTGCCCATTCTTCCTTCATACACTCCAACATCTTCCCAAGCACTTAGCAAATACGCTCAGTATTTACACATGTAGTTCACATACTGCTATGATACAGAGACACCGTAGGCATACGCTCGGTCTAATCAGCACATTTGATGGCGTTGCCTGTCCCTCTATTTCCCAACAGTGGCAAATGGGTACATCCGTTCCCAGGCCTTATGCGTTGGCAGTTTTTAAAGCTTCCAACAACTGGAATGTTTGCAAATATCTCAATAAATGCCCTATCAGATGAGAAGGGAGGGTATTTAAATTAATTGCCAGAGTTCTCAGCCAACGGCTAGTGCGGACTGTGTTTACCCAAGTCTTTTTCTTTAGCAGAATTTAAAATGAATTTGGCAAAAAGACTGTCTTTCCTGCAAATCAGCTTGTTTTGTGCTTTAATTTGATGCTGAATTTGTCTCTGTATAGTGAGCGCCCTAAAAGATTATCTAAAGCTGGGTAGAACAGACACCCCAAATATTACTATCTCTTTCCATGTGAAAAATCCTGACACAATCTACAACTTACCTGTATCTCCCCAGCCAGATATGACGCAGGCCTGTCTATCTATAGAAGACTTCTCCTTCCTCTCAGGAAGGCAGACAGGAAGGACATGGTGGCTGAAGGAAAGACAGTTGCCGCTTTTGCCCCGAATTCTGACTAAAGCAATGTCATTGTCGTTGCTGCTAGACTGGTAGTTCCTATGAAGGACAATTTTCTCCACCGGCAGCTCTCTCTCGAACTCATCCCTCACACCAGTGTGGTGGTCTCCCACACGCAGCAGGTAGCGCCGTACATCTACTCCAAACCTGGCCATGAGAGAATGATCAGTCAGTCCATTACTCATCCATAGAGATGACTCACCTTTGTCTCCTTTTCTTGTTCAGCATTGAAATTTAGATTGCAGTCTCCCTGGGCACAGACCCAGCTTTTCTGTTCATGATATTCTGCAAGGCATCATGTTAACTGATGGCACTAATGTGAATACACAAGATCACCATCTCAAGACTGCCACTCTCTTGTGTTTACAAAAGGTGGCCAATTGTGGGCTCTCTTTACTTAGGTAGGTATTTTAGGTGAGGGCCATAGGTTGACGGTTTTGAGTTGGGGACAGAATGGCAATCGTGCTTTGCACTTCTGCACTTTAAGGACTCTTTTACTTGCAAACAGCCTGTTACCTTTTGAAGCAATGTGCTGCCGTCAGCACCCAGCAGTTGCTGATAAGAGTCGCCCCACACAGCAGACGAGCATCTCTGTGAAACCCCTTTAGACGTAGCGAGACCTGCCAAGGCCAGCCTCCTCTGAAAGAGAAATGGGAGGCAACGTGAAAAATACAGAGGTAGACGAAATAAGAACAGAAGGAAGGGTTATGTGAAGGATGCTCCATGCTTCATTGATTTGCGTTTTTTCTTAAAGAAACTCTGTTAGCTAGTGGCACAACCTTCTAGAGTAAAGTGAGCGTCACCAGCATAAATATCATGACTGAAATGAGCTCATTGATGTTTGGTGCTGTACAAGTACAGACAGCAAGAGGTCATCGCTAAGGGTATTCAACTGAAGGCTCATGAAAAAGGCAATAAGAGGATGCAAAGAGAATGCACCTGCTTAGGTCCTGCCACAGCACTGGCAGAGGAGACTGGGGGCAGGTCATCCAACAGGACAGCCAAGGCAGTTTCAGTACCAAATCTGGATCAAAATGGGTCTAGATAAAGGAATCTAAGAATGCCTAGAGGTATGCAAGCACCTTGCCCCCAAATCCAACCTGATGACACTTGGAAAAATAATCAGAGTTCCGAGACCATTGCTTTCAGAGTGGTTTCAAAACTGCCTCCTTTCATAACAAGGCATTAAACGCCTACTGGGCTCAGTAAGCCATCCCGCTTCTTCCCAGTCTTATGAGCCAAGAGGTGCACAGAGCAAGCAAATAGGCAATATATCGCATTCCTACAAGCAACTTTTCTGTTATAACCTTAGTCCTCAGTAATGAAATTCATTCAATAAATTACGGCTGGAGTCTGTCCAAAGCATCCAAATCATGATGGATGCCAGCATATATATTTTTAATTCTCAAAACACACCGCAAAAACAATGTGCCAATTTTGGCTTCTTAAAACCAGCCTCTGGGCCTAGATAAAGAAAGCCCCAAACCACTCAGAGTAACTCCACTGGGTGGCACTGCATAAATGCAAAACTGGCAGAAAAGGGTTTATGTTTTTGTCATCACCATCATTGACACAGTACAGGCTCAAATGCAAGATCTCACTTGTATTTTTTAAATTTGGCTTGAGTTTCCCATCACTTGCATTTGAACCATCTTCCTGTCATTGTCCCAAGCTCCCTAGTATAACATTACTGAATAGACTCTGCTCTGTGGGAAAGGACACGAAGGAGCAATTACCTAGATTGGCCAAGCATTTTCCTGCCTAAGTCAACTTATTTCTGAGAAGAGAGTACCATTCAGTTCCAAAGAAGTATATACCTGATACTATTTCTTACTAGGGCTTGCCAATCAGAAGGTTGGCGGTTCGAATTCCCGCTACAGGGTGAGCTCCGATTGCTTGGTTCCAGCTGCTGCCAACCTAGCAGTCTGAAAGCACGTCAAAGTGCAAGTAGTTAAATAGGTACCACTCTGGCGGGAAGGTAAACGGCGTTTCCGTGCGCTGCTCTGGTTCGCCAGAAGTGGCTTAGTTATGCTGGACACATGACCCAGAAGCTGTATGCCAGCTCCCTCGGCCAGTAAAGCGAGATGAGCGCAGCAACCTCAGAGTCATCCGTGGCTGGACCTAACGGTCAGGGGTCCCTTAACCTTTAAATTCCACTGAATTCAGTTCCATTTACTCTCTAGTAAGGGTGCTTAGAACTGCAGCTGGGCAGTGTAGTCGTATGGTATTGCTACACCAGTGGCTGCAAACAATGGCACAACATTGGCATAACGTAGCCACAATCTTAAGCGACAAAGTAGACAACAAGATAAAACCTGCTTTAAAGGAGAGTCAACATAGAAACACTGGCAGACATTCCTTCGGTGTCCTTGGCAATTCTGATGCCACCCACCGACCACTGCGTTGTGCATCCCTGCTGTCACATTAGCCATGCATGAAAGGAGCCGATCAATGCACAGCAATGCCCAAACGACCCAATGACATCACCCTACACACCATGCATACAAAGCACAATGCGTCAGCAGCCACAAACGCAACCCCAGTACAGACAGCTGTGGCACAGCAAGCAGGAGCCCAGATAGACACATCTGAGGCAGATGGAACTCAGGACGGACAAATAGTCCCAATCAGAACATTTCCTGGCACTTACATATGTCAGAATGCCTGTGAGCGTGCATAGATCTTTTAACTAGTCAAGGCGCAAGTCTTTTGGTGAGGAAGGGGTTTAACCCTAGGTGAAAAGGAGAGGGTGTCTGTATTGCCCCAGGCAGGGAGGCAATGGGTGATTCTTCTTTTTCCTGCTGCTACTGGGTTGTTTTCATTTAGTGGACCCATTTCTCTATACATGATTACTGGTTAGTTATTTGTTAGTTCAGCACTGGAGCTTTTGATTGATGCAAGAACTCAGTGGAAGGTGTGTAGGGAAACTGTTGTTGTCTGTTTAGTTTTTTCGGCAAAGGATGAATGCAGGCGTATTACGCTGGGGTTACGTTCCTGGATAGCGCGTGTATACATGCAATTGTTTATAGTGAGGAACAGCAGCTAAAAAGCCGAACTCTGCCAAAAATCCGCCCAACTACAATCGCTCCCTCCAAACCTCTTTTCTCAAACCCCAACGCTTCACAGGCCTTGAAGATCGGTGCAAAGGCTCCTGGGATTGCAGCAGCAAAGACTCCTAGGACCGCTAGCTGTTTTCCTGCTCTTTTCATGCCATTTTTGCAGTTTTCCTGTTCTTTTCGGGCCGTTTTTGCTCCTTTTGCTCCTTTTGCTCCTTTTTGCAGTTTAAATCACTTATACATTATTTCAAAAACTTATGTCATGTGGTACGGCTTAATTTCTAAATACAGTGGTACCTCGGGTTAAGTACTTAATTCGTTCCAGAGGTCCGTACTTAACCTGAAACTGTTCTTAACCTGAAGCACCACTTTAGCTAATGGGGCCTCCTGCTGCTGTTGCGCCGCCGGAGCACAATTTCTGTTCTCATCCTGAAGCAAAGTTCTTAACCTGAAGCACTATTTCTGGGTTAGCGGAGTATGTAACCTGAAGCGTATGTAACCCGAGGTACCACTGTAAAATGTATATGGAGTATATGTTTTCTGGAAACCATACTTGGGCCCTCTTACATAGAAGCTCTTTCCATGTCCACAGATGTGCAGAGAACAATAAGTAGCCCAGCAGCTGACTTGTACTTCACGTCTGGTGGTACAGTCCTCCAATGCACCTGGAGCAGCAGAGGCTAGCTCAGGGAGTACACAGTGCAGGGTCAGGTGACATGGTCCTCTACAAAGTGCCGCCTGAGGCGGCCACCTTACTCTGCCTAATGGTAAAGCCGGCCCTGCATATGTCCCATCCTGAAGACAGCAGAAGTGAGCAATACAAAAGGGCGCTTGCCCAACAATCAAGACAGAGCTGGATCAACTACAGGCTTCATTGAACAGCATTGGAGTGAGCAAGAATAGAATTCCAAATGAGTCCTGCCTAGTTAACTGCATTTTCACCAGCAATTGCAAAAGACCAAAACAGAGCACAAACCCCGCTCTTAAATTTGCCCGTGTATTGCTTGACTATCAGGAATCTCACCCTTTGACCAAATGATTAGAAGGGATTAGAAATAATCCTAAACACTACTTGGGAGCAGTGTTAATCTTTCGCTCTGGGTAATTCATGCAAACCTCATGAGGAACTATGAAATACACCCAAATTAATCCATTTTTCTATCATGCAACAGAACAACTGGGCTAGGAATATAAGAGGCTGGTTTATACCAGCTCAGACCGTTGGTCCATATAGCACAGTATTGCATTCTCCATCTAGCAACATCCTTATTATTATTATTATTATTAATAAGTTGCAAGTGAGGTATTATTATAATAATAATAAGTTGCAAGTGAGGTACCTGAGAGATTTGTTTCCACCAATTATCCTTTTTTTGCGATGGTGAAGCAAGCGCCGTCCACACATGCCGAATATTGAACCTGCCAATAAAGCCAAAGTGATTTAAACACATAGCCTCACATCATAGCCCTTCAACACAATCTGCCGGTACTCCGTTAATGAACATTTTGCCCTTGTATAAAGATTTTGAAAAGATAATACCACTTTAATTAAAAGACAACTTTTCCCTTCTCTTGCACCACTATCTTGCATGAAAATTTCAATAGATTAAAACCAGGGGAAATGCTTACAAGCCATCATGAATGTTAATGGTCAATACTGAAAAGTAAAAATGAAAACAAGAAGAGTCTGGTGAAGCATTTCCCCACCCATAAAAACAAAGCATCGGAGAAAATAATTGTTTCGGACAAAATAAAACATGCACGTTACGCACACTTTTTGCAAATTCGATCTAAAAATCAGTTGCAGCCCTAGGCAGGCATAAAGGTCATGGAAACTCATGGTGTTGAGATACTTGATGTTGTAGTTGGAGGCGGTTGACAACAACCCTTAAAACTCCTTAAAACACTAACAAATGTATCATGGCATAATCTTCCTTTTAAGGACATACTTTTAATAGCAAATGTTGATGGCGGTGGTGACAATGCTAGGTTGCAGCACCATGGTCAGCAGAGGGAAGTACCATGGTTGGGAGTGGGAAGCCTTATTCTGGGGCCTTACCAAGAAGTCAACAAGCTATTGCCAGCAGTAGGTTCTGAAACAAGAGCATCAGGGAGCATTAGGACTGATCTGTCCATTGGGTAATTCGCACACTGCAAAACAATTAAGTGGGATTGAGGAAGGGTGGGGTTTTGGGAATCTAACGTAGGGGCCTGCTTTGGAGGCAGGGACTAGGGGCCTGAATAAAAGACAAGAGTGTGGATGTCACAAATAACCCTGTTCATCGGGGTTCACTTGGTGCATATTGCCTCGTGTGTGTGTGTGTGTGTGTGTGTGTGTTTTAGGGGGTGGGATCAGGGCCAAGGGTCACTGAGAGTTTGTTGGGGTGTTTTTTCACCCTTTCTTCCCATTTTGTTTGTCAGGGTGGGGGGAATAGCTCCCACAACTTGCTATTTGCTTTTGGAGTTGCCATTTGCTGTAATGCAAAGCTGCTCTTTGTCTAATGAAAGCCATGATTCTCTAGAAGCTAAACTTCATGCTAAAGTCTACACACAACTACTGAAAATGCCACGGAGAGAGAAGAGTACGGTTAATATGCCACACACCTGCATTTGTGTTTGCCTGGTTCTCCTCCTCCTCCTCTATGTAGTCACAGATCACTCCGGCATCTTTCCAACAGCTGTGAATGTTGCTCTTGCGGGTGATGCATTCCCCCAGGGTGTGCTCAGTGCCACTGCACTCCACCTTGTCCAGATGGATGGGTGCGTGTCCTTCAGCAAGGTAAGCCATGGACTTAGCTTTTGCAATACCACTGCAAGGAGGGAATCAGTTGAATGGAACACCATGGAAAACAAGCTTCTGTGCTTAGAAAAGCCCCTCCGAAAATCAATCGCCATCAGATTATGGACTCCCTTGTCCCCTAAGAATCCAGGTCACATTATGTCACCCACTGGTAGGAAGCAAACTGCACCAAACCAAAACTCAAGGAAGGACTCCCTCGGAGCAGGGAGATCATAAGCAATGCATGCCAAACTCAAATACTTCAACACACTGAGGTACCATTAAGATCAGGCCATTTCAAGGACATGGACAGCTAATTAAACAATCTATGTCCTTTTGAATTGGGGAGGGGAGTATTATTTGGTTGGTTACTATGTTGTGTAAAAAGGTAAAGGGATCCCTGACCATTAGGTCCAGTCGTGACCGACTCTGGGGTTGCGGCACTCATATCGCTTTATTGGCCAAGGGAGCCTGTGTACAGCTTCCGGGTCTTGTGGCCAGCATGACTAAGCCACTTCTGGTGAACCAGAGCAGCACACGGAAACACCGTTTACCTTCCCACCGGAGTGGTACCTATTTATCTACTTGCACTTTGACGTGCTTTCAAACTGCTAGGTTGGCAGGAGCAGGGCCCGAGCAACGGGAGCTCACCCCGTTGCAGGGATTCGAACCGCCGACCTTCTGATCGGCAAGTCCTAGGCTCTGTGGTTTAACCCACAGCGCCACCCGCGTCCCAATTTGTTGTGTATGTTTGTGTAAATTGCTGTAAATTGTGTAAATTGCTGTAAATAGCCCTGTGATCCTTGGATGAAGGGCAGGATATAAATTTAATTTAAAAATAAACAAAATAACCAGTGGCCCTACAAATGTTGGATCCAGCTCCCCTAAGCCCCAATTGACAGAGCCAATGACTAAGGGACGACTGGAGTTTCAGTCCAACAACACTGGGAGAGCTGCAGGTTCCCCATGCCTGCATTGATCAATCCTCACATAGCCTGAGAAGAATCAGCACAAAGAAGCTGCAAGAAAGAGCGCTTCAGCAATACAGGCAGACAAACAGCACAGAATCCACAAACTGCATTTGCAGATTAAACCAAAGCTGTTTCCACTGCAAAATGGAGAGAGCTGGAAAAGACCCCTTGAGGAATGAGGGAACAGAGCTCCCTTGAAAGTCCCAAGAGGCAAAAGAGGGCTATGAATAAGCACCTGTGGATTGGGGGGGGGGGCATAGCAGGCTTCACCCTTCTAAAAGCTTCATCAGGCAAAACTAGCCGTTGACCATGGACTTTGAATATTCTACCCTCCAACCTTAAACAATACATTGTGAATCAATTACCTGTAACCCATCTGCTTGCAAACTACAGCTGCATCTCTATCTGTCCAGCCCTGGTCACAGACACTGCCCCACTGTCCATTCAAGAAAACCTCGACACGCCCCTCTTTGGTGCCGTTCCCATCCACCAGCCGCACAGGGATCCCTGCATGTTAAAAAGGGCACTGTTTAGAACACACTAAAGAAAGAAGACAACTGAATAGTACAATATAGTAGAGCTGTTGTTGTTTATTATAATATATTGAACTTATTAGTCCCTTTTTAAGTAAAAGTAACTTGAAGTGACTTACAAAAGGCAACACATACATTGAAACCAACATAAAACGAAGAGTTCATCCACACTTCTGCTTGTCCCATTTCTAGAAAGGCCATGGGTCCAAGAGGTTTTCCCCTGCTCCTTTTCCAGGGAAAACCTGATCTTTAGCTTTAGATCAGAGTAAGTGGCAGGACTAACACATCCCACCCAGAGTTAGTATGGAGGCAAGCTCTTCTTGTAAATAAGATCGGCTTAATTAAAAAGGGGGAGGGGAGAGAGATACAGACAGAAAGGAAGAACGTGTTTGGGAACCAAGAAGCTCCATTTGTTGTGGAACTTAAATAACCTGGCCTGAAATCAAGGAAGTGAAATAGATAAAATGAAGGAGAAGGAAGCAATACACAGGTCACATCCATGCCATTCATTTAAAGCACATGGCTTCCTCAAAGAATCCTGGGAACTGTAATTTGTTAAGGGTGCTGGGAGTTGTAGCTCTATGAGGAATAAACTATAGTGTCAAGTATTCTTGGCATGAAGTGGCGTAAGAGCACTTTAAATGTATGGTGTGGATGTGATCACACTTGATTAGAAAAGGCTAACTGACATCCATTCTTCTGAAGTATAGTTGTACCTTGGAAGTTGAACGGAAATTGTTCCGGAAGTCCGTTGGACTTCCAAAATGTTCAGAAACCAAAGCACAGCTTCAGATTCAATCAGAAGCCACGTCGGACGTTCTGCTTCCAAAGAACATTCACAAAACGGAACACTCACTTCCACGTTTGCAGCATTTGGGAGCCAAAATGTCCAAGTACCAAGGTGTTCGGGATCCAAGGTATGACTGTACTAATTCACTCCTCAGCTCATTTGTCTGATGGGATTAAAGGTAAAGGTAAAGGGACCCCTGACCATTAGGTCCAGTCGTGACCGACTCTGGGGTTGCAACGCTCATCTCACTTTATTGGCCGAGGGAGCCGGCGTACAGCTTCCGGGTCATGTGGCCAGCATGACTAAGCCGCTTCTGGCGAACCAGAGCAGAAACGCACAGAAACGCCGTTTACCTTCCCGCCAGAGCGGTACCTATTTATCTACTTGCACTTTGACGTGCTTTTGAACTGCTAGGTTGGCAGGAGCAGGGACCGAGCAACAGGAACTCACCCTGTCGTGGGGATTCGAACCACCGACCTTCTGATTGGCAAGTCCCAGGCTCTGTGGTTTAACCCACAGCGCCAACTACAGCTAAAGGGAAACTAACAGCAAGAACAGGTCCAGGTACACTCTCTAGGAGCCAAACAAGATGCGACGCTTTCACTTGTCCTGTTCACATGTGGGATGGAGTGGGTGGGTGTGTACCTAATTCTTAACATCGAAATGAGGATGTGAAAGAAACCGAGTCTTGCCACCCGCCATATTACCTCCCTCCTGTTCTCTCACTTTCCTCACAGACCAGCTGCGATTAGAGCCAGGATCCAAGAAAAGTACCTCTACCAATGGAGAGGAGGCTTCAGTGTCCCTCGCGTGTGTACCCCTTTTAATGTAAAAATTATATCCTGCCCCTCTGATGTGTGAACAAGGTAGGTGCACACACAAACAAACCCCTATCATGTCCACTTGGCCTGAAGTAAATGGATAAAAGAAGGCCAACTACTTTGAGCTCTACAGCCCAGAATCCAAGTGGATTTCCCAGCGAGGGAATGTGCTGCACAAAGTTGCGTCAGCACCAAGCTCTCACTGCCTTGGAAAATCCATAGCTAATTACCTGTAGCCTCTTCAGTGATCCTGTTGCTATCGGGGGAGCAGTGGACACCCACGTCCTCTTCGTGTGAGCAGTCGTGCTGCCCCCAGTTGCTGTGCGGGCAGTCAAAGAGCGACAGCTCACTGCCTGTGCAAGCTACATCATCCAGTAAGATGAAGCCTTGTCCAGAAGCAAATTCCCCCTCTGCTGCCAGCTGTGCGGGGCCACTGGAGGAAGCAAGCAAACATGTTGATAGCAGATCTTTTCCTCAAGGGATTCCTGTGCAGAACATCTGTCTTAACCAGCAAGGGCTCAATATCCCTTTGAACCCATCAATGCAAAGGAAGGTCCTGTAGCTATACTTTCTTACAGGGCCCTGCAGATACTTGACAGTGTACTCAGAAAGCACTGGAAATCCTGGAAGGCCTGCTCTCTGCCTTGCAGGCCTTTCCCCGCCTGGTCTGGAAGGGCAGGGCCAGGACTGACTCCAGCTACAAAAGCTGAGGCTGCTGAACAGACTCTTGGGCTGTGGCGTTGTTTGGAGGGTTTGTTGTGGGTAGGGGTTGCTGTTGGTTTTTGTACCTTTATTATAGATCTTGTTGTGATTTATGTGGAAATTGGTGGCGTATTTTTTATGTTTTATTTATTTATTGTTTATGACTACTTTTTATGTTGCAGTTACATATTTTTTTTCATGTTGTAAACTACCTTGAGCATGGCTTGAACTGTGCAAAGGCGACATACAATTATGTATGTATGTATGTATGTAAGGGAGGGTGTAGGAATAAATAATTCCCTTGTTTCTCATTTAACTCTAACAAAACAGTGTGTTTTACAAGGACTAAAGGCAGGATCCTTTGGTATTTTTAGCTTTCCCTTCTCTCATTTTTCTCTGTTTCACCCTCACAGCTAAAATCTGGATTCTATGCCCTGTATGTATACCGACTTGCCTTTTTTGCTTATGTCATTCTGGGTATGTTCATGGTATTATAATAATAGCAAAAACCCTAATATTAATCATACATAGGATTGTGCACATTTTGTAAAAAAAATATTTTTTGTGAGCTATTGTTTCTTTTGGAGATTTAACATATTTAAACATTTGTATAAAACAGAAAATCTGCACCACTTCCACACTCTTCAAGATCTTCCCTTCTTACTAAGGGCAATACACAAAAGTATCATCAGGAGTTGTGTGTTGCTCTCCAATTGTGAAGTCAGTTTTTATATGCAAGGTTTTGTCTTGATTCAGATACCGCAACTAGTCATAGTTGAGGAAGATTAACTATGGTTTGGTGCAGTGACTAAGACGACAAACCCTGGCTCCTTGCCAGCCAGCAAGCCAGAATCAGAAACTGTGGTTTGAAGTGAGTTTGCAAACCATGGGATCTGCTAACTAGTTTGTCATAATTGACCCACACAGCTGGCTAATCTAAAACCCCTTGAAAAGAAAAAAGAAAAGAAAAGAAAAGAAAAGAAAAGAAAAGAAAAGAAAAGAAAAGAAAATTATGTCATTCTGGGTATGTTCATGGTATTATAATAATAGCAAAAAACCTAATATTAATCATACATAGGATTGTGCACATTTTGTAAAAAAAATATTTTTTGTGAGCTATTGTTTCTTTTGGAGATTTAACATATTTAAACATTTGTATAAAACAGAAAATCTGCACCACTTCCACACTCTTCAAGATCTTCCCTTCTTACTAAGGGCAATACACAAAAGTATCATCAGGAGTTGTGTGTTGCTCTCCAATTGTGAAGTCAGTTTTTATATGCAAGGTTTTGTCTTGATTCAGATACCGCAACTAGTCATAGTTGAGGAAGATTAACTATGGTTTGGTGCAGTGACTAAGACGACAAACCCTGGCTCCTTGCCAGCCAGCAAGCCAGAATCAGAAACTGTGGTTTGAAGTGAGTTTGCAAACCATGGGATCTGCTAACTAGTTTGTCATAATTGACCCACACAGCTGGCTAATCTAAAACCCCTTTGAAAAGGAAAGGAAAGGAAAAAGGAAAGGAAAGGGAAAAGGAAAGGAAAGGAAAAAGGAAAAAGGAAAGGAAAGGAAAAAGGAAAAAGGAAAGGAAAGGGAAAAAGGAAAGGAAAGGAAAAAGGAAAAAGGAAAGGAAAGGAAAAATGAAAAAGGAAAGGAAAGGAAAAAGGAAAGGAAAGGAAAAAGGAAAAAGGAAAGGAAAGGAAAAAGGAAAAAGGAAAGGAAAGGAAAAAGGAAAAAGGAAAAAGGAAAAAGGAAAGGAAAGGAAAGGAAAGGAAAGGAAAGGAAAGGAAAAGAAAAGAAAAGAAAAGAAAAGAAAAGAAAAGAAAAGAAAAGAAAAGACAGAATATTATTTAGACTTGCATTTACCTGAAGCCAAGCTGTCTGCAAGCCACCTGGGCATTAATACCTGTCCAGCCGTCATCACACACGCATCCCCAGCTTCCATTGTGGTATACCTCCACCCTTCCTTCATTGGGTTTGTGGCCTCCTGCCAGTCGAATAGTACCTTCTGCTAGCATGAGTGAGAGAAGGATAGGCAAGTCATTAAGCAGGAAGAGTCCTTCCCTCCCATCCTATGATCCTGAATACTACACACAGTTCAAGAGGTGAACACCCCCAATTACCTTAAAGAAATGTCTCTTGGCAATAAATCTTTCGAGAGAGACAGCTTAGATGCCTTATAGCAGGCATCCCCAAACTCGGCCCTCCAGCTGTTTTGGGACTACAATTCCCATCATCCCTGATCACTGGTCCTGTTAGCTAGGGATGATGGGAGTTGTAGTCCCAAAATAGCTGGACGGCCGAATTTGGGGATGCCTGCCCTATAGCCTTCTGCTGTAGAGCAAAGCCAGGAGGTCCTCATTACTCCAAACCATGACAATGACTTTATATTAAAACACAGCAGCTACAATGTCAAGCCCAAGTCAAACACTTTTAAATGCTGTTTATTTTAATGAGAACAAGTTAAGCTTGTGTTTCATGCACGCACTTAAATGAATGAGAATTAAATGCACAAATATAATATGATAATAAATAAGTTGGAAAACACCAACAATGTGCTGCCTCAGATAGGGTGGTTGTTGTTTTTTTGCATTTGAAAAGAGAAGTCAGCACTGAAATCAAATCTCAGAATCTCCACTTTATTCCTTTTCATATTATAATGTTTCTAACCTCCCTAGTTGCACAAAAGAGGCTGGAAGTATATTTTTATTTATTATCTATACCTCTGAAGATTGTGGGGCAGTGTACAATATAAAAATACATAGCATAATAACAGACAAAAACAATACCCCCCCTCACATATTATTTCATTCATGTTTTCCCTAAAGGCTTCAGCCAGAAACTGGGAAGGAGATAACAAGCCTGCCTTCATTAGATCATCCAAGTCCTCCCCAACTTCTTCTTATAGCAGCTTTCCATTACTCCCCCTCTGCGTTTAGCACAGAAGCTCCTGTGTATATACTGCTATAAGGAATCATGGAATAGTGAAGGGAGCAGACAGCAGCATTTGGGGACAAAATCACTGAGGTAGGAAACCTGTGCCTGAGCTGAACCACTTTAGACTGCAGGTGGGAGCTTATCTAAACGAAGTCATCACCCTACAAAATAAACAGATTACTGCATATAGAAAACAGGGAGGAGGCTAGGCTAGTCTCCTTTGTTTACTAGTTTTAGACTCACAGAGAATCTGGGAGTCCCCACCAGCACTCCGAAGCGGTACAATGCAGCCAAATATTTGCCATCTCAATGAGAAAAAGGGTTCATGAGGGTCTGCCTCCAACAAGCCGCATGTTCTCTGCAGAAGTGTCAGAGGCATCCATACCTGCAAAGGGGTCACAAATTACCCCTGCATCTTCAATGTGGTCACAGTTGTGTTCTTCCCAGCTACTTTTCTTGCACTGGTCCAATGAAAGCTCATTGCCTGAGCACTCCACTTCATCCAGCAGGATTGGGCCCAAGCCCTGTCCAAATTGAGCCCAAGACACGGCCTTTGGGGATCCGCTTGGAGGGAGACAAACATTGCACACCGTGAGGACCCACAGAGTTACCTCATCATCACACAAGAAATGTGATCCAGTATGGCAGCTTTGCGTTCATAAATGTCCCCACATAAAGTAGAGGCATTGACAGATTACCTGAAGCCCAGCTGTCTGCAAATCACCTCAGCATCTTTGTCATCCCACTGGTCGTCACAAATGGTGCCCCAAAGGCCACCATGATAGACTTCCACTCGACCCTCAAAGCTCTTTTTGCCCCCCACCAGACGAAGCGGAGATCCTACACCTGCTCTTCAGGAAGGGAGAGACAAAAAGAAAGAAAGAAAGAAAGAAAGAAAGAAAGAAAGAAAGAAAGAAAGAAAGAACATGGAAAGTAAAATAAAAACTGACTCCTCGTAGCAAAGGACAACAGTCATTTAGCAATAACAGTAAAACCTTTTATTTTTATTTTTTTTGTTCAACGAAACATCGTTGCTTCAGGGGTTATACTCCTAATGTTTCTACTGCTGTAACAAAAGAAAAAGGGGGAAAACCCATAATCAGAGAAAACAAGAATATTCCTCAAGAAACTAAAGGATCTATAGGGATCAAGTGTACATGGTTTCAAACACCAGCAATGGGAGTGCACAGCATCAGCCTACTGTTGGTTCTAGTACAGTGGTACCTCAGGTTACGTACCGTCCTCAGGTAATGAGCTCCACTAACCCGGAAGTAGATGCTCCTGGTAGCGAACTTTGCCCCGGGATAAAGGCGGAAGTCATGCGAAAGCAGCGCGGCGGCAGTGGGAGGCCCCATTAGCGAATGCACGCCTCAGGTTAAGAACGGTTTCCAGTTAAGAACGGACCTCCAGAATGAATTAAGTTCATAACCTGAGGTACCACTGTATATGGAGTCTGCAGGTTTTCATAATGCTTCAAAATCTTCTTTGACCAGAGACAACAATTAGGCAATGAAATACGCAAGTTGTGTTCACGTGTGCATCCTGGGCAAAGATACCTGTGTCGTGCCTTTTTCAGCACCGTTAAGAATGATGGTTTGTTGCTTGCCATTTTGCTAAAAGGGCTGGAATGGTCTTTTGGGTGTGCTTTTACTTTTAGTAAACAAAATTAAATTAATTCTCTGGCTTACCTTGCGGTGGGGCACATTTGGCCACGGCATTTCCGTGCTTGCAGGTTCTGAACATCTCTTGGTAGCTACATTGCAACAACATCTTCTCATGCCCACGGCAGTTTGCGGACTGCAGGTGGAAGGGTATTGGACCCAAACCAGAATAACTCTCCCTTTGGGCTGTGCCAATTTCGCTAAGCCGGAAAGTAGAGCATGCAATAAGTCCAATGGAGATTAAAAGTCATAGTAATAATAACAACAAAATACCATAACACTGTTCTGGTCCTGTGGTAAAAACCAGGAGGGCTATCACATGCCTGAACATTCCTCCATTAAAAAGAAACCAGTTTTGAACCTAGAAGCTGGGTGTCTATGGAAAAGGGTTCTTCTTCACATGCTTGGATTCTGTGGATATTTTTTTTTACTGGCCAGATAAAATAGGTAAAAACAGTTGTGCATGCTGCTGATTTGGGTGCCGGTGCTACAGTGGTGTGTATGTACAAATTAAGTCCCATTTTTAGAGACAACTTTTTCTTCTTACATACTATAAGCAATCCAGTTTTTCATTGTTGACTTAAGAAAAAGTTGCAAATTCTCCCATATGGAACTGAACTGCATTGTTACAGAAGAGATGAGATATGTATAGACAAGAGAGTTTCAGAGGATCATTCAGTTGCTCCAGCCCAATTGGGAAAAGTGCTACAAGTTTTATGAACCTCTCTCTATTTAAATGAAGACTACCTAAGACCACCTATGGAGGAAATGTTATTCCACTCTAGAGAGGCAGAAGCTCTCTCTCTCTCTTTGTCCAGTTGTGATTGGTTTGCCATATTTGCCCTATTCATCGGTGGCCCCTTTATCCTTGAAGCAGATTCGAACTCAGGTCAGGTTTTCCTCACATTGGGGTTGTGGAAAATTAATATATTTAGACTGCCTTTGTCTCTTTGTCTGTTTAGGAATGAGTAAAATGTATGTTTTCAATAATATTGTTATGAGTTTTTGGGGGATGGGGCAGGGAGGAAGTAGATTGTATGCAGAGATCCTTCTAACCTCTGGATCCATCAAGTGTTAAAATATCAGCCAAGCTAGCTTCCTGTTTGAGGTGATCACCTGGGTGACGGGCCATTAAGGGAAACAAAGGGAAGGGGTTCAGTGTGAGATGGCAAATGGACGGGGTCCCTCCCTCAACTCATGGTTAGTTAGAAGGACAAAGAGAGAGTTAGAGCTGAGTTGCAGTAATGTGACCTAGACAAATCAGCAAGCTGGAAAGAGAGTCAGAGCAATGTTTTAGAGCAATGATTGATTTCTGTCTGAGTCCAAGGATGTGCCTATGGGAGAAATAAGACCTTTTGGAGGCGTTAATCACAGGTTCAGGGTTGATATATGTGCAAATGAACCATATATCATAAAGAAACCACAGCCACTGTGCCTGATTCCAAAAGGAAACACGAACCGTGGGTGAACGCCTGGAACCCCTGGAATCTCGCACTGCTCGGAGATTGGGGTTGCATGCAAGAATATCAAGGGGATTATGGTCTCCAGCATCTAGCATAAGAAAGAGGTGCTGCCTCCCCACAATGAGACATCCCTACCTGAGTCCTAGCTGTCTGCAGACCACACTGGCATCCCAGTCTGTCCAGTCATCCCCACAGATAGTGCCCCACAGCCCATTGAGGTACAGCTCCACCCTGCCACTCTGAATCAGTCGCACGGCACCTGTATCAAAACAGAGAGAAGCCAAACAGTACTGCACCAAATCTTTGAAAAGGCCGAGCAATGTTTAAGCGCAATCTCCCCACATCAAAACACACACACAACAAAGCAAGTAAAAAAATTCCTTCCTGTAGCACCTTAAAGACCAACTAAGTTAGTTCTTGGTATAAGCTTTCGTGCATGCACACGAAAGCTTATACCAAGAACTAACTTAGTTGGTCTTTAAGGTGCTACAGGAAGGAATTTTTTTACTTCGACTATGGCAGACCAACACGGCTACCCATCTGTAACTACAACAAAGCAAGTCAAACAAAGACCCTGAATAGTTCTTTTAGTTTGGGGCTCCATCTTCAGAGCCCCTCTAACCATGAAAACAGGTTCCTAGAGAAGGACACCCAGAGTTGCAGCAGAAACAATGGAAGCAGTTCCTAGATTCTTAGGAATCAAAGTATTATCACCTTGGCAAAAGCTGAGACCACCCTCCTCCACTTTTTCCTGTTGCTTCAACCTTATCCTTTCTTCTTTTGCAGCCATTGACTTTCAGATCTTTTGAGTTCTTAAATGGGAGGCGAGCAGTTCCTTCCACCTTGCAAGCACTCCTAGCACATAATGTTTGCAGTCGTCTCTTTAGAAGAGTCAGTGGCAGCGACACACTTGGTACTCACCTTGGCTGCAGTCACAGTTGGCCCAGCCTACGGCTCCAGAGGCAAGTTGGTAGAAGCACCAAGGCGTGGCGCCACCTTCCGGATTCCTGCAGTAGTTGTGATTCCCTAAGCCCCGGTTTGGATACTGATGAACGTAATCAGGAAAGTCCAACCAGTTTAAGCACGCCGACCCAGACAATGTCACAGACAGCGAGCCATTGTAATATCCTAAGGGCTCCATCTCACATGCACCAGATACTGGAAGCAGAAGAGAAAAAGAAAAACTTGGCTTAAGTTGCCTCTGGGAACAACTTACTGTATTTTTCGCTCCATAAGACACACTTTTTCCCTCCTAAAAAGTAAGGGGAAATGTCTGTGCATCTTATGGAGTGAATGCGTGGTTCCTGGAGCCGAATTGCCCAGGGGCGAAAAGCAGATCATGCCTTTTTTTAAAAAAAGAGGGAAGGGGGTGTTGAAACAAAACTGCTGAGCAGCTGATTGGCAAGCAATCGGGAGGGATAAGGGACTCTAGGTATAAAGGAGGCTGCCTGGGAGGGAGAGAGGTAAAAGCACATGGATCCTCAGGATTTTTGCACTGGGTCCCCCCAAATTCACCATCAGATCACATAGCATGTCCATGGCTATAGCCTGCATCAAAAAATCACGCATCCACTGTTTCGTGGGGCCGCAATGGCGCAAAAACGTGGTTACAAAGCACGGATCCACATGGATTCTCAGGATTTTTGAATTGGGCTACCCCAAACTCACCGTCAAATCACATATCATGTCTGTAGCCACAGCATGAACCACAAAAATCATACATCCACTGTTTCGTTCAGAATCCCCCCCCCCCCGTTTTCCTCCTCTAAAAACTAGGTGCATCTTATGATCAGGTGCGTCTTATGGAGCGAAAAATACAGTAGGCAGAAGTGCCAGAGGCAAGTTATTATCTTTCGGTTTGCTCCTCATCTGCAGGTAGAGGTGAGCTGAAAACGCCCATTCTTTCTGTGGCCTGCAAAATGCGGAGCCATTTCAGCCATTTTCGGGGTGGAGAGGAGGCACCTGGTTGGCCACTGTGAGAACAGGAAGCTGGACTAGATGGGCCATGGGCCTGATCCGGCACTCTCTTCTTATATTCTTTGGCAGTGCTGGGTTATTCAGTTGGCAGACCCAGCATGGACTCAGGGCACCAAAAAAGAGAGTGCTTTTGAAATAATTTGGCATTATATATATATATATATATATATAGTGTCAAAGTAGTCATCTAGAAAAATTTGAAATGAGCTACTTTTTTGCATACATGTGCCATTTCAAAAAATAAAAGTTTATTTGACTGTTTAGTATTGATTTTATTGTGAATGGCACATGGGGAGGCACCATAAACTTTTAAGTGTTTAGAACATCGAGAAATTGAGGAGACTCGTTTAATCAAAGACTTGTAGGATTGGAAGGGAGCCAAAGAATAATCAAGTTCACCTCCCTAGGAATCACAGGTAAAGAATCCCTGGCAGATGGCCATCCAACCTTTGCTTAGAAACCTCCAAGGAAGAAGAGTCCACCACCTTTCAAGGGAGTCCGTTCCACTGTTGGACAGCTCTTCCTGTCAGGAAGGTCTCCCTAATGTTTAGTTGGAATCTGGTTTTTCATAATTTGATTTCATTGGTTTGGGTCCTACCCTCTGGAGCAGCCAAAAAGAAGCTTGCTCCCTCTTCCCTGTGGCAGCCCTTCAGATATTTGAAGATGGCCAATCATATCACGTTTCAGCCTTCTCTTCTGCAGGCTAAACGTACCCAACTCCCACAACTGTTTCCTCATAAGGCCTATATAAACTATATAAACAAGACAAAATTGGGAGGGGGGAATTCCAGAGGTAAATATTTTCTTCCATTGTATGGAAATTTGACAACAGGATAGCGAAAATGGATTCCACATGCCCCAATGGTAGCCAGGAGACTGATAACTGACGAACTGGAAGAATAGAGATATGATTCCCCTTAATCAATGGCTTGACAACATTGGCAGCATATGAACTTATGGACACAGACTTTCTTTGGATAAATACAATGAGTTTTGGAATGAGTTTTCACAGAATGTATTAGGTTACTGACAATTATGTGAGCATTAGGATAATAACAATATACACATCTGTATACAGTGGTACCTCAGGTTACATATGCTTCAGGTTATATACGCTTCAGGTTACAGACTCCGCTAACCCAGAAATAGTGCTTCAGGTTAAGAACTTTGCTTCAGGATGAGAACAGAAATCATGCTCTGGCGGCGCGGCGGCAGCAGGAGGCCCCATTAGCTAAAGTGGTGCTTCAGGTTAAGAACAGTTTCAGGTTAAGTATGGACCTCCGGAACGAATTAAGTACTTAACCTGAGGTACCACTGTATTAATGAATGGTAATGTAACAGTGTTTTTTCTCTTTTTTCCCCTCACTCACTTCTTTTCTTTCTCTCTCTTTTTTTTACTCTATCTTTTTATAAACAAAATTATTCAAATATATATATATAACCTGTTCCTCATAAGTCTTGATTTCCAGACCCATTGTCATCATGGTTGCCCTTCTCTGCCCACATGATGGCAGCAGTTTTTCTTGCTCCCCTTTTGTTTTTTGGAAGTGGCATTCGTCTATGAGCCCTCTCACCATCGCCACTTCGAAGTGCCTCACTATGTTATGATCATGACATAGCATCATCCAAGAAGCATTGCTAGGTACTGGGAATGGCAGCCCACTCTGGACAGTAGCATGGTCCAAGCATTGTTCCAGAGGCATGTTTTTTTTTGGGGGGGGGAACAGTGGGCCCCCACGCCAGAGCCCGAATAATGCCTCTAGAACGACATTACATCATGTTGTAGAATCATTCCAGTTGAGGCTTTGTGGGGAACAGGGAAGCAGCCTGTTCAGAAGAGGTGGGCAATGGGGTAGGGTGGGGAAAACAGCTGCTGTCGCTTTCTCCCCAGTAAACCCCTCACCATCGCTCCCAACTATGTTTATTCATGTTCTCCGTCTCTTTAAATCCACCCACTTATCTACCCCTTTTCATAGTAAAGGTTCCATTGGGAACTTTCAGGTCAGTGTTCTCTCTTGAGCCTGTGCCCACTATTCTGTGGGTGGGTTGAAAAAAAGAAAAAGGAAAACTGGTCCAAGCTTTGCACCATGAAAAGCTAAACTGTCTGGCCTGCATAAATTTTGCAAATGTATGCATATTTTATATAACGTTTGCATAATGCAAGGCACTGGTGCCTTGCCTACTGGAACTCTTGTTAAGCCTTCCGCTCTGGTTTGTGGCTGTATCGGAGAAGCCCAAGGCTGAGAACTTCTTCTCTTCCTGCTTGGGAGCAGAAGTAGTTCTGCTCATTAGGTAACGCTGCCACAGCTCACCTGACCTTGAGATAGGAGTGGATTCTTGGGGCTATGAAGGATTAGTATTTAAGGGAGCACGCACCTCTTCCCTGTTCTGTTCTCCCATCCTGAAGTCTCTCCACAGAGTTCAAGGAAGGAAGAATCTTTTAAATCTCATGGTACACACACTCTCTCTCTATCCAGCAAGCCAGTCTCCCCATCACACACATACATTTCCCTTTTTTATTAACCAGCGAACACCCTCAACATGCTGTAGGTCTGCCTGAGATGTTTCCATTTAATTCCCCCCACCCTTATTTGAATTTGCAAACTAATATATTTTGTCCCTTTAGAATCCAGTTTGCTTCCAAACTGATCAGCATGGGACCACACAGATCTGGTTGCAGAAAGAATGTTGATAATGACAAAGACGAAATTAGAGGGAATAACAATACCTAAATTACCGGTAATTTTCTGCTGTATTCTTACCTGTGTTCTGCAAATTATTCTGACTAGGCTGGGATCCCAAGAAAGCCTGCAAGGGGTAGTGGGGGCGGGGGGGAGGGGAGGGAGGAAGGAATAGCAAACATGCAGAGATGATTATCCCATAAAATAAACATAGATTTTTGTCCCTAATGCTGTGAAGCCCATTAAGAGCACAGTGGAAACACGCGTGCATTCGCAGGGTCGCCTGCCTCCCTCCTTGCTGTCATCCATTTGCACTTTCATCCATTTGCACTTCTGCCTAGGAGCAACTAGATGAATAATTGCTGGGCTGCAGGGGCTTTGCTCATGGGCTGCTGAAAGGCTGCTCATCCATACTTGGAGTTTATGTAAGTGCTCTGGGAGCAGGGAGAAGGGGTGGAGAGAGGCTGCAGGTGGCAGCTGAAAGAGTAATCGTTGTACCTACCACAGAGTAATGAATTGTCCACATTGGTACTTGTTTCAGTAATTTAGGAAAGTTTTTCTCTCCATTGTTTTTAGAGAAAACAGGTCACCAAAGAGGGCACCTCCCTGTTGCCCTGACCTCCCTGCATTGACCCGGCAGAATACTAAATGCTTCTACAAAGCTTTCCCTTCCACTAAATCAAGAAGGACCTGCTAGAATCATTCTCAGAAGCGCAGAATGTAACCCTCCTCTCCAGCCCAATATTGTGTTGTGCCTGGGATGGTGCTCAAAGCAGCAGAAAGGAAATCAAATTCAAAAAGGCCTGAATTTTAGCTGCAAAGAATGCACTCCTGATTATACCTTTGAAGACATGGCTTGAGCTTTCTTGCACCTGACATCAAATGACATTAAGCATGGGGATGGTGGACTTGATTCTCCCCAAATGGCCTGGTGGGCTGAAGGTTCCCTACACATGTTCTAGTGAATCTGGAGAGACCCTTAAGTATAATCATTCAAGAAAATCACACTAACAAAATTTTAATGGAACATCCCTTAAAGGAAAAAAAATTTGACCATAAATTAGGGACTGCCCCCTAACTGCAACAATTTGAAGCACATCTCAGTTAAGCTGCTTCTCTTGGCTGTTGGCTGGAAAACGAATAAGGTCCAAGCACAGGGCAGAGGAACGGATGGGCTGAGTATACTGTTCTGGAGCCCAGAGTCCTGTCCCACAATATAAGCCCACTGCCTTGAGGGAAACAGTGAGGATAAATTGTAGAACATGCTTCAGGATATTTATGCAAACTTATCTTGTGAGATTTGCTGGAGCCTCTCAGAGGCAGTGTTAGAACAGCCTGCACATCGGTTCTTCCTCTATCTGACCACGAGTGGAAGCTCACAGGGCATGTTGGGTCCAGGCTCACAGAACCATGGAGAGCTCCCAGTGAGCAACTTGCTCTAAGGAGGGCTAGGATTCAACTGATCTTCTATCTTGTTCCTGGGATGAGACCCTTCTGCAAGGAGTGGAAGGCCTTAAAGGGGCATTCCTCTGGCCCAGAGCCTAGCAATTCTCTGTTAGTTTTCTCCCAACTTGTGAACCGCACTGATGGGCAGGCATGAGGGTGCCTGGGTCCCTTGGTGTGGAGGGGGCTGGTTTCTTGAGAAGCTGCAGGCTCAGTGTTTAGGGAAGTTTTTAATGTTTGATGTTTTATTGTATTTTTAATATTTTGTTGGAAGCCACACAGAGTGGCTGGGGAAATCCAGCCAGATGGCCGGGGTATAAATAATAAATTACTATTACTATTACTGTTATCATCATAATCATCATCTCTGGAAGAAGCAATTCAGGGGTCACTCACTTGAGAGGTCCGTAGCTAACAGACTCAGGCAGGGTGTTGGTAGGGTAGACAGATGGACAATATTCCGATGCCTTTAATATTAACAAAATACACTTGCAAAATTCCCTCATTTGTACAGCTCTAAAGAGTACTGGAGTTCATGTCCTCTTTATCATCTTTGACTCTGGTGCTGCTGGTCCAGCTCATATGGCTGGTCAGGTCATTGTTGGATTCCAACCTGCTGCTCAGGGCAGAAGTCATTATAATTCTGAACAATGATATGCTGGGCATAGCTGCTGAGCAGGTTAAGTCCATTCCTCTGACCTATGAAAATGAACCCAAATCTGTGTCTGTTTGAGCAGCCCACTGCCCTGGGGATGGACAGGACTGTTTCTGATTCTTCAGGTGGGGGAATGATCTATGCTGCTGGGGAACTGCTGTGAGACCAGCAAAAATCTGGCTAACTGAGTAAGGAGGAGACATGTATCTGATTCAAGAAGACTTTGAGAGAGCGCAATGGCATCCCATTTGAAGAAGATAGATAACCATATCATTTTACTTCTGTCTTTTCTTCATTACCAAGGTTGATTGATTCAGCATTTATTTGACACTGAAGAACAAACCAAAGGTGTCAAGCTCTCTCCGTCCCACACACAACCCTGAAAGGACACCCTTCATAGCTTTGAAAGCCACTGTTGCTTGAAATTGCACTGCTTGTTTCAAGTCTTTGTTCCATATGAATTTCCAGTATCATCTCCATATGTTCGATTTAATGGCTGCTGGTGCAACTCAGTAGCTTGCAAAGCTTTAAAATGTTCTATGACTACCATCTACTGGACAAAGAACTGTTCACAGTTCCAGACTCTATATACTTAACACACACAAACACAAAACCACCTGTCCCAATTTTCCCTGTTTCATAAAGTACCATTTCCATTTCATTTGTACATAAGCAGCAGCAAAGAGAAAAGGATCTCTCCAAACTGAATGAATGGACAACATGGAAAATGAGAACCAAGGTATGTTAACTTTTCAGTGTTCAAAATTCCAACTTCACATATATACTGATGTGGTCTGAAATGGTGGTATCTATTGAGGGAAAATAACTTGGGATCATTGACAGTTCAATTAAAATGTCAAACCGAAATGAGCATCCCTGCTTATGGGCTTCACAGAAAGAAAAGGGAAAGGTATGCATGCCTCCCTGAATTCAACTCCCAAACCCAAATAAGAGTGCATAGAGTTGAGCTGCAGCATTCAAACGATGAAACTATGGGTCACTATCAATGTCGTCTACTTAGGAAGGTCCTCTGATGATAGAAATGCTCAAAATAATCCACCTCAATGGTCAGCCTCTTGAATTATCCAGTGGACTAAAATCAAAGTTTTCCAAAACACCAGATTGGCTTTGTAGAAGTAATAGCATATTTCACGGCGTTGTTATTTTTTAATTGCCTCAAGCATAAACTCGGTTTTAAATACTGTTTTGTTTTACTGGAGTTTGGCTGTCTTGCTAGCATTAATAGGTCTGTTGCTATGATTTCCCTTTATAAACCCAGCAACACAACCAAAGTGATCCTTAATGGACTAGAATCTCACTCCAGCCTTTGGAATGTGACAACCATCAGAACAGGGGGAGGAAGGGAGAGGAGAAAGTGTGTGGCGGAAGAGATGTGTGAGTTAACTCATTGCTCTTCTTCGCAATTTGAAGCAAGATTACTAGTTGTGCTGCCTTGTTTTTGAAGTCCACTAGTTTCCAATAGGCTCTGTTTGTATGTATGCTATGAAGCTCCAGGGCTCTCTCTCGCCCAAAGAAAACTAGTCCCTGTAAATATGCTCCTGGGATTCTCGCACCTTCAGGAAAGAATGAGCGTTTAAAACAATACTTTTCTCCATGGAAATGCTACTTTTAAGATGTAGACCTCTATGAGTCTTAATTTTTCAAAGCTCTTCATAACGGAAACTATTGTATTCCTCATAGTATAGGTAGGCAAACCAAAGGAAACCAAAATTACAGCACCTGGGAATCTGCTGCAAAGGAACAAATGAGACAGCCAGCGGATTTGCATTCACTGTATGTACTGGCAAGTCAGTATGCTGGCAATTCAGACAGCATGGGATGGGCTTGATTAAGGGAGCTCCACCCTAGCCCAGCATGAATGAAGATGCTACAACTCACAACTGTTGGGGAGCAACACCCTCCTTTGCTATCTGACACACACACACAAACACACACACACACACACACACTGTAAAAATACTGACAGAGGAGTTAGATACCTTTAACCATTCTAGCACCCACCTAATACTTTCAGTTTCTGAGTCCAGACCACACACCCATTTATCATAAAACAATCAACCAGCACTGGAAGAGCAAGTCTCTAATGCAGCATTTGGAACATGGGAAAGACATGCAGTCTACAAAAAAAACCCCAGTATATTTAAGGATTCCCTTAAATTTGGCTATATTCTCATGACGAGAAAGGAAATAATGAACACAACTCTTCCCCGACCGCAGCATTTGCCACCCCTTTCGCAAACCTGCCTGCGCAGCCCAGATTGCATTTTCACAGCCACATTTCCATCACAACGTTAAGCAGCCAAGAGACTTAATTCTAAGTAGATGAGATCTCCTACCTTCACAGAGCCAAGACAGGGGAGCAAATGCAGCAGCGGGAACACTTGCAGCAGCACCATCCTTCCACAAACAGTGAGCTGGTTCTTCATGTTTCACATTTTCCCTCTACCGCTGAGCTGATCATCTGGCCTCCTGCTCCTCCTCTGCCCACCCCCCTTCAGTTTCACAGAGGCTAGGAGGCTCCTGTCATCTCTGTGCAAGGAAGAGAGCAAAGGGGTGGGGAAGATGGAACAACACCAGCCTGGGGTGCTTGCTTTCCTCTGCCTCACCTTCCTCTTTCTCCCTTCTCTTTTCCTTCTCCAAAGCAAGGGAATACCATGTGATCCAGAAGTTCTGAACCAGCTTTGCAAATAACAAGGGGCAAGTGTAGACGAGCAGAAAGCAGCCTTTAGGTTTCCAGACTGGTCTCTCTCTCTCTCTCTCTCTCTCTCTCTCTCTCTCTCTCTCCTACCTCCCCCTCTCCTTGGCTTTCTCCCAATCCATTCCCTCCCCTTTTTCTTGCTGTCAAAGCTCTTTTTTTGGCACAGTTTATACACATCTCTTTCTGGTTCCAGCCTCCTCCCTTCCAACCTGGATCAATCCACCAGGGGTCTCCTTCTCTCCTCCTGAAAACATCCTTTTCATTCTCTTACCATTATTGTGGCTGTGGACACCACTGTACCTTAAAAACACAACACATTCAAAGCAAATTCCTGCTGCCAAACAATCCTGGGAACCGTAGTTTGTTCAGGGTGCTGAGAATGGTATCTCTGTTAGGGGTAAAGTACAATTCCCAAGGTAGCTGCAAGGTGCTAACTCAGAGCTATCCACTGGAAGAACAACAGTATAATTCAAGTGGAGCAAAATCCTCTGCTTGAATTTGAAAGTGATTCGAAGGAATCTGGACTTTATCCTTTCAGCTTAATCAACTACTTGAAGTTGCCCTGGACTATATTCTTCTCAGCTTCCCACCCTCCCGCCCTGCCTAGGAAAAGCTTCACACAGAGAGCATTCCTAGACAAAAGGCTCCAGACTGTGTAGGATGCTACCGATAGATTGGTGCATTAGAAGCTGATCTGTATTTCCTTCAGTTGACAGGTCTCTCCCTTGAACTAAGGCTTGGAGGTGGTTCCTTGTGGCAGGAAGAATGGCTTGGTTGCTGCTGATGCCCTCCTCTGTGGCTCACGTTGTGTGGTAGCAGACTGACATCGGCCATTGACCCAGATACTCCCAGGCTTTTTCTCCCACTGGTCGGCACAGGATTCTCTCCTTCTCAGATGACCTATTGGAAGGAACAGCAGGAACATAAGACGCTGCCATATACTGAGTCAGACCAATAGTCCATGTAGCTCAGTACTGTCTACACCAGGGTTTCCCAAACTTGGGTCTTCAGCTGTTTTGGGACTACAGTTCCCATCATCTGTGACCACTGGTCCTGCTAGCTAGGAATGATGGGAGTTGTAGTCCAAAAAAAGTTTGGGAAACCCTGGTCTATACTGACCATCAGTGGTGTTCCAGGGTTTTAGATGGGGGTCTCTCCCACTTCTACCTGGAGGTGCTGGGGACTGAACATGAGACCTTCTGTATGCCAAGCAGATTTTCTCCCACTGAGCTCCAATCCTTTCCCAAGGTGGCATATGATTTGCACTGAAACAGACCTGATTGCAGGCAGCATAGCTTTTTTTAAAATACTATCAGTGGTGAATAAACCCTTCTTCTCAATTACCATTGTGATCTAAGTGTCACCCAGAAGAACTGTTCCAGGTGCTCAGCAACTTGTGGTTCGGAGACTGAAACATCTACTGCCCATTGTGACGAACCTGCAACTTCTGCAGCTCCCAGATCACATGGTCCCTTTACCAGTTTTTAAATCTTGCATGCTGGAGAACTAAATTTGATTCATACCCACACTGGCTGGTGAAAAGCCAGCTGGGAGAGGCTTGGCATTCAGTTGACTGAAACTATTAATGCCTTGCTGAGGGAGGGAAGAGCACCAGACAAGCTTAAATCCAGAGTTATTTGGCCTTTCTTCAAAAGCTCTACCTCCTAACTGGCTAGTCAGGATTCAGACTTTCGCGCTGTCTATTCCCCTAGTTCTTTCTTTCCACTTGTAGGTGAGGTTACTGAGTGGTTGCTCTCCAGCTCAAAACTTCTCTGGATACTACCCACTTTCTAATGAGAAGCCACTCTGGTTTTCAGCCTCACTGTGGCACTGACTAGGCTCATGGCTTCCAGTCCTTGCCTTGGGATTAATAGGAATGATTGTACCCTGACATATTCTTCCAAGCCCACGTTCCCAGCATGTTCACACTCCTGTATCAGTGCTGTCTACGTTGGCTTGGTCATGTCCACAGAACGAAAGATGGCAAGGTCCCCAAGGACGTGCTCTGTTGCGAGCTGGCTTCAGGCACCAGGCCCATTTGCAGACCAACTCTGTGTTACAAAGATGTCTACAAACGTGACATAAAGGCTGGTAACATTAACCCTGCCATGTGGGAATTCCTTCCAGAGGACCACAGTGCCTGGAGACAGATAGTCAGGTCTTGAATCCGCAGCAGGGACCAGAGGAGGAACAACTGCTGGGAGGAGCACAGAGAGAAGAAACCCCATGGTGCATCTGCAACAGCACAACTGGACGCCTTCATCTGCCCAAGCTGCAACAAAACATATCTCTCCCGTGTCCCATATCAGTCTCTACAGCCACAGCAGGCGCTGCAACCTCCCAAGAGTTTGACTTCACCTCCAGAAACACGCTCCTCCATTGCCTCCCGAGACAGACAGATGTCAACTCAACTCAACCTTACTGATTCTGGTAGGTCTTTCTGCAGCTTCTGATACTGTTGATCATGATATGCTGGTGCGTCAGTTATATCATTTGGTGAGCACACTTGAGATTGCTTGAGTGTTCTGCTAATATTTGGCAAGAATACTCTTCTAACATTCACTTTTCTGTACCATGCGTTCAAACAGGCAGGACACATGAGGAGGAATCTTTGATGGCTGCTCCACAGTTGATGAACTGAACTCCTTTTCTAAAAGTCCGTCAGCCTTCCATCATATGTCCTCTGGAAGCATTGTAATAATATATTGTGCCGCCTAGTTTTTAACAGCTAGGGGAGAACAGATACAGGAACATTTAAATTTCTATGTATTAGAGAGACATCACCTTGCCAACAAAGGTCCGTATAGTTAAAGCTATGGTTTTTCCAGTAGTGATGTATGGAAGTGAGAGCTGGACCATAAAGAAGGCTGATCGCCGAAGAATTGATACTTTTGAATTATGGTGCTGGAGGAGACTCTTGAGAGTCCCATGGACTGCAAGAAGATCAAACCTATCCATTCTGAAGGAAATCAGTCCTGAGTGCTCACTGGAAAGACAGATTGTGAAGCTGAGACTCCAATACTTTGGCCACCTCATGAGAAGAGAAGACTCCCTGGAAAAGACCTTGATGTTGAGAAAGATGGAGGGCACAAGGAGAAGGGGACGACAGAGGACGAGATGGTTGGACAGTGTTCTAGAAGCTACCAGCATGAGTTTGACCAAACTGCGGGAGGCAGTGGAAGACAGGAGTGACTGGCGTGCTCTGGTCTATGGGGTCACAAAGAGTCGGACACGACTAAATGACTAAACAACAAATGTATTAAATTTGGCTATGCTGTTTAGTATATTTCCCCCTCCCTTAAACTATTGTTAAGCATGACAGCAATTGATAGAAATACATCTTGAGTCCTCTTTGATTTGATGGAAGACTGTATTCCAACACAATGGTAGAAGAAAAAATATAAAGAATAAATGAAAATGGCAAGGACAGATACATTTTCCTGCCTATTCTCTTCACCCCACCTCAACTAACCTTTTTAAAAACAAAAAACCTGTGTGATTCATTTCATTTTGTTCCATGAAAACATCAAGTTCTCCTTTAAACAAGCAAGAACTTTTTGGTTGAATTGACACAGCTCTCAATGTGCACACATCCTCCCAATGGCACCTCTCATTTTTTGATTCCCAGTACCCTGCACTTCTCTGCCAGCGCCTTCTTTCTGCCACTGCTACCAAGGTCTAATGCAGTTGTGTCAAATGATGAATTAATTGCAGGGGCTGCTGCTAAGAGAAGGGAGTGGTTTCTCTTGGGTGTTTTCTACTGCAGTGTGTCTGGCCAAGGAATTGCAATCATTTAATTAGCAGCAGGCTCTGCTTGCCTTCAGAAGTGAGACACGGCAAGGGGGGTGGGGCATGGATTTGTACAGAAATAACCTTGGCAAGTCCTCACGGATTGTATTTAGTATGGTTCACAAAGGAAGAAGGGGATTTCAGTACTGGGTTGATATACTCCTTTATCATGAACACAAGAGGAAGCTCTGGTTACAGGAAGCAAATAAAAAAATGGGATGGTTACCGGTACGTACCTGTTCCCTACAGCTTGTTTGTCCTGTCAGCATTACCCAAATCTGTTCCACCCATTACCAGGCTGACTCAATAGTTGATGGGCAGGGAATCCTGTTCTAAGCCACATTTGCATGTTGATGCATTTTAAATATTGCCTACCTTTAGCATAGGGAATGTAGCAAGGGTGGAGAATGTGTGCCACCCCCTCAGATGGTGTGGGACTACAACTCCTATAGACCCCAGTCAGCATAGCACAAATCCAGCCACATCTGGAGGATCATCCCTAGAATACACCATGGAGCAAACAAATATAAGTCTTGCTCTGTTGCCAAGAAGGACCCAGATGTCATTGTCTGAACAGTGCCAGAGCCAGATACGAAGTGAACCAACCCGGACCCTGCAATCATCATCAGAGGTGCTTTTTCGCATGCCCCCTCCATGAGAGGAAGGTGGCAACATGAGAAGTGGCCTTTTTTGCAGTGGCTCCCTGCTTTCTGAAATGCTCTCCCCAGGGAGGCTCACCTAGCACCCTCATTATATATGTGGCCTTTTACAAGTGGGTGTGATAATTTTTAATGCATTCCCCCTCTAGGCTTTAATGTATTTAGGTGTGTGTGTGTGTCTGGTTTTAAGTCGCTTTGGGTTGCCCTGAGCAGGATAAAGCAACTAACAAATTAAATAACTAAATAAATAAATAAATAAATAAAACCCTTCAGGGTTATCCCAAGTCAGTTGATTCCTATTTATTGTGCCTATAGGGTGCCATTTTGGCTACACTTTTGAAAGCAAATAAATCTTGAATCAGAAATAGCATGGTGGGGAGTCGGGGGGGAGGAGAAAGATGAGATATATAAGACATGAGAGAGTCCTGTCAACCAATTAATGGAAATTTTCTACTAGATCTGACAGGATTGTAGGAGAGTGGTGAAATTTTGCAAGATTTTGTAAACCAGATGTTATCTTTAGAAAAGTCTGAGGTTCTCAGACTGGACCTTCTTCAGTGTACAATCAGTGGTGAGATGTACCAGGGATCTGGTTTACATGCTAGAAGACCTTTTGGCTGATTGTAGAAGTCACTTTAGAAACCAAGAAAGGTGTGGCATGGCTTAATAAACTGAAATAGTTTTATGAAACATGGAAAGTAGTTAACAGTAGTTAAGATGATTGCCTTTCAGACACTGGCAGCTAAGTATCAAAGTGTAACTCGGGTCAGGAAACCCAGAACAATGTATTCATATTAACGCTATATGTACTCCAGTTTTGTGTCTTTGTGCTTAATAGTGTTCCCCTGTTTGAACTTGGGTAGAACAATCCTAAGGTCTGTGGTGAAGGAATCACTTCCTTCTAAGCCCTGCCAATCATACGGGTGACTGTGGGAAGGTGCGGGAACAGCTTTCCCAAGTTTTTCTCCCATTTGTTGTTTTAATTTTTTCCCATCCCATTGACAGTTCCCGGGCTGGTATAGGATTGTTGTTGCTTTTGCCTCTTTTGGATGTGTGTCAGTAGAAGGAAGGGGCCTCCTCTGATCTGCTGCCAACATACCAGTCTCTGCAGCCATTTCATGTGCATCTGCTGGCAGACCTGCTTCTCCACCCACAGAGAGGGAGGTCCTCAACATCCTATGGTCCTCAGTCACTCTCCCAGGGAGCAAAGTTCTGCTCCCTTAACCATTTACTGTCATGTATAGTTGACTATTACTATTATTGAATATATGATAAGGTTGTAAATTTTAAAATATTTTAAGGAGGGAGAGCCTCAAAATAAGGCCCAAATAATTTACAATGCAATATGCCCAACATGTGTTCCTCAGGAGCACAAAGACCAGTAATAAAAAGGACAAAAATAAGAATACTGAACGTTAAAATAACCTTACACATTCCACCAACCACATAAACAAATGGTGTATATCAGGGATGTTTGACAGGTCCATCGTAATCTACTGGTAGATCCCCTGGAGGTTTTGGTAGATCGCTGGCTCCCTTTCCTCAGCATTGGTAAATTAGAACCCTGTCCCACCCCCTCGTCTCATTGTTGCACAATCTGCAAAACGGAAGACGAAGTTTACTCAGTGAGGCCGTTTGCTTTCCCAGATCTGTTGGTGAGTGGCTGTTCCTTTCCCCCCCAAAAAAAACCATGGCTACCCTCCTCCCTAAAAAAAGCTCAACAACTTCGACCTGAACCCCCCAAGACTCCCAAGTAATAGTCTCTTGGGAGTTGGCCACCCCTGGGGTATATCATCCACACTATTGAAAATAGGAAATATCCAGAAGAGAGAAGAATTCCAAATATAATCTAGTCTAAATTCTTTGGTTAAAATAAAAACGTTAAACAAAAGAATGCCTTAATAAAAAAATGTAACTGTTTATCAGAACGTAAGTCACTTGCAAGGTCAGATAACTGAATTTAGCATTCTGCAGATTTAGTTTCAAATAAAGGAAAGGTCTATGGAACATGACAAAGAACAAATGTAGCAGTCAGCAAAAACTGAAGTCGTATACTCACAAGTCTTTCATCACCACCGCCTAAAATGCAGTTAGATTCTTTTTATCTAACTAAAAAACCCCCACAATCTCTCAAAGTAATCTTTGTTGTTATTAGTCAGTGACCCTTCAGAAGGCAGCATGCTGAAAAGTGTTGTGTGCAATACAGCATAAAATTGTTTCACTTCAAGCATATTTTGAGGCTTTACCTTCCCTTTAGTCCCCAGCAAACACAGCACCCTTAAATGCAATACTTTTAGTAACCAAAGTTAAAAGTTTTATGAGAAAAAGTAGAGAAGTGTTAAATCAGGGAGCAGGGAGAGGTTTTTGCCCCTCATAAGTGAATGGAATCCAGGAACGGATTCTAAGAACTGCCAAATTCTATGGACAGAATGGGGAGAACTCAATCCATTCTCACTCCCCTTAAAGCACTCCTGCTTCTCAACTTTTTCCTATCCACCACTGAAAATCAGGGTCAGGGTTAGACTGGGAAGTTCCCATAAGGAAGTTCCCTAGTTGTGAGGCAGATGTTCTGGTGGTGGCACACAGATGGCACTATGAAAAAGACTCTGAGCTTTATCTTTGTGTGATCCTACAATAATTTAACACTCATAATACTTCCCACCACCACCCATGTCATACTGGGAACTCTTAGCTGCAAGGGTCACGCTTATGGGATGCTGCTGTTTAGCAGTTTGCTGGCCAAAGTCTAAAAAGAAAGTTTGATAGCAGATAGGATTTCACAAAAGATTTTATTTCACTGACGACTCAAATTTGGTGCTAACTGAAGAACATTTCAAGCAAAAGTTCATCTGGTCGAATAACTGCTGGAACTTCTCTTGGTATCCATGGAAACTTTAGGTCTTCATCTTATCTCAACAGAAGTTTTATTCCAAAAAACAGTATGAAATGCAGGAAAACATTTCCCGTCCATTTCAAAGGGAATGACCAACAAGCGGTGAGTTTCTTCAAATTCCAGTCCTGGTGTTCACAGATACTTGGGGAAGCAATTCTCTTCAATAATTGTATGTGATATTTGGAAACCTTTTCAGTAATTTGTTGATTTGTTTTGAACCAAGTTTCCCCGACTGGCCCAGAGATTCTTGTCGAAGATTTTGCTTGCGTTCTGCCTGAAAAGAACAGAAACAATTTCCTATATTTATTAAACTGACGCACAAATCCCACCAATATTCCCAATGTTACAAGCATCAGCCTCTGGACAATTAGAAAGAGCTGCATTCAGAAGCCAGTGGTAACTCAATTTATTTGAAACAGTGAAATGATAAATATTACAGTCAAGGAAGAGGAGCTGGACTTTTTACTATCAATTCCTAGGAATAGGAGGACAATATATCCTTAAGACGTTATTTGAATGTACTTGGTCACATTTTGCGTCTAGTCAGTTTCCTGTTGATATGAGTGGCTTGTGCAGCAACAAGGGAGGATCATATTTTTCTAAGAATAAGTGTAACTCACAAAACAGAAGCCTTGGCAAAGTAACTATAGAGTATGTGTATTATATCAAAACACTTGTGATTTGAAGCAATTCGATTGACTGTAGGCCTTGAACCCTAAGAAAAACACTGGCAGGTACACTTTCTGTTTTGTGGTCCATGGTCCCTGAGAATCCTCTTCCTTCTTGAAGCTTGTTTCCATTGGCACATGCCCTCACGGTTACTTGCAATTTATGGTTTAATAACACAGTGGGGTGCACTCAAAAGTCACCCCTGCACAATGGGAATGATTATTACATGCAAGATGGAAACAGAACTTAATCTGTCTCATTACACGTTTTAACAAGGTTGAGATACAGGTCCACTATTATAAGCCTACAGCCAAATATTCCACAAAGTAAAAAAATGCCCTTGTGTAGGTGGTGGCCTACTTCTGAAAACTGCATCATTGCTTCATAGCAAAGGCAGGAATAAGAGTCCTTTACAGTGGTACCTCTGGTTAAGAACTTAATTAGTTCAGGAGGTCCATTCTCAACCTGAAACTGTTCTTAACCTGAAGCACCACTTTAGCTAATGGGGCCTCCTGCTGCCGCCGCACCGCCGGAGCACGATTTCTGTTCTCATCCTGAAGCAAAGTTCTTAACCCAAGGTACTACTTCTGGGTTAGCGGAGTCTGTAACCCGAAGCATTTGTAACCCGAGGTATCACTGTGCTCCCTGTTTAATTTAAGGGAAGGCAATTCTTGCCCTGATGTACAGCTATAACCACATTTAAAAACAACTTGTCTTGAATATATATTTTTTTTAAATGACTGTGACTCAGGTGTTGTAGAAAAAATCAAGAAGAACTGGTCAATTTCCTGAATATTGTTTACATGAATTTATATTGGTATAGCAGTGATAGCTTTAAGTCTCTCTCTCTCTCTCTCTCTCTTTTACAGTCATACAAAATGGCACAATCCCATGCTTATCAACTCAGGAATATGCCCAAACAAATTGAAAAGTACTAACCCCAGGAACTGTGTACAGGATTCTAAATTTACATGCTTAGCCTTTATTTTACTGGTTGGATTGGTTGAGAAGTCAAATACTTGATCAATCTCATTTTCAGGCATGGAGTGCACAGCAGAAGCACCCCAGATATCATAAAGTTATAAACTGGGGAACACACTGATATTTGTTTATAAAAAGAACTCTCATGGGATTTTTACATTTCTAAAGCTTACCTGAAACAAGCATTCCTTGCTGTTGTCCATTAACACACAAGGCCATATTCCTCTGCTATACAGTGGAGGTTTCTCTCCTTCCAAATTGGATTGTACATAGTACATCTTGTTTAACATATCTATACCCTGATTTTCCTCATTAAAAGCTAACAAAACCAGGCCATCACTTAAATTTAAAATGTAAGTTATTACAAAAAAACACACCATTGAGAACAACAGTAAATGCACCAGCTATTTGCAATTTCTATAACCGATTTTTCCAGCAACCTGAAACTCAAAACTGTCCATGATAAGTCAAGAACCAAAGAAATATAAAACAGAAAAAAGTTGCTAATAAAAACAGCTGCTCTTTTTCAGGTATTTTTTTATGTTTGGTTGTTTCTGTTTCAATTATATATTTTCTTATTGTTTTAGACATTTTTGCTATGAACTACTCTGAAACTTGTGTTTAAAAAGCAGGATGAGAACTTAAAAAATAGTAATAAACAAACAGATATGAAACCACAGATGCCATAGGAAATAGATGTTTCAACAATTGCAGAAGCAATTCCATCTGCCACACACCGGTATTTTATAAATATGCAGCCACACAATAGCATATCACCTGATGTAACCAATACCTTAACCTCATTAGTTTTGTAGCGATTTCATTAGTTTCAATGACACCTGGTATGTGATGGACCTATAATCTCCATGCATGGGCCCTAATGGCAAGTTCACATATTCAAACTACTCACATCATTAACCAGCACACCATATCTTTTTAAAGCTGTATTATCTGGGTTGCACCTTCGCATTATACTGTCTTGGGCAAATATGCTTACCATTTGCTAAACCACCACTGTTGCCAGTTTCACACATTCAGGTTAACATTCAGCAGTAAGCAATTAAAATGTAAGGACCTGCCTCTCAGGATAATACAAACACAATGATGGAGATTTGTAATAATAATAATAATAATAATAATAATAATAATAATAATAATAATTTATTATTTGTACCCCACCCATCTGGCTATGTTTCCCCAGCCACTCTGGGCGGCTTCCATAGAAACCAAAAATACAGTAAAATATCACAGATTAAAAACTTCCCTGAACAGGGCTGCCTTAAGATGTCTTCTAAATGTCAGGTAGTTATTTATCACTGTGAAATCTGGTGGGAGGGCATTCCACAGGGCGGGCGCCACTACCGAGAAGGCCCTCTGCCTGGTTCCCTGTAGCTTTGCTTCTCGCAATGAGGGAACCGCCAGAAGGCCCTCGGTGGTATTACATGCTCAAATTATGTATGGAAACTAATTTCCTGCAGCTTGATTAGAGGATAAATTGGGACATAATTACTTCTGCCTTTGCAGCGCAGTTGAAGAATGTCTGGATCTCTTGGGCGCAAGTTACATCACTGAACTCATTCTGCTTCCAACAGGCCATCATTAATGACATCTCTGTGATGCATGTTGCCTCTGTAAAAGAAAGGAAACTGCCATTACTCGGGAGCATTTTATAACAGTGACAACTCTATTGCATGAATACCATATGAAACACTGAAGACGGTAAAAGTAAGCAGATTCTTCACACTGTTTTCTATTGTATCCTTAATCCAAGAAAACACACGCCTCCATTGGAATTGGGAATTTCACTTCTAGTTACTAACTGAATACAGTCAAACCTCAGATACTGAACGCCTCTGTTTTGGAACATTTTGGCTCCCAAACGCCGAAAACCCAGAAGTAAATGCTCCGGTTTTCAAAAAAAATTCGGAAGCTGAGCGTCCAATGCAGCTTCCGCTGAGTGTAGGAAGCTCCTGCAACCAATCAGAAGCCGCTCCTCGGTTGTCGAACATTTCAGAAGCCAAATGGGCTTCCAGAACAGATTACATTCAACAACCGAGGTTTGACTGTACTTTTCATATGTAAGGAAGCCACAAGGATGAGGGCAATGGTTTTATCAGTCTGCCTGCCTCTTCTCAAAGCTTCATATGTTGTCAGCGGTTCAATTCAGACATCATGCTAGATCATGGGTAAGGAAGTTTGAGGAAAGTTTGGTTTGATATTTTGACTGGACAAAAATATGGTTAGCTAATGAGCCAGCAACCAGAATTTAAAAACATTGTTCGCAAATCTAATATTTGTGCTAACTATGGTTTGGCGTGACGTCTGAATTAATAAACCATAGTTATGACTGTTGTTCCACCAAAGACACTGCAACTAAAGATAAGATGGGTGACCAAACAGAGAAAACAGACAAGCATCTAAACCACAGTTTACCTATCATTTGCTTGGAAGCCCATACTATGATTTGGGTTTTAGTGTATGGTTAGTGGAAACCACGGTTTGGCATAACAACTGAACTAAGTGACCATAGTAGCACTGTTCTTTTCTGCACAAGAAACATCAAAAACTGAAGTTCTGCACAAAGGAAAGGCAAATTCTGAGTTCAAAATGAATAAAAATTTAATTTAAGCATGCTTAGGTTTCATAATGTAACTCAATTAGGGACTCGGTGTTTGCATTTCTCATGAATTTTGAATTTCTTTTTCCAGAAGGAACTGTGTGAAGGAAAATGCACGTATAAATGGTGAACAGCAGGGGAGGGAATACAACACGAGGACATTAGAGATGAACAAGTTACAAACTCTAGAACACTTAACAGCAGAAGTTTTGGCAAAAACTGTATTTTAAACCAAGGCCATATGAAATCTTTGAAAGGCTAACAAATGTAATATAACGTAAGTTTTTAAGGATTAGGTTTCACTTTTTGTAATTAAAAAGCAAGGATCTCAGAAGCCTGTACCAGTTCTTGGATTGTCTATGAAATTCTATGCAGGCTGAATTGAAGAAAATAGAGTCCTGATCACAAAGTAACAACCCATTTTTCCCTGCCAACCAGAAAGAGTATTTCCTACATACAACACATGGTTTCCTCCCTTACTTTACTTTTATAAATACTGAGGGAACAATTAGCATGTTTTACAGTGTTCCAGTTGTGGAATTTATTCCCTCTGGCCATTTGCCACAGACGAAGTCTGGTAGCCTCTAGGGCACTATGAAGCAAAATGATTCGACCAAACATTCCTATTCAGCTGAATGTAGGCAAACACACACACACCCTGCCCCATGAATTTGCATGCATGTGTGACAATGGCCAAGGAGGCGATAAAAGTATCCCTGCAAATTAGCAGCCAGTTTCAGTTAACAACATATGAGCATCAAAACATGTTTTCAGTGTGAATGAAGAACTTTAAGCTGCAGTCTTATGAAACTTACTTCGGAATAACTCCCATAGAATTCAGTAGAGCTTGAGTATACATACTCAAAGGCTCTGTTCATAAGAGAAACAGATCACTAAGCAATTTGCCTCAGGTTGCATATGTAGAACTTAACACACCAAGAGCTCTGTTCTCAAAAGCGCAGCAATGATAACGCCAATCCAAATAAAGCATGCACACAGCATAGAAGCATGTTAGAAAAACATTAATCACGATGATCACTTCCTCCTTGCCTGTGAAACACCCCCTCCCAAATAGCTGATTTGTACAATTTCTGCATTTCTATCAGTTTAGGGATGTTAACAAGAACATCCTTCACCTGTGGACAAGGTTGCATCTGACAGCTGCCCTCACATGTGCTCTGCACATACAGATGTATTCTTTCTGTGGGGATCCTGGACCAATCAGCACTCCTCCCCCCCAAAAAACCCAGGGTGTTCATTTGAAACTCCCTTTTTACATGCATAAATCCAACAGCAGGTATGAGGAATGGTTTATATACGAAAAAATGTATTTATGCATGTGGTTCCTCACCCAGCTAGGGAAAGACCGTAGCTGATTCATGACGAGTGTCTTTGTTTAAATATTGGTGTGTATATCTGTGTGCAAGCTGCAGTGTGGTTCTGCTGTGGAAACTATCAAAAACATGTCCTTGCAACACTGATTGTTTCACGTCAGGTCCACATTAGCGTTCTGGTTAACAGCCAGACGCACCGACCCATTGCACCACAGACTTACATAGCAAAAGTAGTCACAAACAACAAATAAAACTTCAAAAAGTACACAACCAAACCAAACAATTTCCACATAAATAATCACAAGACCAAAAATAAAGATACCAGAAATTAATATCAATAACAGCAACAACTTCCCCGCCCACCCCCCAAAAACACTAACCAACACCCCAGCGCAAGAGTCAGCTTCAGGGACGTTATTATTTCATTTACTATGTTATACACTATCATGGGGTTTTTCGATATTGCAAAACTACCCTGTGATTCTCAGGTAAAGGGAAAATTTAAAAATAATACAAAACAAGTGTTTCATTTGAGAGAGAGGGAGGCTTTTCCTCTGTCTGCTTTCTCCATGGCCCGAGCAGTTTTATAAACCTCCCTCATGCTGCCCTTCTGTTGCTTGCCTTTTCTCTAAGCTGAGAAACCCCAGACACTGCAACCCTTTCCTTCACAGGGTGTGGGTGTGGTTCGCAGTGCTTTGAGATTCACTCTAACTAAAAGTGACAAAGAAATACAGTGAATCAAATCAGTGTATGGGTGCTGGTGTGAAGTTTAGCACCAGTCACATTGCTACTCCATGCAGCACAACAATAAAACTGTTAGCACATTTGCAAAGCTAAGCAGGGTCTGGTATGGCTTCAAAATAGGACCGGGAATCGCATGCAGCGCCAGATTTAGTGTAGGCAGTTTCCCCTCACAGGATGTCAAGATAGATGACCCGCAGGGTCCCTATTGCTCTACAAATAAAGGATATAACCAGGGAGAAGAGTCAATGGAGGAAGATTGGAAGAAATTCAAAGACTATCTTCAGAAACATTGCAAAATTAAAGAATGTTAGAGTGATGTTGGATTGAAAATAAGTGGTTTCCAGCTGTACAGGTTAAAGTTAATGACAGACTAAGATTAAAGATTAAGATTAAAGATGTTTAAAGAAATGGAAATTTGACATTAAGAGGGAAAATTTTAATGTTATATGATACTAAGACTAAAGATCAGGTTGAAAGAAGTTGAAATTATATATTTCAATATCTTATTAAAGCTAAAGATTGGGATTAAAAAAGTGGAAAAGAAATTGCTGGACAAACAATTTGAATTGGAATACAAAAGAGGGAGGTATGAGGAAGTCCAGAAAATAAGTAACTAAAAAACGGTAATGGAAAAGAGATATGGTTTTTAATTGTTATGTTTTTTGTTCTTTTATTGTTGAATCTTGTTTTTTTTGGTGTTTTTGTTATCTTTTTTTTTGAGATATGTATGGTGTACGTTTTTCTTTTCTTTCTTTGTTGTTCAAAACTTTAATAAAAATTATTTTAAAAAAAATAAATACAAATAAAGGATATAATTGTATGAAATATTATCCCTTCCTCATAGGGGAAAAGGGGCTTCACAATCCTAATACCAGCTCATTTGGCACTGCAGAGAGTGAGCCTCTTCAATCTCAGGTTTGTATATTTGAGCCTCACTTTGGGCAAAAGATTTCTGCATTGCAAGGGGGTTGAACTAGATGACCCATGATGTCCCTCCCAACTCCACAATTACACGATATGATTCTATGAAATAGTCTCCTTCCCTCCTTCCCAGAGCAGCAAGGGCTTCACAAACCTAACAACCCCTAGCTCTCTCTTTAGAACATACGTTTGTGCGATACACCCAAGAACAGTGGGATTGAAATGCAGCCAAAAAAAACTGATATGACAAAGAAATAAACGTCAGTACTGCAAAGTCGGTAGAGCCCAAGGCTCTTAATCTCAAGGGTTGTGGGTTCAAGCCCCAGGTTGGGGCAAAAGTTCTAGATGACCTATGGGACCCCTTCCAACTCCCTATGACTCTAGGCTTCATATCCAGAGCAGCAGATACCTTGGAATTAACAGACACTGCTGAACCAGGTTGGTGTAGCCACAGCGGTCCGCTGCGCATGGAGTGGAGCGGTGTGCAGTCTGAGTTGGTAGTCTATGGTTGCCACCTTTGGTCTGGCAAAATACAGGGCAGGGCTGGGTAGGGTGGGGTGAGAAGTGACTTCAGAGCAATCTATTACAAACTATTACAAACTATTGCAGCCTAATAGGATGGCCCCTTTGACATTTGTCTCTCACACACACACTCATGAATTTGCAAATCTGTCTGCGCTTGGCTACCCAGAGCTCAAATACGTGACCTTTCTTTTTCTTTTTCTTTTTCTTAAATGTTATTTATGCTTTTCAGGTTTATACATTTCACTAATTTTTCAATCATCTTAACATTTCAAAACTTGACTTCCTTCCCCCTCTTTCTGCGGTTCCTTAAATTTATTTTTAATATCTCCTGCATATCCAAATTAACTTAATTTGCTCATTTATTCATCTACTTTAAATATACAGTGGTATTTCGGGTTACATACGCTTCAGGTTACAGACACTGCTAATCCAGAAATAGTGCTTCAGGTTAAGCACTTTGCTTCAGGATGAGAACAGAAATTGTGCTCCAGCGGCGCAGCAGCAGCAGGAGGCCCCATTAGCTAAAGTGGTGCTTCAGGTTAAGAACAGTTTCAGGTTAAGTATGGACCTCCGGAACGAATTCAGTACTTAACCTGAGGTATACTGTATACTCTTATACAACTGCAGGTTATTACAATAATCCTCTGTACAATTTATCTGGTAAATATTCAATGAAATACATGACCTTTCACACACCCTTTCAAACACGTGTTTGTAAACCATGTCCAGGGGTCCTTTACCTTTTTTTACCTATTCGGAGAGGGTCCCTAACTTAGCAAAAAGAGAGAGACCTGAAATACAGGACAAAACTGTAGTATCAATACAGGACGTAGGATTTTACATCGCAATAGGAGACAGGAGAGGGGACAACCCTAGCTGGGACTGTGGAGGAAACCCACCTCCGAGGCCCAGGCGCCGGTTGGAGACCTGGTTGGCCAGCACCAGGGGCCGGTAAGGCCTCACCCGGGGCTGCTTGCCCCGCAGCTTCTTCAGCTCGGCTAGCCGAGCCACCCAAGCCGCGTAACCCGACGAAGGAGCCGCCGCCGCCATCTTTGCGCTTTTGCGACAGCCAAGGGCCGGCCGGAAAGCAGCCCTCGCCGCGTGACTGTCGCGCGAGGCTGTAGAGATAGGAAAAGTAGAGAGTCGTGATCTCGCTCACGGGGGTGGGGGGAACGGGGGACTGTCGGGTTACTTTCCGCTTTCGCTCTCTCTCTCTGAGATGGAACATGAGAACTCGCGCTAGAAATACAGAAAGACAGCGGGGTAAGGTAACTTACCTCGGGACTTAAGTCTTGTGGGGGAAATGCGATCCGTTATATATATATATATATATATATATATATATATATATTATATATACACGCACACACACCCCCCCCATATACATATATAATATTTTAATATTATATATATTAATTATATATAAAATAAAAAATACTGTGGTTGTGGTGGGAATAACTTTAATTTTAAGTGTTAAATAAAATATTAAAAATAAAATTAAAAATAGTATATATACAATTAATATATATACTATTTTTAATTTTATTTTTAATATTTAATATTAAAATATTGTTTTTTATTTTATATCTCTGTATATGTTTGCATGTGTATGTATCATTTTATTTTTTTTACTTTATGAAGTAACTATTTTATTAAGGATTTTCTTGTTTTACAGAAGTAAGTGTAATGCCTTGTATTTCCCCCCCCCCCCCATGTAACATTTTTACAAATCCGTTTCATTTGTTGAGGCATTAGGGGGAGAAGAAAAAAAGGAAAAAAGAAGGGGGGTGGAGAGAGGGAAGATGGATGGGGGTGGGGTCGGGTGGCGGTGTTTCTATTATGTTTAATGTATGTAGAGTTTGGTGTCAGCGTTGCTTGTGTTGTTCACTTGTGTTCCTTGTGTATGTATCATTTGAAAACATTTTTAAAAGATGAAATCCCAGTATGTCAGTATGGTCACCCATCATTCCGTCTCTTTTCCCTCACTATTCAAGTTTTGAGTGTGGTTAGCTCAGCCAGTAAGAGCATGAGACTCTTAATCTCAGGGTTGCGGGTTCCAGCCCCACGTTGGGTCAAAAGATTCTTGTATTGCAGAGGGTTGGACTAGATGACCGTCGTCATATTCCACTCCGATAGCCTCCCAAGCTCTCAATGACAATGCAATGCATTGGACATCCAATTTGGACTCCAATTATCTGCAAGCATACAGGTAGCTCAAGGACAAAAGGAGAGACTGCAGGATCAGGCCAGTGGCCACTATGTAAGTGCAAATCAAAAGTGCACTAATTCCTGTTCCCCATCAGACCAGTCCCAACATTTTCCCTTTGTTATTCTCCCTTAGCCCGCTTGCAGATTAACCTGTCATTTTTAAGTAAGAAAGCAACTTCTGGCATGATGCGGGATAGGGATCGATGGTATGTGCAGCTCTGAAATGCCCATTTTTCTCCTAAGCTATGCCTATAGTGCTTGGAACTACAAAAGCAAGAATAGTGACATGCTTAGGATGCCTGCTGTAGTCAGAATAAATATCTGCAGACCCACCCTTTTCTCTGCAGTGTCCTTGTGCCTCATGGTGCAAGATATGAGATAGTGTCTGGGTCAAGCCGTAAGTATGCCGTTTATTACGGCATGGTCTATGTTGGCTCAGCAATTGCATCACTAAAAGGATTTCCTGTCTGATGAATTCTGTCTGATGAGTGGAGGTCTTTGCACAGCCTCGGGAAACGCCCACCCCCATTTGATTAATCTACTTCCGCAAGCGGTGCCTGGGGTCCAATTAGACTCAGTTATTCCTGCTAAAGGAACTCGCTGAAATTAAAAGGATAGCCATTCAATTAAAGCAGTGGCTTTTGAGAGGGAACAGCAAGGGAGTTCTCAAATACAGTGTGGGAGAGGACTGGCCAATACATAAGCTGTGAGACGGAAAGGGATGCCCATTGGAATCAGGTAGCTAACAGGGACCTAGAAAGCAGTGGGTCATTTGTTCAGTAGTTGTCACTTCTAAGTCCGCTTACAGCTGCTCTTTGTCAAAGAAAAACACTGGGCATGTAATTTGCAATGAGAAAACGTAATTCGAAAATGAAATCAAGGACATTAAAGCCATGCAATTTCAATAAGCATGTCGCCACTTACACTACACATCAGTCAGCAATGCTACTCATAATGCACGCACTCTGCGCACTGACCTCACCGGTGAGACTGTCCTTCGGGTCGCAAGAGGAGAAATGAAAAATGCATTGTCTGGCTCCCTGTGACCTGCTTGGAGCAGAGAGGCTGGAAGTGGAGAATGAGCGGCTACTTCATTGTCCGGTAAAGAACAAGGTATAGAAAGCAACATGCTCTTTTATGCTGGAAGAACAAGCACAACTACTCTCTTGCCTGGGGTGGCAGATTGCCTTACTCATCTAAAAGATTTCCCAGTACTGTGGTACCTCAGGTTACATATGCTTCAGGTTACATACACTTCAGATTACAGACTCCGCTAACCCAGAAATAGTGCCGGCGGCGTGGCAGCAGCAGGAGGTCCCATTAGCTAAAGTGGTGCTTCAGGTTAAGTACAGTTTCAGGTTACGTACGGACCTCCGGAACGAATTAAGTACTTAACCTGAGGTATCACTGTAACTGCTAGAGAATAGGAAGAGAATTTTAGGAGAATTCAACTACTGCTGCTGCTGATAAAATCTAAACACATCCTGTCATCATCCACTGTTCAAAATCAAATTCATTCTCACAAATAGTTCTCACTCACATGTTTCTTAACAGCCTTTCTACATCAGAACCGAACCGTTCAAGGTGGCTCACAAAGCAAATTAGTGTTTGGGTAATCCTCGTGGGGAAAAGGTGTATAGATTGAGCCTTCACAGGGAGAAATATCAGCCAGTATTGGCTGCTAAGAAGGCAACAACACATTTCCAAGGTCTTCTTGTTAAACCTTCTAATAAAAAATTCAGAAACAGATTTCCTGAAAGACCAACTGCCCTTGTATATGCCTTTAACATCACTTAAATATGGGGGAACTACTCATGGGACGGCACCATACATAACATCACAGAGCAGTGATATGGATTTCTCCCTGCCATGTAAGAATCATGGAACAAACCACCAGCTGTTTCAGATGTCTTCTGACAATTTATATTTTTGTCACCTGTAAGACTGGACTGTGTTGTACGTGCCTGACAATTCCGAATTCCTATTTTATCTACTTTTACGTGTTTTTATATTGCCGTTTTACAGGTTTGAGGGAGGAAAAATTGTCGCTGTGGGTTAAACCACAGAGCCTAGGACTTGCCGATCAGAAGGTCGGCGGTTCGAATCCCCGTGACGCTCGGTCCCTGCTCCTGCCAACCTAGCAGTTCAAAAGCACATCAAAAGTGCAAGTAGATAAATAGGTACCGCTCCGGCGGGAAGGGACCTCTGACCATTAGGTCCAGTCGTGGCCAACTCTGGGGTTTCGGTGCTCATCTCGCTTTATTGGCCGAGGGAGCCGGCGTACAGCTTCCAGGTCATGTGGCCAGCATGACTAAACCACTTCTGGCAAAACCTGAGCAGCGCATGGAAACGCCGTTTACCTTCCCGCGGGAGCGGTACCTATTTATCTACTTGCACTTTGTGCTTTCGAACTGCTAGGTTGGCAGAAGCAGGGACCGAGCAACGGGAGCTCACCCCATCGCGGGGATTCGAACCACCGACCTTCAGATCGGCAAGCCCTAGGCTCTGTGGTTTAACCTACAGCGCCACCCATGTCCCACAGCATGAGACCATATCCAGTATTTATTTCCTAAGCAGCTTTGTGAATGAGCAGGAATTTGAAGCTAGGTCTCCCCAGCTGTAGTCCTATACTAACCCTTATACTGCAGTCTTACTCACTGTTTGAGGGCGTAGGTGGGAGTGAATCAATGGGAATATTTTTGCCATAAATGAAATACTGCTTCTCAACATAAAATGTTGTAGCAACCTGCTACCTTTTAAGCCATACCTTCCTTCCTTGCTATGTTGCATCCTTGGGAGCGAGTTCCATTGGATCCAGAATGTCCTTATTCTGAGCAGACCTACACAGGATCATATGCAACTTCTTCCTCTTACTCTCAAACACAGGCAGCTCCCCCAATGCAACTAACCTTGAGGCTGAAGCAGGCCTGTTGAGATGATGCTTGAAGACTTAACTTTTAAGGCACACCAGCAGCAGAACTAAATAGTGAAGGAAAGCAAGTAGCAAAAAAGGCAACTGGATAACGATCGCGGTTGTGGACAGAAAACCAGGATGAATTGCTAACTCTCCAAACAAACAAATCAGGAATGGATTCCACTGTAGAAGTATTTTGATGCTCCTGTGATTGCTTCTGGACTTGGGAAACAATGGCAGCAACAGCCAATATGCAACAATTATTAACAGGAGCAGCAGCAATATCAGTGATTTAAGAGAAATAAACCTCATTTCTATTTGAGCAACCACATAAGAATTATGCAGTAGAACACTGACCAAAATGGGCTACGAAGAAAGTGCAAGATCTTATGCCATGATTGAGATCAATCTATATTCATGAAAATAGGAAGCTATGGGGGAGCATCTTTTCAAGATGGTGTTTTCATTTTATGAGAAGGCCATGTATGCTAATATGTTTCACTGCATTCCTAGCAGGAAGTGAAGGTCATAGTATTGAAAGCTGAAATGTGTTTAATCCAGAAAGCAAAACATTATAAGCACCTTACGGAATTCTTTCAGATATCGTTGCAAATAACAGTTTTATTTGCCATGACGGAACTTGATTGAGTCACCTGCACACCAGCTCTCTCTCCCATCCCCAAAATACAGGGCTTGGAAAAAAATAATCAGTATTTATTTACTAACAATGACATAAAATACATCTTCATATATTTTTATTTCTTTACAAATTAAAAGATGCATTGAAAAAAGTGAAGAAAGATTTATGATCGTATATTTTCTTTTATATTAATTCTAGAAATTAGTATTCTGGAAGTCCGGTTGTTGAGTCTTGGGGAGCAAATCTCTTCACTGGTTTAAAAGATTTCTAATTTTTTTGGTTGGAGACAGTATGTATGTTTGGCAGGAGGAAGGGGGTGGGGTTAGCCACACTTGCAAATGTGTTTAAGACTGCTGAGAAACTCACTGAGGTGTGGCCAGTTAACAGTTTTTGGGATACTCCCCTTCACTGTGTGATGAAAGGGAAGACAAACTAGCTGCAGTAGAAGGAAAAATATTTACAAACACACACGCATACACACACTATAGTTCAAGGGACTAGAAACCACACTCCTGGATTATTTAATCTGTCATGTATATAAGGTTTCAACTTCAATTTTCAATGGCAGATGGAATAAATGCTTTACTTATATTCAGTCTTAATCCATCATTTGTCTAAGCGATCTACCTCCCTGCTTTTCCTTTTTTCACGTTTCGGTGCTGCCGGTTCCCCAAGTACATTCTGGGCACTGCAAGAATTCCTAAGTGTAGCATTAGAAACAAAAGGTTAGTGTCTTTTTAAAAACGAATGAGCCCTTTGACTCCTAGAGTCTCAAACTCATCATCTTTCTGTCTAATACAAAGCAGAATACTTTCTGCTCAGCCTTGAAGAGGTCAGCCATAAGCCTGCTTGATTTGTTGTAACAAGACCACAAGCAGGCATGCCACAGATATCCTACACTGATGGACTAGTAAGTACTGCCCAGATGTAGCCATTTAAGTGCTGCATGACCAAAATTATTCAGAGCTACTAAAGGTTTGAATTTCAGAATACATTAGTGGCATGATTTGAACCTTACGTTATGAATATGAGCAACTCCTTCTGCATTGGTGCTACAGGACCTCTCAGTGCTTCTTGGATACAATTCAAACATAGACTGTCTCTCCTAGCAAACTCCTGTGTTGCATATAAACACAACTTTTTCAAAGTGATAAGAAGGGGAAAGCACGGCCATCTCCTTCGAAAAGGGTATTCCAGACAAAACCCTACCGCGTGAATGGAAAGAGGCAACAGACCACCAAAGCAAGAGGACACTGGCAGAAAAAGAAAGAAGAAAGAAAGAAAGAAAGAAAGAAAGAAAGAAAGAAAGAAAGAAAGAAAGAAAGAAGATGCTGTTTTTCTCAAGGGGTGGTGGAGGCAACACCTGTTTATACCAACCCCGAATAATTTCACTTTCCCCAAAACAGCACCTGCTCATTATCACTCACTTATTCCAAGGCATATCCACACAGAAAAGCAACTACAGTGAAGGCATGCCTACCCTGCTATTTTCCCTAACAGCTCAGGTGTTTCCTAGAAGATGCCACTGTATAACTTGCTTACAGTATATTGCTCTCTCCACTTATAAGCGAAGGTGTAAAAACCCCCAGCTTGGCTGCTTTATCAATCTCCTACTCTTTGGTTGAACAGGGCCTGCCACCTTCCACTCCCCCCCAAGCCCGCCCCCCCCCCAAAATTGGCTCCTTTTCATCCAGTGTATCACATGCACAAACTTAACACCCACTGTGTGGTTCTGAAGAGCAATCACCTTTTCACCTGATGCTTAATCTTGTATAGTGAAACTCAAATAACATTTGTTATAACAGAACTGGGGGGCTGGGAGGCAGGAGGTACAGATACCTGCCAAGCACAAGAAGAGGGCACAGGTCCAAGGCCTGGAATCAAATAACATTCCCACACCCACCCCTATAGCTGATGTTTCGTCTGTCCATGCCTCACTTCTTCAAAGGGTTTTGGGAGATGCTGAAACTGTTAATGCACAGTGTATTAAAAATTATGGAATTGTACAGCTTTCTGTATTGTCCTTCTCGAAGGAGCTGGGCCCATTCATCAGGCGGTTAGTGAACATAGAAGTGTCAGTGCTGGAATCCAGCGCATCTCCAGCTCTAGCTCAGCAACTGGCGGATCTCCTTGTGCATGTGACAGAGGAAGTCCACATATGAAGCACCCCCATTCATGCTCTTATCTTCCACCAAAAAGTGTTTGAACAGCATATCCAGTTTGTCTTCCTGCTTGACAACCATAAGCTACAAAGCAAAAGGAAAAATTTAGTAAGATGTTAGAGAGTGGTGCCTTTGGTGCAAAGTGTTAATGGAACCTTGGAAGTTCTAGCATTGGCTAGCTATGGTTTGTACAACCAAATAAGTTTCTGACACCATATAATGAAGCCCCGTTCTAATCTGCATAGGGAAAACACTGTTAGAACACACTGTGAGGTTCTAGAAACTGCAAGTACTACGGTATTGTTATTTACGTCCCCCCCCCCAATTATTCAAACATAAGTTTCATATACATTACTTGATGCACAGAGATTACAGAAGGCAACAATTAAAAAAAACCCAATCACAAGCAAGCATCAATTACCTTCATATAGCGTGATCTTTGAGACTGGAACATATCAATGACAGACCGTACTCTCTTTGAAAAGGGATTGTCCAAAACTGGCAGCACGCACTGCAACACAGAGTTAAAACATCTCACAGATGATCAAGAACCACTTCAAAACATCCATTCGCACATGGGCCAGCGGAGTTATTTACTAGTCACAAATATGTAATAATCAACAGAGGTACTAAACAGCTAGCTTGGATCTTCTCAAAACTAGCAAGAAGGAATATTCCCAGTTCAGCACACACATAAGTAAAGGTAAAGGTACCCCTGCCCGTAGGGGCCAGTCTTGACAGACTCTAGGGTTGTGCGCTCATCTCACTCTATAGGCCGGAGCCAGCGCTGTCCGCAGACACTTCCGGGTCACGTGGCCAGCGTGACAAGCTGCATCTGGTGAGCCAGCGCAGCACACGGAATGCCGTTTACCTTCCCGCTGGTAAGCGGTCCCTATTTATCTACTTGCACCCGGGGGTGCTTTCGAACTGCTAGGTTGGCATGCGCTGGGACCGAACAACAGGAGCGCACCCCGCCGCGGGGATTCGAACTGCCGACCATGCAATCGGCAAGTCCTAGGCGCTGAGGTTTTACCCACAGCGCCACCCGCGTCCCTCAGCACACACATACACACACAAAATGATGAATGAATCACAAAAACCACCCTGACCCACATGTAGAAGAGCTACCCAACCTTGCCAAAACTCTTTTCACAGCACTGCTCACTCTTACCCATGATTTGGCAAGTGCCACAGCTCAGTGGCAAAGCATCTGCACTACACGTAGAAGCTCCCAAATTCAACCCCTGGCATCTCAAGGTAGGGCTGGGAATGCCCCCAGTCTGAATCCTGGAGAACTACAACTAAACAATACTGAGCTACATGGACCAATGGTTTAGGTGTGGAATTGTAAGTAACTGATCTGTTCTATCTACTGTGTTAAGGAGTCAGAAGACAAATCAGAGAGTTGGGACCCTTACACAGGGCTGGTCCCATTATTCAGAATCTTGCCAGATCTTTTGGGGGAAATCCTGCAAGCAGAAAGTTAGGCAGCACCCTAAGAATGAGGAGAAATCTTCTTGTTGCCCAGGATGACCCCACTTACCATATTGCTGCTGATTTGGCCAAAAGATGCCACTCCAAAGAGGTTCTGGATCAGCCCTTGCTGAACATTTGCTCCTACCCACAAAAAGATGTTCAGCCCATTTTCTAGCAGATATATGTCACCCTTGGAAAGCCGCTCTTCAGAGTTTCTGATTGCTGGTGGTAAGGAGTCACTGTTGGGATCTATCTTGGTCTGTAGATATAGAACTGGAGTCACTGTGCTGCAGGACATTTGCAAGTTCACAACAGTACTAAACAGGATGAACGGTTTTGCAAATGACCACTGAATCACACAGACTGGGACAGAATGTGGCAATCATTGCAAAGCTCTCAGAATCCCATCTTTTGTTTAAAAAGACATGTTCAGGAGGAGGGTTGTAATTCAGCAGTACAGTACATGCTTTGAAAGCAAATGGGAACAGATTCAACCCCCAACCTCTCCAAGTTGGGCTAGAAAAGACTTCTGTCTGAAATCTTGGGCAGCTGCTGTCCGTGACTGGACCAAGCCGATTTGCTTCATGTATTAGGTTTATATCCCACCCCATTACATGGGACCTTGGGGGCAAGTCACAACCATTTCAAACACAGTAACAACAAAACTGACCACACTTCACAAAATATATCAGGTAGAATGGCAATGTAACTCAGTGCACAAAGAGCTCCCAGGCGCATAATGGCCCACTCAGAAAGCGTGGTGGAAGAGGTGAACCACACGCATCTACAACAGAATGAGGAGGAAATAAAAATCTACACTGGGAACAAGGGAATCAAACCAACCTTACCCACCGGTTGAATCAAAAGTTGTCACAGGGGGAAAAGGGGCCTGATTTGAATCACGCTAAGCAGTTGCAGAGCCCAGGAGACCCAGCCTACGCCATTTCCTCCCTAGGGGTAGGAGGAGACCAGCAGTGCCTAGGGAAATCCCCAGAGTGGCTGGGGAAACCCAGCCAGATGGGCAGGATATAAATAATAAAACTGTTGTTGTTGTTGTTTGCCAAGAGGCTGCTACAGAGGCTGCATGGCTGCTGAGGTAGAAGATCTGACCTCCAGAGAATGTGCCGCAGCTGTTGCTGCTACTGTGACTTTGCCAATGTGGCGGTGGAAGTGCCAGCAGCAGAGGCAATGCATTCCTTAGAGCCCAGATCTTCTGCCCCTGATGATCCTGCTGCACATGACAGTCGCCTCATGGGTGGGAAAAAATATTCCATAGCTGGGGTGCTATTGCTGAGAAGTTCTCTGGTGAGCCACGGATCTCCTAATCTCATGTAACAATGGCACTGCCAGAACAGCCTTCCCAGCTAACCTCAAACCTGGCCAAAATGATATGGGAAAGAGGCGCTGCCCCTTCAGACACCTGTCCTAAGATGTTAGTAACCTTTACATTGGCAGACCTGGTTGAGAATATGACCCAATTTCCCTGTATCAAGGGGATGCAAACAGGGCTCAACAATTCTTGGCTGGTGTTGGTACACAACCAAACGTTGTGGTCTCCAGGATGCTGACCTTCCCCTTATTAGTGGACTTGCACTGCCTTCCTTACATCCTGCTGCGGTTGCAGGTTTACAGCTGGAAAGTGTGGCAGAGGGATATTGTGTGGTATTCCACAGGAATCACAGCTCCTTGTTCAGACACTTGTGCCTAATTTCCCAAGACTACTAACAGGCTGAGCTCAAGGGTAGCACTGCGCATGGAGTCTCCTGATACTCTTACAGTACCAGGGAGAACAATACTTTTTATTTCCTTATATTGCAGGCAGCATGTCTTGACATAAACACAACTGTATGTGTCAGAGCTCCGACGCAAGAAATGTTACAATTTTTAAAGTTACAAGTACTCTCAATTTAGACAAAGCAGCCTCACCCAAAAATCTTAATTCCCCCTTATTCCGTGAGTTGTATGTTTAAACAATTACAAGTTTTCTATGTACAGAAGTGCTTACCAGTGGCAGGAGTCTGGGGTAAAAGAAAACATTTGTATCTGCCACATCCATGGAGGTGATTAGCTGGCGGATGTAAGATCGGTCATCAGTGGTGACTTCTGCCCCAGGCTGAAGCACATCACTTTTCAAAACACAGTTCAGATACACAGGGAGCAGTTTCATGCATTCAGGAAGAATCAGCTGAAAGTGGCAAGAGACGAAATTAGAGAAAATCACTCGTTAGGGGAAGGGGTGGCAGAGAGAAAGAGAACTTAAGAGCATTTTAACTTTGTAAAAATTGAAGAGAATCACTGCTAACATTGGCATAGATGCAAAACAGGTATGTCCAGTTTAATCCTGGGGTAAAATCCTAAAAAAAAGCGCAACAACTTCAATCCTAAAAAAAACTCAGCTAATATGGTTGGCCCTTATGGCCCTTCACTTCATCAAATTTGGCCCTCTTTGAAAAAAGTTTGGACACCACTGATGTAAAAGAAACAAAACCGTCAGTCTTTAACAAAGATCAGGGTAACTACTTCAGGAGATTCTTTAATTTCTACTGCTGTATTTCAGACTAAAACTGCAACCTATCGTAAATATCAGAAGAGACCTGAAAACAACTTCCTTGAACACTGCTTAGTACATACTGCATATTCTGCAGCATGTGGCTTGCTTATAGGCAGGGGCCTTTGAAGTAAACTGCCGTAAAAGCAATTGCTTCTACAACCACTTGCAGCTCAAGGCATATTATGGTCTGGATTGCGTATGTTGATCGGAGATAGTGAATGGATTTGCCCCTGTGTTGGGGTTTACATGGCCTTTCAGGTTCTTTTCACCTGCAATACTATGGTGAAGTATCTTCACTATCACTGTGCTATAGTAAGATTAAAGTTATTGCAAGAAAATAACTCAGGTTCATTTCTTGGTTTCATAAAGTTCATGAAATGCAGAAAGGCTGGAGCCACTACCCTATTTCACAAAGCAGCTATCTGGAACGCAGTTCTAAGGAGTGAGCCAGAAGGTTCCTTTCCATGTTAGCATCATTATTAGACAGACTACTTCTGGCTGCTCTCCCAGCCTCCCAATTCAGGATTAGTACCCCACAACCAAGAAGTTACCTGTCCGGCAGAAGAAGGGCTAGCACAGTTTTTCCGGTAGCATGCCAGTATCTGCGCACATTGATTGATCAGCGTATCTCTCACTGTCTTGACTGGATTGTTCAGAACTCCACGATATGCTTTAGGAAAAGAACAACATCTTGCTTAGAAAGTCCTATGCAAGCTGATGTAAAAAAGATTTAAATAAGTCGCCTGGAAAACCACCAACAAGGTATCTTGTGCTGCTGTGGTAATATGAGGCTGCTTTGGACTGAGTCAGTCCATGGCTCCACCTAGTTAAGTGCTGTCCACTGGCTGGAAGTGTCTCCCCAAAGCCTAAGGCAGACCCTTTCCCAGCTCTGCTATCAATAGATCTTTTAACTGGGGGTGTCAGGGACTGGACCTGGGATCTACTGCATGCAAATTACATGCTTCCCCACTATAGATCCTCGTGTTAGAGAAATGGGGGGGGGGGGAGAGGAAGTAATCTTAATTGCTTTGTCTTGATAAAGAGAGATCAATTGTTACTAAACACACTTTCACCATGGACATCAGTGATTTTAGCACTTATTGCTTAGCAGTTCTATTATTATTTTATTTATTTACACCCCACCTTTCCCCCGACAGGACTTGAGGTGGCTTACAGATAAAAAAATTAGCCTCCCCTAAGAACATAAAGAAGGGCCTGCTGGATCAGACCAGTGGTCCAGCATCTTGTTCTATGGGAAGCCCACAAGCAGGACCCAAGTAAAAGAACATTTTCTCCACTTGTGCTTTCCAGCAACTGGAATTCAGAAGCATACTTCTGGGCACACGTATATTAAGTTCTATACCCCAGAATCTGTTTATTTGTATAGTAATGTAGCCAACCTGCACATTCTAAATGGATCATTCTTAAACAGGAAAATTAACTTTATAGATATGATGACATTTTAAAAGATGAAGGTCTTCCTGCAAAAGATGTTTCTCCCTGTCCAAATATGAAAGATATGGATGATAGTGGGAGCTATGCATGTTGTGTTTCTCGGATCAGGCTTTTTTACTTGATATCTGATTACTTCATTAAGCCCTCTTGCTTGCAATAAAAATTATGGCCGATACATTCCATGCGTTTATTTTGGCAGCCTCTCTTAAAGGCGAGTCCATGGTTTCAGGCCACACAATGATGTAATGTAGTGCTAAATCACACGCATGCTGGCAAACCGAGGGGATAAATTTGTCATAGGCTGAAATAGCTGGGAGAAAACATAAGCAAGGTTTTTTTTCTATCATTAGCCATGGTCTTAAGACACTGTGAGAACAAGCTTAGTCAAAGCAGGTTAGTCTATTGCCAAGTCCTGGTTAGGATGCTCTTATATGTAGATCTACCACCCACTGTGCAAACTGTCTTTCACTACATAAAAAAATTGTCCAGTAGCACCTTAGAGACCAACTAAGTTTGTTCTTGGTATAAGCTTTCATGTGCATGCAGACTTCTTCAGATACACTGAAACAGAAGTCAGCAGACCCTTATATATAGTTGGAGGGTGGGGTTTTTCTCAGGAGGGTAGTAGGAGATGGGTGATTGACTCAATGAGTATGGTAAACCTGCTGATGACTGTTAACGATGGCAATTAGTCCTACAGGAAAAAGCAAGGGATTGTATGCAGATGATTAGCATATGTAATAAGACAGGAATCCAATATCTCTATTAAGACCAGGCCTCTCCATAGTTTTCATATCTGGTCTTAATAGAAATATTGGATTCCTTGCTTTTTCCAGTGTATCTGAAGAAGAATATTTTGACTTTGTCTTTAACTACATTCGCTTGGAAGGCAGCACACACCCATTTACATTAAACTATATTCACAGTACAAGAAGAATGTTCCCTCCCAAAGCTTCTTGTGAATAGTTGTCTTCTCCAGGAAACTGTTACAGGTCAACCCCTTACCAAATTTGGCCAAGAAGTTGATAAGTGTGTCCGTCTCACAGTTCCTATAAAGATCAGCCAGCTGAGTGCAGCAGTTCAAGGAGAGGTTGTGAATACGCAGTCGCCTCTGTCCTGCACAGCTTGTATACAATATAGCACACTACATGAGAGAGAAATTACAAGCAGAACCGTTAGCATGCAAAAGAAAGTTCGGTACCACTACGTGGGCTTCCAACAAATCTGACACAACTGCCGTGCTTAAATGGCTGAAGGCCTAAACAGCACTGAATATTTTGGGGCTAAATAAGAATTGGAATAAGGGAGGGAAAACACGACCCATTATCGCCCATCTCGCATGCATCACCTGAAGAAGTGCTCCACTTTCTTCACTAAGTTTATCATCATGTTTGAACTCCACGGTGATTGTTTTGTCACAGTCTAGGCCGGCTAATTCCACATCTGTGGTGTTGCTCATGTAAAAAGCTCCAAAGAAATCTGTTGCACGAATACCTGGGAGGCAAGAGAAGATGTGGTAAGAAATCCTTTAGAGTCCATCATTCCAGAAAGCTACCACTGAGCAAAAGGGATTGATACTGGCAGTATAGGGCATCCTAACTTTCTCAGGTTCGAGCGCTAGACCCCTGCACACTGCTAAAATCCAGACAGCATCTTCATAAGTACGTACCAGTGCTTGTGCGGACCCTCATCACAGCATCGAAGCCCACTTCTTTCTGAACATCTCTGCGCAAATCGTTCAAGAAGCGTTCCTGATCCGTTTCCACCTAGCGTACAGAGACAGACAGCAGGTGTCACACAAGAAGTACAGAGGTGCCCCAGGGATATTAAAAGTGCTACTATCCTTCAGTCCTAGGATCATCTTGCTAGACTCTCTCCAGGAACAAACCCTATCCCATTAAATTAACACACAAAATATGCAAGCACACCTGCAGTTTTAAAGAAACCCATTATCTGCAAGCTATACAACGATCCACTGGCTCCCCAGTTCATTTCTGGGCTCAATTTAAAGTGCTGGTTTTAACTTTAAAAGCCCTTAGGACCTTGGGACCAGGTTACATGGAAAATGGTCTTCTGTCATGCATATATACCTAAACCTGAAGCTTCTCTTAAGAGGTGCTGTTTTGTGCCCGTTGCTGCCCTCCCCACAAAAATGAGGCAAGGTGGGTGGCTACTACAGAGAGAGAACTGGTGTCAGAAATCCAGCCATGGGAGAAGCCTTCCGGAGAGGCTCACCTGATGCCATCTTTATGGCATTTTGGCACAACGGGAAGGCTGCTTGTTTCAAACAAACTAAAAATTCTGGGCCGTCATTCGGTAAGCTATGCTTTATTTTGTACTATTAAGATGGAAATTAAACCCATCTTTAGTGTATGCTGATTGGAGGAATTCACCTGAAAGCCAAGACACTCTTCTGAAAGAGAATCACTGCAAGAAACCATTGCTCTTTCTGTACGTTTTTCATCTATCCGTGACAAAATGTCAATTGTACATTTCATCATGTACAAATGGTAAGTCAAATTGGACTGCTGAGCCAACAGGTTTCAGAGAAATCATGAAGCAGGGCAGCATTGCTAGTAAGTAACAACAAGAGAACTGTTCTTCGTGTAACTGGAAAAGGCTTGCAGACTCCTAAAAAACCCAAACTGGTCCAATGAAAAAGTTAATCCAGCTTTTTATCTACTCTCCTCTGAGATCAGCAGGGCAACTACTGTCTACTTAAATCATCTACATGGAGCAGGCATCAAATCAAAAATAGATCATACCTGGAAAAATGTGTACTTATAAAGGGAGCCACCTGTTTGATGAGGAACAACCCCCAAGGTAGCCACATCCAAATACTGATTTGGGAAAAGGAAGAGGTCCACACAGCAGCCTTGTGCTACACATTCCTTGGCTAAGTTGTTATAGAAGTTTGTCTGAGGCTGAAAGAGCGTCTAGGGAGGCAAAGGGGGGAAAAGAGGAGCAGAGAGACAAGAAATAAGATTAATAATTGACAATTTATGATGCAGCAGGTTTACGGTCTGCTCGCTATTCCTGATCATGTGACAAAAAAGAAGAAGCAAAACCAACCACAGGGCACAATACGTGATGTCTTGCAGTACATCGGGGACATTAAAACGGTCTACCTTCAATGATGACAATGTTGGAACACTCCACACAAGGCCAGCTTTGCAAGACCCCTGATGAATTTTCAACCAGTTTTTAGCAAAGTTTCTTAATGTAAAATATTTTTACAGCATGCTTTAAGCCAAAGATTTACCAAGTGATTTACAACTTAGCAAATATAATAAATCACAATTTTGAAACCTTAGAAAAACCTACTACCCACAATTTAAGAGCACAAAATATCACTAAAATCAGAACTAGATAAACAAGTAACTCAAGTAACCTGCAAAAGGAAGTTAAGGTCCTCTACAGAGTTTTTTGATCCAGCGTCTCAGGTTTTCCAAGGCTTACACTACAGCGATACCTTGGTTTTCAAATGTAATCCGTTCCGGAAGACCATTCAAGTTCCGAAACATTCGAAAACTGAAAACGAAAGCCTCAACACGGAAGTCGCGTGGCATGTTCGACTTCCAAGGCGCGTTTGAAAACCGAAGCATTTACCTCCAGGTTTACGGCATTCAAAAACCAAAATGTTTGTCAACGGAGACGTTCAAAAACCGAGATACCACTGTACTGCGCTATATATATATATATATATATATATAAAATAACTTTTTATTCAAAATTAAAACAAAACATATTATCCAGAAACATATCATCCTTATTCCCCCCCCCCCATTTTTCCTCCCTCCCCCCACAGCACCAGACTGCTATATTCTAATACAGGGGTCAGCACAAATTTACTGCGCCTCAGGTCGGTGTCTCCGGACGAGTGCGTGCCTATATGCATGCGCACATGCTATTTCCGGCCCACTTCCGGGTCGGAGGAGCACCGGAAATAGCTTGTGCGCATGTGCACAGGCCTCCTCCAACCTGGATGTGCACAGGAAATAACACGCGCATGCGCACAACCTATTTCCAGTGCTCCTCCAACCTGGAAGTGGGCAGCTGCACAGCAAAGCGCTGGTAAGAGCGGGCGGCAGCAGTGGGGGTTGCTGTGGGCCAGATAAACGAGTCCCTTGGGCCTTATTCGGCCCACGGGCCTTAGTTTGGGAACCCCTGTTCTAATAACTGCAGGTTATTCTTTGTTGTATGACTAATTACTGTCAATTTCTAGGATGCTACAAGAGTAGAAAAGAGGAAAAGAGGAAAGTTTAGGTGGGGAACTACTGGAAGGAGCTTTAAAAAAAATTAATCCTGCCTGGCACGTCCTTTAAGAAACAAGCTACAGAAACCATTTTAGAATAAAACAACACACTTTGCAAATAGCTTTGTTCTGAACTAGCAAGCTCAGCTCCTCTGCTCAGAATGGGAGCTAGCACATCTTCCTGTTTAAAAAAAGGAAGGCTCTCTCAACAACTCTCTTTCCAAGTGCTGTTCAGAGTACCTCAAGAGGCAGAGTGAATATTCATAGCTAAATGTTAAATTTGGTTCTAAGAATTCTGCTAAAATGTTGTACATATATAGGATTCTTTTTTCTTCTTGTCTGACAGCTGGAAAAAAGTGACAACACATGCTTTCATACTAACTACTGCCTCTCTTAGGAATCACCACATTTAAAAACAATCATTTCATTTTTTTTCTGCAAGTTACAGCAGGGGGGTTACAACTAATGGAAGAGATCTATGCAGCTTTCTGAACCGGTATGTCCCTCAAATGTTGAAAATGACCACGTTGCTGAGAATTTCAGGTGATTTCCAGGAGAGAAAATAAGGCATGGTGTGCTTGTGTGAAATGTGCATCCTGTAAACAGGAAAGTATAATGGAAGAAAAGCAGGCAGAGGAGTTAACAAGGAAATATTTTTCTTTAAATGAACCCACTGGTGAAGAAAAGCCAAATTGCAACCCACAGAACACAAGTCCCGCTACCTTTTCTTTATCAGTGTTTATCAGTTTCTTGTCATCTCTGTTCTTCAGCTTCCCTGGGGCCTCCGCAATAGGCAGTGATGTATGAAATATAAAGAGCTTGCCAGCACACTCTGCTGCCTGCAAGTAAGCATACAAAAGCCATTAAGTAAGACACAAATATAACTGAGGGACTCTGGGTTCAGTGACCCTGGGTCTGCCTTCAGCAACCATGTTCTCCAAACATACGTTGTTTTAAGATACTGAGTGCTGTCTGCTATAAAAAGCAATTCGGCTCCCCTACAAGTAGAACTAAGGCCTAAAATACTTGACATGGCCTGTCATCCATGACAGTGCTCTGTGCAGTCTCCTTACTCTCAATATGCTGCAATATGTATTTGGAGCCCCAGATGTTTGGCAAGGGAACAAAGAAACTAGAGCAAATGCTAGTAGCCACAAGCTCATTACGTGTGCCCATTACTGAAGCCCACCATATCTGCCCAGAAGCCTGACTGCTACCCCTGAAAGCAGAAGACCGAAGTTTTTCAGTTACAAAATTTGGAAGGGAATAGTGGCCATATGAATGGGGCAGGGGGCCACACTTGGCAGCCCTCAGCTTTAACAACCAGCTACACATATACGGCTTGTACGTTTGTCAGATTAACTTAGCAGGTTTGCCAAAACTTCAGCATACCATTCAAACAGCTTAGAAGTCCGAGACTGCAAGAAGAAGCTTTCAAAAGGGAAAACATAGCACCAGGTTTCTGGCTGCCCATCTACAGTTCCTTTAAATGCGCTCTCAGATCGTTTAACTCCTTGAAAAAGAAAAGCACCCACCAAGAACCCCGTGGAAGCTCAAATACAAACAGATGTATTATGTTAAAGGTTTTTGTGGACTAGAGCTCACTTGTGATGCATGAAGTGTTGGCAGATTTTTGTATGTGCTTGCAAAATGGGTATGGGGGATGTAGACATCAGGACCAAAAGGCCATGAAGATGCACAGTGCTGTGATACTTCTATGTCAGGCTCAAAAGCATGGAAAAATTGTTCTTATCTTTGGAGACATACAATCCACAAAAGCTTACTGAGAAGTCTCATGACTGTGTTTGCTACCGCTGGTAATGAACAATTTTTAAAACAGTTCACTAGAAATGTATGGTAAGTGTGCAGTGATAGATCAAATTCTTGCTTTCAACGCATTCCTGAAACCCAACTCCGTCTCCACTTTGCAAGATCCTCTGTGCTCACGGAACAGAATACCTCTTTGCTTTTTCCCGTTTTTACCAGTTAGACTATCCTATAAGTTGCAAGGCAAGCTGTAGTTAAAAAGCCACTTTTAATTGTAAATTAGTTACATTTCCATAAATGCTTCATACATTTATGACCTCCTGTCAACACTTCAGCAACTTTCGGAAGTGCTGGGAAAGAGGTTCCAATACTACAACACAAAACAAAGAGATGTTAGAAGTCAATTTAGAATGCTGAACAAACCTTCAGAGCCTCCATGCCAGCCTGAATTACTGGGGCAAACACAGTTTCTGTTTCTCTTGTATCAGCAAACATTTCTGGTATCTGATCCAGCAAGCTGCAAATCAAGGAAGTGCAAGTCAAGAGACATGTAAAATTCACTAGGTCAATTCCAGTCAGTGGAAACTGATACTTTGCAGATTAAAGATATGGCATGTTTGTTTGGCCATTTTAACAGCTTCTGGGAAAAGGTGCTTGCTTCCTTTCCCTGCATATGGAACAGCAGGTTTTGGGTCATGTACTCGCCTTCTTTTTCCAATTGCCTGACCTTTTTTCAGGGGAGGCTCCTTTTACGGGCAAAGTGGGACAAAGCCCTGCCAAGATTCTGAACCCCCTCCCCAAAGCCAAGGCCCTGTCACACAACAAAAGACCAAGGCTGAGAGCAGAGGGAATTCCAGAGAACAAGTGTGACAGCAGGGACCCATTCCGAACCAAGATGCCAAGCACTTGTACAACTGTAATGTCGTCTGGACAGACCAGGACTTCCAAACACACTATTCAGGCTTGTGCCCTGGAGAGGTCACTTTTGGTGAAGCAAACACAGCAAACTGCTTAGATGTTCACTATTTATTTGCAAGGCAGAGGAGGAGGACCTCACAGGGAGTCACTGCCAAGGCTCTGCCCTTGTGACCTCCTGGACTCCACCCAGGAGCCCCACCTTGGTGCCACTAACATCCACTGTACTTTTTCTATATCTATAAAGGAATGCAGTGCAAGCTCTCACAACAGCGGGTAAACCAGCCCACCACAAGAGATGCTCCCTTTCTCTACCTCATCCTCAAAAACCACAATTATTTTTATGGGTTTTGGTACTTAATACATCATTTTCTTTAAGCTTATGTACGGGCAAAAGAACCTTAGAAATATGTGTTCCACGATAGCTACTGTATGTAACAGGACATACAAACCATTGATTGATCTGTACCAGCTCCTACTTACCTAGTGAAAACTGTGCGGGATTCATTAACATTCACCAGGAAACCATCGAGCAGAGGGACAAACATATCTGCTACATCCGACACAACCATCATTTGTGGCTGCCCCAGAGAGCTCTTCACATTATAGAAGTGCAGAACTTTGTTGTAGGTGACAAAGCCCACACGGATGGCTGATTCTTCCATGTTTCCTTCTCTGTTTTTTTCCCAAAAAGGAAAAAAAAGGGAGAGAATAAATTAAATACGCCATGAAAACACACATGCAAAGTAAAGCAGCGTAAGCTCAAATAATAGTGGCACCATATGATTCTGCTCCAGATTCTACAAGCAGCATTCAACTGAAAATTCCTAGCAGATAAAGAAAATATACAAATAAATAAAACAAAGCATACAATTGTCAAATGCTCCCACATTGTGAGTATTTTATTGAGAGGCAAATCACTAAATATTTTCTAAATAAATAAATGGGCAACGCAGTTATGGTTCCACACAATGAGAATGTCTTGGGAAGCTTGCATTCCACATTCATCCTACTCATTCCTTTATAATGGAATCTCATCTGTATGGTTACCTGGGCAGGTAGTCCAGGAGCGTCTTCAACTCTTCACAGATCAGCCTTACCAAGCCACTTCTTATTGCATTGTATGATACATCGATCATGAAAATATAAGCAGGGGGGTTGGGATACTTGTTATTCTGACAAGAGAAGACGAAAACACCATCACTAAGCATTTATTATTAACATGTATTTCGCACACTGAACACAAAAACTGTATACAGTTCTATCTGCAACTAGTTCCACTTCCATTGTCCACTGTTGCCTTGATAACTATGCTTCTTATGCCAACGACAGGGGGAAAAAATCACATCATGATCCTTAGCATCACCACACTAGAACGAGGTGGGTAATTATAAAGAACCTGGTAGGATGTATGTTCTGAGTTGAGAATTCCCAAACGTATATTACACATTCAGAGAGCAAAGTTGCTCTCCCAGTGGTTTTCCTACAGATTTAAACCCTCTTCCCTTGAGAACCTCAAAGGAAGAGAATGACCAATGCACCAGTAAAAGAAAAACATGTGAGAGCATTCCTCAGCTCACGCCCTGGACAGGATTTCCTAAGCTTATTAAATGCATGTAAAGAGTTTAAGAGCCTAGAGTCCAGCTCTTAGGTAAGCAGACAACTACTTTGTGTACTTTGCCTTCTAGTTTCATAAATCTGACAATGGTAACCTGGTGCAGTGCATTATGTTATTTGGGTCATCATCAAGAAAATACTTTTTCTCCCTTGGAATTAAGGGAGCTCAAGAATTAAGGACTTCAAGAACAAACCCATAAAAGTCTATTGTTCCTACCTTGAGCAATGGGGCAAAAGTGACATTTACTTAGCCCAACACTGTGCTTACAAGTCATCGTACCTTGCAGTAGTCAACAGTTGCCAAGAACTCATAGGACCCCAGTGATAACTCAGGTCTGTCATAGTAGTCCACCCGCCTGCCCGTGTGATCCAAGTGCTGGAAGTACTGAGATGGCACTAAAGAAAGGGGAAGGGGAGAAGAAAAGAGAGAAGCTCAAATACATGCAATTTCCTAGATGGGTAACCATGATGTTTACCATGGTAAGGAAGGGCACTGCAGGTACCAAACCAGGAAGATTTTGATAAGACACTTGGGAAAACACCACCAGTAAGAAAGAAACTGCAACTATCAAAGGCCTCCTGGATCCAGTTTATTGCGATTTGGCCAGCTATGGACCAATTTCATGCATGACATTTCCTATTTTTGTCATTTACCCGGACCACTTTAAATAATGGAGCAGTTCCATGTTAATGAATATTGCAGTGAGCCAATTACGCAGGGATTCTCATGAAACTGAAATTCCCTGATTTTTACGTGTATACTCACAAACCAAGTCTTAGTATAGGCACAGCATGGAAAGAACAGTCTGCTACAACCAGTGTTACCTAATCAGGTCTGCAGGTATACTAAAACTGAAGAATGCCGTACATATACACAGGTTTGATGCACAGACTTGCTCCAAAGTTTAGGAATATTTAAAGCAAGAAAAATTGCTCAAGAGTCTAGTGGCATGCCTTCCTCAGCTAGAGCATTTTAATTGATTTGCCCGGAATTTTACTATTACCATTAAAATAGGGATTTGTTATATCATTAGATAACCGTCTTTGCACTTTTTTGCAGCCAAAATAGAAGCATCTCCCTCCCCACCCTCTAGAACTGATTCTTAATCGAAAACTCTTACCCTCAGTGACACAACTACAGAAGCAGCATTGAAATCTTCTTCCACCTTCAATGAATTGCATAAAAGGGCACATGTAGGCTTTACACCTATTGCATCGGATAGGGCCTGATTCTCCATGGTCTACCAAATAAGGAGGAGCCTGAAAAAAAGGGGGGGGGGAAAGACATTGGTGCTATTTAAAGTAGCTTCCCTTTTCCTCAACAGGTGATATCTGGGAGCATGTCTTCTACCACTTTGCTCTAGCATTCATGTCAGCAAAGCAACTTGCCTTTTCCTACATCTGTCCTGTAATATAAGATCAGCTGTGTAAGACTATACCAAGCAGCAAATCCCTTATCTTTTCTTATCATGCTCTCGGTCCCAAGAAAAGAAAACCCATTCTTTAGCATAACTTTTAGCGTAGCTAAAAGCTTACAAGCTCCTTGCTTGAAACAACTTATGTTTGATTAAGAGCATCTTACTCTTAAGAGGTAAGAAATATGGACCCATTTTATTCATATTAGAGAACCAGAATCCATACTTGTGTTTATAAAAAATATGTAGTGTGCTGCCACTGCAGAGGCTATAAATGAAGTCCTTAAGGCAGCAAGTACCCCTTTTCAAGGCCTCCAAAAGCCTCCTTGCACTAAGGAGCAAACATCTCTAAAGGACAGGTGCAACATTTCAACCATTCTGAAAGTTGGGTTTTGCTAGTCTCACTTTAACACCCCTTCTCCTGGATACTTCTGAACATTAACTGATTCAGTGTCTTATTTCCCCTAACAGGTGGGGGACACAGCTGCCAGACAAGTCCCTAGACACTGGAAGCAACACCTGCCAATTTTAAAAAAAGTATTGCATAGCTAGGCTCTGCATGAAGCTATCAAAAGGCTTTTGGGTGGCCGCTGCAAAACTTTCCCTTCCCTCAATAAGCATCGGCTTCTAAAAACCAGTTTATCAGCCTGAGATAGGAGACTACTGAATTAGATTAATAGCTCTTTTTGAAAGCGAAACATCTGTCCAGCTTTCATTTCTCTACAGATAGTTTTTTTGGCTTAAAGGGTTTGAATGGCTGAAACAAGTTGTAGAAAAAATTGGGTTTCATTGTGCTGTCATGCTCTAATGCGACCTAAGGCAGGGATATGCAGCGAACAGTCTTGTTCAGCTTTTCATTCACTCCTATGGGATAAAGTAAAGCACTGGACTTCGGTAACAAAATCTGCAGCATTCCCCCATGACTTGGGGACAGTGGACAGTAAATATGGTGTCAGGTCTGGGGACACAGCTTCAGTGACTCCACCAGGAGCCTTAAAATGCATTCCCAATTGTTCCTTGAAGAGCAGGACTTACATTCCGTGCCTTTTAAATTTTGCACCAAATCCAAACCCTGCTGAGATTGGTTTTACTTGGAGCTCTTTACTTAGGAGTGGAGCCAATCCCTGCCAAAAAGGGTGCATGAGATCAGTGCCAAGGCTCAGTGGCATCAAACTTGGCTGCTAAGGATCTGGCCCACTGGGCTGAAAAGCTTCCCCACCCCAATCTAGATGTTAAAGAGGATGGGCAACACATTGAAACCTTGTGGAACATGACACAAATGATTGCATTAAAGATTGCTAGTGCTTAGGTAATAAATACAAGCACAGAAAACTGCACGGCAAGTAATTTTGAACATCTACTTGAGCACTTTTATTTGGATAGATTCATTAACTAGCAGTGCTAACAGTATGAGTGGTGACAAAACAAACAGGTGCTACTGACAAATTTGCTATTTTGTCTGAAGGGTCAGGGATATCAGTCTCACCTCTTCTGCAGGAAGTACAGCCAACGGCTTTATGACTGCAGCAAGAGGAACTTGCGACTGCTTGGCCATATCTGAGGTGCATGGGATATTATAGGATGTACATCTTATGTAGCGGGGACTGGCATTACCTGAAAAACAGAGAAGAAGAAAATCAAAACTCTATCCGTACATCAACACCAAACAAATCACTTTATTTCAATGACTTGTATCCCAACTCTTCAATTTTTACACTCAAGGGGGACTAAGAGTCACATATTGCTAGTCACCATCCACCTAACCTTGGGACACAGGGGAACCTGGAGAAGGACCTCTGAAGAATATACTGGCATGTAGGCAATTTCAAGTGGAAGAAGGGACTCCTGTGTGTATGGACATTAGGGTTCACAGCCAGGATGGTGGTGACTAGCACTGATATATCTAGTTATATGAAATAGTAAGGGAAACACTCAGATTAATCTATGATTAGGACTTAACCCTATGAAATTGATTATTTCAATGAAAGCTCATGTCATAATAAGCTAATCAATTTTAGAAAAGAACCCATGTGCGACTAACACCAAAAGGTATTATGCAACTTCAGAAATTAAAACTTTCCTTGCAAGTCAAGCCCCCACTCCAACATGCTGTTTTTAATTCTGCGGTTCTCAGAAACCTCTAGCTTAGTCTTATTTTTTAAGCTTAATATATTAAGCACCTTTTATTTCATAATGGAACATACACCAGGTTCCCAGGCAGTCTCCCATCCTGGTACTGATAAAATCCAAGCCTACTTAGTTTTATGCATAGTTCCTGCATCAGGGGCCTGTTGTCGCTTTACAGCTCTGACACTTCTTTTTTTAAAAAAACCTGTTTACTGTGTTCATGTTCAGGTTGAGTTAGTTGTTCTGAACACAAATGGTATGAGCACCTTCAAGTATCACTTGAATCTATGTGATCACCGTCTCTATGACAAAAGGCCATGTTGTTTTCCTTCTTTTTTCCGGCAACGGCTGCTACTTATCTTTGTCTGTAGCTCATGAGAGACTTTGTTGTCTTTACTGCAACAGACCGACATGGCTAGACCTATGGAAAATCTTTGGCTAGGTGAATATTTTACCTTGATCTTTGACCAAAAAATTGGTAGTGACAAGGGGTGGGACTTGCCCACGGACTCCAGTGATGAATGGCTCTGACCCACGATTATTCCTGTCATCTTCAATTACCTGGATCTAAAATGGTAAGCAGAAAGTTAGTGGTACAGTGGACGCTGTGCAAAAACTGGTGATAATGCAACTTTCAAATTTAGCGTAGCCAAAGATTTGCAGTCGATCACTAAATAACAACTACATATGGTTTAGGAGTCTATCATGAGGATTTTGGGGATAAGTGAATAGTCAATTTGAAGATAATACAATTGGCATGTTAAACTCTACATTTCCAGATATTAAGTCCACTAATCTAAAAATCCCGGGCCCAAGGAAGTTCCTGCTCATTGTTCATCAGCAACTTTTGTTGCAAACTGCCTGTCTGAGAATTTATCACCCAAGAATTTTGGAAGCATTTTGGCAGCACTGTAGTTTGCCATGTCCCAGTATGCTTGTTTTCAAAAGGTGGCTCAAGTTAAGATGATAAACAACAAGACAAAACCAATACAGTGGCAAATTTAAGAACTCGTGAGAGTTAAGCTTTAGTTTTCACCGAGATAACTTGCGTATGGGCTGTGCCACTTCTGAATGCAGGTGCGAGTGATATAATGAATTGATTTTCAAAACAAGACAAAATCCACTAAAAGCTTCACATCAGGAAGAAGGCTAAGTTGGGTGCTAATTTACACCCAGCCACACTAATTCTTCCCTCCCACTTCTCATCTTACTATGGCCATTCTGGGCAATCTGGAAGTACTAATCCCAATGTCTGGAAAGGAATTTCCACATCTGTCAAGCCACCACAGTCTTTGGCAAGCTTCTTCTCCAAAAATGCACTTCTGCAAAGCCCTTTCAGGTCCACTTATCAGGCACTTGTCCTCACCTTTGCCCAGATTGCAATCTCAGGTTACCATTCATACTACCCTGAGTTCAATTCAAATCTAAGAACAATCGCGCCATTAAGCAATAGTTGGTTAACCACAGTAGTTGCTGGTCTGTAAACCAAGGAGCGGCCACAAGTTTTTAAAATCTGGATAATCCTGCTTTCAGCCCTTCAACATAAAACAATAAGGCAAGTTAAAATGGTAATGTAATATTATTTGAAACTACTTTCCACCTATTGGCTTACAAATATGTACTTGTTCCTCCCAAAAAAGGTATAGAAAAGATGATATTCTCTGGCAATCCACCGCTGTATGGCTTTTAAGTACTAGCATGGAAATATACTTCACCTTGCGAATGAGAGTATTCAACCCTCCCTTTCCCTTCATGTCTTTATTCCTTTGCTAGTATGCCTCCTATGACAAGAGCACTAATAAATACCCTTACACTTGGATCTGAAACACACCAATGAAGAGGCTGTGTACAAAAGGTGAGTGACCATGCTGGGAAGATACTACAAACTAACTGAAGTTGTTAACAGCACTGAGGAGATTCAAGTGTTGTGAACCAACTTCAGCCTGTTCAAGACACAACAACGCAGGGGCAATAGACAAGCCACACTGACAAGTTTAATTGCAAACCAATTTGCAATTTGTCATTTTGTCTGTTACTGAAATAGTATTGTGATAGACTACCTTTCATTAATAAACCATATTCAATAAACTGCTGCCTAAGCAAGACATTACAGCAGAAAATTCAATGTATTTCTCATCTCCATTTCCCCTTAAATATATACTCATGAACTTCTTGTATTAGGAGGGAAATTAGTTAAAATAATGACTTCTGAATCTCACTAAAAATCAAAACTTGAACCCTTTTTTAAATGTCACAGAATGACATAAATAAAATGAGTTTTAGGACTTCTGTCCAGGAATATTATACAGGTTATGCACAAATCCACTGGAAATTCCCTCTTAGTTCAGTGGGCCTTGTGAAAAAACACACCATTCATTTCAGAAGCGCAGGACTGAAAAAGAGTTCCAAGTGGATTATGCCAAATTCAATGCTGAATTCATAATTATTCATAGTGCAAAACTGACAAATGTAATATTCAGAAGTATTCTGCTTATAAATTACTTAATTTCAAGAAGGAAATACCACTTCATTACCTTATAATGCCAAACTTCTATTGCCCCTTGATTTGTGGTGTGAAGAGGATTTCAACGTTCATGATATTTTATTCTACTTATTGTAATGTTGTGAGCAGAAAGAGAGGGGTGGGATGAAGATGAAAGACTAACACCAGGGGGTAGTTAGCAAGAGTAAGATTATTTTGCAGACACAAACAAGCAGCCACCAACATGCAGACAATAACAGACAGAGAGACACCGCACTTACTGGGCTAGGAATTGCATCTGGATCTATTCTGTGTCTGGGTTTCTGCTGAGGTGGCAGCTCATTGAGTTGCTTTTTTTTGTTTTAAAATAGAAAAAAAGAAGTAAAATTGCCACAAAAAGGGAAAAAGAGAGAATAGTAAAACAAAACTAACAAGCAATGTTACTCCTATCTGTCCTGTTTCCATCACTGTTAGATATATGTATAATGGACAACAGTTCATGCAACAAGAGGTGAAACAACATTATTATCTTCAGTTCTACTTGTTATTTCCACATCTTGCTCCCTCATTGGAAATGTACTTAAAATGAGCACTATTCTTGACCAAGCTGGCAGCTCACATGCTTGCTCAGTTCAGCTTTGGAGAACGACGGGCTCAAGAACATGCAACTCCTTTTGAGATGTCAGTTAAAGGAAGAGCACAGAAGGAAGCAAAGCTACTAACATATCTCAAAGTTTTCAAGCTGCAGGTTCAGTGTTACAGCAAAGGAGGCTGTAGCTTCATCCTTCACAAGTATAAGTTAGCACGACAGCATAAAGCTGGACATACAAAGAGTTACTTTGGAGAAATAGCTGTCACTGTCGCTGCTTTAACCACCTGTAGTTGTGGCCTTTGGAACAATGGCTTCACAAAACCCCACTGGAATTCAGAGGATAAAAGACCAGCACACCCAAATTTAAAGCAAGCAGACGCTCTGTACAACTGGATATATGGCTGTGGTGTTCCCCAGAACTCTCATATGTGAGTTGCAATACATAAAACTTAAGAACAAATCCTCATGTTTTCACACCAGGGTTCATGCAAGTCCTACATTCACTGGCTGGCAAGAAACTGCATGCTCAAGGGCATGGGCACGTCAAGCTTACTTTCCCAACCTGATCTTGGTACCTGGTAACAAACTGTTTTCGAAACTCCCCTTAATTTCAAAGAGGCGTGTCTTCAGGCCGTGCAGTACTGAAGTATGGAGTCTGGTGTTCAAGGCACCCAAGCCCAAAGCTCCCTTAAGAATTCTGTAATTCTCCCTTAAGATTCTATGTAGTGCAGTTCTTTGGATCCAGACTGCGCTGTGCAGCTGTTTTACACAACATGGCCTTAACCTAGCAAGGGTCATTATATGCTAGAAAACCGACCAAATGCCATTCTGTTACAACTCGAGAAGCGGCATAATAGCCCGCCATAAGCAAAGTTAAGTTGCTTAGCCCTATTTCGCAAGTTCAAAGAAGCCATTCAAAATACTGTTTTACTAACATGAACATACTCCAACCGAGCCCAATCACGTGGACAAAGATATGAACTAGACAGAATTACAACCGTTCACAGTAATTCCTGTGATCCTTTCCCAGGTAGTGTAATTGCAGGGCTTGCTGCAGATGATTATTATCTTGTGATAATCCAGTTGATACGGTACATTTCTTTATATAAGTATACAGAGATGGTCAAGATTGCCAATAACAGTAGTGCATAGGCATGCCTTGTTCTGTTCAAAGCGAGCAAGAATGAAACAAATTGATAGAAGCTACAAAGAGGCAGGTTTTTAATCTTCAGAATCACTTTCTAGGATAGGATATTTATTTCTAAAATGGATACAACTTACTGGACTAGGAATGGAGTCTGGATCTAGACGTTTTGGTGGAGGTGGCGGTGGAGGTCCAGGCTGACTCCCATAATTTGCTGGCCCAGGGTAAGCTGGTCCATAGTTTGGCTGGGTACCTCTATTCTGTCCAAAGGACCCTGAAAAATATATATGCTAGATTTAAGTATGCAATAAAATTAAAATAAATTCAACTTTGATAGTAAACACATCACCACAAAAGCACCTATAACCACTTTTCAATACATATTATTCCAAGATTCTGATAATACAAATTTCCAATTATGATTGATGCTTAAAATCCCCGTAGAAAAGAAAGCAGAGGTGTATTTACTAGGTTTATTAGGGAAGTACATCCCACAGGAAAAGAAAACAATTTTTCTATACGCCACGACAGCCACCAGAATAGTTCTCGCTAGTAAATGGAAAGGTGAGACAATACCCACAAAAGAAAATTGGGTATGTATATTAAGTGAATTTATAGAATTGGCAAAGTTAACAGCAGCCATAAGGCTCCGGACAAATCAAATATTAAGATTAGAATGGCAATGTTTCGAGGAGTATATGGAAAAACACTGCTCTAAAAAGAATACGTTGATATGCATGGATTATGTATGTAAAGTATAAGCGAGAATATAAATCAGAAATGGGTATAAGATGTATTATCTAAAGAATGCAATGACAATATTCAAATTTGAACTAAAGGAAGTTGAGTCGTGATGGAGGGAAGTCACGGGGGTGTGTAGGGTTTATGTTTGTAGTGTAGAGTGTATATCTGTTTAGTTTTGTTTTGTTTGATTTTGTATCAGTATTTGTTTATTTTACTTTTTTCCCCTGTATCATTTATCAAGAAATAAATTTTTAAAAATTCAAAAATTCAAATTATGATTTAGATATATGACTAAGAATGAAACCAATTTTAAGATGACTGATAAACATACCTGCAGACAGATTTTTCAATACTGTAAAGTTCAGTAAGGAAAATCAGCTTGAAAAGGCAACCCTTTCCCCAATAATTTCTGTTCCAGTGCCTTACACTGCTCTATCCTAATGCATTCCAAATAACTCCATGGTGAAACAACTACGCAAATAGAATGAAAAGGGTTGGAATTCAGAGGAACTTAGTCCCACTTTAGCCTCTCTGAAAATAAAGGAGTAAGTTAGCAGTGGCTAACTTAAGTCTCGCTGATTTCAACAGGAGCAATGCTATGGCAGAGTTTCTGTAGCTCCAACCTATTGCGTATATCGCATCTCTGCTGGCAGATTTTGCATTCCTTCTTCAGAAGTTTCATACACAGAACTATGTGTGTTTGGTAGCCGCAAGACTTAACAATCCAGTTCTGTACACCAAGTAATCCAAAAACAGCATGATTCTGAGTATAGAGAAAAAAGGACGGGCCAAAAGATAAAAAGACCTCCCCAAAGAGAAGCAAACAGTTCTTATACAGGTTGCAAGCAACTTTCTAACTCACTGTTCACTGAGCTAGGAAGCAAAGGAAACTCAACTTTGGAAGTCTCCATCAGAGGAATGTAGGAAAAAACAGTAGCTGATTAACAAGCCAATCCCCACCTTTATATTTAGGTTTTAAAATCCACAGGAAAAATATATTTGTTTAAACAACTACAGAAAAAAACATTGATGCAATAACAGCAATCAGAACCACCCTGTACATCAAGGGTAGAGAATGTGATGTCCACTAGATCAACTCCAACTCCCATCAGCTCCAACCAGCATGGCCCATCAGTTATGATAGCTGTAGTAGTCCAATATCTGGAGGACAGCCTATTGGCTACAACTGCTTTACATCCTAATAGGAATGACTTCCTGAGGAAACATAGCTACCAAGTTCAGTTATCTGCAAGTTGCTAATTTCCATTGAATTCAACGTATTTTAAAGACCTCACTACAAATTAGCACAGACATCTATTATAACAAGTGTTAAAACCCAATTGACCTTTATTCCTTAGCCCTCTCTCAGCAACGTACTGAACATACCATTCTGCTGCAGTGCATATCCTGGTTGGGAAGGATGGCTGGGAGGTGGTCCTTGCAAGCCTGCCATTGGTGGTCCGAGGGGTGGCCCTGTCATAGCTGGCTGAGGTGGTGGTGAGGTCACATGGTTTGGCTGGGAAGTGAGTGGCCCAGTAGCTGCTTGTCCCGGTAATGATGACCCCTGCATCGGGGGAGGCCTTGAAACTCCTGCAGCAGGAGGGTAATTGGAAGCACCGACCCCAGAAGATGAAGGCGGCGGGGCAAACCCAGGAGCTTGATGTGAGAGGTTCAGGGCTGACGGAGGACCAGAAATAGCAGGCTGTGCCATAGGAAGACCCTGAGACAAGGTGGTAGGAGGTAATCCATGGGGCACAGCAGGAGGTGGCGGTCCTTGGTTTGAATAGGGCACATACTGCCCAGATCCACTCGAAGTAAAACTTCCTGAGGCAGGAGGAACTGATGTTGGCGGACCTGAGGAGAAGAAGTTAATTATGGTCACATCTTGCTTTATAAAAGTGTTCTTCTTCTCCCAGTGTGCATGAGGTGTTTTAGTAAACTAGCCCCTCACCCTGGATCCAAAGTTATTTCAAGGTGGAGAGAGAGAGAGAAAACAGAAATGGGGGTGCTTATTAACAAGCAGGTTTTACCATTCACTTTCATGATTACCAATACCAATACTTGGTATTCGTCACTGGACCTTATGGTATCCTATGGTAAGAAAACCATTGTAAAGAGCTACTTATCAAAACATTCAGTTTTAAGAATGGAATGGAAGTGAGAGCATGATGAAGTTGCAGTTCTCCCACTTCAATTTTGCCCTGAGCTCTTTGGATGAATGACGGTATACTTTTTTTTTTTAACTACCGTACTACTGCTGCTACTACTACAGTTGTTGTTGTTGTTGTTGTTGTTGTTGTTGTTGTTGTTGTTGTTATCTTTAGTGGAGCTGAAATAAAGGCCAAACATAACAAACTCTATGTGCATTTAAATGGGCTGTCTCTGCAGTTCTCAGAGATTCTTTTAATATGAATACCCCAGATTACTTTGACTGGTATCTCAATACTCTGAGTAGCTTAAATCAATAGTTTTAGCGGATCTAGTGCGAGTATGACCTACGCTGGATTATCAACCTTAGTTAATTTAGTTGGTCCTTTTTCCTTGCTTAATATCTTGGAACCATTTTATATATTATACTACTTGAGTTCCAACTAAGAGCTGTTGCGACAGCATGCAATAGTTGCAACACAGGGACCTGTTTATTGCATTTTATAGAACTTGCAAAAGAGAGAAGTAATTGTACCCATAGCAGTCTGGAAGATCCTTCTCAAGGGAACTCCAAATCAGTCTATGCGAGCAAGCAGCATTCAAACGTTCTGGTTACTCACCATAGCCCAGTACACCTGGGGAGGGAACAGAGGTCGATGCACCACCTATATGCATTCCTGCCATATGATTGGTCAGCTGCTGTGTGCTCGTTGGAGGTGGCCCATATGACTGGAAAGTAGCTGACTGGGTAGCAGATGTGGGCGTTGTTCCAGGCATGAACTGTTGAGAAGCAGGAGGTCTAAGAAAAGGAAGCAGAATAAAGACAGTCCTTTGTTACTTGAGCCACTCATGTATTATTATTATTATTATTACTGATGATGAGACAGTGGTGATGAAGAAGATCTTCCCAGTGGCTCTGCGGTTTACAGAATGGGAAGGTTCTAAAACCCCTTTGCAGCACACCAATCAATCAAAGCAACAGACGTTCAGGCACTTCAACTTTCCTAATCTAAGATGAAAAGCAAAGGAGAAACTATCCAGTTCATCATCTGCTGGCTTCACAACCCTCTGTTGCATTTATTGCCTGGGATGATAGGTTGAAATCTCTGTTCTTAGGAAAGCAGACAAGGGTGGGTAAGTGGCTTGCAGAGGCAGCTCTGGGGTTCTGCACTAGTGCCAATGCTGCCGCTCCCCTACTCCTAAAGCCTGTGACCACTCAAAACGTGGTTGCTTTGTTTCAAAGTAAAATATGAACTTGCAAGCTGTGGTTAATGGGTTCACTTTCTTCCCACTTAATTTTTGATCTATTTTTCCTTCTAGTTTTTAATGATTTCCACTGTGATGGTGTCTTTTGGTTATGTGTGTGTATAAATATTAAATTAAATAATAAATTAAATATTAAATTAAATAAGAAAGTTATGTGCAAGCTTTTGCCTACACAGTAGCTATCAAAGACATACTATTTTGCAAAAGCAGTGGAGGCAGAGCTCCTGCTCTGCAGAAGGGAGAAAGGCACAGCCCAATTGTGCAAGCAGCAGTCTGATTACCCAGATGAGTAACTTACTCACTCAACATGGCTGAATTAGGCGTGGTGGTGAACTATGTATTGTCCCTGTTGCCTAACCGCAAATTCAGCTGTGGGTAGACTGCTTGACTGAGACAGACGTACTGCTCACCTTTTTTCTAAAGTTTTACTGTAACACTAATTGCTAACTGTCTTGAGAAGAGCATTCTGGTGCATTACAAATAAATGAAGTATATCCAATTAAGTGTGCTTATAGAAAATAGAAAATTACCACCACATTTAGTAGCTGTAAGAAGTCAGCCCAACAACTTCTCTACGTAACAAACCAAAAACACACCACTTTGCCCTACAGGGAGTGGATGGGTGCTCTGTCCCCAAAATTTGATAAAGACGGCAACTATTTTGCATGGGGGTTCCATTACTGACCCCCACACGCGTTGGTGGAGTGTGCATAAGCCCTGCCATACCCCATTTTCGGGCCACTTCCAGGTTGGCAGCGACAAGTGTGTGTGTCATCGAGCATCTGACTGTAAAATTGTCGCTGTCTGTACTGACAGGCTTAGAATCTGATGACTGTTGTCCTAATTACCTTTGCAATGGAGCTGTAGATGCAGGAATCCCATTGCGTACATCTCCTTGTCCAAACTGACTATAGGCCGGCTGCCCAGGAGGAACTAATGTGCCAGATGCTGAAGCAGGTGCTCCAGAAGTAGTGGGAGCTCTCAGGGAACCTAGAAATATTGAACTGCATGTCAGTCATGTACAAGTAAATAAGCGGGGACTCACTTATGAAGATACTTAAAATATACTAGGCATGATCTCTCGTGAGATTAACAGGAAGCAAATGCATACAAGGAAGAACAGAAAGCTATCAAGGTTTTCAACAGCAAAGACAGAAAAGTAATAGAAGCATGTAAATATGCTATTAAAAATAAGGCTTGCTGTTCCTAGCTTTTTTTTTCCTTTTTCCTTTTTTTTGCTTTAAAGAGCATCTCAGATCCCAAGAAAAGTCACTATTGTGGACGATAGGAACAGACAAGGATTTGTCAGATTACTTATAACATTTTTCTTTTTCGACAAGCCGTGTACAATCTTTATTTGCATGAGAATCTTCTCTAACAAGTCTTACTGGAAATATTAGAACTATTACCAAAATATGGGAGCTGATTTAGAGTTAAGGTGTACAGCTTTTCCAGCTTTTTATCATTAAAAGGCCTGAAAAATAATACTGTAAAACAAAGACAAATTGTTGCACAAATTAGGAATTTTGGCACGGATAATGTATTATCTGGCCAAAGTTCAGAAAATTCTGACATAAGAATGGCAGGATTATATCATCGGTTTAAATATTTTGAGCTGAAAGGCAGGTGTCTTGTAAGTGCAACCACTTTGTTCTTATATCTCGGGGCAAATAAGATGTTAAAAAAAAAGAAGAAGACTGCCTTTTGCTGGTTCTTTTGAGTATTCACCATGTATTGCTAAATATGTGAGATTTTAATTAGCTAGTTACTCCTCTAAGACAGATATTGTTAACACACATCTTTCAGGATTCTCTGGTGGCATCTGCTTCTCAGAAGAAAAAATGGTTGTCATTGGAGTTGACAGACCAAAGGATTAGAAGGCAGTAGATATGGGGACGGGAGGGGATCCATCTCTGTGTGCACATGCATGCAATTTGGAACTGATGCTCTGCTTGCGTGAATACAAGAGAAAGAGGTACCAAAACTTCATTTGATTTGAATTCTATTTGCTCACTTCCTCTAGTAACATTCTATGCATCTATTGAGGTTCTGCCAAGTCCACTCAGATTTGTAGTTTACAGTAAGAAGAGTTATCACTAGACACCTTCTCTGGTTCAGCTTCCTCTCCTTTGGGCAATATGGGTTTACCAATGGGCTACTACAACATATGCCTAATATCCTTTTTGAATTGTTAGGGAAACCATTAGGGTAACAACAGAAGTAGGCCTACTCATAAAAGTTAACTGCCTTGTCAAATTACTTCAACAATGTAAAGTACAGGATAAATGCACGTTTGTTGTTTAGTCATTCAGTCATGTCCGACTCTTTGTGACCCCATGGACCAGAGCACGCCAGTCTTCCACTGCCTCCCGCAGTTTAATATAAAGATTTATACAGCTATGGTGAAGTTAAGCTTTGCTGCTCCCTTTTCACCAGCGGTCATATAATCTAATGCACTTCCTTCTCAAAAGAAGAAAGAATTTCTATTGGAGAAGCACAACCATCAAAAGTTAAGCCATCTGGCTGAGAGTCTATGACATGAAAGCGGTAAACCAGTTTTTCATCCTAAGGGGCTCATTTCCTCATGCAAAATCTTCTGACAGTTACATGCTAGTGATGGGCGGGGCCAGAGGCAAATTGGTCAGCGCAATGGATGCAACCCTTACCTCTGAACAGTAGTCTAGATTACAGCTACATAAAAGTCAGAGGGTTTCATCCAACGCCAGTCCTGCTCAGAGTATGTATGATCCTCCTTACTTTAGAAACAATCAGTCTGCTAAAGTGATAGCACTTCCATGTAAGAAAGATGCATAAACATGTACTCTGCTGCAGCATACGCACACTGAGAAGTAAGGAGTACATGCTGTTTTTAAGCTTTACAAAAAGTCTTGAAGGAAATGAATCATGTTCAAAGGGTGATCTCCACCTTTAGCCACACTCAAGAGCAAACCCACTGAAATCAATGGATTTAAGTCTCCTCTGAGTACAACTTAGTTGGATCTCACCGCTGTGTCCCAGAGATCTGCACATTCCTTGTAATAAGGCATCACAGCTCCACACATTCTAATAATTACATGGCTTAGCTTTCAGATGAAACAAGAGTAATGTTTCAGAAGGAAATGCATCTGAAACAGTCTTTTCTCATAAGAGACAGTGCATGAAAAGGAAAGCATTTACCTATGAAGTTGGGAGTAAAAGAAGCATCAGAATCAAGAGAGACAGGAGAGCCCTTAGAAGGAAACCCCATTGAAGGAAAGTAACCTAGAAAGACAATATATGCATCAGTAAGAATAGACTTGGAAAACTTCAAATAAAATGCATTGTGCTAGTCCTACAAACGCTGGAGTTTCCTCCTGCTTAGCAATCATTGCTTATTTTCAATATAGTTTATTGCTACCTGTCATGAGACGTCAGGGATGAGTAGTTCCAAAGTAAAAAAAAATGAGAAGATTCACCTCAAACAGAAGAACCTTCTGCTTGATGAGTGAACTACTTGGTGAGCAAATTGAGCAGCTCACCCAGTAAGCTACCCTAAAACAAGAAACTCCCCCACAAATATCTGCCAATTTTACACATGCCTTCAAACTGAGAATGCAACATCAACATTACCTTTCTGTTTAACATAAATAACTATTAAATGTAGCACGTGTACCTTTCCTGCCCCGACCTGGCCACAGTGATCCATGCGATGGTCACCTCCAGGCTTGACTACTGTAATTCACTCTATGAGGGGCTGCCCTTGAAGCTGTCCCAGAAACTCCAGCGGGTGCAGAATGCTGCAGCGAGGCTCCTCACAGGGTCTCTGCCATGGGAGCATATTCACCCAGTGCTTTTCCAGCTGCACTGGCTCCCGGTGGAGTACAGGGTCAGATTTAAGGTGCTGGTTTTGACCTTTAAAGCCCTTCACGGCCTAGGACCCTCGTACCTACAGGACCGCCTCTCCTGGTATGCCCCATGGAGGACCTTAAGGTCCAGGTCCATATATAGCAACACCCTAGAGGTCCCAGGCCCTAAGGAAGTTAGATTAGCCTCAACCAGAGCCAGGGCCTTCTCAACACTGGCTCCGGCCTGGTGGAACGCTCTGTCTCATGAGACCAGGGCCCTGTGGGATCTGATTTTTTTCCGCAGGGCCTGTAAGACAGAGTTGTTCCACCTGGCCTTTGGCTTGGAATCAGTTTGATTCCCTCCCCCTCTTTCTTTTTCCTTTCTCCTCCTATGAAGAGATTGCACCCTAATGTTTTAATGTTGTATCTTAATCTTTTTAAATTGTATTTTAATCAACTTGTTTTTATTATTGGTTGTTAGCCGCCCTGAGCCCTGTCTTGGCTGGGGAGGGCAGGGTTTAAATAAATTATTATTATTATTATTATTATTATTATTATTATTATTATTACCTTTGCAGCAGCTTCCTTCATTAAAGCCTAGTATAAACACAACTCTCTATGGTCTCCACTATGATTCCCATGTGCAAAGGTAAGAGAACTAATATTCATTCCCATACCAAGACTGTAAGTCATGATAAAGCAGCTAGTTTTCCTGAGGTTAACACCACAAACTTTACTCCTTCAAGTGGCCTTTCAGCTAGTTCTGCTGCCATTAATGCCCACTTCTTTACACCAGCTGACTAACAACTAAGCATCTAGCACAACTTCCTAGGCAGCTAAATTTGTGCTAGGGGCTTCCAGTTGCTTTAATGCTTGTGGACCACCAAAGCATGGAGCCCTCCCAAACCCCATGCATAACCATGAAACTGCGTTGCCGCCTGAACCATCTCCCATTGCTTTATGAAATATAATTGTATGCACAAGTTCTTAAATCATGAAGAACAAAGGACATTTATCTGCATCCAGAGAACTGTAGAGCTGGAAGGTACTCTGAAGGTCATCTAGTCCAAAGCAGGAATCTCAACTAAATCATACATGACAATTGGTCATCAAACCTCTGCTTAAAAACCTCTATGGAGAGTCCACCATCTCTCATGGGAGTGTATTCTTCTGTCAAACAGCTCTGACTGTCAGAAAGTTCTTCCTGATGTTTAGTCAGAATCTCCTTTCTTATAACTTGAATCCATTGGTTTGGGTCCTACCCTCTGCAGAGGGAGAAAATAAGCTTGCTCCATCTTCCATGTGACAGCCCTTTAGATATCTGAAAACGGCAATCATCTCTCCTCTCAGTCTCCTCTTTACTAGGCTAAGCATACCCAGTTCCGTCAAGCGTTCCTCATACAGCTGAGTTTCCAGACCCTTTATCAACATGGTTGCCCTCCTCTGCACGCATTCCAGCTTGTTAATATCCTTCTTAAACTACAGTGCCCAGAACTGGACAGAGTACCCTAGGTGTGCTCTAACCGGAAAGAATAGAGTGGTACCATAAATCCTTATACTGACTATTTTAAATGCATGTTTGAATTTTTTTGTTGCTACCACCTCAGGGGCACATACAGAACGTTAAAAAGTAGGGTAAACGGTTTTTTAAAAGAATCTAAAAACAAAGGTCATTTCCCCCTTTATACCAATGAAGGATACCTTGTGGGGGGGCTGTCTGCGGATATCCTGTCATTGGACCATTGTAAGCACCATACTGTGAGGTGGGAACGGTCGGGATTGGCTGCCCTCCGTAACCAGGCGGCAGGTATCCTCCATATCCAGGCTGTGGCTGCCCATAAGGTGGCCCTGTGTGAGTTGGCTGGTTTACGCTCATTGTGCTCACATCCCCAAACTAGCCTTCACCTGTGAGAAAGGAAAGAGAAACATTAGGAGCCATCATTCAAAACAAGATATTGTGCAAAAGAGCTGAAATGAAGAACCAGACCTTGCAGTGCTAGCCAATGTTTGCTGTTTTCTAAACTAATTTTACACACACATTGCACTACAGCTGAGTAACTTGTGAGCTCCAAGCTTGTTTTAGGTGTATTTCCCCAATATCTCTTAAAGCTGCCCAACCTTTTCATCCAATCAAAGTTTCTTCCTTCCAGTTGGTTTGCTCCTTGCTTTTCCTGACCTTTAGAGGCAGGGTTTTTTTTTTAAATCTTTCTGTGTAGTTTCAGAGCAATCAGACAGAAAAATATTTTATTTGATAAAAGAATATAATAATTTCTTTTTCATTTCTTCCCTGGTTGTATGGCTTGGGGATCAGTTTCCCCCCCATCTCTGGGTAGAAAATAGTAGGCTTCTGCCACTTATATACGTTTGTAATACAAAACAGGATAGAGCATACAGGACTAATAAAAGGTAAAGGGACCCCTGACGATTAGGTCCAGTTGTGGACAACTCTGGGATTGCAGCACTCATCTCACTTTACTGGCCGAGGGAGCCGGCGTACAGCTTCCAGGTCATGTGGTCAGCATGACTAAGCTGCTTCTGGCAAACCAGAGCAGCACCCAGAAATGCTGTTTACCTTCCTGCTGGAGCGGTACCTATTTATCTACCTATTTATCTACTAGGTTGACAGAAGCAAAGACTGAGCAACGGGAGCTCACTCCATCACGGGGATTCGAACCGCCAACCTTCTGATTGGCAAGCCCTAGGCTCTGTGGTTTAACCCACAGCGCCACCCACGTTCCTTACAGGACTAATAGGGACAACTAATTCAGAAAATATTTTCATTTGCTTTCTAGATAAGGAACATTATTGGTTCACTGTACAAAAAAAAAAATATTCTCCACATACTTATTTGAGTGTAGCACTGAGGCTTACTTCTCAGACCTGCTTAGAATTGGGAATTCTAATCTTAAATTCTGGATTAGCTAATCCAGACCACTTTTATCTCTGGCCCCATTCATCACCAGTTTATGGTCCCTGCCAATTACTCCCAGAAGAAACTGGGCCATCAATGAGAAATAATGTTGCTATTATGAAGCACTTATTTTAAAAATAAAAAAAATCTCATACATGAAAAAACACAGATTCAACAAGAATTAAGGTCTAAAAGCTATGACCAAATAAGGCATTCATACAACCCTCATGAGGCCCAGCCAGCATATCCTTACATCTTGGTTGACTAACCTATGGTCCTACAGTTCCCATGGTCCCTGACTACTGGATATGCTGGACCTGAATGGAATTTCCTTTACTACCAGGTACTAATAATCTGTATTCAGTAGCTGATACTCTTCAGAACACTATCTACTAGTAGCTAAAAGGTTCATTTATAGCAGGATAATCAAGCATTTCCAGCAGTATGTCAGATTGTATCAGTGCAAGGGATGTTTTGCAGGTGTGATCTTCTGAATCAGCACACACATAATTCAGAAGAAATAAAATACATTGCCTTCATAATACACTGAAATTTTAGTTTAAAGCAAGGCTACAACCATTAACAGCAAAACACAGCCCTATTTGCAACAGCATAAAATATATCATTGCACTATTGTAGTATTAACAAATAGACGTAACATATTTTAAAAGCATAGAACACTTCCAAGACTACAGTTTGCTATGATGGCCAAACTAAATTCATGGTTCACCTATCAAACAAGAAATAGTACAAACCATGATTTGTGAATCTAATGTTATGGCCATTACTATGAAACTGATTGTCTAGTTTTGCTTTCTACCTTCTCAACAAGTGGCTCTAAGCTACAGTTTCCCTAGCATGTGTTTAGAAATTCAAACCATGGTTTGGTCCTAAACTATAGTGTAAAGACTATGGCTTGGTATAATGACAGTATTGACCAAAAATGCACAAGCATAAAACTGAATTCATTTTTTAGAAATGTTACAAGGAATCATACTGAGAGGACAGTGCTTATTCCATAATGCATGTTTTAATTTTTGCATCCTGGTTAGCAAGTGAAGCTACCGCAGGGGAATGGCATTTGCTATGTCCCTTTTTTTGTTCTGCAAGCTTCCTGCTCATTTCCCTTTCTCCATCTTTTTTATTTTTGCCATCTGCAAATATCTAAGTGCCAGCACAATGGGTTCTACGACAGTGTCTAAGCATGCTAGTATGTTGTACAGCTGGTATGCAGCTCAGTATTGTGAGGTATACACTCAAACGCCTTTAAGACCTTTGAGCTTTGGACTTTGGCACACCTCACTCTGAATTAATGCTCTTGTTTTGTGATCACCACAGTGCAGTAGGATGGCACGTGTGCAAATCTATCAGCAGATCTCAATCTGCCTTCAGCCCACCTGTGCTTTAAAAGGATGCAACAACATCACCTAGAATTGCTACACTAGTCCAACATTGCATATCATACTGTTACATTAGTACCACAGCTGGGGTGCTTGCAACACCCTCACTCACTGCTCCTTTCCTCACCCCTTGAAAAGGACATCACTTCTTTCAGTTCTATGTGCTTTTCAAGGCTCTTATTGCCGTATTGGCACTTGAACAGAAGCGACAGAGTAGGAGGTAAACGGAAGAGAAGTAGGAGAGAATAATGGAGCAGCTGGTGGGACAGAAGTCAGGAATGCACACTCAAATATGCACACCATATCCAATACAACAGATCCTCTTTAAACTCTATTTTCTCACAGGCTCCTTCCCCATTGGCAATCAAATAAATGTCACACCTATCTACTGAATGAACTGCAAAACCAAAAATCACAGAATTGATGCTTTCTAGCACTGCCCTTGTGAAAAAATATAGACTCAAGGTGTAGAAACTTATGTATCATCATAATTTTTACAAGGGATCCCCTCCAATCACAGGTCAACTCTGTATCCATAGATGTGCTCTGTGATTTTTACTGCGCAGTCTACCACCAAGGTAAGCTTTAATTTGGCAGTGGCTATTTAGGGATGCTATGTAAAATTGTGTAGACTGAAAAGGAAACATTTTAATCCTGCTAGATATTCAACCTTTACCCAGATCCCTTGGAAGTACAATGACTCCCTTTCTGCATGTGCGCTTTCTCTACCGGGGAAGAGAAGTACAGTGGTACCTCAGGTTAAGTACTTAATTCGTTCCGGAGGTCCATTCTTAACCCGAAACACCACTGTAGCTAATGGGGCCTCCTGCTGTTGCTGCGCTGCTGGAGAACGATTTATGTTCTCAACCTGAAGCAAAGTTCTTAACCCAAGGTAATATTTCTGGGTTACTGGAGTCTGCACCCTGAAGCGTATGTAACCTGAAGCATATGTAACCCGAGGTACCACTGTAACAAGAAGGGTTGGTGCCCACAACACACTCCCAAAATTCTAAATGTCTCTGTATTAGCATAATCACCCTGTTATATACACATCTAGCCTTGCACAGACTAATAAGTGGACCACTTGTCCATAAAACTGATCCATTCTTCTGGCAAGAGTGAAACCCTTTCCTAACAAAACTTAGAAAATGAACAATATGTAAATGTCCTGTTGCATGAGGTAGTGGGATAGGACAAAATTAGGGAATTTAAAGCCTGCCCCCACATATAATCCGCAAATGAAGAAGCTACTCTTCTGACTTCTATGCGTAACTAATGCTGCAGTCCAAAGTACAATTTAGCACAAATGCAAGTTAATGTGCACTGCTTGGGAAAAGGAAAGCACCATGGTGTGCTTTGAAATCTTCAAGGTGAACCTAAATTTCAAAACAAAGTTATTCCATTAGTTGCAGGTTCAATCCCCATAAGAGACAGCTGCATTTTCCTGCATTGCAGGGTGTTGGGCTATATGATCCTAAGGGTACCTTCCAACTCTGCTTCTAATGCCAAGTGTTTCAAAAGAAGTCTTTAATAGTAAACACTGCTACTACTTCTGGAGGAAAAAAAAGGCTCCTGGGAACGCTTTTGTTGAAATGCAGCCTAACTCCTACATAAACACAATATTGCTTCATCTCAGTTTCACCTTGTCAAGCCCTGTTCACACGTTCGGCAGGATCGACTGGTAAGGCTTTTCTCGGGTTGTTTCCCTTTTTGGCTGCAGATCAGAGTGTGGGGTTACTCCCTATGAGCTAAATCTCCCACATACACCAGCAGGCCAGGGAAAACATTTCCTCCCCGCTCTCTATTTGGAAGTTGTCCGAATAATTTCCCCCAACTCCTGTATTAAACCTGTTACCGACAAGCCTCAGGGACGCACTCACCCGCACCTATCAACCTGCACTTGTGAATGCAGCAGACGTCAAGCGGAGCACACTTTGCGTGGTGCCTGTGTGAAGCAAAGCGGGGAGGAAGGAAAAGCGCCGCTTATTTCCTGCCTGTCTGGGGGGGTGGGGAGGGTTGGGTTGGAAAGATTCATTTATTTTAATGTCATTCGTTAAATGCGTATATCGCCCTTCAAGCGAAGAGCACCGAGCGGTTCAATACATAAAAGTGCAAAAAAATGAGATCACACAAAATACATAATAAAAAGAACAGACAAAATCCTCTCACAAACACGTTTAAAATGGCATTTAATCAGCCAAAGGCCTGGTAATGAGAACTCGCTAAGGGAGAAGCTAAGCCGGGGATCCATCCGGACGGCTCAGCACAGGGCCTCCCCGGGAGGCCGGAGGCGTAAGCCTGCCAGGATCAGGCCAGGCGCGCTCCGGAGTCGGGCGGCGCTTTATCCCTCAGCCCCGGCCTCGTCGCGGAGCCGCCTCCCCCCTCCCGACCCCGGTCCCTCACAACCTCGCGCCTCAAAAGAGATCGGCCCGGCCTCTCGCTTACCTCAACCGGCTGTCCCCGCTCCTGCTGGTCGTCGGGCCGCCGCTGGCGCCGGCTTCCGCTTCCTGTGCCCGCCGCCGCCGCTCACCGGAAAGGCCCCTCCACGTCCGCTCCGCTCTCCCTCACAGCTTGCCACGTCCTCACTTCGCTCGCGGCCTTTGCTGCACTCCGCTACAACAGGGACCCGGATGTCGCTCGGCGACCATAGAGGCGCGCGGGAGAGAGAGAGCGAGCGAGCCAGGGAAGAGGAAATGGGCCATCACCGTCTTCCGTGACGCGTTTCCGGTCAAGATGGCGGCTTTTCTGCTACCTCAGGGGCCGCGTTCGCTTAAATCATCCAAGTCCTCAGGGGGCTGTGGCGCCCGACTGGGCCCTGGTTGTGATATCGTCGTAGGATGGTGCTGTCCACTGTAGCAAACGGGAGGCTAGTTCTCCCTGACGTGGTAGTACTTAAGACTGTAGTTGGGGAGTATATTTATTTATTTATGCTTATTAATTTCGTCGCTTGATTGTGTGGGGGACGGGACCGGACAATAACCTCAGAGTTGTTTACAAAAAGATGAAATAACAAAATCAAGAAAAAATCACAACCATACTTTAAAACATACATTTTTTAAAATTTTTAATTAAAATTACCTTAACTTCCTGAGCATCTGGGAAGTCTTGGCTGAGCAATGATGTTTTCAACATACTGAAAAAACCAGAGTGCAGCTACCTTCTTGATCTCAATAGGCAGGGAGTTCCAAAGTGCAGGTGTGACCCTCCTATCCATCCTGCAAAAGGCCCTGTACTTAGTATGTAGCAGAGGAAGCCAACTTTGAACCTTCCTTCCTTTTTATTTCATTATTTAATTTTTAAATTCATATGCCACCCTTCATCAGTTTACAGTATATAAAACCACAAATATACATAGCATCATAACCATACCCCACCACACAAGTAGTTTAAAAGATCATTTAGTTAGCCAATGGCCTGGGATAAGAATAATGTTTTCACTTGGCACTGAGAGATACATAATGAAGGTGCCAAGTGAGCCTCCCTGGGAGGAGTTAAGCATCCCTACATCTTCAGACACACTTGGCAAAGAGTGAGTCTGTGGACTATCCTTTCAAAGCCTTCAAAGTTAAGTTTGTTGACAACAAAGATTGATGCTGGAGAGACAATCGTGAATGGCTAAAGCTAGGTTAAGAATTCTGCTGCGGCAGCAGTGGCCAAGGTTTCCTGCTGATCTGTGCTATTTTGATGCTGTGCTGCCTGTCCAGCAGAGAGATCTGGTGTGTTTCACTTTCAAGACCACATTAGAGAAGAAAAAAGGCAAGTTTAGTAGCTGGCCAGTGCCCAAGGTGATTTAACAGGTTGTAGCTGTTGGGGCTGTCTATTGCATACATACAGGAATCTAATTCAGAAGTGTTTCGTAATCTGAATCCACATCTGACTCTGAAATGGTACAGCTGCCCCAAAGCTTATCCCATCAAGTGAATTTGTGCATGGGGCCACCAATTCTACAGGCCATAAGGCTTCTTCCTCTCCTAGTGTGCTATAAATCTGTTTAAATTCAACATTAATACACAGATGAGTAACACTTGATTTCCCGTCCCCTGATTGTGTAATGCCCATGATGATTTGCAGCTGAATGTATTCATTTATTTTGACTCTACCAGAAGTCTTGACTCACAGGAATTTATTTATTTTTTAATTATAGTGCATTAAGCTAAATTGTGAATTACATACTAAAGTAAACAAAAAATATGGGTTTATGGCTAGAGAACCTAACAATATAAATTCTGGCTGTGGGAAAGAGGGAGGGAGGGGAGGAATATGATACAGATGTTATCTCTGTAATGTTTAAATCCCAATAGCTCATTCGCACATGCATATCACTTATAAAACATTGTAATAATGTTTTAAGTTCTCTTCAATGCATGAACAAGTATATCCAGTTTGGTCTGAGTAAATAACAGTTGAATCTGGGTTGCAAAGCTTTCATCGGATTTAAAACTTAGCCATGATTTTACTATACAGTATACAGCTGTAATCCTATAAAACATAGAGGAAGTCCAATTGAACATAATACAACTTCACTAAGCCAAACATTTCTAAACAGGCAGTTATAGGATTGCAGTGTGAACTTCTGTAAAATGTGGGAGGAGCAATGTGACCTGCTTCACTGCTGTGCTGAGCTATTAAGCAAATTAGTGGGAAGAGGCAGGGTTGATTGGACACATGGATTACTGGGGAAAGCTGCAGCAAAAGGGTGGTTGTGCCATGCAGGCGGTAGACTATTGATCCATGCAGTGCTCCTCTGATTGGCTCAGATTTGATTGGAGAAGCTCAGCCCTTTCCTAGTACAGTGGTACCTCGGGTTACAGACGCTTCAGGTTACAGACCCCGCCAACCCGGAAGTAGTATCCGAAAAACTTTGCTTCAAGCTGAGAACAGAAATTGTGTGGCGGTGGCGTGGCGACAGCAGGAGGCCCCATTAGCTAAAGTGGTACCTCAGGTTAAGAACAGTTTCAGGTTAAGAACAGACCTCCAGAACGAATTAAGTTCTTAACCTGAGGTACCACTGTATGGGGCTATACCCTGCATTTGAATCTGGCACCTCCAGCATGGAAAACATACAACTCTTCCTGCCTTGTTTGTGCAGAGGAGGGGAGAAGACAAATTCCCCATTATGTGTATAATTGCTGTCTGTTGCTATAGCTAGGTGGTTAGGAAACTGCTTTGTAGTGTGTGCAGGTACTGGGGGTAGTATGCAATGTAGTACTATGACAATCCTCCCTTTTCTCCTCCTCCCGTGTACTGTTCTGAGAGTTCTTCTGAACACCGCCCCAAGCCAATTATGGGAATTGTGGGGGTGCACAAGGGAGAAGAGAGGGGAACCCCACTGCTCAAACAGAAGTCATTGCACAGGGCTTCTGCTGATGGGGCTTGTTAGGTGAATTCCACCCAAAACAGTTCCCTCTCTTTTGCCTCTGACATGACTTTTGGTTTTGTTTTGTTTGCCAGACATGGAAGAGGTGAGTGGAAACATTTTCCTTCTGGTGAGGCTTAAAGTACCACGTTAACAATAACAGCAGCAGCAGCAGCAACACATAAGGTTATTCCATGTGTGAGTACTATATGGGCATCAACACATTCTACCAGTTCCTTCCACAGGGGAATGTCTTCTAGAACACCAGGGGCATATCTGTCATTTTTGTATTTTCTGGTTGTGTAATTTCCTCATCTCTGCCCAGGGTGAGAATATACTCGATATGGTAGTTGCTCCACAAGCTCAGAAGAGGCATATCTCTAGTTATCATGTGTTTATAGGTTTGCTTTGCTAGTTGGGGCGGGTATTGACTTTCCATTTCTCCATTTCCAACATTTTTGTCATGTCGTCCAGTCATCATGAAGGAATTTGTTAAAGATCAATTTGGGGCTGCTTCTCTGAAATTTTACAATTCTGATATTGATTCAGGCATTTCAGCCTATTACTACATAATGATAGGCCTGGATTGTGCTATCAGTAGTTTTTGACCCTTTAAGCATACTCCAAATGGGAAATCCTTGTGCACAGGCCCGACTGAAATACCGGTAATTGGCAGCTCCCTTTCATTTAACAGGCTTGCACAGGAGAACGTTTCATTGGATGGTATCCATTGCTTTGCATGAAAGAAATGAAGGTTGCTTTGGCTAAGGTGGCATAAACATCTGAATGGTTTTGTGTGCATGTTGAAAAACACAAAAGACTGCCTTCAGGAGCTTTTGAAATACCAAGTTTTATTGCAAAGCTTAAATCAAATCCTCCCCAGCTGGAAAAGTGTGAGACAAAGCTCTGGAAAGAGACAGGAGGAGAGCTATTTTCAGCCATGCTTTAGTGAAACATCCAGAGTCTATTGCGGGCCAGGAGGTGGGGGGGGGGGGAGCACAGAGGGTGAGATTGACAAGATGCATGTGCAAAATGACTCTGGCCTCTTACCAAAAGTGGAGTCAAAACGGCTGGTGATAGTCTGCTCAGCAGCTGGAGATCTAGAAGGGTATGGAGCATTGGTCTTGCAGGACTAACCTCTAAGGAGGAGGGGGGAAAGGAAGTAGTGGGCTTTAGGACGGACTTGAGAAGGTTGATGCTCCTTGCAGCAATGGAAGAGGAAAGCACCATACCTTAAGAGTAAAAAAAGGTTTATTTTTATTTTCGAAAAGGACATTTGTCACCAAAGGAAAAAGACTGTGCTGAAATCATGGGAGCTGAAGAAGAAGAGGTCGTTGTCACTCTCTCTGGAGGAGCACCCTGGGGCTTCCGTTTGCAGGGGGGCTCTGAACAGAAAAGACCCCTTCAAGTGTCAAAGGTAGGAAAGGAATATATTCTAACCGTCCAAAGGTGAAGAAAGGCCAATGGTTTAATATGTGATGAAACTCGTTTGACTGCTTCGCTGCATTTAAATAAGTTTATTCTCAGAGCAGAAAGCATGCATTCAAACTACTTCCACCAGAATTGGAATGCATCCTTCATCCTTGGACTGTGTAGTTACCCGTTTTAATATACAGTAACAAGACTTATTTCCAAGGAAACGTGCATGGAATTGGACTTCAGGATACTATTAGGCAACCTATAACTTGTGAGGTTCATATAGTATTGTGGACTGGTTTGTGCAGCCAATGTTTTTGTTAGCATCCTTTTTATTTTTAAGGTAAGCTAATGCACTGGTTACAGTGGCACATTTTAAAATGTAACTCATGGATTGAAAATGAGGCGCTCAATAAAATGAAGCCTAGATTCAATATGGTTTCAAATATGGATGCAACATTTAAATGGTTAATCAGATCAACCTATTTACAAATTTTCTGCTGATTAAAACAGTGTTCCTGATTAGTTGGGCAAGTACTTGTAAAAAGTGCAAATGACAAGCACCATCTTTGTTGAAAAATATTTTTTAATGACAAGCACTGTCTTAAAATGACTGTTTCACCCTTTTCTCACATGAGAAAATGCCTAATGTGTGCACACATCATGTAAAAACAAGTATATATTTTGCTTTGGAACTATTGTTCTACTCCATATGCACATTTATTCAACAATTAAATTAATTAAGAAAGATTACATACATACAACTCTCTAGACGCGATGCTTTTTCAGATCTGTGGTTTGTTTAAACAAGGCAGGTGCATGTATCTCTCAATTGTTATTTGTCCCTTGTAGATTAATGAATATGTATGCAAATTGATTGTGGGGCTTTGTCCCATGAAAATAGTTACATAAATTCTTCTCTGGTTTGGAACAAATTTCATGAACTTCTGGAAAGTCAGCTGCCTCTCTGTCTTTAAGAAATGCTGTATTGACCTATCATACATGAAAGAACAGTTTCGATGGAATGATCTGATCATGCCCAGCAAGAGGAGAGGGTTCCTAAATGCAGGCTGCTGAAATAAAGGCTTATAGTCTTTCTTGTGTGCAAGCTATCAATTTCTACCTATCTAATCTGTATGCATATGCTGCAATACTGCTGAAGGTAGCAGTGATTCATGTTGAAACTAATGGAATATATTAATCTTGTTTTATGTAAGTTGCATAACATACAAAACATTCAATCATGCCTAGTCATGATTGTTAGCTGGACACTGGGTACCTTGCTATCTCCCACTGAGCAGCAAAATGTAATAGCCATTGTAGCAGCAGCGGCAGCAATATTAGCATAGTTTATTTTTTATATGCCACTGTTCTACCAAATTGAGTTGTTTTAATTTTTTGATGTTTGTTGCTCTGGGCTCCTTTGGGAGGAAGATTGGGATAGAAAATTATCAAAATAAACAAATGTACTCATATACAGCATAACCAAATAAGCCATTCAATAAAATAATTAAAAATACAGTTTACAATATCTAAAAGCAAATACAAACAACACTAAAATAAAAGTAACAAGGCTGAACAGTTTTGGACCTTAAAACTGGCAGTAATAAAACTAGGTGTTGTATTTTAAAAGGCTGTTGAAATAAATGCATCTTCAGTTTCTATCAAAACAGACACACAAAGCAAAAGTCTGTCCAGTTTCGATAGGGAGAGCATTCTAGAGTTGCACCCTGCCACAGAAAAAGCCCTCATCTATTTTACACACTTGATGAATGTCCCAAGATAGCACCCCTAGAACAGGACCTCTAGAGTTAATATTCAGTCCCAGGTGGGCCTATATGGGAGCAAGCAAGAGAGGAACAATAGAACATGAATTCATCTTTGTTGATTGTTCAAAACTTCCTGCACTGCACAAACTTTAAAAATTAATGAAGCAAACCAATCCTCATATTATCACAGGACTGGAATTAGGTTACTGCTGTGCTGTTCAGATATGCACCCATCATCCCTGGACAGTTCACCAGTGCTCACAGTTGGGGGCTGTGACAGCACTCATGTGCTAGTGACGCATGAAGGAAGCCAATTAAGTCACGATGAGAGTATTTCCACAGCACACCCATGCATCACTACAAAAAACATGCAAGATGACACCATTCTCCCTCCAGTGACCCCACTGACACAGCCAGTGGTAACTCCCACCCCTGTCGGTTTCCATACAGGGGTCCAAACCCCTTTATGCTCTTCGCAGCCACTGTTTTTGAGGACAGTACACAACCGAAAGGAAGACTTGCAACACAGCACTCACATAGCTTAATGGGCACATATCGTCTCTGGGATATGGGTTCAAGAGCTGCTTGGGGATGGGAAAGAACCTTTCCCCAAACGCCCAAGGGAAGGGGGTGACGGGACACGCAACAAGGGCAGCCACAGCTGTATACTGGCAGCAACTTCCAGTGGTTCACACTACCAGTGGGCATAGTGTTGAGAAGCAGCGGGTGGCAGTTTAAGCCCCATTAGGGAGAAGGGAGGAACATTTACATCTTTCTCATGCATGGGGGGAAAAAGTTGAGGGCAAAAAATTAGGAGTCCCCAGGACTCAAGCACTACAGAGCAGATGCCTAACCACTCAGCCACAGCAGCAGATAGCATTCAGATGCCAGGAGCAATGGGAGGGGAAGTCAGCTGTGAAGTCCAGGGACGGAAAGTGAACTGGTGTAAGGTTGTGCTGTTGATGGCTATGTGGCTGTGAATTACTGGGAAAAAGAACACAGCAGTGTGCTACTCCCTCATGCTGCCAACGTCTCTACCCTATTTCAGCCATTCTGCCAACACATATTTTGCCAGTGCAGCAGCTCAGCTGGAGAAGGGTTCAGCCAACACTAGCTGCCACTGCATCCAAGATATTCCGCTGCTTCATCCGGAGTTCCACTGGGGTAGTAGGGCTTCTTCCAAATGCTACAGCCCTTCATCTGCTAGATCTTCAGGAAAGGGTTGTCGCCCCCAAATCAGTAGTTATCAGAAATTCAACATTCTTGGATGAATCGTTTAGCTCCTGCAATCATGCTATTGCAAATGTAGCCTCTATGCAGCTTCCAGAAATACCTGTGTTACTGGAAAATGAGATTAGGTTCCAGACCTAAATGCTTTGGTAGAAGTAAGCTGTTAAAGGGAATGAGACCTTTGTCAGTCTTTGAAGCTTTGGTGACTAGTGATGGGATACTACATGCAGGCTGAAGAGCATATGTGCACCACAAACTTAAACAGGTCTTTCTGTATTGCCCTTGGGATTCTCCCTAGACCACATGCTGCACACAAAAACCCCTTGAGTCTTTTTGCCAGGACATAATGTATCCTTGAACACACTTGCTTGCCTTGGACAAGAGAAAGGAGTGTGTGAGTATGTAGAAACTCATCTGCACTGTATAGTTGTACAACTTTAACAGTCATGGCTTCCCCCAAATAATTGTGGGAACTACAGCTTGAGAAAGCTTGTGAAGTAGCAGCATCAATTCTTTTTTCTTAATGATCTAGCCAGCTGCAGCATCACAGTTTTATGTGGCTGAGAAAATAGATGTGGGGTTACTTCCTCCCTAGAAGCATAACCATTTGCGGAGAGGTGCCCATGTCTTCTCAAAGAGTGCAACTCTGTGGAATTGGGGGAAATGGAAAAGTCTGCACACAAGTTGGGCTGCTACTAACATCAAGTTCTTTTGTCAATATCTAGTGTTTTGTATTTTATGTTGGGGTGATGTTGAACCCTGTGTAACTGAAGACTAGGGCTGGTCTCTTCCGTTAGGCCTCAGGGAGTGGATTTGGAATGTCACTGAAAGGCGGCAAACATTAGTTATTTAATTTATTGTCTTTTACTCACAGGGAGACTCAGAGGTATTTGCTGTATTGGGGTGCATATTTAGGAGGCAGGGTAGCATATGTTGTTTTGCCCAAGGCAGCAAAATGCTTCGGGATAGCCAAGCCCGGTGCTCCTTCTTAAAAGTAATGGAGAAATTGAGCAGTTTATATACCAATACTGAAACCATGCCTGATTGCATTGGGTCCAAATAGTCCATCTCATCAAAGAGCACATGGAGTCACTGTGGTCTATCCAAATTTGAGCATTATTTAGCTGTTAATCCACTCTGCCCCCCTGCCTTCAAATTGGACCAAAGCAGTCAACACCCACACATATTTGAATTTGTTTATAAGAAGCAACTTCCCTCATTCATACCAAGAGACTTTCCCTTTTTCTAATTTGTTGGTTCTGTTATGCCAGTTAAGTACCAAACAGGGCATTTATACAGATTTGTGCCAGAAACAAATTTCTAAGGGCACAATCCACTATGAATTGCTATGTAAGCCCCATTGTGATGTATGTATGTATGTATGTATGTATGTATGTATGTATTCATCATCTTTTATATGTGAACAAGTGGAAATTCTAGTGTTGGTGGGACACAGTTGTTGAATACCATCCTGTGAACTTTGTTCAGTAACAGATTGGCAGCCAGTGTAAATTCTGCAAACAAGGTGCTATATGCTGGCAGTAGTTTGTCCCCATAAGCAATCAAGTAGTTTTGCACTCCTGCAACTTCTCGACCAACCTCAAAGGTAGCCCCATATAGACTGCATTGCACTACTCCAACTTTGAGGATACCAATGCATGGACAACTGCATTGGTCAAGCTGTCCCAGCCCAGGAACGGCCACATCTGTTTTACCAGCCAAAGCTGGTAATAGGCACTCCTAGCCACTGAAGACATCTGTGCCTCTAATGACAGAGCAGGATCCACAAGCACTCCCAAACTACGCACCTGCCTTTTCAAAAAGAGTGTGACCAAGAGCAGGCAACTTGCTGACTTCCTGGTTTTGGGAACCACTCACCCACAGAGCCTCTGCCTTGCCAGGAGTCAGACTCAATTTATTAGTCCTCATTCAATTCACCACTGCATCCAGACACTGGTCTAGACCCTTCTCAGCCATTCCCAATTCAGACACTACGGAGAAAGAATTGGATATCATCAGCATACTGTTGACACCTCAGTCCAAATCTCCAGATAACCACTCCCAGCAGCTTCATACGGATGTTAAATGGCTCTGGGCTTAACCTCAGATAACATGCTAATCAACAGAGCACTTCAACCCTATAAACCAGCAAGCTGCCTTTACATGCTCTCTGTTCAAAAACATATGGCTGTTAACCAGAAGATTAGACCAAGCTATTAGGAGAGTCCCAGCCTGTGAACGCCTATTCCTGCTGGGAGATTTTGATGCCAGAGTTGGGGAACATTGGGATGGCAAGCTTCCCAAAGCTATGGGGAGCTGGCTTCAGGCACCAACTCTGTGTTACAAAGATGTTTGCAAACAGGACATGAAGATTGGCAACATTAACCCCGTCATGCAGGAATACCTTGCATACGACCGCAGTGTCTGGAAACAGTCAGGTTGTGTATCCACAGCAGTGACCAGAGAAGGAATGACCACTGGGAGGAGCACAGAAAGAAGACACTATGGTGCATCTACAGCAGCAAAACCAGATGCCTTCATCTGCCCCAGCTGAGGAAAATGTTTCTGCCGTAACAAGTCTTTACAGCCACAGCAGGCACTATAACTCTCCAATGGTTTGACTTGACCTCTGAAGGCACACTCTTCCATTGTCTCCTGAGACAGACGGGTGCCAACTAACCAAGCGGTGGTTGGAGCCCACCTAAAGACAGCTGTGGGCAGGATTCCTGCATTGTAGGTTGTTGAACTAGGGTCCCTTCCAACTCTACAGTTCTATGATATTGTTATCCTGTCACAGAGAACCCAATGCTGTATTCTCAAAAGCCTTTCATCTGGTCTATTTAAATTTTCTTCCATCAGCGGTTCTGAAAGGGAGGTTCCAGAAAATCCTTTATTGTCAACATTATTGTCTCTGTGAATCAATCCGGTGAGGTAGTATCTATAACTCGCATCTTACGTACTGCACGTCTTATCATGATATACATAAGATTTTTATGGATCTCTTTTATCAGAAATTTCCAGGATGATTGGATTAAATTGGATCGTTAAATAATACTAGATTGCTTTTCTGCTTAAAATTGGACACTTAATGTGAGCTGTTTTGTGAAACTAACAGAAACTCCAGTTGGAAATGGGACATACGAACTTGCCGTGAGTGAATGGATTTTTAAACTCCACTCATTGTGGCAGCTGCTGGTTCTGCTGAATTAGCCTTTTGGAGGAGTCGGGTTATGATACTTGACATATCCTTTCCATTCCAGTGGAACAGCTGTTGCTTAATACCTTTTCTCCTCATCAGTGCATTACGGACACATGTATTCATCCTTCCCTGTTTAATTATGTTGCTCCTCTCTCGTCTTCCTGTAGGAAGAATTAGGATGTTTTTATATATCAGGATTTCTGGCAATAAATAGTATTTCTTTCTTATTTGTAATGCACAGTTCATACACTGGTTGAGCATCTGTTGTAAAGATAGTGGTATCACCCCCACCCCAGACCTTCCATGTGTCCCTATTTTACAGGGATGTCCCTGATTTAGAGAAGCCATCCCAGTTTCTGATTTGATCCCAGAATGTCCCACTTTTCCTTAGGATGTCCCTATTTTCATTGGAGAAATGTTGGAGGGTATGGAGTTATCTAACCCCTGAGCCAATCCTGTATAGGGAAGTTTTTTTACTATTTAATGTTTTATTGTGCTTTTATATATGTTGAAAGCTGCCCAGAGTGGCTGGGGCAACCCAGTAAGATGTGTGGGTTATAAATAGTAAAATTGTCATTATGGAATGGGACGTCCCTATTTTCATTGGAGAAATGTTGGAGGGTATGCCAGCCCTGCAATTTGCATCCCCCCTCCACTGGGGAAATCCAATTATACTCTCACATAGTATATTTGTATCTATTAGGATGACTTATTTTCCACTGCTTGTGATGTTTAGGGAAGTTTTTAAAGTTTGATATTTTATTGTGTTTTTAATATTCTGTTGGGAGCCGCCCAGAGTGGCTGGGGGAACCCTGCCAGATGAGCGGGGTATAAATTTATTATTATTATTTATTATTCTTTAGATGGGACAACGAGAAGAGGCTGGTTCACTCTTCTGAATTACAAACAGCAGCAGCTGAACTTTTCAAACAGCACACAGCAAATAGTAGAGGGGATAGCAGAAGGCATTTTGGATCAGTTCAGTTTCTTGTGTGTGATTACACAGTATGTGATTACGAAGTCACATATAAAGTCAGCCACAAGGTTTATTGCAGCACACTTTGAAAAGTACTTTATAGTGCTGCACTTAGTGAGTTTAAGTGGGTCCTTACTGTTTGTTTCATGGTTTATATCTAGGAATATGTTTTTTGCATCGCTTGGAATCACCATGCTGACTGGGATTGATTGGAGTTGTAGCCAAAAACATCTGGAGGTGTAATATGTGCAAAGCCCAGACGTACAGAGTGTGGGTTGCTTTGAAAGTTTAAGGTACACATTATACTTTTAAATATAGTGTGTACTTTCGTCCTCTCTTCCCAGATCATCTTTTTCACTGATACCAGTCCAGGCTATAGTTGCAAAGAAACTGAGAACTAGTCAGTCAAGTTGTGTTGGCAATGTTATGTTCCAAAGGGATTTATGAGTTTTTGAAAAGCTGCCTCTGGGAACAAGAACAGTTGGGAAGTCTTTCATCCTATTTTTAGAGTTTCTCCCTCTGTGTGGGGAGCTGGCTGTGAAGACTGAGAGTGGACTTTGTTGATTTTAGATGCCCGGGACACACAACGTAGTTGGAGACTGCTTGGTAAATGAAGAGCTTTGCTGCAGAGTTTTTTCCTTGCTCAGTTACGTACAAACTGGAGTTCCCGAATTGCCATAAATCCTGACATGGACCAAGCTGTGGTTAGGCCAGAGTACTCTGATCTGGCTCCAAGCTCCAGATTTCATAGCCATGGAGGCTGAGAGTTGCTAGGAGTACACTCCAGGAGTGCAAGATTCTTAAGAGACGAATTGTATGTGATGGTTGCCATTGCCCCTTCAAGCAAAATTGGGTTTGCCATTGAATTCCTGTCAAGTGGCGTTAAGGCTTAAAACACAACATGCGTAGGTTAGAGGCAGGAGCTGAATTCACTCGCTTCATTTTTCCTGACCCTCTGAAACAGCCTTTCAGTATCATCTTTCCGCTGGTGAGATGCCATGAGTTGAAGTAATTCTAGGAGGAAACATCTTTAAACTATGTTTTTTGGGGTGAAAGAATTATCGAGAGAGAGAAGGTTCAGACACTTTCAATGGCTTTGTGATTTTAGGCTGCTTTTACTCTTGGGAGGGCCTTGCAATAGGGTTGTTTAGATCCAATTTGTCAATGTGTGTGATTGGCACATGAGGATCCACACACTTCTGTTTTTTCACTCACCATTTCATTGCTTTGCTTCTTCTTGTCATCCATACCACTGGGTGGAGTTTGGTAGAAATATCCTGGGTATGTTTGGGATTTTTCTGTCCTCTCAATCATTCCTCCCCTAGTTATCGTACAAAATTTAAAAGCAGTCTGCTTGGTCTATTTTTAAAATTAAAAATATATTTGTTTTTGCAGAATTGTAATTTAACAGAATTGAGGCTAAGAATGGCTTTTGCCCTCTTGCTGTAAGGGTTTTAGAAATGGACTGACAGTGTAATCCTATGCAATGTTTACTCAGAAGTAAGCCCTGCTGGGTTCTTACTCCCAGCTTCCAGAATCCAGACTGTCACTATTTTGTGAGTCTGATACAGCTGTATACCAACAAATTTAGGTTGCACAATTAAAGTGGATTTGGTGCTTTTGCACACACACAAAAACCCCACATCCCCCAAAATTCACAGAATGTATGTGGTAAGAAAAGTGATGGGAATGTGCACTGGAAAATGTGGAATAAGGGCAGTGATGGGCAATACCATACAATGTCTGTGCAAACAAATTGGAAGGAAAACTCAACAAACAACAATGTCATATAATCTCCACACAGATTTTGTGCAAACAAAGCAGGATGACTGCTTAATAAATAGGTTGTCTGGAGTAGCATTTGGAACTCTGCAGCTAGTGCAGGCTGGTCCTTCCCTACCATGATGGGATAGAAAGTTGTTAGCATGATCTTTAGTTCCATATGAAACCTGCTCCCCATTTATTTTTATTAATGTTCAGAATATTATGGAACCACAGAAACATGTAAACAATAACAAAAAAATCAATAATATATCCAACTAAAAGCAGGGTATACAAAACCTAAACATATAAAATAATAACAATGATCTGTTCTGATAGTGGAGCAAGAGGTAAAGATAAATAATCAATTCCTCTTTCTGCTCTATAGCTTAAAAAAACTGTATTAGTGTGGTGGAGCACTCCACTCCTCAGGTTCAGGACTGAGTGGGAGGAAAAAGGTAAAGGTAAAGGGGCCCCTGACCATTAGGTCCAGTCGCAGACGACTCTGGGGTTGCAGCGCTCATCTTGCTTTACTGGCCAAGGGAGCTGGCGTACAGCTTCCAGGTCATGTGGCCAGCTCACCCCGTCGCGGGGATTCGAGCCGCCAACATTCCGATCAACAAACCCTAGGCTCTGTGGTGGAAAACTCATTGCCAAACCCCCAAATCTGACAATTACCAGATTGCATGAGAGTGTTGGGGGGAAACTGGATTTGGGAGAATTTTAATTTTAGCAAGGTGCTAAGAATTCCCCCTTAGAACTCCTTGGCATGCATATGCACACACCTATTAGAATGCTGCCATTTTCAGGGGGTGACATCTAGATGTGTCCATCTACTTGCTCAGCAGGATTTCCCCTTCCTCTCTTCCATCTGCACCCTTAAATTGTGTGGGACCTTCCAGAGTAAATGGGGGTTTGAAGGTTGGAGGGGAGAGAAGAGGAAGGAGAAGTACTATTGTGTAAGTGGAATCCCATTCATGTAACACTGGGTATCATCCAGAGAAGTCTGTTCTCCCCCTTTTTGGGCAGGTGGCTTTGCGGGCAGGACCTGGGCCTCCCTGGTAAACTGGCCTATCGCAGGCCGGATCGTATTCCTGCCGCCAAATGGGCCAATGGCGGCTGGAGTTAGTGGGTGTTCCCCTGAGTGTGGGACCAACCAACCAATTGCGGCCCTTGGCACCCCGCCCAGGGGAAGTTTAAATGCCTGGCTGGCAGGGCTGTCCTGCCTTTCTCTCGCTGCACCCGCTCTCCCACTCACCCACCCTCCCTCGGATTAGGGTTTTTCCTGGATGGTTTGACCTTGCTATGGACAATGTCAGCCACCTAAATTTTCAGGGGCCAGGCAAGAATTTTTTCCACTTTTTTAATTGGCACCACCACTTGGGTTTTCGCCTACCTCGTAGCAATCGTCACAACTTTGAAAGGCGGATGGGTAAACCTAGTCTTGGTTGGAGGTGAGGTGGTAGCCTCTGCCTGCCCCTCCATGGGTAAAAGAATCCAGGAGGAGTGGCTCCTGTCCGATACCCAGACGCGGGCTAGGGCCATACTACTCCTCCAACAGGGACCACTTGAGGGATACCCCGATTTGATGTAGGGTGTGTCCCCCACCCCACCCCGCCGCTGCCATCTTCATTCTTAGAAACACTCCCAGCAGATGGGCAGGAGTGACATGTAACCAATAAAGTTGTGGCCTTATTTGATCCTAAATCAATATCCTGTGTTGTGTCTAGTTATTTGCACCTTACGGAACAGGGTGGTTATGGGGCCTCAATATGCAAATGAAAAGCTGAGAGTCTATGGCTGTGTACATCCTCCATACATTTAAAGGACATCATTTCCCCCCAAAGAATCCTTCTGTAGTTCATTAAGAATGCTGGAAATTGTAGCTCTGTGAAGGATAAGCTGTGGTTCCTAGGATGATTTGGTGTTTGTGCTTTAAATGTATGGTGCATGCAGCATTCTTTGTGGAGAAATATCTCCATGAAAGAGTTGTTTCTCTCCAAATATTGGGCTTGAGGCACCTTTTTCCTAGTCAGTTACATTCTTCAAATACAAGCAGATACCTTCGCTCCAGCTTCTCCCAATGATAGCATCTCACATGAGTGTACATAGTTCTTTATTTTGTTATTTGCCTACAAACTGTATCCCAGAAAACTTGGTGAAATGAGGGAAGGAAACCAGATGGAAACCGCTCGGTTTGATAGGAGCAGGAGAGCCTGTTTGCTCTGTTGCTCTATTACTAGGTTTCATGTTCTCATTCCAGATTTTTTTTTTTTTCTTTTCCAAATGTTAGAGGCAGAGGAAGGGCAAAGTCTCTGGAAGGCCAGGATGATGGCATTTGTGCTGATGAATGTGGCAGATGGAATGAGCAATTTCTATTTTAAGATTGCAGGAAAAGCTTGGAGCTGATCCCCAGAGGCTGATAAAGGTCCAACAAGTGTCTAGACAGCTCATACCTCCCAAAAAAAGATAGGCATTTCTTCCTTTTCCTTGCTCCTCCACTTTGCAGGGGAGACACGGAGGACCAGGATGTTATGCTAGGCTCATCATCAGCAACTATGCAGTTTTTTAAAAGTAGGGGTACACTGGGGGAAAGGGGTTTGTTTTCATTGGGACCACAGCACACTGAGAGGGAAAGGTTAACCCTATCCTCCCCATGTCACCTAGGTCCTGATGAAAGGACCCCAGTTGTTGCTATTAACTGCCAGCTGGCAGGAAGTGGAGTGCCTGGTTTTGGCCAATGGGGGGTGAGTATATCCCATGCCTTGAGAACACTGCCCCCCACTGTTGTGGTTGGGAAATTGCTGGAGCAATACAGTTCGGCAAAGGAAGATGGTTCTCATGTATGGCAATGCAGGGGGAGGGAAAGACTTGGGGTATTTGCAGCAGGTCCTTTGGATATATCAGCCCCACACTCACTCCAGTTATTTGAGTGGAGGCTGTTGTTACCTATCCCAATTTGACGTACCCATTTAGGGTTGTAAGGAGAGACGTCTTGGTACTGTGCTCAAGCTTAGGCCGTTCTTTGCAGAGTAGTCCCTTTGTGTGCAACATGTCCTTTCTACGTCGTTTCACGTTACTGAAGTTGCCCCTTGTGAGGGCTAGGTGTGAATGCCATGAGACGAGAGAGACGACACACACTAAGCAGCTGTCATCTGAGTTATGGTCTCCCTATGTGGGGTTCGCATCAACGATGGGGTTGTGGCCATGGGCTGAAGGGATATAGGATGTGGCATAAGTGTGCCCCTTTCGTGTGCTGACCAAACCCCCTTTTCAGCTTTTCCATGATGGTAACTGTCATGCTGTAGGTATCCCTATTGATAGCCCAGGAGGGAATTTTCTCCTTCACTCTCTCTTCTCTGCTTTTCCCTTTTTAGATCCGTAAAAGAAGCAAAGCATGCCGTGGGGGCTTATGGGAAAATGATGAACTGGTAACCATCAATGGGAAATCATGTGCTGGCCTCTCACATGCCAGCGCCATGCAGATCATCGACTCCTCAAATGGCATCCTCAACATTGTTGTTAAAAGGTAAATGATAACAGCTGTTGGCTCTTGGTGTCAGCTGAGCACGGTGAAAAATGCAGCACCCTGTTAAGGTAGCACAAACTGATTTTGATTAAATGTTCAATGTAATTATATATGTGATTTCATATACCTTCCCAGCTATGCCTGACCTGTGCTCCTACTTCAATCCAGAATGCATGCAAATGTCATGCGAAAATTACTCCCCCCACTAACAGTTACAGGGACTCTTTTTCATTTTTTTTATTATAAATGATATTTATTAAAATTTCAGAAAAAAGAGTTACATAAAAAACAAGAAAAGTAAAAGCAAAAAACAGAAATAAAAATACAAGAAAAATACAAAATACGAAATACAGAATAAAAGAATAAAAAACACTTTAAAAAAAATAGATCAATCTTTCCATGCCTTACATTCATATTCTTGTTTCCCTGACCTCCTCATACCTCCCTCTTTTGTATTCCAATTCGATTTGTTAATCCAACAATTCCTTTCCCTCCTTTTTAATCATAATCCTCAATCTTGATATATTGTAACATTAGATTTTTACAAATTAAAAACCAATTTTTCCATATTCTTTTGTACCTATACAGCTAGAAACCACTTAACTTCAATCCAACATCATTCTAACATTCATTAATTTTGCAATATTTCTGTAAGTAGTCTTTAAATTTCTTCCAATCTTCTTCCACCGACTCTTCTCCCTGGTCACGGATTCTGCCAGTCGTTTCTGCCAATTCCATATAGTCCATTAATTTCATCTGCCATTCCTCCAGTGTGGGTAGATCTTGTGTCTTCCAGTGTTTAGCGATGAGTATTCTTGCTGCTGCTGTAGCATACATAAAGAAAGTTCTGTCCTTTTTTAACACCGATTGGCCGACTATGCCCAGGAGAAAGGCCTCTGGTTTCAGGGACTCTTTTTCATTATATGTAGTCTGTTTTTTAAAAAAACCTCAGAATGAATCATATTAGGCTTTTGGACATGTTGGACATTCAGAGTGTGACCAGGCTGGCCTGTTTAAAAGAAGATGTCAGACGTGTAAGAAAATCTTTCCTGCACCGTATTCCAAGTGCCTGATGTCTCTTTTAAGCCGCAGCTGTCTTGCCTTCTAATACAGCATTAGGACACTAGTGATCCTTGTGGCCTGAGCGGGTGTTGCATTGACATGCTATTATTGCACATTCAGTAGCTGAGAGCCTGGTTTAAATTTGAAGCCAGCTACATGGAATGCTGCATGGGTAAATTCTTGCTTGCTCAGCACTTAGTGTAAATAGGATCAGTGTAATAGCATCATCTATCCAAGTTCTCATTCTGAAGGCTTATGGTTACTTTACTTATATATATTTTTTATAATTGCATTGGAGGGTAGATATCAAGAATATGTGAGCCAGGTAGGTAGGTAGGTAGATAAATAAATAAATACATTGATCAACACCACACCAAAGACTTATATGAAAATGTGGGAAAATAAGATAGAAGCTCTTGTGGAGATTGTTAAGCAGTTAAAAAACAGAAAGCAAAAGGTTAGGTTAAACAGTTTTCATATTTCAGGAAAGTTAGCAATGCTATACCCAAAATAACCTGTACCAAGATTGTTGCTATTTACTGTATTTTTTGCTCTATAAGACACACCAGACCACAAGACGCACCTAGTTTTTGGAGGAGGAAAACAAGAAAAAAAATGTTCTGAATCTTAGAAGCCAGAACAGCAAAAGGGATCGCTGCGCAGTGAAAGCAGCAATCCCTCTTGCTGTTCTGGCTTCTGGCATTCGCTCCATAAGACGCACACACATTTCCCCTTACTTTTTAGGAGGGAAAAAGTGAGTCTTATAGAGCAAAAAATACGGTAACTTATATATCAGGAGTAAGATGTGGACAGTGAGTGAGGAGAGAACCCCTGTGGGCTTGAGTCGTCTTCTTTGAATGCAGCTCCTTGTTGTTTTGCTGATAAATAGGCCACCATGGCTGCCCTCTGGAAGCATGGAGATAAGCTGTTCAACAAAAAAAAGAAAAAATTCCGCTGAGCTAATGCAAACGCTTGAGTGAACCAGAGCAGCTCTTTAGATCCCAGCCACTCGGCTCAGTCAGCATGAGCCCAACTGGAAAAACTCATGGCTGTCAACTGAGCCTTAGTTTAAAGTTGTGTTCCTGGCAACAGTGCCTGCAATATCACAAGCAGTGCCAATGCAGCCTGTATGGTCTTTTGACAGCCTTCTCTGGGCTGGAGTATGCTTGTGGGCCCTCTATTAAGAAAGATGTCCAACGTGTAAAGACTTGTATTCTGACACAAGGTCAACATTAATTAAAGGATAAGTTGCACCCATGGGACACTGCTATGCATGCTCATTTGTATAAAAATTAAAGTAGTTAACAATTTTCTCATTTATCAATTGTATGCAGTTAGCAGCTTCTTTTAGTGTGCCATAACAACGATAAAGCATAACACTGTAGGCTTAGGCAATTTTGACCATTTTCACATAAGGTGGCACTATTTATTTTTAAAATGCCTTGATCTGATCCTAGATCATCTGGTACTTGCCCCTCCTGCTACTTGCATGTATCTCAGTGGTGAATGTCAGATTTTGCACACACAAGAGGCCATGTTCAGTCCCCTGGCTCTCCAGTGAAAAGGACTGTGGATAGCAAGGCTGGGAAAGACCTCTGGTTGTTTGCCAAAACAGATGTGACCCAGGATCAGATTTCCTGATTACTTTCTTAAAGCAGCAGTGGGGAAGGAGGGTGCTCTCATTTGGATTGGAATCACAGTGCTCAGAAAGGAGGCGTTGACACATTTTCCTGGGTGCTGTCAGTGCCGCTTCTTAGGTCAAAACTGGAGGCCCTGGTTGCTGCTTTAAAGAGAAAGAAAATGTTGGGAAATCCAATTCTTCTCTCCCACGTCATACATATTTCAGCCTTGAGACACTGGAGAGTACTGCAAATCAAAGGAAACTATTAGCTAGAGTGACCAATGGCCTGACTCAGTATTATCTACCAGACCCCAAACTTGCATCCTAATTCCTTGAGAAATTTCATTTCAAGTTGGACTTCTAACATTAAAAGAATTTTCTCAAGAAATTAGGGTTCACGGTACAAACTTGATACTTTATCAAGTTGAGATGTGCTTTTAACCGGTTTTTCTGTCGGAGTATGTATATTGTGTGTTTGCTGTTTGTATGGTGTTTTGCTAATTGAAGTATTCTATAAATCAGGGATGTCCAACACGTCAATCGCGATCTACTGGTCGATCCCTGTGAGGTTTTGGTAGATCGCAATTGATCGCTGGCCCCCTTCCGGCCCCGGTCCTTCTCCCTGCACCGGCGTCTATTGCTGCAGAAGGGAAGGCAGAGTTTAGAAACTCCACCTTCCCTTCTGGGCCAGCGATCATAAGATTAGTGGCTGCTTCTGTTGCTCCCTCCCTCAGAAGAGCTGCAAAAAAGTCCCTGCCCCCCTAAAAAACGGGGCATCTCTCCTCCCCCCAAAAAGGTGAACAACTTTGATCTGTACCCCTAAAAAAGAGGGTAGATCACTGCCAGATTTTAATTTTGAAAGTAGATCGCAGTCTCTCGGGAGTTAGCCACCCCTGCTATAAATGTTGTGTAGTTGTAGTTTTTTGTTTTGTTTCTTTTCTGTGTGGGGACACTTATTATGCACTGTATCTAACCCAGTATAAAACAGCTTCATATTTCTCTTTCGTTAAGAACTAGCTATTCTCCAAGCATCCAAGGGCATTGTGCATTTTCTCTGTTTCCCATTCAACACCATTCTTGCAGGGTTAATCTTTCTTAAAAACTATTTTATAGAAGATTGATAAATATCAAAATCAACAAACAACTAAAATTATATCTTACTTTTCTGATAACTGAAGCTAACAAATGATGGATAATAGATATGCTGAGACCACACTCTAAATAATATGCACAGTTGCAATTGCTTAACCTAAAAAAAGAGCTGGAAAAGATTCAGAAGAGGGCAACCAAAATGATCAAGGGGTTAGAGCAACTCCCCTGTGAGGAAAGGTTACATCATTTGGGGTGTTTTAGTTTGGGGAGAAAGTGAGCAAGTGGGGAGATGATAGAGGGGTATAAAATTATGAATGGGGTAGTGAAAGTGGATAGAGAGATTCCCCGCCACACACACCTTCTCAACTTACTAGAACCAAATCCTGTGACAAATTAATCTTTTTGGTATACTGTTTTGAGAGCTTTTAGGGGGCCTTTTTGGACAATCAAACAGTGTCAAAATTTTATGAAATATAGTGAAAATAAGATACAAAAATGCATTATATTATTGAAAAATGCCATGCAAAAATGTGCAGATTAGGGAAAATTACTTAGATGTGTATATTAGGTGTTGTTCCAGGTGATGAATTTTTATGAGGACTTTACTGTAGTTTTCCATGTACAGTGGTACCTCGGGTTAAGTACTTAATTCGTTCTGGAGGTCCATACTTAACCTGAAACTGTACTTAACCTGAAGCACCACTTTAGCTAATGGGGCCTCCTGCTGCTGCTGCCGCGCCCCCGGAGCACGATTTCTGTTCTCATCCTGAAGCAAACTTTTTAACCTGAAGCACTATTTCTGGGTTAGCGGAGTCTGTAACCTGAAGCATATGTAAGCCGAGGTACCACTGTATAAAACTAGATTTTTATCCTTTAAAAATTATGCTAAAAAGTGAGAGTCATCTTATACATGGATAGTGCATAGGGTGGGCGTTTGATTGGTTGCTGCCTCAGCTGTCCGTGGCTATTTGGTGTGTTATTGGTTTCTGCGTCAAGGGCTTGTGTTGATTGGCTGATGCTGCAGCAATTGGGCGGGCGATTGGCAGCTTCTGCTGGTGAGGGGACAGATGAAAGGTGGATTCGCGCCGCGTGTGGGTGAGCGATTATCGGCAATCCCCCCTAAAAAAACCTCAACAACCCTGAGCCATCTCCCTCCATTTTCTTAAATTTGAGTCCCCCACAATAGGGGGCACCTTTTACATGGGGGTGTCTTATACACCGAAAAATACAGTATTTTTATTCTTTTGCAAACCAATGTGGAAAATTGAACTTAAGATTAGAAAAAGGAGAAACTGAGAGAAACTGAAACTAACAGATTCACCCAATACTATTAACAAGCCATATTTCATACTAAGAGGTTAAACTTCTTCATGAGAGACCGATGGATGCATAACTAGATACCTTTCCGATTTTTGCTTAATTTGTATGAGTGGCCTTCTGACTGCAATATATAGGAGGTTGGGGATTCACTCTCTGTATCTTCATTAGCCATTGTGTGACACATTTTCATAATTTCCTAACCATAAATTGACTTTGGTTCTCAAAAGAGCTATATTGGAGATTCTGCACGGGATCCACATAACTGCATGAACTCTTCATCTGTTGCCTTGTGTGTAACTGACCCAGAATCTCTTATTTTATTTTCTTCTTCTTTCCTACAGGGTGCTTAGTGGGAACCCATCTGTTGAGGGGCTCCTGCGTTCCCCTTCCCCCAGGCAGCTGCAAGTGCCCTCGCCAACTTCACCGCTCAGCCGGGCATCCCAGTTGCGCAGTCCTGAACCGGCCGTTCCCCCTGCTGCCCTGGAACCTGAGCAGCAGCCCCGACGGCAGCAGCCCCTGGAGAACATAACCTCACCCCCTGATAGCGAAGCGTACTATGCCGAGACCGACAGCGACGCTGACAACATTGCCCAGGAAAAGCACCGGAGAGCTCGCAAGAAGAGCCCCCGTTCTCCCCCAGGGGGACCAAACAATAAAGCAGGCGAGCCACAGGACGAAGTGTCCCTTTCTGAGCTGAGCGGGTACGACAGCACCCCCGAGGCAACAGCGCAAGCTGCAGAACGTGGAGAAAACCTTAGCGGCGTAGCCAAGAGGGAGATAGTGTGCCAGCCAGGAAGCCGCACCGACACCCCCTTCTCAGAGAGTGAAGCTATGCTACTGCAGCCACCCTTACCTGAAGACAGAGAGCCTTCCCCAGAAGCCATGCTCCTCCCACATGCAACTAAGAACATTCGAGCAGAGAGGCACCTCATCCCCATGATAGGGCCTGTGGAGCACCCCGTCGATGAAGACCTGACCACCACCTATGCAGAGAAAGCCAAACAAGCCAGTAAGTGTTCCTGGCAGACCTGCTTCCCTTTCCCTTCTCCCCTCTTCCCTCCCTGCCCCTCTCCTTTTTGCAGATTTCAGCTTTTCTTCATGCATAATTTGGATTTCCTTAGTGCAGAATTTTAAGGAGTACACACAGCTCCAGTTATAATTCCGCATTGGTCACTATTACCTTACTATTATCTTCTTTTGATAATTGTATTGGCTCAAGTTACAACTCAGGAAACCCGAGAGCTCCGTTAACTGCTTCTCCACCTGAAGTGCAACAGACTCTGATCCTTGCTTTACAACATTTATGTCCACTCGACTTCTTCAGTCTGTGGGACTGGCATTGTTACAGCTGCCACATAATACCGTATTGGCCCAAATATAAGCTGCACCTGAATATAAGCCGCTCCCTTAAAATTCCGCAGGCACTCGCACCCATTCTGTTTTACCATATGTCTGTTTCAGCAGTGATCTCATAAAAGTTGATTTTTGTAAGGTTGCGAATTTAAGCCGCACTTTAACTTTTCACGGTCGGAATTTGGGGGGAAAGTGAGGCTTATATTCAGGCCAGTACGGTACTTGTTCCACACCTGTAAGAAATCCATCTTTTATTCTGGTGGCACCTATACTTGGGAACTCCTTGCTTATTGACATCAGGTTGGTGCTGATGTCAGTTGTCTGGGCTATCCTATCCAGACATGCAGAATTTACATGCCACATTTCATTTTAGCCATTGTTGATCTTAATCATATTTTGACTATTCCAATCCTTGTTTATAAATGACTGATAGCAATATTTTTTAATGTTTTACTTGATATTGTTCTAACCACTTAGAGGTGTGTTTTATACATTTTGCTAAATATATAAATGTTTGTTTATTCCTGCACATGGAAAGGGACAACAGTATGAGAACTAGCTTTCAAAACTACCTTTGTCAGGCACAAACAATGGTCAACCACATGTCCCAAAAAGCCTCGCCCAAAGTCTAGTTTACTGTTGAAAATTTAGATCTCTGAGTCTTCTTCAGAGTCTTCCTGGGGGCTGCTGCTTTTGCTGCCAAATGATGTTATGGCCCTGCTTCTGGGATGACCTCCAAGTTGCGAGTGGTGCTCCTCGTGGATTGCAGCTGGCCTGACTCATTTAGCTTGCTGCTCAATGATACAATGCCTTGGACTGGGTAAATGATGTCAGCAAAGGGGCTCTGAATCAGTGGTGATTTCTGCTCAGTAAGTGAGCCCAAGCAGTGACTCAGCAAGATGACAGCATTGACTTCTTCTGTTTGGGTGGGGCATAATGAACTTAATGCAGTTCCCCCGATAAAACAATAAAAATCAAAGAAAATGTGACAATATGCATGCTTTACAATACAAATTTATATCAGGTTTAGATCATATCTAGTCCAGAATCCACTTTGTTCAGATATAACACTAAACGATGGTTTGGCATTATGTGAATGATCCTCATGCTCACATGCTCCCCTTTCACTCCTCCTGTGGTGCAGCTGTGAGGTGGTGACCAGAAGCTTTCACTTCCAGTTTTTAAAAATTCTATGTGGTTACCATTGTGTCCAAATCCAGGCAAACTGTGGTTAGTCTTAACTATGGTTTGGTACATGGGTAGGCAAACTACAGCCCGGAGGCCGGATCCAACCCAATCACCTTCTAAATTCAGCCCACGGACGGTCCAGGAACCAGCGTGTGTTTACATGAGTAGAATGTGTGCTTTTATTTAAAATGCATCTCTGGGTTATTTGCGGTACATAGGAATTCATTCATTCCCCCCCCCCCAAAATATAGTCAGGCCCCCCACAAGGTCTGAGGGACAGTGGACCAGCCCCCTGCTGAAAAAGTTTGCTGACCTCTGGTTTAGTAGAACAATCCACCCCCCCCAAAAAAATCCCTCAGTGGTTTATGAATTTGACTTGTTTCTCTAAACAAGAGATAACCCTCAGTTATTAAAAAATGGAAGTAAAACCTTCTGATATTTTAATCACTGTGCCAGAGAAGGAGAAATTGAGAAGGAACCCAAGGTTCACCCATGTAACACTAGACCATAGTTTAGTGTTATGTCCGAATCCAGTCAATGAGTTATATCAGTTAAATTGCCATCTGAGTGATCTGTGCACACGCACTGTTGATCATTGGTGCTAGATTTCAGAAATCATACTGTTGTTTACCATATTTCCCCATGTATAAGACTAGGTTTTCCCCCTAAAAAATAGTCAAAAATTAGGGGGCGTCTTGTACACAGATAGTACTGAGTGTGGACTGGTGATTGGTTGTTGCCACAAAAATAGGGGGCGTCTTATAGATGGGGAAACAGTTGGTTTTGAACTGTTACGGTTACATGCAGTTCACAGCAGCCTTTCTTGTGTTTTTCAATGTTTGGTTTACTGGTATACACAGCCTGCAATTCTAGTGTGTGGAGGCCTACCAAGTCTCCCTATTTGCAAGGCCATTTCTCCTAAACAATGCCCACCAGCTCACACCTGACATCATATGTGACATCAGGTGTACAGCAGGTAGATATGTAGCTGCAGACAGCAGGACTGGACCTCCCCCAAGCACACCAGCTGATTCACAAGCAGTTCAGTTCTGTTTGGTTTGGATGTTTTGGAAGGGAAACTAACCGGTACTACCAAACCTTGTAGAAAGTAGGATTGAACCCTGTGTGCATCAGTTGAGTGGGACAGCCCAGCTGCCAATCACCTGACTTCACTTTAACGCTTGTCAAAGTGGGGAAGATTTTATTTTATTTGATTAAGAATCACATTTCAGAGTCAAGAGCTGAGTGATCTACACTGCAATCCTATATATGTTTAGTCAGAAGTAAGTTCTGCGGGACTTACTAATAGGTAAGTCAGGCAAACCTAAATTGCCAGCCCAGGAGCTTTAGCCACCTTAGATGGAGGATTTTTCTCTTTTGAATAATGCACAGCCATGAGGCCAATGCTGAGCAAGGCACGGCATGCCCAGCTGTTCTCTGCTATTTGATAGTCCTAGCAGTGGGTGAGCAATGTCTTGCATCATGGCTTATTTTCATAGGCAGAGTCAGAAGGGTCCTAGGAAGGCCAGATTATTTCCTATGGAGCATTTCTTTTTTTTTAAGAATAATTTTTTATTAACCGACCAATCACATCAAATCAAACCAAATTACATAAATTCCAAATTACACAGACGAATTTTAAATTTTTGTTGGGGGTACCCATATTTCAAGTTCCGAAGGGATCCAATCAACTTCTTGCTTCTTACTGCTGTTTTAATGTCCACAAATCTAACCTTATGATGTTCACAGTACTATCCAGTCCTTTCTTATTATTTTTCCACATCTCTTGTTGTTATTTTCATATATTTTTCCTTTCTCTTTGTGACCTCTGATAATCTCCGCAAGCTGGTTAGAACAGTTTGTAATCCTGCGTGGATATTATTTTTTTTATCCAGTAGCCATATCCAGACTCCCATAACAGCTTCTTAATTACCCCATGTGGGTCGGAGAGATGGTATTGTCGGCCATCTTCCAATGCGCCCCCTAGTGGCCCCCCATGGAGCATTTCTGAGGGTGCTATAACTAAAGTATTCTGTGTTGTGGGGCAATCCCAAGGCAGGTGGTGCTATGACTTTAAAAAAATTATTTTTGGTTGCTACAGTGAGGGCGGGATGCGGGTGGCGCTGTGGGTTAAACCACAGAGCCTAGGACTTGCCGATCAGAAGGTCGGTGGTTCGAATCCACGTGACGGGGTGAGCTCCTATGGCTTGGTCCTTGCTCCTGCCAACCTAGCAGTTCAAAAGCATGTCAAAGTGCAAGTAGATAAATAGGTACCGCTCCGGCGGGAAGGTAAACGGTGTTTCCGTGCGCTGCTCTGGTTTGCCAGAAGCGGCTTAGTCATGCTGGCCACATGTCCCGGAAGCTGTACGCCGGCTCCCTCGGCCAATAAAGCGAGATTACTGCCGCAACCCCAGAGTCGGTCACGACTGGACCTAATGGTCAGGGGTCCCTTTACCTTTACCTTTACAGTGAGGGCAGCTCCTAATGTGACACACTTCCTCCTCCTAAACAATTAGCATTTGCATATAGGAACAAGAATCTGAAATCAGTTACTTTTTTTCTTAAAAAAATGTGTACACACACATTTTCACACACACCTTTACTTCCCCATGTGTACAACTCTGAGGAAGCCTCAGCCAATCTAGCCTTCTTAGGCTGTCTGTAAAGAAGAGGACCAGTGAACATGCAACACAATCTGCTTTTGTGCTACTATTGATTGGGGAATTTTTGCAACTGAAGTGTGCCTGCATAGTTTTGGCACACTACTTATCTGTAGTTATATTTTGAAGAGTGCAGCATTCATTCCCCACCCCTCCAATCCTGAAGCTGTAATGCAGAAACAATCCCTCAGCAGGAGTAGGGAGAAGAAGAAACACCCAGCTGCTCTTGATTCATTCCGGATTGAGGTTGAATCCTGAAAAAAAAGAACTGTTTCGGGGGGGGGCAGGGTGTGTGTGGGGGAACTCCTTGGTCATGAACAGGGTAACTCTGCCCCTGAAGGACCAGGTGTGAAGGCTAGGAGTAATACTGGACTCACAGCTGACCATGGAGGCACAGGTCCAGGGTAGCTGTTGTATCAGCTGCATCTGGTATGCCGGCTGAGACCCTACCTGTCTGCACACTGTCTCACCAGAGTGGCACATGCCCTGGTTATCTCCTGTTTAGACTACTGCAACATGCACTAGGTGGGGCTGCCTTTGAAGATAGCTCAGAAACTACAACTAATCCAGCTAGACTGGTGACTTGGAGTGACCCCCGGGGGCCTATAACACTGGTCCTAAAACATCTTCATTGGCTCCCAGTATGTTTCCGAGCATCATTCAAAGTGTTGGTGCTGACCTTTAAATCCCTAAACAGCTCGGCCCTCCATCCCCATTTTTCTTTTTTTCTTTTTTTAAAGATATTTATTAAGATTTTCAAAATGTTACAAAACAAAAACAAAGAAAAAAGTACAGAAATAAAAATGGCTAAAAACAACTCAATCTTTCCGTTACTTATTTTTCATTAGCTTATTTCCCAGACCTCCTCACGCCTCCCTTTTTTGTATTCCAGTTCAGTTTGTTGGTTCAGCAAATCCTTACCCTCTTTGTTTATCCTAATCTTTAATCTTAAAGTATTGTAACGTTAAATTTTTACCTATTAATAATCCATTTTTCATATTCCCTTATAGTATTACAGCTGAAAACCACTTAATTTCTATCCAACATCATTCTAACATTCATTAATTTTACAATATTTCTGTAGATAGTCCTTAAATTTCTTTCAATCTTCTTCCACCGACTCTTCTCCCTGGTCTCGGATTCTGCCAGTCATTTCCGCCAGTTCCATATAGTCCATCACCTTCATCTGCCATTCTTCCAGAGTGGGTAGATCTTGTGTCTTCCAATACTTTGCAATGAGTATTCTTGCTGCTGTTGTGGCATACATAAAAAAAAGTTCTGTCCTTCTTTGGCACCAATTGGCCGACTATGCCCAGGAGAAAGGCCTCTGGTTTCTTCAAGAAGGTATATTTAAATACCTTTTTCAATTCATTATATATCATCTCCCAGAAAGCCTTAATCCTTGGGCACGTCCACCAAAGGTGAAAGAATGTACCTTCAGTTTCTTTACATTTCCAACATTTGTTATCAGGCAAATGATAAATTTTTGCAAGCTTGACTGGGGTCATGTACTACCTGTATATCATTTTCATAATATTCTCTCTTAAGGCATTTCATGCCGTAAACTTCATACCTGTGGTCCATAACTGTTCCCAGTCAGCCATCATTATGTTATGTCCAACATGTTGTGCCCATTTGATCATAGCAGATTTCACCGTTTCATCCTGAGTATTCCATTTCAACAGCAAGTTATACATCTTTGACAAAATCTTAGTTTTGGGTTCTAACAGTTCTGTTTCTAATTTTGAATTTTCCACCTGGAAACCAATTTTCTTGTTCCATCCCCATTTTTCAGCCCAGACATAGAGATCCAGCTCTGAGGGCCTTCTGGTGGTTCCCTCATGGCAATGTGGTTACAGGGAACCAGGCAGATGGCCTTCTCGGTAGTGGCACCTTCCCTGTGGAATGCCCTCCTGTCAGATGTCAAGGAGATAAAGAACCACACATCTTTTAGAAAACATCTGAAGGCAGCTCTGTTCAGGGAAGTTTTTAGTGTCTGATCCTGTTTTAGTGTCTGATACTTTTTTGTTGGGAGTCACCAAGAGTGGCTGGGGCAACCCAGTCAGATAGGTGGAGTATACAGTACATTCATTCATTCATTCATTCATTCATTCATTTTTCTACTAGGACACAGCTTAGGTGGGCACACACTGTTTTCCCTGTATTGTTCACACAGTACATTTGTTACTGTGGCTGATACTTCATGCACTCAATTATATGTAACACTCAGGCCTAGATGAGACAGTTTATTTATGATTTTTTTTTCATTAGTGGCAGTCTGAATCATGAGAACTATATACAGTGGGAGGGTTGTTTCCCTCTCTGAAACATAAAGTACACTGAGTATTTGCTTTTCTTTCATGTTTGATGTCGTTAAATCGAATTGGGGGATGAAGGTTTTATGGTCATATCTGCAGGGGTTGGACTAGATGACCTTTGGGTGTACCTTCCAACTCTACAATTCTATGGTTCTATGATATTTGGGCAGGGGGAGCTAATCTTGATGTTTATTTTGCTCAAGGAGGCTTAGTTTGGTCAGAATCTAGTTTAAACCTCCAGAGTTAATGAAAAATACATTACTTTTGTTAAATGGGCCACCACAACCACTAGAGGGCCATGAAAACGGGTTTATTAGACTCATCTACCTATGTACTATCTGGAACCAAAGTGGCACATTGGTTGCCAGATATGATTCCCAACCCCCCAGCTCTTCCACCCCACTAGCATATCAAGCAACCCCACCCAGCCTTGTGGACAGCAGGATCTAGAAACAATCTAGATTAAAAGCAACATGCTGAGGATGAGCATGAATAATTCTGGATTGGGGAAAACTCAGTTTTTGTTCTACAGACTAGTCAGTGTATACATAGTCTGTGTATTGTATCCAGAGACTTATGGTACTTGTAGCCAGAGGAGACACCAAAGGAGCTTTATTGAAAAACAGTCTATAAATTAGCTATTGGTCTGCCCTCCTTCTGCATCTATCTTTTTCTCTAATAATTCTGGGTAATTCTTCTACAGTTCCTTCTTCCCAAGCATGAAACTTTGGAGTCTTATTTCATTCCTCTCTTTATTTTTAAAAAAATATTGTATATAAGTTACTGCCATTTTTGACTTTTTAAATATTGCTAGCATTCTGTTTTTGTTCCCTCTTTTTGAATACTACTTAATGGTTTATTTGCTGGCTTGCCTACATTTCATCTTTGTTTATCCCTTTCTTCATTGACTGCTTTTTTCTTTACTGGATTCAATTTAAGCTACAATACTACTTTTTGCTTTTAAATCCCTTCACTCTTCCCCATCTTTCTCTTTTGCCCTACATCTTTCTGTCAATATGTTCCTCTGCTAAACCTTGAGTACTTCCTCTGTTTGACATCACTCCACTTTGCTGTCCCTTGTCTCTAAAAATCCAGACCTCCTGACATTCAGCCATCTCTCCCCCTTGAAACAGGGCTTAGACCACATTCCAAAAGAATCTCACTCTTCTCCCTTCATTCTGCCTTCTGTGCCCCTTCCCCTCTCCTTATAACAGTGTCTTTTTTGATCTTTTCTTTTTCATATGCGCATTGAATAGCAGGGGTGGCTAACCATTTTCAGGCCCATGGTAAATTGAGTGTGACCAAAGCAAAAATGTAGGTATGGCTGAAGTAGAAAATTAAAGCCCTTTTAATAACTTCCCCAGAATTCCCATTGCATATTTATTTTATTTCTTTGTTGTTTATTTAACTCCCTGCTTCCTTCCAAATCCTTCCCTTCATTTAATTGCCCTCCCCCAAAAAACCCATTTATCTCTATCTCTCGTTTCCATCAACGAACTCTTCACTTTATGAAACCCCAAATCATTTTATCTTCTTTCCATCCAAAGTGAATCCATCCCCTTCCTTAACCCCCCCTCTCCAATTAATTCTATTTGTACAACGTGCAGTGACTAGCTATTCAGGCATAATGATAAACAAGTAATAATAAACAGTCTGTTTACAGGGTTGCCAGCTTTTGATTTCAAAAATTCTGGGACCTGGCTGAGGCTAGGGTTGGGTCCAAGCAGTAGCGCTTAGAAGATTTGCTGGGTCCAAGAGAATAACAATAGCTTCCTATTTATTTTTTTGTAACATAGTTTATGTTCATTTTCATCTTTAAACTGTTTAAATGGTTGCATCAAGATAGATCATTGTCTACATTAGACATATGACATGCAACAATTACGTAAAAATAAAACAACAAAAAACACTCAAATAAACATTTCTGAATATATAAACAAAGTTGCATTGAAGTTTATATACCAAAATCATTACAGTTATTACAGATATGGAACGATGTGTAGTAATGTTTATTGGTTAGATTGGTGACCATAAGTAAAAGTATTTTGTATCAATAACAATTTGAATTTATGGGGTGGGGGGGAGGAAAAATAAAATAAAATAGGTATTTCCTACACTCAACTGTGCTGTAAACTCTGGGTACTGTTCCACCATATACCTCATTATTTGTGTAATCAATAAAGTCACGCTGGACTGCATTCTTCTGCAGTTTTTAGCATGGCATTGAGGAGCTGATCAGGGAAAGTGGGTGTGAGGGCAGTCTCGACTGCTGCTGTAGCTACTTCCTCTTTCATCTGATCTTTCTTCAGCTGCCATGCCTTCCTGAGCTCTGCAGAACTTGTGGAGGGCAGCTATGGTGGAGCTGCGCATACAGTACAGCAGGGATCAGCAAAGTTTTCCAGCAGGGGGCTGGTCCACTGCCCCTCAGACCTTGTGGGAGGCCGGACTGTATTTTTTAAAAAAGAAAATGAACAAATTCCTATGCCCCACAAATAACCCAGAGGTGCATTTTAAATAAAAGCACACATTCTACTCATGTAAAAACACGCTGATTCTACTCATGTAAAAACACGTCCGTGGGTTGGATTTAGAAGGCGATTGGGCCGGATCCGGCCCCCGGGCCTTAGTTTGCCTAACCATGTACTGTAGTACAGCATGTCTCACGTGTCACAGAGTGTGAAATGGTGTTCTCTGGTTCATCTCCCATTTACTTAGAAGACATCTGAAGGCAGCCCTGTTTAGGGAAGTTTTTAATGTTTGAAATTTAGTGTTCTGTTGGGAGCTACCCAGAGTGGCTGGGGAAACCCAGCCAGGTGGGCAAGGTATAAATAATAAAATTAGTAGGAGTAGGAGTAGTAGTAGTACAGTGGTACCTCGGGTTAAGTACTTAATTTGTTCCGGAGGTCCATTCTTAACCTGAAACTGTTCTTAACCTGAAGCACCACTTTAGCTAATGCGGCCTCCTGCTGCCGCCGCACCGCCTGAGCAAGATTTCTGTTCTCATCCTGAAGCAAAGTTCTTAACCTGAAGCACTATTTCTGGGTTAGCGGAGTCTGTAACCTGAAGCGTATGTAACCTGAGGTACCACTGTAGTAGTAGTATACTTGGTGCCTCTGGACTAGAAATGGGCAAATCTGTTGATTTCGGTTTCTCATATTTCCCCTCTTAAGTTCAGTTCGCCACATCTATTTGAACCGCTGCTTATTTGAAGGAGCGTGTTCAAGCTGGCTTTTCCCTGAGAAGCTACATCCTGAATCAGTTGGGGGCACGGGAGGCCTTGCCCTTGCTGGATGGCACACCTGGGCCTTTTATGGGCAGGACATAGAGTGTGCCCCGGAACACATCTGCTGTTTTTGAACAGGCTGGAGGATGCTTTGGGGTCCAAAGGACCTTCGTGGTAGCTTCTTCTTGTTGTTTTTAAACACACACTCACTCTACCTTGCACATATAAAGGACATGCAGCTGCTCTTATTCTCTAACCTCTTATATTTGGCTCTCTGTGTTCACTGTGACAACTGCCGTGGAAAAATTGTTTTGCCTGCCAAAGTTCACTCAACTTTGGCTATATTGAGAATGTGTTCTTGCTATACTGCATCAGTTACTCTTTATGGATCATATGTAAGGATATGAACAGGGTCAAAATGAATAGGGCATGATCTAGCCAACCTTAAGCACGTTTAAATCCAATAGATTTTGATTGAAATGATGTAAGCGCATGTGATTAACTCTACAGCTGAAATGCGTGAGACAACCAAGTTCTTAGCTTTGCTGGATCATGCGCATAGTGTTTTGTAGGAGTTAAAAATTCAGCAAAGCACAGGACATCATCTGTTCTGTAAAACATTTCAATCTTTTTCACTTCAAATTCAAATATCTCACCAATAGAAATCTACTGACTGGGTTAAAACTTGATAACACTCATCATATTCTACAGGCTCAATATGTTTTTCACTCCTGTGTCTACATACACTGATTCACACACTGTTATATATACTTCATGAAAACATACAGATCACTCTCTTTCAGCCTTTATCAGAGAACCTTTGCCTTTATCAAATACCTGTTGATCTGCTATTGCAGTGAATTTCCGTTGGTATGGACAGACTTTCACAATTCGTCCTGTACTATAAATAGTCCAGCCTTTGGAGTTGTTTGCTTTGAGGTTGTACTGCAATGTTGCTTAATCTCTGGCTGATGTAAAAAGTGGTTCATATGACTATGTCATTCTGTAAAGGTTATTTGTTCTTTATTTTCAATGGGGAGTGAGATTGAGCTGCAGAGAACTTAGTTACATGGTTAAATAAACTGCTGCTTGCATGGACCTCCCATTCTCAGGCATTGGCACGGTCTAGATCTTATACTAGGAAAAGGGGTTTCTATGAACTCCAGTAACATGCTGGAAAGAGATATTAGGCAGTCCAAAACCATCCCACAGTGCTGCTCCACTTGCTTTCATATAAAACTGGAAGGGAAATGAGGCCATGATGTGCTCCTGATTCACACTGCAGTAATTTCAGGTGTTATTTATAAAATCAAAGCTGCTTGTTTTGAGTAGCTGTGTTAAATGGAGGTCCTGAAGTATATGACAGCATGTGTCACTTTGACAGTAGTCAGAAATACATAAGAAGAATTTGGTGCTTTTGGGAGGCAGTGTATGTCCAGCCAATATCACACAGTAATGCATGCAGACATTTTTGTGACAAACAGTGCAGTAGACACCCTTCTACCTTCTCCCCCTGCAAAGTTCATGATGGGAAATAGTGGAGGAACTACCTGGTCCAGAGAGAGGAAAACACCTATTACACCCTTTCCTCATCCTGATCTCACAATGGATCCTTGCATTGTTCCGGCAGTATATTGTAGCAGGAAGAGCTGGGGCTATATATATTTTACCTTTGCTGATAAATTTCACTCTTATAATTCTCCCATCAGGAGGGTTCTTCCTTGGTGATTCCATGTTACTTTGCCAATTCAAATTTATCTCTCCTTAAAAATCTCATACTCAGCTACAGCTGTTAGAACAAGGAGCAGGTTGATAATTGTGTAACATCTGGAAAGTGAGGCACCACTAAGGGCTCATCCATGCTTACTTTTTTGCCACTTATCTAGGCACAGATCCAGGCTTTCCATGTCCAGGTCCAAGCAGGTGTGTGTGTGTGTGGTTTATCTTTCTTCTTCCCCTGGCATGCTTTCCCTGGGGAAAGCCATGTTTTACCACTGATCAGAGCAAGTTGCAACCGGGTTTTCCATGGATTGTCATTTGCTCCAATTCAGAAGCAGATTGTGGGTTTTCTGGGGCAGACTGGGACATTCTTCTTAGCAGTTTAGGAATAGACTGGGATCCCACATTCCGTTGTGACCACCTCCTGATGTTTTAAAACAAAGGAAACATAACTCCAAGGTGGGAAACAATCCTCTTTTAACTCCAGTAGGTCAGTTGCCCAGAGTCCAACTAGGATATGAAGGCAGTCATGTTTGTTTGTTTTATTCACGTGTCTGCTCCATTTATGACTAATTATTTAGACATCGTTTCAGGCCAGAGTCAGTCTTGGTTGCTCTGAGGGGATGTTACCTATTGTGAGAGGGGCAAGCAGACTGTGACCTTGCTTCTCCTGCTTGATCTCCCCATGGCTTTCTGTACCATTGACCATGGCATCCTTCTGATCTGTAGAATGGGCATTGGGAAAACTGACTTCAGTTTTCTGTTCCTACCTGGATGGAATTGCATTCTACAGAAAAGAGCAGGTTCACAGCTTGCGGATGCTGCTGGATTCAACAGTGCCAGTGGAGGCTCAGGTGGCCTCAGTGGCTCGGAGTGCCTTTTTCCAGCTCTGGCTGGTTTGCCAGCTACAATTTAGGTCCAAGGTACCCCAGGCATCACCTGAACCCTTATATCCCAGCTCAGTCACTGAGATCAGCATCTCTGGTTGTTCCCCGAGTTGACGAGGTTCATTTGGAAACAACAAGAAACCAAATCTTTAGTGATCAGCCCAGTCTTTTGCCAAAAGAGATTCAACAGGGTTCAGCCGTTTCAACTTTTGAACGCCTGCTGAAAACTTTTCTGTTCTGCCGGGCCTATGCAGGCATCCTTCCGCAATGGTCAATTGATGCCTGTTTTATACTGTTTTAAATGGTGATGAATGGCCCATCTCCATTTGGAGAAATCTACACCGATGTTGGGACACGGGTGGCGCTGTGGGTAAAACCTCAGCGCCTAGGACTTGCCGATCGCATGGTCGGCGGTTCGAATCCCCGCGGCGGGGTGAGCTCCCGTCGTTCGGTCTCAGCTCCTGCCCACCTAGCAGTTCGAAAGCACCCTTAAGTGCAAGTAGATAAATAGGTACCGCTTTATAGCGGGAAGATAAACGGCGTTCCGTGTGCTGCTCTGGTGCCGGTTCGCCAGAGCAGCTTCGTCACGCTGGCCACGTGACCCGGAAGTGTCTGCGGACAGCGCTGGCTCCCGGCCTCTAGAGTGAGATGAGCACACAACCCTAGAGTCTGGCAAGACTGGCCCGTACGGGCAGGGGTACCTTTACCTTTACTTTTACACCGATGTTATCCTTTGTAAGTGACTGTATCAGAAAAATGCCATTTGTGAAACATGCCTGACTATCAGGAAAGATGACAGTGTTTTTTGATTTAGTACCTTCATGCTCAGTGACTCAAAGAGTCCCCTCTCCTGAGCGCAAGTGTGGAAACATTTGTGGCAAGGGACATGTCCTATTTTAAACCCCATCTATGGGAGGAGGATGGGAAGTGGAGCAAGTGTTTGACAGTTGACAATGTCCATCACACTGTTTAGTGATGATGCCTGGGGGGTAAAAATAGAGAGAGTTACCTCATGGCTTTCAGCAGCAATGTCGAGGAGACAAAAGAGAGGCTTTAAAAGGCTAGTGGAGCTGTAGGCAAAGGGCCTGGGCTCTTTTAAGGTTTTGGTTCTGCTCCAGAAGGGAGCTGTTCTGCTTCTCCCTCTGTTTATGGAGAGCTGTGAGTTAAGGGTGTGTGACATGCCCTTCTCTCCGGGACTAGATGTTGCTTTCAAGAGCTTGGACCAACCATATGCAGGTACCAGTTTGTTTTGCATGCCAAACTTTTGCAAGCCTCCTCACAGGCAGAGGCTCCACTTGGAATAAGGGGCTTTGCTTTCAGATGGTTTGTGGAAGGAAGCTGTAGATGAAAGGTAGCTGAATTTTTGGACAGTAGGAAGTGGAATGAGGAGAACCAGCTGGAAGGGGCTTTAAACATCCTGTCAGTTGTGCAGTGACTATTTGCCTGATTTGATCACTAAATTATAATGGCCGTAAAGAAGGTAAAACAGTGCTGATGAAAAGAATTGGTGGTTGATTCAGGACAAGGAAAAGGAAGCATGCCTTCAAAAAAGATGCACAGTGATTTTATGGAATTTGCTCCCACAAAATGTAGGGGTGACCCCTTGGGGAGGCTTGCTCTGGAGGGTGACTAGAGAGGGTGACTCATGGGGGAGAGAGAACTCATTGGCTATTAGTCATGATGGCTACTGGGGATCTCCACATGCCGAGGTGAGGAGGGCAGACGATGCTGCCTTCATCCCTGAGCTTCTTGGAAACAGCTACCTTTGGAAAAAGGATGCTGAACTAGATGGATCCTTGGTCTGATCTTACATGATTATTAAATGCAGAGGATTTCAAGTTTATTGGAATTTCAGCTATTGTTTCCATTGTACATTCCGTTATTTTTTATGAGGTGTATAGAGCCCTGTCGGTATCTTCAGCACCTTCTGTTCCCACAGATTTGTCTGTCACTCGTCTTGACCTTCAGTGTGCCCAGCAGTGGAATGGATAACATTCCAGAACAGCCCGTATCTCAGTGGTTGTGCCTCTAGAATGGATGGAGCAGCAAAGGCAGGAGAAGGAGGGAAAAAATGAGAGGAGGCTGAAGCAGGAAGTGCTGCCTTTTCTCTTAGGGCATTTTAAACATGACATTAAAAATGTGTTTGAGACTCCTTCCTATTTATTTGTTTTAATGTCTCCTATGAATACTGTTCTTGCATGATGAGGGAGAGACAAGAAATGGAATGTACACACCAACTACACTGGAGTTAATTTTCATTAGGAATCGTTTTACAGTCAATTTAAGTCTCGCACGTGAAAATGTTTCACCATGGTTATCTTGGACCATTGATTAAACATCAAGAAAAATCCATCGGAAAAATATTTTCCCCCGTTTTTATTTTAAATGTTTTCCATCAAGTTACCCCCTCAGATTCCAGAAACTCTTCAGCAGAGAAATGGAGATGGATGATAGCCTTGACTGCAATTGACAAGGCATCATTTTCTTCTTTAAGGTGATGAAATGTGTTTGGAATCGTGTATCCGCTCGTGGCTCCCATCATGTGCTCTCTCCTTGCAGCACGCCCTTGGCTTGTTGTCTACTGACCTCCCCCCCGCCCCGCCCCACTCATCCCCACTTAAATTCTCTCTGTTACAAACACACATACTATGCTTCTCTGTGCTGGAGTAGAGGACACTTGTGCTCGAGGAGCACATGCAACAAAACGAGGTGGCAGAAAAATACCATTTCAGAGATCTGCAAAGGGAAGATCATATTTTTACATGCTGCTTTACATTTATTTATTTATTTATTTATTTATTTATTTATTTGAATTTATATACTTCTTGATTGTACGGGGGAAAGACTCAAAGTGGTTTACATTCTAATAGAAAACTAGCGCAGCGCAGGAAGGGGGCTACTTGAGCAAGAATCATACAATTGTAGAGTCAAAAGGGACCTTTCACTTTGGTCTGCCAGGGGAGGAGGTGTTTCCTCTTCCTGGAAGCTATTTGTGGGGGATCATCTCAAAAGTCGCCCATCTGGAGCCTGACATGGTCCACCCTACTCAACTCTGCATGTGTAGACCCAGCCCTCAGTCCTATGAAACCTGTCTTGGACTACCACAGGCAGTGGGAAATTGTTACCTTGATTTTTGTCCAAACCTCAGATCCAAACTGGAAGAGCCAGTGTCAGAAGTTTTTTATTTTCCCCTATCCAGCCAGCTCTGATATCCCCACATTACCTGAATGCTTGGCAGAGTACTGGTAATAGTTAGTAGGAGGGGCAAGAATATTCCTCATGTTGATAGGTAACTCTTAAGAACATAAGAAGAGGTTGCTGAATCAGACCAGTGGGCCATCTAGGTCTGCATCCTGGTCTCACAGTGGCCAGCTAGATGCCTGTGAGAAGTCCGCAAGCAGGTCCTGAGTGTAAGAGCACTTTCCCCTCCTGCAGTTTCCAGAAACTGATATACAGAAGGATACGGTCTCCGGCTGTGAAGGCAAAGCATAACCATCATGGTAGTAGCTGTTGATAACCTTCTCTACAAATTTGTCTAATCCTCTTCTAAAGCCATCCAAGTTGGTAGACACCACTGCCTCCTGTGGGAGAGGGTTCCATAGTTTACTACACACAGTGTGAATAAGTACTGTATTTTACACATATGAACATAAGGCAGGCTTGGCTTTCCAGCCAGATTCCCCACAGTATCCTGACTGTGCCTCTCTTTTTGTCACTGTTCCTTGCAGAGCTTCATCGCAGTGAGAGTATGCAGGAAAAGAATGTGAAAGAAGCCAAAACCAAATGCCGAACCATTGCATCCCTGCTGACAGATGCGCCCAACCCCCATTCCAAGGGCGTCCTGATGTTCAAAAAGCGCCGCCAGAGGGCAAAGAAGTACACCCTGGTCAGCTTCGGAAGCGTTGATGAAGACCGCTGCTATGACGAAGAGGACGGTGTCTTCCCAACCAGCGAATCCGAGTTTGACGAGGAAGGCTTCTCTGATGCCCGGAGCCTAACAAACCACTCGGACTGGGACAATACTTACCTTGACATTGAGAAGCCCAAGGGGCCTCCTGCCCACGAGCAGGACCAGGCTCAACAAGGCCTCAGCGGGGTATCAGGCAAGGGGGCGCAGTTGTTTGAGCAGCAAAGGCAGAAGGCTGGGGAACATACTGTGGAGAGAGTCCCTACTCATGAGCCAGAAGAACAGCCCCCACCTCCACCTGTCCTTCAAGCGCATAACATGTTACACAATGAAGCCCCCACTCCACAGAAGGCAGAAAGGGCCCCTCTGAGTGTCCACTTAGAAGCTGTACAGGTCTCTAGCCAGCTGCCATCACCCAGCCCTGCTCAGCTCCAGTCTCCATCAGGCATCTTCGGAGGAGGAGGCGTGGGCTCCCCGAACTCGCCAAGTGCCACCAGCATCTTCAACAGATCCGCCCGACCTTTCACTCCAGGTTTTCCCGGGCAACGTCCTATGACTTCCTCTGTCGTGTTCAGACCATCTGCGCCAAGGAAAAGCAGTGAGAGTTTTGGTGGACAGAGAACAGCGGCGCCTCCTTTCTCCCCTGTCACTCCAGGGACCACTCAGCTTCCTGCCGCTCCCACGGCAGTGCAGCCTAGTGGCCCAGCAAGTGCCTCTGTGTCTCTGTATATCCCAACCCCTCCATCGTTGGTGCAACTCTCAGGGGCTGGAAATTCTGCGGAGGCCAAGCCACCTTCCAACACAGCCCGAACCTCCACAGCTTCCATATACCTATCGGCACCTTCTAAGCCAGCTGCAGAGGCTGTCGCTGCTACACCCCCGCCATTGCTGCCTTCCCAAGGCCAAGAGACGGCTTCTTCGACTTTGTACATCAGCCCCGTCCAACAGCAGCCCCTCTCCCAGCCCTTCACTGCTGTAGCGCCACCCATCTCACGGCCTGCTTCTGAGCCCTTTGCCTCCAGGGAACAGAGAGTTGCAGTTCCGGCTCCCAGAACAGGTATCTTGCAGGAAGCTCGCCGGCGGAGCAGCAAGAAGCCCATGTTCAAGACTGCGGAGGAGAAGAAGAAGAATTCCCCCAACCCCGAGTTGCTGTCTCTAGTGCAGAACCTGGACGAAAAGCCCAAAGGAGACCACCACGGGGCAGGCTTTGAGTCTGGGCCCGAGGAGGACTTCCTCAGCCTGGGGGCCGAAGCCTGCAACTTCATGCAAGCCTCAGGCCGGAAATTCAAGACCCCGCCCCCAGTAGCTCCTAAGCCCCAGCAGTCAAAGGCCTCTGGCGGACTGGTGAACGGCTCCTCCTCTGCCAACGACATATCCCACTTGAAGGGGAAAGGGGCAGAGCTCTTTGCCAAGCGACAGAGCCGCATGGACAAGTTTGTCGTGGAGTCTGCTCTCACACCGGCCCCAAAGGCCAGAACCCCATCCCCGACCCCTTCCCTGCCTTCCTCCTGGAAGTACTCCCCCAACATCCGCGCCCCACCCCCCATCGGTTACAACCCACTGCTCTCTCCGTTTTATCCCCTGGCAGCCAGCAGGTCGCAGGCCAGCAAGGCAGAGAGCAAAGTGAAAAAGGGGCCCAGCCAGAAATCGGGGATCAAGGCCATCGACTTCATGCGGCACCAGCCGTACCAGCTGAAGTCCGCCATGTTCTGCTTCGGGGATGTGCCAGTCTCTGACGTCCAGGCCTCCACCGCAAGCCAGGCAGCCCAGCAGTCCAGCCTGTCTTTCACCCCGGCCAAGCAAGTGCCCGTGAAAACAGCTCGGACCTATGAGATCCGCCGCTTCTCCACACCTGCTCCAGCGCCGGCTTCCAGCAGCCTGGCCCCTACAGTGCTGGCCCCCCGCTCTGCCACCACGTTGGATGAGCCTGTGTGGAGGACAGAAATGACCTCCATCTCTGCCCCCGCTTCCCCAGGGCCCTTCCAGGTGGCTCCCCCACAGTATCTAAGCTCCCCTGACCTCAGCCAGCCAGGCAGGGGGCCTTCCCCAAGCCGACCCTCCTCATCCTCCAGTTTCCAGGTAGCGAGACCCAGGTTCTCAGCTGCACAAACTGGGATGCAGGCACACATCTGGAGACCAGGTTCTGGTCACCAGTGAAAGAGAAATAGCGCTTCCCCATCCCCATCAGTGGGCTTCTTCACACGTGGTTTTTTAGGTGTACACCTAAGGGTTGGGGGGGGGCGTACATCTTCAAATTTAAAGTGTAAATGCAGCAGTTTATCCTTAAAGTGCACCCACCAGAGAGCTACTATTGGCTGCAGCTCACTGCTGAGTTCCCACTTTGTGGCAAACCCAGGTTTGCTGCCGTGTAGTAATGTGTTGAGATGGCCCACACGCGCAAGGCAGGCGTTTGAACAGAATAGTTACCTTCCGCTCCTCCCCTCCCTTTTCTGTTTAAGTTGAGTTCCTGTAAATTAGGACAATGAAGCCAAATGGGGAGGCAAGCAGCCTCCATTTCCGAATCACTGAACTATCCACTTTTTGGACTTGCGACGTTTCCAAGGGATTTAACTGTGTGTGGCCGGAGCAGGAGGAAAGTAGCAACGATAGAAGGGTTTGCCATTCACGTAGCGGCAAGATTCATAACCGCCCTAGGAAAAGCAGTGCTGTGCATCTGAAAACAAGTGCATTTTTATCTCTGAGAACAGCTCCTCGCCTCATCATCCGGAAGCCCCATGTAGTGTGAATGTGGTGGTAAGATGGAAAAGAAGCAGTCGCAGAGGCATGGATGGACCCTCCTAATTGTCTCTCAACACCTGCCTGCTAAAGCCCACAAATTCAAAGTTTTCATCACTCTCTTCCAAACAGGATTATCTTGGAAGCTTGTTGTGAGTTCCTTGGGGAGGCAGCCAGTGATGTATTGCAAGTTTCCGCTCATGCTAGGTGTAAGATACCCAGTCTTTGCCCTGCCTTAACTGAGAGCAATACTGTAGCACAGCCAAAGTTTTCCAAGGAAATGCAAATTGTTGTTGTTATTTCTTAAATTTGTATACGGCCATTCTTCTGAAGATCCCAAGGTGGCTCACAACAGAAAATCACTTTCTCTTTTGCATTTACAGGAAAGGCTTGGCAGGCATTTCCTTAGTATCCCTGTGTTATGTCTCTGTCTCCACATTAGCATTACGAAGCAAATACGGCGACTGCCAGGCATGGCATTTGCCTTGTAACATGCTGTTCTCTCTTGAAATGCCCCAAGACTGTGCCCCAGAATCATCTGCTTCTTCAACAGATAAGTCAGATAGAAAGTTTGAAAGCAACTGGTTGACACAGATGTGTGTGCCATTTGCTACGTAATTAAATGAGACAGGAGACATAAATTCCTCAAAGTTTCCTGGTCCTCTTCTGAACAGCTGAACGAGAGGCTGTGCAGGACTGCAAGGGCTGAAAAGCAGCATGAGATGAGAATTCGAGGTGGAAGAGGCACAGAGGCAGCAAGGCAGTCAAATGACTACTTCTTTATGGCAGTAGTGGGGTGAAGGTGTGTGAAAATGCAGGGAAGATCTTCTCTCCATCTCTCTCCGCTTAGTAGCCAATTTGCGTTGGTCAGAAACCGGACAATGTTGTGTGTCGAAGCACCAGAGAAGGAGAACCCTTTCAGAAAAATGAAAGGAAGACCAAGTGTGGAATTTTGGAGTGCAAGGTTTGACATTAATCTCTTGCTAGAATAGGACACTGTAAGTGGGAGGGAGGAATATGTGAGCAAGTGTGGGAGTGGTTTTCAGAGTCCACAGGACAGAGTTTTAAGGCGTTCCTGTACCTCAGATGCTTGGTCCAATGTCTGACAAGCTAGCAACTGGAAATGCAAGTCCAGGGCCAGTTTTTGTAGACTCTCCCAGGTCAATGAAAGCTAGCAGGGGGGAAAGGGATGGCTAGGAGTCGTATATCTACTCAAAGCCAGAAAGGGATAGAACAGGCAGCTTGCTGGAAGAACTGCCCTGGATGTGCTTGGGGTGTTTTTTGCATCCTCAGAAGCAGGCGGTGGCCATACTAAAACCAAGAAAGTGGCGGGGGGGGGGGAGAGAGATGGCGTTAATCAATGTAATACCTTTAATTTCTGTCAACATAACTTGAAGCTTCTGAGTTCGGCCTCTTTACCCATTTGCATGAGAAAATAACTATGTAAGGTATGAAGCAAACCCAGCCCCTGTCCCCCAAATATTTAATATGATGGTGGGGAGATCCGTTTTAACAAAATGCTGCACAGTGTATACCTGATTCCCACACAAACTTGACCTTTCCTGGCTTATCTTGGCCACAGTCCAGGCCAGTTCACAATGTATTATTTGTATGGAGGCCCAGGTAAAACACCAAAGTACAAGGGCAGGCCACTGTTCCTGCAGAAACAGGGGCCTAATTAATTGTTTGTACTCTTGGGGCATTCAGTCTCTACTCAGAGAAAAGCGAGGGCAGGGCTTTTTCCCCAGCTCACTGAAACTCCGTTCCAGCACCTCTCAGATGGGTGCCATGCTCATTATAAGAGAGCAAGGGAGGTGAGTTCCAGCACCTCTTTTTCTAGAAAAATAGCAGTGAGCAAGGGTGAATTGACTAGGCCCACGACCTCCTGTGGTGCATCATTGCTGCACAGTTTAGAGCCATTCGTGAGTTTGGGGGGTGATGTTCTGAAGTGGAGAGGCTCCCCATGTGATTTAGAGCCCTATGTGTTTGCACATGAGGAGACTGAGTGGCTGAATAAGGCTTGTAGCATGGAGAAAAGCATGTCTGCCATTTGAAATCAATGCATCATGTATATGTTTTGGCCAGTTATCATGAGGCTCAAAAAGCAGCTGAGATGCCGATTCCTTACTCCCTGCTGGTTGGAGAAGATACACACACAAAAATACATATATACTGTATATATGAGAATACTCCTGATCCTGTGAGTCAGGTGATAGCAAAGAGCCAATGCCCTGTCACTGCCTGTTATCGTAACAGTTTGCTGCACTCTTATCTTATTGTAGATGGAGTCTAGATATTGTTGGACTACAAACTCCCACCATTCCCAGCCACCTTAGCCAACTGTAAGAGATGATGGGTGTTGGAGACCAACATCATCTTGAGACGCAATGTTGGAGAACACAGGCCGATCTCAGCTGTCTGTTGCAGGAAGTTATCCTTTCAGCAGGCGAGGGTGGTTGAGGTGGGGCTCCAAGTGCAAGAGGGTGGATAGGTTCAAGGAAGAGTAGATCTGAAATACTGGTTAACATTGTCTGAAGAATACTAAGTCTGAAGAATGCAAACCTGTCATTCAAGAGGGAGACAGATGGAGCACAAGGGTGGTTTGTAATGTGCGGTTTCCACATCCAGATATGTACTTAGGTCCAAGGTCGAATAAGTTTGGGAGGCCTCAGCATCCGTGTAGTCCTGCTGACCTTATGCAGCCAAGTTTGAGTGTTGAGACCTAGCAAAATCTGGCCTGGGGAGGTGGGGTTGATCACTGGGACATACTTCTCGAAGTTGCTGTGCCGTGAAATGCAGGTTGCCAGTTTCCGACTCTTCTGAGCCTCCTGTGTGTTTTACAGCTGCTTGACTGTCTGCGAGAAGCACTGTAGTGATGGTAGCAGAACCTGCCTGGCCTGGCCTGGCTTGCTCTGCAGCAACCAAAGGCAAAAAAGCTCTCTTGGTGCCCTTTCACTAAGAGCCCTCCTGGAAAGGCTTAGTACAGGCAGGAAGTACGGATCAGGGTAGTGATATGCTTACCTTTGAAAACGGGTGCTGGGCACCATGAGAATGTAGAAGATAGGCTCTTCCCATTCCTTCATCCTGACCCAGGTTTTCATAGTTTAAGAAGAAATGTGAAATGGTGGAGGGAGGCAGCTTCTTTGCAAGAAGCATGAGAAGAGAACACACCAGAGCAAGGGATCCAGTGCCTCTGTTCTGCATGACAGCCCCTGTTGTGCCAGTCTGTGCTCTAGAAAGGTTCCAAGTCCAATCTTAACAGCTTAGGAATTGAAACCAGGAGCTAGAATTCAGAACAGCTTAGGAAGCAATACCGGGAGCTAGAATACAGAACAAGAGTTGGGAGCAAGGAATTTGGAGGAGCTCTTGATGAGGCTTCTGTCATTTTCACGGTCACACACAACCCAGCTGGAAACCACATCAGTGAAATTTTCACATTACCCTTTGTCAGATACCTTGTCATTGTTTGCTATTTAAACCGGCAGCTCTCTTGCTTCTCCGGGAGGGTGTTCAAATTTCACATCCAAGAAACGAACCTGCCAGCAACATCCTGAAATACACAGGGCTGTACATCTCAAGCAGTAAGAAAACTTTGTTCTGTTCTTTTGGAAATATTTTTATTTCATTTTATTTTTGAAGTTAAAAGTCACTTTACAACTGCTTGTGCTGAGGAATAAATTTCTGATACGCACTTTAACCGTTGCCTTCATTTGCCTCTTTCATTTTCAGTTTCTTTCACAGTGTGATCCCAAAACATCTTCACACTTGAACCAATGCTGTTACATTCAGTCAAAGTGACTCTGCATTGCACTAAACTGCCGGTCTAAGATAATGAGAGAAGGCGGCATTTAAGTAGCATTGATGCTGCTCATGTAATAAGCTGCTTTATCAGGCATAGGGAACCGCTGGTCAGGGATGGTGAGCATTTTAGTCCACCAATGACTGGACAGCCACAGTTTCAGTATATCCGTGTGATGCAAAATCTTCAAGGCAAGTGAATGAAACATAGTGAATCCTGAGATGGGGAGGGAGCTCTAATGACGGACTTCAACCTCTCACCTGTTGGATTCCGAGAAATGTATTGCTCCCCCTCCTCACACACATAATGTACACATCTTGACTGCCTTATATTTCCCACACTCCTGCAATCCAGCCCTTTCTCCTGGTACATAGCCTGTTAGTGGCAAACAGATTCAGTGGGAAACAAATACACAGAAAACACTGGAGAGTCAGAACCAAACCTGAAACTCCCTAACAGCCAAAAAAAAAAAAAAAAAATCAGGATTCCATACTCTACATCCTTGCTCTCATCTGTGAAAGTTGTGGGATTCTCCAGACCATTTGCCCCTCCCCCCTTGAAAAAGTGGCTCTCTGTTCCTCTAAACCCATTAAGACGCTTCTATCTTCTTCCCTCACAATCAGAGGAAATGATGGATGCCTCTCAAATCCCCAAATCTCCCCCTGGAGAGTTCTCAGTGGTCTATGCCCTTTTGAGACTGCCCTTTGTGGTTTCAGCGTGAGTTTTAAGGCAGGGAATGAGGAAAAGCTCTTACAGTCACCTCCATTGTGCTCCTAAACAAGGTCCCTTCTGCAAGTTGTTTACAATATAGCAGGTTTTTAAAAACCAGTGCAAATATGTGCCTTTTCTGCTATCATGTATTAGGCCCACTGTGCATCTTGCAAATGTCTTCACTGAAAGGTCAAATCCACACTATTCATGGCTTTCCCCAAAGAATCCTGGGAATTGTAGTTTACCCCCACAAAGCTATAATTCCCAGCACCCTCAACAAACTAAAGTCCCCATGATTCTTTGGGAGAAATCATGTGCTTTGAATGTATGGTGTGGATGTGACCAGATTCTAATTCCTTCCTCCTTTACAAAGAGGATATAAGGCAGGCACACACGGCCACTAGATGGTGGTCTTGTGCTTCCATAGCTTAGCAGGGTTCTGCATTCACCTGCTGTAGTGATAAGTTGGGAGGATTTAAAATCTTATGGCAGACTTACAAATCCTCTCCACTTAATCTTTTGCCCTTTGGACTTCACAGAGAATCACATCTGGCAATTACTCTGTGCCGCATATTTGCAGGGTTGCAAACCGATCGCATGTTCTTGGCTCTGCAAACGGATGGCTTGCAAAAAAATCTATTTTGCTCCACCTGCGCTGTTAGGATCACAGGCCGCGTCACAATTCTTCCACTTTGCCCAGCAGGCAGCTGTGGTCTAATGATGCTAACCTTTTCTTGCTTGTGCAGGTTACAACTAGTAAGGGCTTGCTGTTTGCTGCTACCTTAGGCTCTCTGCAAGGGTGAGATGCATCACACCACTGAACTACAAGAAAAACAAAGGTCTGCGGAAAACAGAAATATAACAACTCAGCATGGAAGCATCATGTATGAGGTCTTATTTAGAGGTATGATTTTGCATTTAGTGGTAGGAAAATATGGTCACATCATCAACACCATATATTTAATGCACATGGCTTCCCTCAAAGAATCCTGGGAACTAGTTTGCTCCCCACAGAGCCACAAATTCCTGCACCCTTCACAGACTTCAGTTCAGGATTATTTGGGGGGAAGTCATGTGCTTTACATGTGTGTTGTGCATGTGGCCACAGAGCTGGGTTTGTAAAAGCCTAGAGGTTTTGCATTCCCTACGTCCGATGCAACAAAATCATCAGTGGTTTAAAACCAAATACACAGAATAGAAATACAACAGAGCATAATTTTCTAAACCAGTTCATCCAACAACAGAATAAAAGGGTGAATCTAACCCTAGCCCACAATATTCAATCTATAATACTAACTAATAATAATAATAATAATAATAATAATAATAATAATAATTTATTCATACCCTGCCCATCTGGCTGGGTTTCCCCAGCCACTCTGGGCGGTTTTCAACAAAACACTAAAATACAATAACCTATTAAACATTAAAAGCTTCCCTAAACAGGGCTGCCTTCAGATGTCTTCTAAAAGTTTGGTAGTTATTTTTCTCTTTGACATCTGGTGGGAGGGCGTTCCACAGGGCAGGTGCCACTATCGAGAAGGCCCTCTGCCTGGTTCCCTGTAACTTGGCTTCTCGCAGCAAGGGAACCACCAGAAGGCCCTCGGTACTGGACCTCAGTGTCCGGGCAGAACGATGGAGGTGGAGATGCTCCTTCAGGTATACTGAAACAAAGAAGATAAACAGAAAGAAAAAATGGGGGGTGTCAATTACTTAGGTTAAAATATGAATAAGGGTAAAAGGTAAAGGACCCTTGGACGGTTAAGTCCAGTCAAAGGCGACTGGGGTTGCGCCACTCATCTCCCTTTCGGGCCGAGGGAGCTGGCATTTGTCCACAGACAGCTTTCTGGGTCATGTAGGCAGGATGACTAAACCGCTTCTGGTGCACGGAACACCGTGACGAAAGCCAGAGCGCAGGGAAACGCCGCTTACCTTTTAGAATATGAATAATATGAGAAGACAAGTGTAATCACAAAGAGGAAGAGGAGGGTTTGTTGTGTGCTTTTGAAGCAAAGCACATGAACCAAAGCTCCGCATTCTGTTTTAAAGACAAAAATCAAAAGTACTTCTCATAAGTACTTCATAAGAGAGCACCTTCCAAAAATGGGACGAAAGGGAACCAACCCTCCAAGCAGAGAACCAGCTCCAGAAAAGAGAGCATCTGCCTTACTTCGGCTCAGTACAGTGACCACTCTAAAGTCATCTTGCCCTTCTCACAATGTTCCAGTTTCTGCTTCGGTATTCCATTGTGCTAAAGTTTAGCACCTGGCTGCAAACAGCAGAAGAGCTATTAGGACTCTGTTGTGAAATTTAAGGACTTCTTGAGGCAGCTTACAATGATTGGATTGGGATAAATGACATACACTACAAAGCACACATTTAAACCAGAAGCATTCGGTATTCAGGCAATTCTACTACAGGGATGCGGGTGGCGCTGTGGTCTAAACCACAGAGCCTAGGGCTTGCCGATCAGAAGGTCGGTGGTTCGAATCCCCGCGATGGGGTGAGCTCTCGTTGCTTGGTCCCTGCTCCTACCAACCTAGCAGTTCGAAAGCACGTCAAAGTGCAAGTAGATAAATAGGTACTGCTCCGGCGGGAAGGTAAACGGTGTTTCCGTGTGCTGCTCTGGTTTGCCAGAAGCGGCTTAGTCATGCTGGCCACATGACCCGGAAGCTACACGCCGGCTCCCTCGGCCAATAAAGCGAGATGAGCGCCACAACCCCAGAGTCGTCAGCGACTGGACCTAACGGTCAGGGGTCCCTTTACCTTTACCTTACTACAGGGTAACAAAGGCCTACTAAGTGACCTCAAGCCTCCTTTCAGCTTAATCTACCTCACAGGGTTGTTGTGAATGAAATGTGGAGTGGGGATCATATACAGTACATTGGGCCCTTTGGAGGAAAGCCTGAATATAAAGATAGCAAATGAAATAAAGTTCACCTTGTAGTCACATTTCTTCTGGCTGTGTTCATAGCTTTAACAGCAAGAAGACCCAAACACCTGACCAGGTCCCTGAAGAAAATTGTGTTAATTTGCATGCCAATACGCTGCTTACTTGAGTTTGTTGGCTGCTGTGATAGAATCTCCTTTTTAAACACGTTGAGCCTGTAGCCTTACGAGCTGACCACATGACAACTGGCAACAGCAATGAAATGGACAAGATGCACCAGCAACCGCAGCTTGTTATCCGTGACCTTAATTCAATCTTGCAAGAATGTAAGATGACACAAATGTCTAGGGCTGGGAGTGTCGATAGCTATATGTGTGTACACATGGGGCAGAGCCAAGAATTTTGCCTGCTATACCTTTCAGTAGAACTGCACATGCCATTGGCTTTGAATATTTAGGGAAGTTCTGTCTTCTGAAGCTCTCTCTCTCACACACACAATTCTAAGTGCTGTGGACTTACAAGAGGAGTGACACACACTGCCAACAACGTGTGTTCCTTTGACTTTTGTATATATAGACAAGGAGGGTCAAAATAGCTTCTGCTGGACTGGAGAGTACATAGATTTGTATGCAGAGCAACAGAGTTGCCATATCAACTTTCATAATGAGGGGCACCGCAAGCCAAACTCAGAAAACGATGTTTGGGACCTGAATGTGACACTTCTGCAATGTGTGGTGATACAAACCAGGACAGGTTCCTACAGAGAAACGGGGGTGCTGCATTATATCAAATTAGAACTTGGTAGGAATGACACGGGTGGCGCTGTGGTCTAAACCACAGAGCCTAGGGCTTGCCGATCAGAAGGTCGGTGGTTCGAATCCCTGCGACGGGGTAAGCTCCCGTTGCTCGGTCCCAGCTCCTACCAACCTAGCAGTTCAAAAGCATGTCAAGTGCAAGTAGATAAATAGGTACCGCTCCGGTGGGAAGGTAAACGGCATTTCCATGTGCTGCTCTGGTTCATCAGAAGCGGCTTAGTCATGCTGACCACATGACCCGGAAGCTGTCTGTAGACAAACGCCGGCTCCCTTGGCCTATAGAGCGAGAGGAGCACCGCAACCCCAGAGTTGGCCACGACTGGACCTAACGGTCAGGGGTACCTTTACCTTTAGGAATGACAAGAGACCCTTTTGCCAAAGCAGTGCCCCTCACTGCTCAGCAGGGATTTGCTTATCCCTGGACCCTAATTTCAGAGCACCAAAGAATCTCAGGTTTCCCCAATTCTTTCTTCGGTTTTGTCAGAGCATCCTTACAATGCTACCACTCTAAGGAAATGAAACAAAACATCAAACATCCTTTCTTTCTTACAGTCATGAGATTAAAAAAAAACCACACACACATTTAAATATAATAAACTGCATGTAACCTTTCATGTAGGTTTTATATAATGTGATAGTGAGAAGCATGGACAGAACGTGGTCCGTACATTTAAAATTATCCCACTGTCACTACTGGCCATGCAAAGCAAAGAACGAAGAGTCAGGATGAAGACCTTTCAGTCAAGCAGGCATAGTGGAAAGTACTTTCACTCAGGCATAGTCCCAGCCTGCCATAATCCTACAACATGAGGACTCCACAGAAGCAGAGTCCACAGGGAATGACGGCTGGTCCATAGACACCCTAGTGGATCAAAGTGAGTGAACCTTGAAGAGAGATCCCCACAGCTGGGAACCCCATTACCTTGACTGCAGCAGGAGACTCTGGCCCTTTAACTACAGGAGACAGAACTTAGTGGGTGGGGCTTCCAGTCAATAACTACTATGTAGACCTCCTATAAAATTCAGCCAGTTGCTCTAAGCGCTTGCTGGAACAACTTGGTTGTGTTGCTTTAGCAGCTTTATCTATGATGCTGAACTCACAACTTGGGTGCTTTTGCCTGTACAGCCAGGAACTTCTGACCTCCAATTTTGTGGACTATCACCCCTATTGGATCCCTGCGGATCACAGTACAGCCTGACCTGGAACTTCATATAGTTCTTCAACATGGAGGAGAGGCCAATGGACTGCCTGAGTGGGTAAAGCTATCTTAAATATAGAGCCTAAAGGGACATCATAGCTCAGCAAGCCATTCAACCTGGAACCTCAACAACATACCATCTGGGGGTGGGGTGTGCAATAACATAACTTTTCAATTTGTAGCCCTAACAACTCCCGGCACCCACATGGAGAGGCCCCCATGGGATAGCCCATGTCTGAGAAGGGTGCTCTGGCCTGATAGCTGATTGCAAGAGACTGAGAGACTGAAAGACTGCTTGGGAAAGGTTTTCTCTTTCAAAAAAGAAAGGGAATCCAGAGAGTGGATGCTCTGCAAGATCAGGCGCTGACGTGAAACGACTCATACGTTCTTGCACAAGGCTATGGGAATGAGGTTACTTGCAGGGGAGAATGCTGAATGTATGAACCAAGACATGGAGAGCCTGCCTACAAGCAGCTGGTAAGACCCCAGCAGCACAGGATCCAAGGAAACTTTCAAAGAATTGAGATCCATCAATAGCCAGCCAAATCCCAAGTCTTGATGACTCCCAGAGCACTGTCCCACAATTGACAGTAGTTATGTGGAAGAGGAAAATTGAGCAGGTGTAGTTTGCACAACAAGCTGTCATTCCCTCTTCTGCACGATTATTAACAGTGCAAGAGCCCTGCCGTCTTTTGCAACTGACCACAGTGGTTCAGAGTGTGAGTACAGCATCCTCTTCTTCGGAAAGGCCTTTTCCTTTCAAATTCTATTTCTGATGGATTCAGGGACTCTGAGATTGTGTTAGAGGGTTTCAATAACTGAGGGGTCAGGAGCTGGGTCACAACAGCGCTGAGGGTAAGCATAAAAGCTCCTGGTGTCACATAACCCAAGCTGGAATTGCAGCAGTTACCAATGCTGAATCTGACAGCACTTGGTGTTTGGGAAGAAACACCTTGAATATGACCACCTTACTTGACTGCATCTTGCTGTCAGCAATTCCTCTACACTGCACCCTACACTGCACCCAGTTCAAGAATTATTATTATTATTATTATTATTATTATTATTATTACACACACAAACACACACCGCCTATCTGGCTGGGTTTCCCCAGCCACTCTGGGTGACTTCCAACAAAACATTAAAAATACAATAAAACATCAAACATTAAAAACTGCCTTCAGATGTCTTCTAAAAGTCAGATAGTTGTTTATTTCCTTGACATCTGGTAGGAGGGCATTCCACAGGGCAGGCACCACTACCAAGAAGGCCCTCTGCCTTGTTCCCTATAACTTCGCTTCTTGCAGTGAGGGAACTGCCAGAAGGCCCTCGGCGCTGGACCTCAGTGTCCGGGCTGAACGGTGGTGGTGGAGATGCTCCTTAAGGTATACTGGGCCAAGGCTGTTTAGGGCTTTAAAGGTCAGCACCAACACTTTGAATTGTGCTTGGAAATGTACTGGGAGACAATGTAGGTCTTTCAGGACTGGTGTTATGTAGTCCTGGCGGCCACTCCCAGTCACCAGTCTAGCTGGATTAGTTGTAGTTTCCGGGTCACCTTCAAGGGTAGCCCCACGTAGAGTGCATTGCAGTAGTCCAAGCGGGAGATAACTAGAGCATGCACCACTCTGGCGAGACAGTCCACAGGCAGGTAGGGTCTCAGCCTGCGTACCAGATGGAGCTGGTAGACAGTTGCCCAGGACACAGAGTTGACCTGCACCTCCATGGATAGCTGTGAGTCCAAAATGACTCCCAGGCTGCGCACCTGGTCCTTCAGGGGCACAGTTACCCCATTTAGGACCAGAGAGTCCTCCACACCTGCCCGCCCCCTGTCCCCGCCCCCAAACAGTGCTTCCATCTTGTCAGGATTCAACCCCAATCTGTTAACCACCATCCATCCTCCAACCGCCTTCAGGTACTCACACAGGACCTTCACCACCTTCACCATGGCTTTGACATTTGCAGCTCTTGCTTGGCATGCCTTGTCCTTCCAGTCCCTTGCTTCCCTGTGTTTCTCTTAGGGCGCCTCCAGACTGCTTAATATTTTGTGAGACATTTAGGTTGCAAAAATTGAAGCAGTCTACCCTCTAGCACAACAAATCCATTTAAAAAAAAGAAATGGACTGTTGAAAGTGATGGGGAAACACTTTGAAAAGCACAAGATAAATGAACGATGAGCAGGACAGGACATAAATGCTCATTGTTCTTGCATAACCCACCTCCATGCAAACAAATCAGGATGAATGCTCAATAAACACCGGATATAAACTAACTTCTGTGTATGCTTTGTGCAAGCAAACCAGGATGAATGTTAAATAAATAGGTCATCCAGGGGGAGCCCTCTATTCCCACAGTCCTGCTTTTCTCCAGATTTCCTGGCACACATTCCTCTCAAGGAGTCAGGGTTCATGCCTTGCTTCCTTGCTCTGAGGCTTTCTAAATGGAGAGGCAACTTATAAATGTTAAAAGTAAATGTAGAAGGTAAAAAATTTCCCTGTCTGCTGCAAGTACTCATACTTCTGTTGGTAAAAGTATGTGAACTGAAATGCAAAGTGTCTATTTTCTTCCTGCTTCGCGCACTAGAGAGTTGAAACAAGTACACTGAGTCACCACCATGCCAATGGCAGCAGAAGTGACACGTGGCACGACATAGAGGGGCTGTGATCATATTGCTCGTCTGTGTTCCCCTCCGAGCCCCAGAACCTTTCCACGCCCATTCATCTCACAGAGCTGCCGGCCAAGTTCTGCAGAACTGCATGCCCCAACCGACCCATCTCTTATCAGCTTGCAGCCGATTGCCCTTAAATGCGCGATTTCAAGCATGTAACCCATGTAGCTTTTTATGCAGGTAGCAGCAATGCTTACAACCCAGAGGAAGGAGAGTGATGTGCAGAGCTGGTCCCCTGCTTGGTATCTGGCCCCAGGTTGAGGTAGCTGTCGTGGGAGTGCTGAGGTGCACTTTTCTCTCTTCCCAGCCTTGCCTGGGCTGGTGCTATCTGAGACTCTTGGACTCCGAGATCCCGTTGACTATTAATAACCCCAGGATGTCTGTGTGAGCAGTGTCTCCAAGAGTCAAATTCGCAGCACTCCACATCAGCACTTTGTGCTGTGCAGACCCTGAGCAGGGAGCGTGTGGGCCCCAGGATACCCAGGGGGGGTCAAGAAGAGCTACTAAGCCTCCTGCAAGACCAAGCAAGCGAAGAACGCCAGACACACCAAGGTCTGCTCTTGCTGCTGGAGGCTCTGCGGAGTGGCCTGTGCATGCGTGCCTGAGGTGAGTGCCTCCACAAGGTGATGGTGAGCCGGGAAAGGTAGCTAGGAGGGATGGGACATTAAGAGAGGGGGCGGAACAAATGGTGGAAAGTCTGCATTGCATAGCAGTGCGCTGCCTGGCAGTGGGGAAGGGGGTTAACAGGCAAAGCAGGCGGAAAGAAGTACTTGCGCCTGTGAGCCTGAGACCCCTTTCCTCCCTAAACGCTCCCGGAACCACTAAATCCAGCGGACCCTCTTTCCTACACTAGAACAGCAAAGTCCTGCTGAAGTCCCGCTCTTGGGGACAATGACCATTACAGAGATCCCTTTTTCTTGAAGCGATCCACTCAAAATTGTCACCGCCGGCACTGGCAGCTTCAGCAGTCTTAAGTTACCATCCAGGACATTTGGGAAGGCTGCCAACTCTCCCGTTCCTTTCGTGGCCTTACTAAATGTCAAAATAGATCAGCTCTTTCTCTTGGATGTATCTCAGTATACTGCACATAAGGGTGTTTCCTCCCATGTTTCCCCACTTACTAACTTATCTCACTAAGTAATACTACAGCAGAAGTTCTTTCCCATTCCCCATGAGGTCAGGTAGTAGCACCAATGCCTTGCCAGCTAGTTTCTGCTCCTTTTCTCTATCACCGGAGCAGCTGTCCAGGGTCTTGCCAAAGTATTCATACGGGGCATTTAATTGGCACATCATCTGCCCTTGATTTGGAGATATACACATTTGGCAACTACATGACATGGAGTTCACACTTGTCGGAAGGATCCCAGTTAGAAAGAAAAGTGTGGAAATCAGTAAATAACTCCATTCCAGAAGACATTTTGTTGACCTGTAGGGTTCTCATTTGCTCTGGCCAAGGTGCTACACAGCAACAATCAGCCTTCACTTCTCACCTCAAACTGTTCAAAATGGAATTTTAAAAAATACCGTAAAAACAGTTTTAAGATGAAGGAGCTCTAGCCCAGCCTGAGCTCTTGGGCTCAAATGAGGAATTACAGGGTGAAATGTGTTTTGTCTTTTGATACAAGAGTAATGCTGTCCTTTGCCCTTGAAATCTAAGAATAATGAATGAAAAACCTTGCTTGCAATGGATACATTTCACAAATCCTCTCAGTTTAATGCCTGCAATTCTGTACTTTTAATCAGAGACTGGAGAACAGATGGCAGAAACAGCAGAATTTAGATGTCTAGCTAGCTGATTCTTCTTCTGCTTTAAATAGAAGGTGCAATCAGCTCCCTGGACATCAAGATTCTACCAGTTATGCCATCTGTCAAAGAAGTCCTACCTATTTTGTCATGGCTGAGAGTTTGGGGTGCAATTGCCAGAACTCTCCCACATAAATGTAGAAGCAATTAATTTTAATGATGGCTAGCAAATGAATGTAACAAATTCATCTGTTGAATTCCTTGTCTCAGACATTCCTCATCTTGCCAAGGGAAAAACTGGAAGACAAAAGGGTGAATTAGGATTGTGTGGTGAAATAATATCCCTGTGCTTTTGTTCCTACTGGTGTAAGTAACTTCTGCATTAGCAAAAACAAAAGTAATGGAAGGGGTTTTCCTAAGCAATCGTTTTTTTGAGAAAATAACTTTCTAAGTTTCAAGAGATTGTCCTCTATCTATATTCAACCTTCAAAGTGTACAACAAAATACAACAGCAGATTAATTATCATTTTATTGCATTGATTATGATTAGGAGTGGGTGAATAATTCCATTTTGGTTTATGTCAGTGTCTCATTTTTCCAATCTGAGCACAGTTCTCGACATTTCCACATCAGTTTCCATTTTTTAAAAAATCTCATGAACATTCATCAGCATTTTAGTGCAAATTTCTCCTCCTATACACATTTTTGTATGCAATTTTTGCCTAAGGCATTTTTGCAAAGCATTTTATTTTCCCTAATAGTTCTATTTCTCCAAAAATAATGCATTTCTGAATGTTATTTTCACTGATATATCCATTTTCATGCATATTTTATCTCAGTATGTGCATTTTTGTACACATTGCTTGGCTGGCGAACTGCACTGCAAAATTCAGAGACGTGTGAATTTTGAACAGTTGCATTTCCGTTCACATATTGTTTTGTAAAATGTGAATTAGGCAGATTCGCCTTTGTTTGTGAACTGAATTGAACCTATACCTACCTTGTAGGAATGTGGCACATAGGTAAATAGATCCATTTCTACACAGTCTTTCAAAAATGTTGAGGTTCTCAAAGGCAAAATGCAGTATACAGAGACCAGAGCAGCTGCTAAGGAAAGCAGAGAACACTGATTGGTGAGATTCTGGGAAACATATAAGAAAATTTAAATTTCCAACGAATGCTTGTGATGATCATGATTTGGGGCAATGATTTGCTTACTTTAATGGAGGAACCCCTGCACAAAACCTTTGGCTAATATGGTGGCTGCTTGCTTCATGGGAGATGAGACACAATTTCTGAAAGGATGTGAAAAATATAGGAAGGAGTGCGATGGCTGGGAGGATCACAAGAAGAGTTTTTTGCCCAGGTATGAAGTTGGCCAGTCTCTTTAGGCAGCCATATAGGGAGCAGCAGGAATAGGCCTGTAGAAGTGTGGGTACCATTGGCATAGGGAAATGTCAGAGGGATGACCTGGGTGCTAAATTTAGGCTGTTCGGTAAGAAATTTGGGACCTCCATGGTGGCTTTCTCTAAATAGACCTCCTGTTCCCAAATAGGAGCAGTAGGGCAAGCAGAGGTTCTGATGATCAACGGATTAACAAGAAACCAGTAGTTCTAACAAGTACATTTTTTTCCGCTATTAACAAAGGAATATTCTGTGCAGGAAAGAGATTACAAGCCAGCAATGAATTTAGAACTAAAACAGAATGGAACTGGGCATTATGATACTGAAACACTTGAAGAAGTAGTTGCAAATTAGAGAGTGGTGTGGACATGAACAGATTTTGCGGGGAGGGGGGACTCACGACGAAATTGCTAAAATCTAAGCAGGCCCTGGAGGTCACACAAAAATTCCCACAGTGCCATTTCCTTGAATAAATTGGCAGCCCCCTATAGCTGCCTTGAAGTTGGGGGGGAAGGGGGTAGATCTAAATTATGGTTCTGCTGAAACCTAATTTGGCTCTTGGACAGGGAGAGCGAGATTAAAAATGTCTCTTAACAATTAAACTCCCTGGGGACTTCTGGTCAAATCATCACCTTCTCTGTCTAATCTATGAGGCCACCACTTTCCTGAAGCTAAGCAGGTCTAACCTCCTGGGAACCACATGTATGACACTTCGGGCTCCATTACAGAAGAATGGGTAAAATGCAAGTGTAAGAAAATGGCCGCTTACTCAGTCTCTGGGTGGGCAGCAGTTGCGGAATTCCGCCAGCCAGCTGCAAAGAATGGTGGGATAATCCACCACCCCTAGATTTCAAATTGGCCATCAGGTAGCGAGAGGGCCCAGCTATAAAGGCCAGCTGCATCCAAGTTTCGGACCGTATTCAGATCCGAGAAGGAATTTCCTGCAAACAAGATTGACCCTGTTTGGAGGTTTTGCCTTCCTGATAACAAATAGTCACAACTTTTGGCAGATAAGGCGTTGGGTGGAATCCTTTAGTCTAATATCGGGTTGGTGTGAAGTGGTGCATCACCTCTAATCCAAACTGGAGCAATCGCAGGGTTCTCCATTAGAGGGGTCTAGTGAGAGCTCTGTCCAGAAGCCAAGCATGGGCCACCTATGTAGACCCATGTTTTGAGGAAGTCCCATAATCTCAGGCACGACCCCACTCAAACATCTGTCACCCATCTGGAGGCTGAAATTGCATATGCACCCAATGACTGAGCCAAAGCCTACCTACAACTATAAAAGTTATGGCCAGTTTTAAAATCCCAGAATGTTTTCTTGTTCAGTTTGTTACACATAAACATTGCCTAGGCCTTTGCTGCCTGGGTTGGGGGTCACTGTGAGTAGGTCCGCTATAGCAATGCAGGCAAAGAGTATTTCAGTGGAAAACAAGCAAAATTACATTTGAGTAGAAATATAGGATTGTGATGCCAACGCAGAAGTTTGACAACTGTCAAAAACTGAGGTGTAACTAATGTAGTCTTAATAGGGTACCCAAATGTTAGTGAGGTGATTTTGAGGAATAGGCCTAGCCAAAATAAGCTCTATGTGCTGTTGTTTTTTAAATCAATGTAACAGAAAGGAAAGTGGACATATGCTGGACCTTTGCCATTGGGCTACGAAATGTGGAAGTTTATTGGTGCATTTTTTTTTCTGGTGGGTGGCTTGTCATGTGTGTGGTGGTATTTCAGTGGGTGGTCCCTTTTGCCACACCCTTGCTTCCATTTGCTTTCCCCTAAGAACAACCTAACGGGACGTGGGTGGCGCTGTGGTGCAAACCACTGAGCCTAGGGCTTGCCGATCAAAAAGTCGGTGGTTCGAATCCCCACGATGGAGTGCGCTCCCGTTGTTCGGTCCCTGATCCTGCCAACCTAGCAGTTCGAAAGCACGTCAAAGTGCAAGTAGATAAATAGGTACTGCTCTGGCGGGAAGGTAAACGGCGTTTCCGTGCGCTGCTCTGGTTCGCCAGAAGCGGTTTAGTCATGCTGGTCACATGACCTGGAAACTGCGGACAAATGCCGGCTCCCTCGGCCTATAGAGCTAGATGAGCGCCACAACCCCAGAGTCTGGACCTAACGGTCAGGGGTACCTTTACCTTTGCCTTTTTAAGCACAACCTAATCATAAATTTAACATGCTATACATATACCATGCTCTTTGCCCCTTCTGTTCCCACCCCAATATATATTTTCCCCTTGTAGCTCCACTTGTAAGGAGCAGGTTTCACTCATTTCCCTCTTGTGTAATCTACACATATGGCTACGCATAGGCAGTCCAATGGAAGAATGGAAATCACTTAACTGTTGCAGTAGGGGGCTAATCCTGTCCCATGTTCGTCTTTATTTGTCTTGGCCTCAGCTTAGGGTATTTTGAGGGTAGGGTGGGTATATGTCTTACCAGCTGCCAGCTGTGCCTTTGACTGGGGATGTGGACAGAGTTTGCACTTTTTGAAATCGCTTACAAAATGTCACGCAATTCGCTGTTTTGTGCCCCCAAGCACAGTGAGTGAGATTCTTCGAGAAATCGCAGGATTATAGTGCTCTGCTTGGTGGTGGTGCTTTTTAAAATGAAAAATCTTTTTTTCCATAATGAATTCTGCTATTCTAGCTTCCCGTTATACAAGTAATCTCCTGGACATATGGCAAGTAGGGTGGTTATTATTATTTTTTTTTTTAAAAAACCTGTTAAAATTCCCAGAAAAGCTCCCCCCTTTTTTGGGGGGGGGTGTTCCCAAAGAAAGCTAAACAACTTTGACCCCCAACTTTGTCTGGATTCCACTTTGGGGGATATAGCAGCCCCAAAAATATGCAAGATTACGTAAACCAAAACCATGCTAGAATTTGTGGCTGGAATTCATGTTGAGAAACATACAGTCTGTCAAAGTTTTTGAAAACAATTATGAATTTTGTACAATTTTTTTTTACTCTTTTTACATCAGATGTATCACATTTATGAAAGAGAACAAGGTGTAAAGTGGGATGGGTTCAATAACGTGAGAAAAATGAATGAAATAAGACAACATTACAAATCGCATCGTTATTGATAACTGAAACCAGGAAGAATAGAACATTGATAACTTAAGCGAGAAACACATGGGGATACATACTGCAGACTAACCTGCATCTCTGGAATACCTGAAACAGCCAGAAATCGTTAGTGGCAGAACTAATTTTTTTGCTCAAGTCAAATCTGCCCATTTACCAACATACATTTTCATGAGCACAATATACCGATAGATACTCCCATTGTTAAAAACAAAACAAAACACCTCAGAGAAAAGCACTATGAATAACTAATGTCATTCTGTTGCAGTAAAGATGTGACCTTTAAAAAAAAGCTATGCTTTTAAGTAATAGATTTAAGTAATCTGATAATATGTAAACTAATCATCAGATTACGTTTCTGCCATACAGCATGTTGTATCAACTTCTATTGAACATTGTTGAACAGGTTTCTAACAATATATCTGGAACATTTATATAGTCCAGTGTTAGCAGAGAATCTTCCTTAGCTTCTTCAGCCTAGAAATTAATAAAGAGGCTTCCTGGTCCTTTCTGTCCTCCTCAGGGACATGCCACATTATCAAATTATTTGTTTTGATTTACTTTCCAAATCTGCAGCCTACACAGTTATCTTACTGAATAAAATCTCCTGCACAGCTTACTCATCACTCAATTTCATTTGTTGTTTTGCTACATCCTTCTGTATATTATCATAATTAACAAATATAGTTCTCTGTACTGAGGTGACTCGTCTGTAGACCAGAGATCTCAGAACCTCAATGAACCTCAAACATACCGAACAGCTGGGTACCAGGTCATGAAATTTCCTGTTGGCGCTTATTATTATTATTATTATTATTAGTCACCCATCTGACTGGGTTGCCCCAGCCACTCTGGGTGACTCCTAACAAAATATTAAAAATGCAATAAAATACTAACCATTAACTGCCTTCAGATGTCTTCCAAAAGTCATATAGCTATTTATTTGTTTGATATCTGATGGGAGGGTGTTCCATAAGACAGGTGCCACTACTGAGAAGGCTCTCTGCCTGGTTCCCTGAAACTTCACTTCTCGCAGTTGGGGAACTGCCAGAAGTGATTGCTGAAACTGGCCGAAACTGCAAAATATGCAGCCAGAATGAAAAACAGGTCATGTGCCATCATTGTTCCTTAGGGTTTGCTGGGTCTGGAAAAGATTCCAGAAGCATCTGTGTGGACTGGCCCCTTTTGTCTTGAGAGAGGAAGTTGGTAGACACCTTTTCTATATATGCCAGAAGGGGGAAGGGATTAGCAAACGAAAGAAAACTCCACTGTGAAAGAGGCAACAGCTCTCTGTATTTAACCTAACACGAATGAGAAGTTCATTTACACTATTCTATTCTCGTACAGAAACAGCATGCCTCTTGCAGGAACCCCGGCTCCCAATAAGAAGAGAAAGCCTACTAAACTCATTTTAGAACTAACCCAAGAAGGTAAGATGTATGTGCACCTGAACGCAGACATAAAATCCTCTCTGAGCACTTCCTCCCTAGAGTATCTGTGGAGTGCCAAACAGAGAACAAGCACAGAAGCTTCTATGAAAATGAAGAGTCATGAGTGGTTAGGTTACGGCTTATGTAGAAGGACCACAACAGTCTCCTGCTTTCTAGAATATTTACAGAGCCAAAGGGCTCACCCCAAAGAGCCAAATTGTATGTGATGCAGTTCGTCTCAAGTTTTTTCTTTTTCTTTTACAAGAAGAAACCCACAAGCAGAAGAATGGCACAGTGAGGGACACAATGGCTACCCATATTTTCCCAGCTGAGGAGAAAATATGGATATTTATTTCAATCTCTCACTGTCACTGATGTTAAGTCCTTAGATTTCAAGTAGCACTGCAGCAGCAAATGTTACTTAGATATACACTGACCAGTGGCGGATTTACGTATAAACTAAACAAGCTATAGCTTAGGGCCCCACTTTCTTGGGCCCCCTAAAAAAGTTCACTATTAATATATGTCTTCTTAATTGTATTTCAGTTCAACAATAACTTTGATAAAATACATATTTTGTTATGTGCAAATGGCTTTAGATACCTATTAGGTCCATATAGCATATATTCAACACAAAAAACAGTGACAATTTGTTCTTGACAAAGGACAGCTGGACATATAAAGGGCCTCATTATCTTCAGTGGTTTAGGGCCTCATCAAACCTAAATCCGGCCCTGACACTGACATATGTGCCCCTCCTGCACTACACATTGAAAACAGTTTTATGCCACTTTAAACAGCCGTGTCTTGCCACAAAGAATCCTGGGAACTGTAGTTGGTTAAGGGTTTTGAGAGTTGAAAGGAGATTCCTTATTTACCTCACAGAACCACAATTCCCAGAGTTCACTGGGAGGAGGGATTGAGTGTTAAACCACTCTCGGGATTGCAACTCAGAGAACTCTAAAAAATTATAGCTCTGTAAAGGGAATAGTGGTCTCCTCACAATGCTCAGCATGGTTAACAAACTACAATCCCCAGGATCCTTTGAGGGCATCCATGTCTGTTTAAAGTTATAATACGTACAGTGGTACCTCGGGTTAAGAACTTAATTCGTTCTGGAGGTCCATTCTTAATCTGAAACTGTTCTTAACCTGAAGCATCACTTTAGCTAATGGGGCCTCCCGCTGCTGCCACCGCGTGATTTCTGTTCTCATCCTGAAGCAAAGTTCTTAACCTGAGGTACTATTTCTGGGTTAGAGGAGTCTGCAACCTGAAGCGTCTGTAACCCGAGGTACCACTGTAATGCGTTAGAGGTACAGTACAGACAGGGTGGTAAAGAGTCGGGAAAGAAGTTAATTGTTTAATTATCTTGCTTTGACTGGAAAACAGGCATGGCTTGATTCTGAATCGCTAGTTCTTTGACTTGTTTATGGGGGGGGGGCATAAATATACTTGCACAAGCAAGCCACACGAAGCTCTGATTCAGTATAGTAAATGAATGGCAGCGCCTTGGCTGAAATGCTTCAGTATTGCTTGAAACCTTGTCGCATGGCCTCCAGCATGCTGTGCACATAGTTTATCAGCACAGCAGCCACAGCTAGTGACTGCTGGGGTTGGGATATGAACAGCTGTGACCTAAGAACCATGAAGGATGTTAACGGTGGCACAAGTTTTAGGACCAGGTGGCCTTCAAGTTTAGGGCCTCAAACATATGCAGAGCTCAGACCCTGCAAGATGAGCAAAATGGTGTTGCTCCGATTGTGTGGCGTATAACTGGGCTCATCCCAGCTCTGTACTGCGGAAACATCAACAAAATCACAGAGGTTCCCTTGTTACAGTTCTCATGGTGGATTCCTGCTGAGGAAGCAACAATGGAATCCATGAGAGGCAACCGGGATTGCTGCCTTAGAAATGAAATGTTAACAGCCTGTTTTGTTTGTTTATGTTTGTATGTGGTTGGGAAAATTAAATAAAAATATTTCCTTTTAAAAAATGGCGAAGACCAAAAATTGGCTTCTGCTGGCTTCCTTGGTGTCAGGGCTAGCGTACATTAGAATTTCTAATGAGCATAATCTGCCAATTTCTGTTTGGATTAGGATGGAAATCATCAAAAGTAAAAAAAACCCCCAGAGATACAGAGACTAAGAATTCTGCTGTCAGGTGTGCAAATGCCATGCCCATTTTCACTTGCCTGAGTCAAACATCTGTTCTGACAATGACCCATAGAGATCAGTCCTTTTGCTCTGTCTTTTGACACCCGATTTCTGCTGTAAACGGTGGAAGTGGACATGGCGAGAGAGTTCCGATCTCCACTTCATAGAATAAGCAACTGAGGACGACAGGTTGGCATGAAGTAATTTTAGTTTGTAGGCTAGTGTTATTGCTTCTCAAAGGTACCGCCAACCCTGCTTGATGCCACCTGAGTGATATTGCCATTAACTGAGAAAGAACCATTTGTCTGTGATAGCTGGTAGTGTGTAAAGATGGGTGAAGTTGCAGGGTGAGTAGAACAAAAAACTGAACATGTTCAAAACTCAGTGGTGCTTGCTAAGCAGGACAGATAGAAGTAAACATGGTTAAGACTCTAAATGTCACTTCCGGGATAGCCAGAGGAAATGTCACATTGTACAGATACTTTCTTCCATTGTGGGGCTATCTCTGCTCTCCACATAATACCACCCATTACACGGCCCCTTCCTACCACGTCAAACTTATTGCTTAAGCTTGGCTGGCGATGGCTTCTTTGCTGCTGCTCTTCCTCCTCCTCTCTAGCTCTCAGGTAATCTCACTCCCTTTCTACTTCTTCCTCCTGCAAAATTTTCTCAGCCTCATTCCCTTTATGACCTCCTTTGTCCCTTTCACACCCATTAACTCTGATAGCCTGGATCCAGGGGTCCCACCCTTGCTCTCTCCTCCGTCTACTGTTTGGTATTCCTGTCACTCCAGCTGTTCTGGGCCTGCCAGGGTCCCTCATCCCCTTGGCTCTGGGCTTCCCTGCTCTCTCCTGGCTTGGTCTATCCCTCGTCTTGACTCCTTGTGGTCCTCCACTTGCCCTCCATCCCCACTGCTTCTGGAACGCAACCATGGCCAGCATCCCCTGGTCTTCCACAGGGAGAAAACAACACACAGTTGCTGAGGAAATAGCAGATAACAAAACCTTGTCTGTTATTTCCCCCTTCGTTGGAAGATCATAACAACTGCTTTTGATATGACAACATGTGGCTTTTCTGGTCATACTTCTTACATGAAAGAAACATGACTAGAAAAGGTACCATTGTGTGCATTACATGTACAGTAACAAACTGTTTGCAAGGACACACAATTTGATGTCAATAATGTAGGAATTTTTACAGGGCAAGATTGAGGCTTTTTGTGTGTGTCTTTTTGGTGATTAGTAACAAGATGGTGGCCATTCAAGACCACTATTTGTTTCTTCATTTATTTACTTATTTCACTCATTTCCTTTAGCAATAATACTTGCAAGGTAGTCTACAAACCAAAATAACAATGCTACCAATAAAATAACAATACAACTATAATTGAAATCAAATTAATCAAAAGAAACATACCCACATAGTAATATATGCTTGAGTCAGGAGAAAACATGCACAAAAGTATTGTAAAATAGATGACATCGGTGTTATTTTTCTAGAAAAAGAGGTGTTGAAACTTACAATGAACACTTCCCTCATTCTCTCAGAATGGCAATGGCGCCCACCTGACAGGTGCCAGAACTGAGTTCTGGAGAGTTCCGGCTGAAAAAAAGTCATTAATAACCTATTCAGAATCTATTTAAAAGCAATGAGAGTTCTCACAGAAGGGGATTCAACCATAGCAGAGCTGCTCCTGAAAAATCCTTGCCCCTGTGTCCATTCATCTAATCTTTGCTAAAAATGGGTCAGAGAGCAAGGCCTCAGCAGCTGATTTTAATGGCTGAGGTAAGTTTGTGTTTGCGGAGGAGATCCTTCAAATAACTTTTGAAAGGTTAAAACCAGCACTGAAATGACTCGTTGTTAACCAGCATAGTTGTGGTACAGAATCACTAACTGCCTTGTTCATCTCAGCAAGTTGGAGAGCCAGAGTTTGAACCAACTGCGCTCTCCAAACTGTCTTTAAAAGCAGCTCCACTTGGAAAGCATAATTGTAGCCCAGTCTAGATGTGACCTGTGCACTGTGGAGGCTGGTCCATTTGGGTGAATGGGGGCACTGCTCCATCAGTCTTGCTCTCAGCCAGCTGCTACCTGTTTCTTCCAACCACTCCAAGGGATGGCACCGCCTGTCTGCTTCCTGCTCCTCCTTAGTCTCAGTACCACCTTTATGTAACTCAACAAGGAGGAGTAAGGTGACTAAATCTTGACTGTCATTGGCTCTGGTTCCACCTACTGCAGATTTCTTTAAAAGGCTGTGGGGATCATACCCTGTTAGAAACAACATAGTTTAGGGCAACAACGCAGTTGGTAGGCCGCAAACCTTCAAGCAGTCTCCTCAGGAAGCGAACGCTTGAAACCTAACTGGGCGGTATACCATATACACTCATGATACAGGTGAAATCAAAGTCAGAGTGGACTCGAATGATTTTTATCTGCAAAAAGTATCGAAAACCTGTCACAACAGGCCACTGATAGCTCCATCAGCTGCTCCCTTGGGCTTGGCTGCAATAAAACCTTCACCACTCTGAAAAAGGTCAGCTGCTTGGCACTGTGCAAATGTGTGTTCCCAAGCCTACATTTTGCCAATATAATGGGAATGGAATCAATTAAACAATATTTACAGAAAGGAAAGAAGGGTGTTTACCCCCACCAGCACATGGGGATTCTCTCTTACCTTACAGTCCTACCACCCAGGTCATTTAAGTTCTTCTTACCTATTATTAAATTATCAAGGGCCCATAATTTCCCTTCAGAGAAGGCCAATTCCACCAGTCCTACTTTATAGGCTTTTTGTTTTTTAACTGCTCTGGTTGCACTGGTTTGGAGGAATGAAGAAAGAGGTCAAAATGTAGGTTTCTTGTAGTTGTAACGTTGTCCTTGTTGTACACCTTCAGTCATGCCACAAGAAGGGTCCAAGCTGAACCTGGGGAAGAAGATCAGCATCCCCAGGGACGTGATGCTAGAAGAACTCTCTCTCCTCACCAACAAGGGATCCAAGATGTTCAAACTTCGTCAACTAAGGGTAGAGAAGTTCATATATGAGAACAACCCAGATGTGTTCACCGACAATTCTGTGGTAAGTATAGAAAAGTATAGAAATGTGTGGTCAATTGCATTTGTCCATGGTGATCATAGACGAAAAAGGATACCTAGATGGTTGTATGCTGTCAAAAGTGCCCAAAGGCAGGACCGGCTGTGGTTCTTGGTGAAGTTTGTTTTTGTGCCTATATAAAAGCTGGCCCTAATACAAATACTGATCTTCAAATTAGGTGTATACCTCCATACAAATGCATGGTAGTTAATAATAACTTTTATTTTGGCAGCACTGCTGCTGAATGATTGGATATATTCGGGAGGGGGCATTTGAAATCATTTGGGAAGCAAGATGAGGCCCACAGCTCACCAGAGCGGTTTTGGGTTAGTAGGTTGGATTGAGATATAAGACATTCAAATTCCTGCTGTCAAGCTCATTTGGACAGACTCAAGCTGGTCTGTCCCTCTCATCCTAGCCTATGGTACCTGATCTTTTGAGGACAAAATGGAACAAGGACATCTTGTCTAGAGGATGAGGCAGAAAAGCAGGTCACCTTACTATCTCCCTCGTATATTAATGTTCCAATAATATTGTTTCACCTACTTCTACAAATTGTTTGAAGTTCCAGCAGCAGTCGCTACAGGAGCTATTTCCTTGTGAGGAGAAAGTACTGGAGATGTGTGGCATTTTTTGGTGATATATGTTTATTTATAAATATACAAAATGTGCACAGAGATCCGACAACTGTGTTCCCACATAGGAGTCTAAAACAGTGCAAGGGACCCAAAAGCAAATATAATCTACCTGCTGTCCTGCCCCTGCTAAGAACAGACCCAGATTGCTGCCTGTAGCTGAACTACAAATGATTTCCCTTGCTCTCAGGCAAGGTGCATAGAGCCTAAAGCTAGGCAAGTTATTTTAGCATCTGAGGCAGAAAATCCTGCGAGTGTTTCTCCTTGGGAGTAGAAATACAACAGCAGGAACAATTTGCTGATCTTTCGTGACTCTCAAAATTAGTTGCCCCACTCTGCCAAATGTTAGGGCTGGCACTGCAACTGCAGAGGATGAATACCATCCAGAAGCAAGAAAGCCACATCACTTAAGAACAACAAGAGGGAAAATTTACATCATACATATATATTTTATTATACATTGTTAATATACGTGATGCTATAAAATATTGCTTTTATTCTTGAATTTGACTCACTGTGTTTGAAGTTGCTTTTCGAGGCATACAAAGAGAAGCACATAGGTTATAATGAAGCAAATGACCCTTCCTACCATTTTAAATATAGCCGAAATAGTTTAATAGACCAGGGGTCTGTTTTTCAACCCAAAGGGTTGTAATTCCTTGTGGGGAGCCTTCCAGGGGCTGCATGTCAGGGGGAAATCCAAAGCATGTCCTGGATTCACATGTTGCCCTGTTCTTCATAGTGTGATATCTCATTATATTTCCTAGACCCTCCCTAAGTTTTGCAGTCAAACTAAGGAAGCAAGAGATAGTGGCAGGCAGAGGCAGAGCTTCGCTGCTGCTTCTCAGGCCACTGAATTCCATGTGGCAAGCAAAGAAGGTCCTAGTCTTTCCTCCATATCTAAGTGCTGGGCCTTGGACAAGGGCAGCTTTTTCAAGCTACGTGCCGACCAATAATTGCTGGCCAGTGGCGTAGTGTGCAGGGGCTCAGGGGCAATTGTCTTGGGTGCAACATTGTTAGGGGCGCAAAATTTAAACACCCGGTGCTGCCTCAATACAGCTGTGCGCTTCTGTCGCTGGACTCTGTTGTAAACAGCTTCTCCATGCGAACCAGGAAGTGGCCTTTCCAGACAACAGAACGACTCTCCTCTGTGGCTGCAATCTCTTGGGTGACACAGATGCTGTTAGGCAGTTGAATGCGCATGCATACCCTGTCCATTTCCTTCCCTCCCATCCCCCCTCCGCACCTGCAAGGCCCCGGATGCTGGTAACCCACGCTATGTTGCAGACCGCCCCTGGACTCCCACAGGGCTTTTGGCTCCAGGACAGTGCCAGAGGCTGGAGCTCCTAATTCAGGACCCCCAACACCATGCAGACACCATTAGCGGTGCATGTAGGTCGCAGACATGAAATATGATTGGCTTTATTTTCAATGGCTGTTGTTTTTAGCAATGTTGGGGTGCATACCCTCCAACATTTCCCCAATAAAAATAGGTACGTTCTAAATAAGAATAATAAGAATATTTATACCCTGCCCATATGACTGGGTTGCCCCAGCCACTCTGGGTGGCTTCCAACATATATAAAAACATAATAAAACATCAGACATTAAAAAACTTCACAATACAGGGCTGCCTTCAGATGTCTTCTAAAGGCTGTATAGTTACTTATCTCCTCGGCTCAGGGGTCACATAACTCCATACGCTCCCACATTTCTCCAATGAAAATAGAGACATCCTACCATAGCTTCCCAATATTTCTCCAATGAAAATAGGAACGTTCTAAGGAAAAGCAGGACTTTCCGGGATCAAATCAGAAACCAGAGCAGCTTCTGTAAAGACTGTCCCTGGAAAATAGGGACACCTGGAGGGTGTGGAGAAGGGTTCAGGGTTCAGAATCTTAGGTGGCTTCTCACTCCTGACATAGGAGATGCAGGCAGCAATTCTGTCCCAATGAGCATAGGGAGATTTACTTCTAAATAAACATGTACAGAATTACAACGAAGCACCTCACAGGTTTTATTTTAACTTTTTATAGAAATATTACCTGCACAAGTAAGCGCAGGGTTGCTCATCATCAGCAGTATCGCAGATTCCAGCCGTTAGCGACCCGTGACATGCAAAAAACCCCAGATCCTTGTAGCATTCATTGCTTGTCATGGATCTATTGAGGTTTTCATTACTTTGCCAGCAACTGTGAATAGTGGTTTGAGTACTGGGGAAATGTAGTTCCCAAACAATCTGGCAGGCTATTTGAGGAAAGGCGTTTGACTCCCTTATAACAACTGACTAATTACAGAGGATTTCAGCTTTCATGTACAACACAACATGGATTTGGAGAGGTCTTAACTTCCCCCGTTTCAAACTAAAGGCTCCTTTCTACGAGGGCTGAGGACAGTGACTGAAGGCGAGTGACTGTAACTCCAGACGTGTTGTTAATAACATAGACTGTAAGCATTTTGGGAAGCTCTTCATCAGGGAGGTGGAAATAGAAACACACATGGTGGTCTCAATCATTCCCTTTAGGGCACACTGAAAAGAGCTTCATGGCATCTCCCCAACTCAGCAGGCCTCCTCCCTCAGTGACGTCAGGACCTTGAGATGCCTAGCAGTTCCATCTCCCTGAGGTGGATCGTTTTTCATTGCCTAGTTCTCCTGAAGCACATATAGAAATGCTGGAACTAAAGAGAGCCAAAGTGCCTTGCGGCATCAGGAAAGTTGCCGCTATTGGGACTTCCATGTGAGGCAGCTGAAGGGCACACAAGTGGAGTTCTCTCTCGTTGAAACAGAAGGCTTGGATTGCACCAAACTTGAAGGTGCCCTCTGGGCTAGCCAGGCTATTTGGTGACTAACTCAAGCCACTTTGGGCAAATGTCCAAAGGACATCAGTATGCCAGCCTTTAGTGTGCAGTAGACATGCAGCTCCTGTGCCTTGGGGTTATTTTAGTCCTATATTAAAATGGCATTGAAAGTAACAACAAAAACAAAAGTGAAATGTATGGAAATGCCCTTTCCTGATGTCTGAAGGAACTACTTTTTACGTGAGCTGCACCACGCTTGGCCCTGTGTCCCACTGCAACGAGCACTGTACCTTACAGAACAGCAGTGAGCCATACCACATTGTCACTTTGCCAGGACAAACATTTTTCTAATGCCCCCACCAAACCGTTGCCCTCCCCATCTCTTCTACCTTTGTGTGTGTGTGTAAATAGAATGTGCACACATCTACCTTCTCACTTGTCTTCTTCACTAGATATCTCATACCTCATCTCTACCATTCCATCATTCATCAGCCTCCCAAGCTTGCAGAAATATAGTTGTTTTGCACATATATTGTTTTTTTGTGTGTGTCACAAACATTTCTCCCCTTGGTTTCATGTTCTGTGGATGGAAGTACTCATTTGCTCATTTCCATACCATTTGCCTGTATTCAAGATATTATGAAGGGGGGAAACCTTTCAAGATTCATCAGTATCTCTTATTATTATACCCAGATATTTATTAATGGGGACACCAATTGCACTTCCGGTATTAACCCGAAGAACTGACTTTTTGGCTTTCAAAGAAATAACACTTTAAATAGGGTTTCTGTTCACCTGTCTGTTCAAGAATTAGAACCAGGTGTTATTGGATTGTTGGGGGAATGAGAACTCGGTGTAAGATGATGAACAGTGTGGAAAGAAGAAATGGGTAACATTTCCCTTGCCCTCACACAATGCTAGAACTCAAGAGCCCCTTTCAGCCACTTCATATTAGGGTTAAATAAACATGCAAGGGGGAGCCTTGGGAACCAGCGCATTGTCTGCACCTGCATCACTCTCCCCATAACTCTCTTTGAGCGGGAGGGCAAACCTGTGAACTCAGGAACCTAGGGAACTCTAGGTTCCAAAATGTGGCGGGAGCCCTGACACGATGGCTAGGAGTGTTAGTCGGCAGGTGTAAATTCAGGAAAGACAAAAGTAAGGACTTATTTGCACAATCAATGTATGCAATCCATTGTCCCAAGATGTAGCGAATAGTTTGGATGACTTTTATTATTATATAAATTTGTGAAAGATAGGTCTCGCAACAGCTGTTGTATCCATGATCAATTGGTCCTTCAGTGAATATCTTGGTGAACAGCCCATCATTTTATCCCTTTTCTGTTGCCTCTGAACAAAACATACCTATAGCTATTGCAGACAACACACATCCATATGTCTCACCCCATTATGTCTTCATAATGCCAATATGGGTCATAATCCTGCTGGTGTCCCCCAAAACTAGTCTCTCCCAATCATTTTTCATAATAAATGCATTTTTCTATGTACAAACATCTAAAACAATACCCTTTTTTTCCCTTTGGCTATTTTCTGATTGGCATCGTTCGCTCATGAGTTTGCAGACTTTGCCTAAAGCACAGAGAAGACTCCTCTTTGGACTTTTGTCTCTCCCTTCCACCAAGCCTGGTGTTTGGTTTTGTTAACCCTTCTTCGCTCGGCCTTTTCGAGTCACCATCCAAAGAGTCCCTTCCTAATTGTACTCAGGTGGAGCTCATCTGTCCCCAGAACTCTTGGTTTCTTCTTGAACAGCAGCTCTTGGGTCACATCCACACTAGCTATTTAAAGCACAACACATTGCTCAACAAACTACAGTTCCCAGGATTCTTTCTGGGGCGTGCTTCAAATGTATGGGTGTGTGTGTGTGTGTGTGTGTGTGTGTGTGCAGCTGTAGAAAGGCCCCAGTGGAAGGGAATGTTCCAGTTTAGTGTACCAGATAAGCGTGTCAGATTTCGAGCAGGAAGACCCACGTTTAAATCCCTGCTCAATTTTTTTTTTTTTTTAATAATTTTTATTAAAGTTTAAAACAACATCAAACAAAAAAAAACAGAAAAACTCACATAAAAATAATACAAAACTTAACAATAAAAACACAAAACACAACACTTAAAAACAAACTCTCTTTTCCATTTCCAATTTTACATGACTTATTTTCTAGACTTCCTCGAACCTCCCTCCTTTGTATTCCAGTCCACTTTGTTTGTTCAGCAGTTTCTTTTCCACTTTTTTTAATCCCAATCTTTAATTTAGTAAAATGTTAAAATATATAACTTCAATTTTTTTAAACCTAGTCCTTAGTCTTAATATCATATAACTTTAAAGTTTTCCCTTTTAATATCAAATTTCCATAACTTTAACCTGTGCAGCTGGAAACCACTTGTTTTCAGTCCAACATCACTCTAACATTCCTTAATTTTGCAGTGTTTCTGAAGATAGTCTTTGAATTTCTTCCAGTCTTCCTCCATCGACTCTTCTCCCTGGTCACGGATTCTACCAGTCATTTCAGCCAGTTCCATATAGTCCATAAGTTTCATCTGCCATTCCTCCAGCGTGGGAAGTTCTTGTGTCTTCCAATACTTTGCGATGAGTATTCTTGCTGCTGTTGTTGCATACATAAAGAAAGTTCTATCCTTTTTTAACACCATTTGGCCGACTATGCCCAGGAGAAAGGCCTCTGGTTTCTTAGGGAAGGTATACTTAAATACCTTTTTTAATTCATTATATATCATTTCCCAGAAAACCTTAATCTTTGGGCACGTCCACCAAAGGTGAAAAAATGTACCTTCAATTTCTTTACATTTCCAACATTTGTTATCGGGCAAGTGATAGATTTTCGCAAGCTTGACTGGGGTTATGTACCACCTGTATATCATTTTCATAATATTCTCTCTTAAGGCATTACATGCCGTAAATTTCATACCTGTGGTCCATAACTGTTCCCAGTCAGCAAACATAATGTTATGTCCTACGTCCTGTGCCCATTTAATCATAGCCGATTTTACCGTTTCATCTTGAGTATTCCATTTCAGCAGCAAGTTATACATTCTTGACAAATTCTTAGTATTGGGTTCTAACAATTCTGTTTCTAATTTTTGTTTTTCCACCTGGAAGCCAATTTTCCTGTCTAAATCCCTGCTCAATTATGCAGCTCTGGGGCAGTCACCAGCTCTCAGACTATCCTACTAACATAGTAGTTGCAGACCCTCCAAGTGTCCCTATTTTCCAGGGGCAGTCCTGGATTTACAGAAGCCAGTTTCTGATATGATCCCGGAATGTCCCGCTTTCCCTTAGGATGTCCCTATTTTAATCAGAGAAATGTTGGAGGGTATGAAGACATCTGAAGGCAACCCTGTATAAGGAAGTGGGGTTTTTTAATGTTTAATTATTCATTATGTTTTTATATCTGTTGGCAGTCCCCCCCCCCAGAGTGGCTGGGGCAGCCCGATGGGCGGCGGGGGTATTATTATTATAATTATTATTATTAATAATAATAATAATATACTATTATTGAATCAACCATCTCTATTTTCATTGGAGAAATGCTGGAGGGTATGCAAGCAAAGAATATGTTCTTTTAAATATCCCACAGGCCAGAAACTAAACAACTGTTTCAAGGGCGGGTGAACAGGACTGCGTCCATACAAAGATGCAGAGAACAAAATTAAGGAAGTTGTTTACCAAGCCATATACAGTATATCTCACTGAATGAGACCTCCATCTACCATATGATATACCCAATGACTTAGGAGCAGAATTATGTGGGCATCTCCATTTGTTTGATCACCGCCATCCTTCCATATATTTTGATCCTCTCGTGACAAGGCTGGTAAACTTGTCACCCTTCAAATAGACTTCACCTTCCATCCTCCTTGACCACTGGCCATGCTGACTGATGCTGCTCTGTCCCCTTTTTTGGTAGGAATATGTGGTCAAAAGAGTTTCTTTACTATGTACCTTGGAATTAGGATTGTTGTGTATGGGACGTTTTGTGATTGGGCTAGACAGAGGCTACAGTATTGATGTTATTGTGCAGCTAAGTTAGATCAGTGCCCAGGGATTTCCTCTTCTTCACTCTTATCTTCCCACATCCCCTGCTCAGTCTGGCTTTCCATTCTCCTTGTTGAAGGCAACCACCAAACTTTTGAGCTGTCTGTAGAAAATCCAGGTGGTGCATGACTGGATCTCAGTAACTGAAATGCACTGGATGCATCTCGCTGCATGCACACTTTTTATTTTGTACTGCAAGCACCACTAAATACCACTAAATATGCAGTTTACATGCATGAGATTGTTTCAAATTGTGGGCGTAGCCATTCTTAGAACAGCTCAGCATTTCAGAGGATCAATTGTGGCTTTGTTAAGAGTGGGTGCTTTTTGCTAGCTCCTTTTGCTGGATAATGGGATGCAGGTGGCGCTGTGGGTTAAACCACAGAGCCTAGGGCTTGCCGATCAGAAGGTCGGAGATTCGAATCCCCACAACAGGGTGAGCTCCCGTTGCTCGGTCCTAGCTCCTGCCAACCTAGCAGTTCGAAAGCACGTTAAAGTGCAAGTAGATAAATAGGTACCACTCCTGCAGGAAGGTAAACAGTGTTTCCGTGCGCTGCTCTGGTTCGCCAGAAGCGGCTCAGTCATGCTGGCCACATGACCCGGAAGCTGTATGCCGGCTCCCTCGGCCACTAAAGCGAGATGAGCACCGCAACCCCAGAGTCGGTAACGACTGGACCTAATGGTCAGGGGTCCCTTTACCTTTACCTTTGCTGGATAAACACAAGGCTGGGGCGCCCACAATTTTGGTAAGCGCTCACAGGGACTTTAGCCTGGCAGAAGAGGAAGCAGATGCGAGGGAGGGAAGCAGCCCAGATGGTTGTTGGCGGCTGGAGTTTAGTGAGAAGCTGTGTTGAGGAATTGCCCACCTGCAGACGTAGGCATCATCGTCACATGCTCACCCTTCAAGCAGTCTGGCCTCCTGAACTCAGAAACCAGTTGCGGATTTCAGTTCGCATTTGTGCCGCTCCATGCTTCCCTGTTTAGTACGGGAACAGACAGCCCTACCAGCCACAGCCTCCAGCTCCAGGCAGCATCAGAGATGAAACCTTCCATGACTCAGATTCTCTTCCTCTTTTCCTCTCTCCCCCTCTCAACCCCCAATCCCATATTCCCTAACATTCAGAGGGAATTCATTCTCCTTGTTCTTAAAATGGGAAATTTATATAGGCAAGGGAAGGAGATTCCCCAGAGCTCTGTCAGTTTAGTTTGCTGATGGCTCTGTGCCCAGACTGCAGATTGGATGACCTGCCGTGAAGCCCTGGCGACTGCAGCTGAATACATGGAGTGGAGTGTTAGATAATTCTACACTCAGCCTTGTGGGGTTTTCACTTCTTCTCTCCTATATTTAGCTGACCGAACAGCTGGCCTTGGAAGCCTGTTTACAGCCTGGAAAGCTTCTCATCACCAAACAGTGCTGCATGTAACAAGCAAGCAAAGTGCTTGACCCTTTAAAAAAAACCAATGTGGGGTTTTGCTAGGATCCCTCAGAGGTGATTTTGCAGGTGGACCCAGCGGGCCTTGCAATTCTGCAACCGTGTGCCTTTGCTCAACAGAACCTGTGTAGTTGCTGTTATCTCTCTGTTTTATGATTTGCACAGGCTGCCTATGTGATTCCTTAATTTCCCCCCGCAAAATGTATTTAGTGAAGGCAAATAGCTGGATAATATGAACATCATCTAGTTAGTGCACAGATTGCCTGTTGTTGGCAAAAGTCAAAATGACTTGCGGGGATTAGCTACATGGAGAAGGAAAAAAACCTGCAGGAAAAAACGCCCGACAAATCTGCACGCAGATGGCATAGCAGAGGTGTTTGTTTTTAATCATGGGGTGAAGAAGGGCACCCTGCTGATCAACCTCTCTCCATGCTATTTCTACAATTTTAAGAATTGGTGGAGGAGGTTCCCTTAGATGTCAATTAAGCTACCAACCAATCAATGTCATACACGTATGGATTTTCTTCCCATACCCAACTCTAAGTTTGTAGGTAAACTTGACTAAGTCAAGTTTAAAATTGCAGGTTGTTGTTGTTTAGTCGTTTAGTCGTGTCCGACTCTTCGTGACCCCATGGACCAGAGCATGCCAGGCACTCCTGTCTTCCACTGCCTCCCGCAGTTTGGTCAGACTCATGTTTGTAGCTTCAAGAACACTGTCCAGCCATTTCGTCCTCTGTCGTCCCCTTCTTCTTGTGCCCTCCATCTTTCCCAACATCAGGGTCTTTTCCAGGGAGACTTCTCTTCTCATGAGGTGGCCAAAGTATTGGAGCCTCAGCTTCACGATCTGTCCTTCCAGTGAGCACTCAGGGCTGATTTCCTTGCGAATGGATAGGTTTGATCTTCTTGCAGTCCATGGGACTCTCAAGAGTCTCCTCCAGCACCATAATACAAAAGCATCAATTCTTCGGCGATCAGCCTTCTTTATGGTCCAGCTCTCACTTCCATACATCACTACCGGGAAAACCATGGCTTTAACTACACGGACCTTTGTTGGCAAGGTGATGTCTCTGCTTTTTAAGATGCTGTCTAGGTTTGCCATCGCCTTTCTCCCAAGGATCAGGCGTCTTTTAATTTCGTGACTGCTGTCACCATCTGCAGTGATCATGGAGCCCAAGAAAGTAAAATCTCTCACTGCCTCCATTTCTTCCCAAAAATTGCAGGTAGGCTTGGTAATTTTTGTTCCTTTTCTAGCAGGTCTCCTCCTGCTGCTATGCATTGTTTGTGTCTTAGTTGTGCCTTTTACCGCCCATTACATCTTGAGTGCCACCCTAGTATTGCATCAAGGGGCACTTTGTCCTAACAATCTAGTTCTCAGAACCTAAATTATTATTATTTTTTAATTATCATTATTATTATCAATTAAATTTGTATCATCTGAATATCACAGGGTGGTTTACAATGTAAGTAAACCTAGCAAAGATACAGAGACTCTTACCAGCGGCAATTCTCACTATTGCACCTTTCTAATATTTTGTTTTATCTAAAGATTTTATATGCTGCTTAACTACAACACTCTCTAAGCGGTTTACAAAGATAACCTTGAGGCCACCCAACCATCCCTGCCAACGCATGTACACCTATGGCATAACTGCTCACAGGGTGGATTTGATTTAAATCAAATAAATTTAAATCACGATTTAAATCACTAGCTAGTAAGACTTGATTTAAATAATTTTTTACAGAAAGACTCATTCTTTCTGGTATAATCTTGATATTTACAACCAGATTAAGGTTTCATTTTTGGAATAATAAATTTTCAGAGTAGTTTTTACAGTTATATAAAAATTACTGATTTGGTTATACTATTAGAAATACATAGACTGATAATTATGAAATTATTGGGAGGTTTAATAAGTTAACTGTTTATCATTGAACAACTTTTCTGCTGTACTTCATTGGAAGGAGAGAAAAACAATCATTTCCTTAATAACAATTTAAACAATTTATTTAACTAAAGCAATAACATTATAGCATATGTATCCATGTTTGTTAACTGATGTGGTTAAGCAATTAAAAAAAAAAAAGCTAGACTGAGTTTTAGCACATATGAACAACTTGAACAAATCCCTATTTCCTGATGAATAGTATTTGGACTATAATGTAACTTAAATAGAAAACTTTCTTTAGAAAATCCAATTTACATTAAAAAAAATTGGATTGATTTTTGTTAGCTGGAAATAGGTGTAATGAATCGTCACCTTGACATTCACACTTCTTTCTTTCTTTCTTTCTTTCTTTCTTTCTTTCTTTCTTTCTTTCTTTCCTCTCTCTCTCTCCCCCTCTTCCCTTCCAGGATCATTTTCAGAGATTCATCCCATCTGGGGGACACTACGGAGTTGATTCTCACGGTTATTCACACAGTGGTGGGAGGATGGTGGGCGGTGTAACTGTAGGGCAATATGGATCCAGTAAACTTCAATACCCTCCTGCTCCTCCTCCAAAGCCTGGGAGCAAAGGTGGAGCTGGAGGAACAGGAGGAACAGGAGGAGGCCACACCGAGGGATCTGCCGGCACAGGAGGAGGCGGGGATGGTAGCGGAGGAAGTGACACCACTGGCGGGAAAGGCAAGTACCTGTGAGCACATACACACACACATACAAGTTTAAGCGAGGAAAGATGCCAGGGTTTTGGGGCTATTGCTCCAGAGATCGAAATACGTGTTTCAGTTGAGCAAGAAGCAATCCACATCCTGCCTTTTGCATTATCTTTCCCAAAATCTGGATACCCCTGACAGTCATAAAACATTCAATTGTTTATGCTTCCTGGTCCATTTCAGCACCATGGAAAGACTATGGTATAAAAAATAAAATTATTATTATTATTATTATTATTATTATTATTATTATTACAGTATTATTATTCCTACTACTAACTTATTCCAGCTGCATCCAAATAAATGACAATGTGGCACTCTGGTAAATTCACGCAGAATGGCACAACTTGCGTAATTTATTCTGAATGGAGGCTTCCTGATTCTTTGGTACAGAATTTGGATTTTGTTTGAAGCAACCTACTGTCACCTTTTGACTTTATAATTCATAACATTTATCTGCCCCACTGGCATTCTTTTATGTGTTCCTCTGTTTTGCCTTTAAAAAATGACCTAAATAATCTGTTGTTGTTGTTGTTGTTGTTGTTGTTGTATTTCAGGTGACAGCAAAGGTGGAAGTGGGAAACATGTCTCCATTTTTAAGACCTACATCTCTCCATGGGAAAGAGCTCTAGGCATGACCCCACAAGAGAAAAGTGAATTCACAATTGACCTCCTTTCTTATGGCTCCAAAGCAGACCTCTGCCATTATAAATCTTTCAACAGGTAAGGGGAAACTTTTGATATATTGGTGGAGGCTGACAGTGGATGGTAAGTAAGATTATTGTGAGTTAAACGGAAAATGGATTTGATCTGGAGCTTCAGCAAAAGGAAGTAAGACCCTCGTATTAGGAAAAAGACCCTTTCCCCTTAAATGCAAGGGAGATGAGCTCTTTGGTTATTAGGGAAGCTGTGAGTACAAGACAAAATAGCCAAGGTCTGTCGATACTGGAAGTCCCTGTTTCCTGCTAAGACTGAAACAGGCTCCGGTTCCACCCATTGTGAGAAGCCAAGGGGTAGACCTGAACCCCATGCAAAATGGCATTTTGGTTTCTTCCAAATCGATGATCCTATAAACTGTGAAGGGCTGAGCAGAGAAGATGCAGAGAGTACACACACGAAGAAAGATGGAAACTGACAGAGAGTTGTTGCGAGGAAAACTGCGCGACAAAGTGGCAGGGGAGGGGAGGGTACGTTGAATGTGGACAGTGCAACAGCGGGGAAAGATATTTGATTGTTTGTTTATTCAGTTTCTATACTGCCTTTCATCTGGGGATCACAGGGCTGATTACAGAGGCGTACTTGGGGGGGGCGCACACGAAACTGGCCTCCACTGGGGGCGTAGGCCCAGGCCCCCCTCCAAGGAGTCACCTATCAGACTGTGGAGAGTGTGACGCATATGTGTGTGTGCTGTTGTGGCAAGATCAAACACAAGATAAGGTTCCCGTTTGTCTCACACTGTGGCACAAAGGCGTGTGGTAAAGTGATTTTTTTAAGGGAGAGAGTGCCGATACAGCCCCTTGCCAAGGTTGCAAAAGACCCTAGGTACACCTCTGGTGGTTAACAGTATAAAAACACAAAAATACGTAACATAAAGGTAAAGGTAAAGGGACCCCTGACCATTAGGTCCAGTCGTGGCCGACTCTGGGGTTGCAGCGCTCATCTCGCTTTATTGGCCGGCGTACAGCTTCCGGGTCATGTGACCAGCATGACAAAGCCGCTTCTGGCGAACCAGAGCAGCGCACGGAAACGCCGTTTACCTTCCCGCCAGAGCAGTACCTATTTATCTACTTGCGCTTTGATGTGCTTTCAAACTGCTAGGTTGGCAGGAGCAGGGACCGAGCAACGGGAGCTCACCCTGTCGCAGGGATTCGAACCGCCGACCTTCTGATCAGCAAGCCCTAGGCTCTGTGGTTTAACCCACAGCGCCACCTGCGTCCCAACATAAAGGTAAAGGGACCCCTGACCATTAGGTCCAGTCGTGACCGACTCTGGGGTTGCTGCGCTCAACCACCACAAACAGTTTAATTAGACAAAGGGGAAGATGAAGTCCCCCCCCCCAAAAAAAAACAAAGGCGCCAAGCGACTTTCCCTTGGGAGAGCATTGTGAGGCGTTGCTTTTCCTCAATTAACCAGAAGCAGAATTAAAACAATGATTCCACAGGGCACGATACTATGTTATATTATCTGGCAAGGCTTTTCCGCTTGACCAAGATCCTTCTATCATGTGCAAAAAGGTAAACGTACCCCTGCCCGTACGGGCCAGTCGTGTCCGACTCTAGGGTTGCGCGCTCATCTCGCTCAAGAGGCCGGGAGCCAGCGCTGTCCGAAGACACTTCCGGGTCACGTGGCCAACGTGACGAAGCTGCATCTGGCGAGCCTGCACCAGCACAGCACACGGAAACGCCGTTTACCTTCCCGCTATAAAGCGGTCCCTATTTATCTACTTGCACTTAGGGGTGCTTTCAAACTGCTAGGTGGGCAGGAGCTGGGACCGAATGGCGGGAGCTCACCCCGCCGCGGGGATTCGAACCGCCGACCTTACGATCAGCAAGTCCTAGGCACTGAGGTTTTAACTACAGCGCCACCCGCGTCCCACTCTATCATGTGTACTCAGAAGTAATTCCCATTCAGAAGAAGTCCTCTGCTTCTCCCTTCCAGTTTCAACCTCTAGTTGCTTTCTGTTCAGCACCGTACAGCAGTAGTAATTAATTGCCCACAAAGCATTTGTTTCCCTTTTTCATGGGGCAGGGGAGGCTTTCATTTCTATGTAATTAAGGGGAAGCTCATCACTGCACACATCTTGAGCGACCTAGAAAGCAATGAGAGAGGAACTCAATGAGGACACTTCTAATGAAAGGTACAGTAGCCCTGAAAGGCCTCAACAGCACTTTGCCAATTCAGACCGGTCTTGAAAGACCTACATTGGCTCCCAGTACATTTCCGAGCACAATTCAAAGTGCTGGTGTTGACCTTTAAAGCCCTAAACGGCCTCGGCCCAGTATACCTGAAGGAGCATCTCCACCCCCATCGTTCTGCCCGGACGCTGAGGTCCAGCGCCGAGGGCCTTCTGGCAGTTCCCTCACTGCGAGAAGCAAAGCTATAGGGAACCAGGCAGAGGGCCTTCTCGGTAGTGGCACCCACCCTGTGGAACGCCCTCCCATCAGATGTCAAAGTGATAAACAACTACCTGACATTCAGAAGACATCTTAAGGCAGCCCTGTTCAGGGAAGTTTTTAATGTGTGATATTTTAGTGTATTTTTGGTTTCTATGGAAGCTGCCCAGAGTGGCTGGGGAAACCCAGCCAGATGGGTGGGGTACAAATTATAAATTATTATTATATTATTATTATCAGACTAGACCAGCTGGTGCCACAACTGCATTTTAAGTGGGGGGAAGTTTGCCATGAATTGGGTCTGTAAAAAGATAGCAGGACCACAGAGAGAGAGAGAGACACAAAAAGACTGGAATGCTAAGGGTTGACAATAGCATCATCAGACTTCTCTGTAAAAGGTGAGTGAATGAAGGGGCAAATCAGTTTATATTTGTTACAAAGCTCTGGTCTTCTAGGATGCAGTCATGTAGAAGATATGGGGTAAGCCAGACTGGTGTTCTACTGGGCACAACCACCTTCCCTTTTAAATAAAATTCTGATTGTTTGACATTATGATCAAACACAATCTGTATTGTGACGTTATTATTTTCTGATTATTGTTTTCTTCAACACTTTGAGATGAAGCCTGCAAACCCGGTCTCAATACATTTATTAACAAAGATTTTGTCTCCATGTTGATTTGTTCATACTTCCCTATTTTGGAATGTCTTTTTTGTCTTCTTTTTTTGGTAGTGTGGAACAGAGAAGGGGTTTTTCTGCCCACCGTGTCTCCATTCCAAATCACCCTATTATGCGTAGCTGTTTCTCATTCCCCTGCCCTTCCTTTCCTTTCCAGGGTTCAGACGTGTTTTGCTTTGGATAGCTGGAAAATAAAGCTAAGCATCTTCATTATCAAAGTAGTGGCTGGGTTGGCTTTGTCCCCGGGTCACGTATAGCTAGGGCAGGCATAGGCAAACTCCAGCCCTCCAGTTGTTTGGGACTATAATTCCCATCATCCCTGACCACTGGTCCTGTTAGCTAAGGATGATGGGAATTGTAGTCCCAAACATCTGGAGGGCCAGAGTTTACCTATGCCTGAGCTACGGCTTCCCTATGCACTGAACTGTCCCTGGTGCTGAGGCCAAAACCTTGATTGCCAATTCTACTTCTCCCTAGGACTGCAATGCCGTATGGGGGATATGAGAAGGCAGCCAAGCTGATGACCTTCCAAATGCCCGAATTTGATGCTGGCCCTTTGGTACCCGAACCTATCATTGTGTGCAACCAAGAAGTCACCAATAGACCATCTTTCAACAGAACCCCGGTACCCTGGCTGGGGTCTGGAGAGCCTACTGAATACACCATTGAAGTGAACGTGCCAGTTGCAGGTGAAACAGAAGAATTATAGAACCTTCCTTTCCCGCCCCATCCTTTCTGCATCTGCCCACATGCAAGTCTGTTACAAGGAGCTGAAAAATGCACTTCCAGTCCCAGAGATTCCTAATCTTTGTCCTTAGAACAGCCAAGTTCCCACTAGGTTCTCAAATGTATCTTTGCTGTGGTATTTATCCATATCAGAGGTAGAAGAAGGAAAGCACTAAAGTAGGAAAGAAGAAAGAGAGATGGTGTGGGGAGGGGGAGATAAATGACTTATATATCTGCCCTCCAAAACAAAACAAAGGGACAGTCTTGGAATGTTTAAGCTGCCTGCCTGCTCTGTACCGGGTTTGATCCTGTTTTATCATTTGGCAAAAACAAATAAAGCATCTAGAAAGAAAGAAGACAAGACTCTCTAATCTTTGTTTCATGTTCACAGTTTATTTAAAACATCCACATCCTATTTTACATTGCGGGGGTGGGGGGGAATCTAACAGGGCACAAAGAACTACCATTCAGCTTTGCCATGATCCAAGTTTGCCAAATATATTTGTGGCTCTGGCATGTAAGGATGCACCAATGGGACTGGCACCAACAACCGGTTCAGTTGCGCATCAACTACCAATAGGTAGCTTTTGAAGTTGCGCAGCTCTTGTGGAATTATGCTGCTCATCTGCTTAGCAGTCCAAGAAGAAATTTAAACCTTTTACTCATCAACTTCCTGTTTGACCAGCCACAGTCTAAAGGCTCTTCCACGCAATGGCTGGATCAACACTGCAGCCCCTTATAGTTGCAAGGTATTGCTGTACTAGGTTGTTGTTGTTGTTGTTGTTTACAAATGCAATCGCTGCTCATTTTAAAAAAATATATAGCCATTTGGTTATTGAGAATAAAATGAAGTATAAAACTTCATTCCTAGAACCATCCAGTTAGCTGAGATTAAAGGTTAAAAGTCAATTTCAAGCTGCCTATTTTGCAAAAAGGAAATTGGTTGAATACAGTGGTACCTCGGGTTACATACGCTTGAGGTTACAGACTCCGCTAAGCCAGAAATAGTACCTCGGGTTAAGAACCTTGCTTCAGGATGAGAACAGAAATCGCATGGCAGCAGCGGGAGGCCCCATTAGCTAAAATGGTGCTTCAGGTTAAGAACAGTTTCAGATTAAGAACGGACCTCCGGAACGAATTAAGTACGTAACCAGAGGTACCACTGTGCTGGGGATTTATCCCCCTCCCCCCCAAAAAAACCTAAAGTAGCCTGACACAAGAAATCTACTTTAAATAGCGCCAAACTTTTTGCTGTTAGGAAAGTGATGGATAATGCACTAAAAAGGTGTGGGGGAAATGATTGATTAATGGGAAGATGTATAACCACTTATGAAAGGAAATCAGGATGAATGTTCATTGTCATATAGTCAACCTGCAAACAAATCAGAAGGAACATGGGGAGGGGGGGAAATCCTGACATCACCTAACTGCCACATAAGCTGTGTGCAAGCACACCAGGAAGCATGCCCAAGAAACAGGAACCCAAATATGGTGTGGGGGCAGAAGGTGTGGAAAAAGGGTACCTAGCTGGTTTTCCAGGACTGACACCACTCCTATCCGTAACTGTATTAATGTCATGCAGGTGGTTGACGTGACCTGAACTGCAGAAGGAAAAAGCAACAACTCAACAAAGTCACCATAAAAGTAGGCTGCAGAATCCTGAAATAAAGGGTCAGTAGTTGCAGTATTACTTCAGGGTGGGGGCCTGTGTCATGTACCTCAAAAGCAAGCCAGAAACACAATACAGTACCGAGGCAGAGTGCAAATTTGGATCTGACCAAGAGTCATCGTATCCTAGCTGGGATTTCAGACTTTACTCAATACACCCCTCAGTTCCTGTTCAATGGTAATAGCATGCAACTACTTGCCTTGGAGCCTCACTTCCTGTGAATGATATAAAAATCACACTGAAATGGGAGACTGGAAATTCCCCAGGTATGCTGGCTGCACTTCAAAACGTTACAAATTAATTGACCTTTTTCATGGAATCCCGTGCTTAGTGCAGTCAGATGTAAGTGAATATTAAGCAGCATTTGTGCAGCCATCGCTACCCCACATTTGGCAAACCCTCACCATGATCAACTCCTGCCCAGAAACCTATGTCCCCATTGTGGAAGGACGTGCAGATCCAGAATTGGCCTCCACAGTCATCTACGGACACACTGTTAAGGCCATATTCATGGAAGACCATCTTACTCGGCTACGAGTGTTAAGTTGTGGGCGAACATATCAGACGACACAGCGATTCTTCCAAAGCAGCTCTTTATTTGTAAGCTGGAACAGAACTGAACTGAAGAACTCAGTCAGCCTGCTTGTATAGAGCTCCAGAACAACGTAACTGTAGCAACTTTCTAACACTATCCAATCACTGAACGTCACTTTCGATCCTTCATTTGCATAACTATCTACAGTATCCCCCTGCTGGCCCAGGGTGAGAACTTCAGTACATAAAAACGAGTGATCGCCAAAGAAGAAGGAAGATCGCCAAAGAAGAAGGAATAATGCCATGAAGCATGCTTTGCCTTCTCCAAAGAAAGAGAAAGCAGCCTGTTTTTGCTTACCCTCCCAACACCCTATTTCGTTTTTCATCTATTAGGACCCTTATTCTTCCATCCCTGTGTTGTTGCCTAAAAACTCAAGGAGTCACTCAGCATCCACACATGTAACTGGGAGTAAGTTCCAGTGAATTTGGCTGGATTCAATTCTGTGTAGACATAGTTAGGACTAAGTTGCTAGTCCCATAAGCTTCAGAAGCTTATATGTTGGATAAAAACATCAGTTGGCAATTACTAAGGTGCCTAAGCAGTATGCTTACTCATAGGATTCAAAGGTAACAGGGTGGTAAATTAGATCTATTATGCACTGGCTACTGCCCAACACAGTATGCTTGCCAAGTCTGCATGTACGGCAGTACCTTCTCTGCTAGAGTGTGAAAGTGCAGTACTGGAGAAGAATGGTATCCTAAGAAGCCACGCTGCCTGCTTGGTCCTACAGCTGAAGAGAGAATATCTTGTGTTATTTATCAATGAGTCCAGAGGCATTGCACAAAGAAACAGAGAGGCGGGCATGTGAGACAATTTGTGCTGGAAGATGGGTTGGAAAAGTTCAGTACTGTCATTAAACTAAACTTATTAGGAAGAAACAGAGCATAAATTAGATAATGCATAGTTCTCCCCAAAATGGGTTTCTAGACTACTTATGTAAGAAATTCAGACCAATCAAGTGTGTTTTGGGATTTTAACATGCAATTTATTTTATTTCAATGTTTTGTGCTTTTGTAAACCACCCTGTGAGCTTTGCTGAGGCATGGTATACACATTAAGTCAAGAAAACTGTTTTATTTAGCAAACTGCATCATGTTACAGTGACCCTGTTAAAGCAGATTCTCAGCGTGGGATTTCTTGTCATTGTGACTATGTTGTACCTCTTCTGAATATCAGTTGCCGGAAATTATGAGCGGGGAAAGTGATGTTTCCCTCAGTCCTGCTTGTGGGCTCCCCATAAGCATCAGGTTGGTCACTGTAAGAGCAGGATGCTGGTCCCAATGGGTCTTTGGTCTGATCCAGCAGGGTTCTTCTTACATTCTTATATCCTTACTCTTGAACCTAGTTCTGTTCCTTGAAAGGAGTAGGGCAGCTTGAAAGCACCTTTCATCAATTATATCTGAAAGGCCTGCTGTGTACGCCTTACACAGAAACAGGGATTGAGCTAATGTCTTCCATGCATTGAAACCACAAAGCCAGAGCGCACAGAAACGTCGCGACGTGGGTGGCGCTGTGGTCTAAGCCATTGAGCCTATTGGGCTTGCTGATCGGAAGGTTGACGGTTTGAATCCCCGCAGCGGAGTGAGCTCTTGTTGCTCTGTCCCAGCTGCTGCCAATCTAGCAGTTTGAAAGCACACCAGTGCAAGTAGATAAATAGGTACCACTGTGGTGGGAAGGTAAATGCTGTTTCCGTGCACTCTGGCTTGGTAGACCTGTGGAGTACGGAACACCCACAAGCTCTGAAAAGGATTTTAGCAGAACAAGTCAGACTGCTCATAGTTGCCACACAAATTCAGTTACACAGCACCTCAGCCAAATTCCACAGTGCATATTGGATGAGTAATTACTTCCACATTCTACTGGAAGCACACAAGCATCTTCCAGTAGCCCTGAAGCAAGTGCAGACTCGGGGCTTTATTCTATTTCTTCTTGTTAAGTGTTTGCCTTAATTATTTTGGGTCCCGCAGAGAATCTCAAGGCATCGCCTCCACGGCACCTTCAGTTTCTGAACGGGTCAGTACACAGACACGATGACTTAGAGAAATGAGTGACTCTTGTGGTGAAGAGGCAAATCTTTTTAAAAATATGTGCATCTCCTTGTAGTTTTCAGATAAACATATATACTTTAAAAAAAAATAAGAACTTGGTGTTGCAGTTAAAACATATTGCGAATACTAAAAATCCCAGCTCTATCAAAGACAATAAGCAAAAGATAGCTGAATGAGGCTTGGACTGCCCCCTATAGGCTTCACTGATTATTTATTACCCTAACTAATAAACGCAATACAAAACAGAATACATTGCAGCACTACCCATATCAATCCAAACCATGCCCAGCAAGTCAAGCAGCCACAACAGAAATATTCTAGAATTTAGAGAATTTAATTCTCGTTTTCCTGATAGTATTTCATAAACAGCTGAAACAGAAGAAAAATCAATAAAATGTCATTCTTCAAGCTGATCTACATCTGGCCATTCTTGAGATCTGCATATCCTTCTAATTTAAGCATTGCATGCATATACAGAACTTTTGGCAAATTATCCTTCAATCGAACTTCATCTGCAGCAACGTTCTTGTACATTTTTGTACAGGGGAAGCTCAAAAGCTGAAGTGATCCGCGATTGCACTCTGATCTGGGTTCACCTGTGAGGCAGGTGAGGAATCCTTCCTTGGGGAAGTAACATACCAGTCCTAAGGTGTTGAAAGATCTGCCTAGGCCAGCAGAACAGAGGCAGCTTGTGCAGGAGAAGACTCCTTTGGCAATCTCACAAGCGCCACTGAGCCTCTTTAGTCCTGTATGCAAGGCTGAAAGTAGACGGCAGCTACATTTAAATCATCTATTTGAGATTATATATTCTAATTGCGTATGAGAATCAATGCAAAACCAATCTAATCATTACTTCTGAAAACAATCATTGCTGTTCTGTATTGAGAGGTTCCACCATGGGCAACCTTCCTGAAACTGGTGGCCTCCACATGGACTTCTGTGAATATGTGTCAATCTGAACTTTTTCTATGGTTTATTACTCTAGATCAGTGCTTTTTTTCTAAAAAAAATGTTTATCAGTACTCTCATTTTCCCACTCATATTGAAATACTGCCCCTCAATGAGGCCAGACTTAGATTCACAAAATGTTTAGGGGTATGCTTACCCTTGTGTCCCCCCCCCCCAAAAAGCACCGCTGTAGGTCATTGCATAAGTAAAAAGGTTGACATAGCTTAGTATATGACAGGAGAACCTTCCTGACTCAGGCAACCAGCCTGATCTCAAAAACATGTCCTGGAAGGCATTTAGAAACACCCTGAGCTTCTAATACTTTGCATAAAGGTCAGCACATGTAAATCTAGCTACCATTAAAATTTACTTACCACTTGAATGGATACCTATCAAGATCAGCGTGGGATAATTTTGAGAAAGGAGGCGGACAGGAATGGCCAGTTTTGTCAATCCATCTCTAGAACCCTGTTCTTTCAACTGCTAATTAAGCAAGATGGGCAAAGTTGGGAAGGAAGCAGGAAACTCTGGGATAAGTTTCAATAGCAGTGTAAAGCTGTGGAAATTATTGGACTTGCTAATCTCAAAGCCCGCTGCATTCTCCTTTGGAATGCACCAACTAAAAACAGTACAAAAAAAGCTAGATTTTGAATGCTTAGTTAGCTCTCCTAGCTCCCACAAAGAATTTATGCAGGAGTCTCAAGGAATCCCAACACCCGCTTTGTCTTAATGACAGATATACCCTTTCCTTCCTCTTCTTCTCATCTTTCTATTAGTGTGAGATCTGTAGCAAAATTGCCGCACTCACTTCTGTAGGCTTACGAGAATAGTAGAGATTCTTTCACTCTTTAGCTCAAGGTGTGTCTGTATTATAGGATTTGCTGCCTGCTTACATAGTAATTTTGCTGTCTGAAGCAGCATTTATATATTCTGTCCCTTTCATTTGATATTATTATATCAAATGATTTATTAACCAAGCTTTCTTTATTCATTTTGTGTAAGGACTTATTGTGAGCGTAAGGTTTGTTATAAGAATTTAAGGACTCAGATATATAAATCAAATGTACAAAGCAAACACGTACATAAATACATAAACCACATGTCTGAAACAGTACAGGAAGACAGTCCTGAAACCATTTTGACTCTCCCAAACTGACCAAATGCTTCTCTGCAAGGAGAAAGGAAATGAAAAAAACATCCCCATTGTCTCTGTGCTCACAAATCCTGCCTTAAGGGCACATTTAAGGTGTGAATAGGGTGAGCCAGTGACCTGTGACCTGGATTCAGGAATTAAGTTGTTATAATAACAAAAGAATATAATAAGCCCTTCTGTGATGTATGTATGATGTTTCCGGGGTGGTCTGGAGTTTGAGGGTGGGCAATTTAAAAAGTCTATATAAGGGCGGGCACACCTTTATTCTGGGTCCTCCTCCTTTCCTGCGTGTGAGGGGAGCTCCCTGTTGCAACAGCTTTAATAAAGATCAGGCTTACTAGCTGCTTTACTTCTCAGTACAGTGGTACCTCGGGTTAAGTACTTAATTCGTTCCGGAGGTCCGTTCTTAACCTGAAACTGTTCTTAACCTGAAGCACCACTTTAGCTAATGGGGCCTCCTGCTGCGCCGCCGGAGTACGATTTCTGTTCTCATCCTGAAGCAAAGTTCTTAACCCGAGGTAATATTTCTAGGTTAGCGGAGTCTGTAACCTGAAGCGTATGTAACCTGAAGCGTATGTAACCCGAGGTACCACTGTATTCTCTGGTTGGCCTCTGTTATTGTCTCCTACCGATGGAGAACCTACAAAGGACTCTATAAGGGCTCTTGTGTATCCCATAAGGGAATAAGGGCAGATTCTGTTTACAACAGGTTAAGGGTAAACAAATATTCATAACGGACAAACATCCTAACTCTAGCAAAAGATCCCAAACACTCTGGACATGCACATGGGTTCAGACACATACAGCTGTATTGGCTGGAACTGATGGGACCTGAAGCCTGAAACATCTGGAGGGAACCCAGGTATAGGAAGACTGGTTAAGAGCAATTACATGCACAAAGCTGGAATTAAGCAGTGACATTATATAACTCAGCTCACACTGCATGTGAGCTGGAGGTGATGGAGAATGGATGTCACCTAACCATTCATGCTCTGCTTATTCACTGTGGCTATAAAAGATACAGGATCTCCCTATTTATTTATAAAATATTTTTTATCCTGCTTTTCAGCCCCACACAGGAACCCAAGGCAGCTGAATTCACAATCAACAGTTTTAAACATAGCCTAATAAAATTAAATGGAATGTTAGAAACCCGAGCCTTTTCACAGAGGGTGAAAAAAGAAGAACTCTACAGGATCAGACCAAAGTTCATTATCCTGCTCCCCACAGTGGCCAAACCAGAGTCCTCCAGGAAATTCACAAGCAGGGATTAAGGGGATTAGACCTTTTCTGCTGTTTCTCCCCATCAAGTGATATTTAGTGTTGTACTGTATTGCCTCTGAACCAGGATGATTCACTATAGCCATCACTTTCACTAGTACTGACCTTGGGCAGAATGTACTGATGGCATGCTAGGCAAAATGGCCTCAGCTGTGAACAGGAGAGGGAACTCTGCATGCTCAAAACTCTGCGGTTTCCCAAAATACAAAAAAAGAAAGTGAGAAAGCCACATGCCCCTAACAGAAACAAACAGCCCACCCAGACTGCACATGAAACGGCCACTAGGTGGATCTAAGACAGGCATAGGCAAACTCCGGCCCTCCAGATGTTTGGGACTACAATCCCCATCATCCCTAGCTAGCAGGACCAGTGGTCAGGGATGATGGGAATCGTAGTCCCAAACATCTGGAGGCAGGAGTTTGCCTATTGTTAAGTTGTGGGCGAACATATCAGACGACACAGCGATTCTTCCAATGCAGCTCTTTATTTGTAAGCTGGAACAGAACTGAACTGAGAAGCTCAGCCAGCCTGCTTATATAGAGCTCCACTAGAATGCAACAGTAACCATTTTCTGTAACTAGCCAATCACTGAATGTCACTTTTGATCCTTCATTTGCATAACTATCTACAGTATCCCCCTGCTGGCCCAGGGTGAGAACTTCAGTACATAACACCTATGCCTGGTCTAGGACGGTGCATAAAAGGGGAGCTTGGAACAAATGCAGAAGTGAGAGGGGCAGTCAGCTAAGCTGCCCACACATAGCACAAGCCACCTTTTAATCACAGTGGAAGAGAAAGCAATTGTGCTGGATCTTGGAGGTAGGAGAAATTACGGCAAGGAAGCGGTGGGGTGAGTGAGGATCCAGGAAGAAGGGAGGGAGAGGGAAGGGTAACATGTGCAGCAGCGGCACCCAAGAGACATGGTGCAACAGCAGAGAGAAATAAAGGGTGCGGGAGAGATAGCTGGTAGAGAAGAATCTGGAGGCAGAATGTCTTCCGCACATACACACAAGGCCTCACTTGTCATAACTAATAGTCGTTGATAGATCAGTCCTCTAATACAGGGCTCCACTGGGCTCCAGGCTGTATCTGGCTCCTCTGCCATGCCCTGCTCCCAGCTCACATGCTGCTTCCGGTCCATCATCCTGTCCGAACATTGCCTAGGAGAAGGCAGAGGAGGAAGAAAGATTAAGCTGCCCTTCATTCCCCAGACGATCAAGAGCGAGAACAGGGACCGATGGAGCGACTGCTGCACAGATTCACACATGAAGGACTGATTGTGTGTGTGATTTATTTCTGAGTAAAATATGCCCAAGAGGAACAAATTTATTGAAGGGATCTAGGCGAATATTTTTGAGGTGGGAAAAATTGACTCGGGGCAATCTCCAGGTAGGAAATTAATTTGGGACGAACATTGATTGCCGTCAGGATCTGGTGGCGGTATGTGTAGGAGAGAGGGAGAGAGAATGAATGAATGAATGGGGTGCATGCTGGTATGAATGAATAAGTGAGAGGTTGCTCATGTGTGTGATGGTGATGAAATAAAAATATGATCCACCTAGATAATATCCCACTAGCCAAGTTACACCAGCAGAACAGGTGAAAGCAGGACGGGGATGTGGCAGAGCTACAATTTATCCTAAGCTCCTTCATTTTTACTGACAACGATGACACAACTTCAGGCCAGATCAAAGGCTGGTGTAAATATTTTTCCTCCCTTTGAAGTCAACAAAGCAAAGAAAAATTAAAAATAAAAAGCTGTCTTCCTGCTTCTTGCCATGCCAATGTGGAAATGAAAGAGAACAGGATAATGTGTGGACCCACACCCAGCCACGTGACACCTCATGCGGTATACAAAGTGCACACTGGGAGGCCACAAGTGAGATGAAAGGTGCCATGGCCCTTTCCAGAAGCTATTTAATTTGTTTCTTGTTCTTCTGTGTGGGCCTAGCTGCCACAGAGATGCATTAAAGTACCCAACCCAAAGAAAAGCCCACAATCCTGAGGTAACACTACTTTGTGATGAAAGGATGTTAAAACTGCTTCACTCGGTAAATACATTTGGAAAAGTGCTCCTGAAAATTTTAAAAATTGAAATGTATTCAACATAGTGCATTTTGTAAATAAATTGTGAGTACCACCAGGTACTTGAAGCTATATGCTTTTTCACCTTCTGGTGCTTTATTTCCTTCCATGTTAAATTTCTCAATCTCAACCTGAGGAATAATCCACAATTCAAAAAATATGGACAGGAAATACATAAAGAACAGGGGAGACTCATCAAGGGGAAAAAACAAATCTGCAATATAGACACGTTGCTAAAGACATACCATTTTAGGGGGGAAAGAAAAAGTGAGCAAATGAGATTTTAATCAAATTTGCCACTGTATGTATAATATTTTTGTTTCCTCTCCAGATTTAAGGTTATCAGCCTCATAACTACAGCAATCCTCTTCAGAGGTCGACAAGAGAACACACCTGGCATTCTTCTAGCAAACGTGTCTTTCAGCTTGAGGCATGTTGATGCACTCAGTTGTGGGAAGCATAATGCACCGTTTGTTTATTTATTTAGATGAGTTATATGCCGCCCTTTGCACACATCACAGGGCAGTTTACAACAAGGCAGGTTATGACTGGGGAGCGGGCCCAATTCTCCTGGCTTATTAGATCAGGGGCAGGAAAGCAGGTTGGGTGGCCTGTCTGTCCATGGTGGCAGTGCTGAGCAGAGCGCCAGCCTACACACCTAAAACCCATGGCTTTTTTTTTCATCTGGAACTCAACAAAACTCAGTTCTGGCACCTCTCAGGGTGGGCACCATGACATGGTGAGTTCTGGCACCTTTTTTTCTAGAAAAATAGCACTGCTAAAGCCTCACCCGTCTTAATAATACAGAACCTGCCCCTGATAATAATAATAATAATAATAATAATAATAATAATAATTTTTTATTTATACCCCGCCCTCCCTAGCCAAGGCCGGGCTCAGGGCAGTTAACAAGCAATAATAAAAACAAGTTGAATGAATACAACTTAAAAACAAGATTAAAATACATTAAAATATTGAAACATTAAAATATTAAAATGCAGCCTCATCACAGGAGGAGAAAGGAAAAAGGAAAAAGAAAGAGGGGGAGGGAATCAAACTGGCTCCAAGCCAAAGGCCAGGCAGAACAACTCTGTCTTACAGGCCCTGCGGAAAGAAATCAGATCCTGCAGGGCCCTGGTCTCATGAGGCAGAGCGTTCCCCCAGGCCGGTGTTGAAAAGGCCCTGGTTCTGGTTGAAGCTAATCTAACTTCCTTAGGGCCCGGGACCACTAGGGTGTTGCTATTTATGGACCTTGAGGCTCTTCGTGGGGCATACCGGGAGAGGCATGTGATGAATACATTCTGGGAACAGAGATGGCATGGTGGATGCTGCCAAGTTGAGATGTGCAGGCCATTACTGTTGCCAGACTGCCCTCCCTAGTCTGAATCACGGTCAGTCTGTGTGTGCTGCTGCTGAATTTCCCGGCCTGACCATCTATCTACTTGTTCTCCCTGACGTACACACATTTGGTGCAGGGGCTGATACAAGTAAGATGGCAGTGCCAGAGCATTTTGGGTTTGCAGGTGCAAAGTTCTGCTGCTGCATCATCCGCCATCCCTGCTGTTTGCCCCTCAGCCCTGGGCACCAGGCCTGCTGGAGACGGATGTTGCCAGTATACGTTTCTGAGATAGAATCCTAAGACATACGCAGAATTTAAAAACAATGCGATCTCAAGGACCACCCGCACATTAGAGAGCAAGCTTTTGCCACCAGCCTGAAGAAAGCAAAGGCGGAAATGATGTTTGAGGTAGAATCCTATGTTGCAGTTATTCAGTCTTTTATTCATTAATTATACGTATACCTTTAGGCGCCAGGCAAACATGTTCCTTTTTAACCAAGCCTTTGGTTGACCTGATTGACATATTATATACCCTTTTAAAATATGGCTCTTTTGGGGCGGATGTTATTTTGTTATTGTTATTTTGATTTTATATAAAGTATTGTGATCTTTTCTGTGAACCGCCCTGAGACTGCGGTATATAAATTCAATAATAAATGAAAACAATAGCTAAGGAGAGAAGCTCTTTGCTGGCTAATTGCATTAGGCGGATGCAATCAGATCGCCCCCCACAAGAAAAGGAAAAGAATATTGTTAGCTTATTCTTTGCTGAGAAAAGACCCCCTTACAATAGAGCAGAATAGAAGGCTGGTATCTTCCCAGGACCACTTAAAAACATCAAGAAAATCACAGGGCGCTCCCGAGCAGCCCAACCACAAACACCCCGCCCCCAGGGGCGTAATGGGCCAGCGCATCTGGCTATGAACCAGCTGTTTAATATCCCTTCCAACTCAACAATTCTTTATTATTTCTGTACGCTCTGCAGTAGCGGCGGCGGGCCTCGTTCGCTCTCGCGATACTTGGGTTCCTTTATTCCCGCCGCCACATTCCGCCCCCCCCCACGCCCCGTCCGCGAGCCGAGGCAGCAGTCTCTCTCTCTCTCTCTCTCTCTCTCTCTCTCTCTCTCTCTCTCTCTCGGGCCGCGTCCCCTCGCGCCTGAGCTATCGCGAGAAGCGGTTGCCTTGGCTCCCCGTAGCTATAGCAGTAGTGACACAGCGGCCCGGAGGGCGAGGGGGGCGGGGAAGGAGGCGAAGCCGCCGAGGAGGCGAGGCGAGGCGATGCTCTTCGCGAGAGACGCTCCTGAGGGGGAACGGGCAGGGTTGGCCGGCGGTGAGTAGGCATAAGTTGGTAGACCCCGTTGAAACTCCTCGGAGCGGGCCGGGGAGAGGGCCTTGCTTCAAGCTGGGCCGGGTCCTGAGCCCGCCTCGAAGCCGGGGAGCCCAGAGACCTCGGGGGGGGGGGGCGGAGGGTAGGGCGGCGCGCGACCCTGACTTTGAGGAGGGGTTTTTTGGGGGGGGGCGGGATAAGCTCCCCCCTCCAATTCCCTCGAAATATGGGCCCCTCCATTTTCACTCACATTTTGGGGGGGGCATTGTCCCCACCCCCGTCGTTTCAGGGCACACCCCCCGTCTCCCCCCAATATCGTGTAAATGCTCAACTAGACTCTTAATCCCATTCCCCCCCCCCCCAATCCCGGTGTGGGCGCCTTTTTGTTGTTGCTTTGTCACGCTACAGGTGTTAAATGGGCACAGCATAGCTGGAGAATGCCGTTGTCACACACAGACACATACCCACACCCCGAAACTGCAACAAAACACATCCTTGTTGAATAATCTTAAGGACTCGGATTCATCAGATGCAGAAAAATGTTATCATTTTGTCAGGCATGTTCATATGGGTTCCGGCAAAACATTGGCTCTGTTGGTATGGGCTATTTCGTTATCCTTGTTTGTATAAATTTGGGCATTAGCAGGCCAGCTACTGCTACTTAACATTTTACGGCCTCCTGTAGCCTGGACCTAACTTTTTAAAATACCTCCCACAATTGTATATGTGTGTGTGTGTGTGTGTGTGTGTTATCTGGCAAGAAAAGATTATCTTTGTGGCATCTGAAAGCCTACTGCAGTCCACAATGCTTATGCGACAATAAACTTGTTTTCAAGGTTCCACAGATCTCTTTTGCTCCGTTCTGAAGGATCATGCTTCTTTCATTGTTCCCTGCTTCACGTTATGCATTACTAGAAATGCCTGGTAACCTTTAGGAATCTTATAATTTGAAAACCGTGGATTAAGGCTGAAATTACAATATATAGACAGTATTGAGCTATTCACTTTCTGCATCTTCCTTATAACAGAAGGCAGGGGTATTTTGAAATAAAGGCTGTTCATCATACTGTATGGCATTGGCTTTCAAACTATTGTGCAGATTGTTGAGTTATTTACAAGTTTATCAGGGTTTTCTCAATGGGAAAATGAGTAATGGCAACCAGGGTTCCTTAAGTTTCTGCAAAGCAGGCTCTAGTCTTTTCCTGCAAGTAGATCCATTGCCAGTGGGCTACAGAAGCTGGGAAGGTTTTGCTCTTCCATGCAATGAAATCTTACCTCCCTCATGATTTGCAGCTGCAAGAGAGTATCATGTACAGTATTCTCTATTCAGAAAGAGCAATGATGAACACCTTGTTTCTGTGTGTGTGCACTCTGAAATGTGTTGTGCAACTCCAGGATCTTTTGGATGAGTTTGATCTCAGGTCTGATTTAAGTTATAAAATTTCATTCCCCTGACAAAGGGACCCAGTTTATTTCCCCAGACCTCTCAGTGGGTTTTCATACCATCAACTGTGGTACCATCAACTTTTTGATTCATTGTCTGGGTTAGGGGCACTGTTTTACAGCGGTTCCTTTCACACTTAAAAAACTAGTTTAAATACATTATTGTCTTACAATATGTTATATAAACAGCTCAAAGAAAGCCACCCTAGCATATAAAATAGCTGCATTTCTTGTTACTGTGTAGTCACATCTACATACACGTGCAAAGAAACACGATGCCTCTAGTATCCCTTTTCGAGATTAAACTTGCAGAAATTCTCTCACTGTAGTCCTAGGCACACTTATCTGGAAACAAGTCCAACTGAACATAGTGACATAGTGGGGCTGACTACTGCTTTTTATTAGTACAGTGGTACCTCAGGTTACATACGCTTCAGGTTACAGACTCCGCTAACCCAGAAATATTACCTCGGGTTAAGAACTTTGCTTCAGGATGAGAACAGAAATCGTGCAGTGGTGGCGCAGCGGTAGCAGGAGGCCCCATTAGCTAAAGTGGTGCTTCAGGTTAAGAACAGTTTCAGGTTAAGAACAGACCTCCAGAACGAATTAAGTTCTTAACCCGAAGTACCACTGTACTGGTTTTGTGGTTTTTGAAGGGATGCTGGAGAAACATTTTTTTTGAAGGGTTGTGGGAAATCAGGTGCTGTATTTATCAGGGTGTAATTCATTTCAAATCCATCTTAAACTATAACTAGTATTTCAAGTTGAGCATTTTCTGAAGGCATTATTGACAAATTACAGTATCTTGAATTCAGAATTTAAAAATTAAAGAAGTCTACCTGTATTTATTATTACAGTACCAACTAGCTGCCTCTGTCCTCATCTGACATGTTGCTTAGCACACCCATGCAAACTAGCTACAGTATAGGCATGAATGGAATCTCGTATTCAATAATATCCTTGACACATAGGGGGAAAATTCCATTAGTTTTGGGTGACCTCATAGTTTCACTAGATATGCACCAATTAAATCAGTATATCTTCTCTGTAATGTAAGTAATATATAATATCACATCTAAAATACTGTAAATATTTATGCAGTGCAATTTGATGTGGTTCATTACAGGCCCATGAAGAGCAGGGGGCAGATGGGTGCACTTGTCTTGGGCCTTGGTGGGCTAAGCTGGCCAGGGGCCCTCACCAAGGGCCTACTGGACTTATGCTATCATGCAAAGAACATCCTGAGCCTCCCAGCTGACTGGGGACTCTTGCTTCAGTCAAGCTCTGCCTGGGCCTGGTTCATAATGCCTGTCCATGGACTGAAGCATAGTTTGAATGTTTAGAGATCTTTGCCATTGTAATTTAGGAGTAGATTCTATTTTGCCAGTTTCCATCAAACATTATACACCTTGTATAAAAAGTCTTTTTGGTCAGGAGAGGTCCCCATGAAAACTTCAGAAAGTTAGATTCCTTCTATGTATAAAAACAACAGCCATCTTCCATTGAATGCAGCTTCAAATTTCATGAATTTAAACAGGGGAAATGGTACATTAGACAACTTTTGTATTATTTAGCCAAAGAGAAAATGTTCCCCTGAGCTGTATTTTATTCCTAGTTAAATGTACTGATTGCCTTTATACAATAAAAAGCATGCAGAGGGTGAGCAATTTAGTCTCATCTGTTCCAACTATCTACAGAAACCTATCCTCTTTTTAAAAAAATACTTGCTAGGATAGCAGCTCAATCGTATCTTTTAATATTCAATAAGGACAAGACTTCTGCTGGGCTTGAGAGAGGTTTGGCAAAGAGTCCTCTGCTCCCTGGAAAATGAAGATGATGGTGGCTGCTGCAGGAGTTTTGCCAAGTGCTTCGCTTCTCTTAGTGCTGGGCTGAGCACCATCATCCACTGCTGCTGTGAGCCACCACTGTCCAGTGCTGCCTGCCTCACTGTCTGTCTCCCATAGGTTGCCAGGACTGTGATGGGGCAGATTGTGATGATGGGAAGAGAAACTTCACAGCAACTTCTACCTTGGTTTCCCCAGAATGCCTGTGGGCACATGTGGGAGAGTATCTTTGTAACAGAGTTAAAAGGAAAGAGAAATCTGGGGCACACATAAAATGGCATGTAAGAGACAAGTGACAAATAAGATCAAGATACAGAATTTAGAAGGAAGTTAAATGACTCGCGTGTGAAGAGTTTTGATTTACCAGTGTCAAAACATTTTCATAAAGCTGCTGAATAAACTGTTAAACAGTAAAACGTCATTCTTCAGTACAGTACAGTCCTAGTATGAAAGGAGCTCTGATGTAGGCGGATTCAGCTCTGCCTGAGATTATGTCTCCTCCCTCCCACAGGTTCAACAAAGGAAGAGGTGTTGTGGCACCCTGTTGCATTGCAAGTTATGTTGCTTTCACACTAGCTTTTTTTCCTGGAATGTTTCCTAATACCAGCTGGAGTTGCTGAATCAGGTTCCTCTTTTGAGTTTGGCTACAGGAAAGCGAGTTGCTTTTCCTCAGCAATCTTTCCCAAGACACTGTTTTCTGAGGAAGGACAGCAGAACAGCTCCAACTCCTGCTGTATCACAAAGTGGGCTCCACTCTTCTTGCAAGTCAGACCACTGCCATGGGGCTGGAAGAAGGTGGGAGGGTTTTGCTCTTCCTTACAATGAAGCCTCCTCCTTCGTGACAGATTCCCCATCAAGCTTGCTGTGAGATGGAGCATGTTAGAATGCTTTCTTATCGGCCCGTTTACTAGTTAATTCCTGTGCTGCTGTTTGCAGGTGCGAAATCCATGCAACCAACAGGATAGGAAGTCATAAGGCTAAGCAGGGGCAATCTTGAGAAAGATTGTTGCTTCCCCATCCTTCTTGGAAGTTAACCAGTAGGCACACACAAGTAGGAACAGTGTGCTAATGACAGCACTGCCAGATCATCCAACCCTGTACAGTTTTTCTGATATACAGGAGAAATCATGTGGGTGAATTATTAATTACTGTGTTCCACTGAAGAACCAACTGCTGTCTTGGAACCTAACTTTGCCATTTACTATGTGTAAGCATGCACCTGACATAAAAAGCTACATCAATTTGTATTGGCACAAAATTGGCCTGATTCGTGTAATCAGAGATTATACACATCAGGGATGTAAAGAGCTTTTTAAATGGACAAGAGTTGTTGTTTTTCTTTCAGTCTTCATGGATACTAGGGACTCAAATCCGTTAACACAGTGGGACTTTTTTCTGAACAAATATACATAGGATTGTGCTGCATGACTGACAGTGGATCACAAATAACTAGGTATGGTTGAGCAGGCAGGCTTATTCTTTTTTGAAAGCCTGTTGTATCCGTTTAAAAGGAGGAAAATCAACATGTTCTTACATACTTGAAATCCAGGATGTGATTAATGAGGGAATAAGAAGACTGCTTGTGGCTTCTGTGTTAACAGCAGCTGAGGATGCTTTCTGCTGGAATATAATTTTGAATAGCTACATTAAAGCTTGTTTCTTAGTTATTTCAGTGCAGCAGGATTAATTACTAAAACTAAAGTCTGAATACTATTTTGGAAGACTTTAAGTTTGCAACTAAAAATGTTATTCAGGAGATGCAGTGATGATAGCTCTGTAGTACTGTATTCTTGCTGGGCTGATAATGAGTTCTTTAACAGGGCTACATATTCTGCCTGCCCAAGACAGTCTGATTTGCTAGTAGATAATGTATTCTTCACTGTAGCAGAATTACATGAACATAAAATCTGGATGCTGGTTTTAATTGGCCTAATCATATGGAGTATGTTGTTGTATTAGGGTAGAACATGTGTCTGATGCCCACCTATGCAGCCCTAGTTTTGGGAAGTTTTGAAAATGTCATCAATATTCAAACTATAATTCCCTGCAAATGCACAAAAGGGAGGGCACTTTCTGTTTTAGAATACAGCTACATGGTTCCATTGTTAAAGGTTTTAGTCTCCTGTTCTGAAGAATGATTATGGCTGCTGTTCTGTAATCAAGGATTAGAGTCCTAAAAATAAACCAAAACAAAGCTCTTAAAATTTTGCAGGTACTACACTCCTTTTGTTGGATCAGTAAATCAGTGAAAAGAGAATTGCTATGGGCATCATGGGTATAATAAAGTGATTGCTTTCAGTATTGTTAGTACAGAAAATGTATGCATAATTAAATTTTTAGATTTTAATTTTTTTACTTTATGTATCCTCAAAAGATCAGATAGGCAGGGCTTTTTTTTTAGCAGGAGCTCGGGCAAACTCAGTTCCTGCACTTCTCAGGTGGATGCCGTTGCCGTTCTAAGAGAACGAGGGAGACGTTCATGGTGAGTTCCGGCACCACTTTTTATAGAAAAATAGCACTGGAGATAGGTAATAACAGTTTGTCTCCAGAATCTTCTGATTATCCCTTAAAATTAAATGCTCATGCAAATAAGATTTCTCGCCTTGTTTCTGAAACACTGTAATATGGTCCCTAGCATAAACCCTTGTAGCAAAGTCAAAACTGAATTAGGCAAACATACACTGTAGCTAATTATAGGATCAGAGTGGGAAGGGACCTCAGAAGTCATGTGGTCTATCTCCTACCCTGACAATGTAGTAAATGTGCTCCTGCAGCATCCTTGAAAGGTGGCCATCCAGCCTTTGCTTAAAAATGTCTAACAAAGGAAAGTCCACCATATTCCAATACACTACAGCATATTTCCTTGCTGTAGGAAGATCAAACAACAAGGGTGCCAACTTGAATAAAATGTTCAAGGAGGGGCAGGTAAGCCCCACCCTCATAATCGATCACATGATGTGGTGCATGCACACCGTTTGAAGGGCAATGACCATCAACTTTGGGGCCCCCCTCAAATATTTTAGGGGGGCGAAGGGATCTTGGCCCCTAGGAGTTGGCTCCTATGTCAAACGGCTTGTACAATAAGGAAGTTCTTCTTAATGTTTAGTCTAAATAACTTTCTTTCTTGTATCAGGAGCCATTTCGGTTATTCATCAGGAAAGCTTGCGCAGATGAAAGGGATAAAATGAACAAATTGATTTGCATTTAAACATAGAGAGAGAGAGAGAGAGAGAGAGAGAGAAAGACAGTACAGTTAGTTTAAGCAAGGAGTATGCCACTTATTGGGGCCTGAATTATTTAGTTTAGATGGAAAACAGTTTGACAGAAACAGTAATTCAATAAGCCGATTCATGAAGCCAGTGTAGTAACCCCCCCCTTCATTACTTCCATCAAAGTTCAAGTAAGGCAAAGGTCAGACCAGTTAATACAGTTGAAACCGAGAATTCTAATGCTCACTCAGAAACAAGATCAGTACACTCAAATGAGAGTGAAAAGTGTAGAGTTGTTCAGGTACATACTTCAGGTTCTCCTTTTAGCTGTTGGTACAATCTTATCCATTAGGCTCTTCGGACTGTCAAGCAAGGCTTCATAGAAAGCCAGGAATCTGAGTCAATATTGTTGTGCTGTGCTTCCTTTTGTGATGTCCTAAGTGCATGTGCTGATAACCATGCTTGGTGTGATTGCTGAGATGCTACCACAGCTAAGATTGAGGTTTTTATCTAGGAAAACTAGGAAACTCCTCCCTCTGTCTGTGCCTTGTTAAGGAGCTATGGTGTTACTTGGACCTGCATGTGGTTGGTGAAGACAACCAAAAGAGCATACAGTACTTCTCCTTCTGCATTCGCCATGTCCTCGAGTCAGTTTCTGAACACCTCTATTGTCCTTACTCTAGAAGTGAAGTGGTGTACATCTTTTCAGTTGTGGCACTGCAACTCTGAGAGAGGTCCAACTGGTCTCCTCTAGGTGAGCAGTGAAATCTTGATTATTTAGCAAGGCTTGTGTGATGACTTGATACTGCTTGACTGGTCGATTTAGATGTAGTTTTAAGCGTAGATTTCTGTGTAGCAATCTCTCTGTTGCTTCCCCCTGACTTTGTAGATTATTATGGCTTATTGTTGTTTTAATCTTGTATAAACTTTGTTGGTAGTGGAGGTCCTTGAATCCTAAATTTGTTGTATTAAATGGTCAAATAACTAAATAATGAACTGCTGTTGGTTGATCATATATGTGGGGCTGTCTCATCTTGGTTGTGGCCTGGGTGAGCAAAGTATATATAAGGAAATAGTCTCAATGCATATGGTGCATTAATTTTGCTAAAACTAACATTGCTAGGTTTCATCATGTGGACGGTAGCCTCAAATGTTCTATGTGCTGCTTTTAATTTCCATGAAAGAAATATGGGAAATAAATGTAATAATTATGAAAACAAATTCCCATTCCCTCCTCTGTTCCCATTACATTTTTGTATTACTTGAGAATGATAGCATACCTCACACAATCCATTGGATCTTTGATTATATTTTGTCGGGGGGGGGGGAGAGTTCTGTCGAACTTGAAAGTACCCAATTTTCCCAGCAAAAGTAATGGCTATGATGACACCATTAGCAATGAAAATCTTCATAGTCTCCATAGCTTCTGTTGAGACTACCAATTAATTTCTCACAGCTGTTGAACAATCTTTTTTTTGAACTATGAGCTATCTTAAGTTAAACCAGTGCCTTGCCGTTGAAAAGTAGTGTATCCTGTTACCAATCCCTTGAGCCACCCAGATGCCTCTTTATCCCAAATCTTACTTGATCTCTGCTCCAGACTCTACCATGTCCATTTAACAACACATTAAGACTGCCTGCTCTGGATGTGAGTAAACGGTTGGTTAAATATAGAAACAGTTTCTTATTTAGTGAAGATTTCCATGACAAATCCTTGTGGATCACCATATAAACACAACCATATGGCCAAGTCCAGTATTATCTTAAAACGATTAGCTTGGAGCTTAATACTGTCATTAACTGAAAAATACACACATCATTTTATTTGTATTCCACCTTTCCATAGTTCTAACCATGCTCAAGGCAGCTTACAACACGAAGACAATTGCATAATTACAAACATAACCAAAAGGAGCCTTAAATAATAAATAAAACATCAAAAAGTACATAACGAAATGGAACAATTTCGACATAAATCATAAGAACTAAAATAAAGATACAAATGATTAATATCAATACCAGCATCAACCCTCAAGCGAACCCCCTAAACAGTATTCCAGGCCAAGATTGAATTCACAGCTTTTGCAACTGGCTTGTGTCAAGCTATTGATAATTAGATGTAAAAAAAGTTGCCATAAGCATAAATAAAAGAACATTATCACACATTCATTAATTTCTTGATCTCATGAGATCTTATTGATTGTTGTTTTATTTAGTGTTCATTGATGATGTTTAATGGAACCTAACTGGAGCTTTTTTTGTTTTTGTTTTTTTTTAAAAAAAGGAAAGAAAAACTATAGGATAACATCAATCCCACATTGATTTTAAAAAGTACTTCAAGCAAAGCAGTTCACACAAATGCATACTTACTAACCCCTCAATTATACCTGTTTTGTTTATTTTTAAATAGTTTCTGGGATGGACAGACTTTCGTTGTGGCCAATTTCATACCTATTTGCTTGGCACCATTCTATCTGTCATTGAAACTGATTGTTACCCCTTCATTTGTATAAATGTATTATAATATGGATTGTTTTTCTTTTCTATATTAGCAAGTGAGAGCAAGTATGATTTAGTGGTTTGGGTGCTTGACTAGGACCTGAGAGACTCAGCCATGAAGATCACTGGGGGCCTTGTGCCAGTCTGTCAGCCTAACCTACCACAGGGGTGTTGTGAGGATAATATGAAGAGGAAAGAAATATGTACACCACCTTGAGATCCTTGGAGGAAAAGTGGGATCTAAACACAATAACCCACCTTTTTATCATTACAGCAAGCTAGCAACTGATTGATTGATTGCTCAAATTTATATTGAACTGTTTGCTCCAGTGTGTAACACTTTACATTTACTTAAGATGGATCTCATTTGCCTATTTGTTACGCAGGTTGTCCTTTTTGGAGCTGTTCACAATTTGTGTTTTCACCATCCTAATATAAGTAATCCGGGACGATCTGCAAACTGGAGTTCCTTTCAGCTTAGCATTTACACAGATCATTTATTATTAAGTTAAATCATATGTTTGTCCTCACTATTTTTATGATAATCAAATATCTGTTTTGGTCCATTGTGTCTTTGCTGTAAGAGTTTTCAATTTCACTGTTTAGTTAAATCCAGAGACTTTTTTTTCCATGGAGAAAGTCTATTAGGTATATGCATGTCAACAGTACAGGTTGGACAGTGTTCCAAACTCCCATTGTTCTAGGTGCATTTTGTGACGGGGAATTTCATTAGTGCGAGCAATTTCTGAGCTCTGGGTGCAGTATTGCACCTAAGATTTCAGATTAAACTGCAGAATGGAAAGAAAAGAACCTTTTTCTGCCTCTCCCCTTCTAGCTACTCTCTGAAGACTGGAGAAGAGACCCTCTTAAGAATATTAGGGGGGTGGGCAGGAGAAGGAATAGACCATGTGAAAATTGAACATAATATTTTAGCTGAAGTTTGTTCATTTTCAGCTTTGTAGTATTATTATTATTATTATTATTATTATTATTATAAAAAAGCACACCTAGACATTCCGCTGTTGCGCCCATAACCTAGGTTTAAGGTGCCATTTAGCTCCTATCTTTCATATCTCAGTTTCTAACACTGAAGTTGGAGAATCTTTTCAAGCAATTCTAAGACAACATTTGACTGAAATTTGTAAAATTTAATAGACACTATTGGTTAGATTAGTGCTTGTACTCTTTGGAATTGCAACTTCTTCTTTTGTTTAGCCAGGTTTCTCTTCCCCAGTTTTCTCTGCATGCTGCCCAGTTGAGCCTTTCTGTTTATTGATGTGTTTCAACTCAAGAGAGGTATTTCCCAAGCAGTAGTGGCTGTGGTGATGTGCTACAAACTCATCTATTTTGCAGCGCTACGAAAGGCTCCATGTTTCTGTTGCTGTCAGCTGACTAGAGCCAAGGCCCTTTGTTTTTCCATTGTTTTTTCTACCAAGTGGGATGTTGATGGAATTGATTGAAATGTATTGAAGTGTTTAGTGCTGATTGTGGTTGGGAAGTCAGCTCTGAAAGGAAACTCATTGTTCTGAATGATGTGTCCTGCGGTTTAATATTTAGCTGTCAAAATAAAGATTTCTCTCCAGGGCCAAGCTAAAAAAATAATAATAGAATTGCTAATTTAGCATATGCTTACAGGGCATAGTAATAAAGAGGAACAGGAATTATTTATTTTGTCCACTTTCGATGTATTTTAGAATAAATATTTGATTTTGTAAAATTGCCGGGGGGGGGGGGAGAAAAGATCCCAACAATGCTACAATTCTCTCACAAATTAATTTCCACCCTTTGCAGAGGCGCTAGCCACAGTACCAGTATTTGGTACTGGTGGTGAGGGCTGAAAGTATCCCAGATACATGGTTTCCCTTGTACCAAAACCATTATTTGTGTTTTTACCTCATTGCCTTGATATTATTTCCCCATCCATGTTTAGAGAGAGCTTATAAAAATAAGGGACGTGGGTGGCGCTGTGGGTTAAACCACAGAGCCTAGGACTTGCCGATCAGAAGGTCGGAGGTTCGAATCCCCGCGACGGGTGAGCTCCCGTTGCTCGGTCCCAGCTCCTGCCAACCTAGCAGTTCGAAAGCACGTCAAAGTGCAAGTAGATAAATAGGTACTGCTCCGGCGGGAAGGTAAACGGTGTTTCCGTGCACTGCTCTGGTTCGCCAGAAGCGGCTTAGTCATGCTGGCCACATGACCCGGAAGCTGCACGCTGGCTCCCTCGGCCAATAAAGCGAGATGAGTGCCGCAACCCCAGAGTCGGTCACGACTGGACCTAACAGTCAGGGGTCCCCCTATAAAAATAAATCTGATGACATTCAAATAGAAGCAGCCTTACAATTGTGTGTGTCTGGTTTTGGGATGTCAAACTGGAAGCTATTGCTGAGAGGTAGGTTGTAGAATTTTCCTTATCATGGAAATGTTTGTGAAGGTCAGATTACACAAGGTTCTTGCGTGTGGGTGCTTTGGGGAGGTGGGTACCTAGATCAGTATTACCTCAGTGTTGTCTGCTCACAAGTTCTTACAGGTTCCTTATCTTGAAGCAGCAGGTCAGCACCTGCTGGGAGATCTTTTGTTGAATAGTCTTGACTGTCTTTTTCCCTCCCAAAGAGCTAAAGTCTTTGACTATTATTGGGAAATTTATTTCTAGGTAAGTGTCAGTCAAGAAATTCTGCTGGAAGGGTGTGGGGGGACTCCTTTGCTTAGTGTAAAATTGGGTTTAGCAAAACTTGATGGATTTGGCTGCCAAGAAATCGGCAGCTATTTAACTGAGTCTTGCTATGCAACTTTAAAGATTTGCTGTGGCTGTGCTGAATCAAGTTCAATAGCTCAATGTGCAAAATAATGGCAATATTGTTCCATTCATATCAGTAAAGCAAGAGCTGAGAACTTGTGTACTACCAAATTGCTGTTTATTTCAACATCTGACTTGTGTAGTCAAAACAAAATTTCAGAATAGAACATTATGCTGGTAAAGAAAGTCAATTGATAGATGAAGTTTTAAGGATTAAGATTAAAGTCTGTTCAGAATCAAAGTTATGGCAAAATAGTTTTGCTTAACTGGTTTAGTGATCTCAGCCCAAAGCATCCAGTCAGTTCAGAATTTAATGACTGCATATCTGTCAGCATATGGATAACTTTCTCCAATAACAAATTGGCTCAATTCTCCTATTCTAACGTCTGCAATGCTCTGACTTACTAAATTCATTTTGATATGGGGGGGGGGGAGACTATTGGAAAACTGTGACAAGGACCTCGAGTGTATTTGAGAGAATGGAACTAATCAAATTTTCTTTTTCATGTTTGTTTTTCACTTGCTTTATTATTGTGCTCAAGAGAAAATGGCATAACATTAAACTGTTGTACGTTATGAGTGTTTGAGAAAAAGTTGGCCATGTCTAAGTGTATTGCTCCTTATATTATGTAGATGTCCATTGTGTACATCCTGGAGGCCTAAGTGGGAGGAGATACAAATTAGGAAAATACAGTGGTACCTCGGGTTAAGTACTTAATTCTTTCTGGAGGTCCGTACTTAACCTGAAACTGTTCTTAACGTGAAGCACCACTTTAGCTAATGGGGCCTCCTGCTGCTGCTGCGCCGCCGGAGCACAATTTCTGTTCTCATCCTGAAGCAAAGTTCTTAACCTGAAGCACTATTTCTGGGTTAGCGGAATCTGTAACCTGAAGCGTATGTAACCTGAAGCGTATGTAACCCGAGGTACCACTGTACGTGGATCGAAAAGGCTTCCTACTCTTGCAGCAAACAAACAAACAGAATGTTGGAATGGCCTCCCCACCTGAAAATGGCAGGTTGTGAAAACCCAATAAATGTCCCAGCTGAGTGGGAATTTGAACTTGGGTTTCCCTCCTCTTAGTCTAGCCCTCTAACCACAAGTTTCCATTGCCTCCTTTTAAATGATTTTATGTAGGAATGTGTTTGTGTGAGTTGAACAATAAAGCAGATAGTGTATAGGAGAACTACCAACTACCCAGGGCAAATGTTTTCTTTCATCTGGAGAAAGCTCACTGCCATCATCCAATAACTTTTTCATCCAAAACTTTCATCCAAATCTTTACAAAAAATCCTGTGTGTATTCTTCAGTGGCAAAAACTGAAGTGAAATCACCGGGACCTGCTTTTTAAGAGATGCATTTTGATGACAATCATGAAAATACAACCACCTTCTAATTTTGTGTGTGTCATTATGTGACAGAGAACTCTTGTCACTTCTCAGTAGTGCATATTTGTCTTATGATTAGCTACTGTTTTAAGAGATACAAAAGAAGCAAAACTTGTAACATTTTAGATGTAAAAGGAATTAGCCTGTTATTGCTGTGTTGTGTTTGGAGTATTTAACATGCAGGTTGAAGATACAGTGGTACCTCGGGTTAAGTACTTAATTCGTTCTGGAGGTCCGTACGTAACCTGAAACTGTTCTTAACCTGAAGCACCACTTTAGCTAATGGGGCCTCCTGCTGCTGCCGCGCTGCCGGAGCACTATTTCTGTTCTCATCCTGAAGCAAAGTTCTTAACCTGAAGGACTATTTCTGGGTTAGCGGAGTCTGTAACCTGAAGCGTATGTAACCTGAAGCGTATGTAACCTGGGATACCACTGTACCTGCTTCCTTCCTGTTGCCATAGAGTATATCGGCAGCAGAGCACATGGGTAACCTTTGCTATCTGAGTAAGGGAAGCCATGTGCATTCCCTCAGCTTAACAAGGCCCCCAGTGAATGTTTTAAAGGACAATGTTTGTTCTGTCATTTTGGTGAAAAGAGCGAGGCTTTACCTTCACTGCCAAAAGTAATCTGGCGGGGAGGGGTGGAATTGTGATGTAAAAAGAAAAAGGGCTTCTTTCTGCCTGAGACCAGTTCATCTCTCTGCTCAGCAACAATTGTTCCTAGGACAAAAGGGTACTAAGATCACTCTTGGCTACTGAAATGGAGCCAGCCTCTAAGGGTGGATACATTGCAGAGGGGAAGGAAAGGAGGGATACCACAATTTAAAAAAAATCAATTTACAATGACCCCATAGTTTGGACAATAAATACTACGAGAACCAAAACTCCCTTTTTCTTTCCTTCTCCTGACAATTCTTTGCTGGTGTGTGTGTATAATATGCCTGCCACTTTTGTATGCAAAACCTGTTGGGATATTGTCTGTAAAAGTTTGCTTTAACTTGGACAGCAGATCTTCCCACAGATTTCCTTAGCATATTCTAAAACTTTTAATGAGGAAGACTAGGCCTTCAGGCACAGAGGAACAAGCATGGTTTGGATTTCAAATTGCTTTGTCAACTAAATAGGAGAGCAAGGATAACTAACATGAGGAGCCATTGTTAGGGATAATGGGGTTTCAGTCCTGCCCTCTTTTCTTCCCAACCCTATACTGCATATAACACCAGTGTCTCACAACAAATTTAACTGAAGAACCTGAAGAAAGAGACAATGGATGTGTTTTTGAAAATGAGGGGAAATTATTGTTTTATTTAAAAAAAGAAAAGGAGTGTGCAGCAGCCCCCAGTATTTAAAGAGCCCCAACCCCATTACATCATTAGAACCAGAACATAAACTGGAAAAGAGGAAAAATTTCAATGTTTGGTCCAGATCCTAGGTGCTGCACCCTCACTAAAGGAGACTGTATGGATGATTCACGAAATGATTGTAGGATGACGTGTGTACCTGAGCTTATGGCCTCAAATTCACTTTATCTTATATGTTGCCTTATTGCAAAAATGACGACTGGACTACTAATCCTAAACGGAATAGTTGCCCCACCACCCCCTCCAGAACCCACCGCTCTCAACTGACTGTCAACTGCCTCGCATTCAAACTCCCTTTCAAATCCTCATCTAATTGTCACTCACCACCGGAATTCCACAATCTCTCTTTCCCTCTCCCTCCTTAACATTCCCATAATAATTCTGATACAATTACCTTAATAACCTTATTGCATTCAATATTTTATACACGCTGCTGCCTATAACCATACTGTTTGAAGCACTTGAGCTTCCCATTCCTGATTCCTAGAAATGGGGGAGCAAACTGCAGGTTCTCCATCCCTGTTCTAAAAACCAGATGTCTTCCCCCAAATGATCCTGGGAATTGTAGTTTATTAGGGGTTTGGGGGATTGTAGGTCTGTGAGAGGGAAGCCACAATGGCACGAATCATTTCGGGGGAAGTTATGTGCTTTAAAGGCGCATTGGATGCAATGAAGGAATCTCAGCTAGGTGATCCATGGCTGATTGCCATCCAAGCACTGCTTAAAAACCTCCAAGGAAGGAGAGTCACTGCTTCAGGCCCTAAGCGCCTCTGGAGCAGGAGAAAGCAAGCTTGCTCCATCCTCCATGTGACACCCCTTTATATTTAGTTATTGAAAAGGCTGCATGGTGTGGATCTCATATCAATGTTATGAGAGTGTAAGCAACACATTTCTCTCTCCCCTTTCTCCACACCATGCAGAATTGCAGTGGTAACCAGAAGGCTGGAGTTTGGAGCCCAGCCAGGGCTGGCTGTGGGCAGGATCCTTGTTTTGCCGGGGGTTTGACTAGATGACCCTTGAGATCCCTTCCACCTCTGCCATGCTATGATTATATCAAGCAGCTAAAGGAACAAAAAGATGCTTCTGAAACATTTGGGAATCATAGGCACATTCTCCCCACCAGTGGCTTCCGGCAAGAGTTTGCATCTTCCTTAGGAGAGAGGCAGTCCAGAACAAGGAGGGAAAGGCTCAGAGTTCAGGTAGGTGGAAATGCCAATTGAATGCCCTATACTATAGGAATGCTTTCTTCCCGTGTCCCCCACCCTCATGTGCCAGACTGGTGCTAGCATGGCTGGGAGCCAGGTGCCTGCTTATTCCTCCATTTTCTTTGCAGGGGGGAGCCTTTCCCCAACATATACTTTGTTCTGACCAAATCCCTGAAGAGATGTGATGACCCTCAGGTACTGGGGCAGAGGGAAGGAAGGGGTCCTTATGAAACACATTTGGGGAGTCTGTGGCTTCCAGCAGGTGCTTTTCAGAAGCATTGCACTCTCCAACAGGGGAGGCTGAGCATAGCCATCACAGCTAGTTGCCTTTGATTGGCCTCTCCTCCATGCAATTGTCTAGCCCTCTTTGAAAGCCATCCCATCCAAGATGCTCTTGTGGTGCATCTGATTCTCCTGTGGTTCCTTGCTCCTGCAAGGAGATGACTATGGTGAGATCCTTTGGTTAACATCTGTCTGGGCTGAAAAATATTAAAGAATCAGAGGACTGGTGAGTTTCGCTTGAAGCACAACTGATCAAAGGCAGGCAGATCTGTTAGCATCTTGATAAAGATGCTCAAACAGCAAAGGATGCTATCATACCCCACAAGCATCTCAGAAAAAGCTCCCAAGCTGATGGAGAAGACAGCAGTTAAGTGGTCAGTGGGACTCCAGGTTGCCGTTTCCAGATCCCACCACAGCCCTTCCAAGTTGCCCAAGAAATCAATGCCACAACAGTTTTTTCCTCACACCTCCTCCCCATGATCCCTCATGGGGCCTTCTCAGACATATGCTGTGTCTGAACCAGCAGATCCCACCAAACCAAGTAATTTGAGGACCCAGTCAGAAAAGGAATGTGCACAGTCATACCATAAATAAGCAAAATAACTAAACAGGTACTAGAAGTCACCCCAGAACTGGCCCTACTGAACATCTTCCAAGATAACAATGCCCACTCACACTAGAAAGAGCTCATAACCCACCGACAGCATACGATTCAATATGGCTAACTTAACCCGACAACCCTCCTCACCCATGCACAAACAAATCCCACTGCAGCCAGCCAAAGAAGAAGAAGAAGAAGAAGAGTTTGGATTTGATATCCCGCCTTTCACTCCCCTTCAGGAGTCTCAAAGCAGCTAACAATCTCCTTTCCCTTCCTCCCCCACAACAAACACTCTGTGAGGTGAGTGGGGCTGAGAGACTTCAAAGAAGTGTGACTAGCCCAAGGTCACCCAGCAGCTGCATGTGGAGGAGCGGAGACGCGAACCCGGTTCCCCAGATTACGAGACTACCGCTCTTAACCACTACACCACACTGGCTCTCCCTCACTGGCCAAAGACGATCAGCCACACCCTAGGCCACCCCAACCCCTCTCACCACCAAGGAAACATAACAAGTGAATAGAAAGAGAACTTCCCCAAGTGACGCTGGCAGAAAACCCCCAAGCATAGACTAAATAAAAGAACTTAAGCTTTGCTACCCCATCCCCTCTCTCCTGTCCCCACATCTGGAGGGCCACATGTTAACTAACCCTGGATCAGAGGAATACTCCATTTCCCCCCTCTATTTTGCCTCCTCAATTTTGTTTTTTTTTTGGGGGGGTGGGGGGGGGGAGGGTAGAAACATGTGTCCAATCCCATATATATTAAAATCTATCTCTTAGTGCCTGCACATCTCCGCAGCCATAGTTGCTAAGCCATAGTGTGGCAAACCAGCCCAATAAATAATGTGCTTTATTAAGCAAAAGTTCTGGTGGATGTTATTAGTGAGCATTTAGGAGTATTAAACAGGGATGTGGGTGGCGCTGTGGTCTAAACCACTGAGCCTCTTGGGCTTGCTGATCAGAAGGTCGGCGGTTTGAATCCCCGTGGCGTGGTGAGCTCCCATTGCTCGGTCCCAGCTCCTGCCAACCTAGCAGTTTGAAAGCAAGTGCAAGTAGATAAATACCATATTTTCGCTCTATAGGGTGCACCTGACCATAGGGCGCACCTAGTTTTCAGAGGGGGAAATCAAGGAAAAAATATGACACCCCCCCCCCAGCTCTGGGAGCAGCGGACATGCTGCACGCAGCCTGTGCACTTCTCCCAGACCTTCTCCCTGCTATTGCGGGAGGAGGGAGAAGGGACTGATTCGGTCAGACAGTCCCTTCTCCCTCCTTGGGGAAAAGCCCCCAAGAGCGGCGCGTTCTTTAAAGGCTGCGTGGCTCCTGCGGGCTTTTCTAGGAGGTGGGGGAATTCCCCCATCTCCCACAAAAGCCCACAGGAGCCGTGCACCCTTTAAAGAGCACGCAGCTCCTGTGGGCTTTTCGACCGAGCTTGTGGGGCTGGCAGTGGGGGGAAGCGCTGCTTTCCCCCGCCGCCAGCCTCAAAACCAGGTCGGGGAGCAGTGCAAAGGCGTCGCGCGCCTTCCCGCTGCCCCCCGAGCCTGCGGGGCCGGCGGTTGGGGGAAGCGCTACTTTCCCCCACCGCCAGCCTCAAAGACCAGACTCTCCTGGCCTCAGCGAAAGCAACGCGAAGCCTCCGGAGTGCAGGCATCGGAGGCTTCGCGTTGCTATCGCTGAAGCCAGGGAGCCTGCATTCGCTCCATAGGACGCACACACATTTCCTCTTAATTTTTGGAGGGGGAAAAGTGTGTCCTATAGAGCGAAAAATACAGTAGCTTCCTCTGGCAGGAAGGTAAACGGCGTTTCCGCGTGCTGCTCTGGTTTTGGTGTTCCGCTGCACCAGAAGTGGCTCAGTCATGCTGGCCACATGACCTGGAAAAACTGCGGACAAACGCCGGCTCCCTCGGCCTGTAAAGCGAGATGAGCACTGCAACCCCAGAGTCGTCTGCGACTGGATTTAACTGTCAGGGGTCCTTTACCTTTACTTTTTTAGGAATATTAAACACCTGTGTATGGTTTGAATGAAAGTATCTTGTGTTCTTTATTACTAATCCATACCCTGCAACATTTCACAGATAAAGATTTGACACATGCATGTAACACCTCCCATATTGTTAAATATGGTGGTTTAATATATTTAATATTACCCCTCTTTTCTCTGCAATAGCTTGTCCTGCACTGGTTTAAAATCTGATAAGAGTCTGTTTGGTTTTTGGGCTAAAATTATACTTGAAAAACAATGAGTTTTCTCTTGGGTTATTAAGAATCAAAAGGAGCTTCACCAACATATGCAGTTGCTGTCTGTGCACTGCATGGTGCTTTAGTGTTTCTGCGCACATGTCTACATGCATATAAAGAGACAAGATGCATCCACCACCCCACTTCTTGTGAGCCTGGGAAGAGAGCTAAATATGGAAAACTGACAGCAGCTCTGGCAACTCCCACTAAATTTTTTTTATCAAGACTTCCCCCAAAGGCAAATATAGAGACAGTGATTGTACAGGAAATATAGATAATCAGAGCATATGCTGAATAAGCATGTGCTGTGCAAGAACAACACTCTTAGGCATTTATGGTGGGAACATAATTTCAAAAGTTACAGAATACAGAGCATCTTTAGGCATGGGGTCGAAATTAGGGATGTACCAAGCATGTCGATGGAATGTCTTTATACAATATAGTCACTTTTTTCAGATTCCTTCTTTAAAACAGGGATTAAAAATTCCTAACTCAATTACATGAACCCAGCCTTAGACCAATGAGTGTATTGATGGAGGTAACTCAAAACTTGTTTATAGTAGATTATTCTAAAACAGGCTTCCCTAACATGATGATTTCCAAATGTTGGACTACATCACTGCAATACCTCAAGAGTGGCCTCTCTGCATATAAACCAACCTAGACTGTGTTCATAATCAGAGGCCTTTCTTTGTGTTCCTCCTCCATGTGAGGTCCAGAGAGTGGCAACATGAGAATGGGCCTTTGCTGCAGTGGCTCCCAGTTTGTGGAATTTTCTCCCCAGGAAGGTTCATCTGGTGCCTTATATATCTTTAGGCACCAGGCAGAAATATTCCTCTTCAACCAGACCTTTGGCTGATTAATATTCTACAGCTTTTTCAATGTATTTGTAGGAGGGGGGTTATTGTATTGTTGTTTCTGTTTCAGCTATTTATTTGTGCTTTTATCTCGTGTTTTTATCTTATGAGATGCCCTGAGACCTTTTGATGAAGGGTGGTATATAAATCTAATAAAGAATATATCATCCCTAACCACTGCTGGCTGTGGCAGATGTGAGCTGAAATGGAACAATATCTGGAGGGCACTAGGGACTTGGCTAGATTGGTAAAGAAAAGGTGTTTTATATGTGTTGTATAGGTGCTATAACACTGTGACACTAGATGGCACTGTGGAGTCCTGTCTTTCCATACCGGATATCCCCGTATGTGTTTAACTGAATTGCTTCTTTGACATGTCTAGATCCAGAGAAGACTGCTTTAGGAAGTGAGCAAACAGATTCTTCTTACTCATAAACTCATGCACACACACAATCCAACACTCTTTCTTTCTCGTGTTCTATTCACCTAAGCAGGTGAGCAGGGCTAAGGTTGCTGGTTTGACCACAACACAGCCTTGAGCCTCATATACTAGGAAAAGCTAGCCCAACATGAAGTGTAATGTGGATATGTTGCTGCTACTGTACCACACTACTCTGCATCTATGTCTCCCCTTGCAGGCCAATTGCCACCACTGTGTTCCTCCACCTCTTCTCTGTCCAGGTCAGTTGTGTACACACAATTTAAAGAAGAAAGAGGAGGGGTTGGCATGGTGTTAAAATCTGGCCTGGCAAGCTTACACTTATTCATCCTTTGTTGCCTGTGGAAAGCAAAAAACTGAGTGCTAGTCAGTCAATTCACAGCAGACAGGAAGAAAAAATCCTGGGTGTGTTTGTATTATTTGTTTGCTGAATTGTGACCATAGATCATATTTATATTATATATTGCAGTAGAGATAGTAGGATTAGGAAAAGGGACATTTTTGTAGTGACTAGAGGAGGAAATGGAGGTAAAATATTCAGAGCTAAAATGTTTTTGAAATCTTAGTCTCTAATATGAAAGAGAGATTTCTCTCATCTACCTTTACGCATTTGGGGCAGAATTATGGGACTAAACTGCATTGTCTTTGGTTTATTGCTTATTATAGAGGAATTGTGAATTGTCCCCTGCATTTCAGCGAAAAATGACATTTCTTTGCTGTGGGTTCCCCCCCCCCCCAAAGGAGCAATTTACATCCAGGCTGAGCAGAGCAGAGCAGGAAAAATGCAGAAATTGAATGATTACGGGAGTATGTTCTGCAGTGCCGAGAACACACTGGCAAGGGCGGTCTCTGGCTGTCACTTTAAAAAAAAAATGACCTGCTTGTTGGAGGAGGGGCAGTTTCCTGAGAATCAGGTGCATGTCTGTAGAGATGATGTCATCTTTCTAAGTAGACCTGCTTGAGAGAGACGGATGCAGAGGAGGGAATGATTTCCTAATTGCAGATCTCCAGCTGGGAGGAGTAAGAAATGGATAGAGCACAGGCAGTTTGTAAGTATTAAAAATATTGCTGAAGTCATCCGCAGTCTTCAGGAATTAATTGCTGTGTGAAGGTGATACAAAGAGCATGCTTCTTAATTGAGGACTGTGGAAAGACACTGGTTTGAAAAGGTGTTTTTTAAAAATTACTAGTGCCCCATGTTTAGAGGTAACATTTCTTAGGTTTCTTCCTAATGACAGTAAGTGTCATATGCTTTCTTCCTAGGGAAAAAAGCATGCTGCGTGGCTTATTGAGTAATTGTATCTGCCTTTTCATACTGCCTTCTTTATACTAAGAGGCAGTGCTGTAGCACTCACTTGTGGTAAAATGTAGTCCTGTATTGATGAGAAATGTCCTTGGTCCCCAGGCACTGCTTGCTTGTACCTTGGCTTTTAATTTTTGGCTTGCAAATGTAATTAACACATGCAAGATGGGCAAGAATAACAAAAGTTAGCTGCTTTCTTGTCTTTGATATCAGCTGTCAGCCGGCTTCATGGTCTGTGATGTGATTGTTGGACTGCGCTGAAATAGTTCTGGCATTGCACCACATTATCTAGGTGAACAGAGGGTCTCTAAATAGTGGCTTCATGGTGACTTGTTAGCCATTCTTCTCAGTATTCTCTTTCAGAAATAACCAGGCCTCTACAGACTCCTTAGGTACCCACATACACAAGGAGAAGCAGTTAGCGCTAGTGGATAGGTATGGTAGGTATTGAACTGTAATAGTAGACCTAAATTAAGCTAGCACAGACCTAGAAAGACTGCAGTTACAGCATGTGACTGTAGTGGATTGTTGTTTGCTCTGACACGTGTAAATTTCAGGAGGAAGTGAAATGTTTACTTTTGATGAAAGCAGTATTTTAAGGGAAGGGAATCTGTAATTGGATTGAAAGACTAGCAGAACTTACTGGCTATTTCAGAAAAGGTTCTTTGTGTATACTACTTGCATCTTTAGTGTTTATAATATCTACCAGGTATGAAGCACTGGACATAGGTAAAATGTACCTGCTGTTGTGTCTTGTGAAGTTGAAAGTAGAATTATGGTTTGGTGGCGAAAGTTGCTATAGGCAGTGGGGTACTGGCATATAGATAGAAACAGGCAGTGTGGAATGGCACCCTTAGGTGAGCTGAGTTTCAGTGTGAAGAGGCCCAGAGTTTATATACAAGGAAGGTAATTGGTTCATCCTGTTCACATGACTGCTTTGCCAGAAGAATTCTGCTTGAGGTTTCCATCTGATGACTTGAAAGGCCTGCAAGCTCCTATTCCGATGAACTCTCCTGCTAGCACAGCATGTTAAGGGAACCGGAACCTGACTCTCAGTGTTCCGATGTGAATGCTCCAGTCCCTGACAAGAATGCTGCACTTATGTGTTGGTGCTGCCTCAGTTTTTTTCTCCCATGGTCCCCTTGGATGCTTATCAGCACACGGCTTTCAGTAGGTTCTAGGGCACACACATGCCCTGTTGTGGCTGCCTTACTGCCTGAGATTATTCTATCAGCTTCATAGGGTCACAGGAGAAGAAAGTACCTGATCTTTGGGTAGGCCTATTTCTACAGAGCTAACCATCCCTTACTGATTAGGTGTGTATTTATTATAGGTTGAAGATGTACATTTGGAAGTTGGATTCATGAATGGAGGGGAGCTATGTATTCAGAACTACTAGAAGCAAATGGACTTGCTTTAGCCCAACATAAAACATGTTCTGAAAATGTACACTGTTCATTAGAAAGGGAGTTCATTAGTTGTGTTCTTAAAAGCTTTAAGAATTACATGGTAACTGTTAGACCTGGAAGTTTAGTCGAGAGCTAGGAATCCACCTCTTGTAGATCCCTAGGTGTACCACTTGTGCTGTGGAGGTGGGGACCCTGCTGTGGGATTTTACAGACCTGCAAATGCTGCTCTACCACTTTGTTTCATGCTGAAGGTAAAGGACTGTTCTGTTCCAGGCAGTGGTCTCAGCCAGATGAGGTTATAGCTCAAGGTGTCTTTGTGGGTTGATGTTAGGCACAAATTTGTGTTCCAGCAAGGAAACCAAGGCAAAATCAAGGATATCCAGGTTCTGATCTAGCAAGGCAAGGTTCAGCTTCTACGAAAGCAAAGACCAGCAAAGCGGAAGCCAGGTTCCAAGGAGGTTGGGGTAGGGAACTTTTTCAACCTGGAAACCACATGCTAGTGGTGGGTAGAGCCATAAGCAAAAATGAACAGAACGGTGAATATTAATGTTACATTTGTATAGTAGGTTTACTGTACTTACCCACACTCTTCTCCATCCAGGCAAGCAATAAGCATTATCAACGACATGCTCTAGCCAGGCAAAGTACTCAAGGAGAGTACACAACAGGGATGGTGAGAGGATGTGCCTGGGGAGAATTCTAAGAACCAGACAGAGAGGCACCAAGAGCTGCATTTGGTCCCTGGGCCTGAGATTTCCCATCCCTCCAATAAGACAAAGTCTAGCAATTTTGTTGTTGTTTAGTCATTTAGTCCTGTCCGACTCTTCGTGACCCCATGGACCAATGTCTTTGTCCATGGAGTTTTCTTGGCAGGGATACTGGAGTGGCTTGCCGGTTCCTGCTCCAGGTGGATCACGTTTGGTCAAAACTCTCCACTATGACCTGTCCATCTTGGGTGGCCCTGCCCGGCATAGCTCATAGCTTCTCTGAGTTATTCAAGCCCCTTCGCCACGGCAAGGCAGTGAACCATGAAGGGGAAAGTCTAGCAAAGCAGAGATCAAATTCTGCTAAGGCAAGGCAAGCAAAGCAAGTAGCACTGTGGATAGCTCCATTTGCCACTCAGGCTCGAGAGTCAAATGTTGCTTCAGCAACAAGCAAGCCCAGACTGAGCCAGCAGTTAAAGGGTCTTCAGTAGTAGTAGTAATTGTTGTTGTTGTTTGTACTCTGCCCATCTGACTAAGTTGCTCCAGCCACTCTGGGCAGTTTCCAACAGAATATACAAAAACACAACAGAACATCACACATTAAAAGCTTTCTGATACAGGGCTGCCTTAAGATGTCTACAGAAGGTCGTATAATTATTAATCTCTTTGACATTTGCCGGGAGGGTGTTCCATACCTTGGGCATCACTACCGAGAAGGCCCTCTGCCTGGTTCTCTGTAACCTGAGTTTTCATCATGAAGGAACTAGCTGGACCTCAGTTTCTAGGCTGAACAATGCGGGGTGGAGACACTCCTTCAGGCATGCAGGGCCAAAGGCATTTAGGGCATTAAAGGTCACCACCAACACTTGGAATTGTGCTTAGAAACGTACTGGGAGCCAATGTAGATATTTTAGGACCAGTGTTATATGGCCCTGGCGACCATTCCTAGACACTGGTCTAGCAGCCGCATTCTGGATTAATTGTAGTTTCTGAGTCACCTTCAAAGGTACCTGCCTGTATGGGGCAATACAGTAGTCTAAGCAGGAGATAACCAGAGCATGTACCACTCTGGCAAGACAGTGGGCAGACAGGCAGGGTCTCACCTAGCATACCAGAAGGAGTCGCTAAACAGTCGCCCAGGACACAGAGTTGACCTGCGCCTTTATGGACAGCTGTGGATCCAAAATGACCCCAAGGCTGCACAGCTGGTTCTTTAGGGGCACAGTTACCCCATTCAGGACCAGCAAGTCTCCCACACATGCCCGTCCCCTGTTCCCCAGAAACAGTACTTCTGTCTTGTTGGGATTCAGCCTCAATCCGTGGACTGCCATCTCTCCCAGCCACCTCTAGCCACTCACACAGAACATTCACCGCCTTCACTGGTTCTGATTTAAGTGAGAGGTTAAAGGTAAAGGGACCCCTGACCATTAAGTCCAGTTGTGGCCGACTCTGGGGTTGCGGCGCTCATCTCACTTTATTGGCCGAGGGAGCCGGCGTACAGCTTCCAGGTCTAAGCCACTTCTGGCGAACCAGAGCAGTGCACAGAAACATGGTTTACCTTCCCGCCAGAGCGGTACCTATTTATCTACTTGCACTTTGACATGCTTTCGAACTGCTAGGTTGGCAGGAGCAGGGACCAAGCAACGGGAGCTTCACCCCGTTGCAGGGATTCGAACCGCCGACCTTCTGATCGGCAACTCCTAGGCTCTGTGGTTTAACCCACAGCGCCACCCGCGTCCCGCCAGTGAGAGGTTAGAGATGGCTATTATCTGCATACTAGTGGACACTCAGCCCAAACCCCCAGCCATTTTATATAGATGTGAAAAAGCATGGGGGAGTGGATGAAGCCCTGAGGCACCCCACAAATGAACGCCAGGGGTCTTAACACTCACGCCCCAACACCACTTTGTGGACACAGCCCAGGAGGAAGGAGTAACCACTGACTGATGGCACAGAAGTGACTGTAGTTTTCTGGAGTCCTCAGAATTTGAGGATGTCAGTGTAACTTTCTCAGGCTGGAGTGATGGTGATAAAACAGTCCACTCCTGTGCTACAGCTTTCTGGACAGTAAAGTTTGACTTATTCCAGGGGCAAATCCCTCTCTTACTTTGATACTTCCTCTGAATCTCTGGCCCCATACCCCAAAGATGGGGAGTCTGTCCATGGGTCTTGAAAAGGGGACAAGGTGCTTGTGCTATTGTGTGTGTGTACGTACGTGTGCACACACATATACACGAGGAATGAAGTACTGCATATGTGAGAAAGTAGGGTGTTGCTGCATATTTGAGGGTTGATGCGGCATTTATATTTCAAAAGATACCATGGGTTTTCAAGAAGAGATGCCTGTGGCAGCATATTAGCTCATGGACCAAATTGCAGTTCTGTCTGTGTGGTGGTAGGATTTTGCCGTCACCTCTGCTCACATCTTTTCCAGTGTGCTATCTTGCAGAGCCATTGCATACATTCCGCTTCAGTGCACTGAACCCTTGGAGCTAAATGATGCCGCGGAACTTGGATTTGTGGGTCATGCAGTTTGAGTTGGTGCTCCTCAACTGTAGGTTAATAGTTTCAATGTCCATGCCTATTCAGGGCTTTAGTGTTATATGAATTTTTCATAGCAAAATGCCAGGTATGCTAGTAAATTCAAACTGCTCTGAGTAGTAAACTCCTGTGCAGGTGCATTCTCTACCTGTTGGTGGAAGTGACTAGTAGATGTCTTCTTCAGACACTGTCTTTGCAATTAATTTCTTCCACTTAGCTTCCCAGTGTAGATTGAGTAAAAGTGTCATATTTGTATTGGAGCAGCTGCACTGAAGTACAGCACAGAAATATTTCCTATGCTCTGTTATTAATGATAGTTCTTTGTGGTTTCTGTTCAGTCCAGCCTTTGCGATTAAATATGTGCAGGCCATACTACTTGGGAATCCCAGAAAGTTCTGATAGTTGAAAAGGCCTTTGGCTCATGTTTTTCAGGGAGTGTGTGGGAAAGTGTGTGATCTTATACTTGTGTTTTTATAATATCTTTAAACAGGCATAATTACATCTGGGCAGTATTGTTTCACGCCATGCTGTTCATCATGAAGTAAGTGGTAGCTTCTCACGATCTGTTTGAACTGAACAAATCTCAGTGCTGTTTGTTATGAAAATGCCCTCTATTAATAATTTTATGAGCTATAGATCCCAGAACAAATAGCAAAATTAAAGGATAATGCTGAAACTAGGGCTGTGCTAATATTTTGGCCAAGAGTTTTTTTTCAGACGCTCACAGAGGTTGGGGAAGAAATTGCCCTCAAAAACTGGGGCAAGATGGTGAAAATTACGAGAAATTAGCAGGTGTGCTGTTGGAAACGCTGGGGGCGGGGCAACAATGCAAAGCCCCCACACTGACATATACTGACATGTACTAGGACACTTACATTTTATTTAAATTACAAGATAACTGAGTATGTGTGCATGAATGTTTCTATGCTTGTGTCCATGCTTCCTTTAATTAATTTTTTAAAAAACCACAATCCTTGTGCAGTTCTGCAGCTGGAGCACTTGAAAGCAATGCAAAAATATTTTGCCATTCCCAGTTTCTCCACAGGTAGCATCACCAGCTGCTCACAGGTCCTTCTGTTTCGAAACACCTTCCAGGAAGCACAGGCAATAGTGAGACTGCAGAGCTGCAAAAGCATTGTTGGGGATTTTTGGTGATTAAAGGAAGTGCACACGTACACCCTCAGTCATCTTGTAATGTAAATAAAAAGTAAGTTTCACAGCATACCCTTGCTAATTTCTAGGGATTTCCACAACAGTTGTTCTGCAGGTCAACAATGCTCAGTCTGGTAGAGCTGCCAGGGAATGAGGTGGACAGATGGAATCAATTGCCTCTCCCCCATCCCCATGCTTGTACTGCCTGGTTTGACAGTCAATCAGCATCCTTTCCATCTTGTACTGTCAGTGCTTCATGTTTCAGCTGCTTGCTCTTGGCTGAGAGCTGTAGGATTAAAACCCTTGCTAGGCACAAGCCTTAAATATTACTGGGAGGAGAAATGTTATTGCACCTATTGCTGTGACAGATCTATGGTGTTTAAGGTTTCCTTTGGTTAAACTTCTAAAATATTGTTTATGGAAATATTTAAAACATTTTTATTTATTTATTTTGCAATAAGAGACCATCTTGCTCCCTTCTTCCCAGTGATGTACTGTATTTGGTTATACAGGACATATAAGATTGAGCTTCATTTTCCCATGCTGTTCAGTTCTGTGTCCTAACAATGTATACTCAGAAATAAGTTCTACTGAATTCAATGGGATTACGCCCAGATAAGTGGGGTTAGGAATATACCCCTGCATATTAAACAATTTACCACTATCATTTATACATATACTGGTTTGGTTATTCTTCCAATTGTTTCTCTCGTCTTTCTTTTTCTAATTCTCTCCTTTTCAATGAAGAAAAATAAATATGTTGCTGGCACAGAAGGTAGGAGTGTAAAGGGGAAATTCTAAGAATTTCTGCCAAATACCTTGAAATTTATCTTACATCCCTCTTTTTATATAAAGTATTTGAGCTGCAAGATTTAAGAGGTCTTTCACCCATCTACATCAGGAGAGCTTGTGGCTTTCCATTTTTGCAGCATGATATGTTCAGTCCTGTAATAATCACATGCATTCAGTTCTGCAGTCCAGACAGCTGCAACAATAATCTATTTCTATGATTTTTCCAACTATGGTCCAAGATAAATATCAATACTTTTAAGTTTAACAGGGCAGTGGGTCTGTGATCAAAGAACCACTGACAGTCTATACTTCCAAGTGGTCTTGAAAGAAAAGAAATGCTGAATTGACAGTAATAAATGCCACAACTCCTTCTATACTCAGTGCAGCTGTACTGAGTATGTGGGGTGGAGAGATTGTCCTCCACGCCATCAAACTTTTTGTCAATTAACATCACAATCCTAACCATATCTTTAAAATCCTATTGAATTTGGACCCCACTTATACAGTATTTTCAGGAGTTATACAAAGATTAAATATCTGTGGAGATTATTTGACTTAAGCTAGAGAGGTTAAAAGAGAATCAGTTTTAAGAAGAAATCTTAATGCATCTAAATCTAAATAACCCTCACTTCTTCCTTCAGGGCAGTTTGACTTTGACTTGGTGAAATTCTGCACTTCCAGGACTGCATCAGTCTAGTACTGAGTGCAGTACTAGATTATTTGATGTTTAGAAAACAAAACTTGCCATTGTAGCTGTAGAGATAGTGTTTGGAAACATAGGTAGTGACTGCAGAAGTTAATCATTTAGCTAATTGGTTTAAAACTTTTTTTCTACCCTGCCTGCCAATAAAATAGGGACGTGGGTGGCGCTGTGGGTAAAACCTTAGCGCCTAGGACTTGCTGATCGCATGGTCGGCGGTTCGAATCCCCGCGGCGGGGTGCGCTCCCGTCGTTCGGTCCCAGCGCCTGCCAACCTAGCAGTTCGAAAGCACCCCCGGGTGCAAGTAGATAAATAGGGACCGCTTACCAGTGGGAAGGTAAACGGCGTTCCGTGTGCTGCGCTGGCTCACCAGATGCAGCTTGTCACGCTGGCCACGTGACCCGGAAGTGTCTGCGGACAGCGCTGGCTCCCGGCCTATAGAGTGAGATGAGCGCACAACCCTAGAGTCTGGCAAGACTGGCCCGTACGGGCAGGAGTACCTTTACCTTTTTTGCCAATAAAATGTTTTCAATGTGGTTTGCAATAAACATGCAAAACAGTGATTAAAAACAGATAAAAGATCAGCAAATTCCTTAATAGTCAACCATAGACCAATCTGGAAACAATTAAAAGACTAGGAAAACACAGTACTTTTAATCTGGTGCCAAAATGAACTGATATGGAGAAGGAGTTTCACTCCATTGATAAAGCCTAATCCTGATAGCCAACCTCCTCATTTCTGGGTACCATGAGTCAAGCTCCTAAGAAATACTTCCCAACTCCGCTTTTAAAAGGCCTAACACTTCCTTCCTCATTAGCTAGATCAGACGGTCACATCCTCTCTAAGCAGTTTCATGTAATATTGAATGGCATGGGAGTTTTTGAATAGCATGGGAAACTTGCAGAACCTTACCACATAAATGTCATGGTCCAAAGCACCTGTGTCTCAGTTTTACCTTCTGGAACGATTCAGCCAAATTATCAAAACGTTATGCCTTCCATTCCCACCCCGACAAAACTGTCCAGAACAATACAATCATACCAAGCATGATATGCACAGTTGTTGTCTCTTTCCTGATATGTGTCACCCAGTGGGGTGGTTTTATTTCTCAGAGCTTGCTGGAAGCAAGACTGGAGTGGGTCTAGATCAGGATGTGAAACCCTGTGGCCCTACAGATATACCGTATTTTTCGCTCTATAAGACGCACCAGACCACAAGACGCACCTAGTTTTTGGAGGAAGAAAACAAGAAAAAAAATATTTTGAACCCCAGAAGCCAGAACAGCAAGAGGGATCGCTGTGCAGCAAAAGCAGCGATCCCTCTTGCTGTTCTGGCTTCTGGGATAGCTGCGCAGCCTGCATTCGCTCCATAAGACGCACACACATTTCCCCTTACTTTTTAGGAGGGAAAAAGTGAGTCTTATAGAGCAAAAAATACGGTATTCAGTTTCCAACTCCACCCAGTCATCAGCTGGATAGCTCAGTTGGTTAGAGCATGGTGCTGATAAGGTTGCAAGTTCGATCCCTGTTGAATTTTATTGTTTTATTTAACTTAAATATCAGATTTCCTGGCTTTGGAAGTTCTTTCCCTAGCATTTAGATTTGTAGCAAACCAAACTTATTTTTTGCTTAGGGGCAGGTTGTGGGGGGAGGCTTGACTTCAGATATGTTTGAATACTGTCTCTTTTTCTATCAAGATAAAGAAGATAACTTTGCTAGTTCTGTTCACTGTAAACAGCTTCACTGTTAGCTGCCAGCATTGAAAGCATTGAGGTTATATGTTTTATTGGATCAGGTGCTATTGGTGTACATTATTAAGGAAGATTACATTGTGTTTGATGTAACTTAAAAACAAACAAACAAACCTAAATTTTGCTGTGGTGATCTTTCTGTGTGTCCCCCGCCTCTTTTTTCTGTTGAACATTTTGTTTCTGAAACAACTGTTATGGAATCCCTTTCCCCCCTAAGCTATGACTTGGCAAGCTGTGAAAACATTGTGCTCTGTTACTTTATTGGGAAGTTTGTATCATAAAAAGCTAAAGGTCGTGATATGTTAGTGGATTTTCCCACGTTTAGGAAACAAAGATTTAGCAGGTGTCTGGGATTTGACTAAATCATAGTGGTTCTCAAAGGGTAGGGCATGCTGCACTGGTGTGGCAGGAGAGAATGGCAAGTGTGGCAGGCAGAGTCGAGGACAATCAAAGAAACATTTAAATGTTTCAGTGTAATATAGGCTAGGATAGTATCATTTATTAAAAATATATATATACAACCAGAAACAGTATTCATGCCTCTCTTCAAGAGCATTGGCTATTCCTCTACGGTTTTCCACAACGTATCTTTGTCAACAAAGAATTTTATCTCTGACAAATATGAAAGATCAGAAAAGAGAGAGGCTTATTCCATGAAAAGAGTGGTATCAGTAGGTTTCCAGAAATACAAAAAATAAATAAATAAATAAAAATTGAAGGGGAAAAACCTGAATGAGGAAAGTGCATTAAGAACTGAGCATGTGCAGTGGCCATGGAATGCTGACTTCCTGTTCAGGGGAAGAGATGGAAAACTTGGGGAGAGAGTGATACTTCCAGGAATCCAGGATATTTTCCATATCCTGGGAAATGTTATGGTTAGCTAACTGGAACCCCGAACAGGAGCACTCCAAACAGCAGCATTTTGTTGCAGCTCCCACTTGTATCTATTTAATGCACATTACTTTGAGGCTGCTAATTTATATGATTGCTAAGTCATTTGATCATCCCCTGCCTCCTGGGAAAGAACATTATGGCAACGGGAAGACCAGCCTGGTCCATCCATCACCCCAAGAATTAGCAGCTGAAGGGGATTTCTTTCCCTTCTCCCTGCCAGAGAGAACACTTGGCTGCAACTCTGGGTTGACCTCAGCTGCATCTACCTTAGGGACAAATAACAGGGCGCAAGGCCAGGATCCTGCAGCTTAGCAGGGAGCGAAATAAATTACAGGGGCAGCTGCACCAATATATTTGTTCACCTTTAAAAGTCTTTTTTGCAGAGGTGGGTGTATTGCAAAGTGAAGCTCCAACTGCACCTACCGTCTTCATTTTCCCAGTGTGCCTGTGGTCCCACATGGAGCCCAGGCACTCTAGGGAAATGAAGTTGGTGGGCGTGACTGATTCTTTACCCTTGGTCATTGTAAGAGAGGAAGAAACTAAAGGGATCTCTTGGTGTGCAGCTGCAATGAACCCCTTCTGTCATGGCCACTATATTAAATTTCTCTAGGGAAATGGGTGCAATTTGGAGCTTTGCTGCCCAATGCACATTACAAAAACCTCTGTCAAAAGACAAAGGGATTAATTTATCTGTGGCCCTGCCCCCAACTGGCACAGGTAGAAGGGATAAATGGATCAACCAGGCTGCATAGTGGGTGGTGGTAGGAAATGAGTCCCTTTACACTTTTTACAGAGTTTGTTGTTGGGCATGATGGACAGCAAACTTCCGGTTGTGCCCACCAGCAACCTCTGTATAAAGTTTAAAAAGGGGGGGGGGGGCAAGCAATTAAGGTTGCTTTGCTGGTGGGCGGAGAGAGGAAACAGGACACCAGAGTGACTTGGGTACTACAAGGGGGGCCCCAGCAGTCATCTTGCACAGGGACCCTTCAAAGATTGAGAACAGAAGAGAAGTGTACCCTGGCACCTTCTGTCAGGCACGGGGGGAAAGGCTTCATGTGTGTACGTGTGCGCATGTTCATGTGCATGGAATTTTTCTCTTCCTGTTATCACAGCCTGTTGCTTGTAAGTCACTGTGAGAATAACTTGATTGAAAGTTGGGGCATAAATCTTCTAAATAAATAAATGGAAAGTATTCAGCAACACTTCTGCCTCTTCAGTTCCTGCTGCACTATTAAATATTTATCCATTCTTATTTAGCTTTTTATAAAAAGCTTTGCAGTGTCAATAGTTGTGCTGCTTTTTTCCAGTCTTTCTCAATATTTACTCTAGTAAAAACACATCACGTTGCAAGCATTAGTGGATATATGCCAGTAGACTACCTCTCCCTTCTGGTGTGTAAGGGACTTACTCACATTTCTTTACAGTTTGTACATCGTATGGCGAGGTAGGGACTATTACAAGACCCTGCAGTGTGTGGCCTTTTCTTTCTTTGGGTTGTATTCAACCATTAGCACAAAGACTTCCTTTTGTGCAATAGAACTTCCCTCTCTCCCCCCTCCAATCTGTTATGGGGCTTTCCTCAACTCAGAACAGGTCTGTAGGTAGAAGAGAGAAGTTTCATTGCTCAAGAAGTCATCCTTCTGCTAACCGTAACCTCATTATTCTATATTTATTTATATCCTGCCCTTTCCATAACAGGCAGCTTGCAGATAAAATAAGAACAACTAAAAGCAGGGATGATGGTGATGATGGTGATGATAAATTAATAGAAATCTATCTATCTATCTATCATCTATATCTAAAGATCTATTAAAATTATACAAATAATTACAATAAAACCAGCTAGGCACCCTTTCATTAAAAGCAGATTTCCCAAAAGCCTGTTGGAATAAGAAAGTTCTCACCTGCCAGCAGAAAAATGAGGAGGAGGGAGTCAGTCAAACTTCTCCAGAAAGGGAATGCCAAAGTCTGAAAGCAGCCTCTGAGAAGGCCCTCTGTTGCATCCCTACCAAGCATGCCTGGGAGAGTGGCAGGACCAAGAGAATGGCCTCCCCAGAAGAACCTTGACAGGTTTGGATGAGGTCCTTGCATGCTGTGGCATTACATGAAATACAGACATGTACCCGATACTTTCAAAACTTATGAACTGTCCCTAGATAATAAGGAATAGTTGGTCAGTTATGGAACTGTTTTAAGTAGCAGTTTCAAGAGAGAACCTTTGTTGCTTGATGCTTTGGGGTTTTCTATAGAATATTTGTCATACTTTTCTGACCTCTCCCTCTCTCCTTTTCTTCTTCCTTTCTTCCTTTCTCATAGCAGGGAACAGGTAAAGTGGATAGCTTGTGTGAGAATGCTCCATGTTCTTGTAGTATTTCCAGGGCTTAAGCATAACTTGAGCTTCTGTTTGAATTTAAGAGACCATTCTCTTTTGCCTGGTTATTCAGTAGCAAATACCGTATTTTTTGCTCTATAAGACTCACTTTTTCTCTCCTAAAAAGTAAGGGGAAATGTGTGTGCGTCTTATGGAGCGAATGCAGGCTGCGCAGCTATCCCAGAAGCCAGAACAGCAAGAAGGATTGCTGCTTTCACTGCACAGCGATCCCTCTTGCTGTTCTGGCTTCTGAGATTCAGAATATTTTTTCCTTGTTTTCTTCCTCCAAAAACTAGGTGCGTCTTGTGGTCTGATGCGTCTTATAGAGCGAAAAATACGGTACTTAGCTTCTATACCAGGGGTGACCAACTCCCAAGAGACTGCGATCTACTCACAGAATTAAAAACTGGCAGTGATCTACCCCCTTTTGGGGGGTTTAGGTCAAATAGTTGTTAAGCTTTTTTTAGGGAGGGGGAAAGCCTAACCTCAAGGGAGAAAGTGGAACAGCCACTCATCAACAGGTTGCTGAGTAAACTCCATCTTCTGTTCTGCAGATTGTGGAACAATGGAGGGTGGAGTGACAGGACAGGGTCGGATTCTATTTTACCTACGCTAAGGAAAGGGATCCAGCGATCTACCAAAACCTCCTGGGGATCTACCAGTATATCGCAATTGACCAGTTGGACATTCGAGTGCTCTTCGTGTATTAGAACAGATTCCCTATCAGGAGAATCAGATGTGTTCAGTGTAGTAATTTTGAGGCTGTCCCAGAGTTTTCCTCAGATCTCTTTCCTAGGGAGGAAGTAGTCAGTCAGTCAGTCACTGCACTCTCCATGGCATCAGAGGAACAAATATTTTACAAGTAGGAGTAATTAGAGAAGAATTCATAGCTGCTTATCAGGAAAACTGAAGCATGTTGAGGGCTTGTGATGCCCCTGCAGCTGCTTATGTGAGCTAAAGTGCCTTTTAAGCCCGTACTGTCTCTTCAAAATTGCTTGACTTTTGTTAGATGTTTGATTAAACTTCTACAAAGCAGAAAATTGCTCAAAAGGATTCACAGGAGTTCTGTGGTCTCTGTTGCCTTTATCCTACTTTGTCCATTTTGCCTGTATTAACCTGAATTTGAGTGTTATTTTTCACAGGTAGTGCCCATTTGCAATAGTGTGTTTCATGCCTTCCACATCTTCCAGTGTTGCATTAGACAAGATATAAAACAAACACCAACCCACAGACATTTACTAGATTTCAAGATGATGCAGCCTTTGAATTACTCTTAACAGCACACTCCCATTTTTATAAGCCTGCTTCTCATATAAACTGATAGGTTTTCTAGGGGTGTGTGCACATACTCTTTTTACTGAGAGTGGTGTGAAAAAAATAAGTTGACTGTCCCATGGGAAAGTGAGTAGTGTTGACAGCTCTTGACATAAAACATTATGGCACCTGGATGGGGCCTTAGGGTTGAAACTTCTCATGCCTAGGGGCAGGGCTTGCAGAAAATGCTCTGCTCATCTGAGCAGTACACCTGTTGCATGTACATACAAGTTCTGTGCAACAAGCAATGCTGTGAATGCAAGTTCCCCTAGATCACTGTGCAATCCAGACTACAACTTTTCAAGAAAGCAGGGAAGAATTTCTCTGCAGAACAGATAACACAACAAAATGAGCCAAGCTACTTGGTGTGCGTCAAGTCACATATATGGATTATAAGGCAAAGGGATTTGTTGGAAATCTATAAAACTCACTTAGCATAGTCCTTAACTGGCACAGTTCATTTTGGGTGGGTGAGCAAACTGTGGATGTAGCTCCTGGCCAGAGGACTGAGGGGGCATGACGGGGACTGCAGCCACAACTGGCTGTGCTAGGGGTGTGGGACCTATCACATGATTGATTGATTGATTGATTGATTGATTGATTCAGTCAAATGAATCTCAAAGTGGCTTACAACCAATAAATAACCAAAACAAAATAAAACATAATAGCATATTGCAAATACAGCATACATCATATAAAATAATTAACAAATTATCAATAAAACAGTTTCAATTTTTAAAAAAATTAACAAAACAGCAACTAAAAACTAAACTTCACAATTATGGCAAGTCGTGTAATTAACAAATCAATGCGGCATTTAGAATCTATAAAATGATATTAAAAACATTAACAAAATAGCAACTAAAAATATAAGCTAAGCAGTAAGTTCATTCACACAATCTCTGCCAGCGGCGTAGCGTGGGTTGTCAGCACCCCGGGCAAGGCAAGTAATTTGCGCCCCCTAACCCCTAACCTGCCGCCGCTGCCAGCTGCTTCTTGCTGCTGCCTGGTCTGGTCTGGTGTGGTTCTCTCCCGCGCTCAGTGCTGTGCTGGGCGGCCGCTGCACTGTCCCTCCCCCAGATAGTCCCTCGCTCTCTCTCCGCACCGCACGCCTGGCACCCACCCCCTCCACAGTGGGCGGCGACCCAGCGGCTTGGATCGGATTCGCACAGCCAGCACTGCAGTGAGAGAGAGTGAGTGAGCCAGGTAGGGGCAGAGAGCTGCGAGTGCGAGCGCGCCCCCCCCAGATGTTGCGCCCGGTGTGGCCGGCCCCCCCTGCAACCCCCACGCTACGCCACTGATCTCTGCACCCCCATGACTCATACCCTTTCCCCTTTAAACAAAATAAAACTGTACAACAAACCAACAAGACAATACTAATTGAAATAATGAGAGTTACATTTATACTAAAACTAAACTAATCCCCAGCCCCGACAAATGTCCATCCCACCCACAAAGTGCAAAAAACATTTAAAACACCATAAATTAACAAGTATTTTAAACATTTAAAAACTTTTAAAAACATTTTTGACATACTCAGAGTAAGTGTGGGTCCTGCACCCTAGGCCATGTGAAAATGGGCCTTGCAAGCAGGGAGCGGTCTTCCTTCCACACTCACAGCAGCAGCAATGTCCCGGTGGCCTCCTAGGAGCCATTTAGCTGATCAGGGAGGGTAGGCTAACCAGCTAGAGAATAAGATCTAGCCAAATAGCATCTGTCCCTGCTTTTGGTCTTCCTTCTAGACCATGGAATCCTTGGTTCCTTGTTATCTACTCACTCTCTGTATGTATGATTCATTCAATTCATTAAAGTTAATGTTGTGTCCTTTCTCTCCCATAAAACATACATCTTGCAGGATTAGATCCTAAAGAAAGAAGCTAACCAGTCATATGATACTGAGACTTGGCTTGTATAGTGGCCGGAGTATCCAGCTAGGACCCAGAGGACCCAGGTTCAAATTCCCATTCATCTATATTGCTCAAAATGTGACCTTGGGCCAGTCACCATCTCACAGCCTTACCTACCTCACAAGGTTGTTGCAAGGATAAATTGGGCAGGGAAACCACACACTGAGCTCTCTGAAGGAAAAACAGCAATCTAGTGAAATAATGTACAGTATCAACATATGGAGGTTGGGCAGGGAGCTGGAACAGACATGGTCCACAAGGGTATCATCTCACTCATCAGACACTTAGTCTAGCAGAGCAGCTTTATTGTGTCTATGTATCTAGTGTTCTTGGGACAGAATAGAGATTTCTGTTTGTCTGTAATTGAGCTCACAGAAATGGTCCTGGACCCAGTGTTGGAAATACCCTGAGTGTTAGTCCTGGATGAGATTTCAAAATCCTTACTATGGTTGCTTGTGGCTACTGTGACAACCACGGGATGTCCCACTGTGTTTCTGGCCCTGTGCAAGTTGCTGGTAATATATCAATATGGAATTCTGTAGCAGTCAAGAAAAGGGACAGTTTGTGAGTGGAAGACACCAATCACAAACCTTTTGTGATGGATGGTTGTAACAGTGGGTTGGAATGGAACTCTTAGGAATGGAAAAAACCTTTGCAAAGATAAGGGGCCAGCTAAAATTTCTCTCCCCCAGAGGCTTGCTGCATTCAGGAGGATTCCAAACTCCCACTGGAGTTTCCAGCTGACCTGGCAAGCTCTCTTGCTCAAGAAGTTTAAAGATGCCGAATTGACCTAGTCAAGTGGCACAAGTATTCTCTCTGGGACTGTGGTTTACTGCACAGCTGCTAGAAATTAAGCAAGCGAAACAATAGCTAGAGCACAGGAGGTAGAGAACCCAGAATGAACCTGGCAGTTTTAAAGCAGTCTGGACAGAAAAGTGGTCCTGTTGCTGCATTGTGTCTAAAGCAGGCTTCCTCAACCTCGGCCCTCCAGATGTTTTGAGACTACAATTCCCATCATTCCTGACCACTGGCCCTGCTAGCTAGGGATCATGGGAGTTGTAGGCAAAAAACATCTGGAGGGCCAAGGTTGAGGAAGCCTGGTCTAAAGTATGCTGTGCAACATAACTTTTCATACTGGTTCATAGCCCCGGATGATTCCCTGCAGTCATCAATTAGTCCTCTGTGACTTATTTGCAAGGCATTTTGAGGATAAAGTTCCTTATCCCCCCTCCAATAAGGGTTCCATATTAGCTGCATAACCTTTTGCTTTATTTTAATAAATTGTGCTCCCAATTTTATAATCACTTTTGTCTATATCAGTTACCTTAAAAACAAAGTGCATTTTTAATTGAAAGCCCTCACACTTCTTCTTTTATGATTGGATATTATCAGAAATCCTCATGCTTGGTAATTTATTATTACTGTTCTACCTTTCAGGATACAAATCCTTCCAGGGTGGTGTAAAAGTAACGTTAAAATACGTTAACAGCAGCAATATATAAAAAATCATTGGGATTGTTACCACAGGGCAGTTGGTGGTACATGGGTCCAATGGGGAGAGATCAGCTGGAGCAGGCTCAGGTCTTCCTCCTTCTCTTGGGATCTTTCACATGGTGGCAAATGGCCCTGACTTCTGAATCTAAAGGGGGATGGATGGTTCTAAAGGGTCTAGTGATAGCTTCTTGCCCAAGGGCCCAATAGATAGAAGACTTCTTTCAGATTTTTCAGAGAATGAATTTTAATGCAGTTGAATGAAAGACTAGCCCTTTCCTTAATGTCATTAAATATTAAGACCTCCTTAAGAGCTTTCAGCAAGGAAACAAATGGAACCTTAAAATTTAACTGATTGTTAATTTAATTTATATTATAGGTTTTAATCACATTGAGTCTTATTTTTTAAATTAATTTAAACTAGATGTTTTTTATTGATTGGCTACAAAAATTAAAATGAAGTGCTACATTTGTAGCTTCATCTAGCCTGAGAATACAAAACTGCACAGATTTGTTTATGTCATTATGTTGTTTGACATACATCTGTTCTGCTTCTTAACACACAAAATATTTTTCAAAACATGTTTTGTTTACTAGATAATTAACATTTTCCACATGATGCTGTGTCATGCTGGGGCATTAGATTCATTTATAATATTGCAAGAGAGAGAATTTGGGAAACATTAGTTTAAATTGTAAGTTGTGTGGGCACATTATTACAACCCCCCCCCCCAATTGCTTTTAGCAACATAGCAAGCATTTATTTCTTATACCAGTACATTGGATAATGCAACACCTGTTCATTGTAAGTATATGAAACTTTGGAACAATAGTTAAGTGTGTCCAATTTTCCATCTAAACTTCTGGGATGAATTGTCAATATCTTTGAGGACATAGATTCCGTGGACATGATATTGACATGATAGATCTCCACAATGCACCCTGCAGTAAGAACAAGAACAGACTTTATTCTTTTTCATTATTTTTATGTCTATACTCATATTTCTGTTGTATATTGTTATAATAATAAAAATGCACTTACTGGCATGAACTGGTGGGACCATTTGGGGACCCCTTGACTTGATGCTGGTTGGGGAGCCTGTAACCTCCCGATGCTGAGTTCTACTCCCATTATCCCTCACCATTTGCAATGTTGGCAGGGGCTGATGGAAGCTAGAGTCGAACAACCTCTAAAGGGAAACAGGTTCCTCATCTCTGTCTTAATATGCTTTCCAAAGGCTATAGTCCTAAAATTCTGCCTTCAAGCGCTCTCCCCAATTTTCCTCTTCCTTGTCATACCACTTGTCTATTGCTGTTCCAAACACAGCAGGAAATGGTTTGTTGTAGCAGCTGTCCAGTTAGGGTTGCTTTCTTCCACAGCAAACAGCTCTGCTTTGGCTGCCATGCCTCTGATCTTGAGTCTTGCCATATTCTCATCATATTTTTTTTGGACAGGGTTCGCTATTGTTTCCCATGAGAGTGTGAATGAAGCCTAATCAAGAGTGATTTTATCAAATTCAAATGTGGCTTTTAAAATACATTTATATTTGCAAGGGAAAATCTCACAGAAACAAGCCATAAGACAAATGCTCATCTGAGTTAGTTCATATCAGGCTTCCAAGCAATAAGGAATACTTTACTACATGACATAAAAATGGGCATTTGTACCCACATATATTACATTTAAATGAAAGGAGAGCTAGATTGCTTTGGAGTATCACATAGTTTCTTGGTGTGAGTTCCTACTTGTTTCTTTAGCCCCATTGAATTTAATAGGACTTCCTTTTGAGTTGTTAGTAATTAGGATTGCACTGTTAAGTATCGTCCCCCCCACTATGTGCTATTGCTTGGTAGGTGCCCTTTTAAAGTACTCTTGCACCATGTTCTTGATTGAAAAGTAATTCACTCTGGTTATGCACCACAACAGCAAAAGTGGCATCCTGTTATCGTGTTACAAGCAAGTGGAATGCCAAACAAGCACATTATGAGAGATGGAGAACAAAACTGTCTAGCTTTTTCCGTTTGCTATGTTGTCACTAGGCAGCAGCACATAGTAGATGGGTTTTTAAAAGAGCATTAATGTCAATTTTCACAGTGAAAGATTAAATGCTTACATGCATCATCTGATAATTGGCTGGCTAAATCCTACCCTTGTTTCATAGACTTAACATGGTACATATTAACTGGGTCACTTTGTTGTTTATGAAATAATTGTTAAATTATCTAACCCGGTTAGAAATATCCAAGAAAGCTTGGAGCACCTCAGCAACCCGGTGCCCAAACAACCCCTGGCTTCCCAGCCTGACTGTAGGTTTAGAAAAAGGGGGTAGGGTTTATCCCTCAATTGCACTGGGCTTTGAACAGGAGCTTGTTTGTGTTGTGCTAATAGGACAGAACAAGATATTTTAATTTCTGTTTCAATGGGTCTTCTGTACCACATAAGAAAGGAACTACTTGTTTATTATACCAGATGGGACAAGTTTAGAAACTTTAGGAGTTTGAAACAATTGTTTGTTGGTTGTTTTTTTTCAGAAGACCTGTAACATTATATTCTTCGTGCTCTGATTAAGAAACATCCTTTTTTGTTGAAGTAATCTGATCTGGATAGAGTCTAAACCGTTATAGCTTGCCCCACATATTTCCTTGGCCCCTCTCAGCCATGCTATTGCAGAGGTGTGTAACTTCTAGGAAACCGAGTGGGAAGAGATTTGAGAAGCTGGCAGAAAGGTGACTCAGTACCCTTGTCAGAAGCTTGCTCCTCAAAATATTTTGAATCTTACTGCTCTGTTAATTCAGTAAGTGGCAGCAGTTAGCAATTCATTATTGTCCCAGTGGTAAATCTTGGATGCTTAAGGCACCATTTAATTTTTTTTTTTAATTGACTTGCCTAGTGACTCTAGGGTACTAGGATAAGTAGTCACATATGCCCCAGATACAGACATCTTCCTTCCGAGAGATGTTATTTAAGAAACTTGTTTACTCTCATCTCTCATTTGTGGCTTCAATTTAGATCAGTGTTGTTTTAAATAGATTTTAGTTGGCTGATTGACACAGTATTCAAGAGTCCTTTTTTCACTAATGCCCCCCAAACTTTGATTTACATGTGGAGTAACTTCATATAGGTGAAGGTGAGAATGGATTTCTGTACACATACACTTTCAAAAAAGATGTTCTTAAAGATTGAGAAGACCCTCTGAAATAGAATGGGATATGGCAGTAGACATTTTTTTTGGGGGGGGGGTGTTTTTATTTTTGCAAATTTAGGTACCCTGACTTGGCATAAATATAAATATTTGCCTGTAAGGCAAAGTCACCATTGGATATAATCACTTTCATATTCTGCTGCTCTTATTGCTGATACTTTGCAATAAAGGAATTTGTTTTGCTTCTGTTAAACTGAAATAATTAGTTTGGAATCCACAATGTAATTCTATTTTTTTTTCTTTTGCCACAATAGAATTAATTCATATAGTTATAGATAACGTGGCTATATTTTAAGGCTGTATAAATGAGTAGTTGTCACTGAATTCATTGCATTAAGTGCTTCTGGATTGGCTTTTGAGTTTGAGCAAAGACTGGGACTGGCATTGGAATAGGTCTTGGATATTATTCAGTGTTTAGGAATGTTGGAGAACTGGTTTGTTCTTATTCTTTGTACTTGCATGCCCTAAAGGAGCATAGATGAATAGTTAGGGCACTAAAGGAATAATTCTTCTGCAAAATCTGAATTATGCTTTCTTACTTCATAGGGATGTGGAGACTTAATTAATATTTTGTAAAATCTGATCTTCAGATAATGAAATGAAAGAGCAAAATACCCATTAGGATGACTGAAGCTTGCATTGGAACACACATTTGTATTTTTTTCTGGACTGTGTTCATTATATTCTAATAAGAAACATGCTATATAATGGAGGTCCAGGAAGCAAAGGCAGTCTCCAAATGCTTTTCATTTGGTCCCCAACAATAGCCCCCATCTGAAAAACTAATGGACACACCATTTTGTTCTACCAACACTTTTATCCTGTATCAACAGAAAGTAAGACACTGGCAAAAGGCTTTTTAAAATACACACACCCATGTGAACAGCAAGAGACTTTATAGTAGAACTCTCCTCTTAGTGTGTAGTTTAGGTGCTCACTCCCATGTGTAAGCCAAGACACGAGACAGTAGTGGTAAACAGCTGTAGGTTGTCTGTAGCCTGTCCTCTCTGCTGCGGTATAACCCTATGCAAGCTGATATCCCAAGTGTTCTGTTTATCCTGCTTGAATTAAGAATTCCCTAACAGGGAGGAAGTTTTCTCTCCTCTCTCCACCTCCACCGTTTAGTTCCGCAAACAGATTATTTTCTTCATGGGTTTTTCGCTTTTATTTGCTGATTTTTTGCACATCTGGAAGAATGCGCTGCCTGAATTAAAAACATCTAGGTAACAAGCGACACTGGGAAATAAAAAAATAAACCTTTGAAAGAATCTTAATCTTCATCATAATGAACTGAATTTTCTGTCTGCCATCTCTTCCATGTTCAACAGTGATTTAGGAACCATATCTATAATACTGAATAGAAAACTATCATTTGTAATTATTTATCCAGAATAGAGCTAGGTAAATAACTGGCTACTTTGAGATTTCTCTGAGCATGTGTGTAGCAAGAGATACTATAGCCCAGCCATAGGCAAACTCCGGCCTTCCAGATGTTTTGGAACTACAATTCCCATCATCCCTAGCTAACAGGACCAGTGGTCAGGGATGATAGGAATTGTAGTCTCAAAACATCTGGAGGGCCAGAGTTTGCCTATGCCTGTTATAGTCTCATCATATAAAGCTATGTGTAATGTCTTAAAATATGCAAGTTTCCTGTTCTAGGAGTATCTCTAAACCTGACCATGGTAATGCTTCTTAGCTGCAATGGTTAGATTCTGGTTGGGATTTTGTTTTGCTTTGTTTTGACTCTGGTCCCGAGTTTCTGGTAGGAGGTGAGGCAATGCTAATCTTGGCAGAAGAGAACAAAACCAAGTGAGTAATTAAGTGATGCAAGCCTTTGATTATTTTTCTCTCTCTCCTCTCTCTCTCTCTCTCTGGCACAGCTAGGCATTCCATTTGCAAGAGAAGGAACACTAGAAGAAACTGCTCAAGTTCTACGCAGGACGTTAAAAGAACTTCAGGAAGACCTTTTTCTGCTCGGATTAAAGAACATTATTCTTGAATCTCTCCTTTGCTCAGCTTCTAAAGAGCCAGTTTGCCTGAATCAGTATTCCAGCAAGAAACTACTGACAAGAAGCAGTGAGGGGGTTGGCTTTTCTTTACTGGATCTTTTCTCTGTTGGATTTGGCTCATCACTCTGAGAAGATTTCAAAAGAAAGGGAAGTTGTTTTTGTTTTTGCTTGTTTTGTATCCATTTTGAACACTTGCAATTTTATTATTTGCAAAGTGTTACCTGAATTGTTATTATTTTTATACTAAAGGATGGTACATAATCACAACACTCCTTGAAAGACTATGACTTCTTTTAGTTTGCCTTCCATCTTTTCAGCTCTTATGACAGGTGTTTCTCTACATGGACTATAGTTTTATATAGCAAAATTAGCAGCATTTGAAGAAAATTATGGTTTACTATACCTTGATGCAATACAAATGAGAACTCTGGAGACAGAATTTTGTTTTGGTGTTATGCAAGCTACTTCTGATTTTGAATCAAGGAAAGGACTTTGCGTACATAACATGCAGGTATAAAACCTTCCATATGATAAAGACTGAAGTGTGAAAGATGTCTTGGAAGAGGAATTATTTTTCAGTGGGACGGGGCACTGTGCAAGGAATGTTCACTCCACGTAATACAACATCTATAGCACCTAGTAAAGGTCTCAGCAATGAGCCTGGACAGAACAGCTGTTTCTTGAATAGTGCATTGCAGGTAAGAAATCTAAAAGAATGTGTGCCTATCTTTTATACATAGTTTTTCTCTTAATTTTTTTGTGCTATGGTGCTTCTGTGAGAACATCTAAACAGCAAAGCAACAACGTAAAAACTATCAAACCCTTCTATGAATTTATTTCCTCTTAATTCAGGTACCAGTCACTGGTACAATTATTGTTTCTTGTCTCGGATTTGTATAAATTCATTTAATTATTTTATGAGGTTAAAATGTATTTCAGAGTGGTAACAAATGTTACTTCGAAATCACATACAATTGCAAGGCTGTTAGCAGTGGTTTGGATTTGACACTGGGTTGAGGTGAGACTCTGTTGCACAATCTTTATGTAGGCTTTTCAAATTGGCTCCCATGTGAAAGTTGTGCTTGGGAATAAATGGTGTGGGCACACCCTGTTCTTGTAAATGTAGTATGTTTTCACTGCTTTTAATTCTGAATTTTGAAATTGTTGTAACCCACCGTAGGGCCTGCTGGTGTAGGGTGCATAATATATAAATTGTGTAATAATAATAATAATAATAATTTTTTAGCAAGCATTAGTTGGAATGTAATAATGTCAGGAAATGCCCCATTAGCTTGTGACAATTATTTATAATAGTCCTTTGGTTTAATTACACAGTATTTTTAGAATAAGTTTAAGTGGCACCTATTATTCTAATTTTATGAAAAGATTTGCTAAAGCATTTGATCTAATTGCTCAGGACTATGAAACTTTGGTAATAAAGCCAGGATAGACATACATCTGATTTTGTTTACACCAGAGATCGTTGGTACTAGTACAGGGTAACCAATAGAATTACTAAGTTTTATGAGAGCATGACATATTCTTTTTGATTAGAGACAAAAATATGCAGAAATATTTTTGTGCAGGTGTGATTATTGTTATTGGCTGCTTTAGTTCTATGGATAGTGGCATATCACTTTTGATTTTCCCTTACTAAGAGAGGCATGGAAAACTGTTGAGCAAGTAGTTCCAGGCAGTGTTATGGATACACATGATGGTACACTAAATGACATTGATAGCAAAACCGCAGGGTTTTGGAGTATATCTGTGTCTAAGCTCTGTGTTAAATGGAGTTGCTCTGAAGCGGGACATGTATCTGCTTATTTTTATTGAGGCAGCCCATTCCTATTTTTTTGCATGGTTGCCACTTTGAAACCGATGAAACTTTATTTAGTAGTGGACCTGAAATGGTTTCACCTGGAAAATATGATCACCCCTATTTAAAACTAGGTCCTTGACATGGGCATAGCTAGGATTTATGTTGGGGGTGGGGGGAGAACTGATCTATCTGCGACAGAAATGGTCAGTTAAGTATTTTTATTTATTTATTTGATGGGAGGGGGCAAGTGCCCCCCAGCCCACTGGCTATGCTCATGGTCCTTGATCAGTAGACCAGAGGAAAAGCTAGAAGAGGAAGTGTTGGTTTATTGTCTCATATTAAGAGGCACTCATTGTACTTCTGTTGCTTTATCTGCAAACATCCAGGACAACAAGCTACATTTTTAAATAGTTATATTTAGGTTTCCTATCTTTTAAATATGAAAATTACTTCTAACAGTAAGCTGGCAGTGAAGAGGAGATAAACTACACTTTAGTAGTTAGAACTTATACCAGACCTAGAATTTGGTCATATCCAAAATATAGAACCATTATTATGTTATAAACTGCAGAGAGAACTTTAATCTTCGGCTTAGTCAGTGAAATGATAAAAGCCTTTAATTCAGGGGTCAGTAAACTTTTTCAGCAGGGGGCCGGTCCACTGTGCCTCAGACCTTGTGGGGAGCCGGACGATATTTTTTTTTGGGGGGGGGATGAATGAATTCCTGTGCCCCACAAAAAACCCAGAAATGCATTTTAAATAAAAGCACCCATTCTACTCATGTAAAAACACCAGGCAGGCCTCACAAATAACCCAGAGATGCATTTTAAATAAAAGGACACATTCTACTCATGTAAAAACAGGCTGATTCCTGGACCGTCTGCGGGGCAGATTTAGAAGGCGATTGAGCTGGATCCAGCCCCCGGGCCTTAGTTTGCCTACCTATGCCTTTATTGGTTAGATGCTATGAAGGGCTGTAGCTCAGTGTTAGAGCATAACTGCCCTGCGTGAAGAAGGTCCCATTTTTTTAACCTTATCTATCTCTATCCCAATGTTTGAGTTAGTATCACAGAATTGCAGAGGTGGAAGGGACCATGTGGGTCATCTAGTCCAACCCCTGCAATGCAGGGATCTTTTGCCCAACATGGGCGTCTTTACTAGTCCTATCTAGAGATGCCAATCAGAAACCATGGACATCCATTGCCAAGCAGTGTAGACAATACTGAGCTAAATGGACCAGTATTGTGACTTGGTATAATGGAGCATCTTGTGCATGTTCATAAAATTAGTTTATTAATGTTATTATTTTAAGAGCCATATTTTATTTTTTTAGGATTATCCCTTACAGCAGATAATGCTAGCCTATATAAAATACAATATGACCCCCCTAATTTGAACTGCTCCCCAGATCCAATATTATGGGATGCTTTAATATAAAAATGAATTTATTGAGCCATTAAACATTTGACTATCTTGGTAAAGAAATTCAGATCCAGACAATAACTAAAGCTTTTTAATTAAAAGAAGATGAAGAAGACATTGTCAGGCTTTAATACCTTGCATTGTTATTAAACTTTCACACAATCAAATTAGCATTTAAATATATTAAAAATAAGATCATTTTGATAGTGAACTTTCTAGCAATTTTGAAACAAAATGGGGCCACTTTGGGACTCCCAGCGAGCGGAAGTATAAGTTTGTACACTAAAAGAAAAAGAAAGAAAGAAACCTGAGCTCCCATGACCTATGGAATGTTGTGAGCATGAATATAAGAATATTCTACATAATCCATATAATTGTCTGGAGAAAAGCTTCTGGAATTAACTTCTGCCTTTGCTGCTACTTTGTTCTGGGCTGGAGGTGGAGAAAGAACATGCTGCTGGCAATTACATCTCCTCTAAAATCCTGGATTTTTTCATTATTTTCTATAGGCAACTCTCATTTCCATCTGGGGAGAGAGAAAAACAGTAAAGGAAAAAAGTCAGGCAGACTATGAGTCTAGCAATTAAGTTTGTGGTTTAGGACAGTTGAGCCAAGGAAGTTGAAGGTATCAGTTAAAAACAGAAAATGAAGGAAGAGAGGGAAAGTTGACATGCTTGAGCATTGGCGCTGTGTGGGGTATAATAATAATAATAATAATATTTTATTTAAAGCCCACCCTCCCCAGCCAAGGCCAGGCTCAGGATGGCTAACAAGCAATAATAAAAACAAGTTGAATGAATACAACTTAAAAACAAGATTAAAATACATTGAAACATTGAAACATTAAAATATTAAAATGCAGCCTCATCACAGGAGGAGAATGGAAAAAGAAAGAGGGGGAGGGAATCAAATTGGCTCCAAGCCAAAGGCCAGGCGGAACAACTCTGTTTTACAGGCCCTGCGGAAAGAAATCAGAAAGAAATCGGAAAGAAAGCAGGGCCCTGGTCTCATGAGGCAGAGCGTTCCACCAGGCCAGAGCCTGGCCGGCCGTATAAGCCAGAGTTAAAAACACACACACACACACACACACACACACACACACACAAATAAATAAATACCCACACTGATAGCTGATATACAGGCAACTCCCCACTTGTGCGTGACCATGCATACATGTAGTGCTGGGAACCCAGAAGTGGTTCGTGGGGAGACCCTCCCCAGAGCCTGAAGAGGACATCCTTTTCAGGATTTGGAGAGCATCTCCACACAAGCCAGAGGCGCAGTGGGGCTTTGTTGAGATTGTTCAGCCTCCCTACCTAACAACTGACATGCACTTTTCCCACATGTCAGCTGAAGAGCCTTAACAAAGGCCCACTGTGTGTCCAGCTCACGAGAAGACCTGCCCCAAAGCTCAAAGAGGGCATCCCCTATGGTCTCCAGGGGTGGTCTCCTTGTGAGCCACAAGGACTCAACAGAGTGCTGCCCACTTACATACATTTCACTTATGCCCTCAGGGCCTGGAACGTAACCCTTTGTAAATGGGGAGTCACCGTTGTAGCACTGGGTGGAGGAAGAAGGTTTTAAGAGGGTGATGGGGGCGGGGGGAAGGTGCCAACTTCAAAAAGCTCTACAAGCCCCCTGTTGCATGCTGGCTGGAATCATGAAGAGGAACACTCATAATAGTGGCTGGATATATAGTGTAGTATTTTGCTGCAGCTCCATTGCTGCCAAAAGTAGTAGCCAGTGTTAGATCCATACTCTCTGAATTGGTCTAATTGCTTTTCCCACATCATGCATAATTTTATACAACTCTATTGTATCGCACCTTAGTTGTCTTTATTAAAAAGAAACTAAAAGGCACCCATTCCTTCTCCCTTCCATACTGGGAAACTATGGTTACCAGGTTTGGAAGAAACCAGGATTTTACAGCAAATTCCAGCCGTGGTTTATGGTCCTAGCTTGTTATGAATTTCGTAACCATAGTTTCCTTGTTCTCATGAAATGGGAAACTATGGTTAATTAAAAACTCTGTGACTTACTGTGTCCTGCTTAAAAGAGATTAGAAAAGGCTTGAGGACAGAACAAGTGGGCAAAAGGCTCATATAAATAAAGTGGCTGAATAATGTGAGGTATGTGTTTGAAATATATTAGGAATACTTATATCACCTAGTTTATTCTGATAAAGCACACCTCTTTCAATCCTGGATCTTAACCCCTTTTATCTTTTACTCTTTTAATTTTTATTCTCTGGGATAAATTGACTGGTAGAGCATGAGGCTCTCAATCTCAGGATTGTGGGTTTGAGCCCCATGTTGGGCAAAAGATTCCTGCATTGCAGGGGGTTGGACTAGATGACCCACATGGTCCCTTCCAACTCTACAATTCTATGATTCTATGATACTAACTCAAACATTGGGATAGAAATAGATAAGGTTAAAAAAAATGCTAATCTCCAGATTAGATTTATCCCAAAGGTACTTAGATGCTGTTGATGAATTTATTATCTGTCTAATTTTAGCAAGAGATTCTTATCTAAGACATTCTGAAATGGATAATTTAAAAATCACATTCTTCTTCTTTGCTTTACAGGTTCTCTGGCATCTGGATATATTTCGACGTAGTTTTCGACAACTTACAACACACAAGTGTATGGGAGATTCCTGTATATTTTGTGCTCTCAAAGTGAGTAATTTGTCAGTTCAGTTCAGTTCAGATTTAGATGAAAAAGTAAGTGTATATTAGCTGCATCTTCATTCATTGAAGATTCTTATCCTGCCCTTCCTCCAGTCAGGAGCTCAGAGAAGCTCATGACTGATAGATAAACAATCATACAAAATGAGATTTAAACAACAAAAGTCATAATAATGTTGTAGCAGTATTTCAAGGTATGTGCTCACTTTACTTTCAAGCTATACTTTGGTCACGCTGAAGTGAAGCCATGAGATAGAACTTTGTGAAGTGCTTCAATTTATGGACTGTAACTCAGGTTTCTCCAGCAAGAAATTCCTCACTGTGATTTTTCCGTGTGATTTTCCCACTCATGTGAATATAAATTCACATTCTGCAAGAGTTAATTTGTGTCTTACTGCTCATACGCTTTCGTCTACATTGAGTGTCGTCGTTCAGAACCTGTCATACCTGCTCATATCAAAATAAGACGTGCTCCTATTGTAGCTTTCATAATCTGAGCTGCAATCTTAAACCTCTGCCTTGGGAAAACAACCGTGAGTGGTAGTGATGCATGGATCAAGGCTCCTACTTGCTTTCAGGCCAGCTGTCTTAGTGACTGTAGGATGCAGAAGTGCTGCCTTGACACTAGAACAGTTTTCTGATCTATTATTCATTTTGATGTCTGCTGTGCACAGTCCTTGCTTTCTTTATTCATCTAATGTATGATTTTGGTTTGGAGTTTGTTTATCTCTGCTCAGGGAAGGGGGGGGGGATTGGTCTGTGGTACTAAGCATGCCACAAAGAGTTTGTTTGCCTTCCAGGGATTGTAGTGCCAGGATGTAGGACAGAGGGTGTTTTGTTGTTGGTGGAGAAGAATGCAGCATTGATTTGTACATTCTGCTAGAGCTTCTGTATTAGAAGTTTTTCATATGTAACAAAAGCAGGAAGAATTAACTTTCTGGGCAGAACGGGTGTTTTCTGAGGTGAAAGCTGAGACACACAGTGTTTGGACTGACATTAGGGACAAGAAATGTACTGTTCTAATTTTAGTAGGTAAGTCCATATTGAGCAAGCAAAATAAATTATGTACATCTGTACAGATCTACTTACATTGCTAAAGCTGTGTTCTGGTTTCTGAGACTCCTGGCGCCACTGCCAACTTGTTCTTTCAAAATGTCCTCTTGTTAGGGTAGACACTCCCTCTGTTCCAGGATTGGGGAACCTGTGGCCTTTCAGATGTTGTTAGACTCCCAACTCCCATCCAGAATGACCAGTGGCTAAAGATGGTTGGAGTTTTCATAGAATCATAGAGTTGGAAGGGACCATGGGGATCATCTAGTACAACCCCCTGTGATGCGGGACTCTTTTGCCCCGTGTGGGGCTCAAACCCACAGCCCTGAGAAGTTGTAGCCCAGGAGCATCTGGAGAGCCACAAGTTTCCTGTTCTGTGTGTAATCATACTGTCAGCATCGCCCTTGAGCCAGTGCCACCAACTGGACTCATCCACTTCAGCCCCGACTGGGCTAGGCGAGCTGGGTAGCACTTCCAGAGACCACCTTCTGCACAGGAACAGGTCAAAGTGCTGTGGACTCACAGCTTAGAGTTGTGAGCACCGGATTCACTCCCACAAGAAGACAGTCGTCGCACAGCAGAGTCTAGCAGAGTATATAAACAACTCGGAGAGCAGCTCTGTAGAATATCTTCTTTATTCTATCTACAACTATTATACAACTTTATACAGAGCTAAATAGGTCTAAGCATAAATGAATGCTGCACTGCACTGAGTGTCTGCAGCTGCTCTTAGCAGCAACCTTATCTCTACACACGATCTCTAACACTCAGTCTCTCTCTCTCTCTCTCTCTCTGACACTGACTGACTGACTGACTCGGTGCTGGAGCAGAATAAATAGAGAGCAGAACACGCCTCCTCCTCTCTGGAGAATCAGCAGACTCTCCAGCACGCATTATTTTAAGGAACAAGATACATACCTGAATGTATGACTGGATTAGTAGGCATTCTCTCCTTCAGTCAAAGGGTGTATTGTTACAGGCCACCCAAATCTGTGTCAAGCGGTGCACATGATTCCAAGGGTCTTGGTGCTTAGCCAGGGTTTGTGGTTTGCAAAATTAGGCACAGCAGAGGCTATAGTGTCTTTATGATATATGGTTTATTTGCGCATATATGCAACCTGAAGCTTTCATTGGAGGGGTTCACAGCGGCAGCACCCCAAAGCGTGCCAGCTTACTCCATAGTCGCAGCATCAGGATCTTTTCTCTGCAGCCTCTCTTGTTCTGCATGACACATCCCAGCTTAACTGTTCCTCTCTGCTTCCTGGTTACATCCTTTCCCTGAATTAAGCCCTCTTTGTCCATAGAGGGAGGGAAGACTCCATTCATTTGCACTCTAACACCTATTTCTTTTGAGGCTTTGAACTCCTAATGGTTAATCCCCCCCCCCCCCCGACTATTTTTGCTTTACTTCATTAACACTTGTTGATTGACTAGTATTACAATGTCCTATACACAACCCAGGAAGTGTGCCTAGAATACACACTATGCTTCCTTAGGTTTTAACCCCTAGATAGTATGACTCAGTTTTTAACACAAGCTTAATGAAACACCTCAAGTCACCTCCTCACTTAATTGGCTTTTGATACTTAGCTTAATTGCACACTTAAATGCATGAGTCTAGCTATCACTTCACACCGGGAGACTACTGTATTTTTCCATGTGCAAGACGACCTTTTTTTCGGAAATTGGGGGGTCGTCTTATACACAGGTTAATAAGTTAAGTAATCGAGGGCTGGAGCTGCTTGCAAAAAGAAGCTCAACAACTATTTTTGCAATTTCCCAAAGAAAGCTCAACAACTTCCTTAATTTTTAAATTTCTTAATTTTGGCCTCCCAAAATAGGGGTCGTCTTATACACGGGGTCAGGTTATACCTGGAAAAATATGGTAGCTTTTGCCACCCCAAACCTTGCACCCCCAAATTTATAACATTATTAAGGCTTAACATTTTTTTCTCTGTCTCTCATTCATACCCCAGTTGCTATCATCTGCAGCAGTGTTAGTAGAAACATTTGTCTTGAGAAAAGGCAAGGAAAATGATTGTTGTGTATCATTACCTTTCTTATTTTTTATCATTAGCCATTAGTTATTAAGTAGTCTACTGTCACTCTGGGGCAATGTTGCTGGGTCCAAGAAAAAATTATTTCCTCCTATTTTGGTAGCAGATTTTTGTTGACAGCAGTTTAAATAATTGTTAATCTATTGATTAAATTTGCACAAAGGTAAAAACAATATTTCTTCACCAAGAAGTATATTTTCCTTGCTTTTTAGGTCATACACAGGTGTCATTTTAGGAAAGTAGGTGTGTGAAAGAAGGGTGAATACCTCTTTTAAGATGATACTCTATGCTTTCCTTTAGTCTCTTGCCAAGCCTCCTTTTTCCTAATCTACACTTTAAGTATTTATTATTTATTATATTTCTTGTTGGAAAATGCCCTGGGGTGCCCCTGCAGCCCCTGAACTCACTGTTCTTCCTAAAGGAGCCCAGAGGTCATCTAGTGTGCAAATTCCCTGCCCTTCTAGAAGCTAGGCTTGCTCCATATTAGTAAACAGGCAGCCCTAAAGGTTAATAGGGAAATTTCATTGGACTGCAAATACAATGATCGTAGTATTGCTTTATTGTAGAATTTGATTTTTTAAATGAATGTTGAAAAGTGCCTTTTTAAGCTCCTTCCTCACCCATGAAAATTCTTTATTAAAAAAGACTGACTAAAGGTGGCATGACTCATGATTTGTATTCAGAAAAACTCTCATTACACAAAAAAATGGAAATTAAAGGTCCTAACGGATTGTGCTTAATTTTGAAAATAGAATTAGGAAAATGGAACCAGAAAATAACTCTTAGGATGTCTAATTCTAATAATGCTTACTGGTGGTTTTATTTCCGTTTGAAAAAAAATTAAAGATCGCAGGATGGAAGTTAATATTTTATTCAAGGAGCTTGAACAAAACGTTGGAGCCTTCTCCCTCGTATTGAATATACTGTATATATATAAATCTACACAATATTGTATATATAAATCTACACGATATTGATTTGATGCGATCTGAGGAGAAGCCAGAGTATATTGTTTTGATAAGCACACGCTGGTAGATTTTCACCCTTCACCCCAAAACTGAAGTTTTTGCTCTTGAAGGCATAAAGCCTACTCCATTGTTTTAAAATGATTTTCATTAATTTTAAAGGAAAACATGAAAATGAACCATTTCAATCAGTGCTAAACAATTTACAAAACTTAAATCAGGATCCAGGATTCTTACAAATAAACAATCTATTAATAAGCATCTTCCTTACAGATTCCAAGTTACCTTTTACTCCCAAATGAAAAGATTCCCACTGAGCTTATTGCTTAGAATCCAGGCAGGCTTACGAAGCACCTTTCAGTTTCTTCCTGCCCTTTCCTCGCCATTAAGAGCTTCTAATCCTGGTCCTTCTTGCAAAGGACTTCTAGCTGACCCCTGTACCTTTTGTTCCAGTTTGCTCCCAGTCTCTCCTCTTGCAGGCTCTCAGTCCCCGTGTCTCACGTACTTCCTCCTCTCTCAAATTCTTGACCTTTCTTGCATTCAGGTGCCTGATTCCTCTGCTCTTGACACCACACCATCTAGAGCGTTCAAAGCTAACCCGGGCCCCATGGCTCTTCTCCTGCTAGCTTTAAGCCCCGGAGGGGTGTTGCAAGGGCCTTCTCCCCAGCTGAACTGCATCCCTCCAGCCCCCAGGCAGTAATGAGGCAAATTCAGGAGCTCCTGGGCTCCCACCTGCCTATCCATCAAAACTTTCTCCGCAACCACATTGGCTCATACTTTATGACTGAGATTTTAAGTTGAAATACTGATTGGGAATTTGAAATCTTATGGCAAAAATAGATCAAAGGAAGGTATGTGATAACATGATTTTTTTATTTATGCATTTTATTGTTTTTGTTCCCTGTCCTTTCTCCAAAGAGCTCAAAATACTCCGTTGCATGTTTTGGAATAGGTAAACAAAATGTTGAAACTGATTTTTGCCAGCTAGGAAGATTTTGTGATGCTTAGGAGACTGTCCTCCACAAGATTTCATTAGCGTTACGGTTAGAAGCCCGTTAGCATCATAGGAAGTTAATTGCTCATTTAGAAAGGTAGAAATTATTGCAGACTGGAAGAAGACAGTGTCCCTAAGGTCACTAACACTAAGAAGCTTTGAGTTAGTTGTAATGGAAAGTGGATTGGAATATTTCTAGCCGTAGATGAAAGCAAATGGGGTTGCTTTTAGTAGTAAAACGTTTTTAAAAGGACTATACCAGGGCTAAAATGGATAGAATAATTTAAACCATTTGAGACAAAAAATGTATCAAAGTACCAGCAATCAGCAAACAAGTGGGTCTAAGACTGTAAGTCATACATGTCTGGGGTGTAGTAGTTATAGTGCCAAACTAGGATTGGAGAAGCTCAGTCTCAAATCACTCCACCATGAAGCTTGTTCAACTAGACACAATCTGTCAGCCTAACTTGCCTCACAGGATTGTTTTTAGAATAAAAATGGATTTTCTACGTATTTATTCTTAAGTCCAATTTTGCTAAAGCTATATTTGCAGATGTTTTCCCCATGGCAATTTATTGATAATATGAATGTTTAGAATAGTTGCCATTGGGTACTAACTAAGGACTGCAATTTGCATTTTGACATTGGGGCTTTTTAAGTGCCTTTCCTGTTGCATCCCCTTGCACACCTGAAAATTTTCTCCTGGTTGTTGGAACCCTTTGCAGCAGAATGGAGTCCAGTGCAAGGAGGTGCAGTCAAACTAAAATAGTCAAATCCCCTACATGTGTTTCAGATGCTGATGTCTTTTGTTATGCCAGTCAGATGCCTACTATTACAGGCAAGTCAGGAACCTATAAACGACCACCTGTTTGCTGTATCTTAAGAACATTGAAGCCTGCTTGTTTATAGGGTTGTTAACAAAAATACATGCAAAATGTTTTGTGCAGTAACATCCCTGGCAGTTACCTCTGATGTCTGGATTTGGGGATGGTATGCTGGTGCAGTCTAGTAAACACTAATTTAGCACGAGCATGTGAACCAAAAATAGGATAAAAGTAAAACATGTAGCTAAGATGCCAAAAGCAGGAAAAGAGTGAAAGTGTGAGTCTGCAGTTAGTATCAAGGTTTTCATATATGACATGATAACATGACAGATACTGGTAACCTGGATTCACTTTGTGTAAATGTACACTCATTTAAGACATTGTGTCTGTCCCGAAGAAATAATGTGAGTTTATGTAAAAGTTGACCTTTAACTTTCCTCCTATCCTAGGGTATCTTTAACCAGTTTCAGTGCAGCAGTGAGAAAGTGTTGCCATCTGATGCACTTCGTAGTGCTCTTGCAAAGACTTTTCAAGATGAACAGCGTTTCCAGTTGGGCATCATGGATGATGCTGCCGAATGCTTTGTGAGTATGACTTCTGTGGAATAGCTGAAAATTCTTGTAGGAAAGAATGCCTTGCTAAGCACAAACTAGGAGATAAAATCCCCATATTCTCAAATGGGTGTGACCTAGCCACTGTGATCCACGCGACGGTCACCTCCAGACTGGATTATTGTAACTCGCTCTACGTGGGGCTGCCCTTGAGACTGACCCAGAAACTCCAGCGGGTGCAGAATGCTGCAGCGAGACTCCTTACGGGGTCTTCGCTGCGAGATCACATTCACCCGGTGCTACACCAGCTGCACTGGCTCCCGGTGGAGTACAGGATCAGGTTTAAGGTGCTGGTTTTAACCTTTAAAGCCCTATACGGCCTAGGACCCTCGTACCTACGGGACCGCCTCTCCTGGTATGCCCCACAGAGAAACTTACGGTCTTCAAATAAAAACATCTTGAAGGTCCCAGGCCACAGAGAAGTTAGGCTGGCCTCAACTAGAGCCAGGGCTTTTTCGGCTGTGGCTCCGATTTGGTGGAACGCTCTGTCACAAGAGACCAGGGCCCTGCAGGATTTGACATCTTTCCGCAGGGCCTGCAAGACAGAGCTCTTCCACCAGGCCTTTGGCCAGGGCACAGCCTGACTCCCTCCCTCGGCAATCTTCGCGGAGCTCTGGCCCAATAGTTGCCAGTGGCCTGAATTAATTAATTTTATAATGAATGATTTTAGAGTGTTGTTTATGCTATACTTTTATACTGTTTTATTGTTGTTAGCCGCCCTGAGCCCGGCTTTGGCTGGGGAGGGCGGGATATAAATAAAATTTATTATTATTATTATTATTATTATTATATTAATAATAAGTATTTTACAGCAGAGGTAGTAGTGAGGAACACTGAGCTGCTTCTAGTGAGACACTTAGGTAGGCTATACAGTGTAATAGTGAAGATAATACTGTTGCAAAAGCAGGTGAATTTAACAACTATTTTAACCCATCTAAACAGCTGCGTGTTTGTGAATAAGACTGTGAGAAAAGCCACAGTTTGGGGCTTAAATAACGATAGCATTAAATTCTACTAAGAATATAGTTTAGCCTTCACTCTCTTGCTCTCTCGCTGCTTAAGTAGAAGCATAATCTTAAAATTTCAGATCTTTGAATCTCTTACATAAATCCTTCAAACATCCATTGTTCTAGAAACAATCATGGCAGCTGTTAAGAGAGTGATCTTTCTTGAATTCAGAGACAGTACTGGCCAAGTCATTGTGTTAATTTTACCAGGAAGAGAAAATGTTATATCTGGCATAATCTGATGTCTCTGCTTGGTGCCTAGTGGGTTGCATCTGCTCCCTTATTTTGTTATTTTAAATGATTCTTGCCACTAACACCTGCCATATATTTACCCTTTTCTTTAAAAAAAAACCTATAACTAGTTAAGGTTTTGAGGTACAGTATTTATTCTGTTTCGAATGCCAGTGTTTTGCGTATCCGTGTTTCCTCTGACTTTTGGTGCATAGTGTCCGGACTTAATTGAACTGGGAAATCTTAGTTGATATGGCTCCTGTTTCCCTGTGATTTTGGCTAGGTTTGTGAAGCTGCCTTTCTATATCTGCTGGTGAAAAGGGGGAAGTAATATTAATTGGCAGTCACTTCCTTATTGCGTACCCATACTCACAATAGTAAAAGGATATGTCATAACTGGTTATATAAAACCCACTTGTAATGTTTGGTAGCTAAAACTGGAAAAGGCTAGGAACTCAAGACTTGCCAAGCCAGCTTATAAATGCTAACAAATACAGTATACAGTTCGTGTCATCGCAAAATGTGATATTTGCTAACCTTGCAAGCTGGTAGGCTGGCATAAAGGTTGTGGATGGAGAATGCAAATAGGTTCCCACTTAAACCTTATAACAACTTCATTACTTCACTTTCTTTCCTTAAAAGGTATGTCAATACTACTTAAGCCAATATTATATGTACTTGAGAAATCACTGAACAAAAGATAATAACGTTATACCAGGTCAGTAAGCAGATAGCTAGGCTCTGCCTGTCACCCTTTGTCAGCCCACTATTTAGATGCTGCTTTGTATTTCAGCCAAACCACTGACATTTGAATATTTGTCAAAATTAATAATGGCAAAACCTGAAGATTTGGTGTAACATCCAATATGGATGGAATACAAGATGGCTTTCTGAGTTACATTAACTCATTCTTGACATTAGCTGTCAAGCTCCTAAATTCTTAAATAAATTTAGAATACTTAGAAGGTACATCCCACCTGACCCTAAAATGTCACCTTTCATTATTTGTCTTTTTGAAATTGTTTAATAATTCTTATTTTTATTTCCTCTCTCCCTGGCTGTAGGAAAACCTCTTAATGCGGATTCACTTTCACATTGCAGATGAATCTAAAGAAGACATCTGTACTGCCCCACACTGCATTTCACATCAAAAGTTTGCAATGACCCTATTTGAGCAGGTATGGTACAACATATCCATCCCAAACCAATTCAGTCCTGTGATATAGAAATGTGGAAATGTGCATGAGAAACTGTTTTCAGTTTTGACTACTGACGGTTTTTATTTCTCTGATTTAGTGTGTTTGTACCAGTTGTGGTGCCACCTCTGACCCACTGCCCTTTATCCAGATGGTACATTATATCTCGACCACTTCACTCTGGTGAGTCTCAGTTCTTTGCAATGGAAAAGAAAAGGAAAAAAATTCCCTTTGTGTCAGGAGTCTTATCTACATAACATACCATATATGTTATGTATATTATTGCTAATTGGCCCCCAGTTCATGATATAATAATACTTTTCAGATATTTTTATTTATATTATTTATCATATTATTTATATTATATTATATTATATTATTTATATTATAAAAGCATTTGTATACAGTCATACCTCGGGTTGAAGTAGCTTCGGGATGAATATTTTCGGGTTGTGCTCCGCAGCAACCCGGAAGTAACGGAGCATGTTACTTCCGGGTTTCGCCGCTCATGCATGTGCAGATGCTCAAAATGGCGTCACGCGCATGCGCGGAAGCAGCGAAACGCGACCCATGCACGCGCAGACGCACAGTCGCGTGTTACGTTTACTTCCGGAAGCGAACGGGGCTCTGGAACAGATTCCGTTCGTATCCAGAGGTACCACTGTACCTGCTTTTGGCTCTCAAGAGGACGCCCCTCCCTGTGTTTTACAGCACTAAAATTATAATAGGCGCTTGGTGGATCAGGCCCACTGTTCTCACAGTGACTGACTTGCAAGGAAACTTGCAAGCAGGATTTAAGCACTCTCCTCTCCTGTGGTTTCCAGCAGCTGGTATTCAGAAGCATTGCTGCCTTAAACTGTGGAGGCAGAGCTAATAGCCATAGATAGCTCTCTCCTCCCAGGAATTTGTCTAATCCTTTTTAAAAGCCATCTTGGTTGGTGGCCATCACTGCCTCCTGTGCATAGCTGACAACGTTTCCCTTTTTTAAAGGGGAAATTCCCTTATTCCGAATAGGATTCCTCGCAAGAAAAGGGAAAAGGTGACAGCTATGCTCCTGTGGGAGGGAGTTCCATAGTTTAACTGTGCATTGCGTGAAGAAGTGCTTTAGCCAATTAGAATTAAAATTTAAAGATATGAAAACCAGAGGGAAAATGAGATAATTTTTACACTGCATGGTGTGATTTGATTAAATATACAAATTAAACAACATGTGGACAAGAAATATCTACAACTTATATTGCAATATGGTGTAGACAAGCGGGCACTGCTCATTAGCTCACTGCTATTATTCTGTGTTTTCCAAGTTGATTCGTTGAACAATTCATTGAACTGGTTTATTGTAATCGCTTCATTATTATGTTCCGTAAAATAATATGTTTAGTATTTTACACCCCCCCCCCCCGTGGCCCTTTTTTTTGTCAGTCGTCTCATGTTTTATGATTTATGTGTGTGCAATTTTGTAACAGTAAAATGATAAATAAAATATAACAAACAGAGAGCATTAAATCAAGCAACAAAAACAAAGCTGCAAGCAGGTAGGAATTAAAATAAATCAAAGGCATGGCAAATTAAGAAGACTAATCACTTGCCTAAAAATCATTATTGAGGAGGCTTGTCTCTTGGGAGGGAGTTCCATAGCTGAGGGGCTGCAATAGAGAATCTGATCTTTTTTGCATTTTAATTGGCACAAATGTGGCTTGGAGTATTTTAGAAAAGGCAGCATAATATAGGAAAGAAAATGATTAAAACAATGTGTTATAAGTATTCACCCTTGAGGAACTTGTTACTGTATGTTTACATGACTAACAAGTTCCTTTCTGATCAAATTAGTAACTAATCGCTTCCCTTTCTCTGATACTGTAGTCTTCCTCCCAATCGACATTAAATGTAAGCTCTTTGGGGGAAAGGATCTGTCCTCCTTGCTTAACTTGTTTTCTAAAGCGGTGTGTATTCTGAAGCTTTTATCCAAATATTATATTGCAAGAAATGCACACAAAAATTGGCTATGAAATCTTAAGAGATTTCAATTAGTTTTCAACATTTGTAGGATGTGGAGGAGCAGGATAGTGTATCCAGTACAGGGCAGTGAGCCGGCCGTTAAATCCTTCATTGCTAAAAGCATCGCTCAGATGCACATTAGATTCTGAATCATATGTTGCCCATGCACATGTTTCTGTTCAGCTTGTGAGTTTGATTTTTAAGCTGAGACTCTGTACTTCTACACCAGATCTTAGGATACATACGCTTTATTAAAGTATTGATCACAGACCAAAGTCTAATGTTTTTAATTCTTGCTCTATACATTTTCCCCCTCAACTTAAAGCAATCAGGCAATTTGCATGCTGGAAAGACGGGAGAAACCCACTCCAGATATGTTTGGAGAACTGCTACAAAATGCCAGCACCATGGGGGACTTGAGAAACTGTCCGGTGTGTATATGCTGTTTTCCTTTAATAGAAGCAGTCGACTGAATGGTATCTACTGAAAATCTGTGTCTGCCTGTATCTAATTGTAGAATCCGCCATGTCTTAATTCATCAGCCTACTAGAAATAGTAGAAAATATTGCTGGTTTCATAATGGAAATTGTACAAGTTTGTGTATGACTGTCAATTGTCAATATTGTCAATGTTCTAACTGGGTGAGGTTTTCTGACTCTCTCCTTGTTTCATATTGTCAGTTTACTTAAACTCACTGTGGGTGCTTCCAGACAAAGAAACCTGCACCACCTGCGCTCATATTTACTTTGCGAATCAGTTACATTTCAAGCCCTTTCTGTCTTAGAGCAATATATTTAGGGTGGAAAGAGGTCAGGAATTGAGAGGATACGAAACAACAGGAAGCCGCATTAATTCCAGTTTTAGTTAACCTGGGACTTTATTTGTTACTCTTTTTTTTCAGAGCAACTGTGGGGAAAAGATTCGCATTCGTCGTGTACTGATGAACTCTCCCCAGATCATCACTATTGGGCTGGTGTGGGACTCTGATCACTCTGATCTGGCTGAAGATGTAATTCACAGCCTCGGCACGTGTCTTAAACTGGGAGATGTAAGTCCATTGCATTCTATGGCAATATGTCTCTTCTCCTTTTTTGTTTATGCCACTGCTGTTAAATTTTTGTTCCTTTTTACTATCAAATGGACTGCATGGGCTAGATTTAAGGTTGAGCTAAATAGTTAACTTCCTTTCTTTTCTTTTTAAGAGAAAAAATAATAATGACCTTTCAGTAGTTTTTAGATGCAATTTTCATACAAAAGACAATACAATTTTTGCTTTTTCTTCTTTTTTAAAAAGCTTTTCTTCAGAGTAACTGATGACAGAGCAAAACAATGTGAACTGTATTTGGTTGGAATGATCTGTTACTATGGAAAACATTACTCTACCTTCTTCTTCCAAACAAAGATCCGCAAGTGGATGTACTTTGATGATGCTCATGTCAAAGAGGTAAGAAAATTAGATTTGTTTATTTGAAAGTTCAGTAAAGACGTTTGGGTGTTTGTGAGAATGTGGGTCTATTTTGTTTTTCCTAAAGATTTTTAGATCATTTTACGATGGGTTTTCATGTTTCAGCTCATACTTGCTTCACCTCATGCAACTTGTTCTTGCACAGCTTTCATTTATTTCCAGGGATCTCGTGCTAGAAACGTGCAAAGTAAGCTGTGCTCATTGCTACTAAAAGTGTCGCTCACTAGGAAGGCACTTTATTTTTGAGAGCAGAGGCTGGTGTTCATGTAACGGCTGCTATATGAAGGGCATTTTAAATCACTTCATGCAGTGGCTCTCCATGTAGTGAATGGTTACAGATTATTATTCTAGGGACAACTGCATATCATTTGAATAAAATAGAAATGGGCTGCCTCCCTATAACAATATGTGTTCTGGTCCATATATCTAGAGAGCTGTGCAGGGCAAAGGCAGGTTTTTACAGAAATGTGATCACTTAAAAAGGAAAAAGAATGCTGAGTGTGAGGGTAGGGTACCAGAGAAACATGGAGGGGGGGGGGGAGAAAAAATAGGAGGCTTACTTAACCACACCTTCCTTTTGACTATACACGATGGATGCCCTTTCTGATATATGTTACCCCCGCAGCATGTGTAATATTTGGTTGTGTGATATATGAGTGGTATTTCTTTCTACGTTTGCATTGTCCATTGCTGAAATTGTTCCTGGCTGGCAGTGCTGCTTGTGTCTACATTTCAAATACCTGTGGACTTGTATACAGCACAGCCACCAATGCCTGATATCATGACACTTGGTGCATTGCTCAGAGTGCAACGTTTGGGTTACTTGTTTGCCTTCCTGCATCAGGTTGGAACCCTTCAATTTATAAGCTTTATGTCTTATTCCCTTCTTCTCAGGTGTTTCTGTACAGCTGGCTTTTGCAAAGCTTGTAGCTGAATGAATCGTAAATAGCTTATGTAGTTCACCCATCAGTGGCCTGTCCCAGCTGGTTCCCCATTCTTGTTCTTTCTGCAAAATGAAATACAACAGACTGTAGCAGATGTTGGCTAGTGCAAACATGCCATCATTTAAGCATGCTGTTTCCTAATTAGAAGTTCTTCTCTCTTGCTGCTCTGGATGAAGTACTTGCCATGAAATCTATCATTTTGAGCATACAGTTCACTTTGATATTCTCTATGGTTCTCATCTTCTGTTCCTACTTGTCAAAAGCCAAAAAGTAACAAAAGGAAGCATCCTATTGCAATGTGAATATTCACAACCCCTAAAAGAGGAACTTTACCTCTTTAATTTATTTTTGGTTGTCTTTCTCTGCCGTAAAATATCTGTATTTAAAAAACATCCCTGTGTAAGGATAAAATGCATTTTAAGGTGTTTGCTTCAGTGCATGTCTGTGAAGTACAGGTGGTGACCATTTTGCATGGGGGTTCCGTTCTTGGCCCCCATGTGCATTAGCGGAGTGTACATAAGCCTGCCCCACCCTGTTCTGCCACCCATTCTGCTCTCTCCTGGGTCCAAAAGGACCTGCAGATCAATTGGACATGTGCGTAATGGTCACCACCTGTACGAAACAGAGTAGTGGTTATTGGAACACTCAGAATGCTACTTGTATTTTACATGCTGTACAAATCTTTTTCTGTATATTCATTCTGATGGACATCAACCCTTTGATCTTGAAAGTATGTGCAACTCAGATTTAAATAATTAAGAGGTTTTGTCAACAGTAAATACTCCATTGGCATATCATTTTCATTTTTAAGGCTTTTCGACTCATTTTATATCTCAGAACGTTACTCCATTGCTACATTAAATCTTTTGTATGTAAGTTCATAATGGTCAATCAACGTTTGATTCCTGCCTGCCTCTCTGCCAAGACCAATGTCTTTATCATATTATGGTGGCAAAGGAGGGAGGCTGAGCAATTCTGGCAAGGGACCAGGAGATTTAGAGTAGTAGGTCCACAAGCACATCCAAAATCCTATTGGCTCATGCCAGCCACATGTGGAGGGTAAGGTGGTGCTTTAAGCTGGTGAAATTGGAGGACTGCGCCTTTAAGCAGATCCATGTAGCTACCCCCACCCCTACCCAGAAATGGTCCATTTCAGAATTTCCCACTGGCTACTGCTGGTGAAAAGGCTACTGCATGCTGTCCTTGTCCTCAACTACCAGCTTTTTGTCTGCATGAAGAAATGTGCTCATGAGAATACAAATTATCACTAAAATCTTTAAATCACATAGCCTTTAAGAATATCCAGTGAGGGCAATTCCAAAAACCTAAAAGTTCTTGCTCAGGTTTGTCTTAGGAGATGCGTCCAAAAAAACCAAACCCCTCCCCAGCGAGTACTACATTTGCTCATAGAGCATGCGGGGGGGGGGGGGAGAATAAGATTTCGTGACTTTCTCCAACTGAAAGCATTAACACTCATTCAAAAGAAATAAAACAGAATTATTTTTAATGTAACCTAAGTTCAATGTGAATCTCCGTTGACTAATGATGTGTTATTTTTTATCATAATTCCAACTAAATGCAGGTAACCTCTACTAAGATGTGTTTTGAACTTTTCCAAAAATTTCAGATAGGTCCGAAATGGAAAGATGTTGTGACCAAGTGCATTAAGGGTCATTATCAGCCCTTGCTACTACTATATGCAGACCCGAGAGGAACTCCAGTGTCAACGCAGGACCTTCCCACACAGGTGGACCTACAACAGTATAGCAGGACCTACTATGATAGTGAAGACTCAGGTAATCTTTGAGCACTCTAGTTTCAGAGTTTTGCGTGCATTTTTGCCAGTCACCAAGATATATGGTGTGTTTGCCTGGTGAAATAACAGAAAGCAGAAGAGTGGCAAAGAAATCCTGCTGGATAAGAGATGGTGTCAAAGTGTTCTCCAAAACTCAGTATGCAAATAAAATACCATTTTTTAAATCCAGAATTTCCAATGGGACTTGGAATCATTTGTTACTGTTAGGCTGCCGCAGTGCAGGTTGTGGCCTTCTGGTGAATCCTCAGGTGCTTAGATTTCATACTGAAAAACACAAGAGGGAACTGACAAGGACTTGCAGAGGAGCAAGGCAGAAGTCAGGGGCAAGTGATTCTCTAAATTCTTCTGCCTACCTGTTCTTTTCCCCACAAGGAATTGACCATTGTACAAGGTTAGATTGGGTTTAGATGACCTTTCACCTGAGCCCAGTTCCTGTCTTGCAGCAGCGTCAGTTCACACAGTTGCCAATCATGTAGGTTTGATGTTTTCGCTTTTGCCAATGCTGCATTTGATAGGAGATTGTCCCTTGGTGAAGCTTTTGCAACCTACTTGTATCCTCACCCTTTTGTCATTTTGCTGCTGAGCTACATCTTGAAGTCTACTGAATTCCTGATTAGGAAACAGGAAGTCTTCCCCTAAATTCCTGTTCTTGAGGAACAAAGGAGGGACTATTTTCTCACTTGTTTTTATGGGTTTGACTCATCATTTTTATGGGTTGGGCTCATCATTCTGAACAACAACAGCTCCACAAGGAAGGGCAAATCATGACTAGCTCTTCCTCCTGCCTTGAAGACTGGAGGGCATAACTCAGCAGCAATTAATTCCTTCATTTCATCTTTGAGAAGAGGAATGTAGGAGCTAAAAATTTATTCCCCTCCCCAATGCCTTCCATGTAGTATGTGAGGTAGCAAAGGCCCAGGGAGATATATTCATTGTTCTCTTGAATGCTTGCCACTGCTAGAGCATCTTTCAGAAGCACCGTAAGAGCTTTCCATTTGATGAACTGTTTGGTGTGGCAGGGAGCTAGGTTAAAATGCTACATCTGTCCCAGTGCTATAGGATCATTTCGACTTACTTGCGGTAATGCATCCGGCCATGTGCCCTCTGGCCCCCTTCCCTTCCTGACTGGTTGAAGCTAGTTGGAGGGGGATGATCAGGTAGACCAAGGGTGTTGTGAACACATCATTGTGTGATGGGGTGCTGCCTGCAGCCCTTAAGGAGGTGGTGGTGTCCCCTCCAACCCAATGGTGTGTAATAAGTACTGTCCAGTCACCAATACCCAATCTTGAACAACTTGTGTGCAGGATACTTTAAGTGCCACCTGAGTCCTTAAATACTAGCTTGATCACTCAGTTCATCCAGAGTACTGCTGTTATTTCAGGAGCCGACTGGCTTCAGCTAGCAGTCCGGCAGTTAGTGTCGCCAGACCCATGCTGTGGAATAGTCTTACAGCAGAGATTCGGACATCTCTTGAAGACCTTTTAAGGCCAACAGGCTATTCAGTAGTTTAAACTTTTGCAAGATGAGATGCTTATTTTGTATTGGTTTATGCTATTTTATGTTGTATTGTACTTGCATATTTTGCTGTACACCACCTTAATATTTTAGATGAGTGGGTTTTAGAAAAATATTTTGTATAATAAGAGTTTTTTTGTCAGGTAATTAAAACATTTCCTGTGCTTTTGAGGAAATTTATCAATTGCAAAAAAAAAGGTTGTTCTTGGCTGCACTGAGATATGTTATTATGCACAGCGGTTGTTGTACATCATTGTATAACACTTCTCAGTTACTGTTTTCCATCTTAGCCCTTTTCTGATTTGCCCTTCTAATTCTCCTATCATTTCTTTTTATCAGGGCGTGAGCCTTCTATCGCAAGTGACACTAGGACAGACTCTTCTACAGACAGCTATCCCTATAAACATTCCCACCACGAATCTGTGGTCAGTCACTTCTCTTCTGATTCTCAGGGAACTGTCATTTACAACATGGAAAACGATGTAGCTTCACAAAGCAGCAGGGACACAGGTAATCATTTTCTTCATTTAAGGCAAACACAAAGTTGGCCCTATTATGAGCTACACTGAGCCACATGGCTTAAGGCAGCAGATCCGGGGTGGGGGTGAGGGTGGTGGTGTTTGAGCTCCCATATGCCTCCTGCAGGGCCACCCACCCAAGTTCAGGCGATCAAGTGTCTTATCAGAGTAGGGATTTTTCAAATGTCTGCTGGGCTGCCAGCCTGCCTGTCAGATCCTTAGAGCTGTGCTTCCCTCTCCTTATTTCTTGGGTTGGGACTATGAAAACAAAGCCATTGAAAGATATGAGCTGGGCTTTCTGCAGCTGTAGGAAAAATCAGCAGTATCTGTCAATGGGTGGGCATTTACTGTCACCCAATCCAGCTCAATTAAGGAAGGAAAATGAATGGTAGAAGGTAGGTGAGCTGAGGGGGAGCAGGTGAACACTAAGCAATGGGCCAAAAGCAATGGGAATAGTTGAAGACAAGAAACAATTTACTTTCCTTTCTTCTCTCTGTGATTCTTTGATCCATTTGCTGCTGCTTTTCTTTTGCTACCTGTTTTGTCATTCTGATGTGCGTTCCCATGCTTTGGATTATGGTCAAAGTTTTGCAACCCGCCAAGCATTGGATATGGATGTTGTGAAAAGAAACTGTTCAGAGCCAAAATAGTGCAGTGTGGCTAGTGGATCTGAATATGAAAACCCAGGTTCAAATTCCCACTCAGACTTTAAGCGCTTGTGGGATGACCTTGGGCCACTCCCCCTTTCTCAGCCCAATCTAATTCACAAGGATGTTGTGAGGATACAGCGTGGAGGAGACAACTGCTACCTTGATCTTTGTTGAAGAAATGTAAAATATAATTGCAACACATGAATATGCTGATGTGAAATGAATAAGGAGCTCTTTTGGATGTGGCCCAGTCTGCTCCCACACCCGCAAGAGGGAGTTGCTGAATAATTAAAACACCAGCAACACAGCATTACACAAAATATATTCAAAACAACGTGTTGTTTCCCCCATACCAGGCTTTATTTCTGTTGGTTCTGTTTTCATGGTTTGCAAATGTTTGAAGTTTTAAATATGCTACAGTAATAGGCTCCCAGCCCTAATAAGAGAGGAAGGTGAGCCAGAAAAGGGAGCTGAAGCAGGTATCACTTCTATGTAAACATGTAATTAGTTGCAATTAACTAATTCACCCTGTGCATCCTTACCTGCTGAGTTACCTGGTGCCCTGTGTAGTTCCCATGGTGATCAGAAGAGTTCATGCTGGGTCCAGTATATGTAATCTTTGTATCTATAAGTTCTTTCGGTTGCCTTGGGAACCATACAGGCTGGTGAACAGCAAACATGAAATCTTTTTCTTTCAAAATATTAATGCTTAAGGACTTTCTCAAAGCTTGCCCTTGTCAAAATTTTGTATTGTTTCATCTCTAAATTTCAAGGTCACTTATTACTTCCCTTGAAGTACTAGGAGGGGCGGTTATCTCCTCCTATTGGCTATGGGCAAATCTAGTTGCTGGGGCTCCGTTAGAAAGAGAGTTGTAGGCAGATAGTGATGCAAAGATATGTTCCAGACCTTATGGGCAATTTTAAAAAGTAACATCATCGTTGTTGTTGTTGTTGTTTCAATGCCACTTTTATAGAAACAAATCTAAAGGCATTTTACAAAACCTTAAAACATCAAATAAAACCGTGCAGAATAAAACAAATCACTGCATCCAGATGACATCTACTCTCAGAGAGGACTTAAATAGCTCAGATAGGAAGCTGTTGATCTGACAAAAATATGTAACTTTCCCCTAAGATTGGTCTTCATAATGATGGACTAGAAAATGGCCATTACAGTGCTCTCTCTTTCTTTTTTTAAAGTAATGGGGTGGGTGGCAGTGGCGAGGAATGCAGAAAATTGCAAGCCAGTTAGCTTAACATCTATTCTAGGTAAATTGTTGAAACACACATTGCTAAAGAAAAATTTATCAAGCATATGGAATAGAGTGATGGACAAATCTTGCTGAAGAAGGATCAATATGATTTTTCTAAGACAAATTTTATCTCACTAACTTTTTAGATTTTTGTTAAGAGTTCCAGTGAGCCCACTGATCTTCTTTTAATTGGGGGAGGGAGGGAATCTGGAATGGCACAGCCGTTGCCGAGAGCAGAAATGCTCCAAGGAGGTTTTCCTGATCAGTTTGTACAGCTGGCTGATGACACAATGAGTCAGTGCCAGTACTAGGGCACAGCAGAGGCATTTGGGATATTATGTTGGGAATGCTAAGAAGGTAGTCAGGAGAGAAACCAAGCTATAATGTAGCAAGCTTGATCATCTGTGGTATGACTGGAAATTTAACCATAGTTTGTTAACCAAAGCATGACTTAGCGTCACATGCAAACCATACCATTGTTGGGTGGGGGGTAAGTAAGGGACAGATGATGGAAGCTGTATGAAATTATGCATGGTATGGAGAAAGTAGATCGAAAACCCTTGGGGTTATATCCAGGGTCATCTGGAGAAGATGGATGGTGGGAGATTCAGGACAGGCAAAAGGAAGTACTTCACAAAACACAGTTATACTTCAGAATTCCCTTCATAAAATATTACCATTTTGATGGCCACTAATTTAGACAGCTTTAAAAGGTCATTGAACAAATTGATTGAGGATAAGGCTAGCCATGTCTCCTAATCATGACATCTGTACCATGCCTCTGAATAGGAGATGTTGGAGAACAACTGTGGCGGAGGACTGTTGTGTTCAGGCTCTGCTTATGGGCTTCCCATAGGCACTTGACTGACCACAAACAGGATGGTGGACTATATAGGCTTTTGGTCTCATCCAGCAAGGCTCTTCCTACATTCTTTGCATACCATGTTGTTATAGAAGAGCTCAGTTATGGAAAGGGAATATATATGTATTTGAGAAGATGAAAGGAAGTTCTTCTGAGCTGTAAGGCAGAACTGCAAGGAAACAAAACTAGAAAATGATCCCTTCCCCTTCTTGTTACATACATTATTAAATGTATTTTCAACCTTTTCAGACTTGATTCCCCCTCCCCCCATTATTATCTTACACAGTATGCTGAATTTCTGAACTGGGGTGGCCAACCTCTGACTTTCCTAGATGTAGCTGGACTCTAGTTCCCATCAGCTCTAGTAGTCAGGAAAGATGGCAGTTGTAGTCTAGCAACATCTGGACCAAACACAGGTTCTCCACCCCTGTTCTCAACTGGGCTGATAGCTGTGGTATGATACCAAGAAAAGACCATAAGTGCAGCAGGAGGAAGAGTGAAACAGAGGTATCACATTCGCTTGGAGAGATGCATGAATTCTGTCTGTTAGTATGGTAGTACTGAAAGGTGCTAGTGGCCCCGGAGGTTTTTGAGCCAAAGCTCAATGCATTGCCTCCTGTCCCTCTGTATTAGCTGTTTAACTTACCACATCTAGATGGATAGTTGCTTTTATTATAATGTAACTCTTCACTTACTGAACTGATACACTTACTGAAAGCTATTCATTTTACTCAGTTCTAGCATTAACCGGCAGTTTGTGGGGAGTGAAAAAGGTCTGCTATTCTTAGAATGCAACACAGCCAATTGGAATGCTCTTTCCATCTGAAGTATATTCTTTTCTTTCAGGACACCTGACTGACAGTGAATGTAATCAGAGGCATATTTCCAAAAAGGGCTCGCTGACAGACCGCAAGAGGAGTTCCAGCAGGTCTCGGAAAAAGGGAGATGAATCACAGCCGTCAGGATATCACAGTGAAGGCAAGAAGAATGGTTTAATTCTTCTGTGTGTCTGTCCAGCATAGATTGAATCTCTTCTTTTGCCTCTGCCAGTTTAGAAAGATGATAAACGTACTGTTAATTTAAAAGAAAGTTATGTAGCTCATACTGTCTTCTGCTTCTATTCTTGAGCTGCAGGGGAAACATTGAAGGAGAAACAAGCCCCCAGAACTGCCCCTAAGACATCCAGCAGTACCAGCAGGCTGAGGGAATTTAAAGAGACTGTCAGCAACATGATCCACAACAGACCATCACAGACAAGCCAGGGCTCTCCACGAACAGGGAAGGATCAGGCTGAGATACAGTCACTGCCCAGAGCTCTGCCTGCTCTGTCTCGAGACTGGGAAATGGAGAGCACAAGCAGCGAATCCAAATCAAGTTCTTCTAGCAAGTACCGTCCAACTTGGAGACCCAAAAGGGAGTCACTGAACATAGACAGCATCTTCAATAAAGAAAAGAGGAGACAGTGTGGTTACACACAACTCAGCCCCTTCTCTGAGGATTCAGGTAAGAATTTGAGAGAGGTGTGGGTTGGGAGAGTATGAAAAATGCATTCCTTTTTTTTATTAGTCACTATGTAGAAACAACTGATAACATTGTTAACTAGTATGCATAGCCAGTAAATTTTCTTACGTTGTATCAGATGAATCTGTGAGGCTAGTCTGAATTATCCTTTGTGCCATTTTGGCCCTGTGAACAACGTGTTTGCTGAAATATTTCAAACACACTCAAAGGTCTATATTTTCATTGTGAGAGGTCCTTTCGTCATTCCCTTTCACTTGTCTATGCAAAACACAGCAGTCATATTTTGCTTTTTCCTGCTGTACAGTAATTTAGGACGCTAGATTAGAAAAGCAATTGAGGACAGCTACTCACTACTGTTTCTGTTGAATCTCTCTGACAGTGAAATTGACTGATACAGAATCAGCGAGTGACTAACCCTGGTTTGCCTCGAATAGAAAAGCCCTTTAATTGTCAAACCAAAACCCAGTCTTCAGTAAGGAAACATCAGAAACTATATTCTCCGTGTGAAAATGGAAGATGGGCGTACTCGCTAATCCTGCTCCTGCTTATCCATAATGGTTAGGGATGCAAACTTTTTTTTTTAAGCAAGAAACCTGCACAAGGAATGGTGAAGACATTTTGAAGTGGTCTCCACTTCAGAGGTTTCAGAATTAGAGTTGCTTGGATTTAGGATGAAAAAAATTGAGGCTGTTTAATGGTGTAGCAATTGGATGGGAAGGAGGTAGTGGAAACTATTGATACGCTCTATAAGAATTGGAAATTGCTGAGAATTCAATAGAAATAGGAAGACAGGCATCTTTCTAGGTGAATTAAAGAAATCGAGACAGAAGGATTGATTTACATAACCAGTTTCTATCACCAAGTAGAAACAACTCATTTAAAGCATTTGTTTTAATTAAAAATAATTTATTTAGATTCTTCTTTAACATGAATATAACCTTTATGCAAACAGGTGGCACCCTCCAAGATTCTGAAATACTTAACTTTAATAAAATGTTATACAGTGCACTGCTTATTTTTAGATAATAAACCAATTGCAGGGATCAGGTAGTTGCAAAGCATAAAATAGGTGCAAAAAGGTCACTCAGATAAGTCAGTGGAATAACAATTTGACCTGACCTGGCCATAATCTAGGTATAGGATGACAGATTGTGATGATTTTCCTCACAGGACTTCCTTTGCCAAAGCAAGCAGCTTTTCATCATTGTTTATGGTTGTGTTTATTGTAAATCAAGAGCTACTTTCAAACATAGTGGCCACACTTGGAGCGCACAGTCCGCTAACTCATAATCTTAATTTACTAGGTATTGATCTGCACAAAAAAGATAATAAGCAGAGCACAATTAACAAGTTCTTTGCAAAGCAATGCAGGAGGTTTTGTGGCTTGAAAATACTGCTTTGGTAATTGATGAGAGCTCATTCACAACTGAGCATACCCAGTGGGTTTTTGTTTACTTGCTTGCTTCATTCTGTTTGCTTAGGGTTATTTCCAGTCTCTATAGCAACTGACAATCTGTTAAGGGCAAGCTTATTTATCATGTTGATTTGTATTAAAGCCAGATTTCATTTAAACCATTTTAAAAAAATATACTTTCAATATAACTTATTAAAAACCCCAATTTAAATCTGATTTTCAAAAAATCGTCTTTTATCTTTCATCATAGTTATGTCTTAGGGGACCTCTATAGAGTAGGGAAGAGGAGCCTGTGGTCCTGCAGACATTGTTGGATTCCCATTAGCCCTAGTCACTCTGGTCAGCTATCTGGGACAATAACATCTAGAAAACCACAAAGAAGAAAGACTGGTTGCTTACCTGCAGTTGATGTTCTTCAAGTGGTCGTCTGTGCAGTCACACAGCCCTGTTGGTGCTTCCCCTCTCCTCCCCCCCCCCCAAAAAAAAATCTGCTGGCAGTTAGAAAGAACTGAATGGAAAAGTCCTTGGCTCACCTCTTTAACCAAAGGTTCCTCGTATTTCTGGGAGGGAAGGGTAGGTGTTGGTTCTCTGGCGAAGGTTCTAGAAGGCACTGGTCCCAGCAGTGTTGAGTGCACTGATAACAACTGAAAGAACATCAATTACAGACAAGCAATCTTTCTAGGATGCTGAATTGTATAGAGAGTGTGACAGAATAAAATTTGATTCTTCACTCATGTTCTTTGTATCTTATCAGCTAAAGAATTTATGGAAGAGGAGCCAAAGGAGCCAATCTCCCAAACAAGATCAAACCAACCCAACAAGTATAAGCAATGGACTCTAGGTCGGGGTGCGCACTATATGATGGATCAACAACCTCGTCTGATCCAAAGGATGGAATCTGGCTATGAAAGCAGCGAACGCAACAGCAACAGCCCAGTCAGCCTGGACATGCCTTTATCAGAGAGCTCCAGCACCTCCAGGTAAGTTTCATAAAAATATAACCTGGTTCCAGTTCCAGTGCTCTAAAGCTCAGTTCACACATTACCCTCGTAATATATCATCGCAAGATTTCTCTGTTAACCACATTGGGAGCTTACATGGAGAGATGGTCTGTAAATTAGAATAAATTAAAAATCTGCACAGGCCTCCCAAGGGCTTTCATGGCTGCTAAATTGACAACTGAAGAAGGGTTTGGATATGATATCCCGCTTTATCACTACCCTAAGGAGTCTCAAAGCGGCTAACAATCTCCTTTCCCTTCCTCCCCCACAACAAACACTCTGTGATATGAGTGAGGCTGAGAGACTTCAGAGAAGTGTGACTAGCCCACGGTCACCCAGCAGCTGCATGTGGAGGAGCAGGGAATTGAACCTGGTTCACCAGATTACGAGTCCACCGCTCTTAACCACTACACCACACTGGCTACAGGTGCATGTGTTGAAGGGATGCTTTTCATCTCTCATTTTGCCCCATTCCCCAAGTGGGCAGGGCAGCCAACACTATACTTTCCTTTGCCAACAGTGCCCCACTATCTCTTGCAAAGAGGAACAAGGAAGTCCCAAACTGTTTACTTTCTTGTTCTATTTGACTTTAGTTATTCCCACCCACTCTTTATGTTCTGTTCTAAACTGCAGACAAGAGGAGCCGAGCAGCTAATATTAGAGATAACAAGGAATGATAATTGTTGGGGAGTGATTTCCTTGTTTCTCTGTGCAGGAAAACAGTGTTGCTGGGGGACAGAATTGCCCACAGTGGCCAGATAAAGAAGCTTCCTGTTAAGAGGTTAATGTATAAACTAAGCCTAGGATCTTGGAGTTTGAGCTAAAATATAAATTCACTACAGTGTTGGAAGTAAACAAAACACCAGAGATTTCAGCCCCTTGTTCTTAACTTTAGACCATTCTATGGGAGTGCATTTTGGGGTTCTAAGGAGCCAGAATGCCATATGTGAAATACAGGATAGGTCCTTAACCTCTACTTTTAGGATCTGTATACTTCCGACTGAAAAGGTAAAAATGTTAACTAATGTTGAGGAAGGTATGGAAATCACCTTTTGAAGATCTGGCAGGTCTAAATCCATGGCTTCTAGGGCAAAGGCTATACAATAATACTGCACCTATAGTGTAAAAAACACTGGGAGGGCAGGGGAGGAACAAAATGGGGAGGGGTGAGGTGGAAAGGGTTTGGACAGGTGTGGAAAGTGGGTTGGCAAAGGCCTTTGTGAGTAGGCAGGGTTGGTGTGTTAGACAAGCAAGGACAGCAGACCCTAGTAGTTCATAATAGAATAACCTTGCTTTTCTTCGGGTTAAAGAGATTCTCATATGAAGCGACCTGGAGCTTTTGTTCCTGCCTGGCGTAACATTCCCAAATCACATAGCAGCAGTATCTTGGAGGTAGAATCTGCACCAACTGCTAGTAGCTGGTCAAAGAACAAGCACGCCATCGGTAATGGTAAGGTTTTATTTTCCCTCCTAAAGTACTTGCAGTCCTTGGAGCATGTTATTTCTATTACTGCCTCCGCCTGCTGGGTTTCCCCCCCTCATCTCACACAAGTAGAAGGCATCAGAGCTGTGGGTATTCCTCACTGTGTCACACTAGCACAAGTTCTTAGTATTGGCGGCAGAGTATCATTGGCCCTCAACACCAAAAGAAAGTCTGGTGAAAGCAACAAGGTGGTAGCTCAAGTGACTGGGATAGGCTGTGAGGGCTCAGAGCACCTGCAGTGTGAACAGAACACACTACATACACAATTTGCTGAATAATCAGGCATATTGAGAAAGGAATGAATCTTTTCTCTTATACTTTCAGTTCCATTTAATAGAAATGCCACTTGACACGTTTTCAGTTGTATTATTTTTGCTTGGTGCTGTGGCAGTGGGGAAAATGAAAAGCAACCACAATTAGAAGTAGGCTGTTGTCATCCAGAAAAATACATGGTTTTTTTGTAAACAACAAAGAGCCTTGTGGTACCTTAGAAACCAACATTTGTTATGGCATAAGCTTTTGTGAACTGCAGTCCATACCATCAGTTGTATGAAGCGTTATCCTAAATTGCTGGCGTGGGTGGGTGTCTGTCTGTACACACACACACACACACACACACACACACACACACACACACACATATTTACCAGGTAAATCACTGTTTAGATGCTTGCTTTCATTTTCAGTCTATTCTGCACTACTACATCTAGGTGCAAGAGCCTTCAATGGTGGAGCAGTGGTCATAACCATGGTTTGTAAAAGCATACTAAACAATAGCACAAAACATTGTTTGCAAACCCGCTTCAAACTGGTTTCTAATTTGGGTTTATTGGCTAATTACAAGCTATGGTTGGTCACTTCATTGCAGCAACCACCCAGAAGTTGTAGGACTGCAACCCCCATCATTCCTTACCATCGGCCAAACTCCATGGGAGTTGTGAGAGTTGGAGTCCAACAACCACAGAGTCCATAGGTTCCCAAGCCCTGCACTAAACATAGTTAAGCTTTATTGGTTGTGGTTTATTATGATGTCTGAACTCTGAGAGAGCTGGGGGGGGGGGGAGTGAGTTTTAACGTAGATTGATCTGAATTAGCAAAAGGAAATGGGGTGGATGAGAAGCCCAAGGAACAGCCTATGTTTTCCAGACTAATTTGGGGAACAAGAAATTGTACAGCGGTTTGGGTTTTGTGGTGAAAGAATAGAAGGTATAGGAGATGATGCTAAAATTGCATGCCCAGCAAGTAGAGAGGTATTGGTGTGGGCAGAAATAGCAGGTTTTCGCCTCCTTGATAAGTCTCATATTGGAAGTAATTGCTTGGTACAAACTTTGTATCAGCTATAGTAGATTTAAGAAAACTGACCAAATTTATTTTGGGGGAGGGGGGCAGTGTAATCCTGGAAAGAAAACGGCATGTTTATTAACAAAATGTGGTGTTCTTGATGTTTTTTCCCTTCTCAAGGCGGGGAGGTGCTTGTCTCTTCTAAGAGTGAACTGGATGAATTACAGGAAGAAGTGGCAAGGAGGGCCCAGGAGCAGGAACTTCGAAGGAAGCGGGAAAAGGAACTGGAGGCTGCAATGGGCTTTAATCCCCGCCCAAGCAGGTTCATGGACCTGGATGAACTGCAAAACCAGGGTAACATGTATGGGCAGGCTATCCATCTTGCACAGAAGCGGTAGGATTGGGGTTGGCTGATCTGTGCCTAGGATGATAAATGGGGAGAGAATGGTTTACTACAAAGATCATTTTATACCCTTTGGGCGTTGCAGTGTAACTTCTGTAGCAGTTTCATACATACTTGCAGAGTTTGTTAGATGTGTTTCAGTAGAAAAAGGAGGTCCTTAGCTTTATTGATTTCCTTTCCTTTCTGTCCTATCATTGGATCCCAAAGGGCTCTAAAGGCATTAAAATAAGTGAAAATAAGTGAAATATTTTTTTACATTGGGGCTGCTGTCAAGAGTGAACTAGATGAATTACACCCAGAAGCTATAAAACGCCCAAGAATGAAAAACAAATATACAGATTTCCACTAGAGATAATATGTTTTGTGATACCTCTTATTCTGAAGTTTTTTTTCTGTCTATGTTATATCCACTTTTAAACAAAGTTCCTCAAAGTAGTTTACAGAAATGGAGTTAATAAACCAACTGCTCTAACCAGTAGTTTGAACTGAGCTTGAAAATGAACAGAGAGCTAGGGAAGCTGTTTTTAAAACCGCAAGGTATGTTCCAAACAATCAGTTCTGGTTAGTAGCGTTTTCACTGCATTGTACACAGGCTGTCATTTCTGAATAGTCTTCAAAGGGAGTCCAACATATAATATGTTGCAGTAGTTAATTTGGACGTTGCCAGGGCATAGATGACAGGTGGTTAAGCCATCTCAGTCCGGGAGGAGTCTCAGCTGGTGCACTAGCTTTAGATAATGAAAGGGACATCTGAAGTTGGTGCTGAAATTAACAGCAGTTTCAAACTGTGAATCTGACCCTTTAGGAGAAGAAGAAACTCTCCAGAGCAGGCTGAACAAATATTCTACCTTTTCTGGACTGAGCTTCAGTTTATTAGCCCTTATCCAGTTCATTACTGCTCCTGGGTTCCATATTTAGCCCACCCACCTCCTCCCTGTATTAGAGGAAAATGAAGGATAAAACTGGATATCATCAACATACTAATGATACTTGCTTCTTAATCCCTGGATAGCTTAGCTGCATTTGACCCACAGTTTTCCCTCTCTTTCTCTCTGCTGTGCTTATGATTCTGAGAAGGGTCTGCTATTCAAAATGTTGCAGAGCTAAGGTTGCTCTGCGTTAGGGAGGGGATGTTGTCTTTTGCTGAGGTGAAGCGGGGAAAGGAAACTTGAAAAGAATGTCAATGAAAACGAAGAGTGCTGCCCCCTTGCAGGGAGGACTGATGGCTTTGAGAGGTCTGTGCAGGAGGCAGATTCAGTCTTTGAAGAGTCACTGCATCAAGAGCAGAAGGGAGACTGTGCTGCAGCTTTGGCTCTCTGTAATGAAGCTATATGTAAGTAATTCTTAATTGCTTCAGCTTACCCCGCTTTTTGCAGTTTACTAATATCTAATATCATCACTTAGGAAAGTAAAACTGGACAGGTCAATGCAAACTCACAGTTGGAAAAAGCTTGTGTGTGTCTTAAAAGTGTATGGAAGCATCTTCTTTGTGAGCACCATCATCCCTGGAATTCAGTCCTAGAGTTTCCCCATCCCCTTTTCCGACTGGGGCTCCTTTTGAACTAAGGCAATAGAAAGAGGAACAAAAATGTTCCACTTGATGCCAACAGTTCTGAATGCTGTATTATTCTACCTCCTGCTTTCCAGCGGCCTGTCTCCCCCACGGCATACATTCCCCCCCAGTTCAGAGACTGGTTTCTCAAAAAGTTTAAATTCCCAAAGTACAGCATATAGCCTGATTCCCCCCAGAAAGGAGAGAGTGTATGCTGTACCAGTTGAAATTTTGTGATGGAAGAAGAGGCATCAGTGTTTCAATAAGTTTAAGACATGTGCTGTGACTTTTGGGAACATGTGCTGCTGCATTTCTTTATTTTGATACGTTATATTTTTGATTGGCTGACTCTTTCCCCACCCTCCATTCCCTTCTTGCTGGTTAGCAAGGTTGCAGACAAACTGATTTCTAATGTCATGGCTTTGGAAGGTTGAAACTATTTCTTTTTGGAAGTCTGTTCTCATGGATTAAAGGAAACAAGAAGGCAAAATACAGACTTCATAAAGGCTCTGGTAGCAAGTGTCCCAACTGGCTATATCTTGGATTTCATATCCTGACCAGATTCATTTGTATATAGAGTATTATTACAGTATTTGGAGCTAAACACGGCCATTTGAAATGAAACAATTAGTTGCTTCAATGCATCAGGGAGTGACCCATGTCACAGAGAAGAGGGGGTTTCCTAAAAAAAGAAAAATAACAAAACTCAGCTTCGTATCTTTTCAGTTTTGATTAACCTGTTTGGACACATAGCTAACCTGAATGTGCATTAATGGGAACGGATGCATCCTTGTGGACTCTTCTGTGGCAGTATTTGCATGTTTCTTTTTTATGTTTTTGTTGCATCTTTTGTTTTTCTCTCCCTCCCCCCCAGTTTTGTTTTTGTTTCTGCTATGTTTTCTTTTGCTTTTTAGCTAAACTAAGACTTGCCATGCATGATGCCAGCTCTAGCACTCACAGCAGAGCTCTAGTCGATAAGAAGCTGCAAATCTGTATCCGAAAAGCACGGAGCCTCCAGGATCGCATGCAGCAACAGCAGCCAGCACAGCCGCCGCCCACCCGCCACCCGCCACTGGGGGGCAACATGACCCAATCTTCAAGGTAGACTAAGAATATTGCAGTACTCCAGATCTGAATTGGGCCTGATCTGGAAAGAAGAAGTGAGCTTATATGTTCCCCGGTTTGTGTGAAACCCCTTCTTTAACTCATGCCCCCAAGCAACTTAGAATATCGTGGACCTCTCCAGGTGGTGAGAATAATTGGATTTTGTTTTTTTGGTGTTGAACAGTGCAAACCCTGATCCAGAACTAGGACCACAATCCATTGAAAGGTTAATGCCTCTGTAACAGATGTGGGAAAGGTGTCTTGTTTTAATGGAAATGTTCAATTTGGCAGGGGTAGGGGGTGGAATATGCATTCTAGTGCTGAAGATGGAAGTATACATCTCATTTTTAAAAAGTCTGTAAAGTATGCACAGTGGTTGAGGAATGCTGCTCATAAGGCAGTAAGCTTGCTGGTTTTGGGGGGTTTGCTGTGCTCATTTCTAAAGGCCACTCTTCTTCCATTCTTCCAACAGGGAATAATAGTACCTCTCCTTTTTGATTTTTTTTTTTTTTAAATAATGTTTATTAAAATTTTCAAAAATACAGAAAGTAAAAAGTTAAAATACATTCAGAACCTTATTTTCATATATCCACTTTCTGGGACTCCCCCCTTCCCCCACCCCTATCATATTCCTGTTTCATATTGTTGGCTCCACAAGCTCTCAATTCTGATTAAAAACTTAATTTGTTTAGACCATTGTTCGAATTTAAAATTTCTACACTCCTCATCAATACCCTTGATAAAAAGCCAAAGATTTCTTTCCCAGGGCCCACCCCATTTTTATTCCACAATTTCCCTTTTTTTTTTAATAATAAAGACACCCCACATAATAGAAATATCAGAAATAAGAAATAAAAGATATAATAGATGAAACAAAACCAGTTCAAAAAAAGAAATTAACAAGCCTTTGGATTTTAGTTCTCCCCCTCTGTCCCCGGTTTAATTTCCCCCTGACCACCAAACCATGTTATCCGCCTGGAATTCTTACAATCCATAAATCGCCTATTTTCCCCCAACTCCTTGCTGGTTTTTTTTTTTTTGGTTTTTTTCCTTTCATAATTATTTTTTAAAACACTTAACTTCAGATCTTTAATAAAGCTCCCCCCATTGTTCTTTCCAAATTGTAGTCCAGTTTCCTCTTGTTCCGCTGCTGAAACGTTCTAATTCAGAAGCTTAGTAAGTCTGCAGGGATTATTGTTATTCAGGAACAAAAACTTGCGTTCAGTCCCTTCCTTTCTTCAATAGAAAATTCTATTGTCTCCTTTAGCTGTACACCCTGTAGACAAAATATTATTTCCGTTTTGCAGCTTTCCCAGAAGATAACCAGTTCTATAAAATTCCAATGGTATTTTTCCACTTACGACCATCTTTGTAATGTCCCGAAACTCCTCTAGGGGGATTGTTGTAACTTTGTTTTCTCTAGTCCAAAAGTCCGATTGTTATCCATGTTTTCGCCATTTTGTATCCAGGTTTTAAAAAGTTGTAGCAAATTATAACAAATTTAGCCAGCAAAGTTCTCATAATAAAATCCTCTCTGCTTTCCGACTTTGACAGCTACTTTGACAGCTGTCAAAATCTCCGACTCTTTTCACCAGGCTCTCTCTTCAATCACCCCGGTTCCCGGGGGGGGGGTTACGTTTCTTCTCCCTCAATTCGTCCTCCAGCACAGTTCTTATAATTTCCCATCGTGGAATTCTTAGTTTTTATCAGCAATACAAATCTTTTTGGACCTTGGTTTCCCCGTCCTTGTCTTAGAAGGTTTACAATAGGGGGGGGGACTGACTTCCTTTTTGGATCCCCCCCTGCTCGTGTCCAAATCAAAAGGAAATTCTTTTTTTCCTCCTTTTAAACCCAGTTTCCAAATTACTCACGGGTTGTTGTTAAAAAGTCCGAATTTTCAATGGAAGAAGTCAGCGCTCTCCGCCAGATGGCATGCGGCTGCGCTCGGCAGGGATAGCAGAGGACTCAAAGCACCACGCTTCTCCCCGGCACCCGATCCGTAGCCTTTAAAAAGGCTCCTTCACGAGTCGGGAGGGCGCTGACGGTGCCAGCCGAGTCTCCATGTCCACGGCCCTCGTGGCCGTGGTTTTTAAGGGTCCCCGCATCGCCGGTGCGGTAGGACCCAGCCCCTGCCGAGCAGGCTCCCTCCGGAGCTCGGAGGGAGTCCGCCATTCGGCGATGGCGCCAACCCGGAAGTCCCCAGTACCTCTCCTTTTTGAAAGGCTGAGAATGGTGTGGGCATAGGAGCTGAGTGAATGTTCCTTATCACTAGTGATACTGTGGATGTTGGCCAACAAGGAACCAGCAGGGGCACACAGGGAAATTTACTGCATGTGCCTAGCTAAGGGGGAATCACAACAACAAAATGGCAGTTTAGATGCTGAGAAAACAAAACAGAACCACCTATAAGGAGAAAGACAGAGAGAGAGATCCACTGCAACAGCCAAGTGCAACAGCTTTGCATTAATTGTACAATAAAACAATTGTCTAGTAAGGTATTTAAAGAAATTGATAGTGGTTTGCTAACCCAGGCAGGTTTTCTTCACCACAAAGAAAAAAATAATAGATAGGTGACGGTACCATTTAAAAAAGGAGCCGTGTGAAGGCCAAAATACGATGTGAATGAGTGAGAGTAAAAAAGAAGAAGAAATGCTTTACAATACCAAAGTTGAATACGCCATGTAGATAAAAGAAAGCCCTTCTATTAATGAGTTTTGACGAGACATCGTCGGAAATCACAATGATGACCCTGCAATAGCTGTCCACAGGGTGTGTGCACCCCAGCAACCCAACACTGACTGCCATACAATCAGTTATTGTCTGATTTCTGCAAATCCTGAATTACTATTTTTTAACCAAGTTTGTGTGTATGGAGGCTTCCTGGTCTGCAAAGTAGTTTTAGAATGTGGCACAAAGTGTTTGAGCATGTTCTTCAGTACCAATCAAATTGTCAACGCCAAGTTACAGGTACTGAACCAGGATCAATACTTATGTGGTAGCAAGCTGATTTTTAAAATTGTATCTAACGTCCCAAAATGCACACAAACTAGCAAATAAAATGTGGAAGCATGCCTTTTTCCAAACTAGTATTCAGTGAAGTCTTTAGTAGAGAGATAGTCAGTAAGTCTTTGGAAGTATCCTGACTTCTGCTCAGTTCTGGGGCATGCCGTTTCTTTTCCATGCATTGGAGGGTTGCTTCCTGTGTTCTGAAATTTGGGGACTTGGAAGCAGGAAAACTCTCTTAGTATCAAGGGGGATGAGAACCTCCCTACTCTAGTACTTCAGAGATGCATCTGAAAAGAGACACATGTTCAAATTTTCCTCAGCTTCAACAATAGCTGTATCATATGGCCAAATTGCTTTATAGTAAAGGGCAAATAGCAGTTGGGGTGGGTGTGAAGAGAGCGAGTGGCAGGCAGGAAGTTGGTATGATCCGCAAATCCAAACCAAGAACACATTTCAGACTTGGGACGCACAGCTGCTTTTTCTTCAGAATGAAAGTGGCCAGTTTGAGTATGCTTTTTAAAAAGCACAAATAACACAATGCAGATTTATGCTAAGCCTTGCTTGTTACAGCTTTCTTCTAGTCCTTTTGAGATTTAGCTGGAAACTGGCCTGAAAGCCAAAATCCTTTGGGTTGGGGGCAGGCAGAAAGGGCTAGAGAAAAGAGACTCTGCCCTTAGGTATTTTTTCCAAAATCCAGGCTAGTTTTGCTTCAGATTTAATAGTTATCAATTTACCCACCTTATGGTGGTCGTTGGAGAGATGTTACATTGAAACCGGACCATATCGCCCTATTTCCTCTCATTCAGACTGTTGTGGTTGTGACAATCTCTTGTGGCAAAAAACTTGGAAGACATCAAAACTTAGAACATGTTACGTTATTAGCTAGAGTTCTTGTTATTTCCTCCATTACAGTGTGCTGTGGTGTACTGTATACTAATTTAGATCCCTACGGTGTGTATTATACAGACATGAGTGAAAATAAGATCTCTGGAAAATAAAGTTCCATCACAGTTTTAAAATTTGACATCACCATACGCACAAAAAGTATTCTTTTATGTATTATATTTTGTAGATATGTATCTGTTACAGAAATGCTCATGTTAAAACAACATTACTTCAAAGGTAATTTTTAATGTGGAGAGTAAATCAACTTGTAACACTATTATAGTCACTGGTTCTCAGGGTGAAGAGTCAACTCCATCTAAAGTGCTTACTGGTTGAATCTTCTGCATGATACCTTCAAACTTCCTTTTACACTTTCTTTTGGAAAACTTCAGCTTAAAAAAAAATGTGGAGAAAATAAGTTCTAAGAAGAGTTCTACCATAACACAGCAGATGATGCACATAAGCTAGGAATTGCATCTTCTTGGTTTTATGAGGATCTCCTCTGCCCTACTCAGATTAAAAAAACATACTCCGTGTTTGGGTTTCCCTCTAGATATCTTCCAAGCTGCAACTGCATTTCACATGCACTTTAACTAGGAGTATTTTGACAGAATGCACACTAAAGGTCTTTGTTATGGATACTGCTTTGTGAATGATGATGATAAGTACCAATGGGACTCACGCCTGTAAGAAGACTAAATGTTATCCTGAAATCAGTAGCCTTTCTTCTCCCACCCCACCAATTTATTATTTTTTAAAATGCTAGAAGAATTAACAATGTGCCTTGTTGAAGGTGAATTAGAGTGGGCGTTGGTGGCGCACAAGGGGTTTCAAATTCATCCTAAGATTTGTTTTCCAGTTAAGAAGCACTAAAAACTGACTGTGATTTTATGTGTGTTTCAGTGAACAGACTGGCCCGCTCCAAGTACTGCTGAGCCAGAAGATTGTACTGGAACCCAGCAGAGAAGCAGAACTTGGGTCCAGTTCTTACTTCCATCCACCTGCTTCCCATCATGAAATGCAGTCATCCTATCCCAAGTCCTTTCTCCCACCTCCTCCTGAAAGCAACCCCTCTTGCAAGCCTTCTCTGAACTTTCAAACTGCTTCTGCTGGTTTCAGTGATCGAGCTCCCTCTTTTCCAAGTAGACATGGGGTGGGTGACAGATCCACTGGAACGGAGAATGAAGTCTGCCATGATACAGTGCGAGAGGGAGTCTCTCCCACTAGTCTAAAAGACAATAAGGATTGCAGCAGTAGCAGTAAGCTCGAAGAAGTGCATAACATAGTGGCTTCTCTCACACCATATTGCAAATTGAAAAGTAACATGGTAAACTCTGGATCTTTGCCTACGCTCTTCCCCTCTTCACATCCAGCACAAGCACCATCTGATAAAAACAGCATTCATAATCCATGCTTCAAACCATCAGGTTTTTCAGAGAGGCCTCTTGTTGAGCAGCAGTGGGCCAATCACGCCATAACCCTGACTTCTCTTTCCCCTTTGCCCCACTGTCCTCCAGATCCATTGCCGACTGCAAATAGGTACCCAAGAGCAAACAGCCATGAGAGTTTACATCACTCACAGGAAGAATTTGTCAGTGGGGGTTCTCTGAAACCTGAGATGATCAGTGCTAAGGGGCATGTTCGCTCCCTTGCAGAGCAATTTCAGCGGTTGCAGGGTGTCCCCCAGAAGGAGGGCACTCATGAGAAAGAAAGGGAAGCGTCTGTCTGTCATGATCAGTATGCTCCAATGTTACAGCAGGAGCCCTTCAGCAATCCTCAATTCCTAGGGCATAGGCAGCCAGTAGTTGGAAGGCAAGAGAATGGAATATGGCTTGCTGAAAAGTTGAACTCGTGCCTGAGTTCTAGAGACAAGTTCAGTTCCGGAAATTATTTTAGTGCTCACAGTAAAATGTCCGAGAGTTCTGGATCACACAATGAAGAACTGTGTAACAAAGGGGAACAATGTTCCGTAGATCCTGACTTATCCCCAGGGAAGTTCAACCACGAGGGAGAAGTGAGAGAGGTGAATGACGGCAATCTTGCTGGCTTGGTTACATCTATGCCCGTGGACTGTTGGGTAGACAATGTTAAAAGGTATTATAGTTCTCAGCTGGATTGCAAGAGTGCCACCTGTCTTCCGGTGCCTAGGAACAAGTCGCCTGTGTCTCATCAAGTAGCCTTTGGGGAGGACCCAATACAGAAGCACCCACAGTGGAATGAAGACACAGAACAGGAGATTTCTGAGCTGGAGTCACTGTATCAGGCTAGCTTACAGGCATCTCAGACAAGCCAGTCTGTATCAGGAAGGCTGGACAATCCCTGGCATCCATTGGGCAAGACAGGTAATGTAAATGCTATGAATTGCCATATATGTATATATATATATATATAGGGGCCTAGACTGGCAAAATATTGCAAGTACTCAGTGCCTTGGAGTGTATAAAAGGCATTTCGATTTAAATTAAAGGCCAGTGGCATTGCATGTTTTGACATATATTGCACCAGTTGGTAACATTGGGAGTTTGCAGTATAATTTCTGTTGCTCAAAAAGGCAAAATATGAAATTTTTGGAAACAAATGTGTAAAACGAACATGTCATGAAATAAATGCTTAAAGCACACAAGTTATGCAGAGAAATCTATATCGCCAGGAAAATGCTGCCAACATTTCCCCCTGAACTGATATGCTTTGATGTTCCGTCACTTTCTTCATTCGATCTGTGCACGTTCCTTGTAAAGGTTTCCCTTGGTGCGCAAGTCTATCAAGCTCCATGCAAAAGCTCAAACCTCTGCCATTAACTGGAGTGTTCTTGTGCTATTTCCTACAAGTCATACCTACTTTTCTTCTATGCCAGAACCTCATATTTGATGGGTTATTATTCCTCGGAAGAATTCAATTTTTATGAACACGATAATCAACAGTTTTGCAGCAATTCTCATTAATCATGACCTATCTTCAGTCAAGATAACCCTCTTAGCTTGGCATCTGGAACTGCATTTTTTACAAACTTTTAGCAAGCTGTGGCTTTTCCTAAGTTTAAAAAATAGAAATGTGCATTTCATGAGGAAGAAGCCACGGTTATGCAATATTCTGACATTGTAGGATGAGTCTTTTACTCAGCAGATCATGCCTGCCTTTTCCCTAAATTGATGGTAATAGCCAAAATTGGACTGGTAGAATAGAAGGGGTTAGGGTAAGGCCCTTGTAATAATAATAATAATAATAATAATAATAATAATAATAATAATAATAATATTTATTTATACCCCACCCTCCCCAGCCAAGGCCGGGCTCAGTGCAGCTAACAAGCAATAATAAAAACAAGTTGAATGAATTCAACTTAAAAACAAGATTAAAATACAACAATTAAAATATTGAAACATTAAAATATTAAAATGCAGCCTCATCACAGGTGGAGAAAGGAAAAAGAAAAAAGAAAGAGGGGGAGGGAATCAAATTGGTTCCAAGCCAAAGGCCAGGCAGAACAACTCTGTCTTACAGGCCCTGCGGAAAGAAATTTGTAGTCTTAAGGTTCTAGTCTTCCCCTCCCCTGCCATATCCTTCCTTCAATCTTTCCACTTTTCCTGGTTTTGCTCCCTGTATATGCTGAGCTTTCAATGCTCCTAGGCCAGCATGGGTTGTAATTGGGAGGCAACAGGATGAGTAAATTTAATTCCATGTGTTGAATGGCCATGCCCTACCATTCTTCCTGTGTTCTGCCATCAGTGGCCTTTGAGTGCTCCAAGGAAAGTTCAGTTGTGCAGCTTGGTGAAAAACAGTCACTGGTGCAGACAGTGCAGCTCCTCTGCCAAACACACATATAGTTTTTCACCTTGGTTAATATGAAGAAAACTAAGGCAATAGCTGTGAAGGTATAAGAATATGAAACTAAGTTATGAGTAATTTAGCTAATTATTTTACTACTGATAATCTGCGTAATAAAAATGAATTGGAACTGTATAATTTTAAATTGTGACTTAATTGTTTCTGAACCTTAAATATGGTGTCCTGTAAAATAATAGGTTATGGGATAGATTATAAAGATCTCTGTTCTTTTTGCTAGCTCTCATAGTTTATACTACTGTACTGATCACTGATGGTTGGCAGGAAAAACCTGAATGTTTTACAGATGTATACTTAAAAGTTCAGCTTACCACTACTTTTCCCCCTCCCCTTCCCCCACAGCATCTGCAAACTTACCTACCAGAAAGATGCGCGGTGTAGCTTGCATGGGTCTTTCAAAAACACCAACAGCAGAGATTGAACGTAACCTCTATGGAACCATTGCATCTCCAGTCTCCAAGGTAGCAACACATTGTACATGTGTGCTGAAAAGAGGGTTGTGTTAAATAAAGGAATGCTAAAAAGATGTGAGGAAATGAAGAGGTAGAAGCCGGGCAGTTATAAATACTTGTTTTAGATTAAACCTTTCATCATATCCAGCATTAGAAGTAAGGTAAAGGTAAAGGGACCCCTGACCATTAGGTCCAGTCGCGGACGACTCTGGGGTTGCGGCGCTCATCTCGCTTTATTGGCCAAGGGAGCCAGCGTGCGGCTTCCGGGTCATGTGGCCAGCATGACTAAGCCGCTTCTGGTGAACCAGAGCAGCACACGGAAACGCCGTTTACCTTCCTGCTGGAGCTGTACCTATTTATCTACTTGCACTTGACGTGTTTTCGAACTGCTAGGTTGGCAAGAGCAGGGACCGAGCAACGGGAGCTCACCCCGTCGTGGGGATTTGAACTGCTGACCTTCTGATCAGCAAGTCCTGGGCTCTGTGGTTTAACCCACAGCACCACCCGCGTCCCTAGCATTAGAAGTAGGGGCAACTAAATAAGTTTACCTGGTCATGATCCTAATAACTTTTTAGTATGGTTTACTGAACCATAAGATGAAAGAAATAATGTTCTAAACCCAAGCACACATATGCCAGTCCTTTCCCAGTGGACTTAAATCAATACAGAGCAAACTGTTCAATTTCCACATTCTGCTGGAACAGTTCTTGAGCTGGGCTAACCTGATGCTGAACATAGTTGCTGCATTTTAAGATGGCTTCTCCACATCCAGCATAATACCATTATTTTCTAAATCTGATGCAAACTGATTTCTATTGCTTTGCAGCCTTGGGTGGAACCTAACATAGTGCTAAGAAAGTTGTTCCATCAATGCAAGTATTTCTGCTTGTGCAATGGAACGTTCTCCCTCTCTCCTCCCATTGTGCTAGGGGTTCCAACAACCCTCTGAAGCAGATTTGGGGGTGGCATGGAGCATGTGTAGGGGGAGAAGTCCTGGGGCACAAGTGGAAATCCATTCGTAGAATGCCCCCCTTTGCTTCCTTATTTTTGCCATTTCTGAAATGGAAATGTTAATGATCGATGTAATTTCAGTGTCCATTTCTGAAACTGTGTGTCATATTGCTGTGGTCTCCTTTAGCTAACAGTGTTGTATGCCCGTTTTCAATGGCAACATCTCTTCAGGTACCATACCCAAGAAACCACGGCAGAGAGCCAGAAGAGGAAATGTACAGTGCAGAGAACTTCCGCCGCATTGCACGTAGTCTCAGTGGGACCGTCCTCACAAACAAGGAGGAGACACTTGTTTCTTCCCACAGTTTTGTAAGTACAAGATTCAAATATGAGTGTGATTGAGTCACCCCCCACCCCAAATAATTTCTTTAGCTTTATTGCCAAGTTCTAAACGGGGGGGGGGGGGGGACATTTTAATAAGCTTGTTCTATGAGCCGTTCTTACATCTCTTCTCATTTAACAGAAAATGCCTTCCTGCTTATGCCATTGGCACATGGGTCAGTTAAGTTTCACCTCTCTTTTAGGTTGTTTTGCTGTTTTTAGTACCAGTACATTCTAAACCAAGGGTAGCCAGTCTGGTGCCTTGCAGATGTTTTTGATTACAACCCCTACCATCCAGGACTAGTGGCTATGCTGGCTGGAGGTGGTGGAGAATATTATAGTCCAAGCCTTCTTGGGGGCATCCTACTCTGTATCTAAAACCTTTCAACTGCTTTTCCAACACTTTCCCCTCAGAACCCCACATCCAAAGCCTTCGCATTAAAAGATTGTGAACAGCCATGCAGTCAGTGGGGTGCTATGGCCAAATTTCAAAGATTCTAGGGCTGTGTTTGGTGCAACATACACTCATTTCTACTAATCATAAAGTGCTTCAGAGTGCAATCCTGTATTCAGAAGGGAATTCCACGGTGATCAGTGGGACTTATTCACAGGTACAACCTGCCTGCTTAAGCAATCCACCCAATAGTGCTTCCCTTCCTCATCATCTCCAAAACAGAATACAAGTCCTTGGAAATGAAATACACTTATAGAGACCCTATAAGAGACCCTTACAGGAGTGTTCCTTTGGGGCAGGAATGCCTCAAATCTTTCTTCAGAGGGCATATGGTATTCAGCTCCCACCTTGAGTTTTAGAATCACTGGAGATGGTGAATATGTTTTGGAAGGATAAATCTGAGTTTGTGTCTGAGGAATCTGCAGGGAAGATGGAAGAATTGGAACTGGAGACCTGAAGATACAGACTGATAGAAAGATCAGGATATCTGGGAAGGGCAGAGAAGATCTTGATTTTCAAACCACATGCAATGGGAAGACTGGTGTAAGGCATTTATTCTTTGTGTTCCCTGTTCAGGGACAAATAAATCATGCATTTATGCAGCATGATGTCTGGAATTTTCTAAAGCTAAATTCAACCCCTTTTTGCTTTTAAGCGTGCAGTCCACTTCTCCCAAGAGGAAGTTACATGCCCAAATAGGTGGAGCAAGAGCCCTCCTGCACCATTCTCTTGACAGCATCAACACCAATAGTTTTCTCTGTGGCTTTCTTCCACAGTGAGCCCGCTATACCTTTTCTTCCTTTAGCCTGTTGGAATTCTGCCTGGGTCAGAGGAATGTGCCACAACGTAGGCACCGGCAGATATTCCTGTCGACCTCCCCGCGTCTCCCAACCTCTGCTGATAAGCAGGCGAGGTCCGGTGATTCTTCTCAGATGTATGAGAGGAACACACCGTTCTTCCTCTCTCCCCTTTGGTGTCCCCAGGGAGGGGAAAGAAGCAGACAGAAAACTATTTACATCATTTATTTCTGCCTCTTACATCAGTACAGAGAAACATGTCTGCACTCAACAACAGCAAGAGAAAACTCCTCCCAAGTACATCCAGTACGGGTCATATGACACACACACACAGAGCTAACATCCGGTGCTCAGTACAGAATGGACTGCCCCTTTGTTCCCATGGCAACAGTCACAAACATCCTGTCTGGCTTTCCAGCCACAAGCAGCTGGCTGAGCTGCTAAAGCCTTTGCTTGCTGCAGCATTGGTGCTTTATGGTAACATACTCCCCCTAAAGTATCAATGTGTGCTGCGAGCAAAGCGTCATCCAGAGAAGAAAACAAACAGTTGTTATATTTATAACATTCCCCTGTTGTTTCAGTTCCACCCTTGGAACTACCCGCCACTGGTTTAACCAATGTACCTCTCTGGTTGTGTGACTTCGCATTACCTCGGTTAACAACTCTCTGTTGTGCCTTTGTCTCTGACTCAGACACAGCTTCAATCTGTCCTTGGTCGTTTACAATAGCAACATATGCAAGGTTAGCAAACTCCTTTGAATACCTCTTGGGTGGTACACCCTTCGTTGCTCTCTCAGACCTACGTATGAGGTTCTGATCCTCTGTGCTCACTGGTTCAACCTTTGGATTCTGTTGAGAACCAGTAGCAATCAGTGGTTCTTCCTTTACCTGTGAAGGTCTATCCATTGTGTGAGATTTCCTCTCAATGACTGTGACAACTGAGCTGTCTGAGCTATCGCTGTCATCATCAGTACTACTGAACTCAATAAGATCAAACTCATCATCATCATCATCTGAATCGTTTCCTGTGGGAAATGTCTGTACTACCCGCTCTTGCTTTGGAGCACTCTCTAGGAACTTTGTGAGAATCACCTGACCAGATTCAGACAAAATTACTCTGTAGAGACCCTTTTCATAACCCACAAAAATGCCTCTGGCATTCTTTACACCACCTGGAGCTTCTGTTCTCACATGAGACCCGAAAACCTTAAAATAGGCAACAGAAGGTTTTCTATTAAACAGCTTCTCAAAAGGAGAACATCCCAACTCTGTTGAGACCTTTCTCAACCACACATGAAGATAGGACGCTAGCGATTCGGCCCAATATTCATGTGGTAAATGTGAACTCAGCAATTGCGCATTCTTTCCCTTTTGCAATTCTTTGTTCACTTTTACACAGATCCCCCTGTTCCACGCTTCTTGCGAAACTGCCACTTTGTGGTCTATCCCTTTTCCATCCAGGAACTTCTGAAACTTCTGTAACAGAAAAACTTGTTTGTCATCTGTGAAAAGACAATCAATGTTAGCATCATGCATACTTTTAACCTTGTCACAAAACTCCTGAAACTTTTCTAAAGTTTCTTGCGGTTTCTCCATCATATAAACCCAAGAATAATTAGTGAAACAATCCACACACACAAGGTAAAATCGTGCACCGCCTCTAGATGGTTCTAGAGGACCAATCACATCAGCATACACCCGCTGAAATGCTCTGTCGACCTTCTTCGTCACCTTCCTGGTGCTCACACTGGTCACACCTGCAAGAGAGATTTCGTTAGAAACAGAAGAATTACATTTCATGTAATCACTTTGATCAAAAGTCAACAAATACAGTCCATCTTTCTCTTTGGCAGTAAGAAACAGTTCTCCATCTTTGTAGATCTTGCAGCTTTTAGCATCATAGGACAGTTTCAGTCCTTTCTTTGCAATCTGCGACACGCTCAGCAGATTAAATCTCAGTTCTGGAACCAGGTAAACATCATTTATAGTCAAGTTTAGACTCTCAAGATACACAGTCCCAATTCCAGTCGCTTCCAACTCCTGACCGTTGGCCTGTTTCACAGTGAAGCTTTGCTTCTTCAACGTCGAAAATAGTCCTCTGTGCGGGCACATGTGAACCGTTGCGCCCGTGTCAAGTATGAACGAGTTCCCAACATCTGGCGTGGTTCCTTTCGCCATCATAGCCTTTGCAGGTTTTACCTGGCACTTGGTACGGCTTTTGCCTGACGCCTGAGGCTTCGTAGAGCTGCTCTTTGCTCCTCTTGACTGGCGCGGCTTCTTACAGTTTCGCTGTAGATGCCCAGTCTGTCCACAATTGTAGCATCGGACAGCACTCAATGCTACTCCATGCTTCCCAGTAGCATCAGCAGTGGGGGAAATAGAACTCTGTTCTTCCCTCCCCCTGTCTTTTTCTTCCAGTGCAGCAAGTCTGTCGTGTTCATTCAGGACCACAGCACAAACTCTCTCCGCGGTCAGCTGCGCGGCCGGTAGGGAACCAAGCTGACTGGCAACAACCTTGTAGGTGCAGCTAAGGCTGTTTATCATCATGAAGCAAAACACTTCCTCCTGAAGACGGAAATTGCGTTCCACCATCTGTTGACGCAGAAACTTCATTTCTGTCAGGTGCGCTTGAACATCTCCATCAGGCGCAAGTCTCAGATTGGTCAATTTCTCAAAATACAGCATCTCTCTGATGCGTTGTACGCAGCGTGTCCCATACCTCTTTCGCATTTTCTAAATGCTGAACATGCACCAACTGATCATCTGAGACACACAGAATTATAGCAGTCCTGGCCCTTACATTCCGTGATTCCCAACCTCTGGTTGGTGCTGCAGGGATGGGGTTTTCAATTACATCAAAAAGCCTCTGATTCTGCAGCAGGGCCTTCATCTTTACAGACCAAGATGCATAATTGTCATTGGTTAAGCAAGGAGGGCAAGGCAAACCTCCTCCTTTCTTGGCATCCATCTTGAAGCCAAGCCTCTCTCACCTCCAAACAAGCTGCAAAATCCAACAGCTGTTTTTTTCTTTCTCACGCAGGCAAACTGCAAATTGTTTACGCTCTTTGCACCTGGCAGCTAAACTCAGGCTGCTATTGAAAAGTCCCTTCCAAGAGCTCGTAAACCTTGTAGCCAAAACATTCTCTTGTTTTGTTTCGCTTTCCCAGGCTTACACTCAGAGTCCAGCCCCTTTGCCAGTAACTTTCCATCTTTCCGTTACCTAGCAACAATGCATTTCAATGGGACTTCTTATCTACCACAAAAATTTGTGGAATGCAGGCCTCTTCTCCCGGAGCTTTTGTTTTCTTTGAAACGCAGCTCCGTGAACCAGGGAATTAATCTTCCTGCGTTCACACTTTTAGCCCAAAATGCAGCATACCTTGAACTTTGTTGCTCTGGAAAACACCTCTTCTTTCCATCAGCTGTCTGTGGAGCCTCTGGCTTCTGTCAGACGCTTTTCTTCCTCCTTGGAGCAGAGGAGGACAATCCACCAGCCTCTCATGCAGATGTCCGATGAATCGCAACCATCCTCTGCTACCACTGTTGGAATTCTGCCTGGGTCAGAGGAATGTGCCACAACGTAGGCACCGGCAGATATTCCTGTCGACCTCCCCGCGTCTCCCAACCTCTGCTGATAAGCAGGCGAGGTCCGGCGATTCTTCTCAGATGTATGAGAGGAACACACCGTTCTTCCTCTCTCCCCTTTGGTGTCCCCAGGGAGGGGAAAGAAGCAGACAGAAAACTATTTACATCATTTATTTCTGCCTCTTACATCAGTACAGAGAAACATGTCTGCACTCAACAACAGCAAGAGAAAACTCCTCCCAAGTACATCCAGTACGGGTCATATGACACACACACACAGAGCTAACATCCGGTGCTCAGTACAGAATGGACTGCCCCTTTGTTCCCATGGCAACAGTCACAAACATCCTGTCTGGCTTTCCAGCCACAAGCAGCTGGCTGAGCTGCTAAAGCCTTTGCTTGCTGCAGCATTCGTGCTTTATGGTAAAGCGTGCAGTCCACTTCTCCCAAGAGGAAGTTACATGCCCAAATAGGTGGAGCAAGAGCCCTCCTGCACCATTCTCTTGACAGCATCAACACCAATAGTTTTCTCTGTGGCTTTCTTCCACAGTGAGCCCGCTATACCTTTTCTTCCTTTAGCCATCTTTTTTAGTCTTCCTCATTCTCAATTTGCATTTTTGTTCTCCCTCCCTCAGTGTACTTTCCCCAACAATCATGTGCTTTGGGTGCAATGACCTTCTTTAAGTAAGTGTTGGAAGGATCGTGGCAAACCCCTGAACCCCTCAGATGTGACTGTTCTGCCTCAGTGCAGTGCACATGATGGCACTAGCTAGCAGTCAAAAACAGCATGCCGCAATGTATTTTTTCCTTTCGATGCCATTCTGTGGGAGCACACCCTTTCAGCTTTGGATGCCTCAGGCTCCACCTTCTCCCTCATCACAAACCTGCTCTCCCCCACCCCATGCTTTCGCCTGATCCCAGTGCCATAGCAACTTTTCCACATTGGTACTGACCTCAGGTTCTAAACAAGCGGGGAGAAAAGAAAGCTGCTGCTGACTCTTTTCCACCAGGAGATCCTATGGGAAAGGGGAAGGAAGGAAGAAGAAGAAGCAGTGCCGTTCACCAACTTCCAGCACCAGTTGCAGCCCTTCCTGGACAGGAATAATCCTGCTTCAGTATTCACGTGCTGGTGACTTCCCATTTGGATTACTGCAATGCCTCTGCAATGCCTGGGGCTGCCTCTGAAGACAGTCTACAAACTTCACTTAGTTCAGAATATGGCCATGAGTGTACTAAGTGGGCCTGGGTGAAATGAGCACATAGGCTTCAGCATATTCACTGGCTCTCAGTTTTGTTTCTGAGCTGAATTCAGAGTGGTGGTTTTTGATCTTTTAAGGTCCTTCACCATGGCTTGGGACCAGGGTTCCTAATGGACTCCCTCCTCCTACCTTTACCTGCCCAGGCACAGACATCTTCAGAGGCCATTCTCAGGGTGCTGCTGTTGCCAAATAAGGTGTGGCAGGCAGCTATGAGAGACAGGATTTATTGTGTGGTGGCACCTTAGCTGTGCAATGCCTTCCCTATATATTTTTATTTACACACACACACACACACACACACACACACACACACAAACCTGACATTTTCCTTGATCCTTTTTATTTCCCCAGATCCTTTTAATCTATTTTAGCTTTAAGGTGTATTTGGTTTTATGCTGTATTATACTTTTATTGTCAATTCTTTTACTCTTCTTGAATATGAAATTGTTGCTGTTGCTTGCCACCTGAGAAGAGAGGGGCTTATAAAGATTGATAGCAAAGAGGAAGAGAACAGAGACCCAGGCTGAACTTCTCCAGCAGTGCTGAACACACACACACACACACACACACACACACACACAATATTTGGTTTAATATCTTCAGTCTTTGCTCCTGTCCAGATTGCCACAACTCTCTGCTTTGGGAGACAAACCAGGCACATGTCTATTTATTAACAACTGCCCGCTAGTTTTGCAATAAACTGCTTGTGGCGGGTTACCTTTTAGTATTAAAAGGAGTGGGACATCTTATGTCCCTGTGTTTTGATGCTTTAAGACTTTCGCCCCTACTCCCCAGCCCAGTTGCAATATCAGGCTTAAAGCAGTAGAATTTGAGGGAGTAAAAGAGAGCAAAGGGAGAGAAAAGGCTGCTCCCATTTCCTGCCTTCTCCTTTTAAAAGTTGGATCTGCCACTGCTGCTTTGTAACTAAAGCTGTTGATTGCATGTTAAGTATGAATGCATTTGGTCTTGCCCTGAATTGTTACTTCAGCAGATATTAGGACAAACTCCAGCAAATGTTGTTGTGCTCTTCTGATATTCATGTCCTTGGCTCAGAAGGTGAGATCAATGAAACATCAATGAAACAATTTTGGATTCATTCTCTATAACTGAATCACTCTCCTGCTAGCTCAACCAGGCATTATTCACCTCATTCTTATCTCCCCTTGTCCTGTTCTCCAGTAGGACAATTGCTTCAGGTATAATAATCACATGCAGGCTTGGGACTATGACTGCTTAGAGCATATACACTCCATCCATGCTGCCAGTATTGAACCCAGCACCCACTGAAAATCTTGCACATAAAATCAGTTTGTCTAAAGGATTAATGAAACCAGTCACTATTGGGGGGGGGGTATCCTTTTATTGCTTATGTTGGTGCTGATGCTCTTTGCCCTGGAATGATGCAGACAACCTTCTGGAAAGACTTATTTGGTTGGTCTCAACTTCTTTACACTGTTAGACAGTGACAAGTGGGACTTGCAACAAAATGTTGCAGTTCAGAGTGCTCCTGTTCCGTGTTGGTCATGTCTTCTGTCAAGATAATTCCATTCCATTTCCACCTCCTCCTTTTCCATTCCTGCCCCAGCATTCCTTGTCCACTCAATAAGCTCGAACCTCATTGGACTGTTTAGGGGTTTTGCTTCCCCTTAAGGGTTTTTATCCACAAGCTTTATTTAATATTTCTTCAAACCTTGATGTTCCTCAAGGTTACTAATAACTTCCTTCTGTTTGTGAATGGTACTGTTTTTACTACCTAAGGGTTGGCATTCTGAAAACTGAGTTTGCTATTGGTGTATACAATGTTTGCCAAGTAATGTTGGCGTACAGAAACTCTGTTTTATTAAGTTACTAGTATATGAAGCATTTTTCTTATACTTATTTCCCAATGCTGTATATATCTGGCATTTCAATAAAATTTTGCAGGTTTTTTTTTAAAGAAATCGGCAACAAAAAGGTGATTCTTCAAGCATTTCTGGTCATAGTCACCCATTGGTTGGTGAAATAACCAATCTGTTTGTCTGTACCTTGACTTTCTCATCTATGAACATGTGGGTTGATGGGAATGGTATGTGTCTGATATCGAGGGGAACTGTGGAGCTGAGCAACAGGCAGCAGTGAGCAAATTCACTGAGCCCACAAGTAGATCCTTGGTTTCTGAAACCTTCAGGAAACCCTGGAAAGTATAGACATGGGGGGAAGAAGAAGAATAATTTATTATTTATACCCCGCCTATCTGGGTTTCCCCAGCCACTCTGGGCGCCTCCCAACCGAATATTAAAAACACAAGACAGCATTAAACATTAAAAACTTCCCTAAACAGGGCTGCCTTCGGGTGTCTTTTAAAAGTAAGATAGTTGCTTATTTCCTTGGCGTTCCACAGGGCAGGTACCACTACCGCAAAGGCCCTTTGCCTGGTTCCCTGTAACCTCACTTCTCGCAGTGAGGGAACCGCCAAAGACCCTCAGCACTGGACCTCAGTATCCGGGCTGAACGGTGGGGGTGGAGACGCTCCTTCAGGTATACAGGACTGAGGCTTTAAAAGTCAGCACCAACACTTTGAATTGTGCTCGAAAATGTACTGGGAGCCAATGTAGGTCTCTCAGGACCGATGTTATATGGTCTCGGCGGCCACTCCCAGTCACCAGTCTGGCTGCCGCATTCTGGATTAATTGCAGTTTCCAAGTTGCTTTCAAAGGTAGCCCCATGTAGAGCACATTGCAGTAGTCCAAGCAGGAGATAACTAGAGCATGCACCACTCTGACGAGACAGTCCACAGGCAAGTAGGGTCTCAGCCTGCATGCCAGATAGAGCTGGTAGACAGCTTCCCTGGACACAGAATTGACCTGTGCCTCCATGGACAGCTGTGAGTCCAAAATGACTCCCAGGCTGTGGACCTAGTCCTTCAGGGGCACAGTTGCCCCATTCAGGACCAGGGAGTCCTCCACACCCACCCGACCCCTGTCCCCCAAGAACAGTACTTCTGTCTTGTCAGGATTCAACCTCAATCTGTTAGCTGCTATCTATCCTCCAAGATATGTTAACACTCAGGTGTTTGTTGCACCTGAGATTGGGATGAAGGCAGGTTACAGATAGGTTATGAGTTGGAAGGGAAACTTCAGTGGTCATGAGGGTACCTCAACTGAGAACTGCTTACAAAATTTCTGTTTAAGAACCGAGCAGCATAGCTCTTCACTAGCAGAAATTTACAGACTATCTTCAAGGGCAGCTTCATGTAGAGTGCTTTACAGCGATCAGTTTTCATTGATAAAAGCCATTCCTGTAATTTGCTATTATTATTAGACACATGAGCTGGGATTTATCTTGCCCAACTTCATTATGATTTTCCTGACTTTGTGAAATTGCTTGGATTTGTGTAAATGGACATGTCTCCTTGCAGTTTAACTGTTTCATTTGACTGCTTCACAGGTCTGCGATATCAGGAAAAAAAATGTTGTAGGGGCTATGGTAAAATTAGCATGTACGGGTTAGCAAATGAGAACTATTTTATGTCTGAAATCTTATGATTCTAATCTTGGTGTATCATTGGTCATTTTAAAGATAATATGTATTCATTTGAATACTTCCCCCCCCCCAACGTTTAAAAATGGGAGTTGGATATTTAAAAAGTGGGGCGTGATATCTCCAAGTCACGACCTGCCCTTTTTTTCTTACTGACTGCTGGCTTCAAAATGAGAGTTGATTACAATGCAGAATTCCTTCCATCCTCTCGCTGCTCTTCAATGGTTTTGCACAGTGTGGGATTGCTGAAAAGCAGACACACCAAATTCAGATTATGAATAGAACTAAACCTGGCCTTGCTTACCTGGTATCTATGCATTGCATATGCCAGAGATCTTGATGCATCGCAACCTGGAAAAAACCCCAAAAAACTGAATGTCCCTGTTAATGCTTCATGTTATCCCCACCCTCAGCTTACTTTGAGGATAGTTTGTGCTGTCCACATACTTAACATGCTGGGGATGTTAAGAAATATGTCCAAGGACAGCCAGTATTGTGCCCTTTAGATGTTGCTGGAGCACAGCTTCCATCCTTGACCATGGGCATCTTTATTTATGCTCTGTCTCTAATCCACTTAATTTACAATGTTGACGTGTTGTTTTTGATGAAGACCGTGGTTCTTTATTTATTTTAACAGTTGATCTTAGTAATTTTGTTCATGTATGTGTCTTCAAATTACGTTGCGCTAGTTTTGCAATAGTAATAATAATAAAATAACTATACAATAAACAAGTTTTTAAATAAATAAATAAATCTTGGCAATTCTTTTACAAGTTCTGAGAACTGTGATGGCCACACCTATAACATTTCTATTTCTCTTCACAAGCAGTTGCATGCCCTTTTTGGAGTGACCATATCACTCAGTTGTCCCTGCACTCTCCCCACCTGTTATCCCAGTTCTTTACTTGCCTGGTTTTTCCCCAGTTCTGTGTTTAATCATTATTTTCAATTCTATTTCCCTTTTGTCAAAAGGAAGTGTCCAATGAGAGGAAAATGCCAGTGGAAGCCAGACACCGTTCCTCCAGCACCACTTCCCTCACTTTCCCTCACGATTCTCCTCCTGTGTTACCCTTTGATCCCCAGCACTATTCAACCCAACTGCAGCACCTCTCCCATGATGCACCAGTGCCTAGCATGGTGGGCAAGACACATAGGCCATCAGGTAATCACTGGGCTCTTCCTCCTCCTCCTCCTGTGTCATGGGAGAGTAAGTACGCCGCTCTTTCATCAGCTGTAGCACAAGGCTCTGGGCTGGGCTCTTCTGCAATAGTGATGCTTTTGATCCCTCCAGCTGCCTGGAATGATGCATGACCTTTCCACAGTACGTTGTCTTAACACACCGCACTGCTCAATCCATACTGTAGCGAGTGGGCATCTAAAATAAACGGTTCATCTTTAGCCTATGTTAAGTAGCAGTATTTCTTCATCCTGTCATGGCGGTATATCTGTCGTATGACTCTATCCCCCCACAAAGAAAAGGGTGTGAGAAGAGTTGGCATTGTTTGTTTGCGTTGTTGTTTTTACATACTAGGTATAGGCTTATCAAATTTGGTGGAGGTATGGGATGAAGAATACCAGTCATTTCCCTCAATCTTTCAACACCCTACCATCCTACCGACCATTGAAGCCTTTACTCTTGGAAAGCGAGGGGCAGTACTGTGTTGTTGTTTTCTTTCCCCAAACCTGAACCTATTGCCTCTTCCTTCTAACCCTGGAGTCACCTTTAGGAGAAGGAGGATGTATGTTATTTCATATCTGTCGTAATCACCCTAGTGACCCTGTGTGAGGGGGCCATAGTCAGGTTTTGCCTATAGTTCAGTATTGTCCCCAAGGAATGAATAGCAGCTATTTATGAATTTTACTAGTGTTTTGTTTTAAAGCACTCAAATTCCTTTGTTATTAGCTTCCGAGGTACATTGTTGATATATCATTACTTAAAAAACAAACAAAAAACATCTGCTCGGGGCAAATAATTTTACATTTTTCCTTTTCTCAGGAAATCAGAAGAACATCCAAAAAATTTTGGTTGTGCCTGACAGGGGTGAAACTTTCCAAGGTGAAGACAACCCAGCTGTGGCACTGAACTATGGGAGCCTCACGTACAAACAGCAGGGCCTGCCTTCTCAACTTGGGCAGAGACCTCTTCTTAATCAACATTTAGGAAGCAAAGAAGCATCTGGCCCCGCTGGCCACTGGCTGCAGATGAGTCACACTGCCAGACAAACAGCAACACTGCCAGATAGACAAACAGTACACTGGGGATACGCTGCTCCAACAAGCAAGGGATCACAAAAACATTTACTCCAGCAGCCACTGCAGCAAGGAAAACGGGATGCTTGTGCCGCTGACTGTAGGTCGCCGCTTGGCACGAGTTACAGTACCTTAAGCATACCTCAGCGGGCTTCAAGAGACACAGGTGGCTTTCAAGGTTGTCCAGTGCCACCCACACAGGCCAAGGCTCCAGGTCCCAGAAGGGTAGATATGCCCCCGGATGAAGACTGGCGGCAGAATAGCTATACCTCTCAGCCTGGAGCAAGGAGAGTGTTGCCAGTGCACATGATAGATGGAACTTATTCATCTGCTTCTGAAGCTCACCGTAGGATGCTGGCCCGTGCAGCTGCTGCTTCCATGCACAACAGCAACTGGTGAGGTCTCTTTAACTTCAGAAGGGATTGCCCCCTTATGAAACAGGTTGTCTGAGCTATAGTTGATAAGACAGCAAAATTTTTTTCAGTCCGTGTCTGTGCCAGTCTTGTCTTTAAAAGTAGCTATACGATAAGTGGAAGCTAATTGCACTGTGTTTCTGTACTGCCGAACCGCTGTCCATGGAGAACTATTTGGAGACTCCATTCTCAGCCTCTCTCCGCAGAAAATGGTTTCAGGCCCACTAGCAATTGGAAGAAGAGCAAGAGCTGCGAATGAAATCGGTTGTTGACAACAGGCTGTGTTTAAAAGGACTTAAGTCATGAAAAGCATCGCTACTAATCCCATATGCCAACCCATTATTCAATTTTGAGTTCTTCTTCTCCGTTAGGTGGGGCCTGATAAACTTCCCATGTTCTCTGAAGTTAGAGATTTGGCAGTGCTTATGGGTTAATGAGGCAAATGTATCCTTCTTTGTGTTGAGATGTTAGGCACAGATGACTGCAGTAGGTGCTAGTGCGGAGCTGGAAAGAAGGCATAGCTCATGTGTAAATCAGGCCTTCTCCCACTTCCTCAAAGCAGACTAACAGTGCTTCAGAAAGCAAAGACTGTTAAGGCTGCACACTTAATTATAACATTGTAAACACAGAATCACTTTAACTATTTTAGGGTCAAACATACTTGCCTTTGTAAGTATTTTTCAAATAAATTTATGAAATAGTTATATTTATTGGGTGGTGTATGAATTGCTCTTTTTGTCTTTCAACCAGGCGATTTAAAAAACCTAACAAACTGGTATTCTACAGTTCTTGCACATTCATTAGCTCTTACTTTTGCTTTGCACATGAGCTGCATATTATGGAAACTATCCCCTGGCATCTGATACAGGTTCGCTCATGATCCTGTATTTGGAGCAAACCTCTGGAAACAGGTAGGACTTCCCACTCTATAGGCAGAGGTGTAAGAGTACCGTGCTGCTATGTTTTTGGCATCCATCTATCTGGAGAGACAAGGGAGTGTGCCTCCAGAGGTGAAGACAAACGGCTACATTAGCAGCACCGAAGTAACCTCAGGGCGCAAGCCTGGGCAGTGTGTTTGGAGGTTTTTGACTGCCCAGATGACAGGACTCCCCCTCCCCTCTCACCCTCACTGATGTGGTCCAAAGAGAAGCAGAGCTATACGTTTGACACCAGCTTGGCTGCAGCAGTTGCTAGAAGGGGGCGTACCAAGGCACCATCCAGCCACCGTAGGGACTCCAGATTTGCGTAGGATTTACTTCTTAGCCTTTTCTTCTCCCGAAGGTGTTCCTAACTCACCAAGGATTTGAGACCCATCAGCTACCCTCACCTGGTTTAGCCAGCCAATCAAAGCCATTTCCAGGGTGTGGCTGCTGTTACATGCTGGCAACTTCTAGTAGCCACGGGTGAAAGCTGAGTGCAGGGTATGGACCAAAGGTGGACAAATTACCCCAGAAGCAGCACAATATGTCCCCCAACAGAGATACTACCTCTCCCCTAACACCCTATACTAGTGTGGTTATTCTATAAACATATGTAGAAGTTCACCAGTGTGGTTGGATGAAGGCCAAGAAGTTCAAATCCCAGCTCAGTCATCAAGCTTGCCAGGCAACTTTTGGCCAATCGATCTCATACCCTACCTCATAGGGTCGTTGTGAATATTAAATTGAAAGGTAAGGCACATGTATGCTGACCTGAGCTCTTTGGAGGATAGGGGGGAAGTAATTAAAGATAAAAATTAAAAGATAAAACAATTTGTTAACAGGTAAGGAATCTCCATACCATCTGCTGCCTGTCAGAGTTAGTCTGAGACTTTATTTGAAGAAAAACTGCTCTCTGCCTGTTAAAGGGGCTGGGCTGGCTACTGACTTCCATATGATCTCCGTTCCTTTTGGGATTTTTTTACATTGCCTGTAGCTCCTGCTAAGAGGTAGGTGTGTTGAATGAGTAATTAATTGCTTTTTAAAAATTAGGTATTTTGAACTTAGGAGCTAGCTGTGCCAGGAGTGTTGGTGTGTGAAAAATCTGAGCTTTGTGAATTGTTCTTCTTTGTCTCATTGCTTGAGTCCTGCAAGAGCATGGCACATTGTTACATTATCCTTTTAGGGAATATTGTCAAAGACTTGCCAGTGTTACAATGAACACCATTGTTTGCTCCCACACAGAAACTATTAGACTGAAAAGTGGATTGTTAAGTTCTTGACCTCCATATAAAACCTAGACTGCTGCCTAGTGTTCCTTCTAAATACATATGCCAAATTGTCATCCTGCTTGTAAATTATACTCCCCCCCCCTTTTTTTTGCAGTGCAACTTACTAAATGTACAGCTCATTTAACATGATGCTGTGGTTTCGGGGGGGGGGGCTGCATGCAGTCTGAGCACTGAGCTGCAGATAATATTTTTACACCTGACCTAAATGTGATATGGTTGCCCATTCAATTTTCAGTATTCCTCTGTAGCACTGTCATATGATGTCTCTAGTAACAACCACGCTCAGAGCAACCTTTTAAAAGCTCTCATGTCACCTGCTAGTGGTGATGCAGGAGCAATCAGCTGGAGTGAATTGCCTTGTTACAAAGCTGAATAGAGCACAGCTGTGCCAAAAACAGTCTTACTGGGCTGCAAATCAAGGCCAAAGGCTCCTATCAGAGAGGTGCGAGCATCATTGTGAACACTGACTTCTGATGCTGCCCCGATTCTGGTGAAAAGTAAGTACATTGAGTATAAGGTGAAACACAGGCTGCTATTTCACTTTTGATTTTATTTTTTGCTTTGTAGATGAGGATTTGTGAAGACACTGGTTTTCTTACATTTTAATACTTTTAAGGTGGTAGAATAAGGTAACAAAAGACAACACACAAATTAGGTTACAAGGTGGTGATCTATATGCCCTTATCGCTTGGCTGGAACCCAGGCTAATGAAGAAGGTGCTAGTGTTAGCTGGAAAATAAATGCAAATTTGATCACGTTTGAATTCCTACATATTGTAAGTATTTTGTTGCAATCAGCTTGGCCTACGGTCAGGGATGTTGCTACAGGCACTATTAAGATAGGTGGGCTATAATTTTAAATAAATGGGAGTGGAGAGAGAAGTATGTGTGTGAAGAGAAAGGTGCGTTAAGGGGTGTTTGAAAATGTGGCTTGGGTTAAGGATTCAGCATGTCCTGTGTCGGGTGTAGCGATGTGTATAGATGTTAGGAGACTATATATTTATTAAATGTTATGCTTCCTCACATTTGTGAGTTCAGCAGAGTACATCCTTTTGCAGCTTATAAAGAAGCTTAAATAGGGTAGTTTTAGCCTTTCAGTTTAAGTAATGCAGAATGCTTTAAGGCAGACTGGATTCTCCTGATATCCCCCCCACTTCTCCCCCTTAAAACAATAATCACACAAGCAACATTGTAAAAAAGTAAAAAGAACCTTTACTCAGTTTATGTTGCAGAATAACAGATACAGTAGCTTTGTTCAGGTAGGCTTAAAATGGCAATTCAATTAGACATGCTTCAGTTTAGCTTCAGATGATGTCTGAACTACGAAGCTCAGCCATGCAGATTGTTCTCAGCTTTCTGGCTTGTGGTGGGCAAAAAGCTTTTTGGCCTGGATTTTCACATTTTGAAATATGGCAACCCTATGTTCTCTCTAGCAAACTGGTCCAGGAGCTTCGACTTATAACACTACACAGGTAAAACATTCCCTCAAGGGTCACACCTGCTGCTTAAAAATTATTTGTCAATAGCAAATAAAAGCTAGGAAGGAGAAATATGTGTAGCATGGAAGTCTAAGCAAGCTAAAAAGAGATCAGTGTTGTTTCATAAAAATCTCATTGTTACGATCCTGAGTTCACATAAAGATATACAAGGTGAATATATTCCCCTAGATGTAGAAACTGATGCAGAATAATAATTTCTTAATATGGATGGTCTTGATCTAGTCCAAGGTGCCCACCAGTTTATTGTCCAGTTTAATAACCTCTCTCTAGACAGAGGAGGCCCTCTCGGATAAGCATCCTGTATCCCATAGTCTGAACCAGGACCACCTTCTAGTTTTTATAAAAGCCTGGGTTTGCCAGTTATAAGTCCAGCATAAAAGCCTCTAGGCAGAGTAATTTAATATTAATGGTGATTTAATATGAAGCTACCAAAAGAGCCTTTTCTTTGGACAATCCACGAATTGTCACATGAAATAATTTATGCAGCATGATGACACTGGGGAAGTGAGCTTCCTAAATGTTTCGGACGCTTGAAGGCTTTTAAAGGGAACTTTATTATAGCTTCTGCCTGTGCAAAAAAATAAAGTTGTAATTGCAGTTTCGTTCACTTTTTCTTTTATTATTATTGCTGGCGCTGGATTTAGGGAAGCCTCCGCAGTTCCCCTCCACAGGATACTGAGCCGAGAGGGTCCAATCCCATTTAAAAAGCAATCGTGTCTGTGTGGAAAATAAGAGTTATTATGGGAGGTCCCTTGGGACTGTGGCTCTCGCCCTTGTTTTATTGCTTGGGGGAATTTCGACACGCTTCTTTTTTTTACACTTTTGTGAGCCGCCTTGCAACCGTCCAATATCAATACCGCTATGGGGGGGGCAGTTAATATGCCACAAACTAATATTCCTACTGAGAGCAATAGACGCTTTAAAAAAAAAGAAAGGGGGAAAGAAAAGCATTTCGGAAGCACCCTCATTTATTTGCATGAGGAGCCTTTAATTATGGCGCCTCAGCCGAGCACTTCTGAAGCGCTCCCTTAAAGCCTCCTCGTGGCGGGGGCGGCGGGGCGCGGGGGGGATTGCGGGCGCGGTGCATGCCGGTCCCGAGGCGGGCTGCACCCGCCGCCTCGTCACTCGCGCTCGCGCGCTCTTTTTCCCTCAGCGGCTAGTCCGCCGCCATGTTGCTTTGGGCCCTGGCTGCTCCCGCCCGCCCCTAGTCTCTCGCCGCCCGCCCCTCGCCCTCGCGCTGGCCGGGCCCCGGCGGGAGGCGGATAAAGAGAACCGCAGCCGGGGCGGGGGGCGGCCGGGGCGGGTAGAGACGCTGAGGGAGCCGCCGCCGTTGCTCCTCTCGCCGCCCGCGCCATGTCCGGCAAGGAGGGGACTCGGGTTGCGCTGGCGACGCCTCACGGTACCTGTGAGCGGGCCGTCAAGGGTGAGTGACAGGCCCGGCCAGGCCCGGCCGCCTCGCTAGGCCCGCCTCCTGGGGCTGGGCTGGGCGATCCCGCGCCTCGCCCGTCAGTTCCCCTCGCTCCGCGTGTGTATGTGGGGAGTTCATACGTGCTGTGGGTGCGGGCCTGAGAGGCGGTTGCAGGCGCCGCTCGCGTCCTCTTCGTGCCCGCTTCCTCACCCGAGGGAGGGAAGAGCGCATTGGCTGCTTGTTTGTGTGGCGCCTGCCTGCGAGCGTGGTTGTGTGGTGGATGTCCATCGGGATGCGGGGGGGGGGGGATTTTTCTGTGGTGTTGTAGTTGTTTCCTTTATGCAGCGAAGGTGCGGGCTGGGTTTTGTTCGGTAGCCCTCCGAACAACCCTCTTGAGTTGGGCTGAGAGAGTTTGTGGGGTTGCCTCCCCCAACCTGAAATTTCGGCGGGGATTGCTTATTTGAATCCTGGGTTTTCGGGTTAGTTCCCCCCCCCCCAAGGCAGGGAAACAAAAAGGGGTGAGATGGAAGGGAAATACATTGAGGGTTCCAGCTGGTATAGCACAGCTGTTCTCTGTCGAGGGCAATGTATGTAAAATGTATTACCATCATTATGTATTTTATTTATACCCTGTCTTTCCCCCCGGATGAGCACAAGACAGCTTACAGATAAAAAGAACTGCTAGGAACGTGATTAATATTATTATTGAAAAGCTTTGTTTGTCAAGGGCAGTATAGTAGAATGAAATATTGGTATCTATATATTTATACCCCAACTTTCCCCCTGATTGGGACTCATGATAGCTTACAGATAAAAACACAAACTGCTAAAAACATCATTTAAGCTAAATAGGAATAAAGCTAAATTATTAGTTAAAAACATGAAGGAAGAAGAAAGAACCGAATTAGAACAAAACATTGAGATTGAAGTCCATAAAAAGGTTAAATATTTAGGGATTTGGTTAACATCAAGAAATATAAACCTATTTAAAAATAACTATGAAAAAATTTGGCTTGAGGTAAAAAGAAATTTAGAAATATGGAGCAGAATGAATCTCTCAATGTTAGGAAAAATATCAGTGATTAAAATGAATGTGTTGCCAAAAATGCTATTTCTTTTTCAATCAATACCAGTCATCCTGAAAGATGAATGCTTTAAAAAATGGCAGAAAGAGATTTTAAGATTTATCTGGGGGGGGCAAGAGGCCTAGGATAAAACATAAAATACTTACAGATGTAAAAGATAGAGGCGGGTTTGCCCTCCCAGACCTTAAATTGTATTACGAATCTGCTTGTTTGGTATGGATCAGGGACTGGATGAGATTGGACAAGCAAGAGGCATTAGAACTAGAAGGACATGACAACAGATTTGGTTGGCATGCATATTTATGGTACGGGAAAGGGAAGATTCATAGAAGCTTTTACAACCATATAATCAGGAAATCATTAATGAGAGTATGGGAGAGATATAAAGACTTACTGGAACAAAAGACTCCATGGTGGCTTTCACCACATGAAGCATTACTGCTCAAACCACTTGGAAAGAAAGGAAAATGGCTCATCATCATCTTAATACAGAGTGATTTACAATATAAAAACAAAATAATAATAATACATAACATAGTATCAAACAAAAAACACTGTTCCCTCCCAGACTTTTTAATTAGCCAAGGGCCTGGGAGAAGATCATTTTTTGCCTCCCACAGGGGCCACAACAGAAAAGACCTTTTCTTTTGTTGTCACCCTCCCAACCTCTCATGGCACACGAAGGAGTTCAGGTGCTGATCACAGGGTCCAGGTTGGTTCATATGGGGAGAGATGGTAATGTAGAAAAAACATACAGTTAAACATTAACAGAATTCAAACTATATATATATATATATATATATATATATATACTGATAATTACAATAAAAACAGTGTGGCACCAGTCTCTTCATTAAATGCCGTACGGTCACCAAATGAATGAGTTCGATTATGTAGAAGGAGACACTCAGTATTCATTGCCATATAAATCAGCAACAACCCGTTAAACTTGGCCTGGTAGTTCAGTTGAGCACATGTGTGTTATGTGCACAGTAGAATGTACCACTGAGCATCCTAACCACTGTGTTTTGCACTAGCTGCAGATTCTGAATAAACTGTAAGGACAGCCCTACATATAATGCAGCTTGGTGATTCAGCAATATAAAAATAGCAGAAGTACTGTAAATAATAAAATAAAATAAATAATTCACTCTGGAGGCTACTGTATCTAAACTGTCTCTGTTCAGGAAAGGGTTCACCAGCCGAAAATTGGGTGTGTTTTGGTGGTAGAGAGTCGAGACACATTACATTCATTCTACACCAAGTGGACTGATTGACACTGTGCTTCCAGATCCAGTTTCCTGTCCTGATGTTTTTAAACTTTTATGTATTGCCTTTATGCCTATGAATCTATCTGTGGCTTAAAACTGGATTTGCAGCCTTGCTCCTTTCATACCATCAGCTCCCATCAACAACTTGGCTGCCAAATTTTGCATGAGCTGCAGATTTTGAACTGCCTTTAAAGGCAGCCAATGCACTGCAGTAGTCCAAACTAGGGTTACCAGTGCACAGGCAACAGAAGTCAGGCTGCCCCTGTCCAGATATGGCTGCAGCTGGGCCACCAGTTGAAGGCTCATGCAACATAATGGATCCAGAAGGTACCCCCAAGCTATGCACTCACTCCTTCCAAGAAGGTGTATAGTATTCAGCCTTGATTATTGTAAATCTTAGATCTATTTCAACATCATCATATTGAAATCAGAAATACTATGTCTGATCTTGCTCTAAATGTAGTTTTGTCATCCTAAAATCAATTGATGAGAAATCTAGCATAACATAATTTGTTTACAATTCCTGAAACATGAGTTTTTTGGCATGGTTTAGGAGTGGCTCTGGGAGAGAGCAGAGCTCTTTGCCTTGAATGCCTGTTTAGCAGGTGGAAATCTAACAATCTGACAGACATTTTATATGTAATCTCTTATTTGTTTTTTTCTGTGAGTCAGTGGCCCTTAAAAAAAAATTCAAAGATTTCCCACCCCTGCCTTATACTTATCATAGAAAAAAGACCCAGACATGGAGTAGTCTCCTAACCTGGTTACCATCTTCCCCACTATGGGGAGAGCTAATTTACCTATAAATTAGTATATGCAAATTTGTATCCTCTTTTGGGAGGGGCAATACATATATAGTGTACTGGGCCCAAAGAACTCGGCACACTGATCCCTCTTGTGTGCCCAGAAACCTGCCCTCTCAGACGTGGGCAGGACAGCAGGATCAGACCTTTGTTCACATTGCTGAGGAAACAGCTCTCCTTGTGGGAGGATTCTCTAGCCACCACCTTCAGGAGTGTGCTGTCCAAGGTCCTGATAGCCCCTACCTTACCTGTTGTGACCCTGCCTTGCTTTGCCTGCTGTGACTCAGACTAACTGGTAAGTGCCTCTGCAGCCGTATGCTTCGCCTGAGCTTCAAGCTGGGTCAGGGCAGGACACATGCTTTTCATTAGACAAAGTGGTCCAGGCAGCTGCTGCTGAGAGACTACTTTTCTTGGCTGCTTACAGCAACTTTCTGCCTTTACTGAACCCATTCCCAACTTAACATTTTTTTTTTTATGTTAACAGTGCCATCCTACAAATTTGTATTCAAAAGTCTCGGTATGTTCAGTGGTGCATCCTCCAGTGTCATAGGAGGCATATTATAAAGCAAAACATAAAATAAAAATGACCCCTCACAGCATCTAAACCTATTATAAAGTAAGCCTTGTAAATGCAAACATATTCATTATTGCTTTGTTACAGTAAAGCTAAACTTGATTGAGTGGGAGCTTTTCTATTATTTTGGTATTTGCATTTGATGGAGTAAAGTGTAGTCCACAAAAGGTTATGTCTTTAAGATGCCACAAGACTTTGTTGTGCTACAAAAACCTAGCATAGATATCCCTCTGGAAATAACAGATAATGAATCTTATAATGTATAAATTATCATTGAATAAAATCTGTGTGGTCTTCTGTAAGCTGAGTCAATGTTTTGAACCAGATACCATTTTTAAAATGAAATAATTAAATTTGGGTTCAAACCCCCTGTAATGAAGGAATCTCAGCTAGATAATATATTACAGATAGCCATCCACCCTCTGCTTTAAAACCTTCACAGAATCGTAGAATTGTAGAGTTGGATAGATATTGGCATTGATTCTTTTTCCATAACACCCAGCAGGATTTAATTGGGAACAAAGGGGACTGAATAAATTCCCAGTAACAGGGCAATCTGAGCCTTCAGTCTGCTTTACTGGATGGGGTTTGGGGGTGGCCCTCTGCTGAGCCCTGCTTGGATCTACCAACAAAGAGCAAATACCCAAATGGGGAAAAGTTGCTACCAGCACCACTGGCATTAATTCCCACCCCATGTCTTCCCTTTTCACCTAGGGAGATTAAGCCCTTCCTCATTTAGTGTTGAGTGCAGCAGCCAGCACACCTGCCATTTACCACTTGACTGGGACTATCCCAGTCAGTTGGACAAATATAAGTTAAAACAATCTCCTTTAAGGAACAAAACATGTCCAAAAGGAGGTGGCTGCCCTTGTGGCATTCTCCTTTGGTGTCATCCCTTTGGATGGCACTGGCCTGGCCTGTCACATTGCAGCATGTTGCTTTTATGGGCAGGAAATTATGCCAGAGTTAATTTTTACCGTCGTATCTCCATTTGGTAATGCCATAACCATGGAGCTTCACAGATGGATGAGGACTTTTAGGAGTTGAGGAGAGGTGATGATAATATGCGTCCCCTGCCCCTTTCCTCCGCACTGTCCAGCACAAACACAGAAAAAAAAGCAGAGTTTGTGACTTTCTACACCAAACCATAGCTTGCTCTAACCACAGCTTAGAACCCAAACAGTGTCCTGAGCTTCCCAAAGTAGCTGGTTTATAATTGCTTTTCTGTTTGCAGTTTCATTGTCAGATTTTTTCGTTTACTCCAGTCCTTATGGTGAATCAGCCTGTGGAGCTAGATTATAATTATGGCTTTGTTTAACTGAATTCAGACAGCTCCTCAAACTGCTTAATGAACTTTAGTTTGGCATTATATATGAACTGAACCATACTCTTGTGCTCTAGACCAAAAAGGGAACTGGGAAAGGAATGTACAAATAGGCCCCAGCTTGGTTTTCTAAGTTGCTGCAGTCACAAGACGTAGGGAATATGTTTATTTCAAACCTCAATGGTATCCTAAAGCACACTCTTTTATTTCTCTAATAATAGTGCCTGCCACTTTTCCTGTGTGGAATACTAAATCAATGCACATGCATTTCTGAAACTGAATGGCCTTGCCCTCACTGCCAAGGAAACTATATTTTTGTGTGCTTTGTGCACACCCTATAATGTATTCCATCCCCACACATTCAGCCCCCTCATTTTCCTAGTATACATACATAAATAACCAAGCCAACTGTTTCTTCCTTCCTTTTTTAAAAAGTCACTTTTTTGTCTGTCTTAGATCAAAATGGTGCTCAGAGCTTTTTCAAGTCATTGATTGTAAGTAATATTTGCGGTATTTCATTTTCAGCTGTCCCTTTTCCGCCAACACACCGATTAACATCAGAAGAAGTGTTTGATGCAGCTGGAAAACCTCGGGTTGATATTTTGAAAAACCACCTAATAAAAGAAGGTCGGGTAGATGAAGAAATTGCACTAAGAATCATCAATGATGGTGCTGCAATTTTAAGAAGAGAGAAAACCATGATAGAAGTTGAAGCTCCTATTACAGGTGCAAGCTCTGGCTAACTGTTGCCACTTTTAATGTCATAAATACATGGAATGAGGTTTCAGTACCTTTGGAAGTAAAATAATTTAGGTAGAAAGATTGAAGGTGTAGAATTTTCGCATGAATGGTAAAGAAAAGAAAGGGATTATATGAGCTTTGAAATATACTGGGGTAGTGATGTCATTGATAAGCCTTGAGACCTGTCCTCCCACTTTTTCTTCCTCACGTGGTACAATTGCAAGGAGGTGATTTTATGCTTTCAGTTGACTACAGTTTAACATTACATCAGAACATAAACCATCTAGTACTAGCTGTGATTTGCGGCCAGGTGGGAGGAATATTCATAATCTCTGGTTGGAAGTTGACTTGTTTCAAACAAACCATAGTTAATATTAACCATAGTTTGTTGGGTTCAGATGCAATGAAAAGCTGCAGTTAAAATGGCATTGTATCTAATCTCCTTGCTGGTGTGCCAAAGGAGAGAGCAGAGGGTGAGTGTGCAAGTCTCAGACTTGTCTCATATCATTCTTGTCATTATACAAATCATGATTTATTGTGATGTTTGAACCAGCTCACTGTACCTTGGATGAAGCTTTGCTTTTCAGCTTGCTAAAAAAAATACAATTTAATGGTCCACTGGAAACTAGAACAAGTCTTTCTGAAATTTTATATTTGCTTAATAATTTTAGTAGTGATATAATTTACACTTCTGAAATTGAATACATTTAAATTTTATCTAAGGCTTGATTTGGTTGTTTATAAGTTTGGCTATGTGTCAAGTTTTGCTTTTTGTAGCTTATATTTTTGGGGAGGCAGGATTAAATACTTTAAATTATGACATAAAGGTTGTATTTCCTAATTTTAGAGTTTTAGTATTTCCCAAAATACATTGGACTTCATAGAATAAATAACATATTTATGCACCCTTATATTGTCACGCTTTTAGACTTCTGCGTCATTTGCTTTTGCTACACATAAAATACCCATCACTTTATGTGCAAAGATGATGGTGCCTTGTGACTAGGAATGCACAAGTATTGCTGCTTCTTATCTGAAAGAGACCAAGCCTTTGTGAACCTTCCAAATGTATGCTTCCCTTCCTTTGTGAATGTTCACTAAGTCTTGAATTTTTGTTTAGTGTTTCATTAGTGAGTGACTACAAAGCATCCTCTGCTGCTGCTGTCTTTCCCATTTCTGCTCTAAGGTTCAATAACTTACCTTGGAGCAGGATGGGGAAAAGTGGCAGAGATGTCTTGTAATCCCCAAAGGTAAAGGGACCCCTGACCATTAGGTCCAGTTGTGGCCGACTCTGGGCTTGCAGCGCTCATCTCGCTTTATTGGCCGAGGGAGACTGCGTACAGCTTCCGGGTCATGTGGCCAGCATGACTAAGCCGCTTCTGGCGAACATGAGCAGCGCACGGAAACGCCGTTTACCTTCCTGCCGGAGCGGTACCTATTTATCTACTTGCACTTTGATGTGCTTTCGAACTGTTAGGTTGGCAGGAGCAGGGACTGAGCAATGGGAGCTCACCCCGTTGTGGGGATTCGAACCACCGACCTTCTGATTGGCAAGTCCTAGGCTCTGTGGTTTAACCTACAGCGCCACCTGCATGCCTTGTACTCCCCTAGCCCCAGAGAAATGACTTTTCTTGATGAGGATTGAGATTACTAGTGGGAAACTGATGGATGTGCATCATTTCTGCCTGGGAAGAAGGCCCTCAGACACTGCTGGGACATGGACACTGCCTACCACCTCTCCAACCTTACTTTGGGTTCTGAACTGAACAGAGAGATCTTGGGGCAGGGAAGGGGAGACGGTACTCGCAGGATAAATATGATCATCCACCCTGCATGCAGCAAACCTTCTCCCAGGCAGAAATGATGTGCATAGCATCACTTTCCTTATGGGGATTTTGGAACTGATAGTTAAGAGTTTGCCAGGAAAAGCCACTCTACCAGGACTTTCATCTTCTCCCCCCCCCCCCCGCAATCCTTCCCCCCCAAGATTAGTTACTGGTCTTTGGGGCAAGGAAAGGGGGAACACTTGCTGGTGCTCACTGAGTCAAAGCAAGGACAGATTGCACTTTTAGCAGGCTGTGAACACGGCTGTGCACACAAGCATTCAGGCTGGGATGCTGTTCACTGTTGCAAGTGCTCCTAGCATCTTGAAGATTCAATGGGCATGATTTTTCATAGACCAGAGGTTAATTAATTAATTAGATGGTAGATTAATTTGGAAAGCTGGTAGATACATAGGCAGTGGAGGTTGAATCCTAAATAATAGAGTTCATTAGCAAATTTGACAGTGTTTATTTCCTTTTAAATTAAGACTATGTTTGTATATTTCAGAATATAGCTTTATTCTTGAACACCTAGAACTGGTAGGTATTAGTAATCTACTGATTACTGCAAGATGATAATAGTAAAAAAAAAATTGAAGAATTGGCAGGTGTAATTGGTGAGTAAAATAAATCATGTCAAATGACTACAGAAAGTTGATATGATTAATGCTTTGCAGGAAATAAAGGCTACCTTTTAATATTTTGGAACTGGACAGAACACTGGAAAATCTTGCATAAGAAATGTTGGTTCTGAAATGAGATAGGTTATTGTGCTTTATTTTTAATATAAGAATTGCTTTAAAGTTGTAGACATGGATATTTGAATAGTATGACATCAAAAGTGTGAAGGTTAATTTCTTCCGCAGTTCTTTTCTGCATTTTTAAAATATTGTATTACATATTTATTACTGTTCAATTCAAGTTAAATACTATCGGCTTAACTGATGTTCTGACTGACCTTATTCATGATTCATTTCTTGGAAATTAACTTTGCCCCCTGATGCATGTGCTACTCAGTTGACAACAGGTAGGTCTTTCCTCAGTTAGCAGCCTAATGTTCAACTTCCCAGACAGATATTGAGTTCCTTTCTTTGATAAAGCAGATGGTTCTCTGCTTTCTACACAGATGCTAGGCTTTTTAAGAGTGGTTTTAAATCATTTTTTACTTTGAAGTCTTTCTGTCCCTTTATCTTTATGAAAAATTTCCCCTATCCCTTAGGAGATTGTGCTCTTTTTACTTTCAGGCTGCGACCTTTTCAGTTAAAGAGAATCCGCTTTCTGAATGCATTGCAGCTGGATTATACTTTTGACTGGTTTCTATATATAGTGTGTCAGCCTCCATTTGTGTGTATGTGTTTCTCTCCTCACCCCCCCCAAAAAAGTATCTATATATATGGGATCGTAGCCCCAGAGAAGTCTGCAGCAGCATTAGGAAAAAACTGGGAGCCAAATACACAATGCTTTTCTATTAAGTATGTTTTCCTATCTACCACCATTGATGGTGGAGCTGCATAGTGAACACCACAGGGAACATTCAGTCAGAGTTGGTTGTGGAATGGGATAAATTCCGTGGTCACTCAGAAAACAAGTCCATATGGGAAACTCTGTATCACACTGCCTTGTTAAACAGAGTAAATGCATGAAATGTCATGTGCCAGAGTTGGTTGCCTACAGGACTATATGCCATTGGTGTGTGAACACTTCCACCCAGTACCACGTGGTCCTGGGAGAGGTGGAAATTACATGCAGGAATAGTTAACAGAAAGAAGAGGGGATGTAAGGACAAAGACTGAAAGGAAAATTAGGAAAAAGAAGAAAGGTCAACATGAGGAAGAGATTGGAGCAAAAGTTATGGTAAAAAATGAATGGAGCAATAGCAAGTGATAAATTAATGAGGAAAAAGAGGACAAGTTTGCTTGAATACAATTTAAGATTCTAGTTCTGCAATAATCTAGATTTGAGAAAGTTCAAATAACTTTAGTCTTCCTTTAGGGAAGTTGGAAATAAAAATGTTTGATAGCTCCTAGGGTATGCAGACAACCTACTGAATAGCCCTGAACAGTTTATATGTTCCTAACACTTGAACATTCTTGGTGGCACCTGACACTGCAAATATTTTTCCCAGTCCTATTAATCTGAGTGTGAACAATAGCTGAAAAACAGATGGTGCAAGATTGGTGCTGGGGTGGGAAGTCATTGCTACTTAAAATTAATTTTAATTGCTACTTAAAATTAAGATGCAATGACTAGATTCTTGACCTGAAATTCTGATTGAATCAAGTTTAGGTGGTTTTCCCACCAGTAGAACTTCATCATGGTTTTTTAATCAGCAGCATTTTTATTGCAGTGTGTGGTGACATTCATGGCCAATTCTTTGACCTAATGAAGCTATTTGAAGTGGGAGGATCACCTGCTAACACAAGATACCTGTTCCTTGGTGACTATGTAGACAGAGGATATTTTAGCATAGAGGTAATTGAATGTGTGTGTCCTGATGTTAATATCAACAATGGTTTTCCCATTTATTTGCTATAGTAACTGTTTCACCATGGTAAGATGTATGTTTATTCTCTCTGAAGGAGGTGATGATAAAACTGCTATTAAAGAAGCTGAGTTCTAGATTCCTCAGCTTTGGAAAATTACTGTCCCATTTCAGGCTTACTGTTGCTCAGCAAGGTCCTAGAGTGAGTGAAGTCTTGCCAGCATCAGGCAGTTTGGAGGACGCCAGTTATTTAGAACAGCTCCATTTTTTTTTCTTTTTCCTTTGCCTGGATTCAGGATGGAAACTGCCTTGTTTGCCCTGGTGGGTGACTTATCCTGAGAACATTGAAAATATGACCCCACTGGTTCTTCTGGGCCTCATGGCAGCTTCCAGTAACATAAACCATTATATTATGTGCCTACACCCTTTATTAGCCTTTCTTGGTTTGTAATTTTTTCCACAATCACAATCTTTCACATATTACTACACCATAAGGCAGTGTTTCGGTCCGCTAGAGGTTTCCATGTGCTAAAGGACTTCTGTTCCTCCTCTTGACCACTGACCTTTGGAGTTCCTCAGGGCTCTGTTTTGCTCCCATGCTTTTCATCATCTACATGGAATTGTTGGGAGAACTAGTGTAGAGATTTGGGCCACAGTGTCATCAGTATGCAGATGAGACACAGCTCTTCATGTTTCTGTAATCTAATCTTAAGGAGTCGATGGAAGTTCTGAGCAGGTGTCTAGAGGCAGTTCTGGGATGGATGAGGGCAAACCAGATTAAGCTTAATCCTGACAAGATGGAAATTTGGCAGGTTGGGAAACTGCTGATCTGGATGGATGTATGCAGTCTGTTTTAGAGAGGATTGCACACCCCCTGGCAAATGAGGTAGGCACTCTGGATTTGCTTCTGGGCTTGGCACTCTTGATGAAGTGGCCAGAACTGCTTTTCATCAGCATTGGCTAATTTTCCAGCTATCACCCTATCTGGAGAAAGTAGCTTGCCTTAGTGGCATGTGCACTGCTTATGTCCAGGCTGGATTACTGATGTGTTCTATGTGAGGCTACCTTTAAAGATAGTTTGGAAACCATAGCTGGTGCAGAATGCAGCAGCAAGAATGCTTATTTGGGCCCAAGCAGCTGGAACACATTGCACCAATTCTGTACCAGTGGTTGCCTGTTGGTTTCATGGCCCAACTTAAATTTGAAGCTGCTAGGTTCCAGATTTGATTTGAAACCTATAATAGCCTCAGAACGTTTATGTACAGCAGCTTGTTCTCTGACTTGTCAATAAGAGATGTTGGGTTGATAGGTCCCTAGTACAGGGACTTTCTGGGAGTGGCACTGTCCTTCTGGAATTTCTTATCCCCATCCAAGAAATAATTGTGGCACGCATCACTGTCAGTTTTTAAGAGAAATGTTAAAACATGTTTATTTCAATCCACTTTTTATTAATTTTATTAATTGTGATAAAAAATTGCTCAGAATTCCTTCTAGAATGACTACCCTTGCCACATAATAGGCCTGAAAAATAAGTTGTACCCCTGTTAGCTGTACGTTGCCTGCTCCTACATTACATCAGTAAACAATTAGGAAACTGACTGATAGGCAGCAAGCATTCTAGAGTTCTGTGAAACTAGATTCAAAGATTCACTAGATTAATTGTGAACAGCTTTTTATCTTTCTTTTTTTTTTTTTAAAAAAGGAACTTTCTTTTCTGTGTGCTTAATACGCCATACCATACAGAATAGTGTGCTCTTGGAGCAGAGCCATCTAGGTTGACAACTGTGTGTAAGGGCATCTTAAGATATTTGGATGCATTTTTTGGAAACACTGGGCCTTTCAAAACTGATGTGGCTGGTTTTATAATACTAAAGCAAGGACATTCCACTGTGCTGCTGTACACCGGGCATTTTGCACAGAATTTGATACTATGTTCTTGTACCAACAGGAAATATTCATTAGAATGCCTCTGAAGTGTCAGGCAGTTATTGCCAAGTAGTAATGGATTTTAGGTTGCCACCATGTTTGAACTCAGGTTTAGCCACAGAGTAGAATTACACACAAGTGTGGATGGAAGGATCCATTGGGCAGTATGTTTAACCCTTCTGCTTGTCAATTCTCATCTCGTCACTTCCCCAGTAGGAATGTTTCTTGATGGGGAGGAGGTAAAGGGGTATCAGGGGAAAGATGGGCTCAGTATGCTATTCCCACCTGCCAATTATTGCCTTCCAGTTCCCTTGCCTCTCAGCAGTAACAGAATGCAAGTTGGGAATTCTGTCTTATTCTGTGTCATTCCTTTCCGAATTGCCATGGTAATTTTCTAATACATTGTCCTGAGTTCCCTGAAGGAAGGGTGGTATACAAATGTGATAAATGAAGTTTAAGTGAGCCTTATTCTATACGTCAGCTGGATATTATGCTGTAATACTTGAAATGGGGCTATCACATATGACTAGTACTCTTGTTTTTCAACAGTGTGTGCTATATTTGTGGGTTCTGAAGATTCTGTATCCAAGCACATTATTTCTTTTGAGAGGCAACCATGAATGCAGGCACCTCACAGAATATTTTACTTTTAAGCAGGAATGTAAGTATTAATAACAGTGGTAATTGTTGGCTTCCTGAATACTTAGTTATCAGTCGTCCCCCTTTTTTTTTACACATTTTTGTCTTGCTTCGTATGTATTTGAACGTTTTCCGGGATCTGCTGCAACATTGTAGTCTTGAGATATCTATAACAGTACTGTGTATGTGTTTCTTTTGTGCACTTTCCCATGAAAATGTTAGAATAGGACATATCAGTATGGTTATTTCTTTAATAAATCTTTGTCCTTTCAGCCCAAGTGGCTGCCAGGATAGGATGGCAGCCTACCTTGCTATTAGACTCACATGGATTTCATTAAGTGACTTACCCCTATATACAAATTGAAATTGATGGCTATCCTACAGCTCTTATCACTGTGCCAAACAGCAACAAACCCTTTGAGCTTAAGATAACAACCAGCCAATCAATTAAAAAAATTGAAGACAACATGTAAATACATTTACCAAGAAATGAAGCTAGATCCATATATCACAGGTCAGTTAGCTAACTTTATAGAAAAGTTGCTTTACTATAAGAGGAAGGCTGCAGAGCCTACATACAGATTGGGGCCTCCAGCAGATCAGGTACGTGTGGACCATATATCCACTTTTTAACTGAGCCAGGACAACTTCCTGCCTGCAGTTCTTGGGGGTGCACCTGACCATGATCAGAGTATTCCAGCATTGGAATTTTGTATGGACAACCAGGCTGCTAATTATTTTTAATGGAAAGGTGATTTTTAATGTACTTATTTGCAAAGCTGGTATTACATGAGCAGTATCCTTCTTTCCCATTCCAACATATCATATTGTTAAGACACGTGTCAGCTTATATTCATCTAGTTAAATGTGCTTTGCCAGAGAGTTCTCCCTTTTATTTTATTTTTTGTTTAAATTATGATACCCATTCATCAATTTTTCAAGGAACAATCTTGATAACTTATTTTTAAATGCTCCTTAGATGTAAGCCTGCCATCATAAACAAATGTATGTCATAGACTGTGTCTCTCTCTCTCCCCACCCCCACCTTTATAGGTAAAATAAAATATTCTGAAAGAGTCTATGATGCTTGTATGGAAGCTTTTGATTGCCTTCCTCTTGCTGCACTTCTAAACCAGCAGTTTCTTTGTGTCCATGGTGGACTCTCTCCAGAAATAAATACAATAGATGACATTAGGAGGGTGAGTGTTACTGTGCTAAAGGCATGGGGATGTTGGGGTCTTTTGTAATGGTCTTGACGTGCCACTCTTAAATGTTAAGCTAATTCAATTCTTGTCCTTTGTTAGACATCAAATGAAAATTAACTGCAACCCTATACATGCCTGCTAAGAAATAAGCTGCATTGAGGCTTAGTCCCCACTGTGACTTAGTTCCTGGTAAGTGTGTATAGGATTCCAGCCTAATCCCCTGATTTATGGAGTTTTTCAGTCTGAGAAGGTAAGTGATAGATGAAAAAAAAACATAAAGTAATGAATATCCTTTTATTTCTTTGGTATGATTGGATGTTTGTGATCTATATAGCTTAACACGAGAGTGAAAATAATAAAAGAAAATGGACATACTGAAAATGAAGATCACTGTGGTATTTTTCATTGAAACAGCTAGATAGATTCAAAGAGCCCCCAGCATTTGGACCAATGTGCGACTTGTTGTGGTCAGATCCCTCTGAAGACTTTGGAAATGAAAAATCACAGGAGCATTTCAGTCACAATACAGTCAGAGGATGTTCCTATTTTTATAGGTAAAAAATAAAACTGATCAAGTTGATAAATGATTGCATGAAAGCATTACTTTATACTCATAGTTGTTTCATTTCACAGCTATCCTGCAGTTTGCGAATTTTTGCAGAGTAATAATTTGTTGTCTATTATCAGAGCTCATGAAGCACAAGATGCAGGGTAAGTATCTTGCCCTCCCATGATACAAATATTCAGTACTCAAATATTCAGCTTCACCACTTCCTTTGTGACACAAAGTCAACTGTTCTTATTTTACAGTTATAGAATGTACAGGAAAAGTCAAACGACAGGGTTCCCATCATTAATAACAATTTTTTCTGCACCTAATTACTTGGATGTCTACAATAATAAAGGTAAGAGCATATTGCTAAGAAAGGTAAATATGTATGAAACATAATCTGTCTTTGTTTAAAAACATTTCTAAACTGTTTAATATATTTTTTTTTAAATCTCCCGTGGTGTACGCTATTTACAAAAAAGATTAGACAGTAAAATAAATACAAGATAAAAGAAATACAGTGGTAGCTTGGTTTAAGAACAGCTTAGTTTATGAACAGCTTGGATTAAGAATGCTGCAAACCCGGAAGTAAGTGCTTTCGTTTGTAAACTTTGCCTTGGAATAAGAACATGTTTTGCTTCCTGTCGAGTGTGTTCCATTTGTAAATTGAGTCCCCCACTGCTATGGGAAAGCACGCCTTGGTTTAAGAGTGCTTTGGTTTAAGAACGGACTTCCGTAACAGATTAAGTTAGTAAATGAAGGTACCACTGTAAAGGTACCACTGTAAAAAACATAAAAGCAAGTGATACAGAAATTCAGGGGATTCATGCACATTAATCATGGTCCAGTCTTACAGGTCAGGAAAGCCTAGGCAAAAAGATGTCCTTACAAGACATCTGAAGCAACTGGTGGTTGCTGCTTCGTCTATAGCAGAGTGAAGGGGATTCCACAAAAAAGGGGGGCAACAGCAGAAAACGTCCATGTCCACTCATCCCCCTATGATATTATGCTGGTTATGGTTTCACGAGTAGAATGTTTGAGTAGTTGAAGGGATGAATGAATTGTACAATATGTATGCAATTGAACACAAACGTTCACAGTAACTTGTATGAAAGAATCCAGGAAGTTCTTTAAAATGCTATGGTCTGGTTCTGCTTCATAGATTCTATGCCCAGGCACAGGCAAACTTGGCCCTCCAGACGTTTTGGGACTAGAACTCCCATCATCCCTAGCTAAAAGGACCAGAGATGATGGGAGCTGTAGTCCCAAAACATCTGGAGGGCCGAGTTTGCCTATGACTGTTCTATGCAGTGCTCCACACGGTCTGCAGAGGCACATTCCCATATGCAGAACCATCTGGAAACCTCTGGAAGATTAGAAGAACTGAAGTGCAGATACAGTTACATTTCATTACATTTCCACTCAGGGTAATTTCTCTCACACACATGGCCACAGCAGAAATGGTCCTCTCTTTATAGAGCTGCTTAAACGTTTGCCATAAGTTTGTTCGATATCTCTCCAATATTCAGTTGTTTCTCTTTAATCAAAATTTTGCACCATGGAGAGAGAGAGCTTTATTTTTTTAATGCCGTAAGTGCAGCGTCTACATTCCAAAATCAGGCGTTCATGGCTCCTGCCTTACATGGTTGAGTGAGAGCCTGGTCATGGAAATCTGCAAGTACTTTCAGAAACCCAGTGAAAGAATTTGCAAATTAAAGGCTCAGTACCTCCCAAGTCACTATGTGAAAGAAGCCCTTCAAGACATACTTCATCATACCAGTTCTCCTGTATTCCTAGGTGGAACTTCTCTGTAGGCTTCTGCCTCCCACACTTCATTATGTTCTGGCCCCTTTCCTGCTGTTTCTTCAATATCTGACCTGAGTCACCTATATCTGGCTCCTTGTCACCTGCTGATCCAGAGTGCAACCCGTAATGCCAGTAAAGCCTTCTGGTTCCAAATCTTCACCTAAGAATTAGAACTTTGGATATTGAACTACCAATGCATTGTCTTCAGTGCTTAGATTCTGAAGTGGGGGGTTATTGGGTTGTTGTTTTGATTTTGATTATATATTTTGTGGTTTTATATTCTGATTTTGTGCTGTGAACCACCCTGAGACCTCCAGTTATAGGGCAGTATATAAATTCAATAAATAAATTAACAAAATTATAAATCCTCAGCTCCTGAGCATTTCAAAATTGATTGCAATATTTAATCCTTCAGTGGTTATTAAGGTTAGTTCTACCTTCTAGTCAGGACTCAGGGGGTGGCAATCAAACTCATAGCCCTCATGTAACTGACACTCTCCAACTCAGTTCCAACAGATGAGAACGAGTGGGGAGAATGAGGACATTATGCTCACATTGCAGGTTGGACAAAGCCAGAGTTGTTTCCTTCTGTTACAGCGTAGGACACACAGAGACAGACAGACAGAGTGATGGAGGGCAGCGGGTTGACAATAACTTGTAATGTAATTCACTATTGTCCCTATATTGCAGGTTATGGTGGGGGTTACCACAAATTGTGTTGTGTTCTCCAGATTTCAGATGAGGGCGCAAGCTGCTTAATAGTAGCTTACAACAAGTCTCTTTAATGGAAATTGTGTATCACAGATACAAGCCCCCATTGCAGTACTACAGAGTGTACATGTGTTATCAAGATGCAGGTAGTTACACAGGATATGCATTTCAAGTCTAAATCACCCGAAGCGCATCCACATTGAAAACAAGACAGCACAGGAAGAAATAACTCCTACAAAAAATACCTCAGGTAAATCTCTAACCATCTCCTTTGCACCACCAGCAGCGCACTGGAAGCCAGCCCTCAGTTAAAAGTAGACTCATTGTGCTTCACTTACATGCAGACACTTGCTTTTACCCCATCCTACAATGTAGAATAGAGACCCCGAATAGGAAAGCAGAGTGTGACTAGCCCTCTGGAAACAACCGGCTTCACTAACCTCACCCAATGCATAGAATTCTATAATATGTGGGATGAGGGGCCAGTGTTCCTAATCTTCTACACCTTTCTAAAAGGTCACTACTGTATATGTGTGACTTCACAGAAAACTGACTTATAAGAACAGGTTACAGATAAGCAACTCTGCATTCACTCTCTATTGCCTTCGGAAAGTGGGACTAACACTGTCTGAAGTGAGATCAAGCTTGCACTGGAGGCAGCAATTGTGTGAGCCAGTGCCTCTATGAGTGGAGCTCAGTTGTGGCCCAGCATTGACCCTGTGCATTCCTGAGGTGATGGTGAGATGTGAGAAACATTTTTTAAAAGGAGGAAAGGGAAACTAAGGAAAAAAATAACAACCTCCCCCCCCCCCAAAAAAAATGATATGGTGAAAAGAAGGTTCCCTCAGAATGGATCCAAAGAAACATTAGTGGGAAGAAATAGGAATAATATGAGGGTTTCAAAAGCAAGGAAATAGCTAATATGAAAACAGTGCTGTATATTTTTGAAATAATTCTCAAAAGGACTCAAAACTGATGGAGATGCTGTATTTCATATAGATGGAAATGGAGAGCAAGTGTCTGGGGCACTGAAGAAACAATAATAGGGCCTGGCTTTAGAGAATGCTCACGTGAGAGTTTTGCTGTGACAATGGAAATACAAGGATGGAGCCTCAGTGTTGAGAGAGAGAAAAGGCAGCAGGTTTAATTCTTCTTTGAGCAAATGTTACACAGCATCATGTATGTGTGTGGCTGTCTGGGAAACACTTTCCAGGCAGTGTCAGGAGTTTACAGGAGAGACATCCCCACATCTCCTAGCACCCAAGACAACCAGGTTATATACTGGGAGTGGGGAACAAGAACTTTCTATTTTCTGTCTTTCTAAGGGGAGCAGAAGTGCACAGATATCAGTGTACCTGGCATCTGCTTATACATCTGTTCACTAGTGGTGTGATCCCTTCCCTGTTGGATGGAGAGGAATGTTCCCTCCTGCTTGCCATCACTTCAGACTTCTGCATTTATACTCTTCCTCTAGGGAGGTGGCTTGGTTTTTATGCTCTTCAGCACACTAATTCCTTGAGTAACTAAGGGTGATCTTGGTAGGAGTGGGAAGTAAAGTAGGGTAGCCTTAAAGTGCTCTGGTATAAATCTCCACACATCTAGGGCAGATGACCACTTTCTACTGAGCTTTGGAGCATTGCACATGGCTGCTCTCGGGATAAAAGTTATTTTGTTTATTAAAATATTTCTGTCTTGCCTTTCAGCCCCAAGTTAGTTCAGTCTCAGATTAAAGCAAAATACAGTATAAACCACAAAGGGAGAACAGAGCTAGAAGACTTGTTCTTGTTTATATTTTGATTATGTATTCTGTGTTTTTATATCATGATTTTATCCTGTGAACCGCCCTGAGACCTGGGGTATAGGGTAGTATGTAAATTTCTTAAATAATAATAAAAGACCGAGCTTACTACTAAAATATATGTGCAGCAGGAGGGGAAGGGGGGAAATCAAAACCTCAGCAAAACAAGATATATCTACAGAATGTTGGAAAGTGTTTTGAGATTGGCCTCCCAAAGTAACAATTCCCACAGCCTTGGTGCTGAAACAGAAACCGCTGATGATAAAGAGATGCAGGGCGAGTCCTCAGATGAGAATCACAGTGGGTAGACAGGCTTATGTGGAAGAAGGCGATCCTTCTAACAGCTTGTTCCCAAAATGTTATACGTAATAATAAGCACTTGAATTCTTTCTGCCGGAACAAAATTAACAGTACAGTGGTACCTCTGGATGTGAACGGGATCTGTTCCGGAGCCCTGTTCGCATCCTAAAGTGAAGGCAACCCGCGTGTGAGCGGGTCACGATTCACCGCTTCTGCGCATGCACGTGACGTCATTTTGAGCGCATGCACAGAGCGCAACCCGAAAACGCTCAACCGGAAGCTACTTCAACCCGAGATATGACTGTATCAGAATGAATATGCTCTGAAAAGCCACCATATTTTGCACCACCTAAAGTCTCCAAACACATTTAAGAGACTGTGTTCCATAGGGTGCATTTCATTACTCTCATCTGAATGTGACCAAGATAGTGCAATTTGCATTCCTGAATTACAGTGGTGCCTCGCAAGACGAAATTAATTCGTTCCGCAAGTTTTTTCTTCTTGCGAGTTTTTCGTCTTGCGATGCACAGTTTCCCATAGGAATGCATTGAAAATCAATTAATGCGTTCCTAGGGAAACCGCTTGCCAGGCTGGCGGTGCGGAGAAGGGCTTTTCTCCCCACCGCAAGCCTTCAGGACAGGTACGGGAACAGAGGGGAAGGCGCGCAGCGCTTTCCCTCTGTTCCCGGGGCTTGCGTGGGAGGAGGGTTTTTCCTCCCCACCGCCAACATTCAGAACAGCATTCTGAATGTTGGCGGTGGGAAGGAAAACCCTCCTCCCACCCCAAGTCTTCAGGAAAGCCATCCGATGCCGGGCGGCGGGAGAAGGTGTCCCCCCCCGCCCGGCATCGGAGCTTCGTTCCGATGCGGGGGGAGGCGTTCCCCCCCCGCCCGGCATCGGACCTTCGTTCCGATGCCGGGCGGCGGGAGGAGGCGTCCCCCCCCGCCCGGCATCGGAGCTTCGTTCCGATGCCGGGCGGGGGGGAGGAGGCGTCCCCCCCCCGCCCGGCATCGGACCTTCGTTCCGATGCCGGGAGGGGGGGAGGAGGCGTTCCCCCCCCAGCCCGGCATCGGAGCTTCGTTCCGATGCCGGGCGGGGGGGGAGGAGGCGTTCCCCCCCCAGCCCGGCATCGGAGCTTCGTTCCGATGCCGGGCGGGGGGGGGAGGAGGCGTTCCCCCCCCCCAGCCCGGCATCGGAGCTTCGTTCCGATGCCGGGCGGGGGGGAGGAGGCGTTCCCCCCCCCCAGCCCGGCATCGGAGCTTCGTTCCGATGCCGGGCGGGGGGGGAGGAGGCGTTCCCCCCCCCAGCCCGGCATCGGAGCTTCGTTCCGATGCCGGGCGGCGGGAGGAGGCGTTTCCCCCCCCCCCGCCCGGCATCGGAGCTTCGTTCCGATGCCGGGCGGGGGGGAGGAGGCGTCCCCCCCCGCCCGGCATCGGAGCTTCGTTCCGATGCCGGGCGGGGGGGGGAGGAGGCGTTCCCCCCCCCAGCCCGGCATCGGAGCTTCGTTCCGATGCCGGGCGGGGGGGGAGGAGGCGTTCCCCCCCCCAGCCCGGCATCGGAGCTTCATTCCGATGCCGGGCGGCGGAAGGAGGCATTTCCCCCCCCCCCCGCCCGGCATCGGAGCTTCGTTCCGATGCCGGGCGGCGGGAGGAGGCATTTCCCCCCCCGCCCGGCATCGGAGCTTCGTTCCGATGCCGGGCGGCGGGAGGAGGCATTCCCCCCCCCCGCCCGGCATCGGAGCTTCGTTCCGATGCCGGGCGGGGGGGGAGGAGGCGTTCCCCCCCCCCCAGCCCGGCATCGGAGCTTCGTTCCGATGCCGGGCGGCGGGAGGAGGCATTTCCCCCCCCGCCCGGCATCGGAGCTTCGTTCCGATGCCGGGCGGGGGGGAGGAGGCGTTCCCCCCCCCCGGCATCGGAGCTTCGTTCCGATGCCGGGCGGGGGGGGAGGAAGCGTTCCCCCCCCGCCCGGCATTGGAGCTTCGTTCCGATGCCGGGCGGGGGGAGGAGGTCCGAGGACAGTGGGGAAGACGCGCTGCGCTTCCCCGCTGTCCCGGAGATTTCCCTATGGGCTTTCGTCTTGCGAAGCAAGCCCATAGGGAAATTCGTTTTGCGAAGCGCCTCCAAAACGGAAAACCCTTTCGTCTAGCGGGTTTTCCGTCTTGCGAGGCGTTCGTCTTGCGGGGTACCACTGTATATTTGAGTCAGATATATAGACACGTGTCACATAGACACGATGTAGTAGCGGCAGCGGCAACGGCAACGGCACTATTTTGTGAGAGTCCTAAAGGACAACTGCAGCTAGTCATTCCAACGTACCTACCTCTTCAGGGCAGAAGGAGTGTTTCATTACTCAGGAAGAGACATCTATGTTAGTGAATCTGATGCCATCACTCAGTTTCCTTATCTTTCCCACCTTCACGTTAGCTTAAACCAGTTGGCAAGGCCACAGTTGTTCCGGATGAGAAAGAAGCACAAAGGTCTCTCAGTATACCCTGATACAGTGGTGGTAAAACCTCAAGTCTGATCATCTTGTGCAGAATGAGAATTTGACTCATCTAAAGCTTTAACTGGCTTTCCTTCCAGCATCTGCAACTTTCAGGGAGAGCACTCATCTATCTTTGGAACTTCCTGCTATGTCCAAGATGACACTAGCTTGATATTCTGTGTTGCTGCTGCTTGTTAGAGGCCATATTGGATTACATCCTGCAAGTTCCACTGTGTGCCTACTATGGTTGTGGTTGAATAGTTACAGGGGCTGTTTAAGCATAATGCCAAATGCTCTCCTCTTGTGCTCTGAAATTAGTAACTCCTAGTCCTTGTTTGTGACAATTGTTTATTATTTTGTTCACACCAATTCATGGTTTGTGTTTGCTTGCTAGCCAGGCTCACAAACTAAGGGGCTTGTGCCTGCTTAAACTCGCATATGAATAGCCCGATAGAATCTACAATTCACACAACTGTTGGCTGTTTAAAAAATGTCAAATAACCCTTAGGTGTTGGAATGAATGTGCTAGCTGAAAGGTTTGCAATTATTATTGATTGCTTGATACATAATTTCAGCTAATCACTAAAACTTTTTTACAGCTGCTGTATTGAAATATGAAAATAATGTTATGAATATTCGGCAGTTCAACTGTTCACCGCATCCTTATTGGTTGCCAAATTTTATGGATGTCTTCACATGGTCTTTGCCATTTGTTGGAGAAAAAGGTACGTCATATCATGAAACAAGGCATAAAAACAGGTTGTCACTCAAACATTTGCCACTTATCTAGTGCTACATTTATGCAAGTAGATTTAAATGCATGCTTTCAATTGATAGCTTGTGTGTTTCTGTGTGGCCAGATAAAACCTGCCTGTAGCCCACCAATTCAGACACCGCCTACAAACTGTATTTTTGCCCATTGTTTGATATTCACTTTGGTTTTTGTTTATTTTTGTTTATTGTTTTGTTTTGTTTGTTTTTTGTTTTGGTTTTTGTTTCAGGCAGGTAGCTAAATTACAATGCTTGTTGTTCCAGGCAGGTAGCTAAATGCTTGATGAGCTCCGCTGAGTTGCCATGTTTGACTGTTAGGTGGGTTCAGCATAGTACGTTACACACAGTACTATAGTTGTGCTTTACATTGTTGGGCTGCAGATTTTTATTTATGTATGTAAAACAGACATTTCTGTTAAGAGTCAGCAGCCATCAATATACTGCACAAGAACTTCCCGTTTTAGGCGCAACTGATATGCATGCAATCACGCACAGCACCGAACCCAGAAGTAACTTGGAAATGTCATAAAAAGTGTCATTAGAAGGGCAGGATGGGGTGGAGTAGGGTGGAATGAGGCAGAACGGGGTGCTTGCAGGTTGTTTAAATTGCATGTGATTTCACACAATCTGGAATGCAGCCCCTGCTGGGAGCAAGGACTGATGCCTTCATGCCCTGTTTGTGAGCTCTCTAATGGCACCAATTGTTCTTAATTTCTAAGAACAGCAGTGCTGTTCTTTTATTAAATGACTTACAGTGAAGGACTGGAAGTTGACCTATTTAGCTTTCCATATAATTTTGTTGTTTCCCTCCAATGTATTTTGCATTTTTATAGTATTGTAGAATTTTAAACTATTCAGCTTATAATAAGTATTATGATGTGTTGGATTGTTTTTTATTTTATTTAGTGACAGAAATGCTGGTGAACGTTCTGAGTATTTGTTCTGATGATGAACTGATGACTGAGGGTGAAGATCAATTTGACGGTAAGGCTACTTTTATGACTTACGGGTCTGTACTGTGAATTCCTGAAAGATTTTATTCTGTGCATAATTTGTGAACTTCTGAGGAATGCTATTAGATTTTTAAAAGAGAGTCTTCAAATGATTCTGGTATATTAAGAATTGAAAACTTGGTGTGCCTATATTTTCTGTATTAAAATTCTTCATGTAAAATATTTATTCCATTGCATAGAATAAAAAGACACGAGACCTGCTCCTTCATTGTCTCCCCCTGCAACACACACATGCACGCGCGCGCGCGCGCGCGCACACACACACACACACACACACACGATTGCCATCATGCAAGGGGCAGAGTAGGGATGAACTATTTGGCGCCAACACTTCCTACACCCCCCCAACATATTGAGGGCTAAATCTCTTCAGTAGGGAACTTGACTAGGCTCCCTTGGGCAATCTAGAACCCTGACTTAGGGGCTAAATCATAAGTGGAGCCTGTGCAAGTAGAAAAGACTCCTTGCTGCCCAAGTTCAGCCCCAAAACTGTGAGGAGAAAGATGGGATTGGTAGCAAGGAAAGGGGAGAATGACTGAATAGGGCTGTAGATTATCAATTATTTAGCCCATATTTCACATTTCTGCTTCCTGATACATGTACTTTATTATTACTCATTGCAAGGAAAGCTATGAAGTCTGTTTTGTTTATAGCACTATAAGTGAATTTGGTCGATCTATGGTTCAGTAGCAACAACTTTTACTTATTTTGACCGGGGTGCTTTTTATACTATATTTAACAGTGTTTGTTTGTATATTTGTGTTACTTGAAATTTATGTCTTTCCTACACTTTATATCATCCTGTCAACACTCATTGAATACTGAACAGACATTACAAATGCTACCAATATATTTTAAAAATGCACTCAGCAGTATGCAGCGTTCTATGAGAGTAGCAGTTTTCCATTTTTCTTCCTCATTTTTCTTTTCAACTTCCATTCTTTATTATCACTGCCAATGTAAAAGCTCTTCCTTTTAGTTTTCCTCACTCACCTTTTTCTCCATCATTCACTTTCTTTTTTTCTGGACTCTCCATCTGAAGAACGAATCATATATGGCAATAAAAAAGGTACAGAAAAGACGGAGTAATATTGTTTTGAAATATGGCTTATCAAAGTTATCAAAGTAGAGAACACATTTATATATTTTCCTTATATAAATGTGTAGTATTTGTTTTATTGCCAGTCTTTCTGTGCATGAAGGGTTTCTCCTCTTTTCCATTCCCCTTTTGTAGTAGCTTTCATATTTTCCCTACTTTTAATATCTCTTTTTCTGATCCTGCATGTGTAGGAAAGTTTTCAGTTGTCTGCCTTGTTTATGATTTTAGTGTAAGCATTCTACATTACAAATGGTGCATGAAATGTGATCTCTGTAATGTTTCAGTTGCTGTTTGTGCAGTAATTTTGTTCTCTTCCAGCTAATATTTGTATGAGAAAGCTTTAAATCACTATTGTGCTAGTTTCAAGCTGATGTGTATAATAATAAGTTAGAATAATTTATATTACTAGAGTAGCTTCTTCCACAAAGGGAAGAACTAAACAGGCCTACAGGGATGCGGGTGGCGCTGTGGGTTAAACCACAGAGCCTAGGGATTGCCGATCAGAAGGTCGGCAGTTCAAATCCCCGCAACGGGGTGAGCTCCTGTTGCTCAGTCCCTGCTCCTGCCAACCTATCAGTTCGAAAGCACGTCAAAGTGCAAGTAGATAAATAGGTACCGCTCCGGCGGGAAGGTAAATGGCGTTTCCGTGCACTGCTCTGGTTCGTCAGAAGCGGCTTAGTCATGCTGGCCACATGACCTGGAAGCTGTACACCGGCTCCCTTGGCCAGTAAAGCGAGATGAGCGCCGCAACCCCAGAGTCGTCCACGACTAGACCTAATGGTCAGGGGTCCCTTTTAACCAGGCCTGCAAGCAGAAGTTTGCACAAAGACTTTCGCTAGCACAACAGGGCTTTCCCTGCACCGTCCTCTCCCCACAAGCCCCCTGTTTTTACCCCTCCCCATTTGCATGGAGGAGGTTAGGATAACTCCCAGAAAGGCACATGGGAGGCAGGTGAGCAGAGATTGCTCCATCAGCATAAGCATAAGTGTTTGTACTGATAGAGCAATCTGCTTGGTGCTATATGGAATTCCTCGCAGAACTTTCATTATGAGCCGAAGTATATTTTAATAGCTTTGAAAGAGCCTGTTACTAAATATTGCTGCAGTGTTATTGCCGCAGATCCAAAGAACTGTGCAACTTGCTCTACACACGTGAGGGAGCTTTCGACTTGTGTTTCATTAATGGCCCTCTCCCAGCCTCCCCGTTGCATGGAAAACCTTTGGGGGGGGGCTTTTTAAAGCTGTGGTATCACATAGTGGGGATGGTTCTATTGTTTAAAAGTAAAAATTAAACATTCCATGGGGCTTGCCCAAATCCTTGGGTGCACCAAATATAACCCAGACATGACCTTTATTGACCAGGCTTTGGGGACAGATATTAAACACAATTATGATAAGAATGTAAATTATGCAACCAGTATGCTGGTAGTGGCATGTTAGATTGCCTACTAAGTGTGCATCTTAAATAAAGAAGAAATGTCCCAGTAATTCTCTAGTCTTCCTTTGAAAACTATATTGGAAACTGCTTTTTGTTCCTTATATGTCTCCCAGTTGCACACTGTATTAAGTACAGTCTTACAGTTCATTGGTTGAGGAGACAACTTCCATTCTAGTCTCCTTCCCCCCCCCCCTTCCTGCTTTCTTGTGTTGTTGGTGGGATTTTTGTTCCTATCCATGCCCAGAGCTTAGTATTTTTTTAAAGGGGGAATCATGCAACTGAGTTTCATATGTAGTTAAAGCAAGTAGCCTGCAGTACAAAGGTAAAGTATACATGCTCTTTGCCTCTGACGCTGCTCACCCCTGGCAGGCTGCCCAGAAGGGAATGTGGCCCTTGAGCTGAAAGGTCCCGCACCCCTGTCCTACAATCTTAGTAGACCACATCCCTGAAGGAAAACCATGTTCATGTGTGTGTATGGGAGTCTAATCTAATTTTTCAAACAAAGAAGAGATACTGTGTTTTTCCGTGTATAAGACGAGCTTTTTTGACCCAAAAATGAGGTTCAAAATTTAGGGTCATCTTATACATGGGTAGTGCTGAGGGGGGATGGGCGAATGGTTTTTTGGCACGAGCCTGAGATTGTAAGTGGTGATTGGCCGCTTGATTGGGGGGGCGGGGATGCTGAAAATCGCTCACCCCCCAGAACGCAGCACACAACTGCCCGTGTCGCTTACAATCGGCGCTTACAAAATCAGGCTCACGTTTCTTTCCGGTGGGTGAGCAATTTTCAACATTCCCCTCCCCACACACAATCAAGCGGTCAATTGCCGCTTACAATCTCGGGCTCACGCTTCGTTCCAGCAGGTGAGCGATTTTCAGCATTGACCGCCGGAACGCAGCACACAACCGCTCGCGTCGCAGCTGCCCGATCACCACCATTAGCCCTCCTGATTGCCGCTGCAGCAGCCAATAGGCAGCTGCCTTTGTTGCAGCAAGCAGGAGCATGATTGGCGGCCGCTGGTGGGGATCAGGAAGCTGATAGGTGGTTTCTGCTATCAGCTTCCTGAAAGGAGCAGGTGGTCCGTTTACTGCATGTGTAGCGAGAAGCGATGGCAGAGGTGGCCTCCTCCTCGCAAGCCTTGTTGCCTGGCTCCGCGCGATCGTGTCCTGCCTGTTCCCTAGCCTCCAGCAAAGCAGAGCAGCTCAACAACTCTGCCCCCCCCCAAAGAAAGCGAAGTGTGTGTGTGATAGGCAGCTTGTTGATAGGCAGCTTGTTGGATGCGTGCGGCTGTCAGCGTTTGTCAACTATTTTCCCTTAAAAAAAGCTCTACAAGTCAGGGCAATCTCCCCCCACTTTCTAAATTTGGAGTCCCCAAAAATAGGGGTTGTCCTATACAATGGGGTGTCCAATACATGGGAAAATACGGTATCTGCCTGGAAGAAACTTACAAGTGAGACAGCACTTAGGTTGGAATGAAGTATACATGCTAGGAGAGGGGATGTTAGCTAGCTAATTGAATTCATGAATCACTTCCCACAACAGAAAGTCCTGAACTGATTTACATGAATAAAATATAGTGATTGTGGGAGATAGAGGGAGAGATGGAGATGGATGAATAGACATGCTGTTCAGTGTTCTAGAACACTGTCGATTTGGAGCACATTTAGGTTGCCAGTTAGTAATTTGAATGCCAGCTATGGTACAAGTCCCATTTATTCCTTGAATTTTCTATTTGTGCTCAGTCAGGTTCATAACTGTTTAAGAGATCAGCAGTCAAAAGCCTAAGAATGAAATGCCATCAGTAAACAATTGGCAGCAATTAATAGTCTTGATATTTGTCACTTAGTGTTTAGAACTGTTTAATCTTTTCAGGATGTTTGGTGATCTGTGGACTGAAGAGATTTGTCTGTGATGAGGCATCATTATTCAATCACCTTAAGTTCCAGGCTGAAGGAGAACCATATGTTATCACAGTTTTATTGATGGTCACATTGTATGCAATTTTTGTTGTGTGCTCCATTAGCTTGAGACTTTCTTCTTCCATTGGAAGTAGGTACAGCTGCAGCACGAAAAGAAATAATCAGAAACAAAATCCGTGCAATTGGCAAGATGGCAAGAGTCTTCTCTGTTCTCAGGTAATTACTATTCTCAACTTGTCTGATCTGTTTATATGGAAAGACTACGTGTTAGCAGCTCCCTACCCGCTCTTACAATTAAGTGCGACTGTAACTTTTTTAATAGATGAGTTATCTATTGCTAATACTGTACTTCTGCTAAACATTTATTTAGCACCAATACTTGTTTTTCAGAATGTGGAGCTATCCTAACCCTTTCTCATGCAGCTGAATAGTGAGAGCAGAGCAAAGGTGATGGCAGGATCAAAGAGTAAAAAATAATGGCAAGAAAAGCTGTGCCAAAGAAATGGGCTCTGAAAGACAGGTGCAAAGGAGGGAAGGGAAATGATGTCATGGGCGCAGTGAATGGACAACACAAGAAGCAGAATTTAAAGGCAGCAGGAGTAAGAGACAAGAACAAAGGGATCTGGTATTTGGTTTCGCTTAAAAATAATAATCCTGCCACATCCAAGCTCAGAGTAGCTCCTGACATATAATACTTTTGAAAGGCAAGAAGATGCCAAAGATGTACAGTCGTACCTTGGAAGTTGAATGGAATCCATTCTGGAAGTCCGTTCGACTTCCAAAATGTTTGGAAACCAAAGCGCAGTTTCTGATTGGCTGCAGGAAGGTGCTGCAGCCAATTGGAAGCCACAGAAGCCCCGTCAGACATTTGGGTTCCAGTGAACGTTTGCAAACCAGAACATTCACTTCCGGGTTTGCAGCGTTCAGGAGCCAAAACGTCCAAGTACCAAGGTGTTCAGGATCCAAGGTATGACTGTACATATAATGGGAGGAGGAAATGCCTTTCTTTCCTTCCTAAACACCAGGGAGCAGGGCTGGCAGACCTCTCCTGAGATTGTGTTCCCCAGACTTCACCTTCCTCTCACTATTCTAAATCACACCCTCCCTGCTATTTTCACTTGCAGTATTACATTTCCCGGTTCTTCAGTGTTAGATAGGAGACAGTGGATTTGGGGAATAAGAAGAGCTCAGGCAAGGACCTGCATGCAAGTCTGAAGTATATTGGGTATGAAGACCTCTTTGGGTAAAACAGTTTCCCCCCTCCCCTTTTTTGTCTCCTAAATTCAGGGAAGAGAGTGAAAGTGTACTGACACTCAAGGGTTTGACTCCCACTGGAATGTTACCTAGTGGAGTATTGGCCGGAGGACGCCAGACCTTGCAAAGTGGTAATGATGTTATGCAACTTGCTGTGCCTCAGATGGAATGGGGCACATCTCACTCTTTCGCTAACACCACACACAGTGCATGCAGGGAATTCCTTATGCTTTTCAGTTCTTGTCTTAGCGGCTGATGATAAAGCATAACTTTATGTATTAATCAGGCAATGTAAAATCAGTATTTAACCAGGGTATTAAACAAAAAGCAAACAGTATTAGTCACACTGTGCTAATCTTTGTCTGTCGTTTAGCTTTCCTTGATAGAGCATTTCAGATAGCAAGATTATTTATGAACTGGGAAAAGATTGGCAGGGTAGGTCAGAAAATTAAAGAGACACCGTTATTTCATCAGATATCACAAATGGCCTTATTCTTTATTCCTACAGTTTTATTACAAACGTTAATCTGTTTAGTAAATGCCAGTTGCCTTTTAGTATTGATAGCTACAAGTTTCCAAGCTCAATTTTGAATTCCACATATGGAAAATGTGCTTTGTTTCGTACCCTGGTGATCGATGCCAAAGTTTGTTCCTTCATGTTGTTTGTCAAATGTTCTGTGTAATACTACTTGACTTCCCTGAATTGTCCTTGTAAGTTGCTATTTCCTTCCTCTGCAGATGTAGCTGCTTTTTTTAGATCTGTCTGTCTTTCTCTAGGTATCGCTGTATGTCTGTATAAGTGTGTAAAAAAATTAAATCACTATCTCAGACACTTGTCTGTCTCTTGATGTACAAGCAACTTCGTAGCACCTTATTTTTGAGGTTGGCTGCATTTGACGCTGCACCCGATGCATTCTGATGGCTAATGTAACTGAAAAATAACCAATAGCTGTTATAAAATCCAATTGAGAATAAAGGGGCTAAATGAAAACCTTGTAAATAAGTCAGACTCAAAGGGTGTTTAAGTGTGCTTATATTTTTTGCATGAAAATAAAAAGAAAATAACCTGTAATCTGGCTCATTGAATACTTTATAAAAGTTGATGGATTAGTTGTTGCCAGAAGAATATTGTGAGATTCTTTTTTCTTTTTTAATTTCTTCTGACTATATAGTTCATTTTTTTGTAATGGATGTCAAGAAAGAAAGTGGGCGTCATAACATTCCTGAGCTTTATTAACAGAAAACATTTTAGTTTTCTGTGTCGATATTTCTGTAATATCTGTGTTCAATTTTACAGCACATGTTTTTTCTTGTCTGTCAAAAAATTTTTTTTGCCACCTAATGTAATCAAAATTCAACATTTTAATGTAAATTTGTGAAACTTTTCTGGTACTGTGTCAGTCTAAAATATTTTTTGTTTGAGTTAACACCTTTTAATATTATTTAAACTGTTTTATTTACTATCATTATCCTCTTGGAGCATATAATGTCTCCAAGTTCACTTTTCATAAGTCCTTATATATGTATGTATGTGATCTGTGAATGTCTGTAATAGCAAATGGTGTGTATGTTCCTTGTATCATCAGATTTCCCCCTCTAAATGTTACTTTCAGTGTGTATATTCACTACCCAGCTTGCATATTGTAGTTTTCTCAGCACTATGTAAGCTGTAGAGAATTGGAACATACGCATTTGATCGGACTTGATAATGTTGTCTCATGTTTGTTTTAAAACAAGACAAGTGGACCTGACATATAACATCAATCAAAAATTTTAATTTCAGCATGACCACAACTTAGAATTTTAACTAACTTTACTCCTTTAGGAGCCTCAAATGGCAACAGTTTAACAGAAATGTTGTGAATACAGTAGATTTTTAAGGTGCTCACACAATTTCTACTGCTGTTGATAGGGTAAACCAGATGATTCCTGTTGCAAGTTAGACATTTCTAATGTTTAATAGAAAGTTGTAACACAAATCTTTCATCACTTACAACAATGAAATGTTACAGTAATTTGGACAAATAGAAAACTGGCATTCAGGAGTCATTTTGTTTTCCAAAGGAGTAATGCCATAGTGTTGTCTACATTAAAATTAATGTAGTAGCAATATAAATCAAATGGCTTCTTGTGATGAAAGATTTGACTGAGCACCATTGCTTTTATCCTATATTTTATTTTATTTTTTTGTAAAAGCAGCTGCATCTTATGGGTGAAGCTGTTGGGAGTGGGCATCCAGCCCTTAATAGCCTGACATTTCCATTCTTTAATTCAGGTAATCTTTCAGAACTATGAGGTACAAATGAAATACAACATCGAGATATTTGAGTTTTGGTATCTCTTTTGCTAGAGGGGGGAAAAACCCTTCCATAAATGGGATTAGCATTTCAGAGAAGCTAATTCAGCTCACTAATTTACCAGTAGTTTGTGCCAGACCTGATGCAAGTTAAGTAATTTCATCATGTTTGGTTGGAATTACATGCTTAAAACGGTATCTCTGATTGTGCTGGTATGTGTGTGTTCTTGCATCCCACAATCACCTCCCTTTGCACTGTTGTTGTAGTCTAGGATTTAACCATCTTACACACTTGTAGATGGACTGGTCTCGTAGTAAGTAGTAAGATGGTTGAAGGTGAACTCTTGTGAGGTAGTAACTGCATTTCCAAACCAGCACCCTGATAAGTGCACTGTTGCTGCTGCTGTATTGCTTGCCATAGGAGGAAAAATTACTTGAAGAAAAAGGCAAATGTTTCCCTGTCTTCCTTGACTAGACTGAATTATTTTTAAAAGACAGCAACCTTTATGTCACTGGTTTTCAGTGACCTGGGTTGTGGTGCAATGGGATTCAGAAAAAATAAGATATTGTCTCTTGAGTTTGAAGGGAGCCCAGTAAGAACAATCCAGGCTTTGCCTACAAACTAATGCTGTGGCCCTCTTGCTATGTTCACACGGAACGATAAACTGTTTTACCATTACAAGAAGGAGCCAAGTCAACCTTTGTGCTCTTCTCTGCCACGTTTACAACAGCCACAAGGAGGAGATTGGAATCTTCAGCTTCAGTTGTCAATTAACCACAGTTTAGGGATAACATTTCACCTGAACTGTTCATAAACCACAGTTTGAAATTGGCTTGTTTCAGTAAACCACAGTTAGCACCAACTGCAGTTTATCCAGTTTCAAATGTAACATGAAACTGCAGCTAGTCAAAAACAGAATCAGAAGCTTCTGATGTTTCTTCACAGCCAATCCTATAGGAGAAGAGAGGAACAAAGAAGCTCACTGCCTGTCTAGGTTTATTCCTACAATAATAAACTGTAGTCTGTTGTTGCATCCAAACTCAATAGGGCTTTTTCAGTCCCATTTCCAGATCCAGGAGTATGGCAAGCTGCTTTTGAAACTCAAGTGGGTTTCTTAAGAAATTTTAAGTTGGCTTTTGTGTTAAAGGAGAGTTTTATTAGAGTCACTTGGGATATGAGTTTGGTTATTCCTGAAAGAGGTGAAATTAGTTTCTTCATTGTTTTTTATTAGTCCACTTCTGTTCCTGCAGTATCTTGGGAGATTTCTACCCCCCCCCCCCAAAAAAAAAGCCTGATTAAAAAATACAGCAGTGTTTGGGGGGTTTTTTTAATGCACATAAAACACATTTTGAAGCAAAGCTTTATCACTGTAACTTTTAACAATATATGCCAAAACAAATGTTTCATTGTATTTCAAAGAATACAGTTCTGCACTTAAATGACAAACTGACGATATAAAACTTGAGAATTATAGGTTGGCTTCAGCGTCTTTATCAATGGTTTCATTGTGGGTGAGTTTGTAGGTAATTCTGTAAACACAATATTGATCTGAAAGACCTTGTTGTCCATAACTCCTCCAGTTTCCACTCCTCTATATTCATTTGTAAATTTTGTTCCCACCTATTTCTTAATCCTACCCTACTGATGGTAAACGCAGAAGAGGAACTTTTTTGATGGTAATAAGAGATCATTGCTTTATAGAACAGGTATTTGTCATCTAAGATCTTACTGAGCTAATGGCATGGGTCACTGCTTTTTCAGTTGTCATGGTGCGTACACAGAGATGTTTGAATATTTCATCTCTCCAAAGCAAATTACAAAGAAAAACAGTTAATTCTTGATGATGTGATCATCAGTTTGTTTTACCTTTACATTCCTTCTCATGTGAAATAGTGTTAGTCTATTCATAAGCATATTAGAAAATGTGCAGAAGAATATCCAAAGTTTTATTTTTTTCATAGCTACTTTAAACAGTAGGGGGTTCACATCCGTTTTTAAAATCTGGGGATTCCCGTTATTAACTGCAGCTCACCTACAAACATGCAGACTTTTCAACTTCTTAGTTTGCATGGCAACTGGTTACATTTTTAAAAAATATCATCATCATTGTATGTAAAGCAGCAGTTACTCATGATGATGATGATAAGAAACATTCCTTTCTTAAATTCTTGTGTTTGACTCAGGAATAAAATACTTGATATTTTATTGCATGTTGGTATTGTGGACTAATGAAGAAAGTCCTCCCGAAACATTACAAACGGTCCCTTTCAGCCCTTTCCATGTTGTTGGGAACTCATATTAACCTGTGGTTTCTTTAAAAATAAATAAATAAATAAATAAATAATAGTATCAAAGCCAAAAAAGCAAGGAAATTTTTATTTTCAAAAAGGACTTCTTAAATCAACCTTCAGCTAGTATAATATTAATCATATTTTTTTCTGCTATGTGATATTACACTCTTCATCTTTCTCATTCATTTTGCATGCATCTACTCACTTCTGTACAGCCACAGTAGAGGCAATTGAGGCTGAAAAAGGTATGGTCTCAGTGTCTTTGCTACTGGCAGGGATTGGGGTCTGGGAGGGATTTAGAAGTCTGTTCTGCTCTTTCAACTTGCACAACCAGAAATGAATCAATACACTGATTCATTTGTTGTTATCTGTAGCATTTTGTTTTGTCTTGATGATGACTTGCCTTTCGCTTTTGGGGTGATTTGCTTTTTCTGACTGTGGAATAGGGATGTGTTTTCTTTCGTTAGCATAATAGCATGCTATGTTTATGTCCCCTCTTTTAGTTGACATACTTTCTCTGGTGATAATGGATTTTAAATGTCTCCAATCCAGCAGGCCACTTTTAAGTATATGCATGGCTTGAACACTCAAATTGAGCTTTTCATATTTGCTAGCCCCCCCACCCCTGCACCCAATATTTTGAATGTGACTTCTCAACAATACATCATAGCCATGAGTTTCAAAAGTAGTTTCTGGTGCCATACAATAATGCAGCCCTCCTCTCTTCCACTGTGCGCAGATAGCTTCCCATATGGTTTTCTGGATTGAAGTCTGTGTCTTTTCGTTTCTTTCTCATAACCCATCTGGTAGTGCAAGATTTAGTTTTATAAAGGTGTTTTTATAATGTGTAGTATTCATTTGTGAACATTAAGTGCCAGGAAGCTGGCAAAATATAAAATGTTATCTTTGGATGAGAGCCGAATAATAATTTAGACATGGCCAATGGTTTGCCTTATTTCCAGAGACGCGTCTTATTTTGGAACGGCAACCTTTCATGCCATGTCACTGCTTTGGCAACTCTGCTCAGATTGCTTGGGTGGTGTGGGTAAAGGTTCCTGAAGTCTTCTTTGGATCCTAGCCTTAATAGCCACTATCCATGACAACTTTTATATCCCGTCTTTGTCAGGCCATTGCTTTACTATAAGCGACAAAGTATGTATATGTGCACAAATGAGCTACCAAGCAAATCTGTGGTCTAATCACGTTTGCAGACTAATCTGTAAGGCTGGTGCATATGCTGCTTTTCAAATGTGTGCCAAGTCTGAAGACTTGGACTATACTTATTAGTGGCTCAACATCCCCTTAAAAATCTTCAGAGGAACTTGCCGGGCCAGCAAGCTCCCTAATGGTTCAAGCACCATATTTATACATCACTGTTGATGATTAGTTACATTTGCAGGGTGGGATTGTCTTGGTGGTGGAAAATGGAGTAAGATGCTTGGCACCATTGTACAGAACTCTAGTTTCTATAGCAGTGTGTGCACATGTCATTGTTCTTCAAAACTGAAAAATTTTCTTATTATCAGTGTTCAAAATAAAATGGGCTCCTGCCTGATGTGTAAGGTGATCTGTTGAAGTCTAGGTACCATCCTTATTTTAAGGTGGCTTCCAAGGCTGTTGTGATTATTTCTCACATGTTTAGCCTAGGTATTCACAGTCATATCTTGCATCGCTGCCAACTTTAGTTTTTGTGTTCTCATAAGTGATGTTTGGAATGCCTAGCGGCCTTAAGCAAAAATTGGTATGATATACTGAAGAAGAAAAGTCAGAGAGGCTGTACAACTCTGCTCACTTTTTACAAGAGAAGTGTAAATACATAAAATCACATTTAATCTAACTTACTGGTTTTGTGGGTGTTTCCCCCCTTTTTCTTTTTTACATTTTGATATTTCTTAGAAGTTACTAAGAATGCGCAGAGCTTTTTCCCATTACTGACATGTCTAATTTGCATTTTGTTAAGCAATACGAGGATTCTCTCCACAACATAAAATCTGCAGTTTTGAAGAGGCAAAAGGACTGGATAGGATCAATGAGCGAATGCCACCAAGGAAAGATGCTCTTCTTCAGGGTGGCATTAATTCTGTGAATGCAACAAATGCCAACGGAAACAATGGTGCTGGCAACAACAATGCACAGTGACCATCGCATCTGCTTACTTACGTAATAATTCGTTGAGGACTGCTTCTTGAAAAGACAGTAGCCAAAACATCCCAGGGAGATGCAGTCCGCACGCTTTACCCGGAGCGAAATCACAACTTGATCTTACCGAAGAGAAGCCATGATGCTTTGGAGATGACAGCCACTCTTCTAAAAGTGACAACATGAATATTAACAGTGCATATTTGGAACTCACTTTGTGGAGAGAGATCCAGGGTCAAGCTTCTGCTGTTATCACTATAGACTTAGCATGTTACTTTTTTTATCATTGTCAACACTTTTTATGTTTACAGAATGGGATTGTAGAGCTAGGTGGTGGGTTTGTGAGGTGGTTTTCTTTTGTTTTTAAATCGGACGTTCTAATGCATCCGTATTTATTTAATGGTCTTATGAACTGTCTTTAAATGATAGTTTTACAGTGGTCTTAAAATATAAATCTGAGGCTGCAGACATGTCTGTGTTTTAAATAAGTGAGGAAGAAATGCCAAAAATCTTAGTAATTATGTAAATTTCTGGTCTTGGGTATACTCCTGTTGCTAATTCTGTATAATGTTCAACATATTATTTTTAGTTAAAACTTATCAGAAGATTTCTATATAAAAATGTTTATTACTTGAACCATAGCTTTTGAAAAATATTTTAATTTAGAAACTTTTTTGCCCAACTTTTTGAGACTTTCCCCACACTTGAATGTTAAAAGAACTATTAACAGTATAAAAAAAAAGTTTAAAATTAAAGTACTTTGTGCATTACGTTTCAAGTAAATTTGATTCATATCAGATCTGTAAAGCTTGGCTTTGTATTTTCTGTATGCATGTTTTAATTTTGCAGATATTTAATATATAGACCTAGGGTGTACAGGAGAAAACATCCTATAGGTTATGCAGCACAGCTGTTATGGGTATTTTTAGTTTATTGTATTAAAGTTGCTTAAATAGTTAATAATTGTTGGGCTGAGTTGCTGCAAGTGTGTTCTTTTAATTCTGTTTGGTTGTTTTTGTTTTTGTTTTGAACTTTTGGCCATACAATGCATAATTACTCTGGACATTATGATGTTAGTGAAGATATAAAATCAAGATGCATGTTATGTTTTTGATAGCTGGACTGTTCGGTTAAAATAAAATCAAACCATGTGTTGATCTAACGAATGAGGAACTGTAGTTAAATTCTCCCAACATTTTGTTACTTACCTTTCTTATTCTGTGGGAAGCTGTTGGAATCTTACGGCAATGGATTTCACCTGCAGTGTATTTGCCACAAAGTGGAACTTGTGTGTGGCCCTAAGTTGGCTATTTGATGCATGTTTTAAACCATTCAAGTATTTTATAATAATAAGCGCACAATAAAGTTTGTGCATGGGCCTCAGCTCGGATTGGTTTGCTTCTGTTTTTGTTTGCGTAATGAGGAACACAACACAATCAACCATTTTAGTTGACCTCCTGGGGGCAAATATCTGGAATGGGGAGGTTCCCAGCACATTTTAGAATCTTTGAAGTCCCCGAGTTAAGGAAGCCTCGCTATGTCAGAAGTTTGCTCCAACTTGAGGAAGGTGACAGGGGCGGAGCTGGTGTGCTCATTCCTACAATCCTTCCTCATATAGTTACTTGGATGTAGAGCAGTGCTGTACTTAATGAGACTATTATATGGTGGGTGATTAGATCTCAAGCACAGCTAACTAAAATGGCAAAGGAACATTTCATTTGAAAGTCAGTGATGGTTTTGCATGTATGGGCAACGTAGAGTTAGCAGCTCTTTATTAATGATGTGTGTAATTTGGGGTGGGGTGTTGTTTATTTTTATTGATTTTTTTAAAAAAATAAAATTGAAAAGTAACAGCCATATTTGTGCCCAGCGTTCCCAGCCTCCTCCATCCCTATCACAGGTGACCTCCCATGACCTATGTCACAAGGTGGTTGTGAGGTTAAATGGGGAGAGGGAGAACCATGTATGCCACTGTGAGGACCTTAGTGGAAAAGTGGAATATAAATGAAATAAAGAAAGAAAGGTAAGCCCGCAGGTACAATACAAAAGCAGCAAAGAACGTCCACTTTCCAGTGTCTCATGTATACAATTATAAATGTGTATGAAATACAGTGGAACCTCTGTTGTCAAATGTAATCCGTTCTGAAAGACCGTTCGACTTCCGAAATGTTCGACAACCGAGGCTCAATCCCATTGAGAAAACCGAGAAATGTGCCCCAGAAGCCATTCAGCTTCTGATGCGCTCAAAAACCGAGGTTCCACTGTATATTGGGGGGGGGGTGTCATCGCCTCCTACATCAATTAGAACGTGCAACAAGTATATGCTATTTAACACCAATGCTGCTCCACAATAAAGGGTGGGGGAAGGGTGAAGTGGGTGAGTCCTCGGAATGCATGCACATAATGTGGGACAATACTGACTTTTTCCCCCTTTTCCCACAGGTTTATCTGAAGCTTCCACCTGTCCCAATCTGCTATGCCATTCACTAAAGAGGTGAGAAACAGCAATGTCTCTTAACTTGTGAGGTGGGTGGGTGGTTGGAGAGATTAAATGGTTAAATATCTGAAATGTTTAACTGCAAGAGAATGCAGTTCCACTCAGCTTCATTTGTTGTGAATTGGCTGAGTGACTTGGCCCACAGACTTATTCCATATTAATTTTATACCTTGAGATGTCCATCAAATGACTTACTTACGTGCATTACTTGAGGCACAGCAGCTGTCCCAGAAGTAAGATAAAAAACTGCACACAGTGCAGTTTTGTTTTCTTGGCGTAAAATACTGGTTCCTTTTAATGTTTGTGTCCTGGTGTCTTGAGGATGCCAGAGCAATATAAACTAACAAGGGGCAGCCCTGCCACATTCTTTTAGCATCTTCACATCCTTCTACAGCCCTGAACACAGACATAATTATTTCCAAATGCTTGTTAAGCATCTTCTCAATTTAGAACTCATTCCAACTGCTGGGAAGTACTATTAGTGGTATAAGCCTGATGGATCTGTCCAGATTTCACCCTCCCGGCATGGAAGGGCTCCTGTCTGTGAGGCTTTTGATATAGCAGAGGGATCTCACTGGTAGAAGGGAGGTGACTTGCCTGTTTCCAGTTCCCTCTGCAGCCTTCACACACTAATCCAGAAGGTGTCTCCGTCTTTCAGAGTAGGTTTTTGGAGGCTGCAGGGGAAGGGGAAACTGGCAAATGCCACCACTGTACTACATTGTGTTCTGGGTAGTTCCCACCAGCAGGAGCAAAGTCTTGAACCAAGCCTACTCTTAAAACCTCACATATTATTAAACTTGAAGCAGGCAAAGTTTTGACCTCCTTACTCTCTGCCCCTGCTAATGCAACTATTTCTGTCTGCTTACTGTTGTCTTGCTTTTTTCATCTCGTTCAAACGTACATGGAGTTAAATATTACTAGCCTCTTAACTGTGAAGAACACTGGGTCAACATGGCCTGGGCTGCTGCTCCACAAGCATCTCCTTCACTGAGGTCCTCTCTCAGCGAAGACAACTGGTTTAGTTTTGGGTTATAAAGTTCTACTGTTAAAAGTTATATGAGAGTCTGTGCTCGGGTTCCTCACTGCCATAACTGGACTGAGTCCTAGATATACTGGAAGAATGTAACAGTTGTTGGATAGTCTAAATGTTCAACTTTTAAAGCTGTCATTAGCACTGTGTGTTAGTTGAATAGGTGTTTGTTAATTCACTGCTCATTAACACATTGTGTCAAGGGCTTTACATGTTCACACAAGCTACAAAATCCTGGGAAATGACCCAGCTTTGTGATTAGTTTCAACTTCCTTTGAGCTGCATGGCTGTCAGAGGCAGAATGTTAGATCCAAGTCCCAGATTTGTCTGTTCACGTTACAGGGGTACGCTAGTAGTACAGCTTAAAAATGTATGAGAATAGGAATTGGAAGGTAGGTTGAGGCTTCAACCCTGAGATGTCATCAGTCTGCCAGACAAAATCGCTAGTGTCTGTTTCAGCTCAGATTAGGAAACGCTTACTACATATTATACAGGTGAGTCTTTTTTGTATTTAATCACATTCTTAGTACATGTGTGATCTTCACTGTTTTGTTGTTTCTTCAGCTTGCAAGCCTCCTTGTGTATAGTAATATAGAGAGGCAGTATACAAATGAACAGTGAAATGAAATGAAATATCTCATGCCACTGAACTTTCCTCATATAATCAGGATGTGTAAACCTGAGTGCTGGAGAGGTCAAAAGTTTTGTAATAAAATTCCTAAATTTGGGCATACAGGGATCTTCCTCTGTAGATAGTGGTGGTATATATTACTTCACTTCAATATGTGCTAAACTAGAGCTTTTCTGCTTGGGGCAGAATAACCAAGAGGACTCCCAAAGTCTGTCCTGCTGGCACCACTGTGCTTGAATAGTGAAAATGTTTCTATGACTAGCAAGTAACAGGGACTTTGACAGCCCAATTAGATGCCTCACTCAAACACACAGTAGCAATATGGGATCAGACTCTGGAGAAATGGTTCTTGAGTAACATTACTACCATATGAACAGGGTTTTGGTCACTTCATACAGTGGTTGAAGATCTAGTTAAATCATAATCCTTTTAATGGATTGTTGTTCCATTTTATCAGTAGCTAGTATTTGCATACTTTGAAAACTGGAAGGGTGAAGGATAAAGCTCTGGCTTATGCACTTCAGGTTTCTAAATGAGACTGCAACAATGTGTTGCAGTGCAAAGAGCTGCAGGTTTCAGCTCTTAGTTGTTTTAAATTGTTTTTATTAAAGATTTTCTTGGGTTACAAAAGTACATACATCTCTGTTTTTGCATCATACAGTCCTTTCAACAGATCAGTTCTATTCGATGTTAGACGTTGATGTTGTATACAGTATAAGGTTGTGGGAAGAGAGGTGGGGCGTAGTAAACTTGCATTTTTACAGTGTATGTGCAAGGTTTTTGTGTCAGAGTCACATGCATAGGTTCCCTTTCTATTCATTCATTCGTGTTCATGGGGGCTACAGTAAGTTGGTACAGTAAGTTTTGTTTGTGCATGAAGGGTTGTTGGCTCAAGTTAGCCATGTCGATTTGCATGCTATCGCTGGGTTCTTGTTGGGCTGTGTGTGTAATAAAGGGGAACCACACTGGGGTGAAGGCATCCTTGTTTATTTGTCCCTGTGCTAGTTTTGGTTTGTTGGTTAGCTTTTCTAGTAAGGCTGTTTCCCATACAGTTTGGTACCAGTGCTCCACGTTCACTCCTAACAGCTCCCTCCAGTGTTGATGTTCTTGACTGCTGAGAGTAGGTGGGTTATAAGCTCTTTGTAGTGTGAGTGATTGTCTTGCAAAATGTTCCAACGGGGATAATTCTGCCATGGCTTCTAGTACTGTTTTGTTATTTTGCATATTTATTGAAGGTTTCAGCAAGACAGCCACGCATTATTCCAAGATACTTTATTATAGCCTTTTCTCCCCACCCCGGCATGTTCGGAACTGCTACAAACTTTGTACATATAGGAAAAATTTCCTAAGTAGAAAGGACTCTTTGTTGTATGTGTGAAATGCTCACAAGAGTAAGGGGTGGTTGTATTTTACTAATGTGGTTCATTAAGTCTATTCTGAGTAATTTAGCTACAATCCAAGGTTATTTAATATTTTTATAAGAGATACTGATTTATATTAATGTATTGAGTATAACCATGGTAACAAGAAAAAGACACTTCACTACAACTCAGACAGCAGGTGTCTTATTTTATATTGTAAAGTACATGATGTGCGAAATTAAGGCAATTATATGTGCAAAATAAACCATCCATTAGAAGCATACTTGTTTACATTGTCTAGGATAACTTATGCTCTTATATGCAATGATAGTCATTTGCCCAAGCAGCTCATTTTCCATTTTCTTTGTTTCAGCATGGTCTATTGACCAACAAGGGCCAAGAGCAGACGCCTGTAATCTCCACTTGTGTCACTTTGTATCATTGTGCCCAAAGTCTTCTGATACATCTGGGTGAACATCTGTTTGATTTGTGCAAGATCAATCTGTGCCAAAAGAAACAAAGCAGACAACTGAGAGAAGACACAACTTAATTCATGAATCCCATTAAACTCAACAGGCAGGTCTAGTGCCACTGAAATTCCAGGCGGATTGTGCCCCATTCACCCGCACCGGGCATTAAAACTTCAGTGCCAGTTTGATGATGAGGAAGAATTAATTTGACACCGGAAACACAGTCTGCAACATGTTACAAAGCTACTCAAGACATAGGTTTGCCTAGCGATCCAGCCTCTAATACTGCTCTCTGTGAACAAGTAAGTAATGCATATATGCTACTCTCTGGTACAGTGGATGATGTGTAATGCAACCTTCCACATCAGGGGAGAAGTTCATCATGTTATTTGTATGCCACCTTTCCTGAAGGCATGGTTTTCACTATGGAAAGATAGCATGCAAATAATAACTAGGGCTGGGCAGTGTTACCATATTTTTCGCTCTATAGGACGCACCAGATGATAAGACGCACCTAGTTTGGGGGGGAGGAAAAAAGAGAAAAAAATATTTTGAATCCCAGAAGCCAGAACAGCAAGAGGGATCTGGCTTCTGGGATAACCGCACCAAGCCTCTTCAGGGCAGCGGGATGAAGGCTCCCCCTGCCCAAAGAGGCTGCGCGCAGCTAAGGCAGAAGCCAGGGCAGGCGCATGGCTGAAGGGGCGCTGGGCACTTCTCCCTCTCTGCGCAGCGCCCCTTCAAGCGAAGCTGGAGGAGGAACAGAAAGAGGCCCCTTCTGTTCTTCCTCCGGCTTCCAGGCAGGTGCGTGGCTGAAAACTTGGGAGCGCAGCGGGAACTCACGCTGCGCTCCAAAGGCTTTGGGCGGCTATCGCTTAATCCAGGAGAGTGTTGCTCTCCAGGCTTCAGCGAAAGCAACGCGAAGCCTCCCTCTGCACTTTGGATCCTTCACGTTGCTATTGCTGAAGCCAAGGAGCCTGCATTCGTTCCATAGGACGCACACACATTTCCCCTTGATTTTTGGAGGAGGAAAAGTGCATCCTATAGAGCGAAAAATACAGTACATTTTCAACATTGTGGTGTCTCACCAGCAAGGGGTGAAACCAACCTCAGCTCTCACTGTGGAAGTTAAGGTGCTTTCACCCCAGCGCCTGGTGGATGGGAAGGCTCCTACCCCCCAACTGAGAGTCCTGGTATGCCAGCAGCAGGGACCTCCTTTTGGAGGCACTCTCTGCTGGTGTGGTACCTCTTTCCCCTGGGAGGAAGATGCAGTCAGCTTACCCCCCCCCAAAAAAAGATGGACCAGGCAGCAGTAGCGAAGTTCACAGAGCCTGTCAGGCTCTGTGCGTTGACTGCCCTTGCCTATGCAAGCCTCTTCCCTTGTGGGGTGGTAACAGACAGCTCACCCTCCCAGACAAAGGCAGCCAAGTCCTCAAGCCATGGGGTGCAAAACCACTGTATCCACGCAGCCTCTGCACCCCCTGGCTGAGCCCATCCAACCCCCTAAGCGCCAGCAGTTGAGGCAAGTGCACACAGGCTTGCCTCAGCAGGTGAAGTCTAACAGAGCCAGAGGAGAGGTGGGTGTTCCTTTAAACGTCTCTGTTGAGGGGTGCACACCTCGATGGAGAAGTGTGACAGAGCCTGCACTTCCCCAGCCACAATCCTGCCCACGTGCAAGCGGGAGTGGGGCTGGCAAGCACTTTAACAGAGCCCCCCCCCCCCCCCACCGCTGGCTTGTGCGGTGTCAGGGGATCTGCAAAACTGCTTGGCGGGGGCAGCGGCGTGCTCAGCCAAGCAGTTTGCACAGTAGGATGGCGGCTTCACTCAGGAGGTGGCAGTTTCACCCATACTACTGAGTGAAGCTGTCATCATGGTCTGCCCCCTCCTAGCAGTCCTGGGCAAGATACTGATGTATTGCCAGGCCTAATAACACGACAAAAGCAATCACACACAATAAATACATTCTTAAAGTGCATGGCTCCAACCTGTCTTGGCAACTGCAGCTGCCCCTACCTCATGTTCATAGCCAGTCTTTCTACCTGGAAAGCCTCTAAAGCAATGACTCAATAATGAAGACTGAGGTTGGGGCAACTATCACTGCCAGGAACAATGTGGCACTGAGTCTGCTCCCTAAAAGAAGAGTGCTTTCTATCATCTAGATCTGTGCCAGCTCAGGTAACTGGCATCACCACTAATGGCCTTGAATCTATACAATGTGCCACTTGGGTTGTACAAGTTTAATAAAGAAAGCTGCTTATAATACCAGAAAAGTTTCAACTATCAATTTGTCAAAAGTGTTTACAGCTTCTGTTACCTTTCCATTGTGCCTGAACTTCATACAGTAAAAGACTGTGATGGATTTGCGTTTCAATAAAGGAGCCATTTGACCGCTTTGGAAATATGGCCAGATTGTGTATATAATGAACACAAACAAGATTAAATAACCAGCCTTTAATTACATATTAGGTAAAAGTTACACATAATAAATTCTTACCTCGCTGCGAGTGACTACAATTCGAACCAAGGTAGAGTCATCTGTGCCGGCTCCTTTCATGGAATGATAAAGCCTCTCTGCAAAAAAGGCTGGGCGATTCAGAGCACATTGCACTGCAATAAAACAGTATGAAGATCAACTCAAAGTTGACACTGACAGCTCAAAGCCACAAGAGTCTAACAGCATCAACCTGCCAGAATCTTTAATCCAAACTGCATTTTTGTCATTGCATTCCCCCCCCCCAAGTATATCATAACATAAAGATTATACAAAGACCAAGAGTCCAAAAGCATAAAATTATCCAACCCAATAGTAATTAAAAGTAACAATCATGTCCTTACTAGGCAAATTAGAGTTAAATGTTAGATCAGCCCTAACTGGTTCTAGGGAGGAAATGGGTAGTGCATCTAGCCCAGTTCCTAGTGATGGCTTGCTTTAGAGAGTGTGCCTCCTAGTGGAGGGAAAGGATTACTGCACCACCAGCAATCTGAAGCAGTGGTACCTTGGTTCTTGAACAGCTTAGTTGTTGAACAAATTGGCTCTTGAACGCCACTAACCCGGAAGTAAATGTTCCAGTTTGCGACTGTCTTTCGGAAGCCAAACATCCAAAACGGCTTCCGCTTGAGTGCAGGAACCTCCTGCAGCCAATCGGAAGCTGCACCTTGGTTTTCGAACGGTTTCGGGAGTCGAACGGACTCCCGGAACAGATTAAGTTTGACAACCAAGATACCACTGTACATCACATGTGCAAATTAAGCAACTGACAATCAGTCCTCTTATTTTGCATAAATTATTTTACAGGTCTGGGAAGGGCACTGAAGCCCCAGCTGATGCTCATTAATCAGTGAAGTTTCCAGCACCTAATAGTTGTAGGTGCTTGGTAAATAAATTGCCCATAAAAATGACCTCATTGAACAATGAAATGCAGGAAAAGTCCCTTACCGATAGCCTTCAAACCACGTTCTACATTTCCTGAAAACTCCCGGCCAATGCTGCTTAATAAATCTCGGTTAGCAACCTGCAAAAATATGAGTAGGAAATGTTAATTTTTTAGCCAAAGAACTGATGAAAGCCAAATCCAGTCCTGTCTAGTCCACACAAATGCCCTCCCCTTCTTGTCTACCTGAGAGTAGGCTTCAATTGTGGCTTTCAGCTGGGGAAAGCTTCTAGTTGCCAGGACCATATTGAAGGCAGACTCATCAGTCCCCAGCTTCCCTTCACCAGCTTGGAAAAGGCGCTGAGCATCTTGTTGAGCCTTTTGGTAATCTACAGTTTGATTCTCATCCCGATTACCCTGTAAGAGAGAAAAATATTGATTACTACTATTATATACAGTAAGCCCACAACTTATGCAGGGGTTACGTTCCAGGGATCACAGCTGAAATTGTGTATAGTCAGAACTCATTGGATTCAATGGCAGGTAGGATTGCCAAGTCTTTTTCCCTGGATGCTCACCCTCTTTTAATTTTCTTTTTTGCCAAGTACACACATTTAGACATAGCAAATCAAATGATTAAACATCTGGCCTCCATTTATGCTTTATAGTATCCTTGTCTGAACACAGCTATGGCTCCACAAATATGCAAAACGAAATGAGCAAAACTAAGATCAACTGTTCAGTCATCTCATGATTTCAACCGTCTAGAGGACAAGGCAAGATTAATTTATATTTAAAGCCACTGTAACTGTGACCAGGGAGAAATTAGAAATTAATACTTGCACGTTACGGTGGTAGCTAAATTAAGCAGAGTCACAGTATAAGATAAATACTACTAACATGACCAAACTATTTCTCTTTCTATCAGTTAACAACAGACTAGTCCAGTACTTTTATTACTTTTATTGTCAACAATGACAATTACTTAGGGGAGAAATTTAAACTGAGCTGGATAGACAGACTAGTTTCAAACTTTCTTGGCACTGCAAGATTGTGAGCATTGAAATGAACCAATTTTGTTCCCATAAAGAGGATGGGGGAACCTGCAGCTCTCTTAATGTTGCTGGACTAAACCTCCCATTGTCAGTGGCCCATGCGGACTAGAGCTGGAGTCCTTCATCATCTGGAGAACCAAAGGATCCGTCACCCACACCATAGAGCAAGATATGACAGAGTGGCAGCACATTAATAAAAGTGCCTATTTTGGGGGGGGGGGGGTTCAATACAATGTGCAAAAAGAGGAGGCCTGGTCCATGATCTGTGCCTGTATCAACACATTAACAGGTTGAACTAGTTAGGAGAGATGTATTCCAAATCAGAGTTTTGGTTTGGGCAAGATGGAACAAGTCTATTTAACACAGTATTTTGGTTGCATCTAAGAGAAAAAAAATTGTCAAATACATCCCGTTTTTGGGCACCATGTTTGTGTGTGGGCCAAATGACTCGTGCAGGAGCGCAGCCCAGAAGACACACATTCTGGCTTTTGTGCTGGGTCATGTTGAAGTGTATGGTGGCACCATTTACATAACAAAAACTACCACATTTTGAAAAGTAGGTCTATGGCTTGGATTTTGAAAAAGGGGGGTCCACAGTACTAAGCTAAATGGGAGCTACTGATCTATTGTGTCTGTTTTATTCAATAATATTCAGTAATAGGTCTCCTTCAGAGCTGAATGTCACATTGATCGGGTCCTAGAGGGTCATGTTAAGTCAAAACCATTTACTTCAAGAGATAGGTATTTGAAATCTCCATCTGATAGAAAAAGCCTAGTCCTATCATCAAATCCTATTTCATACAAGGAATGGTACCTAACTCAGGATACATTTCAAAAGGGGTGGAAAACTTACAGCTGGAACTGTACTTGGTGCAAACTAGATACTTATATGGTGGCCTTGTTATCGAGAACAAGGTAAACGTGTGCTTGGTAAACATAAATGCGACAGAAGGTGGTTGTTCATCCTACCTGGCACATAGATACAAGTAATCGTTCAAAGTGTCCTGACGTATCAGACCGAATATCATGCTCGATATCTCTTCCAAATTCACTGTTGTAACATCTGACAATTTCTCGAATCTCCTGGTTTGTCCTTGTGCACAGAATCTCAATCAGCACATTCTCCTGTGTGCCTGCACCCTGCAGGCAGAGAAACAAAGCACTACAGACATTACCTCAATGCAGGCTGCTCAGAAAGCTGACCAGAACATCTAATTGTTTTATTACATTAGAAAGAAGATTGATCACTTTTTTGTACTGTAGGAACATCTGAGCCATATTGCTTCATTCAACTAGATCATGTTGCAAGCCATTGTGCGTCTTTCAGCTCATGCAAAAAACCTACTCAACAAACTTGCTTCATCTAGCCACCAGCTACCAATAGTTCCCAAGGTTTGTTACAGAAGAAAAGTATTACAATCTAAGAGCATAATCCAGTGATGATCTCATTGGAAATGAACAGGATGCAGGCACAAGCACGGGCGAACATGACTTCGGTCTACTAATTTTAATGGGCCTATGCGTTAGTAAAACTCAGCTGGCTACAACCAGGGAACTGTGTCTATAGGGCATTTGTCACTTGTATCTCTAACACATACATATTTCCATATCTGGGTATATATAGAAGTCATGCAGCCAGAAATGTAAGGAGCTTGAGCAAAGAAAGCAAGGACACCAATCAATCCTTCAGTTTTTCAGAACACAGAAGGCCTTGTCCATTTCTTAAAATAACTAAGGGATGTGTGGGGAGGTTCATGTTAGGAATTGGTACCATGTACATATAAATTACACTTGGGCACTGCTATGCTCTTTGCACAGGTTTCTTTCATTGTCAGTGGAGCAATATTTTCAACTAGACTGTAGCTTAAATTCACAGAATGAGCATCCCTGCCTCCCTCCTGAAGTACTCCCACAGTTGTCTTACAAGTATTTCAGCATCCAGATGAATCATAGTCACCCAGCCCTGCTACTGGTGACAAGCCAGCACTGCATATCTGACTTGTTGGCTGAGGATGACAGAAGCGTTGTCACTCTTCTTCTGTATGCCTGACATTAAAAGTTTCTCTCACCCGCTTCCCCACCCCAGCTCTTGCCACTCCCAACCTGCCTTTCTGGAAAATTGAAGGGGGCTGAGGAGAAAACCAGGAGTGGATTCCAATGGATTTGGGGGTGGGGGTGCTAATTTGATGGTTTATTTGTTTCTGCCAAGCACAAGGCGTTCCTGGATTGCACATGTGCCCCATTCCCCAACTCTTAACGGGGGGGGGGGGTGGAATAAAGAACTGGGAGAGGGGAGAAAAATCATCTCTGACTCTGACTGAAAGCCAAGTGAATAAGAAAACAAGAAGTGGGGTTCTGTGAGTAGAACAAAAGAATATGCAAAACAGAGGACCATGGTTAATTTTGCAAGACAGGCATTGGGGCCTATCTTTATGAGAGATTTGCCATAATTTTGAGAGAGTGGAAGCAGGTTGCATTTGTCTGAATATTCTGGAAATGTACACTGCATATATTCCTTAATTTTAAAAACTATTAATACAATTTTCACCTTTATTACTGAAAATAAGTTTTGAAATGACACTGAGCTAGTTGAGCATTTATGGTCCTTTTACAGTTAATGTGATCATTTTACGTGAAAATAAATGCCAGTGAAAACCATACCTTCATGGCATGCCGCAAACTCCAAGCATCATAGTAGGTACTTGGCATGAACAGTGCAAGGATCAGCTCTTCCATATTTCCACTTAGCTCCGACTTCAGGTCTTTAATTAAATCCTGTCCAATTACAAAGTGGTATCAGAAAGACATACATTCATAAAATATGCATGCGCACACAGACTGAAAATGTACAGTTCAGCGGCTGACAAATCAATGTTTACTGAAGTCTAGTGAGATATATTTTCAAGGCAGAAAATGAAGGCAGTAATGATAAATCAATTTAAAACTTCTTTTAAACTAGGGGATCGTAACACAGGCAGCCATTTTAGAAGAAATTACTATTTTATTTTATACAGCAGAATGCAAAAGAGTTGGTGTGTTGTAGACATGTGCCTTGTATGTCAATACTAGTACCTCAACAAGGCCCATACTGACTTTTTATGTCAAAGAGCTTTTTGGAATCTTCTATGATAGGAGAAGCCTCTGTCTGAAATAGGTTGCATCACTCAGCACATACTGAACATGAAGCTACTGTCACCACTTCACTGTTACACATTATACTAGTAAAGCACAGCCAGAGGCTATGTCCACTCCTAGCTTTCTTGAAAACCACTACAGGGGAGGGTCCAGTATTTGACAAAATAAAGAAATGAAGTTAAATTACAGACCTCACTCTGCTCACGACAGTTAAGCACACAAGCTGTCCATATGCTGTACCAGCTGCTGATTTGCTTTTCATTATTATGACTAAAACAAAATCACCAGCAATCATACCTTGCCATACATGGTCTTGAAAGCAGCCTTAATTTGCTGTCTCTGACCATTGGAGCGGTTGGACACAACATCAATGATTGCCTGTTCATCCGTTCCTAGGGAGCAAGAAGGCAACTCAGTGTAGTCTCGTATCAAGCCATTTCATCCCTTTTATTGTACACCCCAAGGTGTACATCGGGTAAAAACACTGCTTTAGTACAGAGACTTTGCAAACTGCTCACATTCATAGATTTCCTGTACAAAATGAAACTACTTCACTGCAGAGTTTGAATGCAGAGAGATCTCATAGGCTTGCTTAAAACAGGTATTTAGCAATGTACACTGTAGGGAAAAGATTTCAAACACGGGGAAATCTGACAAAAGTTCTGGGGTAGAATCCAACTGTGCAAGTGGACTTCTCTCATACAATGGAACTTCACCTCCTCTCCTCCCACCTGCAGCCACCAAATCAGGCACCACCAAAATCTGCCCTGGACAGTGTTGGATACACTTTAGACAAGGGAGTTCCCTGCCAAGGACAGTATCAAGGAGCATCTAGTGCCCTGCGTATTGTGCAATCCTCTCTCATGGTTACGATTCTTCATGCCCCGCTCTACAGACCCATCTATCCCAAGTCTTGCTGCTCTTTTTCACTGTTGCCCATATTTCTATTTTTAAAAATCCAAAATGGAAACCAAGCCATGGAAAGAGGAAGCCATGTTGAAAAAAATATTCCATATAAACAATTCAGGTTGTAGAGTGAAAGGTTGATTTGCACCCCAAGTTATGTTAAAGACTATGGTTAAAATATATACAAGTGTTGGAAGGATCTAGTGAGAGACGTACAGGATTAAGGTAGAGAAGAGTGTTTGGTTTCTGGGCTACACAAGTTTAAACACGAACACTATGAAACACAAAACCGCTCTTACCAAACCCTTTCATAGCCTTGCGCAGAATTTCTGCATCCCGCCCTGCATCAAAGTTCGGAGCTGGTCGAATTGTGCCTTGCATATGTTGAGTCATTGCTGCAGGCTGAGATTGAGAAATCTGTTTTACCATGTTATTGATCCATGTGAAATGCTTATTCAATCTCAACAATGAAATCTTAGGCATCAGTACTTTAGAGGGAAAGGAGAGACATCCTAAGCAGTCGGGAGGCCAATATATTCCAGATGAACAGACTTGGTTTACTAATATGATGGGGCGCCTGTCATCGGCTCAAGCCTTTATAAGTATTTGCAGGAAATTACCCCAGCAATCTATTTCAGGCTGGAGGACACATCTCCTCCCTTAGCATTCAGAGCTAAAACAGAAACACAGAGAGGGAGATGTAGGCTCGAGGCGAAGAGAGGGAGAAGGAGAGAATAACTGAAGATGCAGCTGCAGGAAAAGCTCCACAGCATTTGGGGCTTTCAACAGGAACACAGGCACAGGAAGAGAATGTAAGAACCTACTAAAAGCCTACTGGATCAGGCCAATGGCCCATCTACTCCAGCATCCTGTTCTCATAGTGGCCAAACAGATGCCTGTGGGAAGCTTGCAAGCACAACAGCCTTCTCCCCTCCTGCGGTTTCCAGCAACTGGTATTCAGAAGCATACAGCCTCTGACTGTGGAGGCAGAACACATGCATCATGGCTAATGTTGATATCCTTTATGAATTTGTCTAACCCTCTTTTAAAGCAGCTGACTCAATGATAAGTAGGAGGGTGGAAATCCCTCACTCCCTTGGGAGTCAAAGGAAAGTTTATTGGGTGAGGCAAGAGGCAACAGCACTGCCTGTGTCAACTGTGTACAGGGGCCAGTCTAAGAGAAGGAAGGAGGAGGAATCTGAGCACAAGGAGGTGGTAGAAGAAGCCCCTAGGAGGGTCCTGTGATGAACTGGGATCCTGAATTCTGAGAACAAGGGCTCACTATGTCTACTCCAAAGCAAGAGTGGCCTGAACCTCAAGGGGGATGGCTTAGAGGGGGGAAAAACCCTGTTGTGAAGTGTAACTGTTGCCAAAATCTATTATGTTCCAAGTTACCACACTGGAATCATCAAGGCTGCAAATCTCAAAACATGACAGGCCTTTACAAATGGCTACTGCAGAAGGGTTTTATTAGCATTTAATTTAAAAGCAGGTTTTAAAAAACTAATTTCAAACTTCTCCCTCTATTTAAATTTTACTATTTTGACTATTATTATTATTATTATTTGCCCCCAGCTCTTTCTTTTACATGGAAGGCTACAGCTCAAGCGATCTTCTCCTTGTGTACTCCAATTCATCTACCGTCCTTCCCAATACATGATAACAATAGTTTATTCAAAATCAGGCAAGTAAGTTCCTCTCCCATTTCAAATCATGGTTTCTAATTCAGGCCTGGAGGCAAAATATGCAGCAACTATGGTTTGCCACATATGGATGACAAACTATGGCTGTCACAAGGAAGTGAGGTAGGGAATTTGACACACACCGGAAGTACAGCTGGTGTATGCCTGAGCTGAGATTCCACAACCTCCCTTAGAAAGTTTTTCTTATACTTTCATTAAGCATACCTTTTTGTAGTTTAAACTGGTTCTACTTGTCCACCCAGAGCCCTTGCAACAACCTAACCAATAGTTTGCTTAGCTTGATTTCCCTCAAAAGGAAAGCTTGCCCCCTAAGACTGAAGGACTCAGTTATATTTACAGTATCCTCTGGCTTCTCAAGCCAAACTCCAAGAGGTCTATTCAAATATACTGCATACACAAGTGAGTAGTTTTCTATACTGATCTGCAGAACTGGACCACAACATTTTTTCTTCGTCAAAACAATTTGCATTCCCACCATGATCAAATAAAACCAACAACATTGTCCCATTTTATAATACAAATGACATACCTGAGGTGGTGTTGGAGTTGGTCCACCTGGATACCCAGCTTAAGAAAAATATAAAATTGAAATAAGATTTTATTGTTGCCATGCTGTGTGCATAAAATATCATCATAGCAAAATGTGAAGTTTGCTACTGATTCATGCACTGGTTTTCAGCTAATATTTCCTCATGCAGATCAGGGAGAACTTCAGGACTTGCAAAGAAGCCTGCAGGCTTCACAGTGACATGAGCACGTACCAAACTGTGTCACTTTCAATCACATTTCAGATTTCTGTCTCTTTCCTTGCATCTCCTGCTCCCTTCAGGGAGCTGTGCATGGAACAAATACTTGCTGGATGCAAAGCTGATCATTAAAACACTATCACTTGCAGCCTGGATCTCCCTAACTTTATTTCCAAGGTCCTTTCCGACACAAGGTTAGGAAGTGGGACTACGGTAAGGCCCAGTGCAGATGTGGCATTAACAGCAGCATAACCAAGATGAGGAGGAATGCCACAAATTCGCAGGTTCCCTCTAGCTTTTTGGCAGCAATTTCCCCCCTCCTTTTCCTGGTTTGTATTTACGCGGGTGTCATGTTATATCTGCATTGCCACTGAACAGATTAACATTAACGACAGGAGCCAACTACAGCAGCACCCATGCAATCCAGGATCATGCAGGACCACTAGTGGACTCACAAGCCAGCTGGGGCTGTGCATAGATGCTGTTTCTGTGAATCACTGTCCCCACATGGGATTATACATGAGGCCGGTGCAAGAGTTGCAGGCATTCGTCTGTCTCGAGAGACCATGAAGTGCGCTTCTGGGGTTGAAGTCAAACTGCTGGAGAATCACAGCACCTGCTGTGGCTGCAGAGACTGGTAGTTCATAGCTGTTCCCTCTCACATTGTTTCTGCTATGTTAGCAACATCGAAGTGACCTCTCTGAGGCAGAGGCCTGGGCGGTGTGTATGGAGGTCCTGGGCTTCCTAGATGACAAGACCCACCACCCCACCCCGCCCCACGGCGTCAAGGATGTTCCCCCAAGGAAAGCAGAGCAATACATTTGGCACCAGCTTGGCTGCAGGAGTTGCCAGAAGGAGGTGTACAAAGCCCCATCCAACCATCTTAGGGACTTCATTTCAAATTTGCGTAGGGTTTGCTCCTTGGCCTTTTCTTCTCCTGAAGATGTCCCGCAAGGCAGTGGGTAACAGTACTTAACTACTATTTTGTGTTTCAGCAGTGGAATACAGACTTAGAGTAAGACTTACAGATACAAGTTTGCTTCACTAGTCTCATATTTTACAGGGTGCATTCCACCTCTAAACCCATAAACAGAATGATTTATCCTTTCCATATCCAATCACAATAGTCGTTCAATACCTGGTATTTGTGCTGGTCCACCTCCCATATAATTTTGGGTTGGAGGCTGCGGATAGCCATAGCCAGAACCATTTGAAGGTACTCCAAACCCAGCGCCTGGAATAAATACATTTAAAAAAAATAAAAAATCTGATACCATGCAAGTGCAACCAAAATATTTCAATCACAAAGTACAAAATATATAGTTAATACATCAAATTAAAGAGCTAGAAAATACTCAGTTGGTTTAATGTCTGTTTGAAAACCTGTATTACTTGTGCGCACTACCAGAATCCTAATAATTTTTTTCCTTTATATTGGGTAAGGAACTTTCCCAAATGAATCAGGCAGCTCACTGTATGCTGTGGGCAGAGGAGGGGGGCAAGTTAAAGAATCATTCAGCAGTCACTGCAGAGTTAAGGCTAGCTGTTTCAATGACCAGCATTAGCCACACTTTCCAGGCACGGCCCATGCGCTTTAGAGCTCAGTGTCTGAGCACCTTTCTTTCTTTTTGCTCCAGAGCTTTCACCACGAAAAGCTGGTCTTTAAAGGTGAATCAGAGCAAATGGCAATCCACAGAAAACCCAAACTGCCATTTGCTCAAATTCAGCTTTCAAGAGTGGATTGTCACAGGGAAAGCTCCAGGGGGGTGGCACACTCAGACACAGAGCTTTAAATCATGGACTGTGCCTGGAGAGAGCAAAGGAAAGGTACGTCTGGATAAGCCAGCCCTTGTCTGAAGCTTACCTATTCCTTAACATGGTTCTGGTTTTATAGTAGGTTTTTAAAAAGTCACTCATGTGGGGCCAATGGTGGCAAGTACGCAGTAAGCTAACACTATGTGGGATTGGGACTGGTGTGTGGCCTTGAATAGTCACTCTCAGTTACGCAGTGTCCTTCCCTAGCCTGTTCAGTGCCTGATTGGAAGACAAATGGGAGCTGAGCATTTAGGTTTGCCCTTTTCATCTAAGCTTCTCTGACCTTTCTGAAACACAGAGAACATAACCACCACCTCACTGAGAGCACTGATTCATTTCTTTCTTGCTTAGGGTTTAGTATGAAGTTGTCCTGTTAGTCAAGGACTTCCTCTTCCTCATGCCCACCCCCCGCAAACTCGTTCTGGGGGGTTTCCACAACCTTTCGGAGCAGATCTGGAGAGTGTGGGGATAGATAGGTAGATGCATTAACAGGATGGTTTTGTTGGATACAACCTTGTATTTCTTAAGCCACCAAACACAGGCATTCAACTACAGCAGAGATAAGCAGCCAACAGTGTTTCAGCACATTACCTCCAGGATAAGTTGGCATTCCACCAGGCTGAGGAGCCCCAGGGTATCCAGCAGGCGCAGGGGGGTACCCACCAGGTGCGGGTGGGTATCCTGTAGCCCCTGGGAAGCCACCAGCTGGTGGAGCAGCAGGATATGCACCACCTCCCATAGGTGGGAAGCCTCCAGGAGCAGCAGGGTAAGTATATTGACCAGCAGGTGGGTAAGTAGACTCTTGCCCTGTAGGCTAAACACAAGCAGTAGATCAAGAGTTAACACAGTTGAGAAAGAAAGACCTAGAGAAAGTCACAGAAAATTTAAAATCTATACTGAGGCTCTCACTTCAGCTCCACCACTTGCTGGATTAAAGAAAACAACTCTGCTGTACTTTAAAAAAAAAAAATCACACATGGAACAAATATGCTTGCCTAATACATACAGTGCAAACCTGACCATTAAAACAGTTAATGCAACAAATTTTGGGGGGACAGGGGTGTGGGGGATTCCCTGGCGGGTGTGGGGGATTCCCTGGTCCTGAATGGGGTAACTGTGCCCCTGAAGGACCAGGTGCGCAGCCTGGGAGTCATTTTGAACTCACAGTTGTCCATGGAGGCATAGGTTAATTCTGTGTCCAGGGCAGCTGTCTACCAGCTCCATCTGGTACGCAGGCTAAGACCCTACCTGCCCGCGGACTGTCTCACCAGAGTGGTGTATGCTCTGGTTATCTCCCGCTTGGACTACTGCAATGCGCTCTACGTGGGGCTACCTTTGAAGGTGACCCAGAAACTGCAATTAATTCAGAATGCGGCAGCTAGACTGGTGGGAGTGGCCGCCAAGACCACATAACACCGGTTCTGAGAGATCTGCATTGGCTCCCAGTACGTTTCCGAGCACAATTCAAAGTGTTGGTGCTGACCTTTAAAGCCCTAAACGGCCTTGGTCCTGTATACCTGAAGGAGCGTCTCCACCCCCATCGTTCAGCCCAGACACTGAGATCCAGCACCGAGGGCCTTCTGGCGGTTCCCTCATTGCGAGAAGTAAGGTTACAGGGAACCAGGCAGAGGGCCTTCTGGGTAGTGGCGCCTGCCCTGTGGAACGCCCTCCCAGCAGATGCCAAGGCAATAAACAACTATTTTACTTTTAAAAGACAACTGAAGGCAGTCCTCTTTAGGGAAGTTTTTAATGTCTAATGCTGTATATTTTTAAATATTCAGTTGGAAGCCGCCCAGAGTGGCTGGGGAAATGGAGGCCAAATGGCCGAAATATTGGGAAATTCTGGAACAAGATGGAGACAGATTAAAATTGCAGAGCTTTGAAAAATTGAAAAACAGAGTATGAGATTGGCTCCATTATTACCAAATAATGGAGGCATACAATCTGGACAAAAAAGTTGGTTTCCAGGTGGAAAAATCAAAATTGGAAACAGAATTGTTAGATCCAAAAATTAAGAATTTGTCAAGAATGTATAAATTGCTGTTGAAATGGAACACTCAGGATGAAATGGTGAAATCAGCTATGATTAAATGGGCACAAGATGTTGGACATAACATAATGATGGCTGACTGGGAACAGTTATGGACCACAGGTATAAAATTCACGGCATGTAATGTCCTGAGAGAAAATTTAATGAAAATGATTTATAGGTGGTATATGACACCAATCAAGCTTGCAAAAATTTATCGTTTGCCCGACAATAAATGTTGGAAATGTAATGAGACTGAAGGTACATTCTTTCACCTTTGGTGGACATGCCCAAAGATTAAGACATTCTGGGAGATGATCTATAACGAAATGAAAAAGGTATTTAAGTATACCTTTCTGAAGAAACCAGAGGCCTTTCTTCTGGGCATGGTTGGCGAATTGGTGTCAAAAAAGGATAGAACTTTTTTTATGTATGCAACAACAGCAGCAAGAATACTCATCGCGAAGTATTGGAAGACACAAGATTTACCCACTCGGGAAGAATGGCAGATGAAGTTGATGGACTATATGGAATTGGCGGAAATGACTGGCAGAATCCGAGACCAGGGAGAAGAGTCGGTGGAAGTAGACTGGAAAAAGTTTAAAGACTATTTACAGAAATATTGTAAAATTAATGAATGTTAGAAAAATGTTGGAATGAAGTTATATGGCTTTAGTAGAAATGTTATAAGGAATTATGTATAAATAGACCAATAGAGTATTAAAGGGAAAAATAAGGTTAGAATCTGTTAAGATAATTAAAGGATAGAAAGCAGAGGAAGATGGAAAGGAATTGCTGAAACAATCAACAGAAGTGGAATACAAAAAGGGAGGTGTGAGGAGGTCACTGAAATAAGTGAATGAAAGATAAGATATTGAAATTGTTTGATGTCTTTTAAATTGTTTTTGTTTTGTTTTGTTAGTTTAATGTGTTATGTAGTGTTTTTGTACTGCATTGTATTGTTCTTTTTTCTTTTTCTTTTTTTGTGTGTGTTTAAATTATTGGAAAAGTAATAAATATTTTTTTTTTTAAAAAAACAGAGTGGCTGGGGAAACCCAGCCAGATGGGTGGGGTATAAATAATATATTATTATTATTATTATTATTATTATTAATGTAAAATAAAATGTAAATGTAAAATTCAAAATGCATTTGCCAGGACCAGAGACAGTATAATAAAGTTCCAATCTTGGAGTCCTCTTATGTACTCAAAGCATACATTTCAGAATAACTTCTGCAATATGTATGCATGCATGTAACTAAGACAAGTTTTCATCAAGAAGATGGAACAGTATCTATTCTACAGAAAGCAACATCAGTAGTGACATCCTCTCAACTGCAGTTGTTTAATCCACTTCTTGAAGAGGTTTGAAAGTGGGGCGTGTTTGATTTATATGGTCTATTTAGTTCCATTTATGGTCTATAAGTAAGCCAATATATCCCTTGTTAATTTGTAGTGTCCTCAATAGATGTTTATAAAACTATTTGTTCCACATTTGGTGCATTTATGCCAACTGTTGCTAGTTTTGCTCTGTGCACTGTTTCATTTAAGGAAGATAGACCAGTGATTTGCATAGGACTATAGTTATTGGATCTCTGTTTCTAAAGTTTCTCAGTATACTGCAACTCCCTTAGATCTTTTATCCTGTTTTGGAGTGAGCTCTTAAACTTACAGTTTCCCACTTAAGATTTCATGGAAAGCATGCTTAAGAAACCAAAGCTAGACAATGTAGTGATGATCAGTAATTTAGATGGTTTTTGAAAGGGATTATAAATTCATGGACGATGAGCATTCCATGTTGGTATTCTGCTATCTTTGGAAGATGCACCTGTTTACGCAGTCATTTTTAAAAACAAACCATAAAACAATTGCATTAAAACAACACAGTAGTTAAAACAGGAGACTCAGGTCGATAGGTCAAGGGAATGACTGCGTAAACAGGTGCATCTTCCAAAGATAGCAGAATACCAACATGGAATGCTCATCGTCCATGAAGTGGGAAACCTCTTCAAGAAGTGGATTAAAATATATATATATATATAAAATAATATATATAAAAGAAAAGAAAAGTGGATTAAACAACTGCAATTGAGAGGATGTCACTACTACATACCATCAAGTGCCAGATATGGAGAATACCTCTGCCTCTTCCTCCTGAACAGCTTCTGACAACATTTGATGTCAGAAGCTAGACTGAAGATCTCTAAGCTCAGAGGAGAGAAAGACAGAAAACTCCCTGCTTATCACCAGGGCTACAAGCGTCTTGCAAAGAAAGAAACAGATACCCAGCTCTGCAAGGTTGCCAGAAGTTGGGCTCCCCTGTGAGTGTTTCTCCCTTCCTCTCTGAGCTTGCCAGAGAGGCAGAGAAAGCTCCATCGCATGCACCCAGTTTCCAAGCACTTTGCAAAATGGTGAAATTATCCTGTCCTGCAAAGCTGTTGGAGTCCACCACTGAAGCAGAAAAAATACAGATCTATACAGAAACTGGCTCCAAGGTTGTGGCTGAGTAAACACTGGCCCTTATTCACCCTACCCACAACACTGGACTTCGGACTAAAGTAAAAGAAGCAAGGTCAACCATAATGCCTACTGTTATCAATACAGAAAGAGAAACTTCATTGATCAGAAATCCCAAAGGAGCAATGAAACAGACAATTAATTATTAATTATCAAAGGAGCAATGAAACAGACAATTAATTATTATGGACAACAGGGATCTTGGATCTTTCCCAGAGGGATTCAAATTTCTCTTTGAAAGGAGAAAGTCTACACCACGATCAAGCATAAGCAGACTGTGGGCAAAGACCCTCCCCCCGCAAGTCATGCTGGAAAGAGGCGATTGCACATTCCAGTTCACATCACAGATAATTTATACCCTAAGATGGTTCGAATATTCCTCCTACAATTGGTTAAGAAACTGCAGTTTACAGGCTTCCCGATCCGCCTACATCACGTTTGCTCCTAAACATGTACCCCCAACAATAGCATATATCCCATGTCCACTCAAATTAGCAGTTTTTACAATAGGGGTGTGTTTTATAATATTCATGCAGCATTTAAGCCTACGTACTAGCGTGTGGCGCTGTGGGTTAAACCACAGAGCCTAGGGCTTGCCAAACAGAAGGTCGGCGGTTCGAATCCCCGCAAGGGGGGTGAGCTCCCGTTGCTCAGTCCCTGCTCCTGCCAACCTAGAAGTTCGAAAACACGCAGTTCAAGTAGATAAATAGGTACAACTCTAGCGGGAAGGTAAACGGTGTTTCCATACACTGCTCTGGTTCGCCAGAAGTGGCTTAGTCATGCTAGCCACATGACCCGGAAGCTGTACGCCAGCTCCCTTGGCCAGTAAAGCGAGATGAGCGCTGCAACCCCAGAGTCATCCGCGACTGGACCTAATGGTCAGGGGTCCCTTTACCTTTTTTTTTACTAGTTCTTAAACTATCATCTGCTATTTCTCCTTGTTATCTTGGGTCACCTCTAAACTATAAATCTATCCCTCTTTCAAGGCTAACAATCTAACACATTCTTTACTTAATTTTAACATCAGCCAGGGAACGAGCCTCTTAGGGAGTCAAGCTTCTGAGTCCAACATTTGCTTTGTCTCAGCAACTCAGGATGTAAGACATTTACAACTCAGGTAGTAAAACATGCTAATAAACAGTTCTGCAAAGGGGCCCTCCTTGGGGCTTCTTTGAACCTCTTTGTTCACTGAATCGTTCTTAAGGCAGGCATGCTCATCTTCACCATACCATCCCTAAGAATAAAAGTCATTTTCATTCATTTATTCCATACCCTCCTATTCCAAAAATATAGTATCAACATCAAGACAAAGGGAAGTGAGGGCAATAAGCACATCATACAGTAGAGAGTGTTCAGTCTCAGGGTAGATTAAGACCTACAAACATTTACAATATACAGTTCTGGGACTGATTAATATTTCATTGCCCTGAAAGAGTGTGGTGGTGCATCTCCCTCCTTAAAGAGGACCTGCTTGGATGCAGAAGTACAAACAATTTTGCCACACACACACACAAACAAATCTAGTAATACACCACGCTACCTGAATAAAAAAGTAAAAACTCTTTACACAATACCAACCATATCACTCATGGGAAAGATAAAAACAAACAGTTAAAATAGTGAATTACAGTACAAATAAAATGTAGACATGGAACAAACAAACAAAAAACAGCCAAAAGGGGGGAAAAACACCACAATGAATAAAAAAGGGAGGAGGGAGAGAATGAGAAAAACACTGGTAAAAATAATACACATTATAGTAGACAAAATTAAAGATTATAAATAAAAAGCAACATTATAACAACAACAAAAAAGCCGAAACCAAACATGAACAAAAGACCAAACAAGAATTTAAAGCATAAACCCTGAAACAAGAAAAAAATTATGAAGTAAAATATACTATTATGAAGAAGTGGACGAACACAAGAGCGAAACAATGTGTGTCCATTGAGTAAACATGAAACAGGAGAAAAATAGAGAAGTAAAAGTGCCATTGAGAGCATTTGCTGGAGAAGCACAAACTGTGCTTTTATGTGGTGAAACCTCAGAGCACTTCGGAGGACAGAAGATGCAATTATGGATGACAGAAGCAGATTGATGTGGGTGAGTCAATATCCTTCAGCACAACAATTCAAAACACTCTTAACATTTTCTTTTCCTCTGCAACTTCAAAACCCAATACCAACACAATGCAATAATGCTCGCAACAATAAAATAATTTCTAGACCAGTTGCACCTTACAAATTACATCTGTGTCAATAACAGGAAAAAAATTCAATTTAATTTTTATTAAGCAATAATATGCGCTTGTTATTATATATAGTTACAACACAAGCCTCAGTGTTCTTACAGTAGTCCTGGTCTTGGGCGAGAAGCACTGGCAATATCTCTGGGAGCTGTCTGAAACCCAAATAAAATTGATCCAGAAAGCTACCCTGGGACTGCTTCAACCACTGGTGGCTAACCTGCAACTCTCCAGGTGTTGCTGAGCTCCAACTCACATCGTCCCTGACTATTCCATTTCCAACAACATCTGGAGGGCCACAGATTAGCCATACCTGGCTTAAAGGCACCATCTGATTGAAGCTTTATGCCTACTAAATACATAGCAAAACAATGCAAATCATCATTGTCTATTGCTGTGCTAAAGTGTGAAAAAGAGATAGAACTGAAATATAGTAAATACTTACAGGATAGCCAGGGAAAGCAGGGTAACCTGAAGGGGGATATCCTGGGTACGACATTCTGTAAGACAAAAGAAAAGCACTTGAGAGCTTTTACTTAAGAGTTACGTGATTTCCTCATGTGAGCACTTCACCACCAGCAGGATATAACAATCTGTTCATTGGTTGGAGCTGCTCACTGTAGGGTTCTGGTACACCAGCATGTTGATTGTGGGGGAATATGCCAGCAAAGCAGACCTTTGGCAGGTCTACTTGACAGTTAGGTGATCCCACCCACCTATCAGCCACCATGATGTTGAGCAAACCTTGTTGGTCCCACATGTCAAAGTGGACCAACAAGGGCTGGAAGGAGATAACGATCTAGTCCATGGGCCAAAAAGGTTTCCCACTCCTGTTTTAATGCATGTGCCATCCATATTATGGCCGTGATAGTCTTTCATCAGAATACAGAAGGGCAGGTTTCTTTTTTTCCTTGCTGAGCAACTGGGTAGAATATGCACCTTGCCTCCATATAAAAGGGGGAAAGACTTAAAAGCTTAGAAATCAGAGGTGGTGAATTGAAGTCAAGCCTCTACAAGCTCCACAGTGCCTATAGCCCTCTCAGGCATTTTCTGTTGTTCCAGAGAACTGAAGTCACATAATATGAGCTTACTAAAGGCCAGCCAGCTATGTTTCCATCTCACAATGAGTCACTAATCCATGTTTCAGTGTATCCTCCTGAAGTAAAAAATGAGGACCACACCCTCCACAAAGGCAGTTATGTAACGCCAAGCAGGAAACAGAGTAGTTCATTTGACTGTGGAAAACTATGTTTGTGTTTTAGGAAAAACAGTCTGAAGTTTAAAAGCTTTCAAGATAATTTAAAAGGATCTGTCTTTTTTATATTAAGGCTATCTGGGTAGCATTCAGTTACAACAGACTCTCTTCTGCCAAGCTTCATAGCAATGCAAATTAAATTAAGACTTTCCTTCTAATTCAGAATCTTGGAAGAGAAGCACTGATGAGGCATGGCTGTGCACTTTATCGCTGGATCAGTAAATCAAGTCTCCACAAATCTACTCCCCAAGGAGTAGAATCTCCCCTCCTTTTACCATGGGAATGGGAAGGAGAGGTTTAATGTCACAAACAGCTCCAAGTGTTTCTCAATGCAAAGCTTGGAAGGAAGCTCAGGGTACAAAAGCCCCAGCCTGTTTGTCACTTGGCCAGATATGAAGATTCCCCCTCTTCCTACTAGGCAATTCCCATCACCCTGCAGTCTGGAGGTGGTCATGTTGCAATTGTGCAATACACTTCCTCTTGAACATACAGGGGACTTGGAAGTGAGGGGTCAGAGGTGTCCATAAATTATGACCTGCTAGTGAGCCAAGTCAAAATCTGTAGATTCCTGTACCAGACTACAGTCAAACCTGTTTCTGAAAACATCCCCTTCTTCCATGGCTACACCTTTCACATTTGCCGGTGCAAATTTAACTTTGTTACATTGCCCATTTAACTAGGTCAAATCTGAGATACAGAGGGTATGTGAGACTATGCCATCTATTTCATTTCGCTTTGCCATATGCTTCAATGAATGTAACAGTTGGCAATGAAGTTGCTAGTCCCTTGCTTTGTCTGTGATCCTCTTCCATTTCCTCTTATTTATATAGGGCCTGTTCACTACTTCAGCCCCAAGTATCGCTACAGACCTCTTCTATTCCACACACAGAAATCTTATTCATTAACTGTTTATTCATTAACAGGTTCACTCAGCACTTTCTTCCCCTTCCATACTGTTTCCTAGCAAGCCATGCAAGAGTAAAACAAAATCCAAAGTTGACTGTTAAAACTGTGATGACCTTCAGCAATGTTTGAGAAATCCTTTTAAAGAGATCTTGACAGGGGAGCAGACACACAGAGATATGTCTATACATATCCACAGTCCAGGACTAGGTAACCTTGCATTTACAGTTTCTGCTAGACTGATTTTCAAAGGAAAAACCTTTACCTCTTTTTCCAAACCTTGTCTTCTCTATGAATGATAGCAAAGCACATTTCTGGTCAGAGATTGTTTTGGGAAGCTTTAGGGCATTTTTGCTATCGTTCTTGCATTAATTTCCAAAGCCATTTCAAAATGGGTAGTGGTGTAAATAAAACTGACTAATCATGGAATGGTAAGGATTTGCTGAACTAACAAATTGAACTGGAATACAAAAAAGGGAGGTACGAGGAGGTCCGGGGAAATAAGTGCAAGGAAGATAGGTTATGGAAAATCAACGTGTTTTTAACTGTTTTATTTTGTATGTTTCTTTTTATTTTTTACTTTTTTGTTATATCTTAAAAACTTTATACTTTTTTTCTGTATTCTGTATTTTCCTGTATTTTTTAAAACTTTAACAAATATCATTTTTTAAAAAAAAAAAAAAGACTAATCAGGGAAAAAGCATGAAGGAACACAAGAACAAGGAAACTTGGTTAAAGAGTTTGAGAAGGGTGAGGCACCAAAGCAGCATCTTATCAAGTAACTGCAGGAATGGGAGATGGAACGAAACCCAAACATGAGATAAAGGTACCCACTACTTCAAATTAAGCTACAAATATAGAGGGAAGGTTTTTACAGTTTTTAAAAGTGCAATAAATGCATCCTTGTTACTAAATTGTTTTTTGGAATCCGGATATCCTCTACCTAAGGTAATGTTTTAGTGACAGGAGACACCAAGATTTTTTTAAAGCATTCAAACCATCAAGTTACATTCTTCCCACAGGCCAGTGAATCCAGTGCTCTTGCATAAACATCACAGGCATCTACTAGATAGCACTGCAATACAACTGGAGAAGAAAAAAATAGGGGAATTCCGTAAGTAAGATTTCACAACAGAAATGGACAGAGCCACAGGGAATAAGAGGGCCAAAGCATTATGTGGGAGATTGACTATGGGAAATAAATACTGACAAAATCTCTCTTTTTTTTGTAAAAACCTCAATGGAGCAAATATTAGGTTACAATATCCAAACACTATGTTTATTAACTTACTCTAAAGACAAGAGAGTAATGCTGCCAAAGGCAGCATTAGCCGTATATATGATAACAGCAGCTAGAACTATACCCAATCCTGAGGACAATGAGAAATCAGTCTGAGAAGATAAAGCACTATGTGCTAATGGCAAGACTGATAAGCTAAATGAGGGTGAAGAAAAGAGAGGAAAGACACACCTTCATTAAAAAGGGGAGCCTGTTTGCTGAATGCTGCAACAGAAATCAGCTGCATTTAAATACAAATACAGTTATATTTTATTATCCTAATGAAGTGTTTGTTTTAAAAAAAAGAGAGAGAAAAGAAATAAAGCAACCATAAGAGGAACTGAATGAAAGGAATAGCACTGAGAGAGCAGGTGGTGACAGCTCTTTAACCCTTTTCATCCCCAACCTGTTTCTTCACACCCATCAAGCACAATCTGCTATTAGCCCTTTCTGGGTGAAGACAGATACTATGCAGGCAATTGTCCCATTCCACAGCAGGGCTAACACCAGCAGAGGGAAATGCCTTGCCCTAGCTTCTCTACTCCAAGTCGGTTTGGGGCCCCTTAAAAAACCCCTGCTTTTTTAAAAAAAAAAAGCTTTAAAAATACATATAAATATATGCCTTAGTCCGCCCAGTAATAACATAGAGCTTAACAGGAAAATTGAATGAAGGTAGCAAAAAGGAATGTAGAAAGACAAGAGTTGAAGGAAGACCGGAGGAGATGTGCAAGGGGGCATACATGAATACTCTATGGGTAGGAATCTGGGGGGCCCTTTATGGATTGCCTGCACTGAAGAACAAATAAATATATAACTCATCTGCAGATTGTCACATGTAATGGCCCTACATGAATTTATTTCAGCATCTATGCTTCAGTGCACAAACATTTATAGTGTTATTTGTCATATCTGATTATATGCTCACTGATTTCTAGCCTACACTAATTCCTATATGATAGTGTCTAAGAAACCCATATATATAGTGTGTAAAATTGCTTTCAAGATTATATGACTGATTTATTTTATTTTGTTGTTTTTTAATGAGACAGCAGCCACTTTTTTTTCTTGTAGTTGCGTTTGTTTTCAGCTTGGGCTGTTTTGAATTAACAGAAAATAATGATGTACTATGAAGCTGTACTACGTGTGCTCAGATTGTTCTCAAGAACAGAGTCTCCTAAAAGGCAAGTCAAAATTCATAACAGCCTGCTTCGGAGTTCAAACACAAGCTATTAACATCAATATGGAAGGTTCACTTTGGGAGAGAACATAAAATCACTTTATGTATGATAATCATTTTAATCCCACCCCCGGTCTACCCTTTCAATTAATGTTTTTGCATGAAATAGTAGCTAGAAATCTACAGGGGTAATTGCTCACTCATGTATGATCAGCGGTGATCATTAAGAGTGAACACAGGAACATAGGAAACTTGTTCGTTTGTAGGGGTAGTCTGTTAGGGCTAGTTTTTCAGGGTAGTTTTAATAAGAGGTAAGTGCTAAAGAATCATGTAATGGTCATTATCTGGTTATTTAAATTTCAGTTTTATGGACTTAAAATCTTACCCATCTTTGAGATGGGGCAGTTTATATGAATAAATAAATTGCAAGTACAGGACCACATAGCATTGTTTGATTAAGGAGAAAGTGCAATCTCATTCTGTCTGAAGTCCCGATTTCAGGATTACTTCATAATCTCCACCCCATATATAAATAAATGCCACACCTTTTAACTACTCAGCCTGCTTGTTTGCAAAGAAACTCAACAGCAGTTAACAGATCTTTAATATTAACTCAAAGTTCTGCAGGGAGAACCTACTGAATGAAGGCCACTGTGAGCACACAAGGCAGGATGGCAAATCCAGGGTTACAGCTACCTTGTATGACTCATGCATTTGCCCACTGTCACGCTTTCCGTTTTGGACATACTGTACAACTAAAAGCAAATGTGTCAAGAATCATTGCATCGCAAAAGGCACACAGTCACAGAATCACAGAATTGTAAAGTCTGAATGTGCCCCCAAGGGTCATCTTAATCCAAGCCCCTGCAATGCTTCACTTCAGCGTAATCCAGAAAAACTCCAGTACTTTCACAGTGTGTTAAACAAGAAGAGGCAACTACTAGTTACTGTTAACATTGAAAGCGCATCGGCAAACAAATTTCCTCCAAAGAGCATGCATGCAGTTCAGTAACCACTTTAAAAAAAAAAAAAAAGCAAAAGCACCTATTTCTTTATTTATTGAATTTATATACTGCCCTATACCCGGAGGTCAAACCTAGACAGCATCTTAAAAAGCAGAGACATCACCTTGCCAACAAAGGTCCGTATAGTTAAAGCTATGGTTTTCCCAGTAGTGGTGTATGGAAGTGAGAGCTGTACCATAAAGAAGGCTGATCGCCGAAGAATTGATGCTTTTGAATTATGGTGTTGGAGGAGACTCTTGAGAGTCCCATGGACTGCAAGAAGATCAAACCTATCCATTCTGAAGGAAATCAGCCCTGAGTGCTCACTGGAAGGACAGATCGTGAAGCTGAGGCTCCAAGACTTTGGCCACCTCATGAGAAGAGAAGACTCCCTGGAAAAGACCCTGATTTTGGGTCAAGGAGAAGGGGACGACAGGAGACGAGATGGTTGGACAGTGTTCTCAAAGCTACCAGCATGAGTTTGACCAAACTGCGGGAGGCAGTGGAAGACAGGAGTGCATGGCGTGCTCTGGTCCATGGGGTCACAAAGAGTCGGACACGACTGAACAACTGACTGAACAACTAAATAACAACACCCGGATGTCTAGGGCGGTTCACAGTATTCTGTGTATATATATATATATATTCTGTATATATATCTCTTGCCACAACCATCATAAAAAAGACTCAGGGCCAGCCTAGCAGCAGAGGCAAACCAACCCCACGAAGGGGCAATTCCTGGGGCTTCCTCTGCCGCTTTAGGCGAGGCAGCACCTCTGCCCCTACTTTCTTGAGCAAGCAGCCGGTTTTATAGAATGCCAGCAGCTGAAGAAATCACGCGCTGATCTCCGCGGCTGCCGCCTGGGGCGCAAGGTTGAGGGGAAGGAAATGTGGAAAAAATAATGCGCATTTATCCCTTAACGTTACCCTTAGTTACTCTCAGCCTCGGTCGCCTGATTTCCAAGGGAAGCTTCTCTTTCCTAACCTTGCCCTGAGTTGAAAAGAGTCGTGGTTGCCCTGCGGCTGTTAATCCGAATTTGATCCACCACCGAGGGAGGGGAGAGAGAGAGAGAAAAAAGGCAATGTCCGCAGCATTAAGAGTTTGCAGTTCAACTCTCGAGAAAGGGTCTGGAGGGGAGGAGGGGGCTTGTTTGTTTGCTCGAGCCCCTGAACTTCAAAAACTTGGCACGCTCAGAAGCGGGGAGAGAGACCGTTGTCCCAAAAAAGCGGGGCGAGGGCTGAGGAGACGTCCACGTCGTCAAGAAGGAAAACAAACACGGGTTTGGTTTAGAACACGCACACACAACACGGGAAACGTCGCTAGAACTTAATACCCCTATTACCCCTATTACTACTGCTACTATTACTACGGTATTTCCCCCCCCCCCCCCCCGCGGGTTCCCGCCTTCCCGCTCTCACCTGAGGCGCGGCCGACAATCCCCGCTAACGCAGCTCAGCGAAGCAAAATGGAGACGTCGCGCGGGCGAGGTGAGGCCGGCGGAACCCGGCCCGCCCCTTCCCTGGGGCCGGGGTTGACTTTCGCCCCGCCCGCCTTGAGGAAGCGAAGACCCGCCGCGTTGCCCCAGCGGCTGTGAGGAGAAGCGGCGTCGTTGTTCAGGGCGGCTCTTCTCGCGGGGAGGGCCCCGCCGTCACGTTCGCACGTTCAGGGCGGCTCCGCAACGCGGCTGCGCGTTACCACCACCCAGGAACCTGGGACGTTTGAACGGCTCGCAGCTGCCCGCGAATGTCGCACTTGCTGTCGGGCAAGGTGGTGGCTATACCACTCCAAGCTCTCTTAGCCGAGAGGTGGATTAGCTAGACCAGCCGTGGGTGGGCAAATTGGACTCGCAACATTTTTTACCGGATTGCATTCCCACCATCCACAACCACGGGTTGATGGGAGGTTTGCAAGGTTCAGGACCAGTGTTAGAAACTGGGGTGGGAGCTAAAGCTAGCTAGGAGCTAAATGGCACCTTAAGCCTAGGTTATGGGTGCCACAGCGGAATGTCCAGGCAGGCTTTTGAATGCAAGGCTGAAAATGAACGAACTGCAGCTAAAATATTATGTTCATTTTTCACATGGTCTAGTTCTTCCTCTGCCCACCTCCCTAATATTCTTAAGAGGGTCTCTTCTTCAGGCTTCAGAAAGTAGCAGGAAATAGGGAGGCAGAAAAAAGTTTCTCTTTCCTTCCACTCTGGAAGTTTTAATCTGAAATATTAGGTGCAATACTAATAAACAGCTCACGCTAATGAAATTCCCTGTCACAAAATGCGCCTAGAGCAATGGGGGTTTCGAATGCTGTTCAGAACCACTAATCTACACCATTTCAATCCAGCCTTGAAACTGCTTTGGTCGCTCTAATAGCAGGAGACAGAGTAACAAGGGTAACAATTTTCTTGGACCTTCCAGTGGCTTTTGATACCACTAACCGCAGTATTATTCTGTGGGTAGGAGCATAGAGATAGGAGATTCATTCATGACATCTTGGCTGTGGCTCCCCAACAGGCTTCCACCTTATCCCCAATGGTTTCTAACATGCATATGAAGCTGCTGAGGCAGCTCATCCAGAGCTTTAGAGTGAAATGTTACTAATAACGCTGATGACCTCTATTTCTCCTTGTCATGGGAGTCATGTGAGGCACTTAAAGTTCTGAACCAGTTCCTGGAATCAGTAATGAGCTGGATGAGGGCCAATAAACTAAAGCTAAATCCCAACACACTGAGTTTCTGTGAAAACTTCTCTGGGTGGTGTTTAACCTTGTTTTGAATGGGGTTGCAGCACTCCCCCAGAAACATCATGTTCCATCTGGGGGTGCTCCCTAGAGGACCACATGTCTTTAGTTGCATAGATTGCTTTAAAGAAGTGCATATGTGTATGTGTGTGTATAAACAACAACAAACAGGCAGTAACTCACGTTTTTAAAGTTCCAAGTTATGTGCTGCATCTTAAAATCCCCAATGAGCAAAGATTGCAATTGCCATGAGGGTCCTTCATTTGTTCCTTCTTTCTACCTTGTTTAACATTCTATGGTGCTGGTGTGATGCATACCTATCCTATTACTCATAACCCACATAGCTAAAGGAACACTTACCCCTGTATCAACCTGACCACACATTGGACTCATCTGTTGACTCCTCAGGGTACCCTCACCCTCAGCTGAGGCAGGTGATGACTAGGGAGCGGGGCATCTTCAGCAGTAGAGCCCCACTGAATTCCAGTTCCTAGGAATCCATTTTTGGCACCTGCTTTGCTATCCATTCATTGCCTGGCAAAAACTTAATTCTCATGAGTCTTAGTTGTGGTCGGTAGTTCAACCATTTGAAATATTTTGAGGGCTAACCTGCAGCCCTCTAGGTGTTGTGGACTACAACTCCCATCTTCCATGACAACTGAATGTGCTGGCTAGAGCTGAGGAGAGTTGGGAGTCCAACAACATAAGTAATCCTTCATAATAGATTCAGGCAGGTAGCTGTGTTGGTCTGATGCAGTTGAAATAAATAAATAGTCCAGTAGCTTATAGCCAGAACAAGCTTCATAATAGGTTTGATTCACACAGGAACTGCTGCTAGAGATGGTCTCTATATATTTTTGTTGCCTCTCAGTCTTATATGTTGTTCAAATATCATGTTTCATTATATTGTGTTCTCTATTGTATGCCAACCTGCAGTTTGCTGAAGGCCAGTTTAGACATTAAAAATAAATAAATTAGAGGTGAGCTAGGGAAATGCAAGCCTCTTCATCCACCACCCCAAGCGGTGGTGTAATTTGTTGCCTGGCTCTGAACTAGCCATCAAGGAATGCTGAAAGAACACTAATCTCTGCTTTCCTTTAAACTAAATGCAACAATTGTATAACCACACTCTATCCAACTTAAGCTAAGCAGCTGAAGGTTGACCTTTCCCTATGCAAATTACTGGTCAATAGTCCAGAATGGCTAATTGATGTCTCATCAGTGGGAGGCAATTGTTAGGTAGGAGATCAGAGTTCGAAGGAAGATACACCAAGCACTGCTTGACACAGCTGAGAGGAGGCGATAAATATTGGCTGAAAACACTGCAAAATGGAGAGGAAGAGGGTCCGAGACCTCTGCTTGTCTATTATATATTTTGAAAAATGATTTGTCCATCTGGTCTCCAAAGTTTGGAAGTCTGTTGAGATATCACAACCAAACAGCACAAGAGTTCACAAGCTGGGGGTGGCAGACATTGCTGACTTTTGGACACCATTTTGAATCAAGATGGTGGACTGAAATGTGACTTTGGTGTGATTTTTTAGGCTTAGGTTCTGCCACCTTTCAAGATATCATCACCAAACTTGGGATGAGGGTTCCTGAGGTGGGTGCAGCAGTCTTTGTCAATGTTTGGAGTCTGGGTATCATTTTAAATAAAGATAGCAGACCGAAATGTGACTTTGACATGACATCACCTGCTTTTGGTATGACACACATACTATCCATTTAACTCACAGTATTTTTCAGTTTCTGAAATTTTCTGGGCAGCACCGAGCACTCCCCACTAGTATATTTACAAATAGTGAAAATATTACAAGTGACACCCTCTATCTCTAGTGCACTCTCATCCAAAAGGAAACCAAAGTTGCATAGGGTTGCCTTGAAACTTTTCACTGCTCATCATCACTAAGATGCCAAAGTGCAAAAGAGTGTGCAAGCATAAAAAAAGATGCCTGAAAGCAAAACACACATAGGTGTCACTAGAGCTCACAACTCGAATGTGCTATATAAACAGTAATATTGCCAAAATCACAATATAGGTGCATTTTGTGATACGGAAACTAAGAGGTAACAACCAACCATATGTGAGAAAGGTCCCTTTCTTTCTCTCTCCTTTCCCCTATACCACCTATCAAAACTGGTGGAAATTTATAATCTCCATGTTTTTGTTTAACAATACATTTCCATTTGTATCATTGATGAAAGAGCTGCCCCTCCCTGGCAAAGTTGTTCATAAATTTTAGTCATGGGTAAGCTTGCAGTGTCTTGAGACTATGAAGGGGCTCTGTAGCCTTGCTAACAGGTAGAATGCAAAAGGCTGCTGATTGAGAAGACAACTGTTAAGGCAAGCTTTTAGTATTAATGAGTCGAGTGGGGCAGGTGATAGGCAGAAACTGCAGTTCTTTCATTCATTAAAGGACATGCTTGTGAACAACATCAGAAGCAAGATATACCTTTGCCTCCTCCCTTTTGTTTTCTTTCTGCCAAGCATACAATATATGCTGATAGGGGACAGACTAGTAACAATGGTGTGTTTTTACAAGCATCACAAAAGAGACCACAGATGCTGCCGTCTCAGGTTTCTCAAGGGCCATTGTGTCACTACCATTAGCACAAATCATGGGTTGCCTCCACCACCATTTGACAGCCCAAGTAAAAAAAATAATATCCCAGTACAGACGAGGGCAGTAGAACTTCCAGAGATATGTTCAAGTTTAAAGGGCTGCTCAAGCAGGGACCACTGGTGGGCCCCCTCTGTCAACAGGTTCTCTCCAACTAACCTGGCTTTGTTGGCAGCACTCAAAGCTTTGTTGGGTATAGCCATCCTTTTAATTTCCTGTAATTCCTTTGCATAGGACGCGGGTGGCGCTGTGGGTAAAAGCCTCAGCGCCTAGGGCTTGCCGATCGAAAGGTCAGTGGTTCGAATCCCCATGGCGGGGTGCGCTCCCGTTGCTTGGTCCTAGCGCCTGCCAACCTAGCAGTTCGAAAGCACCCCCGGGTGCAAGTAGATAAATAGGGACCGCTTACTGGCGGGAAGGTAAATGGCGTTTCCGTGTGCTGCGCTGGCTCGCCAGATGCAGCTTTGTCACGCTGGCCACGTGACCCGGAAGTGTCTCCGGACAGCGCTGGCCCCCGGCCTCTTAAGTGAGATGGGCGCACAACCCTAGAGTCTGTCAAGACTGGCCCGTACGGGCAGGGGTACCTTTACCTTTTACTAATTCCTTTGCATGGCACTAGATCAGGGGCATTGTTGGTATTATAATTAAAAGGTTGGCTAAATCCAACCAGGTGGCACTTCTTGGAGTATCAGACTGAAAATAGAATTTACAGTGGACCAGGGCAGGAATCGTTAAAGCTGCTGGGATCCTGGCACCTGCCCAAGGAAATCATGTCCCAACAGTGGCACTAAGACCATCACAGGCAATGGAAAGTGCTATTAACATCCTCAGGTTAAAGTACAGTTTGCTACCCTGACTTAACTTTGCAACCGGAATACACAATTTGGGCAGGCATGCATTTATTTGTCTGTTTTTTGGGGTTGCAGTTAATAATAATAATAAGTGCTACTGTTGAGCGCAAGTCTGCAATGTACATAGTGGCTAACCAAGTCAGGATCTTTGAAAATGCTGTTGCTTCCCTTTTATGTGCATTAAAAGGTTCAAATCCCTCTCTGATGAGTCCTCACAAAGACATCACAGCGGGGATATTTTCTGCAAATGTGGAGATGAAGTGTGGTTGCTCTTGTATTTGGGGTTTAAAATCACAAAGGATATTATTTTTCGACTTCTCAGGATAGCAATAGGAGAACTTTGTTGCCCAAAAGGTTCTCAAAATGAGAAACCGAGGACCACTCTTTCCAATTAATCTGTTGGCTATTGCCCATCACAGATTAAGCTAGCAACTGTATAAGTGTTTTTTAAAGCATAATCTAGGAAGATCAAATTGATCTAGAAAGCCCTAAATGCTTATGTTCCAACAGATTGTGCCCTTCCGTGATAAATTATAAGTAGAGGCATACAGAGAGGCTTTCAAAGGTTGCTTTGTGTAGTCCCAAGGTGAGGAACTCTGATGCACTCCATGTTGTTGGGATTCCAACAACTATCAACCCAGCAACCATGGGAAGAATGGATGGGAACTGTAGTGCAGCAACATTTGGAGGGCCAAAGGTTGTAATATTATTTTTTCGTATTACGTATGAGTAATAGCACAGCTGTAGAGACCTGATGAAAGTGAAGGCTTCAACAAGCTTGGCAACAGTGAGTGTCAGAGAAACAAAGAGTTTGGAATGCATTTTAGAGAGATTATAGTTAATCATGAGATACACAACTAAGTATCATATGCCTCTTGGCAGGATAGCTCCCTGTAACAGAGGAGACACTGTTATGTGTTTAGCCAGAAAACACGCTTAGGAGCCATACCCCCTTGCTGACACATGTGCTTTATATAGAAAAAATGGGACTTTAAACAATGGCTCCTTGCCATGGTTTAGCATCAATTCAACACTGTTCTGAACAAGTCCACTTCCAATAAACTCTTGTTGCCATTTGGCTGGAATCTAATCTGTACTCCTGATTCCAAGAATATTGAACTCTTAGAGAGTCTTGGGGCAGAAGCCTCTAGGCCAAGGAAAAGTCAGCCAATATCTCCCGCTCCATTAGATTCTCACAATTCTTCACTCTATTTTATGGTTTCTTCCCCCACCCCAAGTACTTTTGAAGATCAAGCAGTTTGGCTAGTGCTGAAAGAACTTCGGCCATTTAGAAGAAAGGTTTCAAAGATCAGCAATATTTTATGTAGTTTGTTTTTGAAATGTTTGTGGTATGTATTATTAGGTTGTTCTTCCTCTTCCCTCAGGTGCTGATGTTAAGAATAGATTTGTCAAAAAATGAATTAAAAAGGATGGGCTTTTACTTGGTTGGTTATTAAGATCTAAACATGAATGGGCAAGACTCAGCAGCTTGGGAGTTGCTAGCTTATTTTTAATTATTGTCTTCCTCTTTGTGATCCTGTTTTTGGGGGGCGCGGTTCTTCAAGGGTTGGAAAGAGGGGCCAGGATAAAGTTGACAGTTTAGCTATCAGTCATTTCAAAAGTTATAGTCCAATTATAAGAACTGAATGACAAGGTTACAACTCCATAGTTTTCTTCACCTTCTCCTCTAATAAGATGGTTAGGAGTTAATTACAGGTTTAGGATTTTTTCATTGAGTGCGATCTGTGACTGTGTGAGATTTGCCAAGTAAGTCACCATCAGCAGGTCCTGAAAAGAAGAAAGGAGCATGCAATAAGATTAGGCAGAAAACAGTCGTATAAAATAACAATCTGTTAATTTGCAGGAGCGTATTGATACTTAGGTCCACCTGGTTGTGCCAAGAGACTGCAGAGCCTCTTAGGCTCCCAGTTCCAGATTGTTTAATACAGCTTGAAAGCCTTGCCAAACAGTTACATTATCGTGAAGCTTCGTACCAACGGGATTTAGTCCAGTAAGAGAGGTGCTCTACTAATTTTGATCTCATTCTCTGCAATATGGTATAGGAAGGGAAACCTTATTCTGCCTGAGGGCCACAATCCCTTGTAAGCAACCTTCTGGGGGCCGCTTGCCAATGGTTGGTGTGGCCAGAAGCAAAAGCGGGCAGAGCAATAAATGAAACTCTTCTCTCTGTACGGTAGACTAATTCCAACCACACAAAAGCCAGAGGTTTTGACATCTCTTCATACACAAACACCTCCATCCAAACAAGCAAGATGAATTATCAAAGTCTAAGGACACATTCCAACCGGGCAAAAGGACTTGAAGAGAGCATGGAGCAGTGACAATGAGGTGTGTGGCCTGGGTAGCCAGGCCCCAATGTTCCAGACCCGTTGTCCACAAAGGCTGCACAGTTGTCGTGCCTCCATTTTCCAGACAGGAAACCTGAACCAGAGGTAACCACCACTATCTTGAGTTATGCAGTCTGAACTGCATGGCCACTGCCAATAATTTTACATGTCCAAGACTGCAGTGTGCAGTTGGGTAAACCGAGGCTCTGGTCAAGACCTAGGCTGTGACTGCAAAACTACACAAGAGCATTCAAGGGAGCTTGTGGGAAAGAGCTTATACATAGAACATACTGACTTGGCTACCATCCTTCTATAAGCAACATGTGTATGGACAAACCCCACCCCAACGCTAACTTTGGAACTGGTCAGAGTCCATATTTTTATCCAAATGGGCAACTTTTCAGAATATGATCCAATACAACACAAGTTCTTGATTTGCAGGGAAATAAGCCTTCATAAAAGGCAGCCAATTCAAAGTCCCCTCTGGTTGTTCAGGAAGGTTGCTGCACCAGAGATCTAAGGCAGCCTTGCAAGTCAGTACACACAAGAGATGCTACTAAACCAAACAGGAATCACCAGCTTACCCACCTATACATCTATATCTTAGCCAATTGTGGCACATTGCTTGCATGGAGGAAGCTTCCAAACAAGCGATGCTTTTACAAGCCAGCTCTACAGACTTACGTTGATATTGCTGTTCAACATTGTCTCAAAGTCCTCTGGCGAAATCTTCGGAACCTGGGTGATAAGGTCCATCAGGAAGCGGCCAACAGTGTTGTCAGCAGTCACCTTACCAGACTAGATATGAAGACAGGCAATGTTAACAAGTCATTCAAAATAAAGGTGCACACCAACAAGGGTGCATTTAGTTTCTGGCCAGACCACAACACTATCCTCACCAGCACATCTTCAGCATACTGCAGCACCGTGCTCAGGGTATCCTGAATCCGAGCAGAAGCAGCTCCCACTTGCTGAAGGTCACTGGATAAACTGATCACTCGATTTGGACTGAAGCAAGTCTTCATGATGAGATCAACTGAGAACACAGGGTGTGGGAATGACTGTTAGAACAGCATTTGTCGCCACTGACAATTCCAGAAATTGAACCTAAAGCCATGTACCGTAGCAATAATGATGCTTCACTGCTCATATGCAGACTTCTGAATCCATTGCCACACCCTTTCTAGTGGGAATTCAACAACTGCTATTTGATGCTACTGCCTCATCTCTTCCCCCTGGCCACTGCATGGTTATTCAGCTGAAAGCATTGTTGGCAAAGCCTTTCACTCATTAGAAATTGAAATCCAATTGTTAAAAATCCAGATTGCTGAAGGTTGATATTGCCAAATAGTGTGCATTTTCCAATTTAGAGAAAGCATTTAAAAGCTGAACATGTTTAGATGCAGAACAGTGTCTCTGGGCACACACGCATGTTGCTACTGTCGCTGCTGTTAGTGCTTAATTTCCTTCCTGTCAGCCAAGTTCCCCTGCAAGTCCCTCCTCCCACCTGCTTTCCCTCACAATGTGGCAAACATATTATCTAGGACCTGAGCTGAAGGAAGGAAGTTGCAGGGGCAAAAAGCAATCAATTGGAGATTAAGGCCTCTCACTCTACCCACTCGATTCAAGCAATGCACCCACTGCCTTTTTGCAGCTGTTCTCAGCCACCAAAAACCCAGCTGGACCCAAATATTCATAAACACAGTGGTATCTAAGCACTGAGCAGCGGACAGCTATCATTGTGCTCTCACTGCTGCCAGGAAAAGCCAGCACCATCCTACTGCCCAAGAACAGGTTCTCCAACCCCTGGAACAAAGTCATGTGGTGGTGGTAGGCTGTTTTCCCACATGGCCATGGCCGAACTTTGAAAGAGCAGCAACTGGAAAATAATACCTTTCCCACAGCCCTTATTTCTGAAAAAGAATCTTACATTTATTGTAGGTTCATTTTTATTTTTTACTGTGAGCTGCCAGTAGGAGGCCTACTGACAGGCAGAAAGGCAGGATATATATGGTTAAAACTTAATTTTTATTATGAGCTAAATAAATGTCAGTTCATTCAAGAAAATGCATTAGTTGATCAGCTGGTTATTATAGCCTTAACTATTACTACTCTACATCATTCAGCTCCAGTCTTACAAAAGAATGTTGGGTAACTGAATCCTCCGTCTTTTGTTCTAAATCACCCACAGCAAACCACCCCCACCCCCACTACATGGAAGTAGAGAGAGCATACACAGAGACAGCAGCCATAATATGCGGAGGCAACACAAAGGAGTGCTATGAATGCTCTAGACTGGAACACACAACTATGGTCAAGTTGGCGGTGGAATAAACAGATATGTGCATTTGACAACTACTCGCCCCAGGCAAACCAGATGGCTGCTGTGGATTAATTAAATAAAATCCCAGTCTTCCAACCTAATGGTCAGCATCACCCATAGGAATGAGTGGCAACTATTTCACTTATATGGGGAGCAGCAAAGGGGTGATCACACAAGCCCCACTCCTTATCCCTAGGAAGATCAGCATCAGGCATAAGTGGCAGGTTAGGCCACTCTTAACTGCATCCTAGATTACAGCCCTATTACTTTATCCTACAGAACACTGTCAAGCCAACCTCTACTTGTCTCAGCCCCAAATAATGAGAGAAACTTGGGAGGACAGGCACACACTACAGTCATACCTCGGGTTACAGACGCTTCAGGTTGCATTTTTTCAGGTTACGGACCGCCGAAACCTGGAAGTACCAGAACAGGTTACTTCCGGGTTTTGGCGGTCGCGCATGCGCAGAAGTGCTAAATCGTTCTTTGCGCATGCGCAGAAGCGCAGAATAGCAACCTTCACGTGCGCAGACGCAGGTTGCGAACGCTGCGGGTTCTGAATGTGCATCCCGCAGGGATCACGTTTGCAACCTGAGTGTCCACTGTACTTTAATCACTCAAAGACATTTATAAAGTATCAAAAAAGGACAAGAATACTTACCACCTATCCGTTCTGTGTCGTAGTAAGTATATTTCACTGTGAGCGGAGTGAACATTACTCCCATAGTCTTACCAGGGACTCCCATTGCAGTACTAGAGGAAAAATAGATTTTCTTAGCACAACCAAGGGCTCAGAGGAAGCTTTATAGCACCCAAGAAGGTGGTTACACTGGCTTGATTCATACGGCATGGTAGGACAAACTATGGCTTACCGAGATGGTGCCAATGTGTGGGGTTTTGGAGGAGCTCACAACCACTTGGCTCTTCCCAGGTCATTTTTGTTGCCACACTACACCAGACTATGCCTAAGTTTGCCTTAGGGTGTCATCTGAACCCAGGATCATGGCTAAGCTCCCTCTTCACTAACCATCAGCTAACACCAAGAACAAACCTTGGTTAGTACAGCTCACGGTTAGTGAAAGGAGAGTTTAACTATGAATCCTGCTTCGGGCAACACAATAAGCCAAACTTTGGCAAGAACTGCAAATATACAAATAGTACTTCTGAATGTTCCGGTGGACAAATACCTGATTAAAAAGCAAGGAAATTGCAGAATGGTAGGAAATAAAAAAAAGCACAAATGAGAACATTAACACCTGCTCTCATCCCATCCCTTCTCCATACATAGTACGTGGCGGACCATCCACACAATTGGGATCCTTAAAAGCAGGATGACAATTTTTTTCCTCTCTCCTTCCTCTGTAATGCCCACTGAAACATTCTCCAAATCCTTTCTTAATTTGAAACTTACAGTCAGGAGCCCTGGAATGTTCTCATAAATTAAATGTCCTTGGGTATATGAGACAGACAGAGCCTTCTCCGTGGTAGCGACTAAATAAGAGACGTTCTCCCAAGCAAGTTCCACTGGGCTCAGTCTTTCTGTTTATAGATATGCTTTGAAAACATTTTTATTTTAAACAGTCATACTTATTTGATGGTCTACTCTATTGCATTTAGATTTTCGTTTTTGATATGTTATTGTCTTACTTGTTTTTGAAAGGCCATTTTTGTGAAACACCAGATTTCTAGTTAAAAGGAACAAAGATGGAAGTAGAACAAGTGCAGTACACAAAGGTTGTTTTCTAAATACCTGATATAGGCCTTAATGCTCATGCGCCCATTTTGTAGACTGGTGTCCACCGTGAGGTGAATTGGATTGTGTGCTTCTCGACTGTAATATTCGTGAATCAAGACAGAGTGTTCTGTGATGTCATGCCCTGTTGCATACCTTCAAAAACGTAATTAAGACTAATTAATACCTGCACACAATGAAGCCCATTCATTTAACACAGACCTTTTAGACGCAGATGTGATATGCCAGTGAGATATATTAAACAACGCTAATTCAGATGTAGATACATCCATAAATCATTCTTGTGCTGCCCTCTGAATTACATTAAAGATATATATCATAACTTGGTTTGGAGGCAAAAGATTCCTGCATTGCAGGGGGTTGGACTAGATTACCACTGTGATCTCTTCCAACTTTACAATTCTATGATTTGTTGATAAACCAGTTGCATCACAAAATAAATACAAGGAAAAAAGATAGCAAGAGACTTGCCAGTACCTCTGCGGAGAAAGCATAAGCCCAGTGCAATTAGAAACTGCACTTAGTTAAAATAAACCAGAATCAAATGTTTGTCATTTGTTTAAACTAACTACAGTTAGAACTAGCCACAGTTCTCCGAGTCTGGATAAAACAGAGAACTGTGGTTAATCTAAAAGTGAAAGCAGATAAGCTTACAATATCCTCTTGGTTGTGCGGAGACAAAAAGTAGCAGGTAGGTATATGCTTCTGAGGCTCACAAAACACTTGTTCCTTTAATCACAGCCCACAGTTTGTCATTATGTCTGAACCAGGCCCTTACACAGTGAACATATGTTATAGGTATGGGGAGACTGGCACATCCAACGTTCATAAGTAATGTAGCCGCATGATACTCCAGCCATTTAACCAATTGGTCTATACGGAACAAGATGTTCCTCTCCTCCAACTAAATGGGCAGTCAGTTATTTACTGCAGTCACTGAAGTCTCTTGCTGGGTACAAAAAAGGACTTTTGAAATGTTTTTGTGCGGAGTGTAAGCCATCATTTGGGGGGGGGGGGGACTTTGGATTTTGAAAGATGGCATAAAAATATTAACAAATATGTATTTATTTAACATGTTTATATCCCACCTTTCTCCCAAGTTGGGACTTGGCAGCAGTGCTTTTTTAAAAAAAATATCAGATAAGACACTCTAACATAGAACTAACAGAAGTCAGGAAATTGCTGTAGTTCTGCCATTTTTAGGTAAGTCACAATTAATTTTACCTTCTCTGGAATGAGTTATGCAACACAGGAGTAAACACACTTTTGCCCCAGCATAACTTGCACTGTACATCAACAATTTTAAAAGCCCATTAATGCTGTTCTGTTTTTGTAACAAGAAGAATAGCAACCTACCATCCCAGAATAATTTCACTGGGAGAAACTTTCTTGTGCAGTTCATACATATTCTTGGCAAATTCCATGTCAACTGCCACCTAGAAGTAAAAAAAAAGGAAGTAAGAGAATCTGTAGCAGTGAGTCTCATCTATTGCAATGGTAGCAACTCTCCAAGGTCTGAAGCAGTCTTCCCTGCCTTGTTAACTAAGTTCTTGTGACTGTAGATGCTGGGGACTGAAGCTGGAACTCTGCATGCACAAAACCTGCTCTCTGCAAATGGTCTTATAGCTTCCAAGCTAAGCAGTTGGCTCCTTACCTCTCTCGCCCTGACCTAGCCACTGTGATCCATGCGACGGTCACCTCCAGACTGGATTATTGTAACTCGCTCTACGTGGGGCTGCCCTTGAGACTGACCCAGAAACTCCAGCGGGTGCAGAATGCTGCAGTGAGACTCCTTACGAGGTCTTCGCTGCGAGATCACATTCACCCGGTGCTATACCAGCTGCACTGGCTCCCGGTGGAGTACGGGATCAGGTTTAAGGTGCTGGTTTTAACCTTTAAAGCCCTATACGGCCTAGGACCCTCGTACCTACGGGACCGCCTCTCCTGGTATGCCCCACAGAGAAACTTACGGTCTTCGAATAAAAACATCTTGAAGGTCCCAGGCCACAGAGAAGTTAGGCTGGCCTCAACTAGAGCCAGGGCTTTTTTGGCTGTGGCTCCGATCTGGTGGAACACTCTGTCACAAGAGACCAGGGCCCTGCGGGACTTGACATCTTTCCGCAGGGCCTGCAAGACTGAGCTGTTCCACCAGGCCTTTGGCCAGGGCACAGCCTGACTCCCTCCCTCGGCAATCTTCGCGGAGCTCTGGCCCAATGGTTGCCAGTGGCTTGAATTAATTAATTTTATAACGAATGATTTTAGACTGTTGTTTATGCTGTACTTTTGTACTGTTTTATTGTTGTTAGCCGCCCTGAGCCCGGCTTCGGCTGGGGAGGGCGGGATATAAATAAAATTTATTATTATTATTATTATTATTATTATTATTATTATTCCCTGCCTTCATTTCAAACAATCACCAGGTTATCAAATTTCCAAGAAATGATGCTGCACCAGGGTCACAGGGATTTTGAAACCTAGAATTCTCTAATCTAGCTATCAACTATTTTAACACCACACTGGGCTTAGCTCTGAGTGGCCAGTACATGACATAATACAGCATGGGGAGGAGGCAGCTACTCACCTCATCTTCTGACTCATTGTGAGGCACTGAGAAGCAGTTGGTGACTTCTACTGAATGCTTGTCAATGGTGCCTGCAAAATTAAGGACAACATGTTTCTGTAAGAGAAAGCCTTTCTAACCAAGGCCCCAGGATCATGCAAGGAGAGATTTTGTAATTAAGGTATAAGACAAGGATGAGCGATTGTCAGCTGCTGGGCTGGTCTCAGCTCATGAAGCCTTGCAATTCCAGAATGTTTGTCAACTGTGCCTGTGAAATTAAGAGAGATATTTCCATGAGAAAGCATCAGCCAGATCCTTGCCATGGCCCTTTCCACAGTTTTGTTGGGAGCTAGAGGGAGAGGCAAAAGTGCTGGAGGGTAGAGGGAGGAAACCAAGATGAATAGGCAAAATGCCTTCTTTAGGCTGGAGAGTGTCTTATGTAATTCGAATTGAAAAGTGTTGTGGGGAGAAAGAAACCAAAATTTAGGATGCTGGAGGGAGAAGCAGGGGGCTTGTTTTTTAGGGGTGCTGCTGCTGTAGAGTATCAAAGCATCTGATGTACTCAAAATGCAAAGTGCTTTCCCTTTTATTGCTTTCTCTCGGAGGAAGAAAGGGAGGGAAGGATGAAGTCGACTGAGTCTCCAACATAATGTAACCCCTGACACCTTACAGCTTGTGGATTGCAGCCCTTGACAAAAGGTTTCCCACCCTTGGCACAGAACTTAGGAGAAACCTGACCAAAAGAAGCAGAAGATTCAGGTTTGCTAAGAAAGTATACTGGAATTAGAAACATCACCCAGCTTTCTTCTCCAACTTCAGTTTCTTTCCGTATCTATTAAAGAATGCTTTTTATTGTGGTGTACAACAATGTGGCTATAATTTACACTAGCCCATGGGATCACGTTTCAGTATAAGGCCTGAGTACAGTTGTACCTCGCAAGACGAATGCCTCTCAAGACGAAAAACTCGCAAGACGAAAGAGTTTTTCGTTTTTTGAGTTGCTTCACGAGACGAATTTCCCTATGGGCTTGCTTTGCAAGACGGAAACGTCTTGCAAATTTGTTTCCTTTTTCTTAAAACCGTTACAGTAATACAGGGTGCATTGCTTGAAGAGGTGCAGTTGCGACTTGACTTCTGGGAGCAACTCATAGCACGCGGTGTGGTAACCTTTTTTGAGGTTTTTGAAGATTTTTTTGAAAAAATTGAAACCGTGCTTCGCAAGACGAAAAAACTCGCCAGACGAATAAACTCGCCAGACGAAAAAACTCACAGAACGAATTAATTTCGTCTTGCGAGGCACCACTGTATTTTGACCTGGTGCAAAAAAGAGCTCCCTGTTCCTTCAATAAACTATTTCGAAAAGTACAATGCAACAGATGCACTTTTCCTTGCCTTTTATGACAAGCTATCCTCTTCCAAAATCCCCTCTTCCACATAAATTCAGAGAATTGTAGAGTTGGAAGGGATCCTGGGGATCATCTAGTACAACTCCCTGCAATGCAGGAATATGCAGCTGACTTATAAGGGGATCAAACCTGCAACCTTGATGTTATTTAAAGCACATTTAGTTCTCCACTACATTTGGGCATCCTAGGGGTGAGATGTGACCATGCAAGAGGTACCACAGCCTAGCGGCTTGACCTACAAACCAGTAAGTTCCTGGTTTGCCTTGTCTCTCTGCCATAAAGTCATAAATTCAACACCCATCTGCAATATGGGAATAATCATACTCACTTGCCTGACAAACTGGTTGAGATACCATAGTGAGTGAAGTGTTCTGAGAGCCACTACAGTTGACGTGAATAGAACAGGGAGATCTGGCTTCCAAATTCCTTGCTCAGCCACTGCAGTATACACAGGTGGGCTGCCTTTTAGGCTACTTCACAGGAACGATCCTGCGCACCAGCCAAACAATGACAGAGGAAGCAGGAACAAAACGCAATAAATAATGCACCATTACAAAACGGGAGCGTCGAAGCAGCAAAGCTGCCATGTGACCTCAGCTACAAGGCATGAAGCCCAGATTCAAATTTCGCCTCTGCCTGTCAAATACGCTTGGAAAACTTTAATAGGAGGACCCTATGACCCTCCACTTACAAGAAATGATGGGAACTGGAGCCCACCAATGTCTGGAGAGGCCAAAAGCTCCCCATCCCTGTCTTTAAACTGCAATCCATGCAGTTTCAACCCCTGGCCTGTGGGTAACACTGCAAAGCAGTCTAAACTAAGCACCGCATAAATGCTGCCAAGCAGCTGCTTTTAGCTTCTTGTACGTTTTCAACACATGGTAGCTTTTCACTGGTTTATCTTTTTGTAACAGGCTTTGAGGGTTTGGGTTGTTGATGTTTACAAATGATGTATAAACTTCATGACATAAAAAAGCATAAAAATATTAACTAGCATAGCTACATTTTAATTAGTATGGTGATGACTAGGTGGTTTTACATCTTGATTTTATTCTGTGAACCGCCCTGAGGCCCCTGGATATAGGGCAGTATATAAATTTAATAAATAACAATAATTTTGAGTTTGACTGACGACCATATGTTTATGGGATATATGTATATGTATATGTTTTATGGGATAAAAACATAGGAAGCCTAAAGTTATTAACTGGCAAAGCTACATTTAAATGAGTACACAGTTGACTGACTTCCGAGTTTCACGTTTGTGTTTTAACACCCAATTGGTGTATACATTTTACGAAATAACTACGAACTAAAACTATGCCAGTTAATTAATTTATCGCTTCCGCTTCATAAAACCTATACACCAGTCGGTTATAAAACAAAAGCAAGCCAGCGAAACTCCAAGCCGGTTATTACCAGCCTAGCGACGAGTGCAAGGTAGGTAAAGAACGAAAGGCGGGCTTCTGAGCATGTGCAGAGTCCCGGCCACGAGGAAAAGCGGCGGTTGGGACGGAAGGGTGTCGTTGGCCTTACCGAGCAGCGTCCCGATGACCCGGGCAGCCCCCTCGTTCCGCCGCTCGAAGCTGTCCACGATGGAGGCGAGCACCACCGGGTGGATCCGGACCGCGCGGCCGCCGGGGAAAGGCGCCGCCAGAGCCGGCGGCGGGGCAGGAGCCGGAGTCGGGGCCGGCGCCGGGGCGGCCTGAAGGGGAACCGGAGCGGGAGCCGCGGGAGGCGCCGACGAAACGGCGGCGGCGGCGGTGGTGGCAGCTGCGGGCGGGGAAGCAGCCGCGGGAGCAGGAGGCGGCGGCGGCGAGGGCGTCGCGGCGCTCTGAGGGGAACTGGCTGCTACGGCCGCCATCTTGTCGGCGAAAGGGACCCGTGGAAGCGGCTCCTCGGCGCTGATAGGCTGAGCCGAGGCCACTGGAGAGTCACGTGCTTCGCCCTCTTCCCGAGGAGGCGCGTCACGCCTCCCATCCCCCGCGACGCTTTGGTTGCCGTCACCATAGACGTATAAAGAATGCAGAGTGACGCGTTCAACCCGAGTGCCGTGGAGCTTCCTAGCTCCCTTTTCAGTTTCTTCTTCCTCCTCAAGGCGCCCGTAGAGGAGCAATGGAGAAACTCAGGGTTTTCATCGTGCTTGTTATTGCATAAGAATTGTAGATTTGGAAGGGACTAATCCAACCCTCCCCCTGTAATTCTGGAAGCCTTTGACCAATGTGGGGCTCGAACCTACGACCCTGAGATTTAAAATCTCATGCTCTAGCGATTGAGCTACCCCATGTTAAATAGGTAGTGGTTCTTCCCTGCCAAATTGTACTTGTAGATATTTGATTTCTTGCGGGATGGGCTAAGGTAAAGGGACCCCTGACCATTAGGTCCAGTCGTGACCGACTCTGGGCTTGCAGCGCTCATCTCGCTTTATTGGCCAAGGGAGCTGGCGTACAGCTTCCGGGTCATGTGGCCAGCATGACTAAGCCGCTTCTGGCGAACCAGAGCAGCGCACGGAAACGCTGTTTACCTTCCCACCAGAGCGGTACCTATTTATCTACTTGCATTTTGACGTGCATTCGAACTGCTAGGTTGGCAGGAGCAGGGACCGAGCAATGGGAGCTCACCCCGTCACGGGGATTCGAACTGCCGACCTTCTGATCAGCAAGTCCTAGGCTCTGTGGTTTAACCCACAGCGCCACCTGCATCCCTTGTGGGATGGGGAGTGAGCTTTAAAAGGTTGTGTTGTGTTGTGTTGTGTTGTGTTGTAATACCAATACAGTCCAGTTACAGTGCTGGTGGGTGGACTGCCCTTCAAGCAGTTTACAACAATCTGTAACATGGACTAATTGATATTACAGGTATAAGTGGCACAGAAGACATATAGATTCTTACATCAGTGCCCTACAACTTACTATACCCATCACACATGGGCATGACGACAATTATGTTGATGCGTTACAACCCTGCAGTGTAATCCAATATTATCTGGTCATCTACTAAAGGGTATTTTTACGGAAACACTCTTGGGGCAGAAAGGATACATTTTCCTTACGCTGGGAAAATCTACAAGCCTGTTTTGGTTCTAAAGGATTTTCCAGGTGATGCCCCACATTTTCTGAGTGTTGCTGCTAGGAAAGCCTTGGTATCTTGGGTGGTTTTCTTATAATTTGTATATCATTTTTCTGTTTTAAGGAGGGGTGTGTGTGTGCTGTTTTCTCCATTACTTTCAATATGTCCATATAGAACAGCAAGTATTTTTTTATCAGAAACACAGAACTGTAGAGTTGGAAGGTGTTATGTACTGATGTTCTCACCCTGGGCCAGCAGGGGGATACTGTAGATAGTTTTTACTCAGGTCCACATATGCAAATAAGGGATTGAAAGTGACGTTCAGTGATTGGATAGTTACAGAAAGTTGTTACAGTTACGTTGTACTGGAGCTCTATATAAACAGGCTGACTGAACCCTTCAGTTCAGTTCTGTTCTGGCCTGTAGGGCTCCCAAGGGTCACCTAATCTAACCTCCTGAAATGCTGGAATCTGAACTAAAGCATCCCTAACATATGGCTATCCAATCTCTGTTTTAAAACCTCCAAGGAAGGAGAGTCCACCTCCTTCTGAGGGAGTCTGTTCCACTGTCAAAGAGGTCTTATCGTCTTATCCTCCTGAAAAGTTCTTCCTGATGTTTAGTTGGAATCTCCTTCCTTGTAACTTGAAGCCATTGGGTTCAGGTTCTACCCTCTGGAGTAGGAGAAAACAAACTTACTCCACCCTCCATCTCACCCAACTGCATAATTACATTCATAGGTAACATATGCTGAAAATGGGTTCCACTCTTATTGGAACAGAAATGCGAAAGACCTTGAGGAACACAACACACAGACACCTAAATCAGAAAATCAAAGTCTTTTCTGCAGGAGGATCTCTTAGTATTCTGTAGGTACTGCTCTTCCACACAATCATGTGACGACAGCAACAGAATCAGACCTTTAGCTCTACTATAGACATGATGTCTGCCTGCTCAGTTGAGTCCTGAGGCTAGGCAATCACACTGTTGCAGGCCACCCCAATCTCTGCCGAGCCATGTGAGATTCCAGGGGTCTTGAAACTTAACCAGGGTTTGTGTTGCCTTTGGAAAAATGAGGCACAGTGGAGACTGTAGTGTCTTTAAGATATATGGTTTTATTTACACATATATATATATGCCGGAGTCTACAGTGGAGATTGTTCAAAGCAGTGGTTCCCAAATAGCTAATTACAGAGGACCCCTTATTTTTCAAAAGTCAAGTCATGGACCACTGACTTTTGAAAATTTGGTAACTCTGTGACAGAGCAAATTTTTGAACAAAATGTGGGGTAGTCTCTAATAAGCAAAGGATTTTAGGTATACAGTGGTACCTCTGGTTACAAACTTAATTCGTTCCGGAGGTCCGTTCTTAACCTGAAACCGTTCTTAACCTGAGGTACCCCTTTAGCTAATGGGGCCTCCTGCTGCCACCAACATGTGATTTCTTTTCTCATCCTGAGGTAAAGTTCTTAACCCGAGGTACTACTTCTGGGTTAGTGGAGTTTGTAACCCGAAGTGTTTGTAACCCGATGTTTTTATAACCCGAGGTAAAACTACTAAAAAATAGACTAGGGCTGAGCGATATCTGGTTTTTAACATTGTGATATATCAGCAGCTAAACATCACAATATTCCAATATATCATGATGTCTCAAATTGGAGACTGGGTGTGGGGATGAGGGAAGGGGCAACTTGGAGATCGGATGGGTGGGGGGAAGGAGTGCAAGCGGAGTGGTTTTAGTGGGAGGGGATGGAGGGTGCATCAAGGCGCCATCAGTGGGGCAGCCAGCCGTGGCAGCCAGTGAAGATGAACGTCCACTGTGGCTTCTGCTGCTTTCCTGCTGAGAAAAGCTGCTGTGCCCCAGTGTCAGGGGAAGGTAGTGCCACGGTGCCTTGAAGTGAGGGCGATCAGTTGCCGTGTTTTCCCTCAGCACGAGGGAAGGCAGCTCAGATCAGCAGCATTATCGGCTGAGATCTTCATGTGATATAAACGGTGCCTTGAAATCGGCTGCCCTGCTCTCCCTTGCACAAGGAGCAATATATTGCTGTGTATTGCTGGCTGAAAATCATCATTGTGGCGTAATTTCAAAGCCAATTTTGGCCAATAAACTGAAAAACTGCACAGCCCTAATACAGACATAAAATTTGAGATATTGCCATGCAAGAATGACAATTTAGTTGGGAGGGAAGCAAGAGATAGGTGCATTTCCCGGACCCCTAATTGGGAACCACTGGTCCAGAGCATTCACATCTCAAGAGGGGCTTGCTTCCTGCAGGAGCACAGCCCTGGATTCCAGGGCAGGGGAAATAATTTTCTTGTTCCTTTAACAGCTGTTTGGCAGTCAGAAATCCAAAAGGCTTACCTTTCTTATTATGGAAATACAGTGGTGCCCAGCAAGACGAATGCCTCGCAAGACGAAAAACTCGCTAGACGAAAGAGTTTTCCGTTTTTTGAGTCGTTCCGCAAGACGAATTTCCCTATGGGCTTGCTTCGCAAGACGAAACGCCTTGCGAGTTCTTGCGAGTTTGTTTCCTTTTACTTAAAGCCGCTAAGCCGTTAATAGCTGCTAAGCCGTTAATAGCCGCTAAGCCGCTAATAGCCGTGCTTCGCAAGACGAAAAACCGCAAGACGAAGAGACTCGCGGAACGGATTAATTTCGTCTTGCGAGGCACCACTGTACAATTATAGGAAAAGCATCACCCTGACTACTGTGATTTTGTGTTGTCTCAAGCCCCCTCTTCTGGGTGGCAATCTTTTGTGTGAGTCACACAATGGCTGCTGTGGAGTTTGTCCTGAGTCTCAGCACTCACTCAAAATCCAAGATTTGCCCACAAGTCCAAAAAGCTTGGCAACCCCTGGTGCAAGACCTGGGTACCTCGATGACTACTTACTCCAGTATAAAACTGACATACGTTGAGGTAAGCTGGTGCCCCATCTATGGAACACTCCTCCCACCCCCGGCTGGCTCACCTGGTGCCTAAACATTGCAAGCTGCACTAAAGGGCTGAATATAAACAAATATTATGCAAAATAACCACATCACTTAATTTGCTTATTTCATTAAGTTGGCAGTGACATAATCCTTGTGACATAATCTAGAATTTTTTTGGGAACAGGAAACAAACCAAAAATTGGCGAGAAGTATAAAATGATTTCTCACTAGTGGCATCCATATTGAAATTCTGATCACTGTTCTAATTAGTTTAAGTAATATTTCCTGACAATGACAAACCTAGACAGCATCTTAAAAAGCAGAGACATCACCTTGCCAACAAAGGTCCGTATAGTTAAAGCTATGGTTTTCTCAGTAGTGATGTATGGAAGTGAGAGCTGGACCATAAAGAAGGCTGATCGCCGAAGAATTGATGCTTTTGAATTATGGTGCTGGAGGAGACTCTTGAGAGTCCCATGGACTGCAAGAAGATCAAACCTATCCATTCTTAAGGAAATCAGCCCTGAGTGCTCGCTGGAAGGACAGATCCTGACGCTGAGGCTCCAATACTTTGGCCACCTCATGAGAAGAGAAGACTCCCTGGAAAAGACCCTGATGTTGGGAAAGATGGAGGGCACAAGGAGAAGGGGACGACAGAGGATGAGATGGTTGGATAGTGTTGTCGAAGTTACCAGCATGAGCTTGACCAAACTGCGGGAGGCAGTGGAAGACAGGAGTGCCTGGCGTGCTCTGGTCCATGGGGTCACGAAGAGTCGGACATGACTAAACGACTAAACAACAACAATATTTCCAGTTTCCAAACAGAGGCAAACATCTAATCTACAGTGGATCATAATGTGCTATGCATCCCACTACTGTGCAATCTGCAAGGATTTCCATGAAGTTTGTGCAGAACCCCTATGCACTGCTACCTGAAAAAAGATTGTCCAGTAACTGTATGGAGGATTTAATCTGCACTATTAGAATTTATGAATAAAACCAGTGTTTATAAAATGAACTGCAAACACTACCAAAATAAGAGGGCCAAAATCATTTAATATCTGTCTGCCATTTAGATATGAAAAGAACTGCAGACCCACCATGGAATTTAACTACACATATAAAACATTTTCAGATAGCCAGCCACAATTCACTTACAGTAAATTGTATTTATTTCTCCTCTTCCACAATTTTCCAAGGTGAAAATAAGTATCCAAGTGAACTTACCTCGGGAAAACTGTTTTCGCTTTATACATACATACACCATACACACAGTTTAGGGCTAACCAACTCCCTTCACAGTAATTTGTCTTTTGGGAACACCTGCATTATTTGGAATCTGCCTTGCCTTGGCGATACATGTTAAAATTAATCTCCAGTCATCTTTGACAACAAGGAACCCTGAAGGCCTTGCTGCAACAAACCTCCAGAAATAATTGTCATTTGTCCACTATCTATTTCACCATCACAGCCTGTACACTTAATAGGTGCCTCTTCTCATGAGCCAGAAAGCTTCTTTCTAAATTAACAAAGCACACTGGAATTGGAATGTGACCTATCCTCTGGCGTTTTGATATATGGAGAATATGTAGCACTTTATTCAAGAATTGGTATTCTGTAGTACTGCTTGAAAAAAATTTCCAACTGCGAAATTTATCTATTTTTTACAATCAGAGCATTTGTCTGAAAAGTTTATTTTAAATTTTCTGAACACTTAAAGCAGCACTGCTTTAGGTGTTACACAAGTGTCCAGAGATAACTAAACAAAATTAAACTTATAAATTACAAGTTTTTGCTTCTGAAAGAGCTTCAGTCAACAGAAAACATGACACACGCACACACACACATTGCGAGGAAACCCCCCCAAAATGTCATGCAACAGCAGGCAGGATGTAAAAAGCCACCTAAATTCACACGTTTGTACATTGAATCATCAGAAAAAGTATTCTTTAGTAAATCTGTACATCCAAATACATTTGGGAGCTACATCTAAGTTACATCATTTAATGTTTTATACACTTGTTACCCCTTTTAATCATCAAGTAAACACGCCAAACCGGGGATGGGCGGCTGAGTTAGGAAAAAAGAAAAAAAATCATTGTAGACATTCAATTATTTTTGTTACCTAGACCACCAAGTGTTGAATAAAAACCGATGGCATCATCTTTATTTACCGTTTTTTCTTGCTAACTGTACAAAAATTGCAGTGCAGAGAATTCCACCTTTGTACTTAAGATTCTTTGGATGGATCTCAGATATAGCTGGATATTCCTTTAATGACGAACCAATGGAAAGTCGGTCCTATTAGACTGATACTGCATGCAAATATTTGCCTTTTTAAAACAAATGCATGTAAATGTTAGAATAGGTGATACTGCAAATTATCCTGGTAGCATCCAGTGTCCCCTTACCCTGTAAAATAGCACTAACAACTGGATGGAGGAAATCTTTCCAGAATAGTATTTTAAAGTACCAGAAACTAATCAGCAAAGTTTTAGGATCCACAAGTTTCATTTTCCTTTTTTAATTAAATGGAACAAATGTGTAAATACAGTTTTGTCCTCTTCACTGAAGAGAGCTAGTCTATTTCATCTTTGTGAGCTAGTTTTTGGGAAGATTAGCATGTACTGGGGAGTGATGCCTACCGAATACAATCCAAGCTTTTGCTGAGAACAGTTGAAGAAAGTCAGTAAGAACCTAGGATCAATGAAAACAGATGTTGCTTTAAATGATCCACAAAAGAGAGACCCACAGAGTGCCCAGTGTTAAATACACAATTTTCTCCTTGCGCTTTCTGGTGTGCAAGTTTATATACTCTGTCCCCCACCCCACCCCACCCCACGGGTTAACTGTTCCAGAGTTCACTTTCCTTAGTCAATTTTCACATTAGTGTAGATTTTTCGAACAAAGGCACTTGTTCCCATATAGCCAATAGCTCCTGCAAAAACAAGACAAATATATATAGGTTAGATTCGCTTAAGTTCTACAAGACAATGGCTGCAATCCTCAGCTTATCTGCTACGAATATGTATTATCGAATTCATTAGGACTTCCTCCCAAGTAAAAGCACATCAGATAAGCTTCAATAATTATGTTTATGTCATACGACCATATAGCCTGCAAAAAGCTCCTTCCTTAAAAAGCTTAAGATATGCACCATTGTCATTTTTGGTATATCATTTTTTTAAATTTACATTTTGTTCACCCTGGAGTGCAAGCTTCTTTTCATCTCAAACAACACATGCATTTCGGCTTAGTGTCTGTACATGTGCTGCCAAGAGCCATACATATGACAAAAACCTTAAAGACTAAAAATCTGATAAGCTAGCAAACTCATGTTCCTCAACCAGAACGAATCAGGTCCAGAAAACCAATTTATGGAATGCTTCCCCCCATTTAGGAGTCTTCCTAGCTTGTATTTTCTGTTTTCTCAATAGACTACGAACTCAGAGACAGGAGAGATACATGCTAATTTAAGGCTGAAACCCAATATAACAGAATGGGCCTGGCAGAAAAGAGAGACAACAGCATTTCAGTATGCTGCAGAAAACTTACCGCACATTATTCCCAGCGCTGTGCTAAATACTGCCATATAACCAAAGTAAAATGATGTCTGAAACAAGCCATACATCCTGAGGGGGAAAAAGAAGAAGAGGAATATTTTTTGTATCTCCCATATTACCAATAATCACATTTTTTAAAAATGTGAAGTATTAGCTTTCTTAATTTAAAAGGGAAGGAAAATACAAAATGTCAAAGGCTACGTACTTTGTCTTGAAAAAGTAGTAATAAAAGGAATACATGTAAACATAGATTGCAGTTGAAGCAGCAGACAGAAAACTTGTCCATTGCCTGAAAAACAGACACAAATATTTCAAACAACTGGGAATAAAAGCCTGGCAAACAGTACAAGAAAATCTAGACAAGAACTGTAACAGGAAGTAATAAAATTTGTTCAACTAATTTCCACCTTGCATGAAAAAACAAGCTAGCTTTCTTCATACTGTTGCACAAATTGTCCACAATCCTTGTGCACTTTTGTGGAACCACCATTTTCCAGTTCTGTTTCCTCTCCCTCTCTTCAGAGGGAGAGATTTCTTTTTCTTGGCATAACTTTTAAACAATGCATTTAACATTGGAGACTCATCACTTAAATAAAAACATTTACCTAACAGAATATGCATGCCATTTAACTGTAAAAATCTTCCAAGCATTTTACACAAAATACACATTATAATTGTCCATAAAAAGAAGTCAAACATAAGTAGACCTAAACAATTCAAAATATAATTGAATCACCAGTTTTAAGTTTACATTATTTAAAGAGTACACATATAAATGCATCAAGTTATGTATCTGGTTAGGCTTGCTTAAAACACATACACTTACACCCACACCCCTGCCTGCCTACCTGCCTCAAAGGCTACATGTTACCCCACTGAAAGACAGATTTCTTGCAAGTGCAGAATAGACTTTCTGTGGCACTAATTTCTAGGTTTTTTGCTGCTTAAGACTGACTTGTAAGTAGGGGGAAAAATACTTACCACCTATAGTCCTCTGCATTCAGTAGAAAGTATGTACACACGATTGTCACACATACGGTCACAATGCAGAGAATAACCAGAACTAACATCATGAAGCCATAGACATAATAGATTTTGTAAGCCCAGAAGGAAGTGAATATAAAATACCTACAGAATAAAGAAGCATTGTTTATTGTACAGACATGAAGGTTTAATTAAACCAGGCTGATAATGCCTAGTAAAGCGCTTGCAAAGTTCTCTAGGCAGAAGACTCACATTTCAATGAAAATGGATCCAAACGGGAGAATCCCACCTAGGCAAACAATAACAGCTGGTTCCATAAACCTGAAAAGAAATTAGAATTAACTTTCTCATTTGACCATAACTAATGGAATAGCTCACTTAAGAGAGGGGCTCTTGCAGAATCACTGAAATCAAACGCATAGCTGATTTAAGGATGCACTGGTGGCAAGATCTAAAGGACTGTGATCACTTCAGTAAGGTTCAGACCATGTGAATCCTGATTATCCAGAACTGTTGCTGGCTTAGTTGCATTCTGCATGCAGTTACTGCTCTGGATTAGAGCGCCAGCCCCCTGAATTCCACCTGCGCAAGGAGTTCATCACTGCTAGACCGAAAACACGATAGCAGTTCTAAATCAGGAATAAGGAACGCCTGTTCTTCAGGCCAAATTAGGCACACAAGGTCTTCTCCCCTCAGCCACACCCACCTGTCCCCACATCGACAACATGTGTGGGGCAAGTAAGGCTATGACTGCAAAAGGAACCACTGGAAGCTTTAATGTGCATCCCCAATTGTTCCTTGGCAGGCAGGGGTTGCGTTTGGCACCAAATGCAAGCCCTACTGGGACTGGTTCCCCTTGGGATCTCTGCCAAAAGCGGAGTTTGCAGCAGTGCCAAATCCTTTCAGCTTAAGAGTGAGCTCCCAATTCTTCCTTTGACGTTTGGATCACCTGATTGACAGCTGGTTACTGCTCACCTGTCAAAAGCAGCCCACGGAGGGTAGCCCAGTTCCCTAATCCTGCTCTTCAAATTATCCACAATACTCATCATTGGTGCTGTGGTCTAAACCACTGAGCCTCTTGGGCCTGCCAATTGGAAGGTCCGTGATTTGAATCCGGGTGACGGAGTGAGCTCCTGTTGCTCTGTCCCAGCTTCTGCCAACCTAGCAGTTCAAAAGCATACCAGCACAAGTAGATAGATAGGTACTGCTGCAGTGGGAAGGTAAACAGCGTATCCGTGGGCTCTGGCACTCGTCATGGTGTCCCATTGCGCCAGAAGCGATTTAGTAATGTTGGCCACATGACCCGGAAAGCTGTCTGTGGACAAACACTGGCTCCCTTGGCCTGAAGCTAGATGAGCGCCACAACCCATTGTTCACCTTTGACTGGATTTAACCATCTAGGGGTCCTTTACCCTTACCTTTTATTACAGGCAACAGACCAGAAATAAGACCGTACATTGCCTCAACCACTGATAAAAAGATGTGGCAACTACCAATGACACCCATAGGATTTTTATCTCTCAGCAAGTATTTAACCTAAAATTGAACTGACTTTCTTGGTAGCTGTAATGGGTATGAGTTACTCGTGCGTAAACTGGTGCCTCTCTAGGCTAATTTGCCTTGTTAAACCTTTCTGACTGCACAGCCCTTTCTCATCGTGGCTGCCTCAGTCGCTGGCAGAATCCGTCAGTGGGCGTTTCTTGAACCTCTTCCAACATAAAAGTTGTTTGACACCCAGTCTCCTCCTCCTCTCACTGCGCGGGAGTCTTCTGCACAGGGAGGGCGTGGGTAGCGGAGGACCTGTGCCCTCCTCACTGAGGTCCAGTGAAGAGTCCTGGAGCCCTCTCTCCGATTCCCCCATCTGCCCCCCTTTATCCCTGGTGTTGCGCTGATTCGCTTCCCCCTCTACTGAGCTGTTTCTCCCCCTGCTGCTGGGTCCTTCGCCAGCATCATCTAGGAGCCTCCCCTTCGCCTCTCGCTCCGATGTCAGTTCCCTGACAGTAGCTTGGCTAGTAAAGGGGCAAACCTACTTACAAGGGCAACCACCTACTTCACCAGATGCATGAATGCCAAGAGAAGCCATTTATACTTTACCATTTTTTCTCTGGGATTGGACGAGGAACAGCATTGACTCGGCAAGGAAAGTTGGGCTGACCCGAAAGGTTCCGTCCCAGTATTGTGCCAACAAGGTTCAAAGGGAGGATAACAAAGAAGCAGATGCAGCACACAGCCACCTGTAAACTCATAATCACACAAGAAGAGAGGATATAAAATGCATCAAAGCACGTGCACGCATTATAACAATTTCTGCTTCCTAGCAACATTAATCTTAACATGCCTGTTCAGAATAGCAACACTAAGATTCATTCCATGAAAGGATAAGTATATGAAGGGGTGGTGGTGGACGACAGCACCAGGCATGAATTTGTCTTCTCCTCTCCTGGTAGAGGGAACTTTGGGAGCCCACTGCATCAGCTGTCCTGGAGCTCAGGGTTGGAGAACTCACTCTCTGCTTGGCTTCTCCCCCAATAAAGACAGGTTGTTGTCTGGTGGTCAGGAAGACCCCCAGGGCGTCCATTTCCAAACCTGGACTGCATTCTCAGGGTCTTCCTAATCCAGCTGCTCTCCTTCCCTCAAGAGAGCAGTGGATGATTTCTTTTTTTAAAAAAATGGGAGAAGTAGGGATTTTCTGCTAACATTTTAGCCGCCAAAGTCCCTTTGTTTGTTTGTTTGTTTTCAACTGGAATGAAAACTGAACTTAATATAAATTATGTCAAAGGAATATGCAGGATGATTCCTATCTCTGCTGAGGGACCAGATGCCTTAAGTTTTCCACAATGGTCATCTAGAAGCAGTCATTATATCAGGCTAGTTTGCATCCTGAACTGCTTCCATGTTGCTGGCTGTTTTTAAAAATTAAATAAGATTTGTGGTGGAGCTTACCTTCCTTCTCTCACCCCCCGCCACCCAATCCCTGTTTCTTGGCATGTTGTGTATTTTGTTATAAGCTGTGGGGCAGGGGCTGTCTTACTACAGATCTTGCAAGTCACTGACATGCAGACCCTCGAAAGGGCCCCCCATCCTTGCTTTAAATAAACTAATTATCAGGATGCATCAGTAAACCTAAGCTTTTGGCTTTCTTGTTGATGTGATGTAATTCAAAGTTTTGCATGCAAGTTCCTGCCTACTTTAAACTGTTAATTGCCCAAGGCAATGTATAGCAGCCTTCTTGATTTAATAGATCAAACCTACAGCGCTAATGTACTCACCATTGTTCCAAAGGGAATAGCCCGCGATGCATGATAATAGATGGCAATGAAATTAATGAAGAAGGCTGTGCCACACACCATTGCAGGAATAAGGAACGCCCCAATGAACATCTGCTTTATCCACCGCCTTCCTGCAAAGAGAAATATCCCAATGAAATTAAGATTCAGGACTCAAGCGGCATGTGAACATGTTCCTCTCTGTAGCCAAAAACAGTGTGTTATGATATAGGAATGGTTAGGTAAAAGGAAAGCATAATGTATATTCAGTATAGCCCTGAAAAACAAATTTTGGTTCAGGGAAAATATTAATATGCTAAGATCAAAGTCTGATAATTTTTAGGCTGGAAATGTCTGGATCCTAGTATTATCTTTCTTGCGTAGATCTAAAACAGACTCACATCTCAAATGATTCTATCACAAACCTTACTTGTACAGTGGTACCTCGGTTTAAGAACAACCCTGTTTACGAACTATTCAGTTTAAGAACTCCGTAAAACCGGAAGTTGTGTCCTGGTTTGCGAACTTTACCTCGGTCTAAGAACGGAAGCTGAACGGTGGAAGGGCACCGGCGGCGGGAGGCCTCATTAGGGAAAGTGTGCCTCAGTTTAAGAACGGTTTCGGTTTAAAAACGGACTTCCGGAACGGATTAAGTTTGTAAACCGAGGTACCACTGTATATGCTATAGTCAAATAAGTATTTTGAAAGGTAAAAAAAATTACAATCATGAGTCATTAATACCAGGAATAGCTTCTGTATCTTTTTAGAAAAGGCTCAAAGTAAATTCCAGGGCAGACAGAGGACATTCACCATCTGGTGGCCAGACATGGTTCTACGCTCTCCTTTGATAGTTACTAGTATGGTGGATCGTGGGAATGCCATGGACGCAGTATATCTTGATTTCAGCAAAGCATATGATAGAGACTCCCTACACTAACAAGGTGGTAAAATAGGGGCTAGACAATACTATGAGATAGAGCTACAGCTGGTTGAGCAACCGTAGCTAACAAGCGCTCATAAAACATATCTGCATCGACCTGGAAGAGGGCATTGTCCTCAGCACTATACAGTTCAACATCTTGGCACAATTCTATCTTTCACCGCTGGGATTTTCAAGACAAGAAATAGATACAATTGATATGGTATCTGCAGGAGAATGGCCCTCTTGTTATTTGTGGTGTCTTCTGCCACCTAGGAAACGCCTGCAGCCTCCCATTCCTCTCCAAAGCCTTAGATTGGGGTGTATATTTCCACCAAAATGAGAACAGAGTCTGGCCTTCAGTAGATTCCAAAGGGTTTCTTCAGATGGCAACATATGCTCAAAGGGACATGAGAAGATACTGCAGCAGCTGTTCAGCTATTCTGATTATCATGCTGCTGAGGTACTGTGAACAAGAACCTTTCTCGACCTCTGCCACAGGACACAAACTTGCTTACCCTTCACTGACTTAACTACCGAGCCCTTCTTGACTCCTTTCTGATCAGGTGGGAGCAATCTATCCCAAAGACAACAGCATACTACGACTGTATTTGCAACCTCTAACTGCGGCCACAGTGTTAATTTACTCTGTACACTTACTCAAGGTATTCTCGCCACAGAGAAATCTGCTAGGCAGAAAGCTGTCTGCAGAACCCAGAAAATTCACAACTGTATAATGGTGCAGGTAATCCCAAAAAGTCAAAAGCAACCCAGGATGGTGATAAGATATTAAATTCCTTCCAAAATTATATTTAATACAAAAGTAATTTTTAAAGTCTCACCTCCTTGCCTGGCATAAAGGCTTCCTCCAAAGTAGCCATTCACTGGGGATGTTGCAGCATAAACAAAAATAGCGGTACTTAGCATTGATCCTCTCCTAAAATGAAAGACATGTAGTTTTGGCTACACAAATGACTGCCTGAAGTCTACCAATGTAAAAAGTGACAAGGAGCAAATTGTGGAAGGTAAGCTGAATGTTTAGCTTCAGCTAGTGCAAAACACCAACAATTTTAAAGTGCTGCAAGAACAAAATCCCAAAGTGCTTTGAACATCTGGATTAAGTATTCCATTATAGCCACAGTTACATGTCACCATAAGCTGCCACATGCCAACCTTGGCTTATTGGAAGAACAACCCATGTTCCCAGACCACATGGTAAGCCAAAGTTTGTAGTTTGTTCCTCCCCTAGCGTGAGCAGGAGCAATAATCAAGCAGTGTGACTCATTTGTGATAAGCTATGGTTTGTAGCTTACCATGACATGCAAACTGTGTCACCTTGCAAAAAAAGTAACAACTAGAACAGTTTAACAGTTTTGGGAATAAGCAACATTAAATTATGTTCAAATATATTTTTAAAAACTTTACCTAAAAATCTTTTGGCCAAATTCTATTACAAGATCTAAATTATTTAACAATTATGCCCTTTTAAACACAATTCCTTGCAGATCAGAAGTGCTGGTATCACTGTTGTAGCCTAGCAGTACAAGAATCAAAACCATAGGAGATACTGCTAATTCCGATGTTGGTCTTTCAATTCACAAGGCAAATTGTCATAGGAGCCCTCTAGTGAAATTTCAGAAATGTCAATGTTTTTCAGATTACAGCAGTCTGGAAACAATACTCATAAGTTTTTATTTCTGCTAGGTTCTACAACAGGGGTAGGCAACCTAAGGCCCAGGGGCCGGATTCGGCCCCATAGCCTTCTCAATCTGGCCCGCAGACAGTCAGCATGTTTTTACATGAGTAAAATGTGTGCTTTTATTTAAAATCCATCTCTCGGTTATTTGTGGGACATAGGAATTTGTTCAGTTTTTTCTTCCCAAAATACTTTTTTCTTCTGGCTTGCACATACAATTCCACAGGGTTTCCACAAAAACAAAGTGTCTCTCCAGAAGAGAGACTGGGAGAGCTGCAAGAGGCTGTTTTTCACCACTGGCCTGATGCTCTCTCTTGCTATTCTATGCATTTTTTAAAAAAGCAGATACACTTTTAAAAAAGCAGATACACTTTACACCTTTTGAATGAATGTCAGTCCTGGAAAAATAGTCTTGGAATCTAGCAGGTTTGGGGTTCTTATCTAGTTCATGGCCAAGGCAACTCTTTTGAAGTCTGGGGCATAATTCATCATTTTTCCTCATCTGACGGGATGCGCCTTTCCAGGTTGCCTGAGCCTCTACAATGCTCCCCCAAGTAATCAGTTTGTGTTACTAATTATGCTGTTAATCTGCACATAGGAAGTACAAAATCTGGAGGTTTCTGCCAACTCCTCCCTCTTTCCATTTGCACCACACTATTTCCAAAGGGTTCCCCAGCCCTCAAGGGGCACAGGGAACAGGAAAACCTTGACAGGAACTCTTGTTTTGTTCATAGAAAGAAAGCCAGGATCCAAGATGTTGTTTTAAACTTTTCATTTCTGAAATTACGCTCAAGAGTTCTGCACCATGATGGCCGTTGAGAATGATTTATGCACACAGTGGTGGTTCTCATCTCCTGGGCATAGAAAAATTGCCCCAATGTGATCCACTTTGTAAACTGTAAGAAGTTCCTGAATCTCAGCCAAGATCTTTTAAGATATGATGAAGGCACGAAGCAATACTCACTCTGTGTATAAATCCTCCAGCATTGCAACAATGATCACTATGAAAGAAACTGCAAAGATTTGGCAGCCGGAACCAATCAAAGATGAAAATATTAAAGGATGACTGGATGGTCTGAAGACATCGCCGTGAACCTGTTTCCAGCCATATTCATCACCTAGATCTCTGTCCTGCACACAAAAAAGTTTGAAAACAATCACCAGGAAGGAAATGGCTAGTAGTCAATCCCATTTAAGCAAAAATACCCATTTAAGGAGGAGAAAAAGCGACAATGGCCAAACTGTTATAGGAAGGAAGCACTTTGTGAGACGCTATGTATCATAAAGGTAAAGGGTAAAGGGACCCCTGACCATTAGGTCCAGTCGCGACCGACTCCGGGGTTGCGGCGCTCATCTTGCTTTATTGGCCGAGGGAGCCGGCGTACAGCTTTCGGGTCATGTGGCCAGCATGACTAAGCCGCTTCTGGCGAACCAGAGCAGTGCATGGAAACGCCGTTTACCTTCCCGCCAGAGCGGTACCTATTTATCTACTTGCACTTTGACGTGCTTTCGAACTGCTAGGTGGGCAGGAGCAGGGACCGAACAACGGGCGCTCACCCCGTCGCGGGGTATCGAACCGCCAACCTTCTGATCGGCAAGTCCTAGGCTCTGTGGTTTAACCCACAGCGCCACCCGCGTCCCGAATGTATCATGAGATGTAATAAATATTCCAAAGCACTGTACATGAGGGTACTAAAGCTCACTAAATGGCACGTGCTTGATACAGTGAGGCATTCAGCAGAAGGTTCAGCCAGGCGTCTGGCTACTTGTGGTTAGAGTGAGTTGCCATGGTTGGCTGTGATCCATTCTCTTTGCAACGCTAGGGTGCTACAACAGATTTGTATTTCAGCTGTACCCATTGCCTTAGTAAGAATTCCTGGAAAAACAACAATACCAAATCCTGGGGGTCTGTCACTCAAATGCTAGATCCCAAAGAGCTGCTCTCCGTAGACAATCAGCTTAGGCAGGGAGGAGGGGCATTCTGTGCACAGAAACCTTGCTAAGGGCTCTCAAGGACTGCCCCAAGGAGAAAAATCTTTTCTTTCAGAGGAGCTCAAGCTTAGAACCTCCGATGTAAGGAGAACATTCGAGTACTGTGGTTCTTGGTCATTCATTTCCAGTGCTCTAAATGTTGGGTGTTTCAGAGGATCTCTCTGCAACCGTTTTAGCATCACCAAGAGTGGATTGCTTGGACATAATTCCTGACTTATGTGTTGATTGGCTCAGGAGTCAAAAAGCTCTTTCGCTAATGAGCTCATGCTTTTGAGTGTCAATACTCTGCTATACTACCAGTGGGGATTAAATGGCTTGGGCCCTTGCCTCAATCTGTATTCAATTGTGCCAGGTCAGCAAGCTTTTGAGAAAGTTCTTTGCCATAATCCACTTGCATTCCTTTCTTTGGAACAAGGGTCGAAAGAGTAAAGGAATGTTGCTCCAAGCAGCTTTTCTTTTATGAGGTCTTGCATATCTGAATGCTCTGAGACTTTCCAACACCACAGTTGCACTTGTTTGAAGTCTACTCCTTGCACTCCTAAATAATTCCCTATACAGTCATACCTCGGGTTGAATATGCTTTGAGTTGAGCGCGTTCGAGTTGCGCTCCTCGGCAACCCGGAAGTAATGGAGCGCATTACTTCCGGGTTTTGCCGCTTGTGCAGACGCTCAAAATGACGTCACGCGCATGCGCAGAAGCGGCGAAAAGCGACGCGCGCATGCGCAGACGCGCCATCACTAGTTACGTTTAATTCTAGATGCGAACGGGGCTCCGGAACGGATCCCGTTCATATCTAGAGGTACCACTGTAGTGGTAGGGAGTTCTCTTGACTTTCTGTCCAGGCATGTTGGGGTTGGGGGTTGGAAATGCACTACAAAGAAGGAAGGAAGGAAGGAAGGAAGGAAGGAAGATGCAAGCAATTAAACTGACTATATGGGGGAAACTGACAGAATAGGATAGGCTTCCTAGTCACCAAAAGGACTAGCTGCACCTCTGACAGTCGAACATAAACTGAGCAGCAAGATACCCCCATACCCATATCAAGGAACTTCAATGTTCCTGCTTTTAAGCCCTCACATAAATTACACAGAAACACCGAGGAACTGAAATCTGACCAAAAACTTGTTCTAGAGATCCTTTCCTTTTACTGAAAAATTACTGTCATTTGGACAAGTTTTCTAGAAATGAAAATGCAATTTTTAAAGAGAAATAGTAGCAGATAAACAAGACTTTTACCATATCATCCATTTCTTCTTCTTTACTGTATCGGGCATAATCTTTTCTCAGTGTCCTCATTAAAATCATAGAAACCAAGCCCACCAGGAAAATAACCATCATGAAGGAATTGAAGATTGAAAACCAGTGAATCTAAAATAAAAAAGTGGAAATGTGTCAGCTTGTTTATTATTTAAGCAAGCTACTCAAAAGGCAAAATAAATACTGTAGCCCAGCGATGGGGAACCTCAAGTAGAAGGGCCAAATGCTTCCCAGAAGGCCTCTCAACTTGGCCCTTGGGACTGTTCCCAAGCCACGCCCCTCACTGTCCTGCTCCACACCATCAAATGCTCCCCCCACCTGGTTAAAATGTGACTTTGAAATATAATAATGCTTCTTGTTTGACTGGATGGAGAACGGTGGTGGGTGTTCATTGCATAGCTGAAATGTAGCCTACTGTACTAAGGTTTAAGAGTCACATCTAATAATAATAATAATAATAATAATAATAATAATAATAATAATGTTGGAGGGGCAAGGTGAAATTAAAAGATTGAAGGAACATATCCTAGAAGCAGAGCTCATATGTAAAGCTAATGGAAGTTAGGGACACTAAAAAAGAAGAAGAAATTCTTGTTGCATGCTGCTGTTTAAACACCACAGGTTTTAAGTGACCTCTCCAACCTGAACCCTGGTTAAAGATCTGAAGGAGAGTTCACTGTCCGATCTGGACACTACCCATTCAAGATTTATCCAGGACAGGAGTTTTCTGGGTTACTAATTATTATAATGTGTATATACATAAACTGAATAAAGGAAACATACCCTGTGTTGAAAGAAAGATGGGTCGAGGTACTTGTCAAATCTGTCTTCAAACTTCACGTCTGACCTTTTCCATTTCACCTAGAAAGAAATTAACACTTAGAAAGCTGACAATATTTGGTTATAGGTCTACTGAATTCCAGTTCAGCAAATCACCTATAGTTAGGAAAAAATAAAACAGGTTGTGAACTGGCAATCTTGAGTTGCCACCTTTCTTCGTGACCCTACTCCTGTGGCTAACACGCAAGAGAACCTTTTCCTAGTAGGGAGACAGAGATAAAGAATCACTTGGTTTATTTCAGTCATTATTTTCTCCATGTCAACTGCTGCTGAAGGCACAGGGGAAGGGCCATCAAAAAAATAACGGCAAGCTGGCAACCATACAGGAAGAAGGCTGTTGAAGCAGAAGACCATGTGCCAGAGCACCGTTAATATGCAAGAGCCAAACTCAAGAAAAACTCTGCTTCTATACAACCCTTTAAAGCACAGAGGTGCTTTTTAGGGTCTGGACTTGGAAATCCTAAGCATGCAGAGAGGCCCAACATACAGCAATCCAGGGCATGAGGTGTGGGAGTAAGTTTGTGAAGATGACCTGCAGTTATATTCAACTGCCAGCTCTATTTTTATATATTGCTGGGAATAGGGTAGAAAGTGACAACAAGCACACCAGTTAGCTCTCAATGCAAGGCTAAAATGACGAAATTAGCTCAGCTTGCTGAATGGCCTAGTCACCACTAACATAAGAGTATAAATAATGTTACCCATGAATTTGAATTACTTACAGAGTAAGACATTTGGATTTTGGTGTTGGGAACTAGTTTAACTTTTCCTTCACTTGTCAGATTCACATCTACGATTCTATTTCCATTATAGCCTATTTCAAGTTTTTTGTACGTCCAGAGATAGTAATCTTCGCCATTTTCGTCAGCTTCACCAACGATACCTACAAAGAGAGGGGAACGGATATAAGTAATATTATTAATTCATGCACCAAAGCAGGTTTTGTTTTGCAGCAGGCCTGCCATCTACAAGTGCAGCCCCCTGAGGGGAATAAAGATGGGCTTCAAGAGTTAGATACTTCCCTGCTGTTGCAGAGATAGAGAGAACTGCAGCCTGCAGGCAAACTCTGCATTCCACGCACACAAAACGATCCCACAGGAATCCAAATTTTGGGTAAGAAAGCTAAATTACACAACATAAAACAAATGTGCATAGTTTATTTTGCTTCCGCTAGTCATGGACAGGGACAAGGAGCAATATAGGCACTGACGCACTCTTCTGAGCACTGTTGATTCAATTCAGCTACACCTTCTCTGACTTCCCTTCCGAGATTTCACCAAATTTGCTGCCCATTAACTGATCAATTAAAAGTAAATTTGGATATAAACATTAAACCTGGAAGTTTAAAATCAACTTACAATGTAATAAAAAAGAGCTATCACCCACTGGGAAGGGATGGCTTCCATTTTAACAATCTCATTGCAGTACCCCAGTGGCCTTAAACAGATGCCTGCAAGTTTATCATTATAGATTAAAACTAAATTAACTAAATCTGTAGTAGATTAATCTATCAACCAGACAAATTAAAGCTTGCACCCCTACTCAAATCAACGGTCTTAATAACATTACCATATCCTTGGAAAACTTGCACGGCTTAAAAAAACCCTTAAAAAATCATAGACCGCTTCATAGCACACAGCCATCAAAGCGTTGTACACAGTAAAAACAGAGTAAAACTCAGAAACACAAATTTGAAGAACAATCGAATCAATTCAGCAAACTCTAAAACAACAAAATCATTTTATCAAATATAAAATTTCACCTCAGCCTTCCTAAAAAAAAAAAAAATCAGTAGGTGCCTAAACACCATCAGCAGGGAACCAATTCCAGAAAGATGGAGCTGCCACACTGAAATCCCAGTTTCCAAGTGCACTTCTGGGGCATATGATAGTCTTAGCATGCAGTGCCCCATTTGAGGAGCACAGTTGCCAAGAGGGGATATTGGGGGTAAGGTGGTTCCTAAGATATCCTGGTCCCAAGTTATATAGGGCTTCAAATGTTAAAAGCAAGACCCTTAATTGTGCCCAGTAACGTATTGGCTGGCTACCCCAGTCAACAAGCTGTTGCATTCTGCATCCCCTGCAGCTTCCAAGTTAAACCCAAGGGAACCCCATGTAGAGCATGTTGCAGTAATCCGGTCTCAAGGTTACCCATAAAACAGTAAAAAACTGTAATCATGTGTGTCACTCCAGCTGTGTAACACATACCCATTCCTTCCAGCATGACGCAGAGCTACAAACACAGAAGCAAGCCTTGTAGCTTGTGCCAATTGCCACTGCCAGTTATTCAAGGTTCATGTGGAAGAGGCAATGCTTGATCAAATAGGGAAGAAAGTAGGATAAAGCAGGACAGAAAGGCGTCAGATAAGATCAAGGGTATAATACTTATTTAAATGTTTTCTGGTTCTGTAGGCAAACATTTCTTACCCCATATTGGCAAGTCATCTATGTACATCTGATACCAATAATGATTTTTGATAGCATAAACAAATGCATCTCTTGTTTGCTTATCCAAGTCTATTTCACAGTAAGTTGTCTGCATCACATCATCTGTGGAAATTATTTTAAAAAAATGCATTAGTAGTGCATTAACTGAAAGTTAACTGAGCCTTGGATATTACACTAAACACTATTTTATTAAAAAGATCAGTCACTCAAAGAAGATTTCCCCACTTTCAACCCCGCTGAGCTCCTTTATGCTGCACGGTTGCTAACCCTTACTGCTGAACTACAAATAAAACTAAATCCACCCACAAGGCCCCAAAAGTCTATTGATGGGCATCAAATGCTCAAGGACTTAAGAGCAACCCAAATCCCGCTTTTTGGCTTTGAGTATATACAGTTCTGAGTCCCTCAAAGCACACAGGCTGAATAGACCATCACTCCTGTCATGCTTTTCTCCAAACCAGTAACCAAACCACAAGATCAATCACACACACACGCACACACACACACGACCCCCACAAAAAAGAGAATGTGTGTATACCTATACTTAGGAGATAGGATTCTGCCTGTGCAAATTTTCCAGCCATCCTTCATCATGGTTAATGGTAACCAAATTAAAACCCTGGTTTCAAATACAGTGGTACAGTGGTGCCCCGCAAGACGAATGCCTCGCAAGACGGAAAACCCGCTAGACGAAAGGGTTTTCCGTTTTTGAGTTGCTTCGCAGGACGAAGTTCCCTATGGGACGAAAATGTCTTGCGAGTCTTGAGATTTTTTTTTCGCTTTCCCCCCCCCTTTATCTAAGCTGCTAAGCCTTTAATAGCCTTTTAGCAGCTAATCCGCTAATCCGATAAGCCTTTAATAGCCGCTAAACTGCTAATAGCGCTAATCCGTTAAACCGCTAATAGGGTTGCTTCGCAAGACGAAAAAACCGCTAGACGAAGACACTCGAGGAACGGATTAATTTCGTCTTGCGAGGCACCACTGTACCTCTGGTTACGTACTTAATTTGTTACGGAGGTCCGTTCTTAACCTGAAACTGATCTTAACCTGAAGCACCACTTTAGCTAATGGGGCCTCCCGCTGCTGCTGCGCCGCCACGCAATTTCTGTTCTCATCCTGAAGCAAAGTTCTTAACCCGAGGTACTATTTCTGGGTTAGTGGAGTCTGTAACCTGAAGCGTATGTAACCCAAGGTACCACTGTACTGGTTAATAGCAATTCCCACTAAACCTTTTTCCTAATCTTAAGGTCAACACCAGCATTAACCTTTATGATGATGTGGGATGGTGTGGGAAAGGCCCATGGAAAGGAACAGGAGTGTGGCCTGCTTCTGAACCCTTAACAATAATTGTGAACAAAAGTAGTATCAATGATGGTGTTGGAGGGTTAACGAAGAAGTAACTGAGCTGTATTAAACAAATTTCTGAACATAAGACAATATAATTCCAAGTGTGTGTTTAAGACTGGAACAGTCGTGTACAAATTTAGAAAACATTAACAAAAGCAGTTTACCTTTAAATTTAATGTCCAGACCACTGAACTCCAATTCAACTCCTTGCAGTGCTTCTCCGAGAGTTTCATGGTAGTGACCAATGCTTTTTTTGGATCCACCACAGAAAGGGAGAGAAAAATATTTGTATGTTTCCTGGCGATTGTGGTATGGTCCTACTGTATTCATCCATAAAACAACTTCTTCTTTATCTTGGTACTGAAAAGAAAGCATATTGAAAATTAAAAGGATTATAAATAAATGTGTTATTTAGAACAGGAAAATCTGTGAAGAATGTGCAAAACACAGTGGGGAACATTTTTGCTTTCAAGGGCCACATTCCCACAGAAGTAAACTGCTGAGGGCCAGCTGAGCTGGAGCTAATTATAGGCTCCCTTCTTGCCACTCACATGAAATTAGGCCAAGCTTATACAGCCTTACTTTAAAATTACCGTATTTTTCGTCCCATAGGATGCTCCATCCCATAGGACGCACCTAGTTTTTTTTGGGGGGGGGGGAATAAAGGAAAAAAATTTTTCCTTTATTTCCCCCCCAAAACCAGGTCGGGGGACAGCGGGATGGCGGCGCTGCGCCTCCCCGCTGTCCCCCGAGCTTGTGGGGCTGGCCGATGTCTGCCTGAAGCGCAGGGCGCTCTGCGGGGCGCCGTGCAGCAGGCTGCTATCCGCAGCCTAGGGAGCCCTGCGGGAACTCCCGCAGGGCTCCCCAGGCTGCGGATGTCTGCCCGGCGCACGGGGCGCTCTGCTTCAGGGCGCTCCGCGCGCCAGGCGGCAGGCTGCTATCCGCAGCCTAGGGAGCCCTGCGGCACACAGATTTCCCCTTCATTTTTGGAGGGGAAAAAGTGCGTCCTATAGGGCGAAAAATATGGTAGGACTGCACTACATATTCAGATCACTTTCTATCTTGCATCCATCTTCTGCAGATAATAATAATAATAATAATAATAATAATAATAATAATAATAATTTATTATTTATACCCAGTCTATCTGGCTGGGTTTCCCCAGCCACTCTTGGAGGCTCCCAACAGAATTAAAAGCACAATAGAACATCAAACATTAAAAACGTCCCTAAACAGGGCTGCCTTCTAAAAGTCAGATAGTTGTTTATTTCCTTGACATCTGATGGGAGGGTGTTCCATAGGCCAGGCGCCACTACTGAGAAGGCCTCCTGCCTGGTTCCCTGTAACCTCACTTCTCACAGGGAGGGAACCGCCAGAGGGCCCTTGGCACTGGACCTCAGTGCCCAGGCTGAATGATGAGGGTGGAGATGCTCCTTCAGGTATACTGAGCCGAGGCCGTTTAGGGCTTTAAAAGTCAGGACCAACAGCACCAGGTAGCAGACTGTTGGCTGAATTGTGTAAGTTTAGCAGGATAATGAAGTGTTTGTCATTTGTAATATATGGGCGTTAAAATGTCCAAGAATCCCATCTTACTTTTGATGGCTGCTCACATTCAGCAGACAATAGTAAGGTCTGAGTTTTCTCAAAAAAAGGTACATTCTGCTTATCATCTCTTGACTTCCTTTGACAAACAATTATTGGTGGTTTGCCACCAAAACACACAGCTCCCTTACTGGTGGCACAGCAGTTGCAGATCACAACACTAATAGAAGCTGGCCTCAGCTTTGCCAAGCACAGTGCCCTGGCAGTTGTCCATGCACCCTCACACAAGGCAAAGAAAATCTTGGAGCATAGGGCTACTGCAGTGTCAAAAAGCTGAGGCAGGGCTGCAGCAAGTGGGTAGATAGTTAGGAGAAAAGCAACTGAACAGGGCACAGGGAAGCTTATGAGAGGGCACAGGGAAGTTTTTGCTACCTACCTCAAAGTGACCAAAGTACACTAGGTTTCTACCTAATTTGGGCTGCTAAATGTAAAAAAAAAGTGCAGTTAAATATATTTTTTCCTAGTAAGTAGTATCTGTACTCCTTTTTAAATAAGAGTACACGGGTCAAGTAATCGTCAAGGAAGATGTTAAAGAGGCATGGGTTAGAAATCTAGCTGGAATATGGCATCTTAAGATGGGAACAAATGTCAAAGGCTTCAGAGGAGAGAAGCAATTAAAAGAAGCTAACAGGGTAAATAAGAATAAAGAGTCCTGCTGGCACTTTTAAAAACGAACAAATTCATTGTGGCATAAGCTTTTGTGGACTACATTCCCCCCCCCCATCAGATGCATAAAGTATTATCCCAAGTTACAGGTACATATACATTGCTTTTGGGGTGTATGTGTTATGAACAGTAAGGTCAGAGAGAAACCTTGTCTCTTAGTTGGTTCGTGCCAGGGTAACAACCAGTGGGCTGAGTTTGTTAATTGGCTTCACTAGAGGATCAAACTGTTTTAACTAGGAGCATTCTAAAATAAGTTGTTTATCATCATCATATTTATACCCTGGGGGACACGGGTGGCGCTGTGGGTTAAACCACAGAGCCTAGGACTTTCCGATCAGAAGGTTGGCGGTTCGAATCCCTGCGACGGGGTGAGCTCCCATTGTTCGGTCCCTGCTCCTGCCAACCTAGCAGTTCGAAAGCATGTCAAAGTGCAAATAGATTAATAGGGCCTGCTCCGGTGGGAAGGTAAACGGCGTTTCCGTGCGCTGCTCTGGTTCGCCAGAAGCGGCTTAGTCATGCTGGCCACATGACCCAGAAGCTGTACGCTGGCTCCCTCGGCCAATAAAGCGAGATGAGCGCCGCAACCCCAGAGTCAGTCACGACTGGACCTAATGGTCAGGGGTCCCTTTACTTATACCCCACCTTTTTATCCTGACAGGGACTCAGTGTCTGTGTCGTTAATGAAAGCGCTCACATCTGTTTGTGTATTAAATTTCATTTAATAAATATATTAAATATATACATTGTGTATTTAATTATATATTTAATTAAATATATATTAATTGTGTATATTTAAAATATTAACTATATTGCAAGAACTTTAATTTATGGTATGGTAATTTAATTCAGTGTATGGCCCATGGGTTCTGTGTCAAAGTACTCTTGTGGCCCACTTAAACTGAGAGGTTGGACCGCCCTGGTCTAGGACATAAGGAAAGTGGCTTCTAGTGAGGTGGGAGGAGAATTCAGTGAAGACAACATCTCTGAGCCACAAAAATGAAAAAGACTTCTGGCATGTAGGTTTGCGAAGTTAATGAAATCTATTCGATACATAATTCAGAAGCTTTCTTTTTACCATGTTATTTCTCTTTCGGCGTATCTTATTTTCTAAACACTTGTTCCATGCCACCTATGCTAACCATGGGGAAAAGAGCTCAAAACGTTGCAGATGTTTATATAAGGTATAAAACAGGATACAGTATCATCCACATGGACTCTGTGGCTTATTCTGCTGATACAAGCTACGCCGCAATGACCAGCTAGTCCCCTCTGTCCTGTAGGAAGCCCCCAATATAGTAATTTATATGAAATACAGATTTCATGATGTGTTATTTTTAAATGGGAGAAAAGACCAGTTTGGATTATTTCTGAGGCTTCCAATGGACACTTCTCTTGCCCTTCCCACTGTGCATTGACCGGCACAAAGATCCTGGCTTGTGCCAGTTCCTCATTTTGCCCAGAACAGGCAATTCTGGCTTAATGTCTGTTAACCAACCAAGAAATAAGCCTGATCCTGGCTTCTTTTCCCAATTTAACTATACAGTTGTACCTCTGCTTACGTATCCCTCCGAATACGTTAACTTTGGGTTGCGAACGCGGCAAACCCAGAAGTGTATACTTCCGGGTTTCGCTGTGTGCGTGTGAAGAAGCGCTCAATCACACCGCACACGTACACAGAAGGGCGCCTCCAGTTACAAAGTTTTCAGGATGCAGCCAGGCCTCCGGAACGGATCCCATTCGTAACCGGAAGTACCAATGTATTAGGTCTGACAAAACACAGAACTCTTGGTTAATATACAAACCAAGATGTTTGCACTGAAACCAGTGTTTTCTTCTGTGTTTACCCATTCATCACACCCAAGAGGAGTTGTGGCTTGCTTCCAAGAAGCTGCACACTTTTTTATTCTATGGAAGTGAAATCAGCTACACAAAACCAAACTATGCCTTAGCAGAAATAAGCAGATTCCCGAAAAAGCTTGCAGTCACTTTACTCCTCCACAGGCCCTTTTGTTGCTGTGCTGTGCTGCGGTTTGGCTTAGCGCACCATCCAAACCAGGGCTTCCGGTTCAGCGAGGTGAATCCAAGGTTTGTTCTTGGTTTATAGTTCATGGTTAGTCTGGGAGAGCTAAACAATTAACTCTGATTCAGACAACATGGTAAGGCAAATCTTGGCTTCACTTATTGCAGCACAGCTCCAGAAACAATGGCAGAAAGAAAATCAGCTACCAGCTACTCCATGGGAGCCCACACATTCATGTTAAGCTAATGTTTGGCTTAGCATAACGTGCGAACCAGGACAGTCTGTGGTATAATACTGCCTAAAAATCAACACAAGAGCATTAAGAATACCATTGTTCCCCAAACTTTCAGTTATATCACACTGATAAGAGAATCTGTTTTTCCAAGCATGGAATAGCTCCCACAAATTATATATCCTCATAGGATACCTAAAATGTTATTGAATATTCATCCCCAGTAGCCAATGTTTAACCAATGTTCATAGAGAAGCTTGATTCACAATTTAAAAAAATCAGCTTTCATCAGTATGACAAACAATTTAGGTTTTCCTATTTGCCTTAGACAACCCCTTGTTTCTATGTACATGTTACAAGCATTCCTGTCATTTATCAAAAACTGTTAACAGCTGCCCTACCTATAAAGTCAAGCATTCAATATTCTGCCAGGGAAAACTTTGTTGATTTAGTAGCACTGTTATACCAGGGATTAAGGCATATGCTATGTGCCAGAACACACTCATCCCTCCTTGTCTTTAACAGAGTGTAGCCTTTGAACAGCACTACGTAGGCTAAGGCTGCAGTTCTAGCTCCACTGAATTCAATGTGACTTACCTCTGAGTAGGCATAGGACTGCAGCCTTAGTCTAAGATCTGGCCATTTAGAATCATAGAATCATAGAGTTGGAAGAGACCACAAGGGCCATCGAGTCCAACCGCCTGCCAAGCAGGAAACACCATCAGAGCACTCCTGACATATGGTTGTCAAGCCTCTGCGCACCAAGACTGTACAACTCTTTGTTGAAAAAAATCTGCTTGCTGCTATCACTGCTTCTGCTTGCCTTCCAATAAACCAGGATATCCCTGATAAAGGGTCTGGAAACCAATGGTTGTGGGAGTTGGGTATGTTTAGGGGAGACTGAGAGGAGCCATCTTCAAATATCTAAAGGACTGTCACATGAAAGATGGAACAAGCTTGTTTTCTCCCATTCTGAAGGGTAGGGCCTGAACCAATGGATTCAAGCTACTAGAAATGAAATTCTGACTAAACAGCAGGAAAAGCTTTCTGAGAGCAAGAGCAGTTCGACAGTGAAACACACTCCCTCAAAAGGTAGTCCTCTCCTTTATTAGAGGTTTTTAAGCAGAGGTTGGGTGGCCATCCATCATGGATAGGTTTCTTCAGAGTCCTGCATTGCAGGTGAATGGACTAGATGACCCTCAGGGTCCTTTCCAATTCTACAATTCCTCTTCCAATAGTTTTCAACAGATATTGCTTTTAAAAAGGAATTCTGGTTGTTGGTCTGAAGACCAATGACCATCACCCACCTCCAGGAAGACTGCTTTGGCCCCATTCGCTATGGATGGAAAGGCTGCAGGATGTTTGCTTCCCCACTTGCTGCCAGAAAGAACCATTCAGCTCCACTTTAATGAAGGATAACAAACTCTGGAACCATCCACCAGTTAGAAAACCAAGGCCTGCCAGGTGATGTGTATGTGAGAGTTGTGCATTACAGTTGGTTGCTTGAAAGGGAGAGCACAAATCTTTAAAATAAATAAATATACTGTTCGTGGGGTTGTTTTTTGTTGTTGTTTTACAAATTTACTTTGTAAATATGTACTGTGGGTTTTTATGTTGCTTTAATTTTCTATTACACTTTGCCACTTTGAATATTCTTTTTATAGAAAGGCATAGAGGGGAAAAGAAAGCACACATGAACAGGAAGTCCCAGAATCAAACAATTCCATGGCTTTGCAGGTTCACCCGTAATGCTAAGCCAGCCTCTGGTTTCCTTCTTCCCCACCACAGCAAAGGGTTAGCAGGGGGAAGAGTGAACTGGAAACTTGAACAGTGTGCACCAGCACACTGCTTGCTTGTATGAGACCACAGATAAAAATAAACAATGGCTTAACTTTACACGCGAACCAGGTCAGTATTTTATGTGCTGCGCATTTCCTATGTGTTGTTATAGGCTACGCGCACCCCACAGCGCTGCAGGTCGGCCACGGCTTATGGCAGCATATCCAAGATTGCACATGCAAGTCCCTTGCTTAACTGCTCTCTAATGGGGCAATAACCTGCCACAGGAACGTAGGTATCCCCCACCACCTTTTGCCATGCTAGAAGCCAAGACACGCAGAGAGGCAAGCTGCTGCCTCTCCCAACCTTCACGTGAAGGGACGACTATCACTAGCGCATCCACGCCGCTGTTCTCAAAACTTGCCAAGCCCGTTATGCGATGTGAGACGAACGGTTTTTTGTTTTTTTTTAAGCGGATGTGGCTGGCGTTTCCCCCCACACCAAACTCTCGCAGCGCAACGTTCCCTCAAGGAAGCGAAAGGGGTGGCGATATCCAGCGAATCTCTCCTCTTCCAACGTGACACGGGGCTACAAAAGTCTGACTCGCCATCCTATGCTCGGTGAACGGGGCCGGACGGCGCAGGATGGAGCTGCGCGGCATCCTGAGCTCGGTCGGCCGCTTCGCCTCCCCCCTCCACTGCAGAAAAGGCGGCTCCTGACGAGGCCCCCTCACCCCCGCCCTGGTTCTTGAGTCCCAACAGGGCAAGAAGCCTTCCTCGCTCGGAGAGACGCGCGACGGGCCCTCACCGCCGCCAAGCGAAGCCCCACTGGGCCCTCTCCCTCCTCGCGGCCCTCAGGACAGGCCTGGAGGAGGCAGAGGGGCCGCCCGAACCAGGCCCTCTGAGGCAGGGCGGGCAAGCGAGCGACTGACTGACGGCAGGGCGGAAGGAAGAGGGGAGGCCGCCCGACCCCGCCGCCTCAGGCCCTCCGCGGCGCGCCGCCTCACCGTGTGCTCGTGCTCGTCGGCGCGGCCCCGCAGCACCAGCAAGGCCGCCACGCACCACAGGAGCCCGGCCGGCGCCATCCCCGTCTCCACCAGCCGCCGCCGAAGAAAAGGAGGCGCCGCCGCTTCCGCCGTTCCCGCCACGTCATCCGGGCGCACACCGGAACAGCCGGCGCTTACGGCGGCCGGCGCCGCCCAAAAAGGCTCAGAAGGCGCAGGCAAAGGAGAGTGGGGGGGGGGAGGCGTCGGCGGAGGGGCCAAGCACCACTCCGCGCGATCTTGTGACGCGGGAACGAGAGATAGAAGAGAGAATGCGGGAGGCGCCCGACGTGCGCCGGGTTTCCAATGAGTGGGCGGGGCGAGGCGAGCCGTCAATCCCGCAGGCGGGGAGGAGCTGCATAGGAACGGCATGTTAAAGCCATGCGGGGGCCGCGGCTGCTGAACTAAGCGAGGACTTCCCTGAGTTTTTTATTCTTTGCGGGGGACCAATGCAGCACACATAGTCTGCGCCTAACGATTATTTATTAATTTTTGCATCCCGATTTTATTATTATTATTATTATTATTATTATTATTATTATTATTTTCCTTGAGTCCCTGTCAAATAAAAAAGCGGGGTGTAAATAAATACAATAATGAATATAAGAATCACAGACAGAAACAGAAACCGCTAAAAACGTAGAGGGGGGGGGAAGCAACCGATAAAGATCATGGGTTTGGAACAGGAGCGGGAAACCTGATTTTCAGAAATTGTAGTAAATTAATTTAATGTGGTTCGATTTGTAATACAGTGGTACCTCGGGTTACATACGCTTCAGGTTACAGACGCTTCAGGTTACAGACTCCGCTAACCCAGAAATAGTACCTCGGGTTAAGAACTTTGCTTCAGGATGAGAACAGAAATCGTGCGCCGGTGGCACAGCGGCAGCAGGAGGCCCCATTAGCTAAAGTGGTGCTTCAGGTTAAGAACAGTTTCAGGTTAAGTACGGACCTCCGGAATGAATTAAGTCCTTAACCTGAGGTACCACTGTAATTTGGAAAATTAATTAAAATAATTTGGGAAGAAAATAACAATTAAACACGGATAGAAAGAAAACTCTCTGTGCATGAGTGTATACATATATAAAAACTAGCTCCGTTGGGTAGAGCATGGTGCTGATAATGCCAAGGCTGCAGGTTCGATCCCTGTATTGGACAGCTGCGTATTCCTGCATTGCAAGGGGTTGGACTAGATGATCCTCAGGGCCCCTTCCAACTCTACAATTCTATGGAGATAGTGTGTGGAATGGCATAATAAGAGTTATGCCCATGGACCTTAATTCCCAATGTCTACACCTTGACCAGATACTCTGCACAGAGGCTGCATGCAAGAGAGAAGTGAGATGTCTACAGTTCCCTTACAGTTCTGCTGTCTGCTCTCCTCCAGACACTGGAGACCTGCTTGCCATAGCAGGTGAGGGAGCAGACCAGACCAGCACACTGCAGACACAGGGTCCAGGGGGAGCTCAGTTGCCCCTGCTCCCACTACAGCATGTCGGGAAGAGTAAAAGGTGCTGACCCTAAACACCAGATGAAGAAAGCTCAGGAAACACTTCCACACAGGGGCACCTCCAGGCAATACAGTACAGTATTGTGACCTTTTTCCAGGAGAATGCAAGCTCCCTTTTCCACTATGCACTGGAAGCAGTTACTGCAGTGTAGCTCTTGAAGCTACTAGCTCTGCCTCCTTACTGGAGCTAACATTGTATGGCTCTCCCTCCTGGCTTTACTCTTCACATTCCTGCGCTTCTGGGAAAACCCCAGTCAGCCACAGAACATTTCCTTGTTGGCTCAACAGACACCACACTCACACTGCTGATCATTCTCCCTCCTCCCCCTTACATGACTATAGCAAGTCAATTCATCAGTGCCTGGAGCAGTGACGTAGACAGTGAACACTGCGGGAAAGGCATGCAGAAGCAGAGAGGACAATCTTTACCTAAGTCATACCCAGGAATGACCACTGGGAGGAGTGCAGAGAGAAGAATTGCTGTGGTATATCTGTATCTGCATCAGCACAACCGGACGCCTCCACCTGCCCCACCTGCAACAAAACATGTCTCTCCTGTTTTGGTCTCTACAGCCACAGCAGGTGCTGTAATTCTCCCACGGTTTGACTTCACCTCCGAAGGCACACTCCTCCGTTGTCTCCCGAGACAGACGGGTGCCAAGAACGTACTCGGGGCAAGCCCGGCGAAATCAATGGACTTAATTGATTTAAATGGTTCTACATTGAGTATGATTGGATCTCACCCATAGACTTACCCTCACATACACCTTACTATAAAATATCCAGGATTTGCAAGATGGGAACTGGTGATGTAACATCCTGCCTGGGCATGTGTCTTTGCATAGTTCAGGCATAGGCAAACTCGTCCCTCCACATGTTTTTGGGACTACAATTCCCATCATCCCTTACCACTGGTCCTGTTAGCTAGGGATCATGGGAGTTGTAGGCCAAAAACATCTGGAGGGCTGAGTATGCCTATGCCTAGCTTAGTTGCTACCTTTGTGAATGGGCAGTAAAGGTGGGGGAATGACTCACCCTCTTATTTCATAAAATTTATATACTGCTTGATTGTTTAAAAAAAGAAAGCCCTCAAAGTGGTTTTGTCCTCCACCTGGCTAGGGGGAGGGGACAACCTAAGCTTGCAGTTTTGGACTGAAGGTTGAACTACTCTCTGGAAGAATCCTGTGGTACTGGTGGCCCCTAGGAACCGAATGGAAAGTCAGCAGAGTGATTAGGTGAAATTATGGAAGGAAGGTTTAAAATTTACTGCATGCAATGCCCTAAAAGAAAATGTGATGAAAATGATGTATAGGTGGTATATTACACCTGTCAAGTTAGCGAAAATGTATAAGGTCAGTAATAAATGTTGGAAATGTAAAGAAAAAGAGGGAACATTTTATCACATGTGGTGGGAATGTAAAAGGGTGAAATGCTTCTGGGAGATGATATATAATGAGTTGAAAAAAATGTTGATATATACATTTATAAAGAAACCAGAAGCATTTCTATTGGGCATTATGGGGAGTGACATAAATAGAAAGGAATGTAAGCTCTTTTTATATGCAATAACAGCAGCAAGAATATTATTGGCCCAAAAATGGAAGCAAGAAGAGTTACCAACGATTGAAGAATGGAGGATGAAGTTAATGGACTATGCAGAATTAGATAAACTAACAGGAAGGATTCGAAACCGGCGAGACCAGAAATTCACGGAAGACTGGAGTAAATTTACGGACTATTTGAAAAGTAATTGTGAAGAACAGATGACATTTGTAGGGTTGCAAGAAGTTTTGTGAGGAGTATTATTAGAAGTATTGTAAAAATGGACAAGGGGGAGGATGATTTGTTAAGAGATGTAAAGGCAATATAAAGTTAAGAAATGCATAAGAAGTGGTTAAAACGGTGGATCATCAGAGGTGCTGACGGAAGTCTAAAAAGATTGTATAAGTGATACGTTTTGTGGTACATTTTATAATTTATATGTTAAAATTAATAAAAAATATTATAAAAAAGGAACCGAATGGAAAGTCATATCTGCTGGACTGTTAATGTTGTGAGCTGTCTCTCTTATGCTCAACTTGTGTATATGTGCAAACAAAACATTATATTACAGAAGAACCATCAGTCTCCAATGACCCGCATTCCAAGGAAACAGAACCCTGGGTGAACACAGCACCCCTGAAACTTCACATTGCTCAGGACATGCCTAACAATACATTTGAAAACATATTGGTTTGTGCAAAAATATCTTAACCTGAAAAGGGCATTGCTTTTGTACCCTGGCTGGATACCAATGTCTCTCTTAGGATTGCAGGCATTGTATCCCCAACCTTAAACAGTAAATCCTCAAACCTTTTCAAGTTAGCTCTCCATCCAAAACTCACTTTCACCAACAACCACAACCACGCTAATGAGCGAACAGAGAGTAGGGAAAGGCAAATCAGTCAGTTTGATTTCTCTCAGTTTCTGATTTTCCCACTCATAAATTCAGTTAATCACATTTTCACATCAGTTTGCACTTTTAGAGCATTTTAGTGCAAATTTGTCCCATGAAACATACCTTTGTAATTTTGCCTTATACACATTTCTGCAAGGCCTTTTTCCTAAATATAATGCATGTCTGTATGCTTCTTTCACAAATATATGCAATTTTGTTTACGTGACTTGGCTGGAGAACTGCCTTGCAAAATTCAGAGAATGCAAATTTTGAAGAATGGCTGTGTTTTGGTTTGCATATTGCTTTGTAAAGTAGTGTGAATTAGGTAGGTTTGTCTTTAATGCAAACAGAATCAAATTTCTCCTCCATCTCTAGTGGAGAGTAATGTTCACACACAATCATGTGTGAGATGAACTACTGCATGGGAGGATTTTCACAGGATGGGAGGAACTGGGCCAGTAACACAGAAATAGCAGGGCTGGCCCACCCATGAGGCAAAGTGAGGAGACTGCCTCAGGCAGCAGGATCCACAGGGCAGGAATGCATCACCCTCTAGTGGTATGGTGGCACTGACAGCTGTGGTGCACTGCTTGATGGCCACATCTTCTGCCTTCTCAGCTTCCCTGCAACATGTCGCCTCTACAACAGCCTTTTGGCGAACAGGAGGCGCTGCTGCCTCCCACTCTTGTTCCCAATGTAGAAACCCACAGCGAAGCCTTCCCAGTGTTCCCTCCCTTGATCCTGATGTAGCTCTTCATTTAACCCTTCTTCCCCGGGGCGCCATTTTGTGGTTTGCCTCGGGTGCCAAAAAGTCTTAGGCTGGCCCTGAGGATGGGAATAGAGATGGAGTAGGCTATCTCTGGCTGTCTCCTAAAATCAAACCTAGAAGTTAAAATCAAACCTAGAAGTTACCAGCATGAGTTTGACTAAACTGCAGGAGGCAGTGGAAGACAGAAGTGCCTGGCGTGCTCTGGTCCATGGGGTCACGAAGAGTCGGACACGACTAAACGACTAAACAACAACAACAACAGAAGTTAGAAGAAAGGACCTCTTCACAGTGTTCCTTTCTAGGCTTGCCTGGGATGATGAGGGCACACACTTTCTTTACAAAAGCACTGGGGGTCTTTAGCTAAGGCACATTAAGCACACACCACTCTAAGCAGCCATACTTCATTTCTTCTTCCATATGTATTTTCCTCCAGGAAATTTACTATGAGAGATATTCTGCACAGTGGTGTTTTTTATTTTGTTAAACCTGATCTGAGGAGTTTGCTGCTGGAACAGACCCTGGAAAATAGTATCAGCTGAGATGGTCAGGTCAAAGGGCTGGGAAAATAAAGATCTGACTGCTGCAAGATCTTAGTCTTCTCTCACTTCTGCAGATGTGTTGTGCATTCCCAGGGGTTTCTACCTGACCGTTGAGAATGCACACCTCAAACCTTTTAACTCTGATCTGCTGTTTGCCTTTACAGGCTGCCTCTGAAAAAAAGAATTCAGACTCTGTAAAAAGAACTATGTTAAACATCTGTGCATAAACTTTATTGATATTCATAAATTATACAGAACCCAGGTTCCTTAACATCCACAGTTTGCTGGGTGGCTTTTGATAACATCACCACAGAATTAATACATACCAAGGCATGGACGAAGATTCCACAGAGGTCCTGTGTTCTAAGGCACAGGACTTAAAGTGCAAAACAATGCTCAATGTTTCCCTGTAATCTGAAAAAGCTACTTTAGGCACCAATTTATAGTCTGAAATATAAAATCACCATAAAACCGGTAATCTGCTTGGGCAGATTTCGAAGGAGTTACTCCATTGTGTACTGTGGTTGAGCTTCCACTGCACTGTGAGTGTGATTCATCAAAGCTTTACTTGAAGTACACTCATTGAAATTTATGAAAATCGCTGAGTTAGGTCCATTAATTACAGTGGGTCTACTCTAAGTAATACTTAGTTGAATACAGCCCTATGCCATCTCCAGTCTGCCTACCTGAAAGTGTCATTTGTTACCTCATTTGTAGAGAAACAGAGAAAAAGGTCCACTTGTAGGTATTCCATTTTCACGTTGAGGGATTGCTACCTTTGATCTGGTGCTATTAAGAAGGATGAATCGCATAATTCTGAAGAAGCTCAGTGTGTACTTTCCTCTGCCGTAACCAGTTTGTTCTGAAAAGCCACGACTGCCAAGAGGACAATCAAATTCTTGTTCTTTCCCCGACCCCCTCGGTTTGGTTTTTTAAAGAAACCTGTGCCAAAATTATTCATTTGACGGGGCGGAGTGAGGAGAAAACCTTTGCTGGATATTCAATATTATTAAAAGTCAACCTTAAGAATAAACACCATGCATTTTCGTATTCAGCATCCTGAAGATTTAGCGCGGCATTTCACGACCTCTCGGAGGCACAGGGGGAGGAGGACAGAAGTTGTCACTGCTAAAAGGCCTACAGAAAAACATTTGAAAAGCAGAGCATAAGAATAGCTTTGGAATATTACACGTGCTGAACTTCAAAGGCAAGGAAACAACAGAATGTCTTTGCGGTTTTTATGTGAATCACCAATACAAAATTGAAACAGAAAAGCTATTGTTAATATTCTTACTAATGATGTCAGTCTACATTTATTTATAAAAATATTTATATTCTATTAGTCATATAAACTATCAGACCAGCTTACAACTGTTTTACATAAAGCCATGCAATTAAAACCATATAAATGTTTGTTTTTAATTGCCAGAAAAAAGCTTGGCAACAGGGGCTTAAAGGTTAAAACAGAAGGAGGCTGGATCGGTTTCTTGTTGCTGTCAAATGAGTCTTGCCAACTTAGGAGACAACCAATGGCACTCTTGCAGATGATTTCAGTGATTCAGCTGGGATGTAAGGGGTTAGGCAGTCCCCAAGGACCTAAGTTGTTCAGGGCATTCTAAATTAATACAAGGACCTTGAACCTGGGTCCGTGTTATCTGGGTAGCCTGTTCAGATGTTTTAACCATGGTGTCACATGTTCTCAACCACAAACTCTCATCAGGAGTCAGGCTGCTGCATCTTGTACCAGCTGGAGCTTCCAGCTGGACCTGCCCAAGGCAGGTCCACATATTGCTGTAATGCAGCCTCAAAGATACCAATGCACGGGCCACAGTGGTCAGGCTCTCTCTGTCCAAGAACAGATGAAGCTGGCTCACCAGACAGAGCTGGTAAAAGGCACTCTTACCTTCTGGGCCTCTAATAACAGAGATGAATCCAGGACCAGGAGTAACCCCAAGCTATACACTTTCTCCTTCAGAGAGAATGCGACCCCATTCACAATGGGTAACTTGCCAATCTCCCAGACATGGGAACTACACACCCAAAGAGCCTCTGTCTTCCCAGGATTCAGACAATTTATTGCTCCTCATCCAATCCACCACTACCTTCAGACACTGATCCTGAGCTTTCACCACCTCTCCCATTTCAGATGTTAGAGATAAATAGAGCTGTGTGTCATCAGTATACCGGTAATAATTTTATTATTTATACCCTGCCCATCCGGCTATTTAACATATAAATGTTAAGTAGTGCTAGGGAGAGGATAGTATCCTTTGAAACTACATAGTATATGACACTCTATAGAGTAACACAAGCAAAAGAAACAGGCCCCTGCCCTGAGGTGCTTAGAGTGTTGACAGTGGGGGGGGGGGGGGCAGAGAAAGGGGAAAGAATGAGGGAGGCAAAGCATGGAAATGATATGAACAAATCCACTTATGCATACATGCAACTTCATTTCAAATTCCGATAAAACTAAAGCACTAGGTGAAAAAGAAGTGGTTCAAATATAAAACTGGCTTTTACCTCATTGTGCAATTGGAATAAAAGTGAAAGAAATACTGAAGGAGATCACCTTACAGCAGCTATTTATGACTTCCAACTCTTTTTATATCTGCACGCTATTTATAATCAGCACGCTAAATATTTTTACTGACGATATGGAAATGGCAAAACAACTGGCTTCCACGAGCCTTTTACATAAGTAGAATGGTTGCTTTATTTCCCCGAAGTTTCGATAGGCTCTAAATTAGCAAAAGAAAAAGCGGGGGGGGGGCTGTGTTTTGTGTAAACATCCCTCCAATAGCTTCCTGTCTGCTCCTGGATCCAGCAGGACTTCATTGTCCTCCTTAACATCAAAACCCCCTATGACCTTGCACCACTTACTTCTCCACATGCCTTCCTGTGATCTTTGCTTGTCCAGCTATACCACCTCAGACATCTGGTGGTTTCCTGCTCCTTGAAAGAAACTCTGCCCTTGCTGTCACTTACGCCTAGAACTCCCTCCCATAACACCTTTGTATGATTATCCCTCCTACTTCCTTCAAATCTTTCCTCAAAAACCATCTTTCCCGCAAAGCCTCTGGTAGGACCTCCTAGTTCCTATGCCTTACCATACCTCCGTCTGTATTAAGCCTAAGCAGCTGTAACTGGAACAAAATAATAATTGCATAGTCTCTTGTTTATATCTGCCACCATCGCATATCATCTCCCCCCCCCCCCCCGTTTCTATTTTAGATTGTAAGCCCTTTGGGGCAGAGACCTGTCAAAACTGTTCTTGAGGTAGTTGGCAGTAAAAAGGTAACAATCATGATGATATTAATAACAGCAACAACAACCTGCTAGCAACTCGAGGGGGTATCCTTGGAGGTCTTGCAGATGGTCTGTCTGGCGGCTGGGTCCCGGGGTTGAAATTTCTCTTTACTTCTGGTATTTCATTATCCTACATAAAGATGTGAAAGTAAGCTTTCCCCGCAGCATTTCCTTGGAAAATACACAGCCACATTTGTGTGTTTGTGTGTGTTTTCCCCCAAGCACAATTCAAAGTGTTGGTTCTGACCTAAAAGGCTTTGGCCCTGTATACCTGAAAGAGCGTCTCCACCCTCATCGTTCAGCCAGACACTGAGATCCAGCTCCAAGGGCCTTCCAGCAGTTCCCACACTGCAAGAAGTGAGGTTACCAGGAACCAAGCAGAGGGCCTTCTCGGTAGTTGCACCTGCCCTGAGGAATGGCCTCCCATCAGACGCCAAGGAGATAAATAACTATCTGACTTTTAGAAGACATCTGAAGGCAGCCCTGTTTAGGGAAGTTTTAAATGTTTGATGTCTTACTGTGTTTTAATTTGTTGGAAGCTGCCCAGAGTAGCTGGGGAAACCCAGTCAGATGGGTGGCATAATAATAATAATAATAATACTACACATACATGTTTGCATTGCCTAGGACTATGCTAGATCTGCCTTCAGGCCTTCTTCTATGAATGAATCCGTGTGCTACACAACACAGAACGCTGCCTTAAACCAAGCCAGACTACGGCTCTATAATTAAGTACTTTGGAACTACCTCGTCATCTAACTAGTTCATTGATTTTGAAGTTTTATATACTGCCTATGGATATGCAAAGCAATAGCACGGTAATCTAAAACAGAAGAAACGGGGGCAAGGGGAACCCTGTGGCCCTTAGTCCTCTGGTTGATGGCAAAGGCCAGAGTGGGTTTCTCTTCAACTTTGCAGCCCCAGAGCTCCTGGCATTAGGAACAGTGTATTATTTTAGGCAGGGTAGGGAGTATCACGGCCCCACACCCTGGTCCGTCTCATGTGGATCTGCTGGCACCAGATCCCATTTCCCATAATATTGTTCCTGGGAGACAAGAGTGCTATTCTGCCAAAGCGGTCTTTTTCTTTCTCAGTTCCCCTCAGCGAAACCTTCCAGTGTCACCACAGCATCAACAATCCCGGCTTGGTGCCTCAAATTAACTCTTCCCGCTACTCCTTTATCAAATTCTATGCCAGGGTTGGGGGACCTGTGGCCCTGCAGTACGGTTGTTGGGCTCCAACTCCTATCAGCCCCAGCCAGATTGCCCAATGGGCAAGGATGATGGGAGTTGTAGTCCCAACACCTCATCACTGCTCTATGCGGCCTGTTTGCCATGTATTCTAAGCCCACAGTCAAGAGGCTACTGCTTGTACACTGAAACATGCATTTCTGTAGCTTTAGTGAGGGATTAGGCCAGAGCAGTTGTGCAAGTTTGTTAAGAGAGAAAATTTCCAATGAGAAGTGTTACCTCGTTGTCTCCATCCATCCCACTGCTGGCACTCAGTATACTTCGTGTACTGGATCGGTTGCTTGAGCTACCTGGTTAGATGAGGAAACAAGCCCAGCTAGAGATTTTCAAGCATTTCATAAAGTGTCCACACATTCATGTTTTGTTGTGAGGAACCACCTTCCAATCCTTTCCCCTGGCCCTGAAACCACCATTCCGCTTATTCCTATAATTTCTGAATTAGGGAAGAGCTCTGTATGAAGTTATTTATTCTTACCTCTCGGTTTCTTTTTCATTTTGTGTCATGTGTCTGTTAGATTGTGAACCTTTAGGCAGGGACTGAATTATCTTTCAATATGTGTACAGTGCTTAGAGAATTGCATGTACTGAGAAACAGGCTTTATACATGTTTATCTTACAGGTTAATGGATCGAAGAGGGAAGGTTTTTCCCACTCCCCTTGGAACAGAGACAAGGAGGTGTGGAATTCTGCACCAGTAAATTAAATTATTGCTATTGGATGAAACTGCAGCATGATGAAACTCAAACTTTTGCCAATCAGCAAAAGGAAAACAAGGAAGTAAAACATGTTTTATGTTTGGTTATCTGAATCTGCGGTGCGTATAGCGAGGTTTGGGTACTAATTCCTCATGTTTGGATAAGTGAATTTTTGCACAGGAAACTTTCATAAAGTGTATAAACAGACTGAGCAGTAAGTTCAGTGAGGGTAATACAGAGCATTGGCTGGGAAAGCAACAACTGCTAAGTGCTCCATCCTTAATGACTAGAAATCCAAAGCATCCTCACCTCTCCCTAGATGGCTTCCTGGCTGTTTACTTACTAGTAGTACTTGAGGCGCTTTCTGTTTTCCAGTCCCCTCGCCTGATTTCTTTAATTGGTTGGTAGAGGTTTTTCCGAGGATGAGCTTCATAAATGCTACACTCTGGTTTCTTGGGGATGTTTTGAGAATGGCCAACAGGGACAGTGATTTCCAAATCTAGGAAGAAAAAGTCAGGAGTCAAGGCAAGGCAACTTATTATTACTATTAAGGTAAAGGTAAAGGGACCCCTGACCATTAGGTCCAGTCATGACCGACTCTGGGGTTGCGGCGCTCATCTCGATTTATTGGCCGAGGGAGCCAGCGTACAGCTTCCGGGTCAGGTGGCCAGCGTGACTAAGATGCTTCTGGTGAACCAGAGCAGCGCACGGAAACGCCGTTTACCTTCCCGCCGGAGCAGCACCTATTTATCTACTTGCACTTTGAGGTGCTTTCGAACTGCTAGGTTGGCAGGAGCAGGGACCGAGCAACGGGAGCTCATTATTAAAACACATTTATTCAAAAATTACACTTCAGCTTTGTCCCTTTGGCAGTGGGCAAAACTTTTTCAAACTGGAAGTTATGCCTCGTTGCTCATCTAGTACCTTCCTTGGCATCCGCAGCTAAAATTCTGATTCTGCCCCAAACAAGGTAATTCCTCCTGCACTTTGGAAATCTGTGCATAGGGCTGCTTGGATTTTCCACTGATGTCTCTTCTCCACCCTCACTGATGCTGTGCAAGTAAAGGATCCCTGGATGGTTAAGTCCAGTCAAAGGCAACTATGGGGTTGCGGCGCTCATCTTGCTTCAGGCCGAAGGAGCCGGCATTTCCAGGTCATGTGGCCAGCATGACTTAAACCGCTTCTGGCACAACAGAACACCGTGACGGAAGCCAGAGTGCACGGAAACGCCGTTTGCCTTCCCACTGCAGTGGTACCTATTTATCTATTTGCACTGGAGTGCTTTTGAACTGCTAGGTTGGCAGAAGCTGGGACAAAGCAACGGGAGCTCACCCCGTTGCAAAGATTCAAACCATGGACCTTCTGATCAGCAAGCCCAAGAGGCTCAGTGGTTTAGACCACAGCGCCACCCACGTCCCCTTCAGTAATACAACAGGCAAAATTGGCATCTAGTAGGCACATCCCTGTAGTTACAACAGCCACCGCTGCACCAGTCCAAACCATACATTTTCCACCAGTGTCTTGCTATCATAAATGATGGCATTTGACGAGCTACAACGCCAGTGAAAAGAACATAATGTTAACCAGTTGCTATTTGGGCAGTCTTGGTATGCTTGTGCACATACAGCCTGAGATATTCCTGCCCTCTGTGTGTCAAATGACAGTAACCACAGAAGAAACATTGTTTTGCCTCGAGTCTTTATCATACTCTTTTTATCCACAATCTTGTTTGCATCCCAGGACTTTCACAAAAATGTATACATCTACTTAGAATTTATGGGAGTTGTTTAGCCTGCTGAAATGTAAAGATTGTACTAAATTAACAAAAAATGAGTTATTGAGAGAACACCCATTTATCAGTGATGGTTTCAGGTTTGCTCCCACATTTGAGGCTCTTCAGATTGCTGGGGCCTGTTTTGTTTTTGCCTCAAAAGCCTCACAATCAGATCAAAGTCAAAAGAGGTTAGAAAACCAACTAGAAAACCATTACAGCAGAGTGTACCATGGGCTAACTAAATAAATGCACAAGTGGAACTACTTCTGCTTTTGCATTGCGACTTCCCCCTGCCCTTGTGCATGCTCCATAATGTCCCCAAATCTGCTGTGGAGGGTTGGGAAAAACCCCTAAGAGATTTAGGCAGAGCACAGGGGGAGGAGAGGGGGGGAAATGCCCTGCTGTGCAAGAGGAAGTTGTTCTGCTCATGCAAAGTAGTACTTAGCAAAATGTTGCGTACAACCCTTTAGCTCCACCACACTTGGCTACAGACCAGGAGTGGGAGACGTCCAACTGCTGCAGTTTTCAGCGTGGTCACCAATTAGTCAAGCCCTTTACCTGCATGTTTGCCAGCCTTTTGCTTCTCAATTTGCCGCCGAGTGATGCTGTCGCGTAATCTTTTCAGGTTTTCCTGGAAACGCAAAACGTTATTTTCAAGGATCTGAACAAACATGCACAACTATTCATAATGGTTTGCAAAACTGGAAAGATCTAACTGAATCTGAGGTAGATAATCCCATTTCTTCTACTAATACGTGGGCCTCACCATCTAAGATTTTAGGAAAGAGATTCTAGTGATCATGAAGCAAGATTTAACTAATTATCAGCAATTCTCCATAGCTTCCAGTCCATGTTGTTCTGATCTTATAAAATGATCCCTGTCCGTGCACTTTTTTGTGAGTCCTCCTAGCTATGACTCCATAGGTGCTGAAGGTATTTCCGAAGGGAACGCAGGAAATACTTGTGTAGCTGATGAAGTTTGACCCACGTTCAACACGCAATCAATAGCAAAATGAGTTTTGCAGCAATTTGGTGTGGTTAACCAAGATTGTGTTACATACTCCAAACAGTCTCTCTTTCCAACCGTTTCTGATTATCAGCAAAGACTCCAGTATGGGCACAACATCTGGCTTCTCTCTTAGCCTGTAGCTACTTGCATATTTTTTAAAACAAGACCACCCATCAGTGTGGCTTCAAAGACAAGGCTACAGTACAGCTGGGTACTATGGGCTTGTTTGTACAAGGGAGATGTTTGGGATGGTTAGGGATGGTGACATTTTCAAGGGCTTGAAATGCAGGCTCCCTCCTCGCAGACTAGTTAGCTCTAATGCAAGTTGGACAATGTTCTCTTTGAGCTTGCCGTGAGTTTAATTGGGGCTCCTGCCCCAAATACCACATTTGCAAATGGAGCAGCAGAGCAGAAGCCCTCAGCTGTGAAGAGCTGTCATCCATTTGACAGGGGAGAGACAGGGAGGGGAAATCTACTAACTGGACTCTGCCAGGATTCCTTGCAAATCCCCTCAGGTTCTTGTGAGGAAAGCTTGCAAAACTCAAGATCGTTTCTGAGGTAGAGAGGCTCCGTCCATCCCTAGAGATTGTCCTCATTGTCCTTTTTGTTAAAGACACATTTGGGACTACTAGCTTCCAGCTCCTACAATCTGAAACCACAGCCCACTTGGCTCTGCATTCTGAATTCCACTATGCCAACTTATGGAAAGGCACAGAAAACAGCAGCTTTTTACCTTTCCCAGCAATGACAACAGGAAGACAAAGAAAGAATTATGTGTGGTATGTGGTAGGGTAGACTCCGTAATGCTGTTGCTTTTTATATTTCCCAGTGAAAAGCACTTTTTGGTTTACACACCTGCTGAAAGCGAAATGATTCCGACCGCTTTTTCTGATTCAACTGCCACTCCTTGAAACAAAGGACAGCTTCATCTACAGTGAGCATCCCCAGTTTCACTTGCTCCTGTAAAGTGATGAGTTGCCTTTGGCCTGGGGTTTTCATCCCAGCAAACGGGTCATATATACTGGTTTGTGGCTGAGCCTTTGGATCTCTGTCTGCTTGCTCTGGAATGGAAACAAAGGAAACGCTTGGAAAATATCATCAGAACCCCTGTTAGAATAAACAAGTTCCGTTTTAAATACTGAAATACTAAATAAGGTGGGTAACAATGTGTAATAGAAAAAGAAGCATGAAATTAGGTTAAAGGTGTGTGAAAGAAAGTAATAGAAATGGAAAGAAATTGCAACTGAGTAGATTGGAAGTCTAACACAAAGGTGGGGTGAGGGGTGGTGGATGGTGATGGGAAAAGGAATTATCTGTGGGACTGAGTGCAGTTATGTTTGAATATTTTTAAGGATTGTATGAAATGTATGTTTGTATGCTTGTATATTTGCAATATGTGTGTATTAATGCTGAATTATAAAACTTATAAAACAATGAAACTTATAAAACAATAAAAACTTTTCAAAAAAAGGAAAATATCATTTTTTTAAAAAGCAAAACACTGCTAGATGTGTCATGTGGTTCAGTTCAGGGACGGTGTTTGAAAAGGGCTGAGGGTCTGCCGGCTCTGCAGGCAAGGGGTGACATAACTGGGCCTGTGAGGCTCGGGGTGTGTTCGCCCACAGGGGAGCCGCACAAATAATATTGTTGGTCAAGTGAGCCGTGGACTCAAAAAGGTTGAAAACTTCTGCTTCCAAAAGTATATTTTAAGGGAACACCTAGAGCACATCATTGCTGTAATGAGTATGGGTTGCTCGTGCGTAAGTTGCCGCCTCTCCTGGCTATGTTGCCTTGTTAAACCTTTCTGTCTGGACAGCCCTTCACTTCGTGGCTGCCTCAGTCGCTAGCAGAATCTGTCAGTGGGCGTTGCTTAAACCTTTTCCAACATAAAAGTTGTTTGACGCCAAGTCTCCTCCTACTCTCCCTGCGCGGAAGTCTTCTGCGCAGGGAGGGCGTGGGTAGCGGAGGACCCGTGCTCTCCCCGCTGGTGTCCGGTGAAGAGTCCTGGAGCCCTCTCGCCGATTCCCCCATCTGCCCCCCTTTATCCCTGGTGTTGCGCTGATTTCCTTCCCCATCTGCTGAGCTGCCTCTCTCCCTGCTGGGCCCTTCTCCAGCATCATTTGAGAGTCTTCCCTCCGCCTCTAGCTCCGATGTCAGTTCCCTGACAATTGCTTTTCTAATCCAAATGCTTTTGCTACTGCCAGCCCACTCACTTCTCTTACTTATTCCACTACAGCAATTTGCACAGCTCATCTACACTTAATATGGTAAATGATATTAACCATGAATGGAAGTCATACCCAAGAATTAGCCTGTCAGGCAATGGGAAGAGTAGCTATAACTCCAACTTACCTTTCCTAATATTGCCTGTAGACACGTAGAGGTTCCCAGGTTTCTCCTGGTGCTTTCCTGCAAAAACTAAACAGTGACAAGCTATTTAAGGCATGAGACAATTCGGCAGATCCAGACCAAACTTCAGTCAATGCAACTATTAGGAGAAATCCCATTCTAAGCAAAAACAACAATGAACAAACCCGAAACTCTTGAGTTAGCTGATCTGTAGATCAGTGTGGGAATCAGCCAGCCAACTTCCATTGGTCTATAGACAACACAGTAAGACAGATGCTATACTCATCACCGTTGCCATGTGTTGCCAACACTGACTTAATAAAGAATACTATTGCAGTCTATGAAAATCTGAATGACAGAACATACTGAAGACTGATATGTTTAAAGGAAAAGGAATGGGATGGGATGTTCCAGCATTGTGATTTGCAATTTGAAAATTCTAGAAGCTGATTTAAAAATAATAATCAAAGGTTTCACATGAAAGAAGGCCATATTAGAAAGAAACATAATTCCTGCCATTGCTGCTTTATTCCCATTTTAGGGTGGCGTCCAAACGCTGCTATGGTGGCATCTTGCATTTCTATGGGGAGTTCTGATTTCTGCCCAGGGAACATTTCAAAATTTAATTTGTGTTTGATTTTCATTTACTTTTTAGAATTAAAAATAATAATCTGTAAACTGGGCTATAAAACAGGATTTACATATTCTGAATAACTGAATGAATGGCTTCTCCAATGAGAACACAGAAATCACCTAGCGAGGCAATGAGAAGATGGTTCTAGAGTAGGGTTGCCATATTTCAAGAGGCGAAAATCCAGACACAAAAAGGTTTTGAGCATTCTTTTTAGGGCAATCGTCCGATAGCCCCTCCTCCACCGCCACCAAGCCTGAACCAGAAACACCTGCACACAATTTGTTTTATATAACCCCCCCCCCAATCCAGGACATTTGCTTTAGATTGCAAAATTCCCTCCCAATGGGCATGTAGGACCCCCAAAAGAGCATGTACGGGAATTGCTGGAATATTCTAGAGGAGAGCCTAGATCAGCACTTCAAATGCTGTTTCTGCTGTTCAAAAACTACTTCTACTGGCTCTGGCAAATCTCACAAGACAAGATCTGGAAATCTCAAATAGATAAAAAGGAACTAGGTTCGCACAACCAGGTTCGCCTCATTTTTTTTCAATCCGCAAGAATGGGCAAGTTGCAGACTGGGTCACGCTCTCAGGCCCCAGCAAAGTGTCCTCATTCCTCTCACGCTTGGTCCCTGACACAAGGAGGTTCTGGATCATATAAACAGGTTTGTTCTCTCCACGAGTTCCTCCCAGGAATGAACCTAACTGTGGCCTTGAACGTTCCTGGAGGCGGTCGTATGTTGGCTGTTAGTTGCCTGGACAGGCCGAAATAATGGGAGCTCACTTCTGTTTCCCTTTTATTTTCATTCCTTTGGTATTTGGCAAATATGTTGTTGGGACCCGGAAGACTAGACAAAACCTCTTTTAAAAAATGAGAAGCATAATTCTTTGAACTCAACTATAAGAATACAAGCTGTGAGTTTTCCTATCCTAGGCTGTATAAAAGGTAAAGGTAAAGGTACCCCTGACCATTAGGTCCAGTCGCAGACGACTCTGGGGTTGCGGTGCTCATCTCGCTCTATAGGCTGAGGGAGCCGGCGTTTGTCCGCAGACAGCTTCTGGGTCATGTGGCCAGCATGACTAAGCTGCTTTCTGGTGAACCAGAGCAGTGCACGGAAACACCGTTTACCTTCCCGCCAGCACTTTGATGTGCTTTCCAACTGCTAGGTGGCAGGAGCTGGGACCGAGCAACGGGAGCTCAGTCCGTCGTGGGGATTCGATCCGCCGGCCTTCTGATCAGCAAGCCCTAGGCTCTGTGGTTTAGACCACAGCGCCACCTCTGTCCCTTCCTAGGCTGTACAGCCTACAGCAAAGATGGAGAATCTGTGGTCCTCTTGACGTTGCTCTGCAACTCCCATCATGGATGACCACTGACTTGGGATGATGGGAGCTGACGTCCAACAACATATGGGGGACCAGAGGTCCCTCATTCCCTCGCTACAGGCTTTTGCAAAACAATTTTGAGATAATTCTGCTTCCTCAGTCACCTTTATAGATGTATGATTCTTTGTCCTGTGGTTTAGTGGAGGGATCAGGTCTCGGAACAGGGACAGGTGGCCTATTGACCAATTCCTGAGGGAAACTGTCCTGTTCCACCGTGTGATAGAGTTCTTCATCTTCACAATCATGGTATATATCCTCTTTCGGTTCTGGTACATCCATGCTCACACCTAGAAAACAAACTCATAATTAGAAAGGGGGAAACTCATGCAGAGTGAAGCAACTGTGTGCATTTAAGTTTTACATAACTTGTAGAGTGTGGGGTGGAGAGAGCTTTTATATATCTTATGTTAGTCTGGATATTTTTGTTTTGTTGGCTATAGAGTCATTGAGGGAATCTCTAATATTGGACCCGCTGTATTTGAACATATTTACCCCTGCATCACTCTGAACAAAAGCCAAGGACTGCCTTAGCGTGTCATTTGAACCCAGGTTCATGGGTAAGCTGTCTCGACGCGGATGATGAGCTTTGACCAACAAGCCTTGGCTACGGCTTGCAGTTAGCGATAAGATTTGTTGTTGTTAATAAAATTTGTATATCCTCCTTCATCTGAAGATCCCAGGGCGGTTCACAACATAAAAATACAAAATATGAATACAAAATACATAATAAAATAAAAACAAAACAAAACAATAACCCCCTCCCACAAACATATTTAAAAGGATCATAGAATGCTAATCAGCAAAAGGCCTGGTTGAAGAGAATTGTTCTCGCCTGGCACCTAAAGACATGCAGAAGAAGAAGAGTTTGGATTTGATATCCCGCTTTATCACTACCCTAAGGAGTCTCAAAGTGGCTAACATCCTCCTTTCCCCTACTCCCCCACAACAAACACTCTGTGAGGTGAGTGGGGCTGAGAGACTTCAAAGAAGTGTGACTGGCCCAAGGTCACCCAGCAGCTGCATGTGGAGGAGCGGGGAAACAAACCCGGTTCACCAGATTACGAGACTACCGCTCTTAACCACTACAACAGCCTTCCTGGGGAGAGCCTTCCACAAACTGGGAGCTACTGCAGAAAAGGCTCTCTCTCATATTGCTATCCTCCAGATCTCTTCATATGGGGATCTTAACTCTGAGCCTTCCTCTCTGCATATGCTCACCTTCTAAGAACTTGCGCATCATATAGGCCTTTGTTGTCCGTGCGGAGGAGCTGCTAGTCTCCGACTGAAGCATTTCTACGTCTGAAAACAACAACGGACAAACATAATCCACTGGGTTCTTTGAAAAGCTTCTCTTATCAGCATCTAAGAACAACTGAGACATGACTCCCATTGACAGCTGCTGAAAGGGGAAAGCTGCTCAAAAGGCTCCACGGCACTGCAAATTAAGGCTGAAATGGGTGAAACTGACTCCACCACCACCCATGTGAACGAACCCACTTGCATGGGGAGTTCCTGTAGTGGCACCATAGCTCTTGATTTTGTTTTGGATGGGGTAGTACTTCCATTTGGGGAAAAGCCAGGTTTGCAGTATGAGGGTTTTCCTGCATTCAGTGTTGCATCAGGATGCTGTGATAGTGGCTGTGCACAGCTTAGGCTGCTGAGCTGTGCATATTGCTGAAAAGTCAGGTCTGGCTATGATAGCACATGCCCTAGTGACACCCAGATCCAGATTGGATTATTATTGCAATGTGCTCTGCATGGGGCTACTTGTGAAGAGTCTTTTGACACTCCCACTGGTCCAGGATGTGGTAGCAAGAGTCTTAGTCAGCACTGTCCACTCTCGAGGGATATAAATTTAATTAATATAGGCCTAGGACCCTCGTACCTACGGGACCGCCTCTCCCGGTATGCCCCACGGAGAGCTTCAAGGTCCATAAATAGCAACACCCTAGTGGTCCCGGGCCCTAAGGAAGTTAGATTAGCTTCAACCAGAGCCAGGGCCTTTTCAACTCTGGCTCCGGCCTGGTGGAACGCTCTGCCTCATGAGACCAGGGCCCTGCGGGATCTGATTTCTTTCTGCAGGGCCTGTAAGACAGAGTTGTTCCGCCTGGACTTTGACTTGGAGCCAATTTGATTCCCTCCCCCTCTTTCTTTTTCCTTTTTCCTTTCTCCTCCTGTGATGAGCCTGCATTTTAATATTTTAATGTTTCAATATTTTAATGTTGTATTTTAATCTTGTTTTTAAGTTGTATTCATTAGACTTGTTTTTATTATTGCTTGTTAGCCGCCCTGAGCCCGGCCTTGGCTGGGGAGGGCGGGGTATAAGTATTATTATTATTATTATTATTAAATAGGTAAAAAAATTGCCCATGGGACCACCATATTACACTCATCATTGCAACAGCTGCATTGATTACCAGTCTGTTTCCAAGCACAGTTAAAAGTGTCGGTGATAACCTCTGAAGCCCTAAATGGCCTGGGTCCAGGGTATTTCACCCTGTTTCAGCTTGCCCATTCCCTAAGAGCTGGCAGCAAAGCCCTTCTCTGTGTCCCACCAATGATGGAGGTGCAGTTGGCTGGGATGATAGGAAGGACTTCCTTGATGGCTGCACCCAGACTGTAGAAAACCTTGCCCTACTAGGTTTATCTGGCCCACTCCCTTGCCATTTCTGGTGAAAATGTGCTGAGCCTGTCTTGATATTGCTGTTTTATCCTGGAATGTAGTACTTTGACTGCTGCAAGCCACTCTGAGTAATGCAAATAAATAAATAATCCAGTGGTAAGGTGAGTCATTTCCTCATACCTACCAAACAAATTCATCCAGAGGCCACGATCTGAAAATTCTTTGTTCTAATTTCCAATGTTGTGTGCATTTGGACTTGAAACAAGGTTAGAACATTCTGTGTTTGAGCTCCTCTGCGTGATACCTGCCATGTTAGGTACAGCCAGACCCAGTTTATTTACTGATCTTTATAATGCACTTCCTTTCAATCTGAGTAATTTACCAGTCCAAGAGAAGCTGTTAATTGACACTGGCTTTGTTCAGATCTTTTTTGTTTCTTTGCTTTTTTTGGATAATGCTTTCAAGGTATTTTTCATGGTACAGAAGATACATTTTGAGAAAACAATTGTTACAACAGTAAACAACTATTAACTTGTTCTGATAAAATGCTTTGTCTAGATCTTGATCAGGCAGAGAGCTAGGAGGAAGGAGACGTTTTATTCTACTTACAGCAATACATGGTGGCAGCCATGACAGACTCTTTAGTCTGCCCTTTAATATCTTAATTTAGCTTAGTGGATAAGGAGTCCAAGTTCGATTTAAAAGAGGAAGACTATACATACACAAGTCCTCTGTAGTAGCACCAGGAACCAAGCCAGCCATGGATTCGTAGAGCTCCTCATCACAGCCAGGGTTCAGAGAGCATTTCATCAGCAGGTCACTGGAAAGGTGAGCCATGGACTCATAAACAGAATCATCTTCCTCACCCTGCATCAGCTGTTCCTTTATGTGGCTTTTCAGCAAGTCTGCTGTCTCCTAGAAGGTGAAGAAAGAAAATCAACAGACCCACAGAGGCAGTGGTGGTGGTGGTGAATGCCATTGAATCAATCTAAGAGCATGCCCATGTAATCAATCCGAAACATGACCCCTCCTACTACACCTGAGTCTTTATATGCAGTGGAGCGTTCATGGCAGGGCAGAACTTTGGGGTGGAAGCCAGCAGAATGAGCAGAAAGACCACCATACAGGGGAGCAGTCTAATCTTACTGCATTTTGTTCACTAGCTGACGCCAACAACATTTCGCTAACTCTTTTAAACGTTTAGAGGCAGAGCCCCTACACAACCATAAGCTAGCCACTTTTTGAAACACATACAAGCAAATTTACCCCTTTCCTTTGCAGTCACGCACCTCTAAACTTCATGAAACAGCAGGATGGTGTTAAATCATTATTTTATTGCATTTAGCTTTCTGCACTTTCCACCCTCTAGGGTTGGTGTGCACATTTGCCCCGATTCCATAAAAACTGCAACCCCTCCCCAGAGGATAGCTCTTTTCCCCACATTAGGTTCCTCACTGCCCATTATATGTGGAAAAGGAAAATGTCACAAGTGATGCTAAATCAGGAACTATCATGTCTATGCAGAGAATGACATTCAGAGAAGAGGGTGGATCTCATGCAAAGGCCTAAGCCATACATTAAATCTTTAAAGCATTCCTGTCTCCCAGAAAATTCCAGAAAAGCAGAGCAAAAAGGTGCTGTTACCTTTCACCTCTGCCACTGATCCACAGACACACCAACCTGCCTGTCTCCCAAATCCACACTGCTTCTGCGGTGCTTTTTCTATCTACTTGAAGATCTGTTCAACTTTGTTCACAGGTGTTATTTTTCCTCCTACAAACACTGAAGTATGCCAATATCGCCAGGCCTTAATTTCATAAGTATCACCTACCCTATCAATTGCTCTAGATCAGGCATAGGCAAACTCGGCCCTCCAGATGTTTTGGGACTACAACTCCCATCATCCCTAGCTGTAATAATTATAGGGGTTGCTCGTGTGTAAGTTGCTGCCACTCCTGGCTAGGCTGCCTGGTTAAACCTTTTCTGTCTGGACAGCCCTTCACTTCGTGGCTGTTCAGTCGCTAGCAGAATCCGTCAGTGGGCGTTTCTTAAACCTTTTCCAGCATAAAAGCTGTTTGACGCCAAGTCTCCTCCTACTCTCCCTGCGCGGAAGTCTTTCTGCCCTTTCTGTCCTGGAGCCCCCTCGCCGATTCCTCCATCTGCCCCCCTTTATCCTTGGTGTTACGCTGATTTCCTTCCCCAGCTGATGAGCTGCCTCTCTCCCTGCTGGGCCCTTCTCCAGCATCGCTTGGGAGCCTTGCCTCCGCCTCTGGCTCCAATGTCAGTTCCCTGACACTAGCTAACAGGACCAGTGATAAGGGATGATGGGAGTTGTAGTCCCAAAACATCTGGAGGGCCGAGTTTGCCTATGCCTGCTCTAGATTCTAGAGCAGTGTTTCCCACACTTGGGTCTCCAGCTGCTTTTGGACTACAATTCCCATCATCCCTGACCACTGGTGTTGCTAGCTAGAGATGATGGGAGTTGTAGCCCAAAAAAAACAGCTCAAGACCCATGTTTGGGTAACACTGTTCTAGAAGGGGGTGTTGGGAGTTTTCTCATTCAGGTTATTATTTTGCTGTCAGAAAGGAATCATACATGTGAGCTAGAGAACTTTAAGTAAAATGCATCTTCAGCTTCTGGAGAATTGAGGAAGGGGACCCACATTCAAATACTAGTATCACTTTCTGAAGGAATAAAACTGCAGCAATTGAATTCTTGCCCCTGCAGTGCAGTTTCTATGTGAGACACCACCCTAAGCAGTGTGAAGATTCAGGAGTCCCCGTACTGATGTACCCCCTTTCCACCATCCTGACAACAGGGAATGGAAGGGCGACAGCCCCTCTTACCACATATTCATCAATGAACTGGCGCAGATCTTTGAAGCCCTCATTCTCTGCAATGTTGTTGGGATAGTGACCATATTTGTTGGCAACACTGTAAGCCTGTAGGGCTCCTGGGCACGAAAGCAAGAGGGCAGTGAGGTTCTTCAGACCGTATTTAGCAGAAAAGTGCAGCAGAGTTGGCAGCTCTTCATCCCTCTGGCCTGAAAAGAAAGAAGAAAACAGGCATGCAAGACGAGTTACTTTTTTTAGTTTTACTCACGGATGATAAATTCAGCAGTTCTCAGTCGTTATGCTGTCTCGGAGCTAGTGTCGTGCCCAAACCTCCGATTTCTCAGAAGTTTCCTTCCCAGGTGAAAGAAGCTTTTATTTTTTCTACCCTAATTGCAAGGTGCATTAGAACCTTGGACCTTTTGGACCAGCAGCCCAGATCATGATATACAGTCACCCCATGGGCCAACTTTCACAGGTGAGTGGGGCACCCACCTGTTCATCATCTAACATCAAGGTGACATCAGGTGATGGACAGGAGGGTGGTCCTGTTCACCTCAGCTGACCTGTAGGGGTGGAGGTGGGGATCTGCCTCCTCACTGGCTGCTCTCAGACTTTGGAACTCCCTCCCTAGAGAAATAAGATTGGTTCCCTCCTTGTTGCCCATCCACCCTAGTGAAAGCATTCTACAGTGGTACCTCGGGTTACATACGCTTTAGGTTACATACGCTTCAGGTTACACACTCTGCTAACCCAGAAATAGTGCTTCAGGTTAAGAACTTTGCTTCAGGATGAGAAAAGAAATTGTGCTCCGGTAGCGCGGCGGCAGCAGGAGGCCCCATTAGCTAAAGTGGTGCTTCAGGTTAAGAACAGTTTCAGGTTAAGAACGGACCTCCGGAACGAATTAAGTACTTAACCCGAGGTACCACTGTAGTTCCAACAGGCCTTTGGGAACTGACTGTTTTTAAGGAAAGAGCTGGTGCTATGATATTTTTATTGAAATGGAGTGTGGGTGTAAACAGTTGCACCTTGGTTCTCGAACACCTTGTGACTCAAACGTTATGCCTCCTGAATGCCACAAACCCGGAAGTGAGTGTTCCAGTTTGTGGACGTTTTTTGGAAGCTGAACTTCCAACGCGGCTTCTGTGGCTTCCAACAGAGTGCAAGAAGCTCCTGCAGCCAATCAGAAGCCGTGCCTTGGTTTTAGAATGTTTTCAGAAGTTGAACGGGCTTCCGGAATGGATTACATTCGAGAACCAAGATACGACTCTATACTATTAGTGTTTAATTGTTTTTTCATGATTGCTTTCTTTTCTCTGTTTTTAGCTGTTTTTATTTTAGTTGCAAGCTGATCTAAGTTCACGTCAGGTGTAAAGGCAGGATTTAAATAAATATAATAAAACAACAACAACATCCAGAACATTCCCTGCAGAGAAGGCACTGATGAGCAGGATTTAAAGCACACCCAGCAGCTTATGAGCCAGGGGGCTAAATTCTGATGTTTTACTCTTCCGGAGCACACTTGTCTCTAGAAGCAGATGTGTTACTCTCAAATGTTTGTGTTGAGCTGAGAACAAGACAGCTTGACCAAACCCTCTATCCTATACTACCTTGTATTGTGTGGGATGGTCAAACACGTCAAACTGGCATTTATTCCTTCTATTAAAGGGAAGTTCTCTTTCTGCACATAACTGCGGCATTATGGGAAGTCTTGCTATGGGAACTATTGCTTCTTTTCTCTTGCATTCTGGGAAGTCTTGCTTATAATCTTTTCTCTGCTTCTGACCACACTGTTCAAACCTGTTCTAAACACCAAGACATTCCCTCATTCCTCAGTTCATTTTAAGTTCATGAACAAACAATATGATCTGTTCTTAATGCACAGCTGACCACATCTACGGAACTCGATTATTATATTCTTTCATGTTATGATCAATCATTAGTAATTGTTTTAGTCATGCTATATCAATCTTTAGTTATAATTTAATTAGGAGGTTTTATGCCTGTCTAGTTCCAGCTCCGTTTCCCAGCCTTTAATCTATCGGTGATAAATGTTCATATGTAATTCCCGCCTTGTACTTATGTTAACCAATCAGCAACAAGTTGCTTTGTGTTTGTATCAACCAATCAGCCACAAGCACACCTGTGGCAATGTTTGTAATATTCAATAAAAGAGAGTTCCCGGGGTTTGCCCCGGCAGACGCCTCTCATATGACACCTGCCACTCGTCTGTCGTGGATTCATTCCAACATTCTATTGTACTGTGCCTTTTCACAGAACACAATAACTTTCAAACCACCACCACACTTACATGCAACGTCTTCTTCCTCTAGCTGGTTGATCCCTAACAGGTGCAAACCACTTGCAGGAAGGTTCTTTTTCATTGACTCTGTCAGGATTTTGTCTAGTGCTTCTGTGTTGTAAGGGATTATTTTAAATGCCTGAATGAAAGGAAGGAACCCGTTCATATCAGATTATTTTAGCCAGACAGTATGTTTTAATATATCAAGAGTTCATCCATCACCTGTAAATCTCAAGAACAGAAGTCACCCCCTTCTGGGGAACTGTTTACCCACATTCAAAGGCACACCTGATATTTAAGCAAAGGTGCCACAATACTGATAGCACCATTGTCCATCTAGAGCTGCCTTTGCCAAACTGATGCTTTCCAGATGGTTCTTACCACAACTGTGCTGGATGAAGTTGATCAGAATTGTACTCTGATACTTCTGGGAGGCCACTGCACTGGCAAAAGCTGATCTAGAGTCTCCCCATAGGAATCAACCCTGCGCTTATCATGTGAGGCCTTTCTCTGTGTCCCCATTCCTTGAGAGGTTTGGAGAGTGACTACACGAGAACAGGCCTTTTCTGTGGTAGTTCCCCATCTGTGGAATGCTCTCCCCAGAGAGGCTCACCTGGCCCCATGTCTTTAGACCCTGGGCAAAAACATTCCTCTTTACCCAGGCAAATGAACAGTGTATGGCCTTTTAAAAGTGGGGGCATGGTTATGACTTTTTCATGTGGTTTTATTGTCTTTTATTATTACACTATGTAAATGTTGTTTCTAATGTTGTTCACTGACCTGGGATTGTCAGATAAAAGGCAATATATAAATTGAATCAATAATAATAACAACAACAACAACAATAATAATATGCACACACTCTCACACACTTACATTTAATGAGATTATAAAGGTAAAGGGACCCCTGACTGTTAGGTCCAGTCGCGGACGACTCTGGGGTTGCGACGCTCATCTCGCTTTACTGGCCAAGGGAGCCGGCGTACAGCTTCCAGGTCATGTAGCCAGCATGACTAAGCCACTTCTGGAGAACCAGAGCAGCACACGGAAACGCCGTTTACCTTCCTACTGGAGCGGTACCTATTTATCTACTTGCACTGTGTGCTTTCGAACTGCTAGGTTGGCAGGAGCAGGGACCGAGCAACCGAAGCTCATCCCATTGCGGGGATTCGAACCGCTGACCTTCTGAGGTTAATCTTTTTATATCCCAAGGTCTCTTATCCAATTTCACGCTGGAACTGAGAAGTAACAGGGTTTATGGGTGCTCCATTCTTTCTTTGAATTTAGAAACTTAAGCTACTAACTTTGCGTAATATGTAGAATAACATCCATTCAGCAGCAGCTGATGTCAGAATCACTCAGCCGTTTCACAGTGTTCAGGTAACCTCATCACCATTCCCACAGACCAGGGGTCAGCAAAGTTTTTGTGGCCTGCGAGGGTTCACAGTCCCGCAGACGCCACGGTGGGCCAGAGTGCATGCGCAGGCATGCACAAATGCTATTTCCGGCACTCCTTCCGGTCCGGAGGTGGCGTGCGCAGCTTCCCATTGGCTGCAGGAGCTTCCTGCAGCCAATGGGAAGCTGACCAGCGTCACTGATAGCGGTCCCTGCTCTGCCCCACGCCAGTTTAGCGCCAAGCACAGGAGCCAACCGAGCAGGCAGCGGGGATCATGGGCCGGTTAAACAACCCCCATGGGCCTCTTGGGGCCCATAGGCCTTAAGTTGCCGACCCCTGCCATAGACCCCTGCTGAGGAACTAGACCTCATAATTGATTTTGTTGGTTTCTGGACTCCAACTTTCCCACTATTACAGAGACTATCTAAGCACCTAGCCCCTTTTTTGCTTCACTGCAGCAATGAGCAAGCCCTTCCTTTCATGACTGCTATTGTAAGCACCTTCCTCCACTGTTGTTCCCAAACAGAAAAAGTGAATGCTTAACTTGTGGTGCCATGGAGCAAATTCTTTCTAGCTACTGCTGCATCTAAAATATGTTTCCACATCACACAGTAGTAAACATGCTCCTTGTCCCTTCTTGAAATAGGAAATAAAATAGGAACCTAAATTTCCATTTAAATTCATAAATACCTCCATGGCTGAATTTTACATAGAAGGTATATTGCAGTTGTTTGACAGATCTTTTTCAAACTAATCATTTCTGTTGCCACCCTGGATTTTAAAACAAAACAAAGCAGCATGCCCATTAGGCATAGCTTGTGTCTCTCAGGACTATAAGAATTATGCTGATATGCAGTTAGCTATTTTCAAGGTTCCTCGCTAATTCCTCGCTCCTTTGCCCCATTTTTTAACATTTACCTGACACATAAATTCCACTGGATTTGCTGCAGTAGACAGCAAGTTGCTAATTTCTTCCATGTCAGTGTAATAGCAAATCCTTGCTTCAGCTATCATCAGATCCCCAGAAAACAATCGCAGGCATACAGCTCCAGGCGACAGGTCTGTGGGATAAGGCAAAGATTAATCAGTAACAGACAAGGTACAAAAGAAAACCCACTATGCTAGAAGAATCAATAAAGAACAATGCTCTGTGTGGCCTTCCTATGAACACAGTTGGTACAGTTCAGCTTTCGAGGGATACTACGGAGGCTCACCTGTTGACAGGTAGTGCTTGGTTTCTTGGTGGATCTCTAAAAGCAACATCGGCTACTACCGTATTTTTCGCACTATAGGACGCACTTCGGAGCGCTCCGGAGAGTTCCCGCCGGGTTCCGAAGGCTTGCGGATAGCAGCCTGTTCTCCGCAAGCCTTCTGAGCGTGGTGGGAGTTCCCGCCGGGCTCAGAAGGTTTGCGCAAAGCACCCTGTTGTCCGCAAGCCTTCCGAGCACGGCGGGAGTTCCCGCCACGCTCCGAAGGCTTGCGGATAGCTTGTTCTGGGGGCTGGGGTCGGGGGAAGCCCCCGTCCCCAGCCCCGCAAGCTCCGGGAGCGGCGGCGAGGTTGCGCGCAATCTTGCCGCCTCTCCTGGACCTGTTCTGGGGGCTGGGGTCGGGGGAAGCTCGGGCTTCCCCCGTCTTCAGCCCCGCAAGCTCTGGGAGCTCTTTGGGGCTGGGGGGGGGGAATAATCCCCCCCCCTTTATTTCCCACCCTAAAAACTAGGTGCGTCCTATAGTCCGGTGCGCCCTATAGAGCAAAAAATACGGTAATTCATTCCCTAACAGCCAATGTTGCTGTTAGGGATGCGCCAAGAAACTAAGTACAACCTGTCAACAGGTGGGCCTCTGTTTTCCTCGAAAGCTGAACTGTACCAACCATGCCACCCAAAACCAGTGGCAGAGCTGCTATTGCTATGCCTCTTTCACATGTATCTGAATGTGTGGAAGAATTTAACATGCCAAGAGAAACCTACAGGCTTCAGCAGTGGAAGCGATGACGTAAACCTAAAGTTATCGAAGAGAACAAAACTGGAAGGTCAAGAATCACCCAGCAGCACAATCAGTGCTTTGAACTTGCTTTAGCCATGATCATGTGATGAAACCAGAGAATGCAGGAAGTATTTACTCAGAACTCCTGGCCTAAACAAAGCCCAAGAAGAAATCCTGAGTCCTTGCTATTTATTTATTTATTGGAGCTGGCCGGAAGGGGAAGCACAAGAAGGATTCAGCACTGCCACAGTCCTCTCTGATGAGCAGTTTCAACGAAACCTGTTGCAGTTTACAGTCACCAACTCCCTTAAAAGATTCACGCATGAAAACTAAACAGGGTCCCTGCCAGAGCCCTAAGCACAATTAACTGCACTACTCAGCCCTTAGGAAAATGAGAAAAAATCCCTACATATAGGAAGAAACTTGTTTTAAGGATTTTCGTACTCTCTAGGCTGTCATTTGAATAAAAATTAACTTAGCTTCCACAACATAACCCTTCCTATTTTGAATGACAAATTTAAGTTCCGTTATGCTTCTAAAATTACCACACAGCAAAAATTAAGCGCAGCTCTGGCCATTTGGCAGAATGTGGGGGAAAGAGGAAGCGCAAGACAGCTTCTGCTTCCTGTGGAGGCAGCCCTCTACACATCTGGAGCTCAGACGTCAACCAACCCATGATGATGAGGCTTGCAAGCCCCCACTTCGGACGCAATGCAGCACGCTAACAGGAAGCATGGTCTAATCAGGCTGTTTTAGCTCTACTACGCTCTAGCAACTATCTATTTGCGGCTTCGTGTATACAGTTTTAGCTTCCAGCGCTCACTTTTTCGGAGCCTTCATAAGAGGACATAGTTTGTTTCACTTTCTGCTTTCTTAGCTGATGCTAAATTTGCCTCTGAGATAAGGTGCAATTCTGTTCAATATTTTCTGCGGCAGAGAAGCGTTTTAGCAAAGCAATGCCAATTTTGGAACCTACCAGGTGCGGAAACCGAAACGGTGTACTCATTCTCTATCCTGGCGAGAACTCGAACTGACTGGCAGCTCTCGGAGGAAAATTCCACTTCCATTTTTACGTGGCTATCCAGCTTACATTTTAGGACGATGTAAACTATTGTCTTCGCCTAGAAGTAGAGAATAACATTTTAGAAACACAGTAATATCTGCAGGCTCTTGAATGCTGTACAGTCATTATTTATTTGTTTAGCAATCCCTTTCTCCACAAAATGTGCCCAAAGTGACTTGCAATACTTTAAAGCGTTAAAATGTAGACATTATATATACATATGCATATACACACACACATATATATTCAACAACTTCTAGTTTTTTGGCTGTAAAATCAATCTTTCTGCAGAGAAAGTAGCACAGGATCTTGAGCAGAATCTTCAGTATTTTCTGTTACTTGCAGCCCAGAGAGAAAGATGGAAGATAATGACAGTTTTCACAGAACTGCAACTGAGAAGGACTGTGTGGAGATTCTTCAATAGGTCTACGAGGTGGGATTGAAAATCTCGGCCCTTCGTCTCCCTTCATTCCCTACCAACAGTGGCTGATGGGAGTTGTGGTCCAAAATACTGTGGGAGGGGAGGCAGTTGATTGGCAAAGGCTGCTTTAAACCAGAGTTAAGCTTAACTGTGTTTTCAGGAAAATGAGGTGTGATGGTGCACAGGGCAAAAAAATCACAGCCACCTTGATCCTCTCCTGCTCCTCCCCTGCATGCTGGGAGCTAAGCCATGGTTCGGCTTAATGCTATGTCCAAAGCAGGGTTCATGGTTTGTCTGTATCTGAACAAACCACAAGTTGTTGCCAATATCAGTTCTTGGCTTGCCACTTGTGTTTTATTAAGGGGGAAACAAGCCATAAGCTCAGGTCTGGAAGTAAAGCGAAACCAAGTCATGGTTGGCTTAGCTCCCAGCGTTGCAGCAGTAGCACGACTGAGGAAGAAGCAAAGCAGCCACACGCTCACCTTTAAACCATGGTAGGGCTCAGCTATGGTCTAAAATGATGTGTGAACACTTCTGCAGAGGGTCATTCTCTGTGGCTGCCCCACAGTTGTGGAACTCTCTTCCCGTATCCTAAAGGGTCATGAAAATCTAAGGCTAAAAACAAGGCTTGAACCAGAAATCAGCCAGGCTGAGGACTGGCCAAAGACCGATGGAGCTCAAAAGGACCCCTCACTAGCCTGAGGTCTGCCCCCTTACTACCCTCCTTGCAGGGCCCCTGGTTAGCCATTCTAGTGGGCAACAGTGCCACCTGCAGTGCCCGTGTACCATTTTGGATTTCCCAAAATGAAATTCAAGTTGAAAAGCAGCACTGAAAACCACTGACAGTAATCTAGTCTCGAGGTTACCGCTGCACAGACTATAGTGGTCAGGAATGGCTGCAGTTGGCAAACAAGACAAAGGTGGAAAAAGGTATTCCTGGCCACAAAGGACACTTAGGTCTCCAGGGACAGAGATCTATCCAAGAGTACCCCCAAGCTACACATTTGCTCTTTCAGAGAGTGTGCAACCCCATCCGGAACGGGTAGCTTGCCAATTTCCCACACATGGAACCACCCACCCAAGGAACCTCCATCTCCCTTATTTATATATGCCACTACTGCACCCCGTGTCTTGGTAGCCCAAAAATGGAAAGCGCGCGAGGTCTCAACCAAAGAAGAGTGGTAACTTAAGTTGACAGAATATGCAGACTTGCAGACTTAACATATAGAATAAGAGAACAAGAAGAACATATGTTTAGAGAAGACTGGAAAACGTTTATTGACTATATGGGAAATAACTGTGTACAGCTGAAAACGCTGGCAGCATTAAGATAAATTCAACCGTGTAAATAAGTTATGATGGATGCAATAATGGAATACTGACTAGTATAGTTTCTGTAAAAAATGCAGGGATTTATGATATGTAAAATGAACCATGGAAAGAGAAGAAGGGAAGTCATTGATATTTTAAGGATGTAAAAATGAGCACTTTAAATTGTAAAAGAGAAAATTTAATAAAAATTATATACCAAAAAAAGAAAAGAAAAAAGAACCTCCATCTCCTCAGGATCCAAATACAATTTATTGGCCCTCATCCTGTCCATCACTGCATCCAGACTCTGATTCAAAGCTTTCACAGCCTTTCCTGATTCGGATGTTATGGAGGAGTAGAGCTGAGTGTCATCAGCATGCTGATGGTACAGTGGTGCCTCGCAAGACGAAATTACAGTGGTGCCCCGCAAGACGAATGCCTCGCAAGACGGAAAACCCGCTAGACGAAAGGGTTTTCCGTTTTGGAGGTGCTTCGCAAAACGAATTTCCTATGTGCTTGCTTCGCAAGACGAAAATGTCTTGCGAGTTCCTGCGGGGTTTTTTCCCTCCCCCCCCCTTTTTCCCAAGCCGCTAAACCGCTTATCAGCTGATCGGCTAAGCCGCTTAACAGCTGATCGCTAAGCCGCTTATCAGCTGATCCTTAAGCCGCTTAACAGCTGATCGCTAAGCCGCTTATCAGCTGATCCGCTAAACCCGCTAAGCCGCTAATACTGTAGCGCTAATCCGCTAAACCGCTAATGGGCTTGCTTCGCAAGACGAAAAAACTCGCAAGACGAAGAGACTCGCGGAACGGATTCTTTTCGTCTTGCGAGGCACCACTGTAATTCGTTCTGCGAGTTTTTTCGTCTTGCGAAGCACGGTTTCCCAAAGTCTTCAAAATCACCAAAGTCTTCAAAAACCTCAAAAAAGGCTACCACACCGCGTGCTATGAGTTGCTCCTCGAAGTCACCCCGGGTATTAACGGTTTTAAGAAAAAGGAAACAAACTCGCAAGACGTTTTCGTTTTTCGTCTTGCAAAGCAAGCCCATAGGGAAATTTGTCTTGCGAAGCAACTCAAAAAACGAAAAACTCTTTCGTCTTGCGAGTTTTTCGTCTTGCGAGGCATTCGTCTTGCGAGGTACCACTGTATCTTGCTCCAAAACTCCTAATGATCATTCCCAATGGCTTCATACAGGTATTAAATACCATTAGGGAGAGAATGGTACCCTGTGGGATCCCACACCACAAATGCAGGGGGTGCAAGGAAGACTCACTCACTACTTTCTGGAAATGACCCTGAAGAGCACTGGGAGAGCAAGCAGGATTGAACTCCCTTTGTCCCTCTCATGATAAAGGTCAGCAAGACTGATTCAGTTCCAAAACCAGATCTGAACCCAAATCGTAGTGGATCTAGATCATCAGACATACCCAGGAATAACCACAGTTGCTCCGCAACCACCCTCTCCACCACCTTTGCCAAGAAACAGATGTTGGTGTTTTTAATGTTCTGAGAAGTTTTTAATGTTTGATGTTTTGTCGTGTTTTCAATATTCTGTTGGGAGCCGCCCAGAGTGGCTGGGGAAACCCAGCCAGATGGGTGGGGTATAAATAATAAATTATAACTATTATTATTATAGGGACCGGTTTATATTTGTTACACTTTGCTGGATCTAGAGTAGGATTTTTAAGAAGTGAATGTACCACTGCCTCTTTAAAGGCAGTGGTTTTATTTAGCTTTCATTGTCATTTTGCTTTGTTTGGTTTTTTTAAAACTGTAACAGTAACATACCATGAGATTTTACCTACTGTATAAAGTTTAAAGCAATATACAGTAAAAAAAAAAAATGCTTCACTGCAGGAAGACAAGGAAGCTGCCCCAGAAATCAAGGGTATCAAAGTGTAAATTCAGGTATGCAGCTAAATTCTGCAGCAGTCAAAAGTCCAAAGCTATTCGAGGTTCAGAGCAAAAGCGGCCTGGGTAGCCGTGGCAATACTGAAGATCAAGTCCCGAACATGAGTGCGCTACTTCAGTTGTTCCACAAGCAGGTAAAAGCAGGAACACCTGTGCTCTAGGCTTGCCTCAAAGCCAACAGAACTATTTGCAGGTGTGTTATAGCACAACTGCGACGCCAAACACCCGCCAAACTCCTCATGCCCTCCCCATAACACAGAGAGAAATGCAATGCAATGTCCTCAGGTTGTATTCCAGGCAGGCAAACACATGCAAACAATGCTGCAAATAATAATATTTGGGAAAGGAAAATGCCCGAGAGGACGGTGTTGCTTCACATATTTCTCTAACAACACACTAGGGGAACCCTCATAGGATTGCTTATTTAGCCTAGTTATTTAGCAAGGCTCGGTTCTGGAGAATCATAGCTCAGCCAAGCTGCGTTCACAGCACAGCATCACACACACATTTTGCCCTTTCACGGCAACTTTGAAAGAATGGAGACATACCGTACCCCACAGCGAATGCGATCAGGCTGCACTGTAATTAGGCTTCCTAGTCTGGTCACCAAGTTCCCATGCTCTCGGCTCATTGCAATACTGCACGAATGGTGTGTGTCTCTGTCGTCTTCCGCTTCTGCATCAGTCACTGAATCACAGCCAGAATCTAAGTGCAGGACAACGGTTAGTGTTACTTCTCAATGCAGTCCAGCAAGTTCGCGAATTAACTAAGAAAGTCCCTTAAAAGTCAAATGGTTTAATGAAAGCTAGCGCTAGCAAGGATGCACATTCTGCACACAGATGGGATTATCTTACATTGGCCTCAAGCATAAATTAGTTGGAGTTAACTAATTAGTGGGCTCTTTAGCCCACTGGACTCATTTTAAGCTGCAGGTGCTAAGGCAGAATTAAGTGGGGCCTGGATGAGTTTGTGACCCACTGGCTTCACTCAGATTCAGTTGGAAAAATGACACTTTGGGTTTTCAAAATGCCTGATATGGATGTGACGGAATCAATCTCTGATGCTTCCACTGTGCCTACCATGTCACTCCCTCCACCTCAGGAGTGGTCAAGACACTGTGCCTGAATTTGTCTCTCCAGAGGGTGGTACACCACCCATTCCACCCACCTGTCAAGAGACAGAAACACTTCCCCTGTCATCTAGGTCCTGGAGATGCCAGCAGGGGCATAAAAAAGTGGTTCAGGCCTCCAGGCAGAGTTCCTCCCAAGTTCCTTAAGTGTTTGCCCATGTACAGTCCAGGAAGAACAGTTTCCCCAACTTGATTCTGTATTGTTTGCACTAAGGATTAAGCGTTTCACACAAGGGCTGAGCTACACATTCTCCACAGAAGACTTTTGATTTGAGATGTGAATAGTGGGGATGGAGAACAGCAATCCCTGGCAAATTTTGAGCTGATGGTAAGTGAACTTTGGGGTGGCTGAAACACTTCCCCGCCACTGCCAGGTCCTCCTGCCTGGCAACAGCTGCCACCCCCCTCCAAAAAAAGCCCCCTGAAGACACGTTAAATAGCACCACTCTGACAGGGACTTCTGGAGGAAATGGTGGGCGTTAATATTTTTAAAGACATCTTCGTCAAACGATGCAGTAACATCACATAGTATTGCTTCAGGGAGTTTTGGCGGTGGGGGTAATAGCTAATAAAAGCTCTAGTGGCAACAGTGAGTTTCAGCTACTGCATCTACCATTCCACATCCTGAAAAATCACCTCTCCCCACCCCCTCAAATTTTGTAGCCCACGAATGAGACAGTGAAATGGAAGATTGCATTCTGACACTGCATGAACCCTATAGAACAGTGTTTGAGATTTGCTCCTTAAGGCAATAAAATCTGTGAAGTTCATGATCATCAAGTGTCATTGCTTGTGCAGGTATATTTGGACCAAATATGGAGTGTTCCCATACACAGTGTTTTTTCCTTAGTTTCTCCCCCCCCCCTTAAAGAAGATGTATCTTTAAATATCAAGAGTACCAGTTGAAAATAACAACTTTCCATTCATCCCAGGTCTTTGTGAGAGTGAAGTTGTTTGAGATTGTGCTTATCTCATCAAAATCACGAGAGATCTTGCGGAGTGCAAGAGGTCTCATCAGAAATCAGCGCTGATGCCTGCGCCACGTGGGCAATGCAGGTGTCAGAGTGAGGCTTTCCATTTCGCCTCAAGCGCTGAAACAGGACGCCCTGCCCCTAACAGGGGTGTCCAAACTTTTTACAAAAAGGGCCAGATTTGATGAAGTGGACATGTTTGAGGGCTGACCAAAGTTGTTGAGGTTTTTTTAGGATTGCTGAGCTTTTTGCTTTTTTTTTTTTAGGATTTTGCCCCAGGACATATACAGTGGTACCTCTGGTTACGTACTTAATTCGTTCTGGAGGTCTGTTCTTAACCTGAAACTGTTCTTAACCTGAAGCACCACTTTAGCTAATGGGGCCTCCTGCTGCTGCCGCGCCACCGGAACACGATTTCTGTTCTCATCCTGAAGCAAAGTTCTTAACTTGAGGTACTATTTCTGGGTTAGTGGAGTCTGTAACCTGAAGCGTCTGTAACCTGAAGCGTCTGTAACCCGAGGTACCACCGTACTGCCACGGGGACCAGATTAAATCAAATGGTGGGCCAAATTAGGCCCTCGAAACGGACTTTGGATATGTCTGCCCTAGGAAGTCCAGATTGGCATTCGCTGTGTCTGTGAAAACAAAGCCCTCAGTGAGGGCATCTGTTTAGTTCCTGTATCAAAGGTCCTTCGGAAACATATATTTAGATTCCTCTTTTTTATGTGCCTTCTACCGTGAAGATGTAACTATGAAAATGTGCACATGAACAGCACCAGTGACCTCAGTAGAACTTTACTGCTCCATCTGGGCTGTTTGAAAATGTGCTCTCCTGAGTGCGTTGCAAACTTCCACAGGCATATAACCTCCAACTGCAGTAAGCAGGTACTAACAAGCTAGCAAGTTGCGAACCTTTGCGCTAAACTACTGAACAACTGAACCAGACTACTGTGACTTTCAGACATTTTCAAATTCATGCAGTTCTTTTAATGAACCAAGCAATGTGATAAGAATCACCCACATGGTTGAACACTATGTAGTTTTCACCTCTGAAGTATCATTTTGGTTAAGTTTTTGCCTTTTAAAATCTCTGCCACAAAAGCCACAAATTCTTATAACGGGATATTTTTAGCATCGCTCTGCTTGTGGTTAAGATTCATTTTTAACTTCGCTATGATGGTGGTTTGTATGATACCTTTAGCTCTTAGGCTTACAGACGCAGCCTAAACATATTTGCTCGGAAATGGGTACCGCAAATTTCATTTTCTACTCAGGAAGCTTGGGGTTTGTAAACTCTTAAGATGCATGTGCTCAGAAGCAACACAATATGCTGAACTTGCAATTTACTTGTTCTCTAGGCATTCCCACTGACAAGGATCCTATCACTTAAACTTTGGTTTGTAACAAAGCTTTCCCGCTAAATATTTTGGCAAATCGCTTGGATCAAATTTGCAGCCTTAGGAATCAGCAGGAACGAGGCCTCTCTTTGCAGATTTAGTAGCCTGGCTCTCTGGGCACAAGGGGCTGGGATGAATGCTAAGGTCAGTAGAATATAAACAGGAAGTAAGCATGCTTAGGCTTGAAGCCTCTGAAATGCATATGCTGAACATTCCTGCAGGCACACCTTAGCAACAATTCCTCAGCATCTTAACAACTGGAGCACAATGGCGAGTGGTGGAAATCTCACTCTGAATACAACCGAACATGTGTTAGTCATATTTCTTCTTGTTGCTGCTGCTGTTAATTCAATTTATATACAGCCCACAGATCTCAGGGCGGTTCACAAGATAAAATCACAAAATAAAATCTCAAAATAAAAACAAAAGTAACCCAATAACCCCCCCAACACTTTTTTAAAGGGTATTGGATGGTTAAAGAAGAACTTATTTGGCTGGCACCTTAAGGTGCATAATGAAGGTACCAGGCGAACCTCCCAGGGAATAGCATTCCACAAACGGGGAGCCACTGCAGAAAAGGCCCGTTCTTGTGTTGCCACCCTCCGGACCTCTCAAGGAGGAGGCACAGAAAGAAGGGCCTCAGAAGTTGATCTCAGGGTCCGGGTAGGTTCATATGGAAAGAGGCGGTCCTTGAGGTATACTTCTCTGCTGGTATCCTCAAGGAGTTGCCTGGTCGAGTTGTTCCATGTGGTCCAGACATTAGTTAACCCAGATTTGGGCATGTTGAACTTTGTAGCACATGGTGACTATCTCTGAGCTGCTCTGACAAAGTCTCTTGACTTCGTAACAACTCATCAAATCTGGTTGCAGTGCCCAATGCTACATCTGGCCCAGTTTCAAGGGATCGTTTCCTGTTGGTGTGGCCCAGTGACGTGGACAGGATACTTGCAGCAGTGCATCTGACCACATGCCCTCTGGGGCTCCTGCTCTCCCTGGCTGCTTAAAGCTAGCCAGAGTGGGGTGACCAGGTGGGCCCAGGATGTTGTGATTGATGCATCCTCAGAAAGAGTCCGCTCCTTAAACAGCCCACACTGGACCCAATGGTGTGTAGTAACTACCAGCCAACACTACTTTTGGGGGAAAGATGGTGAAGAGGGTTGTGGTGGAGCAAAATGCAAGTGTTCCTGGATGAAACGTCATTCTGGGCTCAGGCCTGGAATCAGTTTTGGTCATCCTGTTGGATGGTTTTTTACTGAGAGACAGAGGACCCTGTCACTGTTACACAATCTCTCACTGGCTTTTGATACCATTCAAAATGGTACCCACTTTGACCGAAGGTTCAGGATGAGCATCGGAGGCATTATATTACAGTGCTTTCGTTCCCACCCGCATGGTCGAGTCCAAAGAGCAGCACTGGGCAAGTGCTCTTCAACTCCCTGGCACTTGGGCTATGGAGTACTGCAGGGAACACTGAGTTTGATTTCTGGGAAGGTGGAGGCTCCGTGGGTAGGCAGTTCTCATGTAGAGAAGACATGCCAATTGCCTGTTATGGAAATGCAATGTCCCAGCAGCACTAAAGGGCTCTACTCTCAAGGCATGCAGATGTTTTAGCAGTTTAAGAATACCTAAAGCTTCTGAAACTTCACACTTTGCTATAAGGACATTGTAATGAACGCGTGGCATTTAAGCAGCATAAATGGTATGCAGGACTGTATCACAACTGTAGTGGTAGGTAGGTTGTGCGCAAATTGCTCAATATTTGAAGTTTGGCTTTACCAAGACTTTCACTAGCCCTCGTTTCTATGGTTACCAAATTCTGGTATATAATAAGGTCACACAGTATTTTATTTTCCATCCATGCTCGCTTACTAAGGCTGGCATCACCTGTTTTCTGGCTCTTATTCTCTTGGACTTAGATGGCAGCAATACCATGTCTGAGAGAGTCTTCTCTGCAGTGGCCCCCAGGTTTTGGGTAATGACCTCCCCTTCAAGTTGCATTTCACACCATCGTTGCATGCTTTGCAACGATTGGTCATGGCACACCTTTGGTCTTCTCTCCTCCTACACAGCTGTTTTGCACAGCTGTTTCGTTAACTTAATTAGTGGTTAGTTTTGTAGTTTTATTTTATGTTATTAACGACGATTTGTACTTGCTTTTAATTGAGATGCTTTTGTAGCCAACCCTAGGACTATTCAGTGAAGGATGAGTTATATGTGCAAATAATAATTAAATAAATTGGAAGAAACACCATCCATATATGAAATGGTAATATAGCTTGCCATAAACATTCTGAATTTATAATATTGGCAGCAATTTTCATAGGGTTTGTAAGGTACTGATGAGGTACCCATGACTGAGACGATGGAACAGGAGGCGGATGAGCGACTTAAAGCCACAGTCAAAATCCAAACATTTCAACAGGTATTACCAGGTTACCTCCTTCTGAAATAGCCTTCATGACAGCTTCGACATAGGCATCTGGGTCATCATCGTAGGTAAGCTGTTTCCACTGGGACCAGTCCTTGAAGAATTCTTGATAATTCCCACATTCTGATATTCCGCAGAACAGCTTCACCACTTTATGGGGGGGCTGGAGAACCTTCTGCAGGCTCTGAAGGACATCAGGGACATAGAAACTCTGCACCAGCTCAGAGGACAGCAGAATAATGATGCACTTGCTGCTCTTGAAGAGGTCCAGCTCCTTGGTGGAAATAGTAGTTCCGCTCTCCACTTGATAGCTCCAGACTTCTTGGCACGAGCGAAAGATGCTCTCAAGGTAGTTGCACCATTCACTGGCGTCGTTCCCATATAGAATCAGCACACTGTGTGCACTGGAGTGTCCTTCTGCGAGGGAATAAATAATGTAAACATATTATACAAACGGAATCTTGTTTATTTGTTACATTGCTCAGTTGATAGAGCATAATCCCAAGGTTGTGAGTTTGAGCCCCATGTCAGATAAGAAGATTCCTGCAAGGCAGGAGGTTGAGTAGGGACTTGAACCCTGGTCTCCCAGGTCCTAGCCTAACACTCGAACCACTACACCTGTGGCTCATCTTAACCTGCCCTAGTTAAATCACCAAGCTTCACAGCAGCGGGCAAGGTAAACAGGATTAGGACAGAAGTGTGTCAATAACGACTACGAACAAACCAGTGTTTGGTAACCATAGAAATGAGGTCTGGTGAAACAAAACTTTTTAGCAATTTGTGCGTAACCTACCTACAAATGCAATTGAGATACAATCCCGCAAACCATTTAGGCTGCTTAAATATCCTAAAATTAAAATGACACATCTTCTGTATAATTTAGCATTCATCTCAGAAGAAGTATATATCTTGATCTAGCAGTAGTTATATCCTCTGTCTTTACATTGTGTTGTAAATCGGTCAGTTACATGTGATAAATAGTTGTGAATCATCTGCCTCTAAGTAGTAAATGTAGCAATTCTTTTGGTTCCGTAGACATGCGCAGAACATGCTCATGCATGACACATGAAATGATATTATTCTGCTCAAATCGTTGCTGTGTGTTACATGTAATCTACATTTCTTTAGAGCACAGAAAGCACTCTTCATAGAATTATTACTCCAAGAAGCTTTACACAAAAGCATCCATCAGTTTATGATGCAGAAAAAATATATGAGCCTCTCCTTTTGAACATAATATAGCAGGGATTCTCTTACCAGGCAACTGTTGGTTGAAGGAGCTATTTGATCAACAGTAGTGAGATCAACCACAGGAAGTGGTTTTCATTTCCCCATTTTTTGTTAAACTGAATTGTTCTTTTATACCTTTATGCATAGAATCATGGGATTAACATAGAATGTTGATACATGGCAAGAAAACTCAATGAAGCTCCCAATGAGTTCTGGAGCTAACAGCTCAAGCTCCTTCCTCCTGATTGCTAGATTTGGCATTAAAGATGTGCCAATTACTCATAAAATTTAACAAAAGCTTAGCCATGTGAACTTTAGCACAGCTGAAGTAAAAGAAAGACTACCATTTGTTCAGCTGGCAATGCATAACAAAACATCTTGTAGTGCTAATAATTCACTGCAATTGTTGACAAAAGCTATCAAAGCTTCACGGCTTCTTCAGGAAACTGCACCTTGGAAGAGATCTTTGTGCAAACTGGGAGAAAACAACTTACCTAGCTTGGAAATCCTGGAACAAACAGCAAGCTGTATAGGATTATACAACACAACAGTCCAACTATAAAACCTTGTTACCCGGTGGCCCTGGCACCTCTAGACAAGAGGGAATAGGGTTGGGGTGACAGTCCTCACTTGCTAAAATGGTAAATCCTAGCACAAGCCAATTATGCCGGAAGCCTGCTGTGTGAAAAGCATGGCAGCTTAGATCAATATATTGAATTAACCTCCCAAGGCTTACTGTTTGGAGCTCTTTGTACCCCTTACAATTGCCAGGTGTTAACATGGCAGTGACAACATTCCTGACAAAATTCCTCATGCGACCGTCCTCTACACTTCTCAGAGCGTCCAGTCCTCTAACCCTTCCTTCTCTGCCAACTTCATTCCTTCCAATAATGGCATCCTGTCTTGAGACCTTGTGGGAGATTTTGCCGAGGTTCGACATGCTCAATGGCTCGTCCTTCCTTCCTTTCATTCCGTTTCTTCAGCAAGCATTGCTCCCTCAAGTCTCTGCTTTGCGGACAAATCCATACTTCGTTCCCCATCTGTTATCAACTCCGAATTGTGGCTCTGGACTTCTCCCCTCAATCTACTCCTTTATCCTCCAAGTGTCCCTATTTTCCAGGGACAGTCCCGGAATTACAGAAGCCGTCCTGGTTTCTGATTTGATCTTAGAATGTCCCGGTTTTCCTTTTTCCTCCCCTCCACATCCCAGAGAACAATTAAAAGTGGTGTGTGTATGTAGGTGCAAAAATGGAGTCTTGTTTATACTGAAAATAAAAATCCTGCACCAATTAAAGGAAATGGTGAAGCGGGCCGACGAAGCCCTTCCTATCATTTTTAAGGAAAGGGTCACCAATCCACTTTTAATTATTTAATTGCAGGCAACCATTTAAAAGAAAAAGAAAAAAAGAAAATGCATTTAGTGCTTATTCCTTTATTGTTAATGGAACCTTGCACTGTCTACTGAGAAGTTAAGTCCCACTGAATTCAACAGAGCTTACTCACAGGTAACTGGGTAAAGACTGGGCAGCCTTACACTGCAATCCTAAGCATTTTTACTCAGAACTAAGTCCCACTGAGTTCAATAGGATTTACACTCTGGTATGTGCCTGATCATTCTCACAGTTTCGGTTGTTGTTGTTGTCACCTGCCTTTTCACCTGACAGGGACTCATAATCCCTTCCCTCACACATTTCTTTACAACAATCCTGCGAAGTAGGCTAGGCTGAGAGGTTGTCATTGGCTCAAGGCGGCAGATGAATATGTGTATATGATGTATATGTTTGCAGCAAGGTCAAACGCGGGAGAAGCTTCCTGATGCAGAATGTCTCTATTTCTATCAGAGAAATGTTGGAGGGAATGCACTCCCAGCCACGCCATAGCACACACCCTCTCTTGGCCTTATCAGGGGCCCTCTCTCATCAGCCCGTTTTTACCTCACACCAACTTCCTTTCTCTCCAGCTCTTCCCTCAGCTATGCTGGCCCTGCACTCCTGTGACCTCAGCCTGCTCTATAACCCAACTTCTGTACCTAAGGCCTATGAGAGGTTCATAACCCCACCAAAGGGGGCATTTCCCCATTTTGAAAGATGCCAAACAGAAAGCGATGGGATCAGTTCCCCATGAGCAGAGCAGCCCCCGCAGGGAGCAAAAAGGCTTTTAAAAAGAACTTTCAGGAAGAAAAGTACACGTGGGGAAAGTTTATCTGCTCCCGGGAACCTGGTCCCATGGCGCTTTCAATCGCCCTTCACTCCTTTCTCATTTTGTAGGGGTGTAGCACAGGGCTGGCCCAAAACCTTTTGCTTCCTGAGGTGAAAGACAAGATGGCGGCTCTCTTTAGTCAACATACAGAAGCTGACTGGACTGGGAAGTGATTCTTAGTTCACTGCTGGCAGTGGGGTAGTGTCCTTCACAACGAATGCAGTAGGTTAGCTTGTAGGGGCCAGAATATGTCACATAGGGTACACAGCTCTCTTCCCAGAGGGGAAATAAGAGAAACAGCAAGGCAGCTGCCACCACTGGCACCCAGCATCTGCTGCCTGAGGTGGTTGGTTCACTTTGCCTAATGGTAGGGCTAGCCCCAATGAAGCATGACTTGAGCTGGGCTATGTGTTCAGCCTTCAAAGAGGCTGTCCTGCAATGTGTGACACCTTTATTTCCCAAGCCTAATGGGTGGACCGGGCACTTCTGCAAGGTATTACAAGACTCTTAGCTGTCTATATTTTGCCATGGTTGCCTGTGTCCAGCTAATACTTCATATTGTCTTGGAAGTATAGGGTGAATAAGAACCTGACTGCATTTGATGCTGAAGATTTGTAATCAGATCTCCCAATATTTTTTATTGGCTTCAAAGCAGCAACAAGGGTCTCCTAAGTCAGCATTTCCCAACCTTGGGCCTCCAGCTGTTTTTGGACTACAACTCCCATAATCCTCAGCTAGCAAGACCAGTGGTCAGGGATGATGGGAATTGTAGTTCGAAAACAGCTGGAGGCCCAAGGTTGGGAAACACTCTCCTAAGTTGATCTGAGAAGTGAGTGCTGACATAGGCTTGACATTGCACTAAGTTAGCAGCCTTCTCCCTGCTGTTTTGATACAGCATCAGTCATTCCAGCCATGACTCTTCCCATAGTATAGTAGTTTGGTCCTATGTTGCTAGAACACAGCCATGATAGCTTGGGAAAGCAGGCAAGGTCTTCTCGTTGCATTAAATTATTTGAAATGTGAGCCGCCTTGAGGAATTTGATGCACTGAATGCCAAGATATGCATGCAATAAACAGGAATTAAAATAGCTATAATTTCACATACAGTTGCATTGTACTTCCTTTGTATGCGCTTCTGGGTAATGTGGGTGTGATCCTCATGTGAGAATAGCTCATGCAGCTTGCCATAAGGGACATGCATGAGTTCCCCCTTTGTAAATTACTCTCACGGAAGCACACAGACAAAAAAGGAAGAGAAACTCACTTGTGCTTTCTGCCTCAGACTGCAGTCTTTAGTAGACTTGGGGATGCACAGAAGACAATTGATTTAAATAAACCTAGTTGTGGCTGGCTTTGCACAGGGCACACATCCTATCCTGCTAATATGTGAAGCCACCCTTGGAATGATGCTCAGTCCAATGCAAACTACCATTCTGCTGCTTACATCGGGCTACAACAACAAGCTCAGCAAGCCTGTCTAATGCCTTTTTTAAATTGGCAGTGCTCAGTCCCCAATTCAGCAGTGGAACTCGAGTGAACACAAGTGAAGCAAGCTGAGAAGTGCTGCCAAGCTCGATCACTTCCAAAAACAATCCCTAACCATTAATGTTACCCAATCTGCATATCCAAACAAGAAAGGACCTTGAACTGCTGATTCATAACTGTCAAGATTATTCTGAGTGAGAGTTTTAGAGGCCAGCATGGGAGGGAGGGGGGTAACTTCAACAGCCCAAACTTTTAACACCCTGACTACATATGACAGTCCAGGTAAAATTATACGAGAAATCTAACAATAAGAGATTAAGGCTGCAGTCCTCTAAACCCTACTGGAGTCAGTGGGATTTGCTTCTGAACAGACATGTATAGAGCAGATTGCGCTGTAAGACTGCAGTTCTTACTTGACAGCAAGCTTAATTTAGATGAGCGAAATTTATGAGCTAATTCCCCGAATAAATATGCACAGGATCAGGATGCTAAGTACAGTGGTACCTCGGGTTAAGTACTTAATTTGTTCCGGAGGTCCGTTCTTAACCTGAAACTGTTCTTAACCTGAAGCACCACTTTAGCTAATGGGGCCTCCTGCTGCCGCCGCGCCGCCAGAGCATGATTTCTGTTCTCATCCTGAAGCAAAATTCTTAACCTGAAGCACTATTTCTGGGTTAGTGCTTTCTGGGTTAGTGCGGAGTCTGTAACCTGAAGCGTATGTAACCTGAAGCGTATGTAACCAGAGGTACCACTGTAGCAATCTTATGCAGAGACAGTCATTCTTAACGTCACTGAGCACAGGTGCGCCTAACTATGCATAGAACACGACTGTGTGCGGCACAGTTAGCTGGGAGGAAGCCCCACTGGATATACAGGGCTTGCTCTTGAGTAAACATGCATAGGATTGGGATGCAATACAGTACTACAATCCTAAGCATCTGGTAGGACCTGAAGTCTTTGGGGCATTTCCTTCCGACTAAACATACTGCAACACTGGATCAGCAGGATGTATGAACCAACACACACATCTATATAATAGTTGGGATCAAGTAGGATCACCCAGTGGCGTAGCGTGGGGGGTGCAGGGGGGGCCGGCCGCACCGGCCGCAACATCTGGGGGGGGGCGCGCTCGCACTCGCAGCTCTCTGCCCCTACCTGGCTCACTCACTCTAGGGGGCGCAAATTACTTGCCTTGCCCCGGGTGCTGACAACCCACGCTACACCACTGGGATCACCTTTTCCACCCGTGAAACAGACGGGGGTCTAATTGTCCCACCTGATCTGCATGGATTTGGTGAGATTGGGCAAAGCGCACTTTTAGGGCTTCTATTGCCGAGGTCAAACTGACCAAGCAGCCGGGTCTGGGCTGGAGAAAGGAAACCAAGGGCTTCCGAGGTCCTCGGGGTGGCCACCAGTTTTTTCGGTTAAGGAAGGCGCCTCAAACTTTAACATCGCAGAACCCAACTCGTGCTCCCCCTCCCCAAAACCTCTACAAGGCGGTCTGTAGGGCGGCGAAGGGAGCTTGTGAACCCCCAGGCGGCTCTGCGTAAGCCCCCTTCGCAGGGGTAGGGAGGCGTCCGGAGAGGCGCCTCCGGCTCCGGCTTTGCGCGCCACGGAAAGCGCACTTACCTGGAGCTGCCGCCGCCGCCGCCATGCCGGACTTCTTGGCCTCGGGGAAGCCGAGCTCCGGCCGGCAGCCAGAGGAGGAAAACCGACGGGGCGCTCCCGCTAATCGCGCGGGGCGCCTGGCCCCGTCGCCGCTGCGGGACAGAGAGAGGGAGAGAGAGAAGCGGAAGGGCTGGCTCCCTGCGCGCCCCGGCAAGAGCTTGGCTGAGGGCGGAGACCACTTCCTCCCTTTCCACTCTCTCCTGCACGAAAGTAAATGGGGGGTGGGAGCCAACCGCTTCTTGGCTGGTGGGGGGGGGGAGATACCCCGGTGTGGTATATCACCCTGACGTCCTCTGAGAAGGATTTTTAATTTAATTTAATTTAATTTTTAAAACATAGCCCGGGGAAATAGACCCCTGCCTTGCGTTACCAGACAGTAGTAATATGCAAAACAAAACTAGTACATCCTTCCCCTCCCCCCCCCCCCCGGTGTGGAAAAGTCTGGGCTATGCTATTTTTGATGCGTGGGGGTTTCATACCTGCCTCCATGAAGGAGGTGTTACAACACCCCTAATAAGAGGGACAGGTTATCCTATCAGACCCAACACACACTTTTACCTGTGGTTGATTTTGGTCTTGGAAAGGCAGTGCCCATCGTTGGCCATCTCTGAGCAATGCACTCAAAAGGGTGTTTATTTATTTGATTTATAGACCACCTTTTATCCAAAGATGCCAGGGCAGTGTACGACATTATTATAATTTATGGAGCATAATAATAATAAAATAATAATGCAGAGCATGAGAATAACAGGCCATAGATTATTTAATGGCCAAATGCCTGGGTAAAGAGGAGCGTTTTCACTTGGCACCTAAAGATGTGTAGCGAAGGTGCCAGGAGAGCCTCCCTGGGGGGAGCATTCCACAATCAGGGAGCCACCACTAAAAAGGCCCATTCTTGTGTTGCCCCACCCCCCCAACCTCTCAGAGAGGAAGGACATAGAGAAAGGCCTGGGATGACAAACACAAGGTCTGGGTCATGTATTGATGTCCTGAGCCATGTAAGGCTTTATAGGTTGGAACCAGCAGTTTTAATTGGGCCCGTTAAATAACTGGCAGGCAGTGCTGATTTTTGTTACAATTATATTCACTAAGCATTTAGAGGCAAACTGCTTTGATATTTTTTCTACAAACAAGAGATATATAAATTTTATGCAACAAATAAATTATTGAATTTGAAATTTCTGAAACAATATGACAAATAAGCCATCCTTTGAAATTTACACTTATCCATATTTTGCATTGCGTTTCTCCAACAACCAAAGTTTAAAAAATGGGATATAAAGTGAAAATAACATACAAAAATGCAATATATAGGGGGTAATTGCTTGTAAAAATGTGAACCTTAATCAAAACTTATGAATATTTAATCACAAATTGCAACAGAAATGTGAAGAACTGAATTTTAGATCAGAAAAATGAGAACCCAAGATTGAAAAATCCTTCAATCCCCAAATCATTTGTGCTATGCTCCAGATCTCATGCCCCCTTGACATGATTTTTTCCCCTGTTCTTATTACACTTTTGGGCACAGTGCCAGGGAGACAGACCGCCTTCAACCTACCACCTTAATTTGCTCAGATACCTAGATTTGCATATATAGTGTATATACAAATTTGTTTCATGAGGCTGTGCTCCCAAGTCTTAAGTATCTAGCAATGTCCTTGATGTGAAACAGCCCGTTGCATTGTGAACACATTCCTGCTTTAAAATGCTCTTATTTTCACAGTCCTTGAAGTTGATCAGTGAGGAATACCGTATTTTTCGCTCTATAACATGCACCAGACCATAACACGCACGTAGTTTTTAGAGGAGGAAAACAAGAAAAAAAATATTCTAAACGAAACAGTGGATGTATGATTTTTGTGGTTCATGCTGTGGCCACAGACATGTGATCTGACAGTGAGTTTGGAGTAGCCCAATGCAAAAATCCTGAGGATCCATGTGGATCCATGCTTTGTAACCACGTTTTTGCACCACTGCGGCCCCAGGCAACAGTGGGTGCGTGATTTTTTTGGTGCAAGATGTAGCCATGGACATGCTATGTGATCTGATGGTGAATTTGGGGTGACCCAGTGCAAAAATCCTGAGGATCCATGTGGATCCGTGCTTTGTAACCACGTTTTAAGTGGGGAGGGAAGGAAAAGCACTCAAGGGACAAGGATGTGTAAGCGGCTCCTCTCCTCTCCCACTTTGCTCCTTTAAAGCAAGCAGGCTCTCTGTCCCTCTCTCCTCCCCACTCAGCGGCTCTTCTCCCGCTTTGCTGTTTCAAAGCGAGCCACGGAGGAGGGAAGGAAGGGGAACCATGGATCCTCTGCTCACGACTGCAGCAGATCCCCCTGTCATCCGTAGGCATTCGCTCCATAACACGCACAGACATTTCCCCTTACTTTCTAGGAGGAAAAAAGTGAGTGTTATGGTACAAAAAATACGGTACCTGTTTCTTCTGTAAATCCTTCTGTCTGATACTACTTTTCTTCCTTCCTTCCATGCTGGTCTGGTGCCCTATACTAACCCATAGGATAATTATAAGAGCTTGTGTTAGTGGTTACCAGTCTAACCTGACAATTGGGCCAGTCTGTTACAATGCAATACACGCTTACTTAGGAGTAAGTTCCCTATGATCCGCCTACTTCTGTAAACATGCACACAGGGTTATGCTATGAGTCTTTTGCAGCCCAAGCATTACACAAATGAATTTCACTGAGTCCAGCAGGACTTACTATTATTATGTATTGTTAGATACAAAAAAATTGTTAGTTGCTTTATCTTGCCCAGGGCAACCCAAAGCAACTTACAATAAACAGACAGACAATATACCCCATACTGTTATGTTGAAAACAAGAGGAAAGAGAAATACAATAAAAACATCCCATCCATTTTCTCTCATATAAGTTGTTATGAACAAAATTTCTAAGTCATATTAAGCGAAGAATTGTCAGACTAGAACCTGGGAGCTCTGGATTCAAATTCCAACTCAGTAACAAAGCCCACTGGGTAGCCTTGGGCCAGTCACTGTCTCTCAGCCTAACCTACTTCACGGGGTTATTGTGAGACTAGTATGGAGACAGGGAGACATTACCCTAGGTTCCTTGGTGGATTATAAATACAGTGGTACCTCAGGTTACATACGCTTCAGGTTACAGACGCTTCAGGTTACAGACTCCGCTAACCCAGAAATAGTACCTCGGATTAAGAACTTTGCTTCAGGATGAGAACAGAAATCGTGTGGCGGCAGTGCAGCAGCAGCGGGAGGCCCCAATAGCTAAAGTGGTGCTTCAGGTTAAGAACAGTTTCAGGTTAAGAACAGACCTCCAGAACGAATTAAGTTCTTAACCCGAGGTACCTTTTTTCAGTCAGAACTCAGCAGAACTCAGTTCTGGCATCTCTCAGGTGGGCACCACTGCCATTATAAGAGAACAAGGAAGGCATTCATAGTGAGTTCCGGCACCTATTTTTCTAGAAAAATAGTGCTGAATACAATATAAATAAGTAAATAATCTGGCATATGCACTTCTCAACATGGGCGTATCCAGGGGGGTGCAGTGAGGGGCAGCTGCCCCCCCCAAATCAAGTAAATAAATAGAAATACTTAACAAACTGACCAATTGTATCACAGATAACTCTGTTCTGCCCCCCTAACATAATGCCTACCCCCTGTAAAATAAATCCTGGCTACACCCATGCTTCTCAACCCATATAAGTGTTTAGTTCTGCCGTCTCCCAACCTAATTTTGAGAATGATAAAGGCGCTTAGCATTATCTGCAGCCAATATTCCTTGGAATGTCTGTCGCTTTAAACCAGTTTAACTCTGGTTTTTGCTCTGGTTCGTGCATCAGTGTAAGAAAGAGCATTGCTAGCCACATCAGAAGTCCTTCCAGTTAAGGACTCCCGCGGCACAGATTTTCCCTTTGGGCTACCATTGAAACCCTAACGGGAGCTCGCCACCTACCGCCTTTTCCAAGGTAAAGAAAGAAGTAGTCAACGTGTCGGCCGTCAGGTGTTCCTGGACTACATTTCCCATCATCCCTGGCGATATGAACCATGCTTGCTGAACATGCTATATCCATCTATCCACAAACAGTTCAACGGTCGTCTTATATTCTCGTGTAGCAAACAAATAAACTAAATATCCACCGTGGGCTCGACAACCGAAACATTCCTACTTCCATTCACTTCTGGAATCAAGACGCTTTGAACTTCACAAGCGTTTACGCGCTGCGTAAAATCCCACCGCGTCGGCGCAAAAACGCCAAAGGTTGCGCCAAGCCGCTGCCGGAGCTGCTTTTTTTTATAAGTAATAATAATAAAAATAGTCAGATAGTGCCCAATTAAAACCCCAAGATCCCAGACATCTCTCTTTTTAAAACAATCCCAAAATAAGGGGACGCTAGCTCTCCCTTTGGTTGCAGTAGCGGGGAGGGAGAGAGCGAGAGCGAAAAGTCGATTGAATTTTGCGCGGTGTCCCTTGATACTTTTTCCTATCTGTATGTTTTGGGGTGGCGGGTTTTGTTGTTGTTGTTGACGGGAGCCACTGCTTTTCAAATAAATAAAAACTAGAATGTGTGCTCTTGTGCACGCGCACGCTCGCGTGTCCGCGCGCGGCGTTTTCTGTTAAATATCCGGTGCCGGGCTCCAGCTTCCTTTTCCGGCGGCGACATGGCGAAGGCGCGCGTGGTGCCGAGCGACTTGTTCCCGCTGGTCTTCGCCTTCCTGCAAGAAAACCATTTCGAGGGGGCGGCGCGGGCTTTCGGGAAAGCTGCCGGCGTGGTGAGTGAGGGGGCAACGCCGGGGGGGGGGGCTGTTGCTTTTCTTTGGGGGGGCGGCGGCGCGTGCGCGTGTCTGTGCGCAAGTGGAGGCGACAGGGATGCATGAAATCCCCGGAGAAGGGAGAGGGGTCTCGGGGGTCAGGCCCCTTTCCCCGCCAGCAGTGTGCCATAACCTCCAACATTTATCCGATGAAAATATGGACGTCCCAAGGGGAGGTCTCCCCAGGTGAGGTGGGGGGGGGACGACTCCATATTTGGAGGTCAGGGTTCAGATCCTGAACTGAAGGGGCTGGTTGGGGGCGTGATGGGAGTTGCAAAGGGGAAACAGTTGGAGGGGAGCCTCCTCCCGTGGAGAGGCGACGTGCTGCGCTTGTCTCAAGGCAGCAGATGTTTCTCCTCTCTGCGCACGTGGGGGCTAGGGGACGCTTGAGTTTTTGCAACTTCCGCCTTTCCAAAATGAGGGGCGCGAAACATTGTCACGTGGCTGGGGAAGCCAAAGGTGTGTTGGGGTTAAATTAATAGAATTTAGTTGGCTTGGTAAGTAGAACGTGTGCAAAATGGCGTAGAGTCGTTTAAAAAACCTGTTGCCAAGTACTTGCGGTTCTATTCCATATTCATATTACTGTTATCATTCACCTGACATTTTCAGAAGGTGAAATTAAGATTGTTTCTCCGAAAACAGTTATGTGCTTGGTAGACTTCCGAAGCTAGATGTTGTCCAGTCACAAAAGCAATAGATTTGAATTCCTCACAACCAGAAACATACTTTTAAGGCCCCTCATTGAATAAATTCACAGAAATTAAGTTTCACCCCCTAAAATGACATGCCCTAATGTGGGATGGAGGTGATCTGTGGGCTTCTGTGGAAGTTAGATAATCTTTGTTATTTATACATTAAATTTCTATGCCACCCTTCATCCGAGTACCACAAAGTTTTACAAAGCAATCTTTAAGGCAACATGTATATGAGTGAGTGGTAAGTAATTGATAAAGGAGGAAGGAAATGTGCTGATGGACTGAGGCAAAGAGCATTTACTTTGAGGGGCTGTTGGGTTTGGGGGTGGGGGTGGGGATGGGCAAAAGCGCCTGAAGAGCCCAGGGCAGGGGTCAGCAACCCACGGCTCCGGAGCCGCATGTGGCTCTTTTAAACCTTTGCCGCGGCTCCCGGGCGGATACTAGCGAGGGGAGGAGGCGCATTGTGCGCCCCGACACTCCCCACTGTGGCGGGCGCTGTACTGGCTGTGACGTCGCATGGGGGCAGTGCGTGCGTTAGTCACGCACCGTCCCGACGTCACTTTCCCGCCTGCCCGCCCGCTACATTGTAAGGGGCATGTACGCTGGTCACTGTTTTGAAGGGGAGTGAAGAACACACACACAAAAAAAGGTAACTTGTTAATTTAACGTTTATTTCTATGAGGAGGAGTAATTCTGAGGGGTCAAACAAAGAAATAATAACAATTAAGATTGTTATTCTGTTTCAGTGTATCTGAAGAAGTGTGCATGCACACGAAAGCTTATACCAAGAACTAACTTAGTTGGTCTTTAAGGTGCTACAGGAAGGAATTTTTTTATTTCAAAGAAATAATAAAAAAGTGACAAAAAAGTTATTTTTATAATGACGAGTTTTGCGGCTCCCAATTTTTTTTTCTTTGGAAACGGGTCCAAGTGGCTCTTTTTCTCTTAGAGGTTGCAGACCCCTGGCCCAGGGTGTTGGCAGCAGGAGGCTCCAGAATTCGCAGCACATGGTACTTGCTTGCAAGCATCATAACTTACTGTCAAAAAGGTGTTTTTCCCCATATTTTATCATTTTTGTGTTGTGTTTGCATTTTAGACAAAACAAGACCCCAATGCCGCTTCTCTCCTTGATGTCTTCAACTACTGGCTGAAGTAAGTAGTGTAGTTTTTCAGGGAGAATTACTGCCTGTTGGTTCCAAGCAATTTTTCATTGGTTACCTGTTGGTTTGTTTTAGTAAAGCTGTTCATTGTCAGTCTCTCCCTCCCTCCCCCCCCCCCCCATGCCAAACTAGGAATATGAGTGTGTGTAGTTCTGGTGAATCAGACTCAGGACTTGCCTATAAAAGATGCTTCACAAATTGGTATAACACCAAGTAAATGGGATGGTAATGAAGGAGTATGAATTCTTTGACATCATCAGTGCCTCAAAGGAAGTCCTAACATAGGTCTAGCCTACGTTTGATTGGTTTCATCATGTGTTTTTTTAAAGCTGTTCTAACTTGTCTCTGTTGCTCCTAATGCATTGCTAAGCTTAAGCAGCCACACAGGCCCTACTATAAAGCAGGAATTCAGGGGAGGGGGCGGAATGGCATATTTGTAGCAATGCCAGTATGCAGATGGAAATTTGCAGACCGGCTGTGGGTGATCCACAAAGCACACATGGTGAGGTAATACATATTAAAAGTCAATGGGACTACTTACGAATAAATGTGCACAGCTGGATGTTTATGGTAAAATATCATACGTGAAATGTTTATCAAACGTATTATTTCCCCCCAAAAAGCTTGCTACACCAGTTGATTCACTGGTGACATTAATCTCATAGGTGCTGTGGGGACATGCTTTTCAAAGGCACACATTATTCTTTGCCGTCTTTATCCGCATGAATACATATTTATTTATTGCATTTGTATGCCTCTATCATGGATCATCAGGTCTCCTATTCAGACACTGACCAGATCCAGCTGCTACTCATGTCTTCAGATCCTGCCCTGGGATCAGAGGAGAACCACATGTTCTTCTTTTAAACTGGTTCTGTTGACCTTGACAAATCTAAATCCAGCTGCAGAGGGATGAGAACCACCAAAGAAAATCTAGCACGTACATCATCTCTCAATATTGGTACAAATATATATGCCCATGCATTCTCTTTATTTGTCCTGGGTTGCTTTGTGAGTAAACTTAGTTGTAAAAGTAAGCCAAGTGTACCAATTCACAAGCATTGGGGTGGGGTGGGGTTTTCACATTGCGCTTGTGCAAATGGATTTAGTTCTGCGCATCCTGTTATTTGTGGGTGCCCTATGCACGTGTTTTTATCACGCAGCAGTGTAGCAGGGAGTGTTCAGTTTTAATCATCGTTAGCATGAGGACCAGTTTAAAATACAGTTCCCCCTCCCCCCAAAAAACCCCAAAACGTGCAGTTCCTGTTTGTGCATACTTGAGAAATCAGGAGTAACACCCACCCACCCACCCATGTGGATATGGAGTTACCACTACAGTGGTGCCTTGGGTTACATACTGTTCAGGTTACATACGCTTCAGGTTACAGACTCCGCTAACCCAGAAATATTACCTCGGGTTAAGAACTTTGCTTCAGGATGAGAACAGAAATTGTGCGACGGCGCAGCAGCAGGAGGCCCCATTAGCTAAGGTGGTGCTTCAGATTAAGAACAGTTTCAGGTTAAGAACAGACCTCCGGAACGAATTAAGTTCTTAACCTGAGGTACCACTGTATTTGCGAGGGGAGGGAAGTCTGTTCAGCACTGATGCGGAGACACCCCACCTTGAAATCCAGGGAGTTCTGTGGTGCTCAGAAGGAGGTAACAGGACCTTCCTGGTTATTCTAGATGTGGAACCAAAGCCAAGAATGAAAGGATTCCGCTCTCTCAAAGTAGGTGCACTGTGGTAGCCAACAATGCAGTCCTACCCATGTCTACAAGGAAGTAAACCAAGTTCAGTTTAATAGATCTTGCTGGATCCTAGAACGACAATAGTTATACCTCTGTTTCCCATCTTCCTTCAGTCAGTCCTGCATTCTTTTTTGGCTGCTGTTTCTTCTTGCCTATCTTTCCCCCCACAAGATGGAGCTTTTGATTCATTAGTGAAGGAGCTAGGAGAGAGGATTTAAACCTGAATATTGGTTGTGAGAAACCACAGGAGAGGGCAGTGCTCTTGTGCTTGAATCCTGCTTGCAGGTTTTCCCACAGACACTTGGTTGGCCATTGTCAGAAGGGAGTGCTGAACTAGACGGGCCATTGACCTAAGTAATCCAGCAGCCTCTTCTTGTGTTCTTAGGAACAGAAAACATAATACTGTCACCTTTCCACCAGCACCCGGGGTCACAGATGAACCTCACACACAGGTCAATTACACAGTAGTGACTGTGATGTTTTCCTTTAGGTCGCCTGAAGCCAAAAAAAGACAAGCTGTTCCCAATGGCCCACCAGCAAAGAAGGCAAAGAAAGAATCTTCATCCAGTTCGGACAGCTCCAGTGAAGATGAGAAGCCCCCAGCTAAAAAACAAGGTAAATTATGCTAGTTTGCTCCAGTATGCAGATAAGATGCTTCATACTGGGGTGCTGATTTTGCTTCCGTAAGGAGTAGCCCAATTGCATCACTTGTGTGTGGAAACACCTATCTCCTCCCGTTGTTTCTGTCCACATTTGGATACGGATCACGTGCTCCTTGAACAATCCAGAGCAAATAAGTTATTCAGTGCCCTTGAGTAAAGGCTCCGTCAGCCACTATACCGTAATGTTTATCATAAACATAACTCAATGCAGTTGGAAGTCCATGGCCAAAGAATATTAGGTAAGGGGGGGCTGTAGATTCTTTAAGGAGTCGTACTCAGCAAGTGGGGGGGAAATATGGAACTCATGTAAATCCACTTGAAGATTTTTGGGGGGAAGAAAACAAAATCCAACCCAAACTGAGGGGTATGTTTTACACGACTGATAGTAAAACCAACACATGCAGATGTTTTGCAAATGTAGCTTTATTTTAGGGTTAAAATAATCTGTTCATAGGGTGGGAAGAAGTGGTTTATTTTTTGGGGGGGTGCTCTGCAATAGCAACTTTTGCTGACTGCTGTCTGCCTTTAAGATGAAGAAGATGGGGCTAGATTCCTTTCTAAATAACTCAGTATTTTCTTTTTCTCCCCACCCCAAATCTAGCAGCCAAGCCTGCTGCGGTAACCAAAGTGCCAGCAAAGGCAGCTCCTGAGAGCAGCAGTGATGATTCCAGCGACTCTTCCGATTCAGAGCAAGAGAAGAAGTCATCAGCAAAGGTGAGATTCTTGCCCATGCTCCTCCTCTAAGTCTTGAAAAGTCCTAAAGATGCCCTGAAAGCTACAAAACATGGAAACTCATATGGCTCTGTGAGCTGACCAGCCCTGTTTTTTTATTATTAGTGTTCTTAATAACAATGACATTCTTGTTTAGGAAAGAAAATAATGTGAAGGCGAAAAATGGTTACCATGCCCCTAAGATTTATTCTTGGTTGCTTACAAAGAACTCTCAACCTTTATCCAAAACTTTTAAAACATGGTGGCAGATAATTTTGGATATTGGGTGGAGGTAAAGGCCAGGACACGACGTCAGTGGAAATGAGGGTCGTTCTGGAAAGGGTTTGCTAAAAATAAATAAAAAATAAATTGGGCAGTAAGGGATGGTTTTTAAAGGAAGCAAGGGGAACCAACTGAAGTTGTGATGCCCTGTTCTCCTCCAGGGAAGCTTTACTGTACAGACTATTTCCAAAGGTATTCGAGGGAACCCTGTGATTCCTCCGTAAAATCGGTAATGGTGGCAATCTTCTCTGAAAAGCAGTGAGGCCACCATTGTTCATCTTAACCTGAAATGCATAGGGGCAGAAATATGTGCTGTATATTCTAAACTGCCCTCTTGGTTCATATGGAACAGTGGTGGGGTCCAATAGTGCCCAGCGCCCTACGTAAAATAAGCATGCACACTAGAACATTTCCTGGAATCCTCTGCTATGGGTCTCCTGGTTGTTCCAAGTGTCTAGGAGTCCCTTGTGGGGTATGGATTTATTGAAGCTATAATTCTGAAAGTGCTGGTTTTGAATATACTCTGTGTACACAGTTTGAGGGTAGAATGTCTTAAAATATGAACATGGAATAATAGAGGCGTTAAATCAGGGTTTCCCAAAGTTGGGTCTCCAGCAGTTTTTGGACTACAATTCCCATCATCCATGACAACTGGTCCCACTAGCTAGGGATGATGGGAGTTGTAGTCCAGAAACAGCTGGAGACCCAGCTTTGGTAAACTGTGTTAAATGGTGACCATGGGCTCTTATGAAAGCGTATTGGACCCCATCCTCCAGGCTTCTGACATGTATTTGTAACTTATTCGTGAAGTTGCCAGCAACTGTACCATAGTGAGAGCAGAGAAGGGTGGAGCGCTCCTCTGCTATGACACTGGACTGGTAACATTTGCATGCTTTGCTTCCCTGGGAAAACATAGAATGGGTTGATGTTGTGTGAAAAGCAGAATGGGCATTTGAGCATTTAGGCCAAGCAAGGCAGCACTCCAGGATATGCTGTTAAGACCAACTGTGCTGGTCCTGTGGGCTAACCGAGAGGCGAGGTCCAAGTCCAGTCCGAGGTCGAAGGTGCAACATGGAGGTAGTCCATAAAAGCTGAAGCTGGGAGCAGGGCAGGGAGTCGGGTGAGGTCAGGAGCTCCGGCAGAAAAGCAGGACAGGGTTCAGGCAGGAACTGACAACCAACGATGTTGCTCCCGCAACTTGGGACTGGGGCTGGCTAGCTTTTATCTGCCCCGAGGCATAGGGTGGCCCCGATCCTCAGGTGACTCACCTCTCCTGGCCTGGAGGCGAGCACTCCTCCTGCGGGAACTTAGTTCCCTCCGCCTCTCTGCCCTGAGCCTCTGCAGCTCAGGAGAGGCTGGAGGTTACCGGACCCAGAGGCAACCTCAGTTTCCTTTGACGGAGCTGAGAGTGGAGCACTGCAGGCAATGGGTCCTCCATCACCTCAGGAGCCAGAGCAGACACAGCTGGTGCCTGCACCTGAGGATCCAGCCCTGGCTCAACTGGTTCTGGAGGCGGGGAATCCTGTGCAGGCTGGGATTCCTCAGGTTCAGCATCCGAGTCCGAATCCCAGGCCATCACACCAACTTTTGCTGAAGACAGGCTTATAGTCAACTAAATATTATGTAAAATATTACTAAAGTAATGTGGCTTGTGGTGTTGACTGACTTCTCTCGTTAGAAGGGAACAGCTCTCCCGGTTAAGAAAGCTATCGTGAAAACAAAACCGCAAAAGAAACCCAGCAGTTCTAGTTCAGATTCAAGTAGCTCGGAAGATGAAGCTCCAAAGAAGCAGCAGCCAAAGCCAGAGGGAGGCAAAAAGGGAGCAAAGCCAGCTTCTAAGCCAGGTAACTCGCCTGCATTAGTGCAGAAAACCAAAATGCAGTTAACAAGTTCTCACAGGAGAGCTCTGAAAGGATTTTGTGGCTATTGAGTTCATTGAATACGTGTATAACCAGAGTTTTGTTCTGTAGACGCAGTTCTGTGTTACTTCTAAGTTTGGATCATTTCACAGACGATAGATACATAGGGCTGCCTTTGAAATGGTTTAGAAGTTCCACCTGGTCCAAGGGAGAGCTGCAAGATTAACTGGGAGGGTGAATCAATCACGTTATGCCAGGATCATACCAATTCAGCTGCCCCAGCTCCCATTGCGTTTCTGGGCCCAATCCAGAGTGCTAGTTTTAACCTTTAGAGCCCTTAATGGCTTGGAATCGGGATACCTGAAATACTACATTCTACGTCACACATACTTGCTGAAACAGTGAGATCTTCACAGGCCGTACCACAGGTGCCTCAGCAAGGTGACGGGCGAATATTGGGAACAGTGCCTGCTAAGTGGTGGCACCGTAGTTGTGGAATACCTTGCCCACAGAGGCTTGTCTGGCGCCGACTTTATGGTAATTTTTGCACCAGGCAAAGACTTAACTCTTTTTTGTTTTCCCGGGCTTTTTAAAAAGAGCTTGTGTTCTGAACCACAGTTTATGTGCTGCGTGTTTTTGAGACTGGCTTTTATTTTCTCTGCTGGAAATGTTTCTGCTGCACCTGTTCTAGGTTACTGGGTTGTCGTAGAAAAGTAAAAGTTACAAAAGTAAAAAAAAAAAAAAAAAAAGGTCATTCATATCCAAATCACTGAAAACGGGGATAAAACTTGGACAATATGAATTTCCTTTTCTAGACCTCAGGCCTGATGCAATGCTGAAGACCCTCCCTCCTTTATGATAGCTCAGTTGGTAGAGAATGAGACTTTTAATCTCAGGGTTGCGGGTTTCAGCAAAAGATTTCTGCATTGCAGGGGGTTGGACTAGAGGATTCCTGTGGTGCCTTCTAAGTCTCTGATTCTATTAATATATCATTCTTAATGTGCTCAGAACAACAGTGGGTTTTTTTGACTGCATGATACCAACTCGTTAAGCCAAGTACAAAGAAATATGAATCCTGTTTAAAGTAAACTAAACTAATCTTGCTGAAAACAATAGAAAATGATGTTCACTGTTTTGAACTTTGGAAAGGGGCGGTAAAAATTATTGTAGCGCTATGCATATGCAATAGCTGGATCTGAGCTTTCTAATTTCCTCTGTGCATCAAATATTATTTGCTTTCCCAATCAGCAACAAAAGTCACCAAGGTGACGTCCAAAATTAAAATTACCAATGGCAAAGCGGAAAGTAGCAGTGACAGCAGCAGCAGCAGCAGTGAGGATTCTGATGCAGAAAAGCGTCCACCTGCGAAGGTAAGCAATAGATCTTTGTATGGTGGCTAGAATTGCTAAGGCTTGTCTTTCCTGTATTTATTTCTTGTTTGAAGGGAACTCAGTTACACAAAAGCATGGGAACTAGGCAAGCATACTTGGGGTGGAGCCTTTGTATGAGTTCTGTGGCCTATTTACACTTGGAGCATTCAAGACTTTATATGCTATTTTCACAATCCTCTACTCAAGTCTGTCTTAGACTTGTGGCACACATGTCCGCTCCTAAATTCAACTTAGGAACTCCTCTGAGTTCAGACAGGCTTACTCCCAGATTAAGCGTGCAAAGGATTGCAGACGTAATCTTCTAGCTGTTCCCTGTGAACATGGAGAAAGTCAAAAATTTCTCTTGACTTTTATATTTTCTCCTTGTGAGATTATGCACCCCAGAATTTCTCAGCTGATACTGTGCCTCTACTATATTTGTATTGTGACTCCCCCCAAAATATTTTTTTGAATAAATTTTATTAGGATTAATAAAAAGAAATACAAAGCTTAACATCAAATGTCTCTTTTCAATCCAAAACTAAGACATTGATTTAAATGCAGTAAAAACATAGGGGGGAAAGAGAGAAGAAGGAAAACAGGAAAAGTAGAAAGAGAAAGAAAGAAAGAAGAAGAAAATAGTTCAGATGTGGCTGCCCTTATTTTTATACATTCCTCAAAGCTTGCGCTGTTCTACATCATAATTCCCGTAGATAGGAGTGTTGCAGTAGACCATAGCTTTGACTTTCAAAAATAGGGTTTTGATGAAGTTCCTCACAGAAGGCTTTTAAGAGAACCTAGTTGTTATGTGGCAAAAAGATAGATCCTTTTTATAGGTAACTCTTTAAAAATAGGAAACAAGAAGTAGGAATGATTGATTGGCCATTCTAGGGAAGTTATTGGAAGAGCCCTCTGCCCCGCCCCAGTTTTCTATATTTAAATTGGTGCTATTTAACAAACCATGCGAACAACAAGGTAGCAGTGTTTTCAGATTACACCAAATTATTACGTTTTTGTATACGCTGGAAGCCGCCCAGAGTGGCTGGGGCAACCTAGTCAGATGGGCAGGGTAGAAATAATAAAATAATTGTTGCTGGTGCTGTTGTTATTGCCGAAGGAGTCTCAAGCAGAGTTTGATGAGCTCCAAAAGCATCAAAAGTGAAAACAGGATGACAGTTGAGAGAGTGCAAAGTAAAGTACTCTTGGACAAAAAATAACTAACTTCTGATACTGATTGATTAGCTGCGTCTATCCAGGGAAGTTCTTGTGCTCTATTGGCAAGTTGGATAAAGAGTAATGAGTAAGTTCACTGGGAGAGGAGAGAGATTCAGCATTCCATTCGCAGCAGAAAGGGCAAGTTCCATGTTGGGAAATGGATTAGAAATAACAGGGCAAGCTTCCTAAATCAATATAGAAATCAGATGCAGTCAGATTTAGATTAATATGTCAAGACCATTTTTTTTTTTTAAAGTTATGGATAGAAAGGGCAGCCAGTGGTCCATTTCTGTGTGTTTTCACTAGGAATGACCTGCTGAGGTCAGTGAGGCTTCCTTCCAAGTAACTGGAGGACAGTAACCTCAAACTTGGCATTTGTAGCGCTTATTCCTTTTTGCATGAGAACTAAGGCTGCAGCTCTTAAGCACAGTCCTCACTATACAGTGGTGCCTCGCAAGACGAAATTAATCCGTTCCGCGAGAGTCTTCGTCTAGCGGTTTTTTCGTCTTGCGAAGCAACCCTATTAGCGGCTTAACGGATTAGCGCTATTAGCGGTTTAGCGGCTATTAAAGGCTTAAAGGCTTAGCGGATTAGCTGCTAAAAGGCTATTAAAGGCTTAGCAGATTAGATAAAGGGGGGGGAAAGCGAAAAAAAAATCTCAAGACTTGCAAGACATTTTCGTCTTGCGAAGCAAGCCCATAGGGAAATTCGTCCTGCGAAGCAACTCAAAAACGGAAAACCCTTTCGTCTAGCGGGTTTTCCGTCTTGCGAGGCATTCGTCTTGCGGGGCACCACTGTAATCAAAATGATTGCTCCGTATGGTGGGAAAGGAACCGTTTCACAGGGTTGTCTCCTCATCTGCAACATGGAAAATGGTCTATAACACACATTTATGCGTTAATATAGTTCAGGAAGTATTTCTGGTGTGATTCAGTAATGCTAGCCTGGTGTAAACAGTAAGCAGGTGATGCTGTTAAGGAGAACATACGTGTAGAAGCAGAAGTATTAGCGGTAAGATAATGCCACATTATTCTGCTTCTTGCATTGCTGCGTCATTTTACATTGCTTACGAAGAAAGAGAGAAAAGGAATGAGCTGGTTTTCATTTTTCATCCTCTTTCGACTCCTAGTATGTAGTTCGGTCCCCCTAGACAGCTACTTTATTCATCTGACAAAGTGGACTCTGGCCCCACAAAACTTATGAAACAATACGTTTGTTGGTCTTTAAAGAATCCGTATGACTTCTTCCTGCAAGACTCTTTAACTATCCTTCTGGAATGAATTCTCTTTTAATAGCCTTTCATGTCTCCGGCTTGTATTTGAGTTGTGTGCCTGGTAGGGTAGCAAATGATTAGCTTTGGATGGCAATTGCTCTTCAAACTTCACCCTTAATGAATGGGCAACGGTGGGTCATCTTCTCCCCTGTAATAAGAGCGAGCCAAAGAAAACTCCGCAGTCCAAACCTGAAGGTGCTCGTCTACCCACAAAGAAGGAGAGCAGCAGCAGCAGTAGTGATGATTCTTCTGACAGTTCAGCAAGTGGGAAGCCAGTGTCAAAGCCCAAGGCAGGTGAGTTGCTGGCGGATGCTTAAAATCCATCCTGAAGCTCCAGTTGATTCCAGAGCAGCGCCACATTATTAAATGGGACAGGGAAAATTGACCAGGTTATTATGCCAATGCTGAATAACATACCCATCAGGGAGAGAGGACCCTGGTTACAGAATAGCATTTCCAGGGACGTTTACCCTCCTTGTGTTCTTTTGAAGACCTTTCTCAATAGTTTTTGTAATTTTAAATCATGTGTTTTAACCCAGGGAGTGCAGCACGTTTTGTGAGTGCCGTGTCGCTGTTGGTGTTTTGACTTAATGGCTTTATATCTCATTTTGTATTTTAATTCTTTTTTTGGGGGGGGATAAATTTTATTAGGATTTCTAAAGAGAAATATAAAGCTTAATATCAAATATCCCCTTTTTAGCAGCCAACGCTAAAACATTGATCTAAATACAATAAGAACATAGAAAAAAAGTGAAAAAGAAAAGCAGGAAAAATTATTATTGTCCATGCCAGGTCAGTCAACCTTTGCTACTGTGTCCTTTCTTTTAGCAGATCAAGATGATCAGGTGACAGCAAAAACTGTGAGGTTTTTAGCGGGGGGCAATTAGAATATGATCTATTGTTTGATTATTGATGTAAACCCCCAAAATGTATTTTCTATGGTTAAGTTTTTACCTCTACCTTCAGTATATTTTATTTTATTTTATTGCTATGGCTTGTGGCTAATGCAAATAAAGATTCTTCTTCTCTAGAAAGAGAAATAAAGAAGTAATAGACAAGAGACTTAAAAAGAGAGAGAAAGAATAAAGTTCCGAAATTAATTATTTTTCGTGCTTGTTTATTGTAATGTGCCCAATCTGTGCCTTCCTGGAATCTGCGTTAGATGTAACATGTAACATACGGGGTTTACTAGCCTGGAGATGGGGTGAATTATAGCCCCAGCCCTCTTTCCTTCCCCAGAGTTTGCCTGAAGCCTGGGCTTCCTTTTGGCCCTGCGCTTGCTGTACACAAACCACAACTGTCTCCTGCCTGCTGTCTCTTAAAGCTTGAGTAGAACATAGGCTTGCTTTCCCACCTGACAGAGCCAGAGGAAACACATGTCCTTCAAGCTCAGAGCTAGAGGGACGATGAGGAGACATGCGGCTTTCGCTGTAGCGGCTGGTGGAAGGTCCAAGACTTCCATAGGCTGTGTGTCGAAGCAGAGCAGTTACAAATTTTTGTAAAAGAGGGAAAGGAGAGGCATGTGGGCCTAGTCTGTGCCTAATAGGCACTGAGGCAGACCAAATGCCTGTCCCCTCTCCAACTCTGAGCTGTTGGCAGACAAGGGTTTGTTTTCCGGCCCAACTCCAAGCTTAGAGCTGGAGAGCGGAGCACGATATTCCCCCCCCCCCAAAAAAACACCCCACAACTTTATGTTGTATTTCAGAGACATAGCACAAGGTTAGAGACAAGACCCTGCCACTTGGGTCTGAGAGAACTACCAGCAAGATTGGCCATATATGGTTGACTTCTTGCAGTATCATTTTGAGAAGCATATGCTGCAGAGATCCTCTTGGCTAGATGATTTAAGACACACACACACACACACAGTGTAATGTGACTAGCTTCATATTTGTCTCTCGTGTTTTGGTTGTTGGCAGATCTCATTCCACCAGATTCTCTTTTGTCCCTTCGCAGGCCAGTACAGCGCTGTGCCACCTCCTTCGTCCATAGAGTCAAGGAAGGGCAAAGCACAATCTCTGCCTGTAAAGACTTCTAAGAAAAAGGTGGAAAACCATGATGAAAAGGAGCAGGTGCCCAAGAAGAAAACAGCAAGTATGTATTTGTGGAGAGGAATTAAACATTAAGGTGACGGCATCCATATTTGATGGAGGGGACTCAAAAGACAGTCCTTGTTTCGTTGCATTTTGGGCAGGGAGTTTATGCACATGTATAAAATAGGCTCTCTGTTGGATACTGCCTAATGACTTGTTAAAACTTCTAGAAAACTAAGGAAGCTTCCAAGGTTGGCCTTGGTTCTGTATATTCCAGAATTCCTGGCTTCTCTGGCTTGCAAAAGGCTTTGTACCAACAAAGAGATACGCCTGTACCAGTTGAACAAAGCCTTTCTCTGTCATGAAACATGTAAGCTTACAAGTCCCCGCAATCACTGGCTGAACGCATGTTAACAAACACCTTTTGCACATCAGTTTAAAGTGCTTGCATGTCAGACTTCGATTGCAAAAGGCTAGGTGCCTTTTTTGGTAGCCTGAGATCAGGATACTAATAAGTACCCCAACTCCAGAAACCTTCGTACTTAAAGGGAATGTGTCAGGACTGTTCAGATTTGTGCTGGGCTGGCTGCTTTTAAAAAGTCTTCTTGTACGTACATCTGGGTATGAGCGTTTGTTAGACTGGAATTGTTTGGGTCCCCTTGAAGAGAAAGTTCAATGAAAGCAGCCTGATTTTCTTTGTAGCTAAAGGACCTGCGGCTAAGCCATCGCCTGCCCCCAAATCTGCTGCTGTTTCCAACCAAAAAGAAGAGACTAGTTCAGACAGTGACTCAGGTGAGTACCACAAACAAGCACGTTCTCTGGATTCTTTATCACTGTGTCTTTTACTGAGGAAATGTTTGGATTTGCATACCATGGAGGCAGTGAGTGAGACAGAAGTACCCTCTGTTTCAGGCTACCTGTCAGTTGCTTTTGATGTATACAACTAGTGCAGAATTACTTTGCACAGGGGATATCTCACACATATCCCATCTCACGCTTGGTGAAGAATCGTGCTTAGGAGTGGATTGGGGGATTCTCTTGGACGTTTTATGTCCAGAGGCTTGAGGCAGAATAGCAGAATGAACGGGCCTTCTCTGTAGTAACTCCCCATTTGTGGAATGCCGTCCCCAGGGAGGTTCGCTTGACGTCTTCATTATATATATTTTAGGTGCCAGGCAAATGCGTTCCTCTTCAACCATGCCTTTAGTTGATTAATATTCTACAGCCTTTGAAATGTAACAGGGGTTACTGTTTTGCTGTTTGGTTTTACCTATTTACTTGTTTTTATCCTGTATTTTATTCTGTGAACCACCCTGAGATCATACGATGAAGGGTGGTATAGAAATCTTAATACATAAATACATTTGTACCTTGGATCTCAAATGCCTTGGCTCCCGAACAAATCGGCTCCCAAACGAACGAAACCTGGAAGTGAGTGTTCTGGTTTTTGAACTATTTTCAGAAGCCAAACATCCGGGGGGGCTTCCGATTGACTGCAGGACGCTCCTGCAGCCAATTGGAAGCTGCGCCTTGGATTTCAAGAAGAACCAAGGTACAAATGTAAATAAATACCTGACAATAATGATGCTGATTTATTACTTATACCCCGTCCATCTGACTGGGTCACCCCAGCTACTTGGGGCAGCTTCCAACAGAATATTTAAAAACCCCATAATGAAACATCAGACATTAAAAACAATCATGCCCCATAAGTCTTACAAGCTGCTCTTGTATATTCCTGAGGCTGGACTGTTGTTGGAAAGTTACAGTTCCATCACCAAAGTGCACCTTTGTATACTCTTGCGCATGTCATGGGGCAACAGAGAGCGATACTGCTGGTAGGATGCGGGTGGCGCTGTGGTCTAAACCACTGAGCCTCTTGGGCTTGTCGATCAGGAGGTCGGCGGTTCGAATCCATGCAACGGGGTGAGCTGCTATTGTTCTGTCCCAGCTCCTGCCAGCCTAGCAGTTCATAAGCACGCCAGTGCAAGTAGATAAATAGGTCCCGCTGCAGCTGGAAGGCAAAGGGCGTTTCCATGTGCTCTGGTTTCCGTTACGGTGTTCCCTTGCACCAGAAGCGGTTTAGTCATGCTGGCCACATGACCCAGAAAGCTGTCTGTGGACAAACGCCGCCTCCCTTGGCCTGAAAGTGAGCTGAGCGCCGCAACCCCATAGTCAACCTTTGACTGGACTTAACTGTCCAGGGGTCCTGGTGGAGTGGGATAGGTTGCTTGTTTAGCCTCCATTGATTCAGTGGGTGTTTTTTGACCTGTACCACTCCTGAGGTCAGCGTAATAATTTATCAACGTTCGGCTGTAAGGTAGCATAGGGTTTGGTGTATGTCCACTCCTTGCCTATCATACTCTAGCCTCTACCCAGTGTTAGACTTCCTGCTGGTCATTGTTACATCAGCATATCTGTGATGTTGCACCACCTGATCTCCACTGGCAGAGGCCTATCTCGAGAGATGCTGGCACAACAGGGCTTTTGCAACGCTTTGAAAACCCCACCTGGCATATCTTGAGCACAGGACTGTAAAGCTATCATTAGCACTTCTGTTTGCTTTCGTTTAAACCACACACCTCGCTTGGAATCTCTGCGGTGAGAGGTTAAAATGTGCTGGGACTTAAAACCACTGTCTTGTTTGGATTTTGTGCATAGATAGTAGCTCTGAAGAAGACAAGAAGCTTCCTGCCAAATCGTCTGCAACAAAGGTTGCTGCTAAACCCGCTCCGTCAAAGGCAGCGACCAGCTCTTCTGATAGCTCAGGTACCTGAGGTTACAAGCAGACAAGCTCCATGTTGATCATTACTGTTCCCATATTACGAAAAGATCTGGCCAGTTACACAGATCCCTGGACGTGTTCCTTGCCATACCTAAAACAAGTAAAAGCCACAATGCTGCAAGTACTTTGCTTGATTTTCTTCTACCACTCCTTGTGCCCTTTAGGCTTTAAGTGTGGCCCTGCCGATGAGCTTTAGGATATAAATCAGGGTTGGGTCCACGGCAGTGTCCAAGAGATGCATGTGACTTGAGGCCTTTTTGGGCGGCGCTGTGGGTTAAACCACAGAGCCTAGGACTTGCCGATCAGAAGGTTGGCGGTTCGAATCCCTGCGACGGGGTGAGCTCCCGTTGTTCGGTCCCAGCACATCAAAGTGAAAGTAGATAAATAGGTACCGCTCCGGCGGGAAGGTAAACGGCATTTCTGTGTGCTGCTCTAGTTCGCCAGAAGCGGCTTAGTCATGCTGGCCCCATGACCCGGAAGCTGTACGCCGGCTCCCTCAGCCAGTAAAGCGAGATGAGCGCTGCAACCCCAGAGTCGGTCACGACTGGACCTAATGGTCAGAGGTCCCTTTACCTTTACAGCAACATTTTACGTCCCCACTTCCCCAGCCCTCACACTGCCTTCCCAAATCCCAAATTTTGGGCTTGTCCCCACCCCATGCAGCAAGCCAGTGTGTGACCTGCGGGTTCTCTTGCAGCTCACAAGAGACTGCCCTGATGTAGATGTTCCATAGAAAAGATAACCTTCCACCGTTTAAGTAGCCATTGTTTTTTATAAGGACTTACAATCACTTAACCGAGCCTATTCCCTATGTTTATTTATGCTCCAGTTAGCCACAGAAGAGGTGCCTGTCTGTTTAAAAACCGGCAAGTATCCTTGCTTCGTTTAAATTGTCTCAGTTGATCAGTGAGTAAATATTCCAATCACTGCACAGGAAATGTGTACACATATATATCTCGTGTGCCAATTTGTCTGATAATTAGTATGGGCAGGGACCCTATAATTACCGTATTTTTTGCTCTATAAGACTCACTTTTTCCTTCCTAAAAAGTAAGGGGAAATGTGTGTGCGTCTTATGGAGCGAATGCAGGCTGCTCATCTATCCCAGAAGCCAGAACAGCAAGAGGGACCGCTGCTTTCACTGCACAGCGATCCCTCTTGTTGTTCTGGCTTCTGACATTCAGAATATTTTTTTTTCTTGTTTTCCTCCTCCAAAAACTAGGTGCGTCTTGTGGTGTGGTGCGTCTTATAGAGCGAAAAATACGGTAATCTCACACCCTCCTAAGTCAGCTTTCCTTACAAAATCCTTTCCCCTCCTACTTTTCCTTGAATAGTGAAAACACTGGTATTTGGATTCGTCCTGTGGGTGTACAACTTGCCCCATCTGAAACTGAACTGTGAAAATAGTGCAGAACCTGCGCTGCTTTTGTCGTTCAAATTTCTCCTTTAAAATTTGCTTACCTAGATTCTGACAGCTCTGAGGATGAAACTCCTGCAAATGCTGCAGTTAAACCAGCTGCAAAGGCGGCAAAGAAGATTCCTGTGATGGTTGGAAAGAAGGCGGATGCTGGCTCTGGGGATAAGAGAGTTGCTCCCCCCAAAACTGGTGCAAAGAGTCCCAAGTCAGGATCCAAACCTAGTCTCTCTGCCTCCCAAGCAAGCAGTTCTTCAGACTCCAGCAGCAGCTCAAGTAGTGAAGAGGAGCAGAGCAAGCCTGCCCAGAAGTCGGCTAAGAAGTCGCAGGCCAAGCCCGTTCAGAAGCCGGCTAGCAAATTGGCCAGCGGCAAGAGCACAGTGGCTTCGAAGCAAGCGGAGTCCGAAAGCAGCAGCTCTTCCGACAGCTCCAGCGACGACGAGCCCAAAGCGGCAGGGGAGGGGCTAAAGAATAAAGCCAAGAAAAACAGCAAGCCGTCGAAGAAAAAGGCATCGAAAGCTTCATCCGCGCCTGCAGGCAAAACACCGTCTTCCAAGACTCTTACATCTGAAGCAGCTAGCGATGGGGAGAGCAGCAGTTCTGATGATGAAGATGACGACGATGGGGCTGTCAATGGAGGTACGTCACTGCCAGCCAAGAAGGAAGTAGGGAATGCTGAATATGAAAGAAAGTTAATACTGTATGCAGGGTGAATTTGATTTAAATCACGATTTAAATCACCAGTCAGTAAGGCTTGATTTAAATCATGTTTTTTTGCAGAAAGACTCATTCTTGCTGTGCTGGCATAATCTTAATATTTACAACCAAAGGAATGTTTCATTTTTGGAATAATAAATTTTCAGAGTGGTTTTTACAGTTATATTACTGATTTGGTTATACTGTTCGAAATACATAGATAATTATGAAATTATTGTGAGGTTTAATAAGTTAACTTTATTTTTGGACAACTTTTCTGCTGTACTTTGTTGGAAGGGAAAAAACCCAATAATTTCCTTAATGACAATTTAAACAATTTCTTTAACTAAAACAATAACATTATAGCATTTGTATCCATGTTTGTTAACCGATGTGGTTAAACAATAAAAAAAACACCTTAGACTATGTTTTAGCACACATGAAAAACTTAAATACTTATTTCCTGATGAATAGCCTTTGGACTATAATGTAATTTAAACAGGAAACTACCTTTAGAAAGATTTTTCCTCCAAAAGCATTTTATTTCAAAAATCCGATTTAAATTTTTAAAAATTCCAATTTAAATTTTTTAAAAAATTATTTTTAAATTTTTTAAAATAAAAAACATTGATTTTTATCCACCCTAACCGCATGCATGAATGCCACATGTGCAATCTTTTCCCAGTAACTGCAGTGCATCTTATGTTCAGTGGGCAGTTAAAAAGAATATGGGTCATTAAAGTAGCACTGGATATGGGTCACAACAAAATATTTCTTACTTTTACTCCCACCCCACCTGACTGCTTATTCTATGGGCTGTTCTCTTATATTGAGCAAGATATCATTGTGTTAGGGACGCATGTGGCGCTGTGGTCTAAACCACTGAGCCTAGGGCTTGGCGATCGGAAGGTCGGCGGTTCAAATCCCCTTGATGGGGTGAGCTCCCGTTGTTCGGTCCCTGCTCCTACCCACCTAGCAGTTCAAAAGCACGTCAAAGTGCAAGTAGATAAATAGGTACCACTCCGGCGGAAAGGTAAATGGCGTTTCCGTGCGCTGCTCTGGTTCACCAAGAAGCGGCTTAGTCATGCTGGCTACATGACCCAGAAAAACTGTCTGTGGACAAACGCCGGCTCCCTTGGTCTATAGAGCGAGATGAGCGTGCAACCCCAGAATCGTCCGCAACATTTACCTTTTACCTTTGATTGTGTTGAAACACGGCAGGCCAATCCAAGAAGAAACGAAAAAGGGAGGACAGCCAGGGGCAGGAGACACCAAATGCGGGGAAGAACAAGAAACCCAAAACACCACATACGTTCCCCAAGATGAAGCGGGTAAGAATCATGGCGTTGTAGAGTCGGGAGGGACCCGGGGGTCATCTAGTCCAACCCCCTGCAATGCAGGAATCTCAGCTAAAGCATTCCCAGCAGATGGCCACCCAACCTTTGCTTAAAAACCTCCAAGGAAGGAGAGGCCTACAACCTCCTGATGGAGATCATTCCACCATTGAACAGCTCTTACTTTCAGAAAGTTCTTCCTGGTGTTTAGTCGGAATCTCCTTTCTTGTACCTCGAAGCCATTGGTTTGAGTCCTACCCTCCAGAGCGGGAGAAAACAAGCTTGTTCCCTCCTCCATGTGGCAGCCCTTGAGATATTAGAAGATGGCCACCATATCTCTTCTCAGTCTCCTGGGGAAGACTGAGAGGATCTCGGGAGAAAGGGTGGAATTGCCTTCTTGACAAGAGCTGCGAAAAGCTTTCATCTCTGTTGGTTGTCTCCTTTTACCCTGAGAAACCTTGTTGAGGTGCTCTAAATTTGCCAGGAGCAGCCTGGCATCTGTGGTTCTAATCCAGGGGTTGGCAAAGTTTTTGTGGCTTGGGCCGGTTCAAGGTCCAGCAGACGCCACGGTGGGCCGGGCCGGAGTGCGCACGCATGCGCAAACACTCTTTCCGGCGCAGAGGAGGTGTGCGCAGCTTCCCAGAAGGTGGTCCCTGCTCTGCTCCGCGCTGGTTTAGCACGGCGCACGGAAACCGAGCGGGCAGTGGGGGTCCATGGGCCGGTTAAACGACTCGCATGGACCGCTTGTGGCCCATGGGCCTTAGTATGCCGGCCCCTGTTCTAGTCACTGGGGCATCATGAAGCATTTCTGTCCCAGGAAGATGCTTAACTTTACAGTTTTGGTGCATACGGCCATAAATCCAATGTAGTTTGGGGCTCATTGCTTTAAATTAGCACGACGGCTACTGCAGGAAAATACCAAAATACCAATTTTCTTTTGACAGCAGTCCAGTCCTTTCCGCAGAGTAAAAGCAGAAGAGATTGAGGTGGATGCACGAGTAGCAAACAATTCATTTGATGCCAAGGTAAGAGGAAGATAAGAGTTGCATTCCTCCAGACTGTAGTTTGTGCAAAACTGTGGGGTTTTTGCACTGTCTAGGACCTGTTTGCTTAAGGGAGCATTGCCTCTTCAGTAACTACTCGGTGTTCTTTTGCTGACTGGTGGTCACTGACTCGCTGTATCTCTTCCAGAGAGGAGCTGCGGGTGACTGGGGCGAAAAGGCCAACGAAGTCCTGAAATTTACAAAAGGGAAATCCTTCCGACACGAGAAGACAAAGAAGAAAAGGGGAAGTTACTGCGGCGGCGCAATCTCCACGCAGATAAACTCCATCAAATTTGAAAGCGACTAAACTTCAGTTGCCTCCTCAGAATCCAAGGCCTGAGCATGTGAAAAGATGTGAAGTGTAGTGGGATCTCTCTTCCACAAAGCATCAACTCTTGTATTGGTAACATGGGAAGATGGTTGCTCTTTTGCGTAATGACAAAACTTAGCCGTGTCTGTGACTGTCTCTTGAGGACTTCTCAGACTTTCTTAATTAAGTACAAACTTACTTTTAGATGACACAAGTTCAGTTCTAGCAGACCTCATGAAGCAATATGTATGTTGTTCTTGTTTTGCTAAACACCCCTTTTTAATCTTCCAACAAATCTAACATTAAGGATGCACCGAAAGTGACATTCATCTCTATTGCTCCGCTCCTTGGTAAGGAATCTGGTCTTGCCTGCTGTCAAAAGGGTGATCCCACCTTCGCAATCTCGCCTATCATTTTCCCCCTCTTCATTTGGGGCATTCATAAAACATTTCCATAATCTCTAAGAGCTGGGCAACTTGGTTAAATCCAGGCAAATCTCCCCTTTCCTATAAATGGATTGGCTATAACTACTTGAAAATCCCTGAGTTAATTTTTTGGGCCATCGTTTTTGTAGATGAGGCAACAAAAATGTCTGCCTGTTTCCTTTTGGTTTCTCCAAAAGCCAGGAAAATACCCAAGGGTTGAAATAGCTCCAGAGTGCAGGGCCACTGATTGTTATCTACGTTTGGCAATCACGTAATACCTTCGAGGGGAAGTAAGAGTCCTTGCATGGTGGCTCTGCCAACTAATATGTCGCTCGCAATGGCCGTTCTTATTTGGATAGTGTGCAGTTGGGCCCGTTGAAGCCTTCGTCCATCTGCTTTGTTTTGTTTTTGGGGAATGTGATGACTTTTTATTTCCCAGAGATGGCCAGGTCCAGTTAAGGCTCTTACGTGAGAAGCTTGCAACCTCAGGCATGTTAATCCTTGCTGATGTGCTTCAATGTGGCCAGAGAAGCCACAATGCTTCTTTAGGGTGGAGCCTGGACGCCAGCTGCTAAAAGAAACCGGACCTGTTCAAGAAGTACCATCTGATGATGGAAAGATGGGAGAAGTGGTTGTTGGGAGCTCTCACCCCACCCCACCCCCAAAGAGAAAACCTTCAACCATGTGTTTCCTCCATTTGGAGCATAAAAGTAATAAAACCCAGCAGATTAACTGCGTGGGAAGCTGGCTGTCAAGAGAGAGCATTTTAGATGTTTCCCTGTTGTGGATATCGCTGTACTTCGGAATCCGTCCACAGTAAATGCTATGCCAGCAATGTCTGCGGGTTAAAGACAAAACCGTCAAGGTTATAATGTGTCTTAATGCCCCAAAGGGCTATTCTTTTCACAGCCTTGGCCCCTTGCCCTTTGATGTCTTCAGATTCCATTGGCATGGTACAAGAAACTGGCAAGACTCAACTCCTCAATGGTGTTGGGACGGTTGGATATTTTATTTGAATAGACAAACATTTAGTATAATAAAAATGTTTTTAAAATGTCGATAAGGGTGGTTGTTGTTTTTTAATCCAGACCTAAGGGTGTTTGAATTGAGGTGGACAGAAATTGCTTTATTAAGTCCCTAATGCACTGGCATTTAACAGGGCAGCTTTTCAGTCCCATTTGGGAATGGTAGAGCTGTGCTCATTCCATATATACAAAGAGTTGTTTGATGGGGGGTGGGCAAGGTAGGGGGAGGGGACCTGATTTGTCAAGAGGCAGTTCTGGGTGACTAAATGCTTCTGCCTAACACGGGTGGCACTGTGGGTTAAACCACAGAGCCTAGGACTTGCAGATCAGAAGGTTGGCGGTTCAAATCCCCGCGACAGCGTGAGCTCCCGTTGCTCAGTCCCTGCTCCTGCCAACCTAGCAGTTGGAAAGCACGTCAAAGTGCAAGTAGATAAATAGGTACCACTCCGGTGGGAAGGTAAATGGCGTTTCTGTGCGCTGCTCTGGTTCGCCAGAAGCGGCTTAGTCATGCTGGCCACATGACCTGGAAGCTGTACGCCGGCTCCCTCGGCCAATAAAGCGAGATGAGCACCACAACCCCAGAGTCGGCCACGACTGGACCTAATGGTCAGGGGTCCCTTTACCTTTACTAAGGTCTAGGAGTTCTCCTGGATCTGTCAAGGTGGCAGCTAGCACACAGCCTTATATCCGGCTCTGACTGATTTGGGAACTTCACGCTGTGCTGGGCAAGGAAGTATCTTTCACCACTCTCAGACGCACCATTGTTCTGTCCAGATTTCATGAAAAGGGGTGTTTGTCTGGCAGCGGTAAGAGCTCTTTCCTGCCCAGGAGAGCACGCAGCTTCTGCGTTTTGTGCCAGCTCCCACCTAGGCAGCCAGGAGCAGGGCAAGATCTGGAACAATCCTCAGATAGCCTTAAAAGCCACCCTGATCTTTAAGGCAGAGGGTGAGGCACAGGGGACCAGAAGATCTTCTCCATCTACCCTACAGTGCCTTCTCCCACCACCCTGCTGCAGTTAGGTTTTTAAAACCTCCTGGAGCCAGTAAGTGGTGTTCTCCAACCAGAAATATAGGATAGGCACAAGCTTGTTTTGTTGTTGGGGTTCCCTGCCACTCACCCTTCTCCTGCATCTTGAAAATGCCAGCAACTGGTTTCCAAACCAAGCATTTTCCAAAGTATAATTGCCCTGTGTCTGTAATTAATTGCAGGAGTATCTTGACTCTTCCCACTGTCTGGCTCACACCCCACTCATTTTTGGAATGTGGCTTGCAACAAGAGGTGAGAGTGACTCTCGACCCAAATAAAATGTCCAGGCCCCACTTTTAAAGAACAACCTACCTCGCGGTTAATTGGGTCTCTTCCCCCCGCCCCAATACAAATCTTATCTGGAGTGCTAACTAGTTTTATTAGCGCTCATCTAGTCAAATTAAGGACACCTGCTGCTCTAGCTGACACAGATGAAAGGGGAAAGTAGAACATTAAAAGTAGAACATTAAAAAAAAAAGAACATTGAACACTTTCTTCATATGGCTGGTTTCCAGTGCAACAGCACCCAGCCTACGAAATGGAAAGTTGTGGGAACTTCACGCCAAAGGAATTGCAGTCTTACCGCTAGTTGAAGCCTGCTGAGGTCTGCATTGGATCCGCTATAAAGCCATCCGTCTATTTCCTACCCAACACATGTGATCCAGGATCAGGCCTGTGTAGCGTGTCAATTACATAGGTGCAAAAGGAGCAACTTGAAGGGTGCTAGTTAAATGTTATGCTATCTACTATCATCCAGCAACTGTTTAGTTGTGGACAGCTCCTTGAGCAAGAAGGCTCACTTTATTTTCTGATATCCTTCATTATTTTTTATAATTTATAATTATATTATTATCCTTCATTATCCTTTATTTTTATTTTTTTAAAAGTCATCTCTGTTAATGGCCAGTACCATAACTAGAGGCGGGCACATTTCCTGCCCAGATACAGATGGGCTTATAGGTGCAATTGAGACTGGGGGGGGGGGGATTGTGCATAGTATCAGTTTAAAGTTGCAGGTTCTCTGAGCACTGGAAAGACTGCCTTTATTACTGGACACAGCGTTTCCCAAATCTCCAATGTCCTGGAGCAATGTGGCAAACTCAAAAGTCAGCCGGTCTTAGGCAACATCTGACAGACAACTGCACATGTTCACTTAGGAGCAAGTTGGATTGGATTCAGAGGGATTTGGTTCTCTGGAAATGTGAATAGCCTCATTCTGCAGCCCTAAGTATTTCCCGTTCTGCTACTATCCAAAAAAGTCACGGGCATCAGAGCATCTGAATTGTGTTTGCTACTCGCCTTCAGTTTATTCCTATTCATTTTCTCCTTCTGTGCTATTATGTTTGTTTGGGATCTGCATTACAGTGGTACCTCGGGTTAAGTACTCAATTCGTTCTGGAGGTCCGTTCTTAACCTGAAACTGTTCTTAACCTGAAGCACCACTGTAGCTAATGGGGCCTCCTGCTGCCACTGCTTTTCTTAAGCTCAGATAGGGCTCTCTCTCTCAGCCCTACCTGGAAATGGCAGGACTTGAACCTGGGACTTGCTGCGTGCAAAACATGACCTGCCACTGAGCCCTTTCTCTATTTTACAGTAACCACCGTAATAAGAAAAATGACAACCCAAGAGGGACTTAGAGCGGATCAGTCTGCTAGGGTTAGGAACCTAGGATTCTGGAATAAAAGAAGCACCTTGCTATGTAAGAGTAGGAAAACAAAAATTCTGGCTGGTAAATACACCATTACTCTCCTTAATTTTTTTTTTTTTAAATCATTGTGTTGTCATGACGGCAGCCAAATGTTGAGCTGCATCTTTGTGTGGGGCATCCCCAAGGGCTAAGTGTGCTCTGTCCCCAGTATCAAATCTGGTTCTCTTTCTCTTGCCTCGGTTAGGCAACAGGGTGAGCACACAAATTAAAGGGGAATGAACCTGTTCCTAGCGTGCAGCTTTAGTTACAGGCATACAATGCAGTTTTAATAGGGTGGGACACTGGCGGAGAAGAATGGAATCATTGTTGACAAGAGAGCATCACACACATGCGTCAGGGTGGAGTGTGCACCTGTTTGCTCTTCCACTCAGCCATGGCTTTCCATTCAGGTCAGTCTCCCATCTGGCTTTCCATTTCTCTCTAACAGCATTTCGCAGCCATTGCGCCCGACAGTCCCCCATTGGCCTGGTTTGGTGGGCTTCTCCTTCAGAATTGTTTTTCTTCTTCGGCAAGCTTTGGGGTTGCTCCAGATCTACTGCTACCTCTTGCAGGGGTGGGGCCATTTGAACACCAGAAACCATTAATGAAGATTGTTTATTTTGCTGCTTGAAGTTGCCCCAATATTGTGCCTCATTCAGCCTACAGTGGTGCCTCGCAAGACGAAAAGAATCCGTTCCGCGAGTCTCTTCGTCTTGCGGGTTTTTTCGTCTTGCGAAGCAAGCCCATTAGAGGTTTAGCGGATTAGCGCTACAGTATTAGCGGCTTAGGTTTAAAGATCAGCTCATAAGCGGCTTAACGATCAGCTGATAAGAGGCTTAACGATGAGCTGATAAGTGGCTTAACGATCAGCTGATAAGCGGCTTAGCATCAGCTGTTAAGCGGCTTAAAGATCAGCTGATAAGCGGCTTAGCCAGCAGCTGATAAGCTGTTTAGCGGCTTGGGAAAAAGGAAAAAAACCCCGCAGGAACTGGCAAGACATTTTCGTCTTGCGAAGCAAGCACATAGGAAATTCGTTTTGCGAAGCACCTCCAAAACGGAAAACCCTTTCGTCTAGCGGGTTTTCCGTCTTGCGAGGCATTCGTCTTGCGGGGCACCACTGTACTATTAATAAGACTGCCTCAAGGGAAATCTTTAAAAATGTAGTATAAACACCGACAAATGGGAAACAGTTGCCTGTGAGTGTTCCAATTGGAGAACAGCCTTTTCTAAAGCTGTCATGGGCTTTGAAGACACTCAGACTCGGGACGCAAGGGAGAAACATGCCAAGAGGAAGGCACACTTGGCAAACCCTCACCGTGATCAACTCCTGCCCAGAAACCAATGTCCCCACTGGAAGGACGTGTGAATCCAGAACTGGCCTCCACAGTCACTTACGGACTCATTGTTAAAGCCGTGTTTATGGAAGACAATCTTACTCTGCTACGAGTGATCGTTAAAGAAGATGATTAATAATAAAAATAAATAATGAATACTAATGTTCAATGGCAGCTTAGCCTCACAGAGTGGTTGCAATCCATAGCTTGTTTTTAGAGTCTGCTAGCCTGGTTTCATTAACTCGTAATATGTTTTTAATAATAAATAATAAATTACAGTTAATAAGTTACGGATTGCAACAGCCCTGTGAGAGGCTATGCCACTGAGCAGTAGTAGGTGTGGGATTGTTAATAATAATTTATTTCTATGCTGCCCACCTGACTAGGTTGCCCCAGCCATTCTGGGCAGCCTCTAACAATTAAAACATTAAGCACAGTAAAACATCAAACATTAAAAACGTCCCTGTGGGCTGTTCCTTCCAACCCTATAATTCTATGCTTCTATGAATAAGGGAGGCAGGGAGAGAAGGGATTCAGTCCTTTGCCCAGTGCCACTCTGCAAGCAGCAGAGAAGGCGCCAGGTTTTTTCCCCCAACCTGCAGGAGGACATCCACTTTGATGCTGATCCCAAATGTGAAACTTACTGGAGCAGCAGACGCAGTGGCGTAGCGTGGGAGGTGCAGGGGGGGCCGGCCGCACCGGGCGCAACATTGGGGGGGGCGCGCTCGCACCCTAATCTAGTGGAAGAGACTCGAGTGCTAAAATCCACGGGTTAGGGGGCGCAAATTACTTGCCTTGCCCCGGGTGCTGACAACCCACGCTACGCCACTGAGCAGACGTCACCCTGCCCGCCCTCCTCGTAAAATTGAAACTGGGTGTTGTGGCAAATTGGTACCTTGGTTGTCACAGTTGATGAGAGGGAAACAAAGGCCGCCCCCTTCTCCCTTTGGCGAAGCTTTTCCTTCCGTGAATTTGGCAACAGGCAGCGAAAGATCCGGCTGAGCTTTGATGGCGTGGGTTTCGAAGAAGGTGCTCCAGCTCGCAATGAGAAACAGGTGCCTGCCCATCTTGTGTAGGCTGAATGGCAGCTTGCTGGCATGTCTGTTCCTGTCTAGTTGCACCTGCCGAGCAGCTGCCTCTCCTTAAAAAAGAGAGAGAGAGAGAATAGGGTTGGTGGTGAAACGAGACAGGCACACACCAGACGGGTTGCTTGCTTGCTTGCTTGAAGCATCCCCATGTTGCCTTTTGGGTCAGATTGCACGGGGGGTGCCTTTTCAAACCGCTCTTCCTTCGCGTGCACGCGGGCGCGCGCCGGAGGTGCGGGGTCTCTGCGTTGTAACATTTACCTCCCAGCTCTCCTGCAAGGAGCTACAGGTGGCCCGTGGTTCCCCCATTTTATCCTCGCAACAGCTCTGCCGGTTGGTTAGCGGGCAAGCACCCAGCGAGATGCGCGGGGATGCTAGCCTTGCTCTCCCCCAGGCCCGACAGTCCAACACCTTCAGCCGCTGTTACGCCACCCTGGGCCACCGGGGCCTTAGCTTCCATCTCCTTCTCCTAGAAATTGAACCAACCAGCCGAGCCCAGGACTTACTGGCTTAAAAAAATGTGGGGGGGGGGGCGGGAGAAATCCCACCACGTTCTTCTGTTAGACGGCGAGGGTCCAACCACGCGCGGAGCTGTGCGTCTTGCGCACCCCTTGGAGACTGGAGAGGTACCCAAAGCGGTGCAATTTTACGCGCTTACCCGGAAGCAAGCCCCACGGGACCCTGTCCCGTCAATTCCCTCAGAGGGCCGCAGAGGAGCCAACTCTTAGGGGCCCAAGGTCCAAGCCCCTCAATAAAATATTCGAGGGGGCTGGGCCTCCCCGAAATTGATGGGTATTGCCATTCAAAAATAATGTGTGTGTCCGGGTCTTGCGATCCATTATGTAGGGCAGGGCTTACCTTGACACCCCCCCCCCATATGTTATTCAATTGGCACTCCTGGAGAGGCCCTCTCCCCCCTGCTGGGCCAGAGGGACCCCATCTTGGCTTCTGGGCTTAGGCGGAGAGCAGGCAGGGCCGCCTCTGAAAGGCGGCGAGGCCTTGCCTCCCGCTGCCGGTAGGAGTGCCTCCCGTGGGCCGAGCCCCGCCCCGCCCCGCCTGTTCTCCCCGCCGCCCGGGGCGGGAAGCGCAAGGCAAGAGATGGGACAGGACCAGAGCCAGCCCAGCCACCAGACGAGGCACCGGGGAGCACCAGACGGACGCCAGGGACCCCGCTTCCGCGGGCGGGCAAGGTGGGCAAAGAGAGTCCCGGGAGGATGGGGGTGGGTTGTGGGCTTTTCTCCTTGGGGTTTTCCCTGCTGCGTTGTCCTCACCCCACCCCACCCCGCCACCTCCATCCCCCGTCTCTAAGGGACGCGTTTACGCATTAGCACCCTCTTCCCCCTTCGCTTCAATGTTAACTCATCTCCCAGGGGCGCTTCCAGGCGGGGGGGGGGGCTGGGCTCAATGTTTGTTGTTGTTTAGTCGTGTCCGACTCTTCGTGACCCCATGGACCAGAGCATGCCAGGCACTCCTGTCTTCCACTGCCTCCCGCAGTTTCTTCATAGCTTCGAGAACACTGTCCAACCATCTCGTCCTCTGTCGTCCCCTTCTCCTTGTGCCCTCCATCTTTCCCAACATCAGGATCTTTTCCAGGGAGTCTTCTCTTCTCATGAGGTGGCCAAAGTCTTGGAGCCTCAGCTTCAGGATCTGTCCTTCCAGTGAGCACTCAGGGCTGATTTCCTTCAGAATGGATAGGTTTGATCTTCTTGCAGTCCATGGGACTCTCAAGAGTCTCCTCCAGCACCATAATTCAAAAGCGTGCTTTGCAATATTTCAGCGATCGCAAACGGGACCTTGGCGGCAGGTTTGGCTTTTTCTAGTTCGCGCGACAGGTGTGCGCGGAGGTTGTACGACGACGCCGTCGAGTGATGGTCCTTTCTGGCTTGCTTGCGGGCCGGAAGGCTCTGTGACCTCGCCTCCAGCAGTTGACACCCCATCTTTCCCTTTCCCCTCGCTTCCCACCAAGGACGCTTCCTGGGTAGGATCTAATCACTGCCTGGCAAATGTAGCTACGAGTCTTTTAATCATTTGTCGTGGGTTCGAGCCCTGCGTTGGGTGAAAGGTCCCTGCGTTGCGGGGGGTTGGACTAGATGACTCTTGGGGTCTCTGGAGACTCTACAGTGCTGTGATTCTAAATTCTGGTTGTGCAACTGCCCTTGATGCGGAGGCCTTGTGCAATAAATAAACCAGTTGCCCTGAAAGATTTGGTGATTACAACAGGGATGTGGAAATGCGCTTGGTAATGCAATGGAGGTGACTGTTGCTTGGCTCAGCTTCTTTATCTAATCCCCTGGCAAACAAAGCAAGGATGGATGCTCTACCATCCAGTCTTTCGGAAGCTGAAAAATTGTGCAACCCTGCTCTTGTGCTACCCAGGAGAAGGAGATGAACATGGAGGCAGCAGACACTGCTCCTGCAGCAGCCACCTCTGCTCCTTGATTGCCTGCGCAGCACAGGCAGGGCTACAGAGGCAGTGTGGTGCAGTGGTTAAAATGTTGGACCCAGGACCTGGGAGGCAAAGGTCCAAATTCCTACTCAGCCATGAAATCCACCAGGTGACCTTGGGCTGTCTCTCGGTCCAAACTACCTTACAGGGTTGTTTTGAGGATAAAACTGGGGAGGGGAAGAACTGTGTACGGCGCCCTGAGCTCCTTGGAGGAAAGGCAGGATGAAAATGTGAGGATAATTATAAGAAAGGCCAGCTGGGAGTTGGAACAGCAGCAGCAGCTGTTCTCACCTGTCAGCTCCCTCTGGCCAAGAACGCTGGGTCCATCTCATTCTGAGAGTCTGTGGCGGAGTGAATGGAGGCAGCTGCTTCTTTGAACAGCCACTTACCTGCTTAGGGTAGGAGATGGTGCTGCTGGTTTGCTGGGAGGAAGGGCGCAGTGACCCAGTGGCAACTAGGCAAGATTTGGTGCCAGCAGTTGCCAGTCTGACGGGGACAACCGCTAATCCTGTCCCTGCCCCATAGGGCAATCTCAAGTAAAGGAGGTTACCTGAGCCTGTAATGACTGTACAGAAGAAGGAACATCGTTCAAGGCAGGGGTGGGCAGCCTGTAGCTTTCAGCCTGAGTTTGGGGGTCTTCAGCCTGGCTTTGGCCATTCAGTCCTCTGGCAGGAGAAACCTGCCTTTCCTCCTGTGGCCTGCTAGACAGGAAGGTGACGGGTAATGAGACAGAGGAGGTGGCAGATTGATGGGTGTTTCCCCCCCGCCCCCACAACAGATGATCCCTGAGGGAACGTGGCCCCTAACAGATGGAGATTGCCCACCCCTGGCCTAACAGTGGTTGGACCAATTTAAAAATCACAAGGAAGCAAATTTGATCAGTTGGTTAGAGCACAGTGCTGATAATGCGAAGGTTGCAGGTTTGATCCCTGCATGGGACAGCCGTATTGCAGGGGGTTAAACTAGATGATCCTCAGGGTCCCTTCCAACTCTACAAACCTATGATTCTAAATTTAATATAGGAGCGACTGCCCTTTGCTTTTGTTTTAAAAGGCATTGTAGGAAAATGTGCCGCTGGTACAGGACAGGGTAGGAGACCCGTCTTCAATACAGCTGCAGCCTTAAGATGGGGCCAGCCAATCCAGGGCCGGCCCTGTCATGAGGCAGAGGGAGGTAGCTGCCTCAGGAGGCAAATGCTGACAGGTGAGGAGAAGGCAGAGCTCTGTGTGTGTGACCTGGTCTGCCTTGCACCCCCTGAGATAGCCTGCTGCCTTCAGAGGCAGTGGTGGATGCTGTTGTGCTGCCAGCAAAGTAAGATTCAGCAGCTAGTCTGCTTGGCTCTTGTCCACAGAATGGGAGGGACTGCTGTCTTGTCCTTTGCCTCAGGCGGCGAAAGTTCTTGGATTAGGGCCGCGGTAGCCCTGCATATACTTACCAGGCAGTCGGCCCTTTTGAACGCAATGGGACTGTTATAGAAACCCAGTTACTTGTTGTGAGAGGGATATTGTGAGTGAATGCAAGGTCTTTTCACAATGGTACCACTTTATGAAATCCTTTCCCCAAGTTTTTCTGACACTTTCTTCTTCTTATTTTCGGTGCCAGGTGAAAACCATTTAATTTGCCAAAGGTGTTTTTTTAAAAAAATCTGTCTAAGAGCAGTGGACTTGTAATCTGGTGAACCGGGTTTGATTCCCCGCTCCTCTACATGCAGCTGCTGGGTGACCTTGGGCCAGTCACACTTCTCTGAAGTCTCTCAGCCCCACTCACCTCACAGAGTGTTTGTTGTGGGGGAGGAAGGGAAAGGAGAATGTTAGCCGCTTTGAGACTCCTTCGGGTAGTGATAAAGCGGGATAGCAAATCCAAACTCCTCTTCTTCTTCTTCAGCTTTAAAAAGAATTCTGTGCTGCGCTCCTCCCCACCATGTTCCACTGTTTTCATTATTGTAAACCTCCCTAAATCCCTAGAGCTGTAGGATTGGAAGGGACCTTGAGAGTCATCAATCCAACCCTCCGGCAAGGCGTAGCTCCCTGAGGGCTAACCTTAAAAAAGAAGACGAAAGAAATAGATAAAAACACGCAATAACATTGGGGACGCATAAACTGTTGAGTGACGTTGCATGTGCTTCCCATGTGCGCCAGCGGCGTAGCGTGGGTTGTCAGCACCCGGGGCAAGGCAAGTAATTTGCGCCCCCTAACCCCTAAACTGCCGCCGCTGCCAGCTTCTTCTTGCTGCTGCCTGGTCTGGTCTGGTGTGGTTCTCTCCCGCGCTCAGCGCTGCGCTGAGCGGCCGCTGCACTGTCCCTCCCCCAGATAGTCCCTCGCTCTTTCTCCGCACTGCACGCCTGGCACCCACCCCCTCCACAGTGGGCGGCGACCCAGCGGCTCGGATCGGATTCGCACAGCCAGCACTGCAGTGAGAGAGAGTGAGTGAGCCAGGTAGGGGCAGAGAGCTGCGAGTGCGAGCGCGCCCCCCCAGATGTTGCGCCCGGTGCGGCCGGCACCCCCTGCACCCCCCCACGCTATGCCACTGATGTGCGCCACATCCCATTCAGCCTGAAGTTTGAGTGTGTCTAGTAGAAAAGAGTGGAAGTTGCCCAAAACCTTGTCGAAACAAAGCCTCAGCAGCCACTTCTGCTAATCTGGCTCCAGCACCAACTCAGGGATAGGGAAATTCATGCCATTCCATACCCTCCAACATTTCTCCAAGGAAAATAGGGGCATCCTAAGGAAAAGCAGGACATTACTGGATGAAATCAGAAACCGGGACGGTTTCTCTAAATCAGGGATGTCCCTGGAGAACAGGGACACTTGGAGGGTCTTCTATCCCAGTATTGTTGGACTCCAGTTCCCATCAGGTTCAGCTAGCAAGGCCAATCGATGGTAAGGGAAGATGGTGAGCAACACCTGCGGAAGGGACACAGGCTCCCTATCTGTGCACTAATTGGACAGACGAATCTTTGGGTGCCCCTAGACTGCTATTCTGGGGTGGGATTCAGTCACATAGCCATAAGTGCAGGTTGTTCATTTACAGTTCATTGGGATCAAAAGACCAGACTCATGGGCATAGCCAGGATTTACCTTGTGGAACACCCTTCCATCAAATGTCAAACAGATAAAACAACTATTTGACTTTGAGAAGACATCTGAAGCAGGCCTCTTACAGGAAGTTGTTAATAGTTGATGTTTTATTGTGTTTTTAATGTTTTGTTGGGAGCTGCCAAGAGTGGCTGGGGCAACCCAGTCAGATGGGTGGCTAATATTGTTATGATTATGATTATTTTATTTAGAGGGTGTCCCCCGCCCGCGACTGGGAAAGCAAGGCAATGCAGTACAGTACCTGACTTCTGTTAGCTTGGCTGTCAAAACCTGTGGCTGCCAGTATTAATCAAGATAGTAGAAAACACTGTAGGAATATTGCTTCATCAGCGTATGTGGTCATATTCCACTATCTCTTGGGAGCGGGATTATTATATATTCTCAGGAGTATTCTGAAAAAGTGACGCCTTTCTTGCTCTGACTAAATAATCTTGGTGTGGAAGTCTGTCAAAAGCCTGTTTAAACGATGAATTGTCTTAATCAGCTTTCTCACTGCTGGCTATAATTACCTAAGTAGGTGTCACAACTCAGCATTGGATTGGGTGTGCCTAATGGAGTTCTTATACCTTTCGTCTGCTTGGCTCAAAACGTGCCAAAATCTGAGCTGGCATTGTCTCTGCTCATTGCATAACAGGCCGGAGAGAAAGTAATTCAAAAGAAAGTGAGGTGAAACCTTGTGTTTGCTGCTCTTCGCCTGGAGTCTGCTAGCCTGCACCTTCTGAATTTTTGAACTGGGCAAAACCCTATTCTTACTCTGGAACCTCAGGCTGGTGAGGCAAATGTGCCACTCTGTACCTCTCTCAGCTTGGCCCTCACAACACTACACAACTCACAATTCCTTCACCAGCTGCTCCCACTCTCCCCAGGACACATTCCTTGCCAGCCCTGCTTTGCACCCTCCTGGCTGAAATGTGCCTTTGAACTCTGATAATGCTTGCCTGCAAGTTTCTGTAGAAACTAGCCTGCCATACAAAATTAACATTGATGTTTGCTGTTCCACCCACTTTTGCCTGTGGCCCCCAGAAGCAAAGGTGGCCCTTGAGATTCCAAAGGGTTCCTCACACAACCTCTGGAGAGATATCCAGATGCTTTTCCTTAGCATTTTTCTCATGTCAAACTCTGCCCACTGTGGCTTTTGTCGTCAGTTAAAAACTGCCATCTTGATCAGGAGCAGTTGGAAAGCAATCAATGCTCCCCTTTTGGTTTCAGATAGTACAGGGTTTCCCAAACTTGGGTCTCCAGCTGTTTTTGGACTACAGTTCCCTCATCCCTGATCACTTGTCTTGATAGCTAGGGATGATGGGAGTTGTAGTCCATTGACAGTTGGAGACCCAAGTTTGGGAAATTCTGACATAGTACATGGGTAGATAAGTCTGAAAAAAGCCCCAGACACAAATTTTCACAGCCCTCTAGCAGGTATGGTGACTTTCATTTGCCAGAAGTAATGTATTTAGCCTTAACTCTGGAAATGTATACTCAATTCTGACCAAACTAAGCCTCCTGATGTATATTTTGCTCTCAGCTGTTTAGTTTGGTCTTGGCCACCTTGGATCTGGACTGTTTTAACCCACTAACAACACATCCTGTGGAATTCTATCTGTGATACTTTATCTGCACAATCAGAATGGATTTCAGGAACCAAAAGGTCATATTGGCCCCAAAATGGACACTAGGCGTTCTGTTTTGGCAACTGTAACCCTGGTTTAAGGAGCCATTTGCCCCCTAGCTTATATATCTGAGTTTCTAACACTACTGGAGGGCATTACTGCTTAAAAATCTCTACCTACCATCTAGGCAGCACAGTATTGTTCATTCTAAGAAAAGACAGGTGGAATTCCTATATAGCAAGGATGGAGAATCTGTGCCTCTCCCAATGTTGGCGGACTACAACTCCCATCATCCCTGACCACTAGCTGTGCTGACTGGGACTGATGGGAGTTGGTGTCCCACAACACTGGGAGGATCGCAGATTCTGTTATACGGCATATTAAGGAAGCGTTGCATCAACAGAGCAATTCAACTACCAGGTTACCCGACTTCCAACTACAGGTTTAAACTCGGAGATGATTCTTCTCCACTGTTTTCTTCTTTTAGACAAGCGTTCTTTTTTTAAGTCCCTCTGACCCAGGGAAACTTTTCTGGCCAGATTTGTTCCAGGGCCTTCCTGGGGAGATCTCAGAAGCTCACCCACAACCCAAGGCAATGTGGCAGAGGCAGTTTATGGGCACCGTGCTGCAGGGGCCACCACAACAGTGCTTTGAAAGGGAGCGCAAGAGGCAGCTGGCGCCGAATTTTAGCGTCACACAGGGTGTCGCTGAAATTTGAGAGCCCAAAGTCCACCACTGAATATTACACCTTCTTTTCTCTTCCAGGGGAGCCTCTGTATCTGTTGAGCATCTTTATGTTATTATTTAGACAATTTCTATACCAGTTGCTGTAGAACTTTGCTCCAAAGTGGTGTAAAGCAAACCTGAAAAAACTGCCACAAAAAAATACATAATCATCATCTTCTCCTCTTCTTTGGCGATCACTCGTAGCCGAGTAAGATTGTCTTCCATAAACACGGTTTTAACAATGAGTTTGTAAGTGACTGTGGAGTCCTATTCTGGATCCAAACGTCCTTCCACAGTGGGGACATTGGTTTCTGGGCAGGAGTTGATCATGGTGTGGATTTGCCAAGCGTGTCTTCCTCTTAGCATGTTTCTCCCTTGCGTCCTGAGTTTGAGTGTCTTCAAAGCCCATGACACCTTTAGTAAAGGCTGTTCTCCAACTGGAGCGCTCACAGGCCAGTGTTTCCCAGTTGTCAGTGTTTATACTACATTTTTTTAGATTTTCCTTGAGACAGTCTTTAAACCTCTTTTGTTGACCACCAGCATTATGCTTTCCATTTTTAAGTTTGGAGTAGAGTAGTTGTTTTGGAAGACGATCATCAGGCATCCGCACAACATGACCAGTCCAACGAAGTTGATGTTGAAGTTGAAGAATCATTGCTTCAACACTGGTGATCTTTGCTTCTGCCAGTACTCTGATATTAGTTCGCCTGTCTTCCCAAGTGATGTGTAAAATTTTTCGGAGACACCATTGATGGAATCTTTCGAGGAGTTGGAGATGGCATTTATAAGTGGTCCATGTTTCACTAGCATACAGTAAGGTTGGTAGTACAATAGCTTTGTAAACAAGCATTTTGATTTCCCTGCGAATGTCCCGGTCCTCAAACTGTACTTCAGTCAGAAGAAAGCCGCACTCACAGAGCTCAGGCGATGCTGGATTTTGGCATCAATGTTGGCCCTTGTGGAAAGATAGCTGCCTAGGTAGGAGAAGTGATCAACATTTTCCAACGTTACACCATTGAGTTGGATTTGTGGCACTGCAGAGGGGTTATTTTGTACTTGTTGGTGCAGCACTTTGGTTTTTTGGATGTTGAGTGATAGTCCAAGCTTTTCATAAGTTTCTGCAAAGATATTAGGATGGTTTGGAGGTCATCCTCTGAGCGTGCGCACACTATGTTGTCATCAGCATACTGAAGCTCTATGAGGGAAGTTATGGTAACCTTACTCTTCTCTTTCAGCCTCCTCAGATTGAAGAGCTTTCCATCTTTTCAATATATGATTTCTACTCCAGTGGTGAGTTTCCCTTCGACAAAGTGTAGGATCATGGCAGTGAAAATAATGAATAGAGTTGGGGCAATAACACAACCCTGTTTAACACCTGATTCCACTGTGAATGGTTCACTTTGAGAGCCATGGTTATCTGCAATTGTTGCTGTCATATTATCATGGAAGAGTCGAATGATGTTTACAAATTTATCCGGGCAGCCAATTTTCAGAAGGACAGTCCACAGGGCATTACGATTTACAGTGTCGAAAGCCTTAGTCAGGTGAATAAATGCCATATGCAGGGGTTGGTTTTGCTCTCTGCATTTTTCTTGAAGCTGTCAAGCGGTGAAAATCATGTCCACTGTCCCCCTAGAAGGCCGAAAACCATTTTGGGATTCAGGAAGGGTCACCTCGGATACTGTTAAGAGATGGTTTGCTAAGATCCTTGCAAGAATTTTGCTGGCTGCAGCTAACAGAGAGATGCCTCGATAGTTTCCACAAACAGTTCTGTCACTTTTTAAAAAGAGATTGATAATTTTGGCATCCCTAAAGTCTGCTGGGATCTCTTCTCTTTCCCAGATTTTTTGGATGAGCTTGTGAAGTTGTTGTGTAAGTTCAATTCCGCCCACTTTGAAGATTTCGGCAGGTATCCCATCAGGTCCACTGGCTTTGTTGTTTTTCATTTGGTTAATAGCTGTACACAACTCTCCCAGATCTGGAGATACTGCAAGCTCATCTCTAACTTGTTTTTGCGGAATTTGAGAGAGGATCTCAGCCACTACGGGGGAGTTGTGGTTAAGGAGATGTTGGTAATGTTCTTTCCAGCGCAGTGCAATAGCTTCTTTATCTTTTAGAAGTGTGATACCGTCTGCTGAGCATAGGGGGCATATGCCATGATTTATTGGCCCATAGATGGTCTTTGTGGCTTTAAAGAAACTCTGTGCATCATGAGTGTCGGCTAAGTGCTGGATCTCTTGAGCTTTTGTTATCCACCAGGCATTTTTTAGTTCTCTGGTTCTTCTTTGAACCTCAGCCTTAGCGTTGGCATAGGTTTTTTTCTTAGTGGCACAGTTTCTATCTCTTTGCCAAATCTGAATGGCCTTCCTTTTCTTGTCAATCATGTGTTCAATCTCACTGTCATTCTCATCAAACCAGCCCTGGTGTTTTTTGGTTTGGTATCCAATAGTTTGTTCACAGGCTGCAATAATGGATGTTTTTAGCCTGGTCCAATGTTCCTCGATGTTATCAGGGAATTCTGAAAGCAGATGGTCCTTAAGAGTCGTTTGGAAGCAATCCCACTTAAGGGGATCTTGAAGGGCTTGAGTGTTCATTTTGTGCCTTGGTTCACTAAGTATTGATAAGCATATAGTAATATCAGTTATGTCACCTTCTGATGTGCACATGCACTCAATAACCCCTTGCTTCCTAGCTCTCGCCCAGGATCCCACCCAAGCACCCTAGAGGAGGAGGAGGAGGAGTCTGGATTTGATATCCCACTTTATCACTACCCAAAGGAGTCTCAAAGCGGCTAACATTCTCCTTTCCCTTCCTCCCCCACAACAAACACTCTGTGAGGTGAGTGGGGCTGAGAGACTTCAGAGAAGTGTGACTAGCCCAAAGTCACCCAGCAGCTGCATGTGTAGGAGCGGGGAAGCGAACCCGGTTCACCAGATTACGAGTCCACCGCTCTTAACCACTACACCACACTGGCTCTCCCCTACAGCCTCAACGAACTCACTGATCATCCCGCTGCCCCCCAAAAAATCACACTGAAGAAGGTGCACTCTAGGCTTCCCTTTACAACAGGCACCGAGGTTCATGGAGTTTCTGCAAACTGCCCATTCAGCACTGAACCAGCTGCACACCCAGTTGTTCCAGGCTGCAGCAGGCTGGGTTGGGTGACTTTCCCAGGGAGTCCAGAAGATGGCAAATAGGACACCCCTCCACTCACAGCTCTTTCTCTGCACACAGCTCCTCTTCCAGCCCCCTTCCTCTGTTTCTCTTATCGCTCTCTTATCGCTCTTCTCTTCTGCAACAACTAAATGACTGCCTGTAGCTGCTCCAGAGACCGCAGCAGAGAAGGACTCCTTATTCAGGCTAATGATGCACAAATGCCTGTGTTTTGTCATCTTCTCTGGAGTCATGTTTCTCATCTACCTTTCCAGGTAGATGCTGCTGGAACGAACACCAGAACGGCAAGTGGGTGGGAGCAAAAAGAGGCAGGTATAATTCAGTGGCTTGGCTTGAAATCTGGAGGAGAACTCAGGGTGGAAACGCCTCATATTGAGAGCAAGCTTGGTGATTTCAAGCCTGATGTCTGTTGACTTTAATGGCATCTCTTGTTCGGTCTGGGACTTGCAGTGTTTGAATTAATGTTAAGATATTGGAAATGTGGGATTGGAGGAAGAGGAGAGGACCTCTGCAAGTGTATGTTTACATGTTTAGTAGAGTTGGCACCGATTGCACTAAAAGCAGTTGCATAGCTTCCTTAAATATGTAGATTACCTTGTCCTGAATGCATTCCTAACAGGTTCCTGTTTTAAAATAACTGCTTACTATGGAATCAGGTTAGACTTGGTTAGACCTTATTTTGCATGTTAACAAAATGCAGAATGATGTTCCACCACCATCGCAATATGCTGATCTTTGGAACTGATAACAGTGCCTCTGAACTGTTGCAGTAGCTTTGTATATTTAATATATGTGTTGTTATACGAAACAAATAATTGAAAAAGAAAAGAGTGAATGAAGGTGACACAAAGTGGGCATAAACATGGGGGCATCTCCACCAAACCCTGGGGAGGACCAACTGCCATAATTTCCCAAGTCCTTTATAAAAGGCTGTTGAAATATACTCAGAGTCGAATGTGAATTTCATGCTCTTTATTCAGCTCATAGTGGTGAGGAGGAATGAAAGTTTCCCCAAAATATCCGCTTTATATACATTATTTACACAATGGGTCGCACGTGATTGGCTAATTCTGGGATTCTCCTGTAGGCCAATCCAGTTGCGGATTCACTTCCACCTGGAGCTGGATTGGGTGGCTCCTGCGGACCAATCATACTGCTGCATTGTTCTTGGACCAATCAGACTGCTGCATTCTGAATCCTATTGTTCTAGGACCAATCAGACTGCTGCTTTTTGGATCCTATTCAATTCAGTACATAACACCCGTATAACTTTACTATGGGAAAATGTATTTCTGATCCCCCCAAGGTTAGGAACATTTAGTTTTCTTTAGTTGATATATCTTTCCTGGTCAAACAGGAAGGCTTCTTCAGGCTTTACTGTGGAGGCATCGCCTCAGAGCTACTCTGCAAAAGGGCACAAGCAAATGCTCCAGTACTTGTAGTTTGCGTCGAACCTTCTCAGACCTGAAATTATGCCTGTAACCAAGCCTAAGCCTGTGGAACTGGGATAATTGCATATCCTATCCATGTCTACCATAACTTTGGTAACTCCCATCACTCCAGGGCTGGGATCCAGGCTGGCTGGGGGTTGATGGGAGATGCAGTTGACAACCTGAGGGAGGGCGCCATGTTGGCTGTCCCCGCCTCCTCTTCATTCTTGTCCCCCTTTTTTCCTTGTCTCAACTTTTACATGGAAAGCCCATTAGGGTTTGAAATTCACCAGGCGCATTTTGCGCCTGGCTATCGTTGGATCTGGACTGTTTTCACGCACTAATACCCCATCCTGTAGAATTAATAATAATACAGTGGTACCTCAGGTTAAGTACTTTATTCGTTCCGGAGGTCCGTACTTAACCTGAAACTGTTCTTAACCTGAAGCACCACTTTAGCTAACGGTGCCTCCTGCTGCTGCGCCGCCACCGCTGCACGATTTCTGTTCTCATCCTGAAGCAAAGTTCTTAACCTGAAGCACCGTTTCTGGGTTAGCTGAGTCTGTAACCTGAAGCGTATGTAACCTGAAGCGTATGTAACCCGAGGTACCACTGTAATAATAAATTTTATTTATATCCCGCCCTCCCCAGCCAAGACCGGGCTCAGGGCGGCTAACACCAGATATAAAACAATTGATTAAAATACAACTTAAAAACAAGATTAAAATACAACATTAAAATGCAGCCTCATTTCAGTAGAAACTCAAATCAAAAACTTTTGGGGGATAAAAACATCAAATCTTCACCAAGGCCAACTATCCAGACTGGTCCCATGTGCGCCAAAAAAAAAAAAAGCCAGGGAAGTCCCCACAGAAGGAGAAAGGAAAGAGGGGGAGGGGATCAAGTTGACTCCAAGCCAAAGGCCAGGCGGAACAACTCTGTCTTACAGGCCCTGTGGAAAGAAATCAGATCCTACAGGGCCCTGGTCTCATGAGACAGAGCATTCCACCAGGCTGGGGCCAGTGTTGAAAATTCAGTCAGTTATATTTTACCCGCACAATCAGAAGCAATTTCAGGAACTAAAATGCTTTTTCTGTGCAGCCTGAGCAGGAGCAGTGAACGACGTTACAGTTTATTGTTGTCACTTGTCTTTCTTTACCCTGCCCTAGTGCCCTGCTCAAAGTTGTGGAGAATATTCTTGCGTTATGAATGGTCCATGTCGTCATTAGGAAAAAGAGGTTGGAATAGGCTCCTATGACCCTGGTCCTCTAAACTAGCCAGGTGTTTAACTGAGAATCAATCACAGTCAGTCCATCCTTTGAAAAATAAGGCATTGGGGCCATCTTGCCCCAAAATGGCAACTAGACTTTCTGTTTTGGCAGCTGAAACTCTGGTTTCAGGAGCCCTTTGGTGCCTAGCCTGTGTATTTGAATTTCTAACAGATTGTTGTACAGATCTGTCGTCATGTGCACCCTGTAAAATGCCAGACACACTGTTGGTGCTTCACATCTGTATGTATATATATAAAAATTGCACAGAACTGCAGTTTCTGCGATCAAACACTTTGATTTGCATTACACTAAGTAAGGTAAAGGTAAAGGTAAAGGTAAAGGGACCCCTGACCATTAGGTCCAGTCGTGACTGACTCTGGGTTTGCGGGGCTCATCTTGCTTTATTGGCCGAGGGAGCCGGTGTACAGCTTCCGGGTCATGTGGCCAGCATGACTAAGCCACTTCTGGCGAACCAGAGCAGCGCACAGAAACGCGTTTACCTTCCTGCCGGAGCGGTACCTATTTATCTACTTGCACTTTGATGTGCTTTCGAACTGCTAGGTTGGCAGGAGCAGGGACTGAGCAATGGGAGCTCACCCCATCGCGGGGATTCGAACCGCCGACCTTCTGATCGGCAAGTCCTAGGCTCTGTGGTTTAACCCACAGCACCACCCACATCCCAAGTAAGGTAGAAATGCATTTAATTTGCTCTGCTTCCTCCACACCTGGCCCGCACTGTGAACCGTTCCCTACTTGCACTGCTAAAGGATGAGGACTGACTCTTATTCTTTCTCTGCAGCAATTGACATGAAGCATTGCCTACACCTTGTGGCTGCCCTCTTTGCTGCAGTAGCCATTTGCGTACTTCCTTGCCACAGTGCCAAAGTCCTGCTGGTGCCCACCATCGTCTTCGACAGCCACCTGCATAACTTTGTACGGGTAGCGGAAGCGTTAAGCAGCCGGGGTCACGATGCCGTCCTCCTCCTCCACGAAGGTCGAGTCGTGGAGCCTTTTCCCCGGGGCTACAGAGTGCAAGATTACCAAGGGGTCTTCAGCACAGAAAGCGCCGACGACTGGCTGCAGGAGTTGCTGAAGCGAGTGTTTGAGGGGAAGATGACCTCCATGCAGCTCTTTTCCATCCTGGAGAAATACCTGGAGAACTGTGACTTGATACTGGGAAACAAAATCCTCATGCAGCAACTTCAGAGTGAGGTCTTTGACTTGGTGTTGGTCGATCCCAACGAAATGTGTGGCTTCATTGTCGCCCACGTCCTAGGTGTAAAATATGTGGCGCTCTCCACTGGCTTTTGGTTTCCTGCTGAGATTGGAGCCACTTCACCTGTGGCCTACGTCCCCGAATTTAACTCCCTGATGACTGATCAGATGGGCTTTTTCGGCCGGACTTGGAACATCGTGGTTTTCATCATCTCCCGTGTAGCCACCAGGCTGTTCATCATGCCCAAATTTGACCACCTAATGGCGAAACACGGGGTGGAGCCGCAGAAATCCATGCTGGAGCTTATCCAGGGCTCGAGCCTCTTTTTCCTGTGCAACGAAGTGGTGCTTGACTTCCCGCGACCTTTGCTTCCCCATGTGGTTTTCACCGGGGGGATTCTCACAGAGCCTGCCAAGCCTCTCCCAGAGGTAAGTAAATGGAACGCAATACACCCAGTGGCAGATCTATGGTATGTGGGTGGGTGGATGTGGGGCATTTGTCCACCTAAATAAATATGAATTCCTGCAAGAAGAGGGGTGTGTGCGGAGAGGGTGATAAAATTTCCTCCTTTGTGCTACCCACTCCCCAAAATGGCCTGGAACAGTCCCTGTGGTGGGTCATACAGAGGGAAAAAGTGATGGTGATAATCATGCCCTGCAATGGGTGTCCCCCCCCAAAAAAAGTGATAATAATTGTGATGGTGATAAGGACTCTCCACTCTGCAAACAATTGGGGAGCAATCTGGGAAAAGCTGATAATATTGACAACACCTTTGCACTGGCCTCTTCCCCCACCCCCCAAAAAGAACCCAACAACTTGAGAACAATCAGGAATTAAATGATGGTGCGACCTCAGCACTGAGCTCCCCCTGCCCCCCCCCCCCCGCCTCCCAAAAAACAAAACCTGGGAACAATCAGAGGAAATGTGATGCTGATAATGATGCCTTTGCCCTGGGCTGCATTCACACATACAGATATGCGCCGACAACTTAGGAATAACTGCTGCTGTGCGGCAGGCATCCGAAACAAGAAGAGGATGCTACATCCTCCCATCACCCTCATATTCAACTGTGTGTCTTGAGATGTGGAGGGAATTGCGGGAATCGCCCATCACTCATTTTGCTGCCTGCCACATGGCCCGGCAGGCAGCAAAATGAGTGATGGGTGATTCCCACAATTCCCTCCACATCCCAACATACACATTTTTTTTTAAAAAAGTAGCTGCCTGCCGACAGCTTCCTGTGGATGGATGGTAGCAAAACAAAACAAGTGGAGCAGATCCTGAGCATCTTCCTCCACTGCTCCACATACACATTCCCCCAAAACACTTCCATGACCAGAGCAGCTGCTCCCTGTTTGCTCCACAAAGCCACTGAGCAACAAAGCAAAGCGAAGGCAAACAGGCCCCAGCATTCCACCTCCGGTATAGATAGCTCCCTGCACATTAAACTTTGAAATTCTCTTTCTAGAAGGGCTAAAGACTTCCTTTTTTTTAAAAAAAAAAAGGCTCAGAGTCTGAAGCCCCTGTTGGCATGTGTCATAGTGCAAGGTGCTCTACATGGGGCTACCTTTGAAGGTGACTCGGAAACTACAACTAATCCAGAATGCGGCAGCTAGACTGGTGACTGGGAGTGACCGCTGAGACCACATAACACATAACCTGGGCTGCATGCACACATGCACACTAAAGGATCTTCACTGGCTCCCAGTACGTTTCCAGGCACAATTCAAAGTGTTGGTGCTGACCTTAAAAACCCTAAACGACCTCGGTCCAGTATTCCTGAAGGAGCATCTCCACCCCCATCATTCAGCCCAGACACCGAGGTCCTCCTAAGGGTCTTCTGCTGGTTCCCTGACTGTGAGAAGCGAAGTTACAGGGAACCAGGCAGAGGATCTTCTCAATAGTGGCGCCCTCCCTGTGGATCACCCTCCCTTCAGATATCAAGGAGATAAAGAACTACACAACATTTAGAAGACACCTGAAGGCAGCCCTGTATTGGGAAGTTTTTAATGTTTGATGTCTTATTATGTTTTCATATATGCTGTAAGCTGCCCAGAGTGGCTGAGGAAACCCAGGCAGTTGGGCGGGGTATAAATAATAACATTAGTAGTAGTAGTAGTAGCAGCAGCAGCAGCAGCAGCAGCAGTAGTAGTAGTAGTAGTTTGTGGCCTAAGCTCACACATTGCAGGTCTGTCCCAGAGCCTACCCAGACAGGTCAGGGTATAATTAATAAAATTATTATTATTACTCCAATTGCACCATTACAAATATAGACCTTTTAGGGTTAGGGTTACTTATTCCTCACAGCTCTGACTTCATTCATTGCTTAAATCACTGGCAGGTGACTCATTTAACAAAGAATTGCTTAGACATTGCACATTATAGAACCATAGAACTGTAGAGTTGGAATGGACCTCGAGGGTCTAACCCACTGCAATGCAGGAATCCATGACGTGCAGTGAAATTTTTCTTAGAGGAACAGTTAGGGCCAGAGGCGCCAGCTTGCGAGAGCGATTGGGGAGGAGGAATGTCCCAATGTTGCACAGGTGAGCATCGCACCTTCCTAAGCTTGGGAGAAGCTTCCCGGGCTTTGGGAAGGAGGCACCGGGCTTTAATTGAAACGTAAAGCAGTGCACAGGGATGAGTAATAAAACCATAGAATTGTAGAGATGGAAAGGAACCCAACCCCCTGCAGGAATATGCAGCTGTCCCGTTTGGGGATTGAACCTGCAACTTTGGCGTTATCAACACCATGCTCTAACCAATGAGTGCAGTAGTTGAATTTTCTGTCACCATTCAGGTTTATGGAAGGTGACTTTCTGCAGCAAGGGAACCTCCTGTCCCCTGCAAGTGAGCCTTTGAGGAACCTGATTTTCCAGAGTTACGTAATGTGTCGGAGCATCAGACTCCCAACTTCAGGCCTTCCTAGAGTTGCGACGTGACCTGAATTGCAGCAGGAATGGAGCTAGCACATTCATCCCCACAACCCTCCCCCCCCCCCACACCATCAAATATTAAGTAAACATTCTTTTGCCACGACATGGATGCTTTGTGTGAGCAAGGGAGACCCGGGTAACAAGTGGTTTTAAATAAGAATTGTCCCGCGATTCCTTTCCTCTGATATTCTTTCAGTGCAGAGAGATTTCTGAGTTTGGTGCTTTTCAGAGCCCTGGCAAAGAGGAAGTTAGTTTTGCGGCGTCTGCTGTCTTCAAGGATGGGGATCCCACAGGAGAAGGGCAGAGAAGTCCAACTGCTTTGCCAGAACTCCTGGCAGGCCACCATGTATGGTCTTACCTGGGCTTCTATTCTCAGCTGAATGGTTTGAAGTCTCCCATCCAAATACTAACCAGGCCTGACCCTGCTTAGCTTCCGAGATCAGGCACGTTCAGGGTAGTACAGCCATAGACCTGAAGGGCTTGAAGCGAGAAAGCTTGATATTGCTCTGATGTGCAAATCTGGGGGTGCTTTTATACGTGCAGGGCCTGCGTCTCTGGATGGAAGCCGCAGATGCTGGTGTCGTCGTGGTCTCCTTTGGAATCGGTATACGAGTCCTGCCAAAAGACCTGGTGGAAAAGATGGCCGGGGCGTTTGCTCGCCTTCCCCAGAAGGTTGTGTGGAGGTAACACCGGTTATTTCGTGATCTGTAACTGCATTGTGCTTGCGGACAGCCACAAAGCAGAGAAGGGATGCCTCCGCACTGCCGTGGATTCGTGGAATCTGCCCCAGATCCCAAACAAATGGGGGCCATGTTCTAGAGGGGCAGAACCGATCCGGACACCCCATCAGGCTGCCTTTCCCCCTTTTTCTCTGCCTTCGGCATTTTGCTGCCTCGGGGAAAGGCCAAGATGGTGCTGAGCATACAGAAGCCAATTGGACCATCAGTTGGACCTTAACACCAAAGCTATTAATGGGAAGCCAATTGCACCTGAATAGGGTGGCAGAATAGTTATGGGGGTATGGGGTGGGCTCACACAGCTCCATCTGCCACCAGCAAGGGCCTCAGGAGGAACAGTTGTGGGGGGCTGTCACAACTGCTTCCTAATATCTCCCCCCCCCCTTTGAGGAGGTCATCTCACTCTGCCAAAGGTCCAGCCCTTCAGATGAGAGTCGTCCTAGACACCAAGGACCAGGCTGTTTGAGAATGCACCCAGACACAGTAACTGCCCCTTCCACCTGCCAAAGAGCACCCTGACGTGATTCTGTGCGCGTTTACTCAGAAACAAGTCCCTCTGGGTTCAGGCAGATTTGCTCTAAAGGAAGTGTTTATCTTCCTTCCTATACAGTGGTACCTCGGAAGTCGAACGGAACCCGTTCCGGAAGTCCGTTCGACTTCCAGAACATTCAGAAACCAAGACGCAGCTTCTGATTGGCTGCAGGAAGCTCCTGCAGCCAATCAGAAGCTGTGCCGGATGTTCGGGCTCCAAAGAATGTTCGCAAACCGGAACACTCACTTTGCGGTGTTCGGGAACCAAAACGTTCGACTTGCAAGGCGTTTGTCAACCAAAGTACGACTGTACCTGTTTGGCACACTCCTTCCACCACCGGTGTTCCCAGGAAAGCTGCTCCAAGTGGGATTCTCCTCCCAACATTTAACACAGCTGGGTTGCTTTCTCAAGCAGCTGGAGGGATGGTGTTCTTTGCCGTTGGAGTGGAGCAAACAAGAGAAATTGTTTGTGTGTGCACTCTGGCCAGAGAGACCAAGAGGTAGCATATAAAGGTAAAGGTAAAGGGACCCCTGACCATTAGGTCCAGTCGTAGCCGACTCTGGGGTTGCGGTGCTCATCTCACTTTATTGGCCGAGGGAGCCAGCGTACAGCTTCCGGGTCATATGGCCAGCATGACTAAGCCGCTTCTGGCAAACCAGAGCAGCACACGGAAACGCCGTTTACCTTCCCGCCAGAGCGGTACCTACTTATCTACTTGCACTTTGACGTGCTTACGAACTGCTAGGTTGGCAGGAGCAGGGACCGAGCAATGGGAGCTCACCCCGTCGTGGGGATTTCAACTGCAAATTGAGACCAAGAGGTAGCATACAGCTGGTTGCAATTTACCCCTAAATCTTTAGTTGCAGTCAACTGGTATTTACTTATCTTGTCGGTACCTACGTTTGAGATATCTTCTTCCTGCCAACCGTAAAAGCGGCTAGGGTAAGGTCTTGGTATGGGACATGGGAGAAGGGTTAAGTGGTTATTATATTTTAGACAGCATTTTTTTTTAATACAGAACCTGCACGTAATTGGCACTTTCACCCTATGTATTATTACATCACACACTATGTATTGTTAAACGTTTATCGTTTCCTCTCATTCTCCCCTGAGTTCAGGTGGGAAGGAACTTATTTTAAGTGACGGATCTTTTGCTGTCCCCCTCCCACTGTCCTTTGGCAGATACTCTGGTCAGAAGCCATATAACTTGGGTGAAAACACACTGATGATGGATTGGCTGCCTCAAAACGATCTACTGGGTAAGTGAAAAGGGATCAGCCAAATGAGGGGGTTGGACTAGATGGCCCTTGGGAGTCCCTTTCAACTCTACCATTCTATGATTCTATGAGAGCAAGTTACTTTTCCTTGCCCGGAAGGAGAAAGCAAACGTGCCCTTCTCCCTCCATACCCTATGTGAATAAATGAACTGCTTCAATGTCTTTTCCAGTCTTGGATAACTGGCAAAGCTAATGGGTTTTTGTTTTTGTTTTCTTCCATAACATTGCTGGTCCAGGATACCTGAATTGATTTAAGACCATAGTTGAGCATAAATCTCCCCTCCTTTCAGCCAAATGCCAGTGATTTGTGCTTTAAAAAAAGTTATGTGCTTAAGGGGGCAGATAGCAGAGCAGCTGATGTTTATTTAGTTTGGCCTTTGGGTGTTACAGTGCCCTCTTCAGATTTTGGAAACCTTCTTCTTCTTCTTCTTCTTCTTCTTCTTCTTCTTCTTCTTCTTCTTCTTCTCCTTCTCCTCCTCCTCCTCCTTCTCCTTCTCCTTCTCCTTCTCCTTCTCCTCCTTCTGTTTGGCCCTGTATAGTGGGTTTTCTTTGTAGCCCAAATAGATCTATTTATTTTTTCGTAAAAGTATTTTTATACTTCCTTTTTGACCCTAACAAGGATTACATGAAAGCTCACCAGTTTGCTGCTCAAACATTCAGGTATTGCCGTACAGTGGTACCTCGGGTTAAGTACTTAATTCATTCTGGAGGTCCGTTCTTAACCTGAAACTGTTCTTAACCTGAAGCACCACTTTAGCTCATGGGGCCTCCTGCTGTTGCTGTGCCGCCGGAGCACGATTTCTGTTCTCATCCTGAAGCAAAGTTCTTAACCCGAAGCACTATTTCTGGGTTAGCAGAGTGTGTAACTTGAAGCGTATGTAACCTGAAACGTATGTAACCTGAAGCGTATGTAACCCGAGGTACCACTGTATGGCTATAGCAGTCACCAGCCTGTATCATCAGATATTAGGAGCGCTTACATAAATAATAATCTGATTAAAGAGCCTTTTAATAAGGATGTGCCAGCGATTTTAGGACCTCCCTATGATGGGATGGATGCATGGTTTGAGTTACTGTCTTCAGAGCTTCTGCAGCCTTATTCAGCTTCCAGTCAGCCATGCATAGATATCAATACCATTTTTAAAAGTATCTAGTTAGACAGTGTAAATCAGATGTGTCCACACCATCATTTGCCAACTCTGGGTCTCTAGATAGTTTGGACTACAACTTCCATCAGCCCCAGCCAACATGGTTAATGGCCAGGGATGATGGGAATTGTAGTATAGCAACATCCAGCAGGCGCCAGTTCCAAAGATTGTTCTACACTTACAGCAGTGGAATGGCTTGATTGGGGCGGGAATTCAAGGCATCTGCTAGTAAGGTAAAATAAGGACACAAAACCAGCCGTGCAAACTTTTGTTAATCTTCACAGGGAGCACAATACCTTAATTGGGACTGAAAAGCACTGGTCGTGGTTTAAGTGCTGGAATTAACAAGAGAACTTTGTGGTGACTGCATTGTGGCCAATGCTTTTTGGGGAAAGAGGGAGAGCTGTGGGGGGAGGGTGTCAACCCTTGTGTGGAAAAACTTCAACTTGCGTAACTTGGGATGCAACGAAATGTTGCCTGTAAACATATTGATAGGATAAGTTCAACTGTCAGTAACGCAAGTGGTTCAGATTTAAGCGTTATATTTCCAATCAGTACAAAGGGCAATAGCAATCTTCCTTCAAATTACAAATTAGTCTGTGGGCTGTTGTAACGTAGCCATACGACAGAGAACCATAGAATATGATGTCAGTCCTTTGTAAAATTGAGGCCCGTGCATCAATAGCTTAGATTTTTCAGAGGAATGTCCTAGTTTTGGAATTGACTGATCTAACTTAGACAAATGTTTGGCTCCCTTTCATCTAATTACCGTATTTTTTGCTCTATAAGACTCACTTTTTCCCTCCTAAAAAGTAAGGGGAAATGTGTGTGCGTCTTATGGAGCGAATGCAGGCTGCGCAGCTATCACAGAAGCCAGAACAGCAAGAGGGATTGCTGCTTTCACTGTGCAGCGATCCCTCTTGCTGTTCTGGCTTCTGAGATTCAGAATATTTTTTTTATTGTTTTCCTCCTCCAAAAACTAGGTGCGTCTTGTGGTCTCGCGCGTCTTATAGAGCAAAAAATACGGTAATTATAAAACTAGACTGCATCTGTCAATCCAATTTCAGCACAATTTGCAGAAAACATTTAACGGCAAATTTCTACAGTCCTAATCTCAGTGGACCTAATGGTCAGGGGTCCCTTTACCTTTTTTTAATCTCAGTGGATGGTTGTCAGCTAAGCTTTCCTCAGAGAAAACCATTGACATTAATAGTATTAAGTTAGTTGTGCCTCTTAATTTCAACGGGTCTACTACTCTGAATAGCTTGCGTGCCTCATACCGAGTCAGAAAACTACATAATAGACGGTGTTTAGCAGATTTGGTAATTCAAGTAGATATTATGGATGCGAGCTTTTAACATTGCTCGATTTCTGCTGCAGGCCACCCCAGTGTGAAAGTCCTTGTGAGTCACTGTGGCATGAACAGTATATTTGAAGCCATTTACCACGGGATTCCAGTTGTGGGCTTCCCTTTCTACGGCGACCAGTTTGATATTATGACGCGAATTCAGGCGAAAGGGATGGGTATCCTCGTGGACTGGGGCCAGGTGACAGAAGACAGCCTCTACGAAACTCTGTCCACAGTAACGACTAACCCAAGGTAAGTCAGCCTAATAGCAGCCTTATTCAAAGAAGAGCAAAGGAGTGAATCGTTGGTTACTGCATTAAAGAACTGCAAGAGCGGCCCCTTAGATAAGTTACGGTACTTTCTGTTTTAGCCCCGCCCCTTTTACCTTCTCTCAAAGAACCCTGGGAAGTGTGGTCTGTTAAGGGTGCAGAGACCCCTATTCCCTTCACAGAACTACAGTTCCCAGAGTGCTTTAACAGTCAATCTCTCCCCAAAGGGTACTCTGGAAATTATAGCTGTGAGGTGACTTGGGGCCTCCTAACAACTCTGACTTTTAGGAGACTACATTTCCCATGGTTGTTGGTTTTTTGCGGGGTTGGGGGGGGGTAGCCATGGCTGTTCAAAATGGTATGATATTGTTTTTACATACCAGTAGTGGTGATGAGGCCTATGGTTCTGTGACAGTGAATGAACCATGGACTTAATTTCTCCAGTTATATGGAGCACTACTCAGAGACACACACACACCCCGCGACTCAATTAACTGTTTTTGGGAGAGGCATTCAATTTGCATGTTTGCTTCTCCGTCTCATGGATTCAGCTGATATAGACAGATTATTCTGTGGGTGGGTGCAGGCACCAGGAGAGCCTGTAGCTCTGTGGTGAATTGGCCAGGTACCAGTAGATGCTTCTGCTGAAGAGATACAAGTTTGTCATGGAGGAATCTGGGAAATATGCAGATGAATTCTATGGTGTCCTGTCCCGGTCCTCAGGAGGAGCCCATGGGATGCAGCAAACCAGGCCACTTGCTGCAGCCACAGCACTATGGAGAGCTCCGAGTGAGCCTCGTGCTCCAAGGAGGGCCTGAGGTGAGCTGAGGCCATTTGAGCCTCTGCTTCCAGTCCACCTCTCCTGAGCTTTGACTCCTTTGTTGGACAACATTGCTAATACTCTGGCTTGAAGATGGACACTTGACCTTCGCCCTCGGGCCTCCTGCCTGGTGTGCTTCTTGCACCACTGGACTGCAAAGCTCTTCACACCCAGGGGAAGGTCTCTGTGAAAGTCCAGGCCACAGTTCTATGGGTGCCGGGGCTGTGGAACCAAATTCCTGCCTCGGTTTCAGTGGGCTCCTAAACAGCATCAGCTGGTGGTCCTGTAGCTTCTGATTCAGTGTCCTGGTCCTTTGTGGACTCCAGGATAATGACTGATGGATCCTTTGTGCCTTTGAGTCCTGGAGAGATTTGGTAACGTAGCAATCAGTGGGGGACACGCCATTCTCCTAGCATTATTGTTGACATTCCTCTTTTGCAGTTTCTCCAAGGTTGCCAAGAAGATCTCAGAAATCCACCTGGACAAGCCCATTCCTCCCCTCAACCGGACAGTCTACTGGCTGGAGTATGTCCTTCGCCATGATGGAGCTCCATTCCTCCGCCCGGCCCTCTACAAACTTTCCTTTTACGAGTATTACTGCTTGGATATTTTGGCGGTGCTGCTGCTGTTTGTGGGAGCCATCCTCTATGTTGTCTTCAGGCTGAGCTTGCGGTACAGAAGGTCCGACGTCAACCCAGCACACCTGAATGGCCACGTTTTGAATGGGCACGTCTTGGAAGGGAAGAAAGTGCAGTAGGACTTGGCCCTGATCTGAGTAGACTGTGCCTCTCTGAATAGAATAGATAAGGGCGGTGATAAGGCCAAAAATGGATAGGGCTGGACTTTGTGGGAGCTTTGAGATGGGATCTAAGTCTGTGAAATGCTGGAGAGGACAACATCCTCTTTGCCATTCTCCCATGCTATGTAAGACGGTGAGGAGAGAGCAGAGATTATGCTTTTTAGAGTGAGTGAGTAGCTGTGGAATGCCACTGCCCCATATTGTGTAAGGATAAAGGGAAATCCTTTATTATTATTGCAAGGAACCTGAAAAGTGGTGCTTTAAAACTTTGTTTCAAATGGCTGGTACTCCTCAGCTTTCCTTGGCACACCACACTCTTGCCTTTGTGTGATACTGCATCATTTTTTAAAAAAAATAAAATAAACCGCAAATTGCTTCCTTCCAACCAGCGTGTGAATGTGAATTTGAAGGCAGAAGCAGATATTTCAGGTTTGCGGTTCTTGTTGGGATCGAGGTGCAACCGATGGCAATCTGCCCCATGCTTCGCTTCAAGGGAGGATCTCTCCTTCCTCAACGAGAATGATCTAAATTATTGGGAGAAGCTGAGCAAGCAAGGTTCTGCGCCACTAGAGCCTTTCAAATAACTGAGGGAACACTGCCCTTTCCTCCTACATATTGTACCTGCCTCTGATTCCCCCCCCCCCCGAAACCAGCTCTTTTGTTGTTGCTTCCCCAAGGACTGCTCTCCTAGGTCTTTCCTGTCCCCACTTGGAATGCCCCCGCGTTGCAAACTTGAAGGGGAAAGGACGAAAACAGGGAATGGTCAAGGAAGGAGAGAGAGGGGACAGGATGGGTGCTTCTGACCACGTGGGCTCCTTTCTCCCTCCCTAGTCCTCCTCTTTCTCCCTGCAGGGAGTTGCAAGAATAGCGAAGAGTCTCGCAGTAACTCGCAAGACTTGAAGGTGCCACAAGTCTGCTTGTTGGTTTTGCACAGCATGCTAATGCAGCAGTTGTGGTTGTGTTTTGGGACATCCTCCTGGTTCCTTCTCAAGTTTTAGAAGCCTCCCATCTGCAGGGTTATGGTTGCATAACCTACGACGTCAAAAAGATAGCAATCAGCGTTTTTCCTGCCTCCATCTCCATTGCAAACCCACGCACTGTTTTGTGCTCTGCTCTCCAAGGCTGTCTTTTGAAGATTCCCCCCAAAAATCTCCTACAGATGCTTACTAGGTACAAAAGGAGAAAATACACATTAATATTGCCATCTCTGTTGGAAGGGATCCCAAGGGTTATCTAGTCCAACCCCCGGCAATGCAGGAATCTCAGCTAAAGCATCCATGACAGATGACCATCTAACCTCTGCTTAAAAACCTCCAAGGAAGGAGAGTCCACAACCTCCCTAGGGAGACCGTTCCACTGTTGAAGGTCTCTTACTGTCAGAAAGTTCTTCCTGATATTTAGTCAGAATCTCCTTTCTTGTAACTTGAAACCATTGGTTTGAGTTCTGCCCTCCAGAGCAGGAGAAAACAAACTTGCTCCCTTTTCCATGGGACAGCCCTTGAGATATATGAAGATGGCGGTCGTATCTCATTCTCCTCTTTTCCAGGCTAAAGATACCCATTTCCTTCAACCGCTCCTCATAAGGCTTGGTTTCCAGACTCGTGATCTTCTTGGTCACCCTCCTCTGCACACGTTCCAGCTTGTCAACACCCTTCCTAAATTGTGGCGCCTGGAATTGGACACAGTATTCCAGGTGTCGTCTGACCAGGCAGAACAGAGTGTGACTATTATTTCCCTTGATCTGGACGCTATACTTCTGTTGATGCAGCCTAGAATAACATTAGCTTTTTTTGCTGCTGCATCACACTGTTGACTCATGTTAAGTTTGTGGTCCACTAAGATGCCTAGATCCTTTTCACATGTACTACTAGTAAGCCAGGTGTCCCCAATCATCTTATATTTGTGCATCTGGTTCTTCCCGCGTAAGTGCAGAACCTGACATTTGTCCCTGTTGAAATCAATTTTGTTAGCTTGGGCCCAGTTCTCCAATCTGTTCAGGTCATTTTGAATTACGATTCTGTCTTCTGCGGCATTTGTTACCTCTCCCAATTTGGTGTCATCTACACATTCGATGGGACACGGGTGGCGCTGTGGGTTAAACCACAGAGCTGAGAACTTGCTGATCAGAAGGTCGGCGGTTCGAATCCCCGCGACGGGGTGAGCTCCCGTTGCTCGGGAGTGCAAGTAGATAAATAAGTGCAAGCAGATAAATAAGTACTGCTCCAGTGGGAAGGTAAACGGCGTTTCCGTGCGCTGATATATCTGAATCAATACAACCCTCTGCATTTGGGGCTTCCCTCGAGGGTGTGTCTATGGGTGCTATCACAAAAGTGTGAAAGTTTGAAAGAGATGGTAACATGACCGCTCTCTTGAGCTTTCTGAAATGAAATTTCAGAAATCTGCCTGATAAAAAGGTAAAGGGTCCCCAGACCATTAGGTCCAATCGTGACCGACTCTGGGGTTGCGGTGCTCATCTCGCTTTACTGGCTGAGGGAGCAGGCGTACAGCTTTCGGGTCATGTGGCCAGCATGACTAAGCCGCTTCTGGCAAACCAGAGCAGTGCACGGAAACGCTGTTTACCTTCCCACCGGAGCGGTACCTATTTATCTACTTGCACTTTGATGTGCTTTCGAACTGCTAGGTGGGCAGGAGCAGGGACCGAGCAACGGGAGCTCACCCCGTTGCCGGGATTCGAACCGCCAACCTTCTGATCGGCAAGCCCTAGGCTCTGTGGTTTAACCCACAGCGCCACCCGTGTCTGAAATGAAATTTCAGAAATCTGCCTAATAGCCAGTGTTAAATTCGAACTTCAGCTTAGTCCCTGTGTCTCTGGTGGGGTGGGAGGACAAAAATGCAAAAAACCAAAAACCTCCAGTGCCTTTTTTTTTTTAAGCGTTTTGCCTTACTAATGAAATGTATGTTGAAGCTGCTCCCAGTTTGACCCTTTTGTTTTTACTGTTTTCGTAGAATCATAGAATTGTAGAGTTGCAAGGGACTGTGAGGGTCATCTAGCCCAACCCCTTGCAATGCAGGAATCTTCTTTGCCCAGCGTGGGACTCGAACCCACAACCTTGACTTTAAGAGTCGTATGCTGTACGGACTGGGCTATCCACTATCTGCTATTGTCCTGTGAGTTTTCCCTTCCTAGGCATTGGGTGGGGTGGGGGGAGGAAGAAATAAACTTGCATGTCTGAAAAGTTTGTCCCGTTTAACCTCTTTTTCTTTTCCTTTATTTCTTTCTTTATACCGCCCCCCCCCCTTTTCTCTTCATGCTTATATTGTATTTAGGACAAAATTTTAGTTTGTACAAAAAAAAGAGGAAAATATATTTAATATTAACTTTTGTAATTCTCTCTATAAACCCTAATAAAATGTATTCAATTTTTGTGTGTGTGTGTGAAAAGTTTGCCACAGGGCCCACAGCACTGAGACTAACCCCATTGGTTTGTAAATATTTATTTACAGTGGTACCTCGGGTTAAGTACTTAATTCGTTCCAGAGGTCTGTTCTTAATCTGAAACTGTTCTTAACCTGAAGCACCACTTTAGCTCATGGGGCCTCCTGCTGCCACTGCGCCGCCGGAGCACGATTTCTGTTCTCATCCTGAAACAAAGTTTTTAACCTGAAGCACTATTTCTGGGTTAGCGGAGTCTGTAACCTGAAGTGTATGTAACTGAAGCGTATGTAACCCGAAGCGTATGTAACCCGAGGTACCACTGTACTTGCCTTTGGTGCCCAAGATGAAGGGCAAGTTGTACGGAAGCCAAGCAGACCAGCAGTTGACAGAATAGAATCCTCAATCGTGCCTGAAAGCAAGGAAAGTCATAAGGCACACACTATTCTGTCTCCTGACATTTTCCACTGCTGCCTACTTTGCAGTATCCGCTGCCTGAGGCGTCTGGCTCCCTCCAAGCGGAGGCAGCTGGGGGCCAGTCTTGTTCACAGCCCTCCTTCCTTTCACCAGGGCACCCAACCAGACGCAGGCCTGCTTAGCTAACACTGCAAGGGACTGGACGCAGATAGCTTTATGAATTGCGGCTTCTACGAGGCGTGAATGAACTTGCTGTTCCTGTCTGCCTTCCCCTCCCAATCAGGTTATTAAGAACCTCACCTAGTCATGAGGAAAAACTGCTTGCGGTGGCAGATGGCACCCGAGATAATTGTGGTTACAGGAATGAAGAAACAAATGTGTGTGCATTTGGGTGGATAGTGGAACCTAAATATTAGTACAGTGGTGCCTTGCAAGACGAAAAGAATCCGTTCCGCGAGTCTCTTCGTCTTGCGGGTTTTTTCGTCTTGCGAAGCAAGCCCATTAGCGGTTTAGCGGATTAGCGCTACAGTATTAGCGGCTTAGCGGGCTTAGCGGATCAGCTGATAAGCGGCTTAGCGATCAGCTGTTAAGTGGCTTAAGGATCAGCTGATAAGCGGCTTAACGATCAGCTGATAAGCGGCTTAATGATCAGCTGATAAGCGGCTTAGCGATCAGCTGTTAAGCGGCTTAGCCGATCAGCTGATAAGCGGTTTAGCGGCTTGGGAAAAGGGGGGGGAGGAAAAAAACCCCGCAGGAACTCGCAAGACATTTTCGTCTTGCGAAGCAAGCACATAGGAAATTCGTTTTGCGAAGCACCTCCAAAACGGAAAACCCTTTCGTCTAGCGGGTTTTCCGTCTTGCGAGGCATTCGTCTTGCGGGGCACCACTGTAGAATTGTGTGCCAGTTCTGGAAGTGTGTGTACCTTATTAAGAGGAGTCTCTGTTGTATTGTGGCCAGAATGTGATTTATGGGCTTCCTCCTTTCTGCTTTCCATTAGATGCTTTTGAAAATAAACACCTGAGGTTTCTCCATGGAAATAAGTTGGGCTTTTGGGGGGTTGTTGTTTTTTTAATTTAGATTTTCAGATTTACAAACAATCATCAAGCAAACAAATAAAACCATTTCCACAAGTTCCCTTGGACTTCCCTCCTCCCTGTCTGTGGGTAATTTTGTTAACTTTTTCTCCCGCATCTTCTCTGTCAATCCAATTCTATTAAATCTCCAATAAAACCACAGTCCAACTTTTAACTACAAGCGTCATTCCAATCCTACTAATAACCTTAATTGTTTATATATATATTTCTTTCCCATTCCTTATTAAAATTTTGGTCTTCCTGATTCCTAATCCCTCCGATCAGTTTTGCCATTTCCACATAGTCCATCAGTTTAATCTGCCATTCTTCTCTGGTAGGTGTGGTGGCTTACAACATAGTGAATGTGCTATAGTTGTGGCTTTGGAAAGAAAGGCAAGGTGTAACTATTTTAAAGAAATGAGGTTCATGGGAAATTTGGCATGAAGCGGGCAAGGCTTAGAAATTTGCATACCATCTTGCTGAAACTATTACTTGTCGATGTCTGATAGCAGAATTCTGGGAATATTTTCGAGGAAGCACTTTACAGCGTAGATGAAAGCATTTTTAATGTTTCAATTGGGAAGCACTAAATGCATGTTCAGAGGCTATTCTGAAATAAGCAAAAGTGAGACTTGCATAGATTTCAAACTGTGTACGTAAATGTAATATAGCACCTTACCAAATTGCACCTTGTCAAACTTCTCAGATTTATACTTGCAAGCCATCCTGCATTGGTTCATCAGGACTACTTTTGCTGGTGCAGCAGATAATATTCTGTAACGTCTCTGATGCATTTGCAACTTTCCAGTCTCTCTTTCTCATTCCTGCTGGAAGATCAGGAACTTTGCCATTAGTCTTCCTCCATGTAAGGCACTCCCAACTGTACATGAAGCAGGTTGCTGGATCCAGGTTTTTTTCTGATACATGCAGTAAATTCATTGCAGTGATAATTTTTGTTCGTGTAGAAATCAAATTGCAATGTATTCAAGTTCTGTACCTTCAGATTTCCCTCATATAGGCATATCGGTGTTTTCAGGGCCAGATTTAGGTTTGATAAGGCCCTAAGCTACTGAAGGTAATGGGGCCCTTTATATGTCCAGCTGTCATTTGTCAACAACACTGTCGCTGTTTTTTGTGTTGAATATAAGCTATATGGTAATTTTGAGGGGTGCAGGTGGCGCTGTGGGTTAAACCACAGAGCCTAGGGCTTGCTGATCAGAGGGTCGGCGGTTTGAATCCCTACAACGGGGTGAGCTCCCGTTGCACGGTCCCTGCTCCTGCCAACCTAGCAGTTCGAAAGCACATCAAAGTGCAAGTAGATAAATAGGTACCGCTCCAGCGGGAAGGTAAACGGCGTTTCCGTGCACTGCTCTGGTTCGCCAGAAGTGGCTTAGTCATGCTGGCCACATGACCCGGAAGCTGTACGCCGGCTCCCTCAGCCAATAAAGCGAGATGAGCGCCACAACCCCAGAGTCGGTGACGACTGGACCTAATGATCAGGGGTCCCTTTACCTTTACTTATGTGGTAATTTATGGACCTAATAGGTATCTAAAGCCATTTGCACATAACAAAAATGTATTTTATCAAAGTAATTGTTGAACTGAAATACAATTAAGAAAAAGTATATTACTAGTGAAATACAATTAAGAAGAAGTATATCAACAGTGAAATAATTATTAAGTTCTAACTTAAAATGGTTGGGGGGCCATTACTTACATCATAGGAGCCTACACAACACAAAACACTGTTGCTGTATGTAGGTTTTATTTTATTTGTTTTTTATCTTATATTTTAGAAATGTACATTCAGTTTGGTTTTTTCCTTTAATTTTTTTGGGTCCCCCCAAGAGAGTGGGTCCCTAAGCTATAGCTTGTTTAGCTTATACATGAATCCGGCACTGGGTGTTTTGCATCCCAAGACTATCATTCTTTTAGGACTCACATTTTCTTGTGATTCAAGCTGAGATGCCCAAATTAGTAATATTTCAGTTTCCAGAAGTGTCAAGATGCTGTCAATTGTCGTTGCCAAACAAAACATTACTGGTGCAATACCCAGTAACTGTGCGTGCAAAGATTGTAATCTTGTACCTTTCTTTTCCTATTGATTCTTGCCAGGAATCATAGTCAGGAAGACTGCTGTCACCCAGGCATATAGTCCCAGCCTACAAAAGGAGTGTCTTTAACACCCCCAGGGGCTAAGCTTATCAGGACAGGAGCTGGGAATGTCATGGATTTCACTAGGGCATGGAATCTCCTGCCAAAATTCCAGGAATAAATTTTCAGGCCCATAGACCTCTCAGTCTGTGAGAAAGTACAGATCGTCACGGATCCTTCTAGAATCTTAGAAGTGCTGTACATTATATTCTTAATGGCCTGGAACTTGTACTATCTGTCTGTGGTAGAAAGGTCTTTTGAAGATCACCCTAGGAAGTGTGATATGAGCTGCTTAGAGCATTGCTCAGTGCAGTAATAATTTTTGTGCTATGTGATTCTTTGTGAGCCTTGCTGGAATATATGTGTTGCAATTGTAATCATATTTTGTCTAGTCTGTTGCAATAATACTTTGTCTATTGCCTTGTAACTTCTTATCGGATGAGGTTGTTACGGTTGTGACCTTCAGCATTTTTGGGGGTTGTTATATAGAGACATCACCTTGCCAACAAAAGTAGAGACATCACCTTGCCAACAAAGGTCTGTATAGTAAAAGCTATGGTTTTCCCAGTAGTGATGTATGGAAGTGAGAGCTGGACCATAAAGAAGGCTGATTGCCGAAGAATTGATTCTTTTGAATTATGGTGCTGGAGGAGACTCTTGAGAGTCCCATGGACTGCAAGAAGATCAAACCTATCCATTCTGAAGGAAATCAGCCCTGAGTGCTCACTGGAAGGACAGATCCTGAAGCTGAGGCTCCAATACTTTGGCCACCTCATGAGAAGAGAAGACTCCCTGGAAAAGACCCTGATGTTGGGAAAGATGGAGGGCACAAGGAGAAGGGGACGACAGAGGACGAGATGGTTGGATAGTGTTCTGGAAGCTACCAGCATGAGTGTGGCCAAACTGCGGGAGGCAGTGGAAGACAGGAGTGCCTCACGTGCTCTGGTCCATGGGGTCACGAAGAGTCAGACACGACTAAACGACTAAACAACAACAGCCAAGACCAAGATAACACCGCCCGCCCCCGCCCCCGCCCCCCCGCATTGGATGGAACTTAAGAGCAAACATAGACTTGAACCCGCCACAGTTAAAAGGGGGAGGGTGGACCACATTGTTTTATTAATCTGTTCCAATATTTCTTGGTCGGTGGCTTTTGAGATGCAATTCACTCCATTCGTGTGAATTCAGCAGCCACTTGTAATGCTCTGCTGCCACCTTCTGGCCAAATATATATTGCATGGCCACCCTCTGAGCAGATGCACCCCTCACTGGGTTGTTCATGGGTGTAGCCTGGATTTTTTGTTGGGAGGGGCAGGCTTTTGTTAGGGAGCAGCAGAACCTCGGATTTGCATTGAGCTGTATTGATTTGTATTGACTGGAAGGACAGCTGCCCCCCTTCCCCCCTTGGCTATGTCCATGTTGTTGTTGGCATCCGTCTGCCTCAAGAGACAATGGAGTGCGCCTCCAGGGGTGAAGTAAAACTGTTGTGTTGCCAGCACTGAAGCAATCTCCCCAAGGCACAAGCCTGGGCAGTGTGTCTGGAGGTTCTGGGCTGCCTAGATAACAAGACCCCACCGCCTTGGCCTCACTGATGTGGTCCAAAGGAAAGCAGAGCAATATGTTTGGCTAGCTCTGCCTTCGAGGAGCTAGGAGCCTTGGAGCGGGGGGGAGATCCCCGCTGATGTCAATAGGGACTACCCCGCCCTGCACAAAGTCTCCTAGCTGTGGGGAATAGTAGTGGGAGGGTCTCCCTTGCCAACATGGCCTTCTCAGTAAGAGAGATGTGGGTGGCGCTGTGGTCTAAACAACTGAGCCTCTTGGGCTTGCCGATCGGAAGGTCAGCGGTTCGAATCCCCGTGACGGGGCGAGCTCCCGTTGCTCTGTCCCAGCTTCTGCCAACCTAGCAGTTCGAAAGCGCACCAGTGCAAGTAGATAAATAGGTACCACTGCGGCGGGAAGGTATACGGCGTTTCCGTGCACTCTGGTTTCCGTCATGGTGTCCTGTTGCGCCAGAAGTGGTTTAGTCATGCTGGCCACATGACCCGGAAAGCTGTCTGTGGACAAACGCCGGCTCCCTCGGCCTGAAAGCGAGATGAGCGCTGCAACCCCATAGTCGCCTTTGGCTGGACTTAACCGTCCAGGGGTCCTTTACCTTTTTTACCTTCTCAGTAAGAACTGAGCTCTCCTGTGCCTTGTGGACACATCAAGTTCCTTGTTCCAGGGCCACACTGCTCTGCCACACACCGATATGAATCTGGAGATACACCCCCCCCTCCCCGGAACAAAAACAGAAAAGAGTTAAGGTCCAAGGACAGGGAAATAAGTTAGGGAAGACAGCCAAGTGGCAGGCAGAAGTCCATCAGGCAGAAGGCGGGTAATTCGAGTAACCGAAGGGAAAATGCGGCAATATCCCCTAAAATGCCAACTTTGCCCAGAATGAGGGGGTACAGCAGACTGAAAACTTTATGGCAGGCAGTGACTTTCTGATATGCCTGCTGACTCTTAAGCCAAGAACATTTTGGGGCCGTGTTGAGAATATCCTGATTTGACACACGTCACTGTTCACTTCTCCAGTCGGAGCTGGATATGCTGGACTCCCGATTTGAATTCATAGTGGCAGGTGGGGAGCCTTAGCGAAGGGACACTTGCACAAAAGTGAGCACTTTGCACAGGTAATAAAAACAGCCAACGGGATCCTCTAGAGAAGAATGGAAGGCAGTTCCCTAAGCACTTAGACGGCAACCGGGAACCTCAGATCTGCGCCTGCGGCAGGAGTGAAGGGTACAAGAACAAAACAACCCATACAGGTGAGCAAAGGAGAAGGGATACCCGGCGCCTGATGCCTCTAATCTTCCTTCCTCCATCCATGACACATTCCCAAAGCAGGAACGCTGAAACACCAATGGCCACAAACCATTGAATAAACACATTGGATCAACTTCTCTCTCTCTCTCTCTCTCTCTCTCTCTCTCTCTCTCTCTCTCTTTCTCTCTCATATGGGTTTATTCATCCAATACTGGTGAGATGCTCAGCTCTGTCCTGTCCTCCTTTGCAGGAGGACAAGCAGAGGGCAGAAAAGAGATCCATTAGCTTTCCATGCAATGCACTCTATTGTAAAGCTGCAGCAGGGCTCCATCAGCAAACAAAAATTCAGCCCACACTCACAACCTCCAAATCCAGATCCTGAGGTAAGGAGCGTTGAATTCCACCTACATTATGTAAGGGGGATGCAGGGAGGAAATAGCCTAATTTCCCTTGTTCTACATTTTGCTAGTTATGGGACACAGGGCTCGTCCTTCAACCATTTACAAGATTGATTCTGTTCATTCTCTGGGTTGAGCAAAACCCATCTGTGGTCTATGGCAGCTTTTGCCAAAAAAAAAAAAAAAAAAGGTGTGCTCTGTGCTGGTGCTGATGTAGCCCCAGAGAGCATCAGATTGGAGAAGGCTGGTGAGAATTCACTTAATGTTCTTGTCCTGGGTGACATCGCTGACCTTTTCAGTCTATTGTCAGGCCACAAAGGGACCGAACCCTTTGCAAAAGTTGTGCTCTGTTGCTGGAATTTGCTGCCATCTGTATGCTGTGAAATCCCTGAACAGCTGTCTGAAGTAAACAGTAATGGGCTGGATGAGGGCCAATAAGCTGGTCAGAGAGATCCTGTTACAAAGGTCCTCAGGCAACCACATTGCTTACCAGTTAGTTTCAAGGCCTGATTCAAAATGCTAGTATTGTATGGGAAGCCTCAAATAACGAGGCTATTCCCATCTACTGGGATTCTTAAAGGAGACACTGCTGAGAGTGTGAGAGATACAGGTGGCCCCACACCTCTGCCCAGCCATCTCTTGTACAGTAAAGTGGTAAAAAGGCAAGATTTGGAGATTAGGATGAACTTCATGTTAAAGAAATTAAAATTTTATGTGCATAAAATGTTGTGTTTGCATGCATCGTGTTTGAAAAGTTATGAGGTTTTCATTTGGTGTCTGCTAATCGATGACTCATCCCAGGGAACCGGAAGCCAGCTATCTCTCTCAACAGGAGCAAGTTGCTTAGACGGAGCTCTCTCTGGGACCAGAGAGAATAGTTCTTGGACAATATTAAATAGTAAGATCTTAAAAAGAAGACTGGCCTGTATTGCTAGTTGTTTAAGAGCAATGTGTTCATTTGTTTTTGCAATGTTTATTTTGTAACTAGTTTAAGACAGTTTGCAGTAGAACTTTAGGAAGTCTTTATTGTGGTGAGAGCTTATTGATTTATACTCTGCACAAGGTCCACATCAGGGAACTCCACTCACAGCAACTAACACTTTACCCCTGGATGAGGGAGTATTTATCGTGTTTCTCTGCTTCTGCATTGTCTTGTTTTGTTGTGTCGATGCATTGTTTTAATGTGCAAAATATTTTACATGCTGTTTTGGGTTGGTTAGCAGGGTGCATATAAAGAATGGAGCGATTAGCTAGCTTGCTTTTCCTATAGGGCAAAGGGGCTGCATCTGTAAAGGAATAGCTATGGGGAAAGGTTTTGCCAGCTTGAAGGTCCGAAATATTATTTCAGAATTGGCTGCTACACCCAGGGAACCTACAAACTACCAGCATAACCAGGAAGTTTAGGTTTGTGCAATTAAAGTGGATTAAGACACTCGTGTCACGCCAGCACAATAAATAAACTTTTAGAAAGAAATTGATTTTTTGTGTGTGGTTTGGAAAAGTGCCTGGGAAATGCATTTAAAAGTGTGGGGTGAATGGAAGATTTAATGGGAAGACATGTAAACAGCCCAAAAACAAATCTCGATAAACCCAGGAGGAATGCTCACTGTTATATAACATCCCTGTAAGCAAACCTGAACAAATGCTCAATAAAGACCAGATACAATGTAGCCTCTGTGAAAGCTTTGTGGAAAGCAAATCACGCTCAATAAATAGGTTGTCTGGAGCAGTGATTGGGTTCATGCTACACGTTTGAAGACAGTTTTTTTAAAAAAGGGTTCCCCACGTCAAGGCTGCAGTGAGAACATAATGGATAGACAAAATATACCAGATAAAAATAGGCATACTTGTGTCAGTTTACATTTTAAACTTTAGCAGGACCAAGAATAGCCTGGGAATGAGACAAATTTCTGGTTTTGAAGTGTTCTCAGTCCACGTCCCCTTGGAACAGTGTTCCACATTAATTCAAGCTTCTAAACTTTTGGAGGCTGAAATACGACTCTCCAAAAACATTATAACTAAAAGCTTATGTAAACAAACACGAGTAAAACGCCCAGAGTACCAATATCTTGGCCTTTCAGTAGAAAACGTGCAATCTACCCAAATATGAAAATGTAAGACCTGGCGATCGGCTGCATGGTGCTATTTTTGACAAACTTGAGGGTAACACCTAATTTTTAGACACTGAGTTCTAGGATTAAAAAAAGGTCTGCTTTAACTGCAGAGCCCAGTTTCTTCACCTTCAGGGGGGGAAAGCAACGGAACACTTTCATCCTAGGTGTTGGCTCCACGTTGCTCTTGCAATAAACAGACACCCATAAAGATTGCGAGGATTTCTTCCGATTTATTTTGTAATGGAATTTATTGTTGGGAGCATGAAAGAGCCATTGACTGTAAAAGGAAAGCAATGGGGTTCTGTATGTGGATATACTGATATTTAACTCCCGCCTGGTCGAAAATGAAATCCAACAGGGAATGTTTTATTTGCTCATATTTCTCTGTATCTTTTCACTCTTCCCTTCCCCGACTTCCACAGGTAGGCATGAGAAGGACTATGCAGCTCTCGGTTGTCGCTGTTGTTTTTTTGCTAAAGTCAAAGTTCTGTATCCCTTTTGGCGACCTGCTAGCAGCTTCTGCTGTAGTCTTAGAAACCAGTGTAAATCGGGGGGGGGGGCAGGATCTTATCATCGTGCCCGAGTGGATCTCTCCATTCAGCTGGGTCCCAGACCCTCCCCATGGCTCATAATCCCTCTCTCGCCCCTGCCTTCACAAACTCTGAACCTTTCCATGAGACCACATCTTCCTTTGCGGACTCTCAACTACAAAAGGCCGAAATCTGCAAAGGAAAAGAAGAAGAAGCGACAGGACATTGTGCAAACATTCGTGAAAGAAGTCTAATCCTCAGTGCACCAATCTGTGGTCTTTCCAGCACAGCGTTTAGACCTCGGAGGGTTTCGTGTCGGCAGGCATGCAAATCGCCGCGGCGCACAGACATACGTTGGTGAGTGGAATCGGCAGCTGCACCCTTGGCCCCCCCCCCTTTCCTGGATCTCCCTCTCTCCGTATTGTTGCACGAACGGGTTGCCTGTTCTCGGACGGGAGCAGGAGCAAGCCGAGAGCTATCGCATTACAGCGCCGGATTGACAATGACCTCAGAGCCTGGCAGAAAAGTCCTCTTTCCCAAATGGGCTTTTGATGAGCGGTTGTGTTTACTTTCGCCAAAAACAAAAGAGAAGAGTCGGAAAGTTTATAACAGCATGGTCGTCACAAAGCACATCTTCCTGGAATTTGGTCGGTCTGGGTGTGGCTGTCGGGCTAATGGCCAAGTTCCTGATTATCGGGGTTGGGTGGGTGGTTTAAGGGTCCTAGGCCTTCATACTGGCCTGTCCACAGCGTACTGGCAAGGGCTGAGGCTGGAGGCTGCTGTCTGCACTGCCGGATAGGTGAAGTTGGCGTGCTGTTTGGCCTTCAACCTCAGGCTAGCTAGGCTGGAGTTGCACGTGTCCCGGTACGTGTATGGGCTGGCTGGGGAAGCGTATGGGCAGGTACTGGATGAAACGGCCGAGTTAAGGCCGGGGCTGTTGAGGTTGTTGAGGCTGGGGCCTGGCACGCCAGTCACTGTGGAGGGAGCTACCATGGATGAAGGCATGGGCATGGAGCCGATGGAGCTGGGCGTGGAGAACATGGGCTGCGACGAGAGGGGGCTGACGTTCATCGAGTTGAAGAAGGGGAAGCTCTTTGCCGACAGGGTGCTGGTGGCGAGGCCTTTGGTGGCCCAGCTGTTGTACGAGTAGCCGCTGTACATGTCATCGTAAGGCTGCATCAGTCCATTGAACTGGGCTCCAAAGCTGTTCTTGCAGAGTTCGGCCTGCTGGTTCCTTTCTCGCTTCCTCCACTTGGCCCTGCGGTTCTTAAACCACACCTGTGAGAGAAAGGGAGCATTTTTCTTAAGTTAGCATTCTGCGTGTGTTAGCTTGGTGAGAATAAGAAGAAGAAGAAGAAGTTACCCCGCCCATCTGGTTGGGCTTCCCCAGCCACTCTGGGCGGCTTCCCAAAAAATATTCAAATACTGTAATACATCAAACATTAAAAGCTTCCCTAAACAGGGCTGCCTTCAGATGTCTTCTAAAAGTCTGGTAGTTGTTGTTCTCTTTGACGTCTGATGGGAGGGCATTCCGCAGGATGGGTGCCACTACCGAGAAGGCCCTCTGCCTGGTTCCCTGTAACTTGGCTTCTTGCAGGGAGGGACCCGCCAGAAGGCCCTCGGTGCTGGACCTCAGTGTCCGGGTAGACACCAGGCGGGGCTGAACTACAACTCCCATCGGCCTCAGTGAACATCGCAAAGGATAATGGGAGCTGCAGTTACAACGGGTCCTCAGCAATAGAAGAGGTGGAACTTGCGACAAAATGTGGCAGGCATCCTCACTTCTAAAATGAGTACAGGATCCCAGCCAACCATCATCTCCCACCACCCAGTGTTCCAACTTTCTTTCCCCTTCTGTTACTCCTCATTCCACGTCTACTGAGCATGCTTAGTCCACAATGGGCTTTTGTTGGTGTTCCTCCTCCCTGTGTCCCCCCCGCCACGTCCTTTCAACTTGTTCATGTTTGAGTGGGAAAATGTACTTCTGCAAACCTCAGGCTTTCCTCAAGAATGCGAGTATCTCCCCCTTGTTTCTTAGTGGTCCTACTTTGGTGGCACTCGCCACTTGAGTTCACTATTAGGAGTGATTGTGAGAGGAGTGCCTCGCTTTTTAAAATGCAAGATTTTGAGAGCAATCTGTAACTCAGAAAGTACTTGCACTGTATAATAGCTCACACAAAAAGATAAAAGCCACACGCAGAGGCCTCTTCCATTCTGCTTGGTCTGCTATGTGGTTCGCTATCGAATCCTCAAATTCTGACCACATTAAGAGAAAGCAGAGCGGGTGCGAATGAGGCCTACCCGGACTCTGGCTTCAGTCAAGTTGGTCCAGACAGCAATTTCCTCCCTGGTGCTCATGTCCGGATAGCGGTTCCTCTGGAAAGTGGCTTCCAGCTCCTGGAGTTGTTGGCTGGTGAAGTGAGTTCTCTGCCTGCGCTGCTTCTTTTTCAAGGAGCCATCCTCAGGATTGGAGTCATCGGTCTGGTTCTGCTGTGACTTTTCTGTGTCTGTGAAAGCAAAAGCAAGAGCACCGATTTGTTGTAATATATTACTGACTCACAATTGCCTGCAAGAAAGGGTTAACCTGAGCTCAGGTTGCCAGTGGGGGTGGAGCTTAGCAGGCTCTGAGTCTTATCTCTTCCTGCTTCCTGGAACAAGCAAGAAGTCATGCGGTCATGGCTCCCTGCGAGTGAACCGAATCTCTCAAAAAATGAAATTCCGAAGCCTAACCCAAAGATTGCATGATTCTTTTTGTAAAGAAACAAAATACTTTTCTTTTTAAGTCATTTGGAACCTTTTTCATCTCTGTTTTACTGCCAGTGGTTGGAGACTTATTTGCTGTAACTTCTGGAAACTTTGCGAGTAAAATATTCACTTATCTGCAAAGTCAAGTGTCTGTGATTTATTCTAGCCTAGGGGGTGGATTGGAGAGAGGGCACGGCCTGGGAAATCCCTGAGGGCCAGCTAGAGGCCTGGATTTTGGCCTTCAGGCATGAGGTTCTGCAGCTCTGCTTTACCAGTTATGATACACTCATGTCTAAGAAACAAACAGAGCACCTCCCTTTCTAATCAAGCCAGAGCTGGAGGCTATGAAATGAGAAGCACCGCTTGCTGTCCAGAGCAAAGCCAATTTCGTACTTACCGCTGTGCTCTTGCCCCTTGCAGCTGTGCTCATGTTGTGGTGTCCCCGACTCTGAGAGGGAGAGATTGGGACTGTGGGCCTCTGAATCAGTGAGCAAGTTGAACTCCATCGGCCTGGAATAGGAACCGGAGAAGAGCTGAAAAAGAGGCCCAAGTGATGTCTGAGTGGCATATACGATTAGGAGGTCAGTTTACTTGGTGGGAATAAGTTCGGTTAAGTGGGGTTAACTTCCAATAAGTGTACTTGTTGCAGCCACAGGCTAACACTGTGAAGAATTAGTGTCTTTACTCCAAAACAGGTCCCATTGTGCACAGTGGTATTTAATTCTGGGAGTGCAGCTACCTTTCAAAGCTAACAAATAAACCTTCATGTTTGTGGACTGGTAGGTTCATGCCAAATGTTTGTGATCTGGTTACTTTCAGAAGCTAAAGACAAGCTGACCTTTGGCCTCTGCTGCAAAATTTATACCTATTTCCTCAACGCAGGTGGTGTCAAAGCTGGGAAGCAATGCCTGCTTGTGAATTGGTGGGCATCTTCTTCCTTCCTTCCTTACCTCACATTTCCCTCCAATTTCAGCCTGCACTTTTATTACAGGGAACAACATATATGCAGTAAGAAATATTTATGTCCCGTCCCCCCCATCCCCTGCCGACTCCTTTTCTAAGATAAAAAAAGGCAGCGTTTTTAAGAGAAAAAACCTCTGGAGGGTTTTCCCCCTCTGCAGTAGACGTGAAGGCAAGCACAGTGGTTTGGCACATGTGCGCACGCATGCATAGACAAGCGCATGTGCGCGCGCCACGCACATGAAAGCGCACGAGTTGCCCTGGCACTTTGAGATGGTGCAGCTGTACGTGAAACGCTGTGAAGGCGGGAGCCACGTTTGCCTCAATATACCTTTTTCATGCAGCGTTTTGTGCAAGGAGGCGAGTCCATCTGCGGCTCTGGCTATTGTCATAGCTTTTGCGTGATTCCTGGAATTATGCAGAAACGCACAGCACATTAATTCCTCGGATTAAGACTTGATTAAGATGTGTGTAACTTTGCAGTCTCAGAATTTATTAAGGCCCCCTTCTCAAGGAAGCAGCAGATGGAATTTCGGCCCAGTGTTTGTAGATGATAATTCCACACACCCCCAGCTATTTGCATACGACTGCATCTGCCACCACAATTTCCTTTCTTCCAGGGACTGATGCTGCAAGGACCGGATTCAAATTTCTCCTTTTTACCTGCTAAAGACCTGAAGAGAGACAGTCGCCCCCTCCAGCAAGAGGTGACAAGTTTAGCCAACTTGCAGAAAGGTAAGCGGCATAAAAAAAAGAGATCTGTAGGCACCCCAGAAACAGGTTTTATTCTGTCTGAAGCAAAGGGTATTTTCTGAACAATTTTGCTTCTGTACAAGAAGCTACATCTATTTTTGCAGCCCTGGCCCTATGTGTTTCCATTGACTGAACTGGGACACAAACTCAAAAGGGTATGTTTCAGAACACAGCCTCAAATATTTGTTGCTGTGTGAGCAGTAACAGGCAGGGAATTTCTCGTTGTTCTATGCCCTGGCCCCAAATCAGCTTGTCTGCTTGTCATTATTTCGAAAATAATATTTTTTGGGTGCTGTTTGCTGGTATGAACTAAGTAGGAATTCATCTCTGGCTATTTCCAAGCACAAGAACTACATTTCACTCTTCTCCCTCATCACTGAATAGAAGTAGATGTTCTGAAGGAAGCCATCTTCCCCTTGATGATGTGAATCAACACGCAAACGTATCAGCCGAAGGACCAGAACTACCCAAAGCACAAGACTTGACACAGGACATTTTTAGCTCAACAACAGAGATAGGCCAAACCACAACAGAAAAAAAAAACCAACTAGAGCTAATTTGAATTAAAACTAGTGTTGGTTTTTTTTTTCCTGGTGGTACACAGGACTGGCATCCCCCCCAATCAAAGTCTCCTTCCGAAAGCCCAGGAAGCTTGTGCCTGGCTTACGGAGGGAGGTAAAAAAACAACAACCGGTCATAACATCTCCAACATTCCCCTTCTTCTTTTTCCCATGGTTCCTCATGCTATCTGAGTTGACTTTTGCCAATGGCAGTTCAGCCCCATTCCCCAATTCTCAGTTCCCGGGGAAAGCATTGACCCTAGGTATGTGTGAAAGGAGGTGGGTCAATTTGGGGCCTGAGTCATTTGGGGCTCCAAACCCCAACACAAACAGCTTGAACTGGGCCTGGAAAGGAACCAGCAACCAAGGCAGCTGTTTTAAAACAGAAGGGTGTATGAGATCGAAACGGAACTAGAATCTGGATGCTGCATTTTGGGCCCACTGATGTTTCTGAGTTGTCTTCAAGGGCAACCCCACACAGAGAGCATTGCAGTCATCCAATCTGGAAGTTGCCAGAGCACAGGGAACAGTGGCCAAGTCATCTATATCCAAAAGAGGTTGTAGCTGGCAGAGGCGGAGGAAGCCACTCGGGCGCCTGGGGTGGCACACCCAGGGGCAGGGCGAGCCGCCCACAGAGGCAGGGTGAGCCACCCATAGGGGCAGGGCACACCATGGGGCCTCTGGGGTCTGCCTGCCTCCTCCCGCTCAAGACGTAACCAGCTGTACTTTTGAATAAATAAGGTACTGCAACCACTACCATGCTATAAGATCCACTATCCTGTAATATTACATATGGTATGTACAATTGTTTATGTTTTTTTATATTAATTTTGATGTAAAAATGTGTGAGATTACGATATTGTATTTATTTGCGTTACCTAGAGCCTAGAATCATAGAATCATAGAGTTGGAAGAGACGAGTCCAACCCCCTGCCAAGCAGGAAACACCATCAGAGCACTCCTGACATATGGTTGTCAAGCCTCTGCTTAAAGACCTCGAAAGAAGGAGACTCCACCACACTCCTTGGCAGCAAATTCCACTGTCGAACAGCTCTTACTGTCAGGAAGTTCTTCCTAATGTTTAGGTGGAATCTTCTTTCTTTCTTCTTGTTCTACTGATGAAGCCTAGGATGGCGAAACAAGGCTAATATTCTGGAAATCCTTGTCTTAGACTCTGTGAAAGGATTCTGTGGAACTGTAACAACCCTTAATGTGGATTATTGGACTCTATGAACAGACAGGTGGAATAGATACTTATACATGTATGGACCTTATGCATGAACTGACTAGAGAATGAACTGATCCACTGGGTCTTCTGCTTTTTTCGCTGAACTTTATGAGACTTCCGTTGAAATCTACAATTTGATACAATGAATATTATACCTTATTTATTCAAAAGTACAGCTGGTTAAGTCTTGTGTGTTTATTGAGTATGTTTCCCATAACCATAGATTTGTTGTTTTGCCTCCTCCCACTCAGCTGCCCTACAGCTGGGTGGGAGGCAGCGGGCAGACCATTTGGGCAGCGCAAAGCCTGCGCGTGCCCAAGCCGCTGCGTCTCTCCCAGAAGAGACGCGTGGCTCGGGTGTGCTGCAAGCCCCACGGTGAGTGCCACCCAGCATTTTGTCGCCCCCTCAGTGGTGACACCTGGGGCGGATCGCACCCACCGCACCCCCTTCCTCCACCTCTAGTAGCTGGCGAACCACCAAGAGCTGAACAAAGCCACTGCTAGCATTTAAGGGTAGCTATTCAGAGGGACGCGGGTGGCGCTGTGGGTTAAACCACAGAGCCTGGGACTTGCCGATCAGAAGGTCGGCGGTTCGAATCCCCACGAGGGGGTGAGCTCCCGTTGCTCAGTCCCTGCTCCTGCCAACCTAGCAGTTCAAAAGCACGTCAAAGTGCAAGTAGATAAATAGGTACCACTCCGGTGGGAAGGTAAATGGCATTTCCGTGCACTGCTCTGGTCCGCCAGAAGCGGCTTAGCCATGCTGACCACATGACCCGGAAGCTGTACGCCGGCTTCCTTCAGCCAATAAAGCGAGATGAGCGCCGCAACCCCAGAGTCGGCCATGACTGGACTGAATGGTCAGGGGTCCCTTTACCTTTTATTCAGGGTACTGTGCAGACTTCCACTCTGTTGCTCTGAAGCTGTCCGTTCTGAGGCACCACGAATGGGTCTATCTAATCCTCATTACTGCTTTAAATACACACACTGAGCCACCAGGGGAGATGGTTTGTCATTTGGGCCATGTGTGGTGTCATCAGCATAAATATGCACTTCTCTGCCCAACCATGTTCCGGGGACCAGGGCAGCAAATTGAGATGATTTCTGATTTCGAACGTACAGCCCAGAAACGCACAAAGGGGGGAAAGCAATCTAAGTTCAAGGAAAGGTCATGAATTTCTTGTATATAAGAATTTGGGGGTGGGGGGAGAGTATAAAGCATCAGGGTAATTTTCCTACACTTGTGATCTTAATGGAATTGAAATGGGAACCATGGGAAACCATTAATCACCGGAAGATAAACAGCCACGATTAGCCTGCTACTCAGAAGTAGCCGAGCGCCTGTCGGTAAGGCAAGGCAAGCTATAAGGTTTTTGCATTATCCAGTCCTCTGTTTCCATCACGTTTATTTGAACCAGCTACCAGTTCAAGGTACAGTGTTACCTCAGGTTACATACGCTTCAGGTTACAGAATCCGCTAACTCAGAAATAGTGCTTCAGATTAAGAACTTTGCTTCAGGATGAGAACAGAAATCGGGCTCCAGCAGTGCGGCGGCAGCAGGAGGCCCCATTAGCTAAAGTGGTGCTTCAGGTTAAGAACAGTTTCAGGTTAAGAACGGACCTCCGGAACAAATTAAGTTCTTAACCCGAGGTACCACTGCACCAGTTTTTTAAAGCCCAGTCCCAGTGTAGCCTTAGATAGCACTCTCTCCTGTTTCTTGCCTCCATCTTTTGTGATCAGTAAGTAAGACCAGCAACTAAGGCCAAAGGACGTTTCGTTGTAAGAAAGGGATCATTCACACAACTTATTCACAGTCAGCTTTCTAACAACTATATGTATTTTAAATTTTCTGTTGTAAACCTCTGAGCACCTTTTAGATGGAAAGTAGCTATGCATTTACAATTCAATATAAAAGAAATACACTATGGCTTACTTTTAAAAGTTGTGTAAGTAAAGGGGTAAATGGCCTGTGAAAGACTTGCAGTTCCTTCCTTCCTTTTATAGACCATGAAAACTACAGAGAGTAGAAAGTTAGAGAGAACCATCTCATTGTCTACATATGCTGTTTCATGCTGAATGTTTAAATGGTTTTCCCTGCCTGTGGAAATCAAATGAGAAACCCAAGGTTTTAATTTACCTGAGACAGGGCGACAGAATGTCCACTCTCAGACAAATTTTCTTTCTGACATATTTCTCTTATGTAAAACATTAGTTTAAGGTTTGCCAACACTTTAAAATAATCCTCCCAATGCAAATGAAGTCCGTGGACCCGAAATTTGAGGGTCAGTGCAACTGGGGCTGAGAGAGAGTGGCTTGTGAGAGTAAACTTCACTCTGAAAACTTCAGAGGGTTAGGCTGAGGCCAAGGGAGTTGCGCAATGTGATCTACTGCTGTGGTACTCTTTTTGAAGAATGAGGAACTCTGCTCAAAAGAGCAGCTTACGATAGTCTTGCAATGTAAAGGTAAAGGGACCCCTGACCATTAGGTCCAGTCGCAGACGACTCTGGGGTTGCGGCGCTCATCTCGCTTTACTGGCCGAGGGAGCTGGTGTACAGCTTCTGGGTCATGTGGCCAGCATGACTAAACTGCTTCTGGCGCAACAGAACACCGTGACAGAAGCCAGAGTGCACGGAAGCACATTTACCTTCCCGCCACAGCGGTGCCTATTTATCTACTTGCACTGGTGCGCTTTCGAACTGCTAGTTTGGCAGAAGCTGGGACAGAGCAATGGGAGCTCACCCCGTAGTGCGGAATCGAACCTCTGACCTTCTGATCGGCAAGCCCAAGAGGCTCAGTGGGTAAATATTTGTTGTTGTTGTTATGCACACACCCCTTGGCTCAGCGTCCTGTGCGGCGGGAACTGCCGGCACCGCCTTAAATCCAGCACTGCTGCTGGATCCCAAGGAGATGGTAGCTGCTTTATTCCTCCCTGGCCAAAGTTTGGCTCAACCCAGGTCTGTGACTAAGGTCTCCCCTCTAGCCTTTTATTCAAACCTGGAATCATGGTTAATGCAAGCCTTGGCTTAGCTGCTGCCCTGCGCTAATCTGGGGTGAGACTATGCTCTGAGAAGCTGCAGCCATCAGGGTAAAATGTGTCCCCACATATCACATGTTGTTGTTTTCGTTCTTAACCAGCTCTGCATTGCTTTCAGGTTGCTGTTTCCTGCACAACTGTGTCACACATACAACCTAGAATGATCTAACTATGGCAGGGAGTGACAAAGGACTAAAACAAACTTCCACGTTAAGTTAAGAGATGCTGTCTGGAAGCTTTCTAGACAATCATTTTCTCTGGTGCTTTGATGCCACTGCAAAGCCAAAGAGATCCATGAGCAGTCATGGGGAAACCTTTGATACCACATCCTAAGGTTCATGGGCAAATTAAACAGCAAAATAATGTACTGTATTATAAAAGTAATTTATGGATTTACAGTGCCTTATTGAAAGACAGATCCATGTAGCGAGCTTGGAACGTTTGTCAAAGAGCACAGGCTTCCCTACTAGCTTATCAAGTGGAAAACGCTTATCAAATATCACACACTTTATAGACTAAAGATTGGGGGTGATGTATAGGTTGGCAAAAAAGAAGATGATTTTGCATACCCTTCAACATTTCACTCTTGTAAATGAGTGTGTAGTCCTAGGGGCAGAGTCCAAGGCTCGGATTCGCCACAACTAGAAAACAAGAGGTAAAAGTGTGCGCGTGCACTCATTCCAACTAGGCAATAAAAGCTGTGAGGCAAGCCACATACCACACAGCAGTCCAAATACACATGAAACACATGTCTATGCACATAGCTTCCTTTATGCAATTTACAACAGGAATTGGGGATCTGTGGCTCTTCAGCACTTAGCTTCCCAACTCCCATCAACCCTAGCCAGCATAGATAATGGTTAGGGATTATGGGAGTTGTAGTCCAACAACATGTGGAAAGTAACCTAGATTTAAGGTGCCATTTGCACCTAGCTCATATATCTGAGTTTCTAACGCTGGGTAACTGACTATGAGTTTAATTCAGTGGCTAAGGCACAGAATTCTGAAGTAGATATAAAGAGAGCACTTCTGAACATATGCAGACTGTTTTCCCCTCGCCACTGAGCAACTGCAGGTTTCCCCCTTCCCACACACTTAAAACTAAGAAGTGGTGCTTACAGAAGGATGGCATATCACTCACACTTCTCATTTTAGAAATTAAGTACTGATCTAACATCAGTTGCAAGCAAATGATGACCAGAGCACATATACATGTTCTCCTTTCCGCAAAACAATCCTGTTCTTGTTTTCCTTTCCCCAGTTAAAGGTAAAGGGACCCCTGACCATTAGGTCCAGTCGTGACCGACTCTGGGATAGCGGCGCTCATCTCGCTTTATTGGCCGAGGGAGCCGGTGTACAGCTTCCGGGTCATGCGGCCAGTATGACTAAGCCGCTTCTGGCGAACCAGAGAAGTGCACAGAAACACTGTTTACCTTCCCACCAGAGTGGTACTTATTTATCTACTTGCACTTTGACGTGCTTTCGAACTGCTAGGTTGGCAGGAGCAGGGACCGAGCAACGGGAGCTCACCCCGTCGCGGGGATTCGAACTGCCGACCTTCTGATCGGCAAGTCCTAGGCTCTGTGGTTTAACCCACAGTGCCACCTGCGTCCCCAGTTACTCTTTCACAAATAGGGGTTTTCGTTAGCGGTGAATTTATTCTGCTTTAGTTCTGAAATGCTTCCCTGCGATATCCCTGTGTGGAGAGGCTATAGTGCAACAGAAGCGGAACAAAGATTTGCAGCATAAAAAGTTATGGCATTTCAGCAGGAAGTTATGGGATATGCACAGGTTGGAAATGAAGCTCCTGCTTTAAATCTTCTACATGCTGAAACAGGATTGGAAGCAGAACCAAGTATGACCGCTCCGAGATCATCATCAGCACAAATCATCCTATGTGTACAATAAAAAGCCCCTCCGGAGGGGCCCTTTGTTGTTCTGATACACAAGCTCACCAGAACTCAGCCTAGGGGATCCGATATGATACGAGATCTGAGTCCTAGAAGGTAGCTCCACAAATGCTGAACGCATTTTTCTCAACAGTTAACAGGGGCTGCCTCCCGCCTCCCCTCCCATTCAGAATTTGGGAGCTGGCTGTCCCTGAATACATGTTGTCATTATTAGAGCTGCCTCCACAATCCGTCCCACACAAAAAACCCACTCCTCACCCTACTTTGCCTTCATTTCAGCAGCCCCAAAGGGTGTGTTTCTTACATCTCAGGAGAGTGGCACTTTTTATCTGTATTGATGTTTCCTGTCCGCACTAGTAGGTGGAGTTTGATGTGTTTGCTCACTATTTTTGTCCCCTCCCTGCAATTTATTGTGTCATTGACATGCTGCAAAATTCACCTGCAACCCCCCCCCCCGACCTGTCTGGGTGGGCTCTGGGACAGACCTGCAATGCGTGTGCTTAGGCCAAAAACTAATAATAATAATGATGATAATAATAATAATAATTTATTTATACCCTGCCCATCTGGCTGGTGTTTCCCCAGCCACTCTGGGCGGCTTCCAACAAAAGATTAAAAATACATTAAAACATCAGTCATTAAAAACTTCGCTAAGCAGGGCTGCCTTCAGATGTCTTCTAAACGTCAGATAGTTGTTTATTTCCTTGACATCTGATGTGAGGGAGTTCCACAAGGCGGGTGCCACTACCGAGAAGGCCCTCTGCCTGGTTCCCTGTAACTTCGCTTCTCGCAGTAAGGGAACCACCAGAAGGCCCTCGGCGCTGGACCTCTGTGTCCGGGTTGAACAATGGCGGTGGAGACGCTCCTTCAGGTATACATTAGTGGCTTAAAAAACAGAGAGGTCACACACACACACACACACACACACACACACACCCCTCCCGGTTGCATTTCAAGTCACATTTTCACTCTGCTGTGCACATCGGAGAGGGGCGGGGATGCCTTCACCTGATGCGCATTGCCTGATTTCCTGCAATGTCCCCCCCAACGCCTTTTCATGAAACCATCATTTGTGCAGACGCTGTCATCCATGCAAGCAGAACAGCTATCTCTAAGGTACATCTGAAGGCAGCCCTGTTTAGGGAAGCTTTTAATGTTTGATGCATTACTGTATTTTAATATTTTGTTGGAAGCTGCCCAGAGTGGCTGGGGAAGCCCAGCCAGATGGGCGGGCTATAAATAATATATTATTATTATTATTATTATTATTATTATTATTATTATTATTACACACCTTAACTGTAGAGGAAATGTGGCTTCAGTTTTCCTTTCAGATTGGAGCTGGTTTGAGGGAAAACATACCAAACAACAGTATTTCTCAAGACACTATGAGGTAACGTTGCGTGTAAAGGTAAAGGTAAAGGTAAAGGGGCCCCTGACCATTAGGTCCAGTTGTGACCGACTCTGGGGTTGCGGCGCTCATCTTGCTTTATTGGCCGAGGGAGCCGACATACAGCTTCCGGGTCATGTGGCCAGCATGACGAAGCCACTTCTGGCGAACCAGAGCAGCGCTTAGAAATGCTGTTTACCTTCCCGCCGGAGCGGTACCTATTTATCTACTTGCACTTTGATGTGCTTTCAAACTGCTAGGTGGGCAGGAGCTGGGACCGAGCAATGGGAGCTCACCACGTCGCAGGGATTCGAACCGCTGACCTTCTGATCGGCAAGACTTAGGCTCTGTGATTCAACCCACAGCACCACCCGCGTCCCTAACGTTGCGGATTCAAAACCAGAGGCAGGGGCACAACAGATTAAGGTATACACAGCCTTAGAATGGCAACAACCAAATAAAGAAAGTGTCCCATTAGGATTACATTAACACTTCCCCCTAGGGGGGTCATCCTGCAAATGTTATAGCACAGGGCTGTCCAACTTCCAAGAGGCTATGATCTACTCCCACTATAAAGAAATCAGGCAGTGATCTACTCATTGGATTGACCAGAGTTGTTGAGCTTTTTGGGGGAAAGGGGGGGGGGCATCAGGGGCCCGTGATCGACCAACATCGACCAGGGACATCCCGTGATCGACCGGTAGATCTCAAGATCGACCTGTTGGACAGGCCTGTTATATCAGAACCAATCCTTTGAAACAAACTCCGAGAAGGTATTTTGTTCGGATGCTACACCCATAACAAATTATACCCCTGGACCTGGAAAGACGCATGAAAATTTGGGTCACCGATTCTCATTCTGCTCCTGCTTTCTCTCAAGTGTGACAAGGAACCACATTTTCGAAGGACTAAAGAGAGTGCTTGCTTGCAGATACAGGTAATTATTAAAGTAACGACAACAATAACAGAAATCCTGTTCGCTTTATGTGGGCCGCAACATTCCCATGCATATTAATGGACGATGAGTTGGTTTCCCTGGTGCAAAATTCAGAGATGAAAGAAGAGAAGCCGGGAAAGTTGTTTTTAAAAATTATTTAAAGTCAGAAATATTCCGATTCACTTCATTTCCTATGCAAGGTACCGTTAAGGCAGATTTCTTAGCAGCGGAGCAAAGAAACAACATTTGGGATAATGACAAGCTGGAGAGGCCTTGCCTTTTAGGTAAAGGGTTACCTGCTGCAGACAGCGAGCTGAACTTTGCGTCTATGAAACAGGGATGACAAAAGAAAAACAAAACACTCTGTGCTGTTGTTGTGATAGTTCATCTGTTCTGTAGGCTAGGGGGAATTTGCTGACGCATCCTTCAGGAACCTCTCCGATGGGCTGCTGCAAGAGCTACTAACACCATGTTAGGTGAGGAGAAAAAGGGACCCAACCACAATTGCCCCAATGGTGAGGTGTGGAGTTTCTCTGGTCTTACAGCTTTTGAGATCACGTTCTTCTCCAGAGATGGGGGCTGTGACCCTGTGTTGCTGCTGCTGCTGATTTCATTGCATTTATTACGATTGTTTAAATTTGTCCTGGTGCTACTTGTGTTGTATTACCTTGGAAGCTTTGGAAACGTGAATTTATAATTTTTTTAAGCAATGGCAAGACTTCACAAAACTGCCGATTTTCATTCTTGCCCACCATTCAAGGGAAGAGCTCAAGTCCAGCGAAGGAGCTAAGGGTGGCTGATTTATCATTGCTGTTAAACATCCTTTACTCTAAAAGGTCTAAGAGATTAAATACTGAACATTCAGAGGAGAGATTGCTAATGTCACTTGTGCTATGGAACAATTCAGTGAATATTATTTATCATATTTACATCCCACCTGTCCCTGTTCAGGAAGACGTACCGTGGTACCTCTGGTTAAGTACTTAATTCATTCCGGAGGTCCGTTCTTAACCTGAAACTGTTCTTAACCTGAAGCACCACTTTAACTAATGGGGCCTCCTGCTGCTGCTGTGCCCCCGCCACGCAATTTCTGTTCTCATCCTGAGGTAAAGTTCTTAACCAGAGGTACTATTTCTGGGTTAGTGGAGTCTGTAACCTGAAGCGTATGTAACCTGAGGTACCACTGTACACTACTTTATTTTATCTCCTTAGGAATAGTTTGGCAGAGACATCAGGGCTGTTCATCTGTTACATTCAGTGCACATACAGTTTTTGTACAGTGTACACAAGATTGCTAATTTTTACACATATGAATTTATGGACATTCTATACATATTTGGTGGCATATGATCCCGTGCAGCACTTTTTGATAAAAGCTTTTTCAAATTCTTGCAGAGCCTATTCCAAAGACACAACTATAATATATATTTTGAAATTAGATTTTTTTTTTAATTGGTTGGGGCTAGAATGCTGCTTCTTAAATATTGTGGGGTGGTATCAAACATTCTGTCAGCTTGAATGGCTACAGTGGGATTTATTGAAGCAATTTTTAAGAATTGCTAAGAAATAGTCATTATGGCTGCAATCCTACACACATTATAAAGTTTTTAACATTGTTAGGGTTATTGGCATCTTTGGTCTTAATTTAAAAAAAAAATGTTACATTTTTCTATTACGCTTGCTCTTTTTATAGCTTTGTATGGTTCTTTTTGTTTCAGATTCTTATCTAATGTACAAAGATTTGGACATTACTTTCTCCCATTTTTTCCTCTGCTTTCCCTCATTTTCAATTTTCTAATAAATGGATTTTTTAAAAGGAAGTGGGTGATAAGAGTTTTCAGCCTGTTTATTTCAGTGGGTCTAGTGAGTCAAACTGGACGCGGGTGGCGCTGTGGTCAAAACCAGAGACCCTAGGACTTGCCGATCAGAAGGTCGGCGGTTCGAATCCCCGCGACGGGGTGAGCTCCCGTTGCTCGGTCCCTGCTCCTGCCAACCTAGCAGTTCGAAAGCACGTCAAAGTGCAAGTAGATAAATAGGTACTGCTCTGATGGGAAGGTAAACGGCGTTTCTGTGCGCTGCTCTGGTTCGCCAGAAGCGCCACATGACCCAGAAGCGAGATGAGCGCCACAACCCCAGAGTCGTCCGCGACTGGACCTAATGGTCAGGGGTCCCTTTACCTTTAGTGAGTCTAACTAACGTTGGACTCCACCCAGTTAACATTTTCCCACTTACAAACACTGATTTAACAAGAAGGGAAGAAGCAAAATGAACGGTTCAGAAACACATATTCAAATTAAGGTGGGTCTCTAAATAACTACAGCAACAAAAACAGGAGAGGATAGAGTTCAAAGAATCAGCTATGTACCACTGAGTAATTAGGGTCTCTTAGAGCAGTCTGTGTTCCCGCTGCTACAGTCCTGGACTGGGAAGCAGCTGTGGAATTCATCCTGCCATTCCCTGGCTGCAGAATGATGTTTTAGGGCAGGAGGCAGCAGTTCTCTGCTCCACTGTCTTATCTGCATGTTGCTTTTTGCTCTCTGTCTCTCTCTCTGTCTGTCTCTGTGGTTTCACATGATCTTCCCTCTCCCAAATCTCCCACTCTCCCATCAAAACAACAACATGTCCTCTTAATCTCCTGCCAGCAGGCTCCTTAGTGCCAAAACACTTGTGTTCCAGGTATCCCACAGGAAGCCACACTTTACACAGGGTCATGTAAGGTTATAATGTGCGTCCCCATCGGTTCACACGAGGCAGAAGCATTTCAGGAGAGTGGAGAGGAGGGATGTGCCTTGTGGAGAGGGTCTTTGACCCCAGGAGGGGCACAGCCTGGGGAGAGTCCCAAGGCCTGGACAGAGAAGTTTTGGGTGCTGCAGTCCCCGACCCAAACCAAGTAAACAAATAAAAATACTTAACTAAAAGTAGAAACAATCAGAATCATCTTTGAAACTGAAATACTTGCTGAGGTCACTTGGATTTTCAGCAAATCCAAGAAAACTTGTTTTAGTTTAGATTTTTTTAAAAACAAGACCCCCCCAAAAATTGTTCTTTGTAATTTTGCAATATATACTCGTTAACCACATGAAAGGTACTCCCTGATGTCAATATTTTATTTAGCTTCCTAGTTTTCAAACGACTGACGATTTTGACAGGTCCATCTGAGCACTTGGGGTCAAAAGAAAGTAATTTGAAACAACTGTCGTTGAGACACTTAATTCTGAATCTGCTAGCCCGAGGATGGTGACAGGTGGGTGTCCTGCTCCACCCCCAACATAATAATAATAATAATAATAATAATAATAATAATAATAATAATTTATTATTTATACCCCGCCCATCTGGCTGGGCTTCCCCAGCCACTCTGGGCGGCTTCCAAAAGAATATTAAAATACTGTGATACATCAAACATTAAAAGCTTCCCTAAACAGGGCTGCCTTCAGATGTCTTCTAAAAGTCTGGTAGTTGCTGTTCTCTTTGACATCTGGTGGGAGGGCATTCCACAGGAAGGGCGCCACTACCAAGAAGGCCCTCTGCCTGGTTCCCTGTAACTTGGCTTCTCGCAGTGAGGGAACCGCCAGAAGGCCCTCGGTGCTGGACCTCAGTGTAGAACAATGGGGGTGGAGACGCTCCTTCAGGTATACTGGACCGAGGCCGTAAATCCTGGCTACGCCCATGATCCCCACATCACCTGTATTTATACATATGCACAGGTGTGGATGTATACAATAGATTCCACAATACATTGAGATGGGCTAGGGAGACCGGGCTTACATTCCTGACCAGCCATGTAAAAAGGTAAAGGTAAAGGGACCCCTGGCCGTTAGGTCCAGTTGCGGACGACTCTGGGGTTGCGGCACTCATCTCGCTTTATTGGCCGAGGGAGCCGGCGTACAGCTTCCGGGTCATATGGCCAGCATGACTAAGCCGCTTCTGGCGAACCAGAGCAGCACACGGAAACGCCGTTTACCTTCCCGCCAGAGTGGTACCTATTTATCTACTTGCACTTTGACGTGCTTTCGAACTGCTAGGTTTGCAGGAGCTGGGACCGAGCAACGGGAGCTGACCCCGTCGCGGGGATTCAAACTGCCGACCTTCTGATCGGCAAGTCGTAGGCTCTTTGGTTTAACCCACAGCGCCACCGGCGTCACGTAGCATGGCTGAAAACCTATGCAAGTTGCCTGGCTGGTCAGTAAGCTGCGTCAAACTCCCTGGTCCTGTCTTCTGACTGGTTTTGCAAAACAAAAAGAGCTTGAGTCAGCAGAAATACATCCTTTGTTTAGAATCAGCAATGCAAGCAAAAAAGTGTTACCACTGAGACTGCTAGCATGAGATGGGAACCCGGACAAAGGAAAAGAAAGAAGTATCTAGTCTGATTATTTCCCCACATCTTCTGACATCCTCTATGCTGGTTTGTCTCAAACAACAGCAAAACTTGAATGCCTCGTTGTCACCTTGTTTACTTGTTGGAGAAAGGAGAATCACACCCCTGCCCCTCTAGGCCTGAAAATACCAAGGATGGCCTCAAGTTTTCATACCAGAGAGAATTCAAGGCAACCCTGGTATTTTAGCAGACACAGCAATCCAGGAACATCTCAGGGCTGCCAACTCACAGCCCTGTCTGTGGCAGGAATCCCATCTTCCCGTCATGGATGCAGAAAGGGAAGAATAGAGATTTGGTTCCCATTTCCGGTAAAGTCCTAGTGAAATGACCTCCCATCATTCCCCACCCCCAAAACAAGCCCACTGAACTTTACACCACCTTCCCACTTAGCAAAGCTGCCTGCACGTTAGTCAAAATCTACACACAAAATATGGGATGGGTCGCGATTTGCTGTTCAGGCCAGGGGTTCTCAAAGAATGTGGCAGAAAAAGATAGAAAGTGTGGCAGGAAGATTCAAGGGCAATCAAAGAAACACTTAAACATTTCAGTGTAGTATAACAATTACCGTATTTTTCGCTCTATAAGGCGCACCAGACCACAAGACGCACCTAGTTTTTGGAGGAGGAAAACAAAAAAACAAAAAAATATTCTGAATCTTGGAAGCCAGAACAGCAAGAGGGATTGCTGCGCAGTGAAAGCAGCAATCCCTCTTGCTGTTCTGGCTTCTGGGATAGCTGCGCAGCCTGCATTCGCTCCATAAGACGCACACACATTTCCCCTTACTTTTTAGGAGGGAAAAAGTGAGTCTTACAGAGCAAAAAATACAGTATTTTACGTGCAGAATATGCACAGATGTCTTTTTAAAATGAGAGCAATCCTACTTGTGATTTTATTTCCCAATACATTTCTTCTCATAGAATCAGAGAATGGTTGAGTTGGAAGGGACCAAGAGGGTCATATTGTCCAAACAACCTGCAATGCAAGAATATTTTGTCTCCAAAGTGGGGCTCAAACCCTGAGATTAAGAGCCTCATACTCTACCAACTGAGCTATTTCACCTGTCAATTAAAAAAAACCAAAATCTTACAGCAATTTTTTATTATGAAAAAAGTTGCCAGAGGGGGAAAAATTTGAGAACCACTGTCCAAACCCATCGAGGCCATCTCATGCGCCTTTGAAAGCCAAACCGGCCCATGTGGAGCCACTCAGTCAGCACCCTTCGTACCCGCAGCGCTGAGCTACCGGGGAGCAAGGGACCAGCCTGCCCTCGAGGCTCGAGGGGGCGCCCCACCACCGCTCCCAGAGGGGGCTGGGAAGGGGCGTCTCTTGCTCCGCCCGCCCTGAGCAAAGGGATCAGGCTGCCAGGATACGTAGGGGCCGCCTCGCCAATCGCCCACGAGGCGGGCTCTCTCCTGCCAAGCCGAAAGTGGCCACGTCGGGGCGGTCGGCAGCTGCAAGCCAGCTGCGCCTTTTCTCGGCCGCGCTGTCCCCGCAAAACCAGGGGGAGCTGGTGGGGAGGTGCCACCACCCAACTGTGGATCGGGACCACGAAGTGCTCCTCCAGCTCCCTCCGCCGGGGGAAAAGTGTTGCAAAGCGTTAGCCGCGAATCGCGCCAGATCAACCCGGTAGCGCGCGCGCGAGGAATCATGAAATTGGAGAGTTTAGAAGGGATCCGGAGGGGGCGGGGTGTCATCCAATCTAACCCGCTGCAACGAATGAGAGCGGGGGTGGGTCGGTGGGTGGGGGTCGGGGTGGTATGTCAAAGGGACTGCCTCTTTTTCCTGCCACCATTCCGCCGCTGTCGCTGAACTTGCGCGGAGTGCAAAGTGCGTAACTGACTCCTTTCTCTCTTTATGCAGATCCACTCTTGGGAGAAGCGATTGCGGCCCAAACGGCTCCCCGCACCCCCACCCCCTGATGCGAACCTGGTTTGTCCTGAGCTGGGCGGCCAGAAGGCGTCCAAGCACCGCCGCCACTGCGCACACGCGCTTCTGTGGTTGCGCCCCGATGGCAACTACTAAGACAGAGAGCAGGCGACGGCTTTCCGCCTTCTAAATGCTACGGTGCTTTCTTACGGCGTTTTGTCTGCACAACAGAAGCGAGCAAGGAATTGCGGAAAAACGATTAGGCAGCAGGGGCCGGCCTCCCCTTGCCCCCCCCCGCCCCCTTTCCCAACGCACAGCGTGGGGAGTTGGGTGGCGACGTGGGGGGGAGTCCAGCTTGTGCGCGAATAGTCCGTCGAGTATTTGGCGTTTTCAGCCCAGATTAGATGCTGAGCTTTTCTTACCCGAGCCACAGTTTGCTTGTGGCACCGACGTAGCAATGCCTGCTGGTTTCTGATCATATGGGATGGGGGAGTCGTTTGTAAAGAGCACAGTGTCCCCGCACTGGTGATCAAATGCCAATTAAGCCCTGATAAACTAAAACCGCACAGTAACATGCACAATATTCGTGGGGTGGGGGGAAAACGGTTATTATGGACATATTTTTAATTATGGTTTTACTATGGACATACAGTTTTGCATACCGTTGCATTCCGAGTACGAAAACACGCAAAAACTGAAAAGGTACTTTAGTGTCACGAATGTGCAAATTACTGCATTCTATCTTGTTGAATTATAATTGCGATTATTTTAAATTAACGGACAAACGTATTGATATTGTGGTTTATTTAGATGCATTTACATCTTCCTAGTCGCCGTGGTTTTCATTCCGAAGAAAGTCAGGATGCAATATGTTTTTTGAACAATTTTACTGTTAAATTATTTTTGATTTGGTCTTTGAAAACTACTGTCTTCTGTAAGTAATGTTAAATTATAAATAGAAACTTGAGTAGAGAAAATAGTCTCAAAACTATTAATCAATAACTATTAATAAAGTAACTGAATTAATAAGGTGACATGAACATGCATTTGGGTTTTGTTTTTCGTTTGAGGCTTTGCTTTTTGCAGCGGTTTGTCGATTTAATCATCATTCTTCTCTGAAGGGTCTCCTTCCTAGGCAAAATCCAATTTTTATTTTCGTTCACTGAGGGCAGATTTTAACCAAAATTAAAAGTTCTGCTGATAAGGAGCCGTATTTGCCAGCAAAAAGCGGAGAAAAATTAAACAAGGGTTCCCAAGGGGGAGACTGAATATCTCCTCTTCTGGGAACCTGCAAGATCCCTCCGGTTGTAAACAGCAGCACGGTCCTTACATAAATATCATTTGTCTATCTGTCCAAAAGCCGACGGACTTTCCCCGCGCCATTTCGCTTCCTCTCTCTTCCCCCTCTCTTTCTCGCACACCCGCAAGCTTGTTTTTAGCAAACCGTTACCTTACAAAAGAAACCCCGGCTCATAATTTCGCGCGTCTACAAGCACCGCTTTTTCGACTCTGCGCGGAAACTAAACCGGCGTCTGCGTTGCAGTTCAGAAAGCAGAGTTTATCTGAGTCGGAGGGATCGCCTCGGCTCTCCTGCCCAGGCGCCTCGGCTGTGCCCTAGCCACCGGATCAACTCACCCTCGGGTTCCCGAGCCCCGCGCCCCGTCCGTCTCACTGCCTAGGAGCACTTCGCGAAGCCTCGACGGCGACGAGAGGCAGTGCGCTGCCGGGGAACCGTGGAGTGGGGGACTTTCCACGACTGCAGAAAACCACGCCCGGCCCACCGGCTGCGGCAGGGGGAGGCTGAGCAGAAGAAAGACCGGCCGACCTCCACCACAGGCTCGACGGGAAGGCCGGGACCAAACAAAGGACAAGATGCGCCCTCACCTTTCCAAGAGCAGCTGGCAGAATAGGCATCACCACACGCGGCGGCGGCAAGGCAAAGGGCGCGCAATGCAGCCGTCGGGCACACCCAGCCTTGTCCCGGCACCCCGCCCCGTCCCGCCCCGCTCTCGGCTGTCTCCGTTGCCTCGCGCCGCGGGGAGAAGCCGGCGCAGCGACCACTTACAGCGCGCGGCGTCCGTGCGCCCGGAAAGAGCCGTCGGCTGTCCTCGCCTCGCCTCCGCGCCAGCCTTCGGGGCTGCCCAGCTCCGGCTCCGCTCGTCGTAAGTCCCTGCGGAGTAGCGCTGCCGAGCTGCGTGCGCTTGGCCGCAGCCTGCTGGAGGAGGGTCCCGCCGTCGAGTGCGTCCCCTTCGCGGGGGCCATCGGCTTTAAGGATGAGGCCATCGGCGCCCCCAGGCAGCTGCCATCGGGCAGCGCGCGCCTAGCCCGCCCCATTCGCAGCCGCGCGGCTGGCCAAGCGCCCCCCGCCCCCTTCCCGCGGCGAGGCGAGGCGTCGTCGGGCCCCGCCCTTGCCAGACTCTGGCGCTTCCCCGGCCCGCCCCCTCGGAGGCCCGCTAGTGGGCAGGGGCCTGCCAGCTCCCTCGGGCGAGGAAGGAGGGGTCGCGGTGGCAGGGCTTGCCAAAGCCTCCAGGTGACAAGGAAGGTCCCGGCAGGAAGGTTGTCCGTCCCCTCGGGGCTTCTCTGGAGCACCCAAAGACCAGAGAGTTAGGGAACCGGAGGTAAATGCAGGCATGACTGGCAACCTTTTAAACGGTGAACATGATGCTCAGTGCCGGATTTATGTACTGTATAGGCTAAGTAGGCTGAAACCTAGGGCCTCTAAGTCTAGGGGGCCTTGCCAGCCCTCCCACTCCCCAGCGGGCAGTCTCCCCTCTCCCAAAATTGCAAACCCAAGACTTCATGCTAGGGCAGGGCAACTCAGGCCCAGCAACTATTAGACTCAGGGCTAGCCAGTGGGTCCAATTTGAAACAGTGGGGTGAAACTTTGGCCCCAGTTCACAGCCAAAGTCTGCAAAACTTTATATCTTATAGCTACAAATAAAATCCATCTAGATTGCCCTGGTGCGGGGACCCCCTTAGGAGCGGCCCACGGGGCCCAATTTGGCCCTATTGCTCTAATTGCCTTTAGGTCACCCCTGATGAGACTGTGCAGGGGTTGGACTGACAAGCCCTGCACCTTCTAAGTCCTTGGTGTCACCATTCAGAGTACAAGACTCAAGGACTCGTTATGGAACTAAGGGGGGGGGCACTTACTGGAAATCAGTTTTGTCACCTCCCCCCCAAACCCCAAGATAATGAGCCCAGCCACCTTTTATTCACAGTTGCATAAGTAATGCACTACAGCATGGCCATAAACTTGTACATTCAACTGCTGAAATATATACCCAATATGTAGCAATGGAGATTTATGTTACTGCTTTATGAATTAACACTGCGTGTTATGAATGGACTCTGTATTTTGTGAATTACCTAAGAGCCACCAATAGAGAGCTCTAGAATCTGACAGCTAACCAATTAGGTACTACCAAATAGCAACCCCTATTGCTGAAAGCAAGTAACCAGCAGGGAATGCTTCAGCTCAGCCTTTGCATTGTTGACTAAACACCCCCTGCTGTGCAGATAATGGAGAAAACTCGTAAACTGTATCCCTTCTGGCATCCTGGCCAACTCTATTACGCTGGTGTAAACCCTGGTGCACCAGAAGCCCAGAACAGCAGCAAATAAAATCCACTCATACGTCAGCAACTGATAAGACTTGTCAACCAGTTCTTCCAAAGTCTTCCTAAATCATAAAGCTCCAAAATACAGGCCAAAAGAGAGCAGGTCTGGGAAGGGCGAGGCATACAACGGGCACCACCAGTGAAAAGGCCCTGCTCCGTGTAGCTCCTGCCCTGTCATTTGATAGGGTGCCCACTGACATGGAATGTTCTCTATTGGAGTCTCCAGGTCCAATACAAAGACCATAAGAAGTGAGCAGGGACCTTGAAGTTCCCAACAGCTGTTAAGCAAGCAAGCAAGCAAGCAAGCACACAGGTCACCTTTGTCACACTCAGGATGCCTATGTCCTGGCCAGGCCTGCACCCAATCTTGTTTTTGTACAATCTTGTCTGTTCTCAGTAACCAAAATTATATTATCAATGTATACAATCAGAAAGTTGTTTCCTTCATTTGCAAGGAATTGTACAAAACAAAGTGGCACTAATAAAGAAAAGTTCCAGGGTGGCAACAGAAAGCAAACTACAAATGCTTTTGCAGTTCATCAAAACTATCCAGCAATATCAGGTTATAGGAAAACTGGTGCTATTAACAGTAATCCTTCTAGTTGGTTAATTGGTTCGGCAACTTCTATGCACATGACGTGTGATGCTAATTATTTCCCCCAAGAGTTAAATGATAACTAATTAGAGGCAGCTACAGGAGAGCTATGAGATTCAGGTGAGGGTCAGATGCCTTGGCAATCCCAGCAGGTATATAACAGGACGACCCAGCCTGCGGCCTGCCCAGGCTGGGTCGTCCTCTTATATACCTGCTGGGATTGCCAAGGCATCTGACTGACCCTCAGCCTGCCCAGGCTGGAGCCCAATCAAAAATGCTTCATCTAAAGATTTTAGCCTAGAAGCAGGCCTATGCAGAATAAGAAATTCCATCAGATATGTAGATCCCAACATATCCAGGTGGTTAAAGTCTTGCTTTTGTGTGTGGTCTGCTTCCATTTTGTCCTCTGCACATATGCACTGTCGTGATACTCCCCCTGCCTCAGTTCACAGTTTTATTGTTCTATCCAAAGGTCATGACAAGGTTGTAGCAATAGCATTACTATTACTAATACAGAACACATTTCCATAATAAGTCAACATGACACCAACCATCTTATATGTAGCTTGATTTCAGATTAAAAGCCTCCGACTCACCACAAGTATTTTAAAAGGTCTCTGTTGCATCATTGCCTCCCTAGAAGGCTTCAGTGCAGGTAGGAGCAATTCTTTATTCCACTTATGTTCATCTGTTTTATCATTTTAACTTTTTCATGTTTTTGAGTAAGGTTGTACATATTTCTGTGTTGCAGGGGGTTGGACTAGATGACCCTTGGATATCTTCCAAGTCTACAATTCTATGAATTATCTTGATTTTATTGTTTTAGGTTTTTATTAATCCGATTTTAGTTTGTATTTTTTCACAAATCAAGCGGCGCATAAATTTTATGTAATAAAGAATAAAATTCAGTGCAACTAACACGTGACAAGGTAAAAATGTAGTAGTCAGCGATGCATTTTGTTTTTTGGGTGGTAATTTTTGGGAGAGATCAAAACACACACACACAAAAACACCACACCAATGAGTTGCGCGTTTGACCATTCACACGCTCCCGCAGCCCAGAAATGACAAGCTGCACCCCACAATGCACAGCAAATCTTAGCTCTGCAGTGCAATCACACTTGATTCTCTCTCTCCCGGGAGGCTGCTCACCTATCCGGAGGGTTGGCTTTTCTTTTCCTTTCTCTTTCCCACACAGCTATTGGCAACTAGCGATGCCAATATCGCCAAGCCTTTCTCCTGATTGGCCTCCTCGCTAGGGGGCGGCGGCGGAAGGGTTTCTCCTCCCCGCCCCCCCGCCAACCTCCCTCGGAACGAGCCGATCCCATTGGGCGGCGGGTGTCCTGTCACCTCAGATGCTGGTTTCGATTGGCCGAGATCCCTCCCCGTCCCCGGCAGTAAACCGCGCAGCAAGCTAGGCTGCGCCCTTGTTTCCACGTCAGTGAGAGAGAAGCGAAGAGGGGAGAGGAGCCGGTTCCAGCCGTTCCTCAGGGCGGCTGCCTTTCTCGGAACTAGCGGGCTTTCCGGAGCGGGCCGCCGCCGGTCCGGCTCCCCGGCAATGCCGAGAGGCCCTCCGACGCCTCAGCAACTGCCCTCAGGCGCCGCCATTTTGGATGCCGGTTGGATGGAGGGGTGAGTGAGCCAGCCAGACGTTCCCAGCTGCCCGGCCCGCAGTCGGGCTTTGCCTGCTGAGGGAGCCGAGGGAGTTTGGGCCGCGGGGCCTGTCCTGCGTGTGTGGGGGCCGGCAAGGGCCCGAAGGTGGTGTCCGGCCCAGGCGGGTCGCGAAGGCCGCGGTTTCCCTGTCTCGGCAGGCAGGGCCGAGGCAAAGTGCAGCAAGGGACCGCTTGACCTTCCGGCCGAGATTATCACTGTGGTTGTTTTGGTTCTGTATTTACTTATAACCCGCCTGACGGGACTCGAGGCGGCTTGCAGATAAAAACAAGAACCGCTATAAAAGAAGAAAAAAATAAGCAGCGTCCAATCGAAAGTGGGCCCTGAGCTCCTGTTGGACTGCAACTCCCATCACCCCCTGACCTGCTAGCTAGGGACTTTGGGAGTTGTAGTCCAACAGCTGCTGGAGACAGGGGTGCCAACTTGAATAAAATATTAGGGGGGTAGGGGCTAAGTCCCGCCCCACATAATAGATCACATGGCACGGTGCACACACGTTATTTGAATGGCAATGCACATCAACTTTGTGGGGACCCGGCCCCCTCAAATATTTTATTTTTTTAGGGTGGGGAGTTGGTTCCTATGGCTGGAGACCCAATGGAATTGAAAACTGCATGCCTATCTAAGATCTGTTTTGAAACATAACCAATAATCTCCATAAGAACAGCACGGCACCAGTCACTACAATAAGGGCAGCACCGACACCTTTAATTAAAAGCAGGCGTTCCCAAAGGCCTGTTGGAGTAAGAAAGGTCTTCTTCACCTGCTGGTTGGGAGGACAGCAAGGCAGAAGACGGTCTGGAGGAAGGGAGTTCTGAAGTTTCCTGGGAGCCGCCACCGCCGATAAGGCCCTCTCTCGTGACCCCACCAAATGTTACTGTTGAGGGTGGCCTTCTGAGAGAAGGGCCTTCCCCCAAAGATCTCAGAGTCCTGTACAGGTTCCCGTGAGGGAATAAGATCCTCCTGCACTCTTGGGGCAGCTGAGCTGATGTGATTGGTGACTCTTTTGTGAGTCGGCCCAGTTTTGGCAGTCCAGCTGCTGCTTCCGGGGTGCCCTAAAAAGCATCAATGAAGGCCTTTGCTGGGGAAGGCAGTGTGCATTTTGCAAAGCAGAATGCCTGAGACTGTGCCCTCAGCTTCTCTGGTTAAAAGATCTGTGACAGCAGGGCTATAAAAACATTGCTTGCCTAAGGATCTGGCCATTGGCTTGATTTTGGGACAAGCTTCAGGGTTGGGGAGGGATAGGCAAAACCCTGCCTGCTAGGGTCTGGGCACACGCTACATTTCATTGGGTGCTGTGAATAGTTTTGAAGGAAGTGAACATATTTTAATTTGTGCTAGGTGCCTGGGAAGACCCAACAGCCTGGGGCATGCAGTTTAATGTGAGAGGAATGAGGCTTGTCAAGTACAGTGGTGCCCCGCAAGACGAATGCCTCGCAAGACGAAAAACTCGCTAGACGAAAGGGTTTTGCATTTTTTGAGTCGTTCCGCAAGACGAATTTCCCTATGGGCTTGCTTCGCAAGATGAAACGTCTTGCGAGTTCTTGCGAGTTTGTTTCCTTTTTCTTAAAGCTGCTAAGCCGCTAAGCCGTTAATAGCTGCTAAGCCGTTAATAGCCGCTAAGCCGCTAATAGCCGTAAGCCGCTAATAGCCGTGCTTCGCAAGACGAAAAAACCGCAAGACGAAGAGACTCGCAGAACGGATTAATTTCGTCTTGCGAGGCACCACTGTACAGAGGATTTGGGGGTGAGGGACAGTATCTCAGGTAGTCTGATTTGCACTTTTGGATGGGAGGCAGCATTAGGGTTTAGAGTTATCTCTGGTCTTCTTAGCCCTTTGCATGAATGCAGAGATCTTACCATCACCCCGGAGTATTCCAGAGGAGTCTAGCACAATTTTGCATTTAGGTGGATGGAATATCTCTCAATGACAGGGAGCACACTGCATCTCATCCTTGCCATTGACACTCCAAGTGACTTAGGTGTTGAGGGTATGGATGTTGACTCAGTGACCTTCCCAGCTTGCCCAGGTGGGCCTAGGTGGGCCTGGGCTGGTTCTCATAAGGCAATGCTTTATATATTTACACACTTTCAAATATGGCTGTAAACACACCTTCAAATATGGCTGCAAGTGCTATTGGAACATAGGGGAAGAACAGATCTGTAAAGTGTCTGCTGGAAGTCAAAGAACTGGGTGTCATTATGAATGTGGAAGTACCCAGAACTGGCATTTGGGGCCTGTATACATGCCTCGTGTCCACATAGTGTTCTTCGTTTTTGAGTTGGTGGTGATAGATTCAATGTAACACACAAACATGCCAGCTCTGCCATCTTTCCAAAGGCAAGTAGATTCAACTTGTCCTCATTACTTTTTGATACATTACCATGTGGCTATCTAACTTGAACAGAGCTTCCTCAAACCTGATTTGTTGGAGGTTGAGTAGCTGTAATGTTTGATTTTTGAAGTTGGGTAGAGTTGCAGCTTAGAGGAAATTGCAACTACTTATGACTGTTGAATATATGCAATATGGGATAGATGCTGGATTACCTGAACACATGGACTGCACTGCCCAAATGTGTATTTCTGTCTGACAAGCAGAAGGGTTAGCTGTCATAATATATAGACCTCTTAAAGGTGTTTTTGACAGAAAGAGTTGAGCCCTTGAGCTATAAATCGTTTTTGCAAGTGTGCCACAAGGAAAGCTTAAAGTATGAGAGAATGCCGGTCTTAACAAACACTGGGTGTGGTTTTGTCTCAAGTCTCCTAGACTGGGGAGCAGGCACTAGTGCACTTCAGCAGAGTTTGCTGTATGCTTAATTCCACAGTACCTCCAACGTACATATTCAGGTATGATGTAAACTCCTGCTGCCCATGCCACTTGTGGATTCACCACAAATGCAGTATTTTATTTTTTCCAGAAGATTTGTATCCTGCACTTTTGCAGTGCATTCACATTGCTCATTTTACAATTCCATCTTACAACGATAGTATCATTCTATCAACAATATAAGAATAAAACAATGTGAAAATGGAAAACAGTGTAGTAGATAAAAACCCTAAACAAGGTCCACAATGTGTCATCTGCCCAGCAAGATGAAAGCTTGCCGGCGGAGAAAGGTTTTCACTAATTGGCAGAAATGGCAAGGGAGGGGACCAACTAGACCTCATGTGTTCCATAATCCAGAAGGCCCTTTTTCTTGCCACAAACAATTGTGCCTCCATGACTAGGGCAGCCCAGATATAGGCCTCTCTACAAGATCTTAGGAATAGTAAATATCCAAAAACTTGCCAGTTCCTTGATTTTAATTTTATTTTAGGTTGGTTTTAATTGTGTTTTAACTACATTTTATGCAAGCTGCATTGAGGGCATATACATAAAAATACTATTGGACTTGACTGGAATAATGAACAAAACAATGAAATTATTTTAATTTCATCCTCTGTCCTAAGACTTCTCTCATGGTATAACACTCAAGGGCCTATTTTCACCCTAGAATAAGGATGTCAAAATTTATATAATGAGTAGATAACTCAGATCTCTCTTGTTTGTTTCCTTATACAGTGGTACCTCGGGTTACATACGCTTCAGATTACATACGCTTCAGGTTACAGACTCCACTAACCCAGAAATAGTGCCTCAGGTTAAGAACTTTGCTTCAGGATGAGAACAGAAATTGTGCTCTGGCGGCACAGCAGCAGCAGGAGACCTCATTAGCTAAAGTGGTGCTTCAGGTTAAGAACAGTTTCAGGTTAAGAACGGACCTCCGGAACGAATTAAGTACTTAACCCGAGGTACCACTGTAGAATGTAGTAGATAAAGAAATATCAAATGCTGCTGATTCATTTTCAGTTTATTGTCGTTACTCCATCCCGACACTGGTTCAAAACCAAAGCTGTGTCTTATTTAGATATAACAGAGAAGCAGTGCTCGGGATTGCTGACACTGTGTCCCAAAGATCATGATGAGTGCTCCCAACAGTTTATTTAGATGTTAAATAGTGTTGGGGACAGAATAGTTCCTAGAGAGTGCAGGTGTCTGGACAGTGAGGTATGCTTACCCAGTGTTATTCCCTGAATCTCATCCCACAGATAGGAATCTAAGCATTGGAACACAGCACCCACAAGTCCAATCTCATAGAGTTGGCCCAGGAGAATACCATGTTCAACACTGTCAAAATCCGCGGAAATATCCAGCTAGAGTAATAGTGTTACTCTCCCTGTTTCCATCAGAACAACTAAAGCTGGTTCAGTCCGAAAGCTTGGTCTGGAACCCTGTCTAAAATGGGTCTAGATAATTGGTTTCCTTCAAGTGTTTCTGAAGCTAGGCCATTACCCCACCCCACCCCACCCCTGCACAAGCACCTTGTCCCTGAAGTCCATCTCTGTGACTTTATCAGTGAGATGCCCACCAAATGGTATGGAAATGTACCCTAGAAATTGGGGAGGGAGGCCTAGTCTAATGGGCAGGGTGTGCTTTTGGCTGCTTCCCAGATTGGTAGATATATCTGTGCTTTTCCAAATACAGTGGTACCTCGGGTTACATACGCTTCAGGTTACAGACGCTTCAGGTTACAGACTCCGCTAACCCAGAAATAGTACCTCGGGTTAAGAACTTTGCTTCAGGATGAGAACAGAAACCGTGTGGTGGCGGCAGCGCAGCAGCAGCGGGAGGCCCCATTAGCTAAAGTGGTGCTTCAGGTTAAGAACAGTTTCGGGTTAAGAACGGACCTCCGGAACGAATTAAGTACGTAACCAGAGGTACCACTGTACTACACTGCTGCACAGATGTACTACAGTGGTACCTCGGGTTACATATGCTTCAGGTTACAGACGCTTCAGGTTACAGACTCCGCTAACCCAGAAATAATACCTCAGGTTAAGAACTTTGCTTCAGGATGAGAACAGAAATCGTGCTCCGGCGGCGCGGCAGCAGCAGGAGGCCGCATTAGCTAAGGTGGTGCTTCAGGTTAAGAATAGTTTCAGGTTAAGTATGGACCTCCGGAACGAATTAAGTACTTAACCCGAGGTACCACTGTACTTGGATTGTTCCTCACTTCTGTGTGCATTTCTGATCCTTTGCTTCCGGGCTGTTAACCACTGGCAGGCTTTACTCACTCTTTTTTTTTTTTTACAGTGCTCAGTTGATTGCCAGATTAGTAGTATGCCAAGTACTAACCCATATCTTTCCTGTAGTGGTTTACTTAGCACAATCTGTGGTTTGCTGGGTCTAGACTGCGACGTCATGAGTCCTTTCCCCCCAGGTTTATAGTGGCTTTTTAGGGTTTTCTTGCTTTTGAAGTGCTAAAAGTTGTACAGTATCTTAAAAGAAATACAGTGGTACCTCAGGTTAAGTACTTAATTCGTTCCAGAGGTCCGTTCTTAACCTGAAACTGTTCTTAACCTGAAGCACCACTTTAGCCTATGGGGCCTCCTGCTGCTGCTATGCTGCCAGAGCACGGTTTCTGTTCTCATCCTGAAGCAAAGTTCTTAACCTGAAGCACTATTTTTGGGTTAGCGGAGTCTGTAACCTGAAGTGTATGTAACCTGAAGCGTATGTAACCTGAGGTACCACTGTAGTGAAACTCTAGATTTATTGTACATGCTGACCCTCATTTCCCCAAAGCAAGTGAAAGAAGGAAGGAAGGCTTGATTCTGATTAAACCTTTTGGTTTGATGGGTTCAGTGTCTTGAGAAACTAACATAAAAATGTTGTGTCCTGATTTGTGAGCTGCCTTGGGGTCTCTCTGTGAGCTAAAAGATAGGGAGGGTGGAATAGCTATTAATAAAAACATACAAAACAGACCGTACCAAGATAATTTAACTATTTCTCATTTCATGAAATATTTCTATCATTTTTGGCATCCAAAGAGTAGATTCTGGGACATACTTTCAAATTTCTTTTCCTGGTATGGTATAATAATGTTATTTTTTGTATTTGAATGGGTACTAATTTAGTTTCTCAATTCTAGGTCTGTCAGGATTGTGGAGAAGAACATTTATATTATTCAAGGCGAAATCAATACAGTAGTAGGAGCCATAAAACGCAGTGCAAGATGGAGTACTCATACACATTTGGTAAGCTGCTGAGTGTTGCATGAAGTGAATCTTGAATCTGTCTAATATCAAACATATATGAGAAACTGAAATAGTTATTTGCTATATGTTGCTGTGGGCAGCTTTGATCTTCCATTTGTATAGGCACTTGTCTAATTCTAGTTAACAAAATAATTTGGAGTGTGGCATCTATTGTATAAGAGACTGAAAAGTGCTGAACTCTGGGACAGGGTACCAACAGGATATTGTGAGCCCACTCTACTGCACCCACATATTGGGATAATAATACTGGTCTAAATTGCAGGGTTGTTAGTATCACTAAGATGCTCTCTGAGCACTAGAATTGTGCAAATTCGTAGTATGGGTGCTACATTTTTATACACCCATTCACATAATACCTACTATTTGCATAGTTCATGCATCTGATAAAACAAGATCCTGCTTACAAAAAGTTTATGTAGAAACAAATGTGTTAGTCTTTAAGGACCCACAGACTTCTTAGGTCTTTTTTATTTCATGTAGACTCTTGTAGCACTAAACACCCTCCTGGCAGTATCGCTACCCCCTTCGGGATTGGTTGTTAAATTCTGTGTTGTTGGAGGGGCTGGTACAGTCTTTCCACACCTTTGAACTGGGATAAAGGGTTGTCACTTTCTGTTCTCAAATCCTGGTGCCTTGAACATTGTCTTTCAGAGCTTGTCTAAAATGCTTTCTCTCAAAAGCTTTAAAAATGCACACACCCATGTGATGTAATAGTTCTGATCAAAGCTTTAAACTTCTGATTGGAGCAGTTTAAGAATTGAGAGACAACAATTTAAAGACAAAGTGCCTTTGAGTATGAAGTAAAGTTCAGAGAATATTGTAAAGAAATAATAAAAGTATACAAATTCCTCCCCAGCTTTATAACCTTCTGCTGTGGCAATTGGCAATTCCAGTACATTTTGCTGCCCAATGTGAAACTCAAATGAACATCCCATTTGAGATAGTCTAGGGATAGGGAGTATGTTGTTAGACTACAGATCCCATCTGCCCCAGCCAGCATGGGCAGTGGTCAGGTATGATGGGCATTGTAGTCCAGCAGCATCCAGAGGGCAACAGGGAGGGAAACCTATGACAGTCCATCATCTGGAGGTGGGCCACAGGTGACTCACAACTGTGTTTAGCCATTCATACTGCTTATTCCATTCATTTCTTAAGGCTGCTGTGAATCTATGCATACTTACCAAGGAATAAGTCCCATTGAACCCAGTAGGACTTCTGAGCAGGCCTACATAGGATTGTTCTGCATACCCACCCACACCCCTGCTGACCTGGATATAGATGCACTGTGTGTAGCAGCTGAAATCCTTTTGGCAAAGGAACTGTGTGCTACCTCTGTGACCTTCCTCCTAACACCCATTTTGCACAATGCAATCAAGCTGGATTAGCAGCTTGGTAGGAATGGGGTGGCATGGCGGTACTGCTACTGTTGAACTGGCACAACAGGTGGTGGGCTAGCAAGCTGGCCGGAGCACGAGGCAACATGCTGAAACACTCATTCCCAGCAGTCAATGACCATGTACTACTAGTAGGGCTGGGTGATGTCAGGCTTTCAACATTGTGATGCATCACCAGCCAAACATCGCAATCTGGCGATACACCATGATGTTGAAATAACTTGCTGCATTGGCCTCAGCCAACTGTTGCAGCTCTCACTGTGGGAGCTGAGACACTTTCACCCCAGTGCCTGGCGGACTGGGGACAACGCAGCTTGTTTGCATGTCTCAGCTGGGAAGCGGGAAGGCTGCTGCCCCCCAGCTGAGTGAGCCCCTGTTTTTCCCCTCTTGCACATGACCGAGAGAGACCTTGGGGCTTCTTTGAAAAATGATCTGTTTAAGTGCTTATTGAAAGATGATATAAATATTTTCTCCCTCTTAGTGAGGAAGTTTTAACTTAGTCCAGTTCCTACTTAGTAACAACCTTTTCATATGTTTAGGATGAAGACCGTGATCCTCTTTTGCACAGCTTCAGTGTTTTGAAAGAAGTGCTGAATAACATAACTGGTAAGCTGTTGTTTTTTAAGTTAATATTGGGTATGTAGAGGATCAAGGCACATACCTAAATTCTGCAGAGACAGATTTATTGTTTTTTTAAATAGGGATATGTATCAGTACAGAACAGCATTGCATTCACAGCTGGCACCAAGACTGTGGAATCTAGGTTGACTTTCAAACCATGCCTTCACAGTGCAGTGTACATAATAGGGTCAATACATAAATGAAGGGAGACATATTAGGTGGTATTATAATGAAAGAGCATCTAGGCTTTGTAGGTCTGTCAAAGTTTTATGATTTAAAAGTGCAAAACAGCTCATAATCACATAGCCAAAAATGATGAAATGTAGCTTGGAAGATGTATGTTTTTTTAAGATCCTGCACTGATGGGCTCAAATGCACTTCATTGAGTAGGGAGCTTTATAGCTGTGGTGCCATCATTGAGAAGACCTGTCTCTTGTGCTTCCAACCTAACCTAGCAAGGTTGTTCTACAGTCTGGGCACCATCTGTATATGTGTCCTTTCAGAAAGTGTCTAACTTTGTGCCTCTTGAGATCTGCTTTTGTTTGATTCACTTTGTTGTGTTTCTTTGTAATAGTATTGTTTAATCTATTGTGAGCCACCGTGACTATTTTATATACGGAAAAGTGGGGTATAAATTACTAAACCAAACTAATTAGACACTATCCTTTATGCTATTTTGTTGGGAATGGCATGTGAGTTTTTGCCTCAATAATGTACCGAGTTTAAATCTTAACTCATGCATGAATGCATCAATGGCATTGGACAGGCAATAAATGCTTCATTCTCTCCTCCTGGTATGCCATTGGGAGATAATGCTGACCTACCTTATGAGGTGGCTGTTAGGATTGCACGTGCTTTTAAGCTGAAAGGGGCTACATCCTCCCATGTGGTACAGAATACCTTTCCACATTTGCTGAGTAAGCATAGTGCTCCCCACAACCCTACACCCTAGATACCTAAAATTTAGCTGTGCAAATTCATTTGAATTCGTAAAATAAAATTGGAGTAGAATGTTTTGGCACTTGAATTTCATTGGTTAGAAACAGAGTGTCTTGCCCTCCATTTCCCTGACCGTGCTTTTTTCCGTCTTCAGTTGTGGATGTGACAATAGCCAAACTAATGACATACAAGCACACAGGAGGAAAGTGATACAAGAAGATTGGAGGGGGCTGGTTGTTGTGTGTGCGTGCCAGCTGTATGGTTTGGGGCTGAGGGTTGATAAAATATTTTCTTCACAAATCTCCTGACTAAAATCTAGATGACTCTTTCATACTTTGTGCTAGGAAAATACTCAGAATTTTGGTTTAGAATTTCTGCCATGATGCATACATTGGACTAATGTGCATTTGTGGAATCAGTAGGTAAGTTTCCTGATATTCATATCACTTGTGAAAAGACCATGCCAGCCTTCATGTCTCCTGTGTGTAGGTTAATTCTGTCATGTAGCACTGACTGGAAATCCTTCCTAGGTGTTCTTGGGAACAGACTTGATCCTAGGCAGGGTATTGGTGGGCCCTGATGGCATGTTGTACTATTGTCAGAGACCTCCACTTTCAAGAGGCAACACAGGGGCAGAGTTCAGCTCTTACTTGAATTCGATTTGAACATTTCTTCATTAAGTTACAGAAGCAATGACTTTCATATTCAAATTTATTCAAGCAGTAATCTTTGACATTTGAGTTAGCTTTTAGAACAGTTTTGCATTTATAGTAATATATATTCTGTATTTCCTCAGTCCCTACTGAGTTTGTTTTAATCTGTGCTGGATGCAAATTTCCAACTGCCTTGTCTCATTTCTTCTCGTGTTCCTCTTTCCTTCTCCCCTCTGTGGACTATGTTTGATCAGGTGTGGCAGGAATATCCTTTCTCAAGCTGCGCCCTTTATATTAGTCAATATTGCTCTTCTCTCCCTCCCGTTCTCTTCCATCTCCTCTGAGCTTTATCAGTTGACTTATAATTTTGGAATTCTCATTGGAGTCTGTAATACAGTTTGTTCATTATTTAAACAAAATCTGTTTAATGAGCAGAGAGGGGCAATGTAAATGTTAGGCATGTTGCAGTAGAGTACCTTTGTTCTCCTTGGAGTCTTTGCTTATTTAACTGTTTAGGAATGATGTATGGGGTGCCCTGATTTGGGAAAGAAGGTATACCATAGAGTCAACCTAGCCTAGGAATACAGTGTGAGTATCCTAACTTGCCCATAGATTCAATACCTTGTGGCTTTGGATTTTTGTTTTTATCTTGGCTTTAGTTTCTTACCTGTACAAAGTGAAGGTGCAAGCAGAGAACATCTTTTAGCCCTATCCTTGCTTTTTCTTAAACCATGTCTATATAAGACTGTTTCCTTTAATTTTTGGTGCAGGATGATGTGGTGGCCAATAAAACAATAGTTGAGTGATATCTCACGTTGGCAACTTGCAGATTGGTTTAGAAACATAAGTAACCTTCCTATTGATACATAATACAAATTTTGAAAAAAGAAGAAAACTTTCTTTAAATCGAAGAACTTACCTGGCTTAAAAACTTTCCTTTTTTAGTTATTTTTTTAAAATTAAATTAAAATTAAATTAAATTAAAAAGTCTATGTGGGGAAATATTTGGGATTATGAAGAACATAAAAGAACATAAAGTAAGATCATGATCGCACTTACATAGGCGCTTGTCATGGCTAGTGCCCTTTCACAGATTTTAATTGTCCAAAGAAAGGCATAATTCTTCTTGTCCAAACTGGCACCTATTTACTGTTTGTCTTTGGTCAATTTACTTGCAATTGACCAGTCTTTGGGGCAACACTTCTTAACCCTTTACCCTCCACATGTCGCTGTACTGTAGTTCCCATCATCGCTGACCATTGGCCATCCTGGCTGGGGATGATGAGAGTTGTGAGTCGAACAACACCTGCAGGTCCACAGGTTCCCTAGGTAAAAAGAGCAGTCCGTCTTCCTTCCCATAAAACCTGTGTGTGTGTGTGTGTGTGTGTGTGTGTGAGAGAGAGAGAGAGAGAGAGAGAACTATCCTACCAGACTCATTTGGACTCAGCTGCATATCTCTTTTCCAATGACAAGGCTGAGCTGCTGAATGCTTGAAATAATGGGCAGTCGCTGAGTAGCCAGCCTATGCAATCTAAGGAAAGACTGGGAATGAAAATGTATACAAAAGCATTTCTTTTTTAAGCTGACATACCTGTAACTTCTTCAAACCCAAATGGTTAAAGATTTAGTGACCTTTGCATTTCATTTTGCACCAATCCTTAATTATTTAGCCTTTGGGCAGGAGAAAGTAAACAGAGGAAGATAATATTAATGTTGACTCTGAATCACTGTGGCAATTAGTGAGCCTCAATTAGGTGAGAATGACCTTACAAATCTTGTCGTGGACTAGGGGTGAATGGTGGTGTATTTAGTAATATTTTAATAAAATAGTGAATAAAAAGTGTGCTGTTATCTCAAAGTACTCGCCATTGTCTGGAGCATGGGCAGCAAATATTTTTAAAAGGCAAGACATACTAGGTATGCCATGCAGATCAGGTGCTTTGGTGTCTACTCCTGTGCTGGACCAAGTACCAAGGTGGGCATAGCTGGGAGAAACTAACCCCCTGACCCCTCACCCAGGTCTTGATTGTATATGCCAGGTCAGCATCCTTAACCCTGATTAAATTGTGGGTGAGGGAGATCTTAATATGGACTGACCTGGCATTTACAAGCAGCATATTGAGACCCAAATACATTGTTGGCACAGCCACAAGCAAGACTTTGGCTGGGAAAAGGGTCAGGACACAAGCTGATACAGTCTGTGCCAGAGTCCAGACTTCAATCATATACTGTATTTTTTGCTCTATAAGACTCACTTTTCCCCTCCTAAAAAGTAAGGGGGAATGTGTGTGCGTCTTATAGAGTGAATGCAGGCTGCGCAGCTATCCCAGAAGCCAGAACAGCAAGAGGGTTCGTTGCTTTCGCTGTGCAGTGATCCCTCTTGTTGTTCTGACTTCTGAGATTCAGAATATTTCCCCCCCCCCCTTGTTTTCCTCTTCCAAAAACTAGGTGCGTCTTATGGTCTGGTGTGTCTTATAGAGCGAAAAATACGGTAAGTGAACATGAGAGAGGCAGACTTCAGATTTGGAACAAAAATCTTCATCTTTCCATTTCCAATGTATCATATTTCCATTTTAATTTTAACTGCAAGGCCACAGAGGACCAACAAGTGGGATACAAATTAAAAACATAAATTTTAAAAAGTGAATCTTTAGATCACAACTACTGAAATTGCCATGTGCTTGTGTGAGGGAATGAAGAAGGAATGAAGAGAAATTATTGGAAGGCACTGTTCACCCCCTCAGAGTGCCTGCCTGCAATGTGTGTTTGAAGGCTTTGCGTCCAAGTGTTCTGCTAAAACCGTTAGTATGCATGGCTGTGCTTGGACAAGGCAAGCATGTTAGTTTGCCAGGCCTGTTCACTTCAGAAGTGAAGTAGTTTTTGCTGGAACAGAAATGCTTGCTGCTGCCTTGTAATATAAACTCTCCAGGGCATTTGTTCCTTGGACCCCGTTCCACCCAGAAGTCATTTTTGTGCAGCATTTCTACAGCACAATCACATTAGCAACAGACTTCCTCTTTTATGTGTGAAAAGGAAGAGCAAATAACTTTGGTTTCAATCTCTTATTTTTCTGAATATAAAAACTGGTCCTGTGGTCCAAAAAACTGAAACATAAAAAATAAGGCAAGAGGTGTTAAGCATGGTCAAAATCCAGACAGGTTATAAATTATCTAGATTCTGTTTATAGGTTTTATAAATACAAAAACATTTGGGGTTTAGTTCAGAAGAAATATTATGTGGTAATGTTACATCTCTCTGTTACTAGAGCCAATTAAGTGCATTTTCTGCAATGGGTAATGCTCTGTCTTGACCAGTAGGAAGCAGACTATTCCAAATATCTTTCTGAAGGCTCTCTTTCAGCAGTCTCAGTCCTCAGATGTTTCACTGCCTCAGCAGTAGATGCTTTATTGTTGTTTAGAGGCAGTTAAAAAAACCTCAGTGGAAGAGCAGAAAGCCTGGTTTTCTTTTCCTGCCCTTTGGCTTGTCTCTGCCAATCTTTTAGGAACTAAGCAGAGAGTGCTGAGTAAGTGCTTTGAGGTGATCTTTGATCATTTTTGTTCAGCTCTTATTTTTAAGTGAGCTGACCTAATATGTGGATTGCAATGCTGTTTTCCTTTGGTTTTTCCACTTTTCCAAATGTTAGATATAGTTAATCAGCTCAAAAGAATGTATTAAAATAGATATTTAAATGTGGACAAACATTTATTTTATATTAAAATGCATTCAAAATGCATATTTTAGGTTAAATGTGTATTAAAATATGTTTTTTTTTTGTGGGTGAAAGTTTGCAGAATGATGCAGAAATGGGAAAGAATGGGCTTATGGCTGAACACGGACACAGACTAGAAATAGACTAATCTGTCCATCTCTATTTTTTGATTTGCCCCACAATTGCCATTTCTACCTGATAAGGCCTCAGAAGAGTGTGGCCACTTTTTGCTGTTGTTGAGCTCTGGTAGTGACAAGGTAGTAACAGTATGGAGTTTGGTACTGTCAGGTGGTAAAGTAGCTTGGAATTGGTGCTAGAGGCCCAGAAAAATGTGTGGTTCCTGTGATTATTGTGTGTTCTTTCTACCTTTTGGTCTTTGCATCGGTCTGATTTGTCTCTTCTTGGTATTGGTTTGAATGCCCACTTAAAAAATATAAAATCATGTATTTATTGAGCTTAAGAATCACCCTCCTTGGACGATGTACAAAAAAAGGATAAGCAACAAAATTATATCAGTAATTAAAACAAAAGCAAAACTAAAACATAACTTGACAGTAATTAAAAACACAACCCATGCACTGCTGTTCAAGGCAAACATTAACTTAACCGATTATAAAGACTTGGGTAAACATATGTATTTAGTTGATGTCTAAATCCCAATAATGAAGGGGACAGACACATTTCCAGTGGGAAATTTGCGGAAGAGTTTTCTATGGGTCTGGTCACCATGAATCCTTGGGGCTATGAGGAGTGCCCTACCCAATTTTAAAGATCCAGTTGGCTGGTATTGGAGGTGGCACTCCTGCAGATGCTTGGGCCCTGAAACAGAGGAAGCTGCCTTATACGATGGTCCATCTAGTTCAGCATTTTTTACTCCGACTGGCAGCAGCTCTCCAGGGTTTCTGACAAGGAATCTCTCCCAGGATCTAACTGGAGATGCCTGGGGTTGAACCCAGGATCTTCTGCATACAAAGTTTGATGATCTACAGAGTTATGGCCCTTCCCTGGGTTGTTTAGGGCTTGATAGACCAGTACCTTGAATTGGGCATGATGGAGTCCTGGGTGTCTCATTCTTGTCCCTGCAGGTTTTCAGGCCATCCCAAGTCCTCCAGGCACAGGCCAAGTGGTGTTTTAACCTCTTGGTTGATCTCTCTGATTCAGATCAGTCTGTTTTGGGGGAATCCTCTCATACAGGAAGGGAGAATTTCCACAGAAAGTTCCATTTTGGGCCCTTCTTCGCCAGCTTTAGTCCACATCTGAAAAGATAACAGTGCTTGACTTTGAGCCTCTTGAAACCCAAAAGCTGTAAGGGATTAGTATTTGCAAGAGCAGCTAGTTTGTTTTCCAATGGCACATTTAATGTGTTTTGTTCTTCAGGTCTTGGTATTAGGCCACTATTTGACGAAAGGCTTCTGAAATCACACAACTGCTTCCCAAATAAATTTTATTTATTTATTTAATTCCATTTATGGGTAGCTTCCCATAAATTACAGTGGTACCTCGGATTACATACGCTTCAGGTTACATACGCTTCAGGTTACTCTGCTAACCCAGAAATAGTGCTTCAGGTTAAGAACTTTGCTTCAGGATGAGAACAGAAATTGTGCAGCGGCGCGGCAGCAAAAGGAGGCCCCATTAGCTAAAGTGGTGCTTCTGGTTCAGAACAGTTTCAGGTTAAGTACGGATTTCTGGAATGAATTAAGTACTTAACCTGAGGTACCACTGTATCTTGAAGCAATGATACAATAAAACATCAGCAATAGAAACAATTTCACATATAAAAAACAATTATTACAATTTTAAAAAAATTCATAACACTTTATATGTGGAAACAATTTGAAATCCAATACAGACAACGATAAAATGGAAGGCTTTTCTCTCTCTTTCCTGCTAAAGGTGAACAGCAAAGGAAGCCTGAATGAAAAGCACAACTATTTCTCTCCCCCTGCCCCCCTGTCCTCCTGGGCATTCTCTTGATTTTCCCTGTGTCCAGGATGATTGGCAGGAACATGTGCCTTAAGTACAGCTGGAAATATGCAACTGACCAAGTTGGGTTGGGTCAATAGCAGGAGTGGGTGGCTGTCAGTTCAAGAGACAAATTGTTCTGGGAAAGGAAGCTTTGTCTTTTAACTGAGAAACAATTTCTTACCCTTCTGGGACTTCCAATATAGAAGTTGGCAAGAGGCTGTTGCATTTGCTACAGTCTATCTTTTAATCATTGTTTATGGCGACTATAAACAATAGGACCTCTATCCATATAATGGAAATGTTTCCTGAGGATGATAACACTGCTAGTTCCCTCCACTTAGACTATTTCGATTGAAAATGATTCTGAATGGCAAACAACTTTTTAGAAAACCTAAGGACAAGTATGGCATAGTTTTGTTTCTGCCTGTGAGAACTGTAATGTAGTCACATGGGTGGGTCTGAGCAAAAATGAAAGGCTTAAGGAATAAAAAGGGATGTAGAGATTCCTGTATCTGGGGTCCAGAGACTTCGGGGTGAAGTAATATGGGTTGCAGAGATACCTGGGTGTGGGGGAACCAGTGCAGAGAGGTCTGTGAGAATAAGGAAAGAAGTAGCTGAGAGACAGAGATACAGAGATTGATGGCGTGGAGGAAGAAAAAGGGGGATAAGAAATTGGGGGTGCAGGAAAAACCTGTGGAGGTGCATGGAGAACAAAAAACGATAGAGAAGATTGCTGAGAAATGAGGCTGGGTGTAGACGTAACAGAGATGGGGGTGAAATAACATGATAGTGCAGAGGGAACATGCAATGGAGTCCTGGAAAAGAAAACAGAGTGTTATAGGGTGGAGAGAGAATGTTGGACAGCAGAGAGCGGTCCAGAGATCTACAGTGATGAAGAAAACGAGAGGAGGATATCATGCTGTGTGGAATGTTCATGCATGTACAGAAGAAGATTGATAGAAAATGGGTGGAAAACATTGACTTGAGATTGTAACAAAATGTTTTTTCACTGCAAGGCAGGGCTGGCACCAAACTTCAGGGGACCCTCAACCTGGTCTATGGTCCCTCTATTCTTATTCCCATCTTCCTCTTTGCAAAGGTCCTCCCTCTCCTCCACCCTGCCATACTTTTTTTAAAAGGGCCTTTTTTTCTACCTAAATGGAATGTTCATATTTTGCTTGGACCTGGAATCTACATTTTTGTGTGTGAAAAATGACTTGTACATAAGGCACCTGCTTCTTCTTCTTTAAAGCTTTAAATCCACCTCTTCTTCCCTTCCTTTTCTGTTGTAAAGGTCACTTTTTAACATCTGTGTGCATTAACAAGATTTAGATAAATCCTTTCATTTTTATTCATACACGTATTGGTGTTTAGTGAGTGGAAATCACCTTGGTATTCAGAGGCGGGCAGAGCTCATTACAGGTTAGGTACAGCAAAACACTCAGTTTCACATTGAATGCACCTCTGAATTTTAATTCTAAATCAGATATCCAAGGAATGTTCTAGTGAGGACTAAGTTATTCATATCAGTTCTTCTAAAATCAGAATATCACTTAAAGAAGCCTTCAGATGCTCTCACTCTTGTGCTTCTCACCAGCATGGTTTTTACCTGTGGAGTAGTCTCACCAGAGGCAGATTTCAGTTCATGAGCTGGGCTATCTTTAGAGAGAGAGAGAGAGAGAGAGAGAGAGAGAGAGAGAGAGTGTTTATAAACATTTTAACCTGCCCTCCCTCAAAACAACAAATATAAAATAATAAATAAATTGTAGGGATGTTTTCAGTTGTTTAACACTAAAAGGGACTCTAGCCATCTCTTTAAGTATCTTCCCACACTCATTCCTTTTGCAAAGCCTCTGACTATCACCAGCTCCAGGAATGGAGGCTGAACATAGAGCAGGAACAGGTGAACTCTGAAGAAGGCTGCCAACCCAGCAGAAGTTCAGAGGAAACTTGCCTCTGTTTGATCCTCAGCTGGGTGATGGCTTGAAGCTTGGTCTCTTTTCTCCTGAACAAATCTTATCTGGGATTTGGATAAAAATAGACTTATTTCTTTAAACATTCTGAGTTGGAGAATAACTTCTTAGTTAAAGGTTTGATTTGTAATGCATCTGAGCATTATAAGAAAGAAAGATACTGTATTCCTAGATAATGTATTATAAATCATACAGTACTGGAAAAGAACTCTGTTGTCTGTACCTATGTTAATCACTCCAGACTTTAAATTGCTTAGTGAGATATTTAGCTTTATGCCTAGTACGGTAGTGTTTAAAGATTTGGCTGAATATTAGTTAATGAGTCAAGTTCAATGATTTCTGGTTGCCATTGAACACCCTAAATAATTTGGTATCAGGATACATTGCAGACTGTGCCCCCTATATAAACCATTCTTTACAATCTTCTGAGGAGACTCTATTGATCATTTCATGACCAGAGGATTTTTAATTAGTGACACTATAGAATCTGGCCTTCCTGGAATGGAATTCTATGCCTTCCATTGGGTAATTCATGAGGCAGAGACAGTAATGACTTTTAAATGCTTCTTAAAAACATGTATTCCCTACTCCCCGTAAGCTTTCCTGAACTCTTACATTTTTAATATTTGTATTGTACACATCTAAGTTTTATTTGTGATATACAGTTATGTTTCTATCTTTTTAAAAGTTTTAAAAGTGATTATATTGAATGTTGTTTGCATTTTCATTGTTATATTATTCTTTTTGTAAACTGTTTAGAGATTTAAGTGGTATATATATATTTATAAATAAATAATGAAATAGTCACCCTGGAATGGTGTGGGATCACCCAGAGCAATCTTTCCATGAGAATATTAATATGCTCATATTTCTTTGGATAATATGTTGTGTCATTTAATTTCTATTATTTGTATTCTATCTTTCAAAAATATATTCAAGGTACTTTACCTTTAAATACAGTTAACTGCTATATCAAATCAATTATATAAAGATGAAACTATTACGAATATTAGAAGCAGCAGTAGAATTTTGGTTGTTGGCATCCGTCTATCTTGGGAGACAATAGAAGAGTGCATCTTCAGGGATGAAGACAAACTGTTGGTGAGTTACAGCACCTGCTGTGACTGTAGAGACCTATATGGGAGAGATGTGTTTAGTTGCTGCTGGGGCAGATGAAGGTGTCCAGTTGTGTTGATGTAGGTGTACCACGGCATTTCTTCTTTTTGCTTTCCTCCCAATGATCATTCCTTCTCTGGTCACTGCTGTGGATAAAGTACCTGATTGATTGTCTCCAGGGATTCTGACATAGTGGGGTTAATGTTGCTAGCCTAAGCACATTTCAGAGGCAATATCATGAAAAAGTGTACTGGAAAAGAATAGTAATCAAAGCCTGCTTAGTAGTAGGCATTTGTATGTGTGGTGGAGTGTAAGCATATATCTTTTGGGAGGCAATTCCACACCCCAAGTTCCCTAATCAAAAAAGGCTATATCCCTTGTACATCTGTATCAGAAGGGGAAAAGAAAGAAGGACCTCAGAAATTGAACTTTTTCTTAAGAAAGTCCATATGGGAGGAAGTGAAGTCTGAAATACCTTGGTCCCAGGCCATTTTAAACCTCTGTAGGCCAAAACCAACATCTTGAATTGTGCCTGGAAACAGTTTGGCAACCAGCACAGCTGGTGAAGAATTGCCAAAATGTGATTTGATATGCTAGTTCCAGGTAAAACCCTGTTGACTGTATTCTAGATCTGTTGAAGTTCCTGGACTTTCTTCAAGGGGAGTGCCATGTAAAGTACGTTACAGTAGTCTAACTTGGTAGTGTCTAATAAGTGAATGACTGGGCATGCCTGTTTCAGGAACGAACAGAGCTGGCATGCTGGAATAAGTTGTTATAAGGCAGTCCTTGTTGCTGGTTGGTAAAATGTGCTGCCTGAGCCATCCAGTCATGCAGCTGCATCCAGGGGTACCCCAAGCTGTGTACCTACTCCTTCTGAGGAAGTGTGAGCTCATCAGTATACCTCTGTCAGATGATCGTGTTCCTCCCAGAATAGTGCTTCCCTCTTGTCTTGCTTCAGAATTGCCCCCAGGCAATTTGAACTGTTATTTCCTTCCCAAGATACTAAGCTCTCTCTCATTGCCATCTGATTATTTTTCACATTCTGATCACTCCCAGTCCTAATGTCCATATGACCTCGCCCAACAATTTCATGTAGATAGTTGAAGGCGGGCTAGCATGTTACAAGCAGTATTTTGTTTATTAGGGTATTTATCTACCACTTAATTAACAAAGCTTCTGAGAGATTCTCAGATAATAATAATACGGCCGCCGAGACCATATAACACTGATCTTGAAAGACCTACATTGGCTCCCAGTACGTTTCCGAGCACAATTCAAAGTGTTGGTGCTGACCTTTAAAGCCCTAAACGGCCTCGGTCCAGTATACCTGAAGGAGCATCTCCACCCCCATCGTTCTGCCCGGACGCTGAGGTCCAGCTCCGAGGGCCTTCTGGCGATTCCCTCATTGCGAGAAGCAAAGCAACAGGGAACCAGGCAGAGGGCCTTCTCGGTAGTGGCGCCCACCCTGTGGAACGCCCTTCCAGCAGATGTCAAAGCGATAAACAACTAGCTGACATTCAGAAGACATCTTAAGGCAGCCCTGTTCAGGGAAGTTTTTAACGTGTGATATTTTACTGTATTTTTTGTTTCTATGGAAGCCGCCCAGAGTGGCTGGGGAGGCCCAGCCAGATGGGCGAGGTATAAATAATAAATTATTATTATTATTATTATTATTATTATTATTATTATTAAATCACAGAAACAGAAATGGCCTGTGGGCATGCAATGCCACATTATGACTAAGTAAAATTATATATTTTCTCCATTTCACTCTCTATGAGTGGGAACAAAAATTATTTGAGTTAAGAAAAGTTGTCATCCCTACAAGTTTAATGAAAATATTTAGCTTTTTGCAAGAATCAAGTAGGATCTCCCTAACAGTATATTTGCAAGTCAGCAGTGGTTTAATAGTTGTCATTCATACATTTATTTTAAACTTTTTTTTGCCCAGAAAATGGCTGTAGTATATAACTGCTGATTAAACTAACCTTCAGGAACTGTTAGTAATCCAGTCATGTGATATGTTGAATGGAATGTGGCAAATAACTAAATGGGTTTCTGTGAGGAGTCCTGAGCCTCACAAAGTTAAACAAGCGCACAGTACCAGGCCTCTTTGTGTTTCTTTATTCTGATTAGGTGTCGGAAATGATTAGGATCAACTATTTTCTTTTTTTGTTTTGTTTCATTGGCTGATATCCCATGGTGTACTCGAGGAGAGAGAAAAGGGGACTAGGCTCAGCAGTTCTGCAGTGGTGTGGAGTGCATTAACTTCTGTCTGACTGCAGATGGACAAAACTGCAACAGAATACCGATAGAAAACTTTTCTGAGTTTGGTGCCACTGTGTTGGCATCCACCGTTTGAAGTTACTAGAAGTGTTCTGCAAAAACTAGCAGCGTACTTGTTAGCCTACCATATGTGGTTGCAGATATATATTTTTTTAGAGATGAATTCTTCCTTAAATGCTGTGTGTGACATTGCCACAACTTCTGACACGCTGGCTCTCAACCCCTGGCATTTAACATCTTCATGCATCACCATTGCAGGAGATGAGGATGACCTCTGGAAGAAGCATGCCATTCTCAGTAACTGGTCATGAAATAGCAACCCAGGAGAAGATGCACATCTTTTCAGGTGTTCAGCAAAGGCTGTAAGGCCACTTTTTCAGGAGGACTTCGATGTAGTACTATTGCTAAATAGAGCTGTATCTGATTGCTTTTAATCTGTTTTTATGTTCTTTTGCTAATCTTGTGTGTGGGTTTTTATTAGGGCTGGCACTCAATTAAATATACTTAAGTTGTCGAATTGTATTATTTTTAATTGGTTAAATATGCAGAGGAAAAAGCCTGCTTGCATTTAGATGATGTGCATACACATGCACACGAAAGCTCATACCAATAACAAACTTAGTTGGTCTCTAAGGTGCTACTGGAAGGAATTCTTTTATTTTGTTTCGACTACGGCAGACCAACATGGCTACCTACCTGTAACTAGAAATATTGCAGCAAGTATCAGTTTAGGAGAGACATTCACACAGGTGGGGCTACCTCTTCTAAGATGGTGGTGGTGGCGGTGATGATTATAATTATTAATAAATTATACAATACGCTTTGTCAAATATAAAAATATGCAATATAAAAATCAAAACAGTTACATCAATCTACTTATAATAATAATAAATAATAATAATGGAACACAGATGATAACAAAATACAGATTTTATTTGCTATGGGAAGTTTCTATAAGTACATCAATTGGAAATAATTTTAATCATTAAATTTTTTTTGATTAATTGGGGACACTTTTAATTGGATTAAAATGTTTTGATAGATTAAAATAACTAGTCAACCAAATGTTGCAGCTCTAATTTTTCCAGATTTTTGTTTTGTAACAATATTAGAGTTTCTGCAAGAGGTACAAATACATTAAAATATCAAAAATTGTGGTCAAACCTTTTGCTTTACAATGGAATCTTTGGCACCTTTTAGTTTAATACTGGTTTGCAGTGCTTTTAATATATTGCATCAGTTGAGTTTGACTCAAATAATATCATACCACCCTTGGGAAAATTGATGTGTTCAAGATGGCACTCATCAAAGCCAGAAAATAACCAAATATGTTATTGCAAGACACAGGAATATCCCCACTCTCCAGGCTCTAATTGTAGGATTTGGGGTATATGGAGGATGTGCTTGTAGCCTTCTAACGTATGTGAGAGAAAATAAACCACACCTAAATGGATTAATTACCTTAATATTGATTGTGCAGCACAAATATTAGAATTGCTATCATTTTCTGTTCCCTATATCTTGCAAAAATATATTACTTAGTAGAAGTGGTGTGGTTCAGCATTCACACTCCTCATAACTAGGGACTGTGTGGTGATTCCATTTTTTCAGGGTCCACCCTGAAATGTTCCAGAACTTTTATTTCATGCAAGCACACTCCCAACATTAGTGCTTTTCGCTGCTCTGCACTTTTCTATTTGAGGGAAGAGGAGGTGCTGGCCAGCAACTGATACATATGGTGGGGGACGAACTAAATTATTGGGGTACAATAGGGTAGAGGGACACATGTGGATTAGCTTTTTTGATGTAAGTTGCACTTGGTAGAATAAACCTCATGTTTGGCAAGATGATTTCTCAGAACATAAAAGTTTTGAGAATGGTGTTGAAATTTTGTAAGACACATTATAATTATAAAGTTGGAAGGAATCTCAAATGTACGTAATCTAGTCCAACTCTGCTGATTGCAGGAAACTCACTGTAACAGCATTCTTGATGGATGTTGAGTGCTATGAAAGTCTGGCAGCTGTGCTATCATATCAGAAACTTGGATTGGCAAATCACATCAAGCTTATTTATGTTTTGTAAGAGAATAAATGAAAGGAGAATTTCCATTGCTGATCTCTTGTTTTTTGTGGCATTATGCTCCATATACACTGTATTACTTGAGGGGGGGAAAGAGTGACTACCACCGTTGAAGACAAGGCAAGAGAAATACATATTGTGCCACCATCCAGATGTATGGAATGATGTTTGATCAGACAAGTTTATAGAAATGACATTTATATGATGTGGACTCAACAGGAATGTCACAACATATACACATTGGTGGGAACCACATACTTGCTTTTAGTCTGATCAGCCAATAGAGAGTGGATATACTCGTGAATCCATGACCCCATGAATCCTGATTATTGTCTACCTGGTGCTATCCTAAGCATCATCTTTAGTGAAAATCTGCCAAGAAAAAGTAAACATAGATGATGCATTAGTTAGTAGGTTTTGGGGGAACAAAAGCAGTTTGCCTGAAGGCTTCACTGAACCATTAAGTAGAAATGCCGTAACAATGAATACAATGTGTTCGTTTGGATTGCTATGTGTTTTAACAGCAACCTCATTTATTCCAGGGTTATGTGCTTTATGATGACGTAAGATATGGACCTCAGAAACAGTTTTACATATGAGTTGGTATCGATACTATCATTATTGTCTTTGCAATTCTCATACCACATTTGTCACTATTATTCTCATGCCACTTTTGTCAGTATTAAAGAATTTGCAGCTGAAAATTCCGTTCAAGCATCACAGTTACCATTACAGATAGATATGTGGTCTTTTGGATTATCCATTGTCCATCACAAGATGCAATACAAGATTACGTTGACAGATTTGTAACTTACAGTGTAAGAATATTGGTTGAATTTCCACGTATTAGACACTACAAATAGTCACAGCAAATAGAGCATTAAGAGTACTCCCAAAACAAACCGCTCAGGAGATCAAGAGGGCATATGGTTGGGCATATAGCCGCAAGGACCTTGTTCACATTAGCTGATTGCATTAGGTACTTCATCTGGATTGCTATAACTGTAGATTCAAAGTAACTCCAAAGCTGAGCAGTTTTATCCTCAAAATGTTTAACCAGTTGGTCACAGTTGGTCACAGTTGGTCCTTGAATACTTCAGTATCCCCTTCCCCAGGATGGTCAAGGGTGCCATTGGGTGGTCGATAGACATGCAGTATCCCCAGTCTGTCTCTCCAGTCCAACCCTCTAAACCCACCCCAAGATCAAAAGCTTTTGTGGTAAAGCAGATGGTACTTCCTTGGACAATAGCAACACCTGTTTGCTGTTGCTGTACTGAGTACCTACAGAGCTGAATTAGGCGAGGCCCACCCAGCTTACCCATAAATGTCTTGTTAATGCATGCTTTGTCAGCCCCTTCATCCACAATCAAGTTTTAGGTGAGCGTGGTCTTACTATGGACTGACGTGGTGTTCAGTAACAGCACCACCAAACCAGAGGACTCAACAAATAAGTTACCAGAAACTTTTAGAGGATCAGGAGGGCTGAAACAATGAAGTTCTGAAGATCATGAGCTGTAATTGTATCAGCAAGTGAACAGTCATGTTCGGTCGGAAGGTGTCACTGTGGTGCATTTTGAATTTGCCTGCTCTGATTTTTGCAGCTGTTACAGGACAAACAACTGCAGAAATAAAATGGAACAATTGTATTGGTAGCAGTGAGGAGAATGAAGACAACTACAAATACAGAGTCTAGATTTGATTAGCAATTTTGTGCAATTTCTTCATGTCAACCCATAATTGTATTGCTCCTTTGTACTACTAATTGTGGTCACTTGCAAACACTGATACTCTTTTCAGTGTATGTTTATTAAATATGTTTGATTTCTTTTAAATTCAAATATATTTACAGAGGTAATATTAACAAGTCACAATGCATATCCAACTTGCCCAATTACTTAAGAATTCCTAGTATTACAGTTCAGTATCCAGTTAAAATTGATTCTCTATTTCTGTGAGGGAGTTAAATAATGGCTAACTCAAAAATAAACATTGAAAGGGATGTGAAAGTCCTCTCTCCAAAAGCCCAATATGAGTGGAAAATTGCTTATAGACCACTTCTGTTTCAGATTGATAACTCAACTAATTTTTAATGTAGTGTGTTTTAAACATTAAAAGGTAAAGGAACCCAGGATGGTTAAGTCCAGTCAAAGGTGACTATGGGGTGCAGCACTCATCTTGCTTTAGGCGGAAGAAGCCGGTGTTTGTCCACAGATAGCTTTCCTGGTCATGTGGCCACCACATGATTTTAAAAATTATTGCTGCTCTTCACTCTTAAGCTGATGTACTGGTTTATATTGCCATCTCCAGGACTGGGATATATTTGTAATCACTGTTTCAGGAAAACTGAAATAACTTGTATACCACACATATGAAGCTAGGGAGATAATTGGCTCATCTAGTCTGGTACATTGTTGGCAGCTTTCCAGGGTCTCATACAGAGAGGTCTTTCCCAGTACTCCTACCTGAGATCCTTTAACAGAAGCTGCCAGGCATTGAATCTAGGATGTTCTGCACATTAAGCAAGTACCCTCGCTGCTGTTACGTTCCTTGTCTTACAGAATACTTTTTCCTGTGTAAATTGCTAAAAAAGTTAGCAAACGACCACAGATTGATGTGTAATAAATGAAATGTTGTGAATTTCAGTACTTTACATTTAGCCTAGTGCTACATTTTTGCAATATAGTCGTATGAGTCATTTTTAAAAAGGGGACGACGACACCCAATTTCAGCATTTTAAGGATTTTTAACAAATAAAAGTTGTTATTTTGCTTTACCCTATGAAATGTTCTTTTCCTTGTAATCTTGGACTGGCTCATGTATTGCATGTTCCAGTAGCATTAACATTATTTGTTCCTAGGCATTGAAATATAGTTCAGAGGGTCTCTTATCTGTGTTACCACCTTTTGAGGAAATGTTATAACCTCCAAGAAATATTGTCTCTTTGGTGGTGTCCCCAGATCTGTACCATTGTCTCCTTTAGGGAGATAGTGAAAAACTTGCTGCTTTACCTGGCCTTTGAGCCTTGAGTTCTATGCAGTTGATTTTGATGAACTATGTTGTACTCTGTTGTTGTTGTTGTTCTAATAATTGATTTTTCATTGAATTGTATTATTTTGTGTTCAATTACTGTTAGTCATATTTATTAGTGGTTAGTCACCTTGAGGACTGTTGGTCAAAAACTGAGAGATTAATGATATAATTGGAATAAGAGATCACATTTCTGGAAATGCCAATTAACTGCTATTTCCTACAGCTTAGATTCATGAATCCTGAACTCAACATAGTTACAACACTCTGAAATAATGATAATAAAATATCACTCACATGTGCAAAACTAAAATACAATTGAACAACAAAGCAGATATTAAAAATAAGACTATTAGATTATGTGGCAGGATTTAGTTATAACACTTCTTACTATGGAAATATTATTAAATATTGTCTCTCCATATTTCAGACTATTTTGTTCCCCAGCCTCCATTTGAAGGAGGAAAAAATTGAATATTTGTTCTTCCATCTTCCTGCGTTCATCTTTCTTGGGTGGCCAGTTAAACTTGCACTGGAAATTCTGCCATTTCTAGTAGGCTGAGCCACAATATCATTTGGGTGTACAGTATGTCCAAATCAGTTTATTATTTTCAGATCTGGAACACTTTTTCCAACAGTAGTTCCCATGCCATACAGTAATAAATGACCTTCAGAAACATTTCTGAGCGACATATTTGTAACCCTGTGTAGAATTGATACTACACGGGAGGCTGTTTTTAACATGTCATTGCAAGCAACTCATTTTCTGAAGTGTTTTCTGGATTTTGTCTGGGGCACCATTCTAAGTTTCTAAATTTGATTTTCCATTACAACTGCTTTAGTACCTTCCTTGACAATATATGCAGAAGAGAAAACTGTTATCATGATTTCAGTTTGGCATTTTCCCCCTGTCTGTCATTCTGTAACTCCTGAATCCTGGGAAATGAAATGGTCTTCTTTGTTATGGCAGAGTACCTGCAGTGAAGGCAGGTATTCTGTGGAACATCTGTTTAATCTCTGAATGAAAACAAGGCTTGGGAACTGGTTTTTAGAAGTGGAGAGGAATTATTTCTCAGCTTGTGGACATGGGAAGTGCATGAGGCCTGAAGGTTTTCCTTCTTGTTCTTGTGGATTACAGAGTACAAAATAGAGCATTGGACATACTCTTCTTCAATGGCTTTGAAGTATCTGCTGTAAACAACTGTCAGAAATCAAGTGTATTTTGTTGGGTAGGTTATGTGTTTCTGTTTATTGGAGGTGACATTAGCAGTGGAGCAATGGCAAAAAGGCCATGTTGCCATTGCTAAATATACATCCCTGGCAGTCTGATAATAGGTTCCAGGAAGTTCAGTGGAAAATTAAAACAAAGCAACATTTATAGCTGATTGAACTTGAAAAGCAGTTTTCATGCTGAATGGCAAATATGTGGACTTCAGCATTCCAGGAGTCTGATGCAATCCCCGCTGGATGTGACTGACCTTGTGTGTACAGAATGGACTGTGGATACAGCAGCATGCAAAACTGCTTCATCTCTAAAGTGCTGTATGGGAAGGCAAATTTTGCTCCATACACAGAAACAATTCTTCTATACACATGCCTATATTTATATAGTACACAGAAGACTAAAAAACTTTTCTTATTACTTGAAATTAACACTTCTTAGTCCCCCAGTGAATCATAAACTTGATTTCCCCCATAATACTTGCATGTTATGATAATGCAGTGACTTAGCCGATTGAGAGTGTGTTGGGATGTTAAAGTGAAACTATTCAAATTGTTTCAATAACCTAATAATTTGGAAACTAACAGTACAGTAAGTTCCACTGAGCTCAGTTCCACTGCATAGGTGGAGAGACTTCTGTGTTTAAACACGGACAATGTTCTGAGGAATCAAGGTTTTTTGTGGCTTCCTGTAATGTTGTTTTAAACCAATTGAACATTAATTCCCAGTCCACACATTCTGCTCATAGACCATTTGGTGTATAGACTGATAAAATATATAAAAAGCAGAATTTGTGTATTAGCTATGAGTTACATTTGGAGAAGTTCATAGTGACAAAGTTGGAGAACAACATCATGGAAAATCTGGGGGTATGTTCCCATAGGGACATGATGGATTAGAAAAAATAGAGATAGGGGAGACTACAAAGGTGTAGGAAGGGCGATATGTTAGTCCAAAGCATTTCAATCTTTCTGACTCTCTCTCTAGCAACTATAAATGCAAAATGTATTGCAGTCCATTATTCTGTGAGACTACTCAGATGTCAAGGAAATAAGCAACTATCCTACTTTTAAAAGGCATCTGAAAGCAGCCCTGTTTAGGGAAGTTTTTAATGTTTAATGCTGTATTGTGTTTTTAATATTCGATTGGGAGCTGCCCAGAGTGGCTGGGGAAACCTAGCCAGATGGGCAGGGTATAAATAACAATAAATTATTACTATACTGCAACTGCAGTGATAGTCCCATATATGAGAACATTGCCTATGCCACCTTTTTTATCTGGCAAAATACAACTACTGAGCCTTTTTGTGGTTTTTTATCCAGGACTTTTACTCTAAGCTTTATCAAATATAGCTCAGTCGGTAGACCATAATACTCTTAATCTAGGGGTTGTGGGTTCAAGCTCCACCTTGGGCAAAAGATTCCTGCATTGCAGCTGATTGGACTAGATGACCCCCATGGTCCATTCCAACTCTACTATTCTATGATTCTATGAACAATCCTATGCACACATACCTGGGAATAAGTCCTGTTGAACGCTATGTAGCTTGCAGGTTACAGGATTGCTTTATTGTTCTTCAAGAAAAATAGGATTAAGTTAAATAAATGTTGAAAAAATTAAGTTTCTTAGTTTCCCCCATTATTCAGGCTACATTTTATACTTAAATGTTCATTTTATGATACTCTGCTTAGTTCTTAAGATTATAAATTGTTTCGCTAATGGATTTCATATAGAGTCCTAAGATTTTAAATTAATAAACAGTGGTCCCAGGACAGAACCCTGTGGCATCCCACTTGTCACTTTTTTCCAGAATGAAGAAGAACCGTTAGTGAGCACTCAGTCAACCAGCTACAAAGCCACCTAACAGTTACCTTGTCCTTCCCACATTTTACCAGCTTCTCTGCAAGAATATCATTAGGGACTTTGTCAAAAGCCTTACTGAAATCAATATACACTACGTCCATAGCATTCCCCTGAGCTACCAATCTTGTAACTCTCTCTCAAAAAATAAATGAGATTAGTTTGGCATGACTTGTTTTTGAGAAACCCATGCTGGGTGTTAGTAATCACAGCATCCTTTTGTAAGTGCTTACAGACCCTCTCTATTTTTCTGTTTGGTGCCTACCTATCATGCCTTTTATCTGATGGTTAATAAGAAACATCTACACTAAGGCTTAATGTAGTAAACAGAATACTTCTGTTAGTGAATAATGCCAAATTAAGACCTAGTAACAGATTTTCTAGTGTACTAGGAAAGAAGCCTGAAGTAGTCTGAGTCAGGAAAGTTGGTGTGAAGGCTACTTATGAGTAAGAGAGGTGAAATTAATTTTAATATCTTACTCTGGGTTTTAAACTTTGCATTCTTCTGTTTCTCCTATGAGAAGGAGTTTTACTCTCTGATTTGACTGAAACATTCTGATGCAGTTATTTTATGAATGAGTTGGAGTGGATGCTGAGATCTGCATGGAATGGTTCAAGGAGATTGCAAGAGCCTAGTGGAATTTTACTGTATTACACAATATTTTTGAAACTCCTCTTAGTTTGGAATTTGGTGTGTGCTGTTCAGGTTGTGTGTGTGAGGAAAGCAAATATCAAGTCCCCTTGCATACAGATCTAGAATCACAGTTCTTTTTATCTAGGCTGCAATGAAACACTGGGAAAGGGCTTGTGTAGTGGGATATAAATAGTAAAGTAAGGTGTTTCTCATGGAAATGAGAAAAGAGGAGCAGAGGGATGCTTTTAATTACCGTATTTTTCGCCCCATAGGACGCACCGGCCCATAGGACGCACCAAGTTTTTTGGGGGGGAAATAAAGAAAAAAAAATTTCCCCCAGGCGCTTGTGGGGCCGGCAGCGGGGAGAAGCGCTCTTCTCCCCGCCGCCCGCCTGCAGACCAGGTCTGGGGACAGCGGGAAGACGCGCTGCGCCTCCCAGCTGTCCCCAGAGCTTGCGGGGCTGGCGGCGGGGAGAAGCACGCGTCTCCCCGCTGTCAGCCTCCAAACCACATCGGGAGACAGCGGGATGGCGGCGTTCCCCCGACCTTGTGGGACTGGCGCTGCGGCTCTCCTGAAGCCTGGAGAGCGAGAAGGGTGGGTGCGCATCGACCCCTCTCGCTTTCCAGGCTTCAGCGAAAGCCTGCATTCGCCCCATAGGACGCACACACATTTCCCCTTCATTTTTGGAGGGGAAAAAGTGCGTCCTATAGGGCGAAAAATATGGTATTGGTCAATGGGTAGGCAGTTGTAGTGACATCTGGTAGAATTTACAAATGTGGATTTCCTCCCTCTGGCTCTGGAATGATCTGGTAGTACTCTTTTGTACTTTAACCAAAATAGATGTCAGTTTAACATCAGAGATGGCATTACTAGAGTGTATTGAATTCATAGATTCAAAGTAATTTAACTGAGTAGCTGCCAAATAGATCATTTAATCAGGGCACTTCTTACCACGGTCATACTGACGTACATAAGACTATTGACTGTCTTGACGATTGACTGCTAGTTGAACTTGGTAGAGGAGGAGTTGTTTTTTACCAAAATAAGCAAAACAAAAGCAAACACTTGCTTGGTGGTGTTTAATATAAATGGAGCTACTTTGTGTTGCAAACATAATGTTAAATTTCTGGCATTCTGCAGAACTTTAAAAACTTTACAAAATGAATGATAACAGCAAATGTTTCTTGCTGTATTAACATTTTTTCCACCTTTGACACAAGAAACGGTAGCTTTCTATGAGTAGAAAATTTATTCTAACAGTTATTTGTGCAAGCAAGTCCATTGAAATGGCCATAATTTATGAGTTTTGTTCTGTGCTGGGAAATTGAGCAAACCAGCTGCTCTGTGGCCCTTGCCTATTCTTCAGGGTTCTCAGTACTACTGGTTATCAGCAAAAACAATAGTGAATAAGCATTAGCTATGCTAGCTTCAGCTGCCCAAAAGATTTGCAGTGGAGTGGTGGTATGACTGAGTCTGCTGGGGATTCAATGCCCCATGTACCGGGGAGGGGGGCAAATATTTACAGGGTTCATTAATCTTCTTACTCTTGTTTAGGCTTTCCCATGCTGCCCTCTGGCTCTTGTTGGATGGAACAGTTACTATTTTTTGAATAACCTGAAACAGCCAAGATTAATATTAATCCCCTTAATACTGTCGTCAGTACTTAGATGACTTTGATATCCTCCCCAACTAACTGATGTGTTTTATTAAACGAACGTGTAAGATTTAGACTGAATACAACTCATTAGAACATACATCAAATGAATGTTTCTGCCACATTGTTTTGTTTTATTTACTACTCCTTGTCCATAGTTACCCACTTTTGGATTATCAACTGAATCAGCAATTTCACATGTGTGTAGGGAAGGGAGGCAAAACTTATATACCTCTTGTATACAGAATTAAAAAATAAAATTAAAAGACAGATTACAAATGATATATAACTGAAATAATTCACAATGTATTCAATTTATTTGCTTTAATATTTAGTAATAATGGACACAGTATCTGTGATATTTCTTCCCGAACAAAATCCAGATTTATATTAGTGCTTTATAATCAAGAATTAATCAAAGTGGATCTTTGCCAGTTAGGTGGCAAACAACAATATGATCATGTGAATGTGTGAATTTTCTGTAAAGTCACTGTAGAAAATCATGAATTAATAGTTATTGTGCATATATTGTCTGTTACTTCAGTTTGCAACATGACAACATGTGTTTGTTGTCACTTTTGTCATTATTTGTGATCCATTTTATTTATATACCGGTATTTTGTACATTTGCAGTTATGGTTTTTTTGTTTCCTTTACTGTTTTTAATCGACAAACTCTTTAACTTGAATTAAAGTATAAATTGTGAACAAAAATAGAATGTAGCCCATATTTTTATTTTCACGTCTGCATGCATGATCCTGATTGCCCCCTGGCCTGGTTTCCCTCATCACCTCTGCCACTTTGGGGCCTGTGCAATTCCATGTATTTGTAGATGAAGGCATGTTATGCCATTGCTTCACACAACTGCAACAGTCTTGTTTTCAGAAATGAAAATGTTACTTTTGCTGCTGCCGGAACACATCACAAAAATAGATAGCGTTTCCCAAAACATTGCCACAGAAAAGATACAGTGAACATTTCATGATACAATTGAGCCAATTTAACCATTGTCTTTTGAGCAATATTCTGCCACTCTGCATAGCACAATAACAAGCCGGAAAGAGTATGTAGATGATTGGCATGCAGCAGTTTATCAGTTCTTTAAATAAATAAAATGAAATTGTGTAATGAGAAATAGATGCACATGTTGTGCACCCATTAAAATGCCTTCCCTGTGTTTTGCATTGGACATTATGGTGGAAGTGGGAGGTGCTAACACATCTGCTTATCTGCACTTGGATAAAAACCACTCAAGTCTTTGCAAGAAGATCAAATTACCTTAGATTTTTGTGATATGTGGTGCTTTACTTTATGAGCTTGAAAACCTCAATTAAGTTGAATGTTTCAGTAAAAAACGGAGGTGGGGATTGTGTCATGGTTCTCTGACATGGCCATGCTGGGTCCTCTTGCCCAGTAAATCCATGGAGTCACCAGGCAACAGGAGAATCTGCCAGGTGACAGCTGCATTTCAAGTTTCTAGGCTGCAGCTGCTGCCTGTGTTATTATGCACACCCAGCTTCAGGGGGAAGCTGTCTGGAGAGACCTGTTGAAGCCTCTCTGCTCAAGCTGTGTGCTTCCTAGCTGCCCTGATCCAGGAAGTGGAGTGGGAAGAGCAGGAAGCCTCCTTTTGCAAAGCCCATCTTCTCATTCCATTAATTCCCCATCCCCCCACCTTGATGCTTATAGAGGAAAAATCTGGATACTGTCAGTGAATTATATTTACCTTGATCATAAGCAAGCCCTAAATCTTTAGACAGCATATTCAGAAGACAGGAAGGAGTTAATCCTTTATTAGAGGTGCATTTCCCTAAAAGTTTAAACATGTGCTGCAGCCATGACTTAATTTCACACTAGTTCATTTCAGCAGAAAACACAACTGACTGTGTTGCAGAGAAAAGGCAGCCGCCTTACACAGTTGTTTCACCTGCTGGGTTCTATCAGCGAAGTTAGTGACACATTCCAAGGAATGGCAAAGCCCTTCAACAGCACTCCACATGTGAAACAAAATGAGATATAGCCATGCAAATGGCATGGCAGAAAGTAGCCTTATTTTGCATCCTGTTTTAAAGAACCATGCTAAGGAGACAGTCACAAAAGGTACCCATTGGTAACAATTTGGAAATTGTAATATCCGTGTTTACCACTTCTTAAACAAGTTCTCTTCCGTGTTTTTAAAAAAATAAAAGGTTACCTGTCCAGCTCCTCTTGTGTGTTTAAACATTTCTGTCCTTAGAGGTCCAGACATTTCAGCTACAGTGTGGTTCTGTCAACTCTCTTCTCTTTCTACTCTTGCATGTTCTCTTCATTGTTTTCCCACTATTTACATTTACATAACCAAACCTTAGAAATGATAGTCAACAACAATAGAAGGTATGTCTGATTTTGACTGGAACTACAGTGCAACAAGGGGAAGCTTAATCCCTTCCCAACTGTAATCCCAATGAAAATCCCTCAGCCTTAGAAAACAAGATCTCAATGACAACTTTTATGAAAGGCTACTGTTCATGCCTGTGTGTGTTTCTTCACAATTGCAGCTTAGGAAGAAAGGGTTAAACCTTCCCTCTCCATGCGCTGTGTAGTCCTGATGAAAAGCACCCCCCTTGTTTTCTTTAAAACCCTGGTATAGTTTCTAATGATCTTTTTAGCACTACATGTCTTGTCCTAAGATTTGCTGTTCTATTCATGTATTCATTCTTTCTCAGTTCCAGCTCTTTACCTGTGGAATTTGCTGCCTCCCAGCAGATTATCATTTTTATTTTTTAAAAAAGAACCATTTTACAGCAGAATCTGCAACCCTATCAGTTTAAAATTGTTTTCTTAAAGTAAGAAAGAGACTTTGGCCTCCAGTTTCCATGTACCTTATTTCTGCCATGAGAAGTGTTTGGTTTCTCGTTTAACTTTTGTACAACATTTTGTTTTACAATGCTATGGAAATGATATCAATAAATCTTATCCACAACCTTACATCATTAATGTACAAGTAATATATTTTAATGCATATAAAGATCGGAATAGTTGACCCAAGAATGGTTGTCCACTTTTTCACATGTTATTTTACATGTCTGACCCCTAAGTGAGTCTTTCAGTGATTCGTATACAAAGACCGTAATGTTTTTGGTACAATTATTAATCCTTGTTTTGGAAGAAAAGAGAACTGTAAAGTGTCTCTGCAGCTTTCTTTTTTGGCTGTGTTAACCTCTGACATTGGAAAACCTATGATATTGTACTCCTTTAAGGGTTGTTTCAGCATCTCCAAGGCCTTGGCCAAAGATAGATGAAGCTGCATTATTCTGAGTCAGATCATTGGCCTATATTGACCATTATTGTCCACTGTGCTCTGACTGGCAGTGAGGTATGAGGTCTCTGGTAGAGGTATGCTAATCAAGATTTTTTTTTCTTGGTAGATATGAGTTGAAACTGTGGTAATTACAGTATTGTGTAGCACCTTTTCATTTCAAAGAAGTACCAAGGCGGTTTACAGAAAAGCTTTGAAGGAAAGCTAAGTAGACAGATGCAACAGCCAAGACAGTTAACTGAGAACAAAGCTGAAATTCTTGTTTTCAGGCTCTCTAGAACAATAGAATGGCACGCGGGTGGGGCTGTGGGTTAAACCACAGAGCCTAGGGCTTACCTATCAGAAGGTCAGCGGTTCGAATCCCCGCGACGGGGTGAGCTCCCGTTGCTTGGTCCCTGCTCCTGCCAACCTAGCAGTTCGAAAGCACATCAAAGTGCAAGTAGATAAATAGGTACCGCTCCGGCGGGAAGGTAAACGGCGTTTCCGTGTGCTGCTCTGGTTTGCCAGAAGCGGCTTAGTCATGCTGGCCACATGACCCGGAAGCTGTATGCCGGCTCCCTTGGCCAATAAAGCGAGATGAGCGCTGCAACCCCAGAGTCGTCCGCAACTGGACCTAATGGTCAGGGGTCCCTTTACCCTTTGGCTAGAACAATAGAGCATTTTCTTTGACAACAGAGTGAATTGGGAATGAAGAAGTTATTCATAGTGTGCAAGCCATGAAGAGCTATGGATAGTTCCTGAATTTAAAGTATTGCTGTAGAAGTTTTTAATTTCTCCTGGGCTTTTCAATTGCCTGCTTCCTTAGTTTTGGCCAGTTATTTTGAAAGAAAAATCTGGTATGAAATCCCACATTGGAGTAGTGACTGAAGAATTCCGTAGTGTGTTACAATGTAATTGGTCTTTTTGACATGTGTCAATTTCTATTTGAAAGGTAAAATGAGTGCTTAAATTGACACACTTCAAAACTTGATTCAGAGCATTCTGTCTGTGCAGTTCAAAGGAATTCCTTTGGGTTTCATTTAGCTTTACTGGGGTGCTGGAGCAGTTGCTTTCTCATGTTAAGAGAATTTTGGAAACTTTGCTTTAATTCTTAGTAAATCCAGGATCAATAACTATCAATGTTTGTTCATGGGGCAGACACATTTGTCATGGGGGGATTGCTTGCATTTTGTCTTAGTAATTTCATTTGGAGTTAAAATCCGTTGCCATAGACAGTCTACAAGCACTGAGCCTTGAAGTTGCTGAGAATTCATTCATGTCAGGGTCATGCAACTCTCAGATCAATTACTTTATCGTGAACCTGTCTTTGAAAACAGTTTGGAAGCTACAACTGGTACAGATGGCAAAGACTTCCTATGAACAATCCTATAAAGTCTGGTTAAGGTGCGCAAGTATTGCAAATATACTCCGTACTTAATTTGTTTATAAATAACAGGTTTTTTTTTTTTTTTTAAAAATCATCATAGTTAAGCTGGGAAAGGACAACTGACAGATTCACATGAGTGAATTATCAGCACCTCCACTGTTTGCCAAGGATTTACTAGATTGATTCTACTGCAGTTGAGCGGATGTCATTACAAAAAGAGGGACTCTCTATGATGCTGGCAAATATGGTTTCAGATGTATGTGTGTGGAAGAATCCTGGTTGTACACAAATTGAGAATATTTTATGCATTATATACTCCTCAGCTCTATTACTTATTTGTATTTCTTCTTTTATAGGATTGTGCATGTGATGGGATAATGATTGGGTTCTGTTGCTTTTTATATTTCTTATGTTTCAGTTGTACAATGCTTTGCCTGGCTAAAATAGTCATGAAACCATAGTCATGAAAGGCCATAACCCCCAAACGATGCCCTTCTGCCCATCGGAAGGCAACCCAGTCAGATGGGCGGCATACAAATAATAAAATTATTATTATTATTTTATTATTATTATTATTCTGGTAGGCAGCTCATCTGATGGTTTCCTAATAAACATGAGTGATTAGAGAAGTCTAGGAAGAGACTGACTGAACTTTGGTGTTGCAAGTATTTATGGTCCTTCTACACTTTGAGAATCGTGTGTCTAAGGTTATTTTCATTATGTGCTATAAAGGAAAGTAAATTGGTCTTCAACACATTCTTTTATATGTATTTGAGGTATCCAAGGCAAATTATTAATGACTGTTGTAGCTGGTGGGTGCTGAGTGGACCTGGATTCTTGTCTGTGTGGCTAATATGATTGCTGGCATTCAATCAAAATACTACCATTTTTCTTAGTGAATTGGCCCCAGTATGCCCAGTATGCCACATGTTTGTATTTAAGCAGTGCTCTTGCAATTGAAACTCGCTCAGGAGTTTACCAAAATATTAAATTTTATAATCTCTCTGTGCTTGTGTTCCATCCTTCTATTCCCTCTTCTGGGCCTTGTCTTTTTAAATTTTTATTTTTTCCCATGCAGTGTTTAACTTATTCGAAACTTTACATTACGTAAATGAAATTGCTCAGTGTGTTGAACCATGAGTTTGCAAGACTTGAGTCTGAGAAGGGGAGACATTGCTCTTCCTGCACTGGAGGTGATGTTACATGTTTTTTTTTATAATGTTGTGATTTGTCTTTTGCTTTAGAGCTTTCAGCCATTGAGCCTATTGTCTTCCTTCGACCTTTTCTGGAAGTTATTCGTTCGGAAGATACTACAGGCCCCATCACTGGATTGGCCTTGACATCTGTAAATAAGTTCCTCTCGTATGCACTAATAGGTAATGATTTGGAATAATTGTTTTGCCTTCTCATGTCAGCTACATAATTTCACGCAGCTGAATGAATGTCCCAGAAGAAGGACCGCATTTCAATTCTGGGCATGGAGGAAGATACTTTATCTCCTCCCTGCCCTCAGCAGATATACCATATGCTTCTGGGGGAGGGAAACTGAGCTATTTGGAAAATACTGGAAACTGATTACAACTGAAGAATGGAAAGTATATAGAGTAATATGTAGTGGTACTTCAAAACCAATATCTTTGGGGATCCTTTTACATTAAGGGTGGCATAAAAATGCAGCAAATAAGGACTGATCTTTTGTACAACAAGTTTTGATGCAGATTGCAAAAGGATTGGTATAGTGTGAAAACCAAGCTACCAAAGTTGGAACTAAAGATAATAAATAGCACGATCTAATTACTGAGTATTAAATGCATGAAATCAATCCATTGCCAAATAAGAATTTATCTTTTGTTGAACCATAACTTGAACTGTGATTCTAATCTGAGTAAAGAGAGCTTTGGATGAAACACAGGGAAGGGAAAGGAAAGCCATGGAAATAAGAATGGAGAATTTTTCTGTGGTGCAAAATTCCCCTGGTTTGATAATGTCAAAAAATTCTCTGTTATACAGATTCTAACCATGAGGGCACAGCTGAGGGAATGGAGAACATGGCAGATGCTGTCACACATGCCCGGTTTGTGGGCACAGACCCTGCGAGTGATGAAGTTGTCCTGATGAAGATCTTGCAGGTATGTGGAACAAAGGGGCTGTTAGTGTAATGTCTTGTGCCTGATGCCCTGTTAATCTTGTTCCATGGAGACCAGATTGGGGAAGAAAAATGGTGTTGGGACTTCTACTTTAGTTTTCATCAATATTTTTAAAGTTAGGACTCTTGTACTTGCACTAAAAGCTTTCCAGTGCAAAATAATCCTCAACTGGAGAGGAGTTTTTTGATCTTTTGTAGTGAAAATTAGGCTTCCTTGGTGTGGTAGATTGAGGGGTGAGAGCCCAATCACAGTACATGGCAAAGCATTGTTTGTTTGCTTTCATTCATTAAAGTGAGATTAATGGCAGTTATGGCATGCAAGAGATGTAGTCCCCCATTCCCTTCCTTCAGTTGAAGTTTTCAGACATTCTCTGTTGTTGTACATGAGTTTCTCTTCCTGACACTGCTGTTGGAATGTCATCTTTATTTGTTCTTCTTTCAGGTCCTGAGGACTCTTCTCCTGACACCAGTTGGAGCTCATCTCACCAATGAGTCAGTCTGTGAAATCATGCAGTCTTGCTTCCGTATATGCTTTGAGATGAGACTTAGTGGTAGGTTTTCAATGCAAGAAAGCAAACCCCAAACTTTGGTTTCTATTAAATGACCAGAGTTCTGTCTGCAATATGAGTATGCACTGGAACATAAACAAGCATAAAATATGCTAAATATGCGCAGTTGAACTTAATAATAATAAAAAAGGTGTTTGCAGACCACTTTTTGCTCAGTTGCTTGTGTGTTTCTTTCACTCACCCGCTGTTTCAGCTCTGTAGCGCCACTTAGTGTACCTTTGCACATTCTGCTGCACAGCTGAGGCTGAAGCTGGTTTTAATAAATTTTCAGTAATCCTTTGTAAACAACACTTGGAGGGGAGTCTACTTGGAGAAGCCTCTAGATAATATCACACCAAGTAATGACACCTGTGTTATTTGTTTTTGTCTTCAGAGTTATTGAGAAAATCTGCAGAGCACACTCTGGTCGACATGGTGCAGCTGCTCTTCACAAGGTAAACCTCCTTGTGTTTGTCTCAGCACAGCTCAGGTGGCCCTTCAAGGACAGGAAGAATCCACACTTCAGTCGGGGGTGGGTAGGCAGGCAGGCGTGCTCCTGAATATCATCCAGTCCAAGCATTATCTGGTCCATGCAAATGCTTGGTCCTTGCTGAGGCGCATTCTTAGCATGCTAACTCTGGTTTAATGTGACATCCAAACATGGCAATAGTGTTGGAAATGGTGCAGAGCAATGAGAACATGAATGGTTTGCCACTATTAGTTTTATGTGCTGCGCTGGTTTAGCAAAAGGGTTTATGTTTCAAACAGCATGCACCTGAGACGCTTTTTTAAATGCAGGATCCAGTTGGCTTTGCTACTCAATGTATTTCCAGTTAAGATTGTTTGTTCCTGCTTACTGAAGTACTTTTTCACCTTGGTTCGCTGTGAATCTGGGAAAACTAATTTGGATAATTTGTCTATGACAAGGAGTCTGTGCCTGAGTTATAAGCTTTCCAACATATCCTGATACACTTTCCAGTTACTGTACCACAGCATTTATTCTATTACGACCAAGGATTTTCAAGAGTATTTCATATTAATCTAGATCAGATTGAGTATTTCGTATATTTGCTGTAGGAAATTGGGACACATAATGCTTAGGTTTTAGAATGTAAAATGACATTGCTTACCTTTTTTACTGTTGTAGTTCTGATATTTTAAAAATGGGTTATTAATAGTTTTTTATCTATATTTCACTCTTAACTATTCAGTTGGATGTTTCCAGAAGATATAGTTAGCTTTTGAAAAGGACAGAAAGGCAAGCTACTCTGTGTACAAAGAGCTATAGGTTTCCAGCATCTTTGAAAGCCTGCTATCTCACTCAGTAAGGATGCAAAATGATAAATGATATATGAAAGAAAGCCCATTTGTGTGTGGTACTTTGTAACCTCAGACATCATTAGCATCCTGAGCTAACTATGCATTTCCTAGTTGCTACTTGCAGATTTTGGTTTAGACTTTTCAGGTAGGCCCTCAGATATTAAGCTGCCTTGATCAAAGGACTGTGATAGAAAGTGAACATTGAACACCATGCATTTTGCATATGGGAGAAGCCTACTAGAGACTGATATTGCAATAGAAATGACGCTAGTTGTTCATTGAGGGTAAGTCCTAGCAGGAGATGCCAAGTACTGCTTTACTCTGTGGTCTTTGACTAAAAGGGCCAAACCTTAGAAGGTGAAAATTTCACTGAATAGCCTGGCAGATCACATGAATATCAAAAGCATTTCTCTGCTTTTTGCCTCAGTTCTTATCTGAGCTGTACAACCCACTTACCCACCAGCTGATTTTAAAAGCCCCAGGTAACTGTGTGCCCTTAGGCCAGCCCAGGACACAGCTTAAGGACCATTTTGAGTTTTAGGAGCCAAGAAACTCTAAACTGAGCCAACTGAGCTAAAACTTGTGCAGATATATCTATCTTTCTATTTCTTGTTGTTTGTCATGAACCATTTATGGGTATAAATAATAACAATGCAGATTTATTAGATCTTATGTCTACATTGTTAGCAATATATATACTCCAGTGCTTTATTGTATTTTTCAGTTAAAAGATTTGAATTAAAAGATATCTTCAGTCTTCTGCAGACCTCAAAAGTACACTTGAAACAATTCATTAAGTTCTAATGAGTTGAGCTGGGGGACTTATCTGCAGGGACTAAAGAAAGATAGCTCATTCACAGTGGTTCTATGCTGAGGGAGGCAGTCTACCCTCCCCCCCAAAAAACACCCCCCCCAATAAATCCATTCCGTCTGCATCCAGCAAGGCAGTTCTTAATTAGTTTTTACTATGTCGCCAATAACCATCCAGTAGCACCTTTAAGACCAACTAAGTTAGTTCTTGGTATGAGCTTTCGTGTGCAAGCACACTTCTTCAGATGCCTGAAGAAGTGTGCTTGCACACGAAAGCTCATACCAAGAACTAACTTAGTTGGTCTTAAAGGTGCTACTGGAAGGATTTTTTTTGTTTTGCCAATAACCATGTTAGTTTGACATTTTTAAAGAGGAATAAGACTCTTAGCTATAATGTAAAATGTGAATATTGGTGAAAATGCACAGACATCTAGACATTCAACTTTGCTTTTCTCATTCATGCCAAAATAAGTGCTCTACTGAATTAATGGGTCCATATAGAGAAGGATTTTTTTCTTCTTCTTCTGGACTGTTAATGTGTTTTAGATACTTTACTTTCTACTATGCTAGGGCTGGCAACACTCAAATGTTTCTTTAGGTGTGTCTGTGTTAGGAGTCAAAAGATTAGACTTGACCCAGTCATTTTCTGAAAATGTGAATTCAAGTCAAACCTCTGACCTTTATTCATTCCCCATGAACTGATAAGACTGATTATTCCTTTTTCTGATTATTACACTGTAGTGTAACTTTTGATCAGAAGAGGGCAGATAAACCATATTCCAAGGGGAAGCCTTCAGGGAACTGCAATTCTACTCTGTTTGCTGCCAGGCAGGAAGAAGGCCTTCCTTTATTCCTTGTCCTTAATATATATATATTTTCTTGCTATTCCAGATTACCTCACTTTAAAGAAGAGCCTAAGAGCTACGTAGGGACTAACTTAAAGAAGGTAAGACCCAAACTGTTGATGGATTCTTTGCTTCTGAGTGTTTGTAGTTACGCTATTCTGGGGGCAGGTGGGACAAATGTACATATGTATCAGTGGCACAGCTCTGAATCTTGTGCAGGCTTATCTAAGAAATGAGTTTGGGTTATGGCTCTTTATGCCAGTGTGAATCAGTCAGTCATCAACTGTATCGCTTAACCCAGGCATTGTAAGGAAGTGACTTCTGTGAGCCAGATCTGTTGCCTCCTTCCATTAACTGGCACCTCTTTTTTGTAATCTTTGTGCACCTGAACAGAGTCAACATCAGGAAATTTTTAGAGTGTTAGCTAAGGAACTGACCTTATGTCTCCCTCCCAGAACAGGGAAGTGCTCATACCTCAAAGGGTGGGCTGAATAGCTACCCACTCAGTTCTTTTCTTGCTGACATGTGGGCAGCAGCTTGTGTGTTTTAGTAAGCATTTGATTATTTCTTTACTTGGGTCTATTTCTCCTCTTTTTCTTCCCCCTTGTTCTCCCTGCTTTCTTATTGGGCTCCAAACTCATGCTCCGTCTCTCTCCTTTTTAAGGAGATAGGAATCCCTTTTCTTGTGACCACACATCAATAATTCAGCAGTCATCCTTCAAAAAGTGTTATTCTTGTGGGAGCATGGGGCTGAACAGTAAAAAGAAGCAAAGAAATCTGTAGCTTAGCCTGTACTGTAATAACAGGGGTATTTTCTTCCCTGTCAAGTTATACAGGGAACTTTATCAGACTCATAAGGAATATTCAGGACAACAATTTTCCTATTCATAAATCCGATTTGTACAAGAGAGAAAATTCAGTTAACCTTCTGCAACTTCGATATATTCAAGAGCAAAGTGCTATAGGGTGCATGCATAGATCTCTTCCTAGATTGATGCATTAGGAAACATTTTGAGCTCAGGATTTGCACCAACAGGCTCAGTAGTACTTCTGATGTTTTATGCTTGCAAATACAGGTATATGCTGTGTTCAAATTAAGAGTGTGTCACATAAAGCAAGCCTTAGATGTAAAAGGTGGAATGCTTTTCTGTAAGCATATCCTGTGTGAGAGCTTTTCATTAATCAGTGGGTGGCTCCTTCATCTCATAGAGGCCTTGGTTTTCACTCTTACTGTCCTGCTTTGCTTTTCATTATGTGCGTTACATCATTCCTTGCATTGTTACATGGATTCTGTCTTTGGGTTTAGTTTTCTTTTTTCTTTTTCAAACGGTACATGTGACTGTCTTTCACAGATTTCTCCATATCTCCTCAACAGACTGGAACTATGTAATGGGGAACAGTCCAAAGCCCTGAACCAGTTAGAGAGAGTACTACTCTTTAAGAAACTGAAGGTCTCTCTTTCTCTCCTTCCCTTCTGCAAGCATCTGTGGGTGGTAGTTATGTGTTGTGTAGCAAAAGCTTTCATTCATGTTTCTTATGCAGCATGGCTTTGGGGAAGAATGCATGTAGCAAACTGCTTCTGTTTGGGATAGTGTTGGGAGGAAGGCTTTAAATATAGAGGAAGTGACATTGCAGACATCAGAAATGCTGTTGTCAAAATATTCTGAGAATTTATAGAGAACATAAGCTAGAGATGGTGCTATCGATGGCCAGTTACCATCTCCTATCTTGAAAGCTATAGTTTAGTGCAGTTTATGAATTTCTGGAGATATTGGCACAAATGAATGAGGGTGGTCATAACTATTTGCGGCAGGGAAGCCGGCTGCAACTGCAAATATTGCTAGGTTTTATGCATTGTCTAAGGTAGGGTACAAGGCTTAGTATATGGAATCATAGAATTGCAGAGTTGGAAGGGACCCCCCCCCCCAAGGGTCATCTAGGCCAACTCCCTGCATTGCAGGAATCTCAGCTAGAGCATGCATAATAGAAGGCCATCCAATTTCTGCTTAAAAACCTCCAATGACAGAAAGTCCACCACCTCTCATGGGAATCTGTTCCACTATCGAACAGCTCTTACCATCAGAATGTTCTTCCTGATGTTTAGTTGCAATCTCCATTCTTGTAACTTGAACCCATTGGCTTGAGTCCTGTCCTCCAGAGCAGGACAAAACAAGCTAGTTGCATCCATGTGATAGTCATTAGTAATTCAGGAAAGGAAAAGCTATATGCAGAACAGTATCACAAATATGCAGGATCCACACTTTCCCTTACCAGGTAGCCATTATTCTACAAAGTTGTTTAGCCAGAGCTAGAGTTATGTTTCCAAACTGATTATTACTCATAATAATTTAACATAAAATTCCTTCCCTTCTAATGTAGCTGGATTCAGAGAGCTTAAGGCACGTCTTCAAACTTCATATTTTAACCATTGTGGTTTAAAGAGTTCCATTTAGAGCTGCATGATGAACACTTTTCTTTTCCACATAGGATTTATGTCAGATTAGATTGTTCTTTGTGGATAAGGCAACTAACAAGTGGCATAAATTGCAATGCAAATTGTGAGATTTCATTTTATGTCCGTGATGAAGGAGGATTACATTTAAATTTCATATTTCACGCTCTAGGTCTGCCCCTAGAAGCTTTGGATGGATTCCTTAGTGCAACGTGTGTGTATATGTTTCTAGTTCATGTGGCTGCTACATCTGTTGAAGCCCTGCTCACATTGTGGGATATGTAGATGATTAGGGATATAAAGATGATCATTTCTAAGTGCCCTTCCACTGAATACAGCCCATTTGGCGTCCTGTTACACAAGGGTGCAGGAGGCAGCAAAGCAGATGTGATAACAACTTGAACACAAGGCACATAAAACTTGGGCCATAACTGTTCTAACACTGTGTGAGCCTACTTGATGTCAGAGATGGTGCCAAATAAGCAATACTTTTTTTTCCTCACGATTGCATCTGCATGGTTGCAGCCCAGTGAAGCTTTTCCCAGTCTACATTCTCCAGTCTACATTCTGATTTTAAGGAACCCTCAATAGCACCATGATTTATTTGCTAAGCACGTCAGGAATAGAAAAGCTTGTGTCTACCTCAACTTGGATGGCACCATGTCAGCAGTCCAGTCAGTGAATGTGTTTAGAACATCATCCATTTAGAAATTGTATTAATTTCAGTTTTTGAGGCCTGATGATGTGGACAAGTTTCTTGGAGGTGTGTGATATATTATCTGTTTGCTCAAACCTTGCACTTCCTGGCTAGCATCTCATGATGACTGACTGGTTCCATGAGTTAGTTATTGCTTCATTTACACAGAAGGTGGTCCTGGTTGTATTGAAGGGGGACAGTCATGAGACCACTCCTGAAGAAGGTGTCCTTTAATCCTTAAAAGTTTTCTTAGTGTTGGCTTGTCACAAATGTTCCCTTTTAAGAGAAGGGCTGTATATCTGTTTCTAGATTATCAGTATTGGAAGAAGGACAGGAGGAATGTGACCCTGTTAATTCTCCTAGACCTCTTAGTGGTTTTTGAGTTCATCCACCATGTCCCTTTGTGGACTGGAGGTTGGGTGAGGATTGACTGCAAAATGCTCCAGTGGTTGTATTCTTATCTGTATGGCTAGTTTCAGTAGGTGATACTTTGATCCTGTTACTCTGTTCTGAGCTACTTGTGCCATGGGTTCTGCCTCCCATACTGTCATCTGCATGAAACCAATAAGTGAGATCATAAAGTGCTGATACTTGACTCTAATTAATGTGCTGATGATGACCACCTCTGACCCCCCCCCCCCATTTTCATCAAATTCAAGTGAGGCAGCAGATGTGCTGAATTGGTGTCTGAGATCAGTAGTGGACAGTATAAGTGCCAATAAATTGAAGCTCAATCCAGATAAGATGGATGTACTGTCTGGATGGTATTGTATTCCCCCTAAAGAATTGGGTTCACATCTTAAGGTTGTTGTTAGACACCCAGAGACAGGACCAGATCTCCTTGGTGTGTGGAGTGCCCCAGGGTGCGATACTCTCCCCGATGCTTTTTAACATCTTTATGCGCCCCCTCGCCCAGCTTGTCCGGAGTTTTGGGCTGGGCTGCCATCAGTATGCTGATGACACCCAACTCTATCTGTTGATGGATGGCCATCCTGACTCGGCCCCAGACACACTGATCAGATGCTTGGAAGCTGTGGCTGGATGGTTACGTGGGAGCCGGTTGAAGTTAAATCCTTCGAAGACAGAGGTCCTCTGGCTGGGACGGGACGATATGGGATTGAGGGGGCAACTCCCATCTCTTGCGGGGGTGCAATTAGTGCCAGCACCGTCCGTTAAGAGTTTGGGTGTAATCTTCGATACCTCCCTCTCCATGGAGGCGCAGATTGCAGCTATAAAAAAGGCGGCATTTTTTCATCTCCGCCAAGCTAAGCAGTTGGCTCCTTACCTCTCTCGCCCTGACCTAGCCACTGTGATCCACGCGACGGTCACCTCCAGACTGGATTATTGTAACTCGCTCTACGTGGGGCTGCCCCTGAGACTGACCCAGAAACTCCAGCGGGTGCAGAATGCCGCAGCGAGACTCCTTACGGGGTCTTCGCTGCGGGATCACATTCATCCGGTGCTATACCAGCTGCACTGGCTCCCGGTGGAGTACAGGATCAGGTTTAAGGTGCTGGTTTTAACCTTCAAAGCCCTATACGGCCTAGGACCCTCGTATCTACGGGACCGCCTCTCCTGGTATGCCCCACAGAGGAACTTACGGTCTTCAAATAAAAACATCTTGAAGGTCCCAGGCCTCAGAGAGGTTAGGCTGGCCTCAACTAGAGCCAGGGCTTTTTCGGCTGCGGCTCCATCCTGGTGGAACGCTCTGTCACAAGAGACAAGGGCCCTCCAGGACTTGACATCTTTCCGCAGGGCCTGCAAGACAGAGCTGTTCCACCAGGCCTTTGGTCAGGGCGCAGCCTGACTCCCTCCTTTGGCAATCTTTACAATACTTTAGTTTATGGTTGCCATCAATTTTGATTTTAATTAATTCTTTGATGTTTTTATAATGTTGCACTATTTTAGTGTTGTTAGCCCCCCTGAGCCCGGCTTCGGCTGGGGAGGGCGGGATATAAATAAAATTTATTATTATTATTATTATTATTAAGTGTCATCAGTGGCACTTAGTGCTTTCCACTAGCTAAGAACTCCTCTTGGCCATAATTATACATGCTCTAGTAGCATCCAAATAAGACTACTGCAGTGTATTATGTGCTGCCCTTGAAGATTACTTGAAAATGCCATTTGGTCCAAATACAGCTGCTGGACTGTGGAATGGGGGCAGCTGGGCAGCGCATACCTCACAAATTCTAAAGCAATTTCACTGATCCTTAAGTCCATCTCCAAATACAATTCATTTTGTTGGTTTTAACCTTTTGAAGTCCAGTACAACTTGGGCCCTTTTTTTAAAAGCAACTGCCTGCTCACCTATCCAGCTATTAAAATAATCAGCTAAGGTCCTCCTCTGGGTGTGTTTGCTGTAAGCGGAGGGGGTGGTGGTGATCAGGGAAGGGGCCTGTTAGTTGAAGTCCCCTGCCCTGGGAAATATCTTCTAGTGAAGCTCACCTGGTGCCAAGTTTAATGAGTTCTAGGTGCTGGCTGAAGTTCCTTTTATTTTCCACAGACCTTTTCTTTAAAAATCATCATCATCATCATCTTCATCATGCTGCCAGTTGCTGAATTTATAGTTTTTGCTGATGTTCTTCAGTTTTAGTGTTTGTGTGCTTAGGTATTTTCAAGTTTTTGTTCTATTATAAGTCATCATGGAAGATCATAGAATTGAAAGGCAGGGTAATAATTTAAAATGAGTGGTATTTCCCCTGCAAAGCAATGTTCTTGCTGTCTTGGCTGTGAGTCCTGGAATACCTTCTTCCGGCCTTGTGGGTCTTTTCCCACCTGACCTGTGTGGGTGGGGCCCTGACTAACTCCAGCTGCAAAAACTGACGCTGCTGACTCATGGGCTGGGGTGTTGTTGTGGGTTGGATGTTGTTGCTGATGGTTTTTTGTATCTTTGCTATAGATCTTGTTGCAGAAATTGTTCAGTTTGGTTGTGTGTTTTTTAATGTTTTGTTTATTGTTTATGACTACTTTTGTTGTGTTGCAGATATGTATCTTTTCATGTTGTAAGCCACCTTGAGCACAGTTATTGTGGAAAGGCGGCATACAAATAAAATTATGTATGTATGTATGTATGTATGTATGTATGTATGCCTTGCCTACACGCCCCTTAAAATAAATAGATCAAATATACTGAGTATAGCTGAGATCATGCCACTTCAAGATTAGGAGTTAGAACTTGTGTTTTGGTGCTAAGTGACCTGCTCGTATCTCAGGTGGTATGCTTCTATTTCTCACTTTCTTTTCTCCATCAGAGTTTGATGTGAGTGTTTTTGCATCTCTCGAGTAGGCATGGGGAACCTGATCTGGCTGCTGGGCCTAATCCTTTCCCCCCTACCATCCACAGGCCAAATTTGGTAGGAGGCAGGGCCACTCACCTGTCCATCGCTTGCTGCCAGGTGATGACCACCAGGACTTTAAAGCACCACACAGGGCTTCTGATGAGCAGTATCTTCAAGCCTAGTTTATGTAGGGACTGGCTGTGCTTCTGCCTGCCCCACACCTGATGTCACAGGGGGGCCTAATATGGTGAGAACAGCCTTGTGAACTAAATTGGGACCTGCAGCAGGCCAAATATGACTCACAGGCCAGAGGGTCCCCCACCCCAGTTCCAGAAGCAGAGCAAAATTGCAGTGCTTATTTAAATAAATGATTTATTATGTGATTAAATGCACTTAAATCTATTAAGTTTCCTTTTGTTTACAACAAAGATGTTCAAGGTGGATTAGAACGCTGTTTTTATTTAGACATAGCTATCATTACATTCAAGAGTAATGCTGCCTTTGTAGCTTTTTAATTTGCAAAAGAGATTTTCAGCTTTAAATCAAAATTATATTTGGGTAGGCCTTCTGGAAGCATGCTAAGAAATAGTAGGGGAATGTAACTAGTCAAAAGGCCTATGATTTATTTTTTCACAACAGTTTCGTGGGATTCTAAAATCCATGTAATAAAGAAAAGCTGGCAGCCCATAATGTAATGCTGCACATATATCCAGGCAGTGGTGTAGCGTGGGTTGTCAGCACCCGGGGCAAGGCAAGTAATTTGCGCCCCCTAACCCGTGGATTTGCACCCCCTAACCCTAACCCCTAGATGTTGCGCCCGGTGTGGCCGGCCCCCCCTGCACCCCCCACGCTACGCCACTGATCCAGGCAATGCCACACAGCCACTAAACAACTTAAGCTCTTCTTTGTGTGTGGGAGGATGATGATCGGAGCCTGCCAACAAAAGAATAAAGAAATATTTGTGAACAGAGAAGAAAGATGTCTCCACTACAGAAACATTTTTACCTGTTTTTAAAAACTTTGTAACGCCATCCTCTTCAACTGTATCCCAGTTTGCAACTTGTTTAATTGGTCCCAGAGAACTCAACAAGAGCAACTGAGAGCAAACTTGAGGCTCTCCTCACCTGCATAACTTGGCTTTTGATTCCATTTCTTGGTTATGCGAGAATGTGGGAGAATGTCGAAGGAGTGGTTTGTTTGTTTGCATTTACATACGTAGGCACACAACAATGAGATTCAGGCTCAGCCCTAGACATATCTGTGCTAACAATTTTTAATATATTTTATAAACTGAAGTAATACACAGATAATGAATTTCCAACTAAAGTTGGGCTAGATCATGAGTCATGCGATAGGAAGCATGGGTAAGCTGGCATGATCGTAGGGTTCTAGGTCTGATCAAATGCTGTTGCCAATTCTCTTGTGACGGTGAATAGGCTATAAGAGATATTCTATGTGTTTTGCTGTTCACAGTTGAAAATGCGAGCAGGGGGAATGAGTGACTCATCAAAGTGGAAAAAGCAGAAGAGATCGCCACGGAACTCTTGCCATGTAGCCAAAGTATCCCAAGGAACAGAGCAGCTTGCTGCCAATGGGACAGGTATGGCAACTGTTATAACATATAAATGGAAACCCAACTCTAATGATAACCTTAACCATGTTCTTGATCCAAAGATTCTGCAACCATAGAATACACAATAGTATGGATGTTGGTGAACGAACAGAGCTGTGACTGTTGGGAGCCCCACACCAGTTGGCTTCCTTGTTGGTCTTTGGGACATTATAGCTGGACAGAGTGGCCCACTGCCTGTGTTGCAACCACCTAAATCTGCCCCACCTCTCTGGATCTTTGTTCCATGATTGTAGGGGAGACGAATAAAGTCTTCCTGCTTGGTTGTAACTGAATAGGGAAAAAATTATAAGTGGCAATATAAAGGGCACCTTAATGCTGCTATCTTTGAAAGATCTACTACTTAATATACGACAGTTACAAAATACATTGTTAGCTTGACATAAGATATTTGAGAGTGGTACAACCATTAGCAAGTAAAGTATGAACAATTAGCAAATAAGCTTTCAGTTCATCAAGAAAATAGCTAAGAAACTTGGGATTATATTACAAAACATTACACATATTTTTAAAAGGTGTTTCAAGAATAATAATTTTAAATTAGCAATTCCTGAACTCATAGAATTGCACCTTGAATTGTGCCTAGAAGCCAACAGGAAGCTAATGCAGCCCAGTGGAGTATACTCTGTGCAACCCATTCCAGTGAGGCAGGCCACTGTGTTCTGTGTCAGGCGAAGTAATTAGTGGCAACCCAATGTACTGTGCATACACAAGTGGGAATGTGGTCCTGAGCTGCTTCATAATGGGTGCATAGCTACTACTTAATGCTGCTGTTTCTTATCAACAGGTGGAGTTAATTTCATTGATGTACCTTCTCCCGTCTCATCTGGAAGTTCAGAAAACGCATCTACTACAGTCAGCCCTTCCACTGACAGTGGCTTAGAGAGCTCCTCTCAGATCAGCTCTAAGGAAGATCTTACGGACTTGCAGTTGGTCAACCCTTTAGGAATCAGTACATCAGTGCCTTTAACTGAGTCTAGAGCTAGAGAACAGCTAGAGCCCCAGGTATGAACTTAAGCTAGTTTCTGATAAACTGCTCATCTGGAATATAGTTTGTACAATCAGCTGACCTACAGGAAAGTTCAGGCTACTCTGGTCTTCAACTGGTTGGATAGGTTTGGGTTAAGAATAACACACACATTCTGAAGTAGCAGAGCAATTCCACAACAGTATAAGTAGCCTAGCCTTCAAATATAGACCAGCCTTTGCTGCTAATTTAGATGTCTGATGTCTAGCCACTCAGCCAAACATTGAGGTACGTAGTCTGATTATGAAAATTGATATTATCTGAATGAATAGGGTTGCTTGTGTCAATGAACTGTTCATGCAGCAATGATAGCTTATACTAATTTTCCTGTATTGTTAATTTGTGTGACTAAAGAATGAATGCCCCCGGGAAGAAAAGACGCCATCTGCCTCAGTGGAGTCTATCCCTGAAGTTCTGGAGGAGTGTACATCTGTAGCTGAACACTCAGACTCTGCGTCTGTTCATGACATGGACTATGTCAATCCCCGGGGAGTGAGGTTTACCCAGTGCTCTCAGAAAGAAGGTGAGTGCTTTGAAATAAAAGCAAGTTTTGTTTGCTTCTATCCATCCCACTCATTGATGGGGGGCGGGGGGAAGTACCTAGCATTTGTCTTTATCAGTAATATTTTTATTTAAAAAATCTCTTGGGCTTATTGGAAAGAGGTTGGCTCAGAAGTGCTATAATTGTGACCTTTCTACTTATACTCCCTCCCCATTCCAGGCACAGCGTTAGTACCCTATGGGTTGCCCTGTATCCGAGAACTACTCCGCTTCCTCATCTCTCTCACTAACCCACACGATCGCCACAACTCAGAAGTGATGATCCACATGGGGTTGCAGCTGCTCACTGTTGCCCTGGAGTTGACCTCTGTTGCAAACTGTCCATCTCTCCTAGGACTGGTGAAAGAAGAATTATGTCGATATCTCTTTCAAGTGAGTTTTGGAATTATCGTAGTCTTATGTCTATTAGGCAATATCTGTAGGGATATAGGCCTTGTGTTAGTGTGGTCTGGAATAAACACTTACATTGCAGTTTTAGTTTGCTTTTCAAATAGAGGGAAAATGAATATCTCTCCACTAACAATCTTTCAACTTCTAATTCTTTCCTAGTTACTGAATGTGGAGCGACTCAATCTGTATTCAGCTTCACTTAGACTTTGCTTCCTCCTCTTTGAGAGTATGAGAGAACACCTGAAATTCCAACTGGAGGTGAGTCTTGTATTTGGAGGAGGTAATTTAAACAACTTTGTGGCTTTGTTCATGGATGTGTATGAAATCCTGTCTAAGAATTTAGGAAAGTGTGTGGGAACTGGAGGTGACCTTGTGACTTTCTGAAGATTGGAAGGTGCTGTGCCTGGGAAGACTAGGCCCAGTGACAGAAGTGGTGGTTGCTTGGTCTCTCTCCCTGTCATCTCCCATAGAAGCAGCACTCAGATCTATAGTTGCCTTGATTGGAATGTTGGAATCTGAGCAGCAGTCATGGGCAGATTTGCATGCTTCCCTACTGACCCTAGTTTTAGTTTCAAAGAATCTCAACATAGCGTTGCATGTGAACCAGAAATCCTGGTTCTTTCAATTAAAGTTATTTGAAATGGGAATAAATGGAAGGAGGAGCACACAAGCCCGACTCTTTGCCTGGACTCCCTGAGGATTGGCCACATAGCAATAAACTAGGAGTCAGTAGTCAGTGACCCATGAGCTGCATGCCACCTTTGGCCTCTTTTCATGTGGTCCTTGGCATAATCTCATCCTGACGGTATGGAGGGGGAAAATAGGGAAAGTGGGTGGCAGAAAGAAAGAAAGAAAGAAAGAAAGAGAAGGGGTGTTGTTCCATCACTCATTCTAGCCCTGCCATTGCTGGCATGTGACTCCAACAAGTTGCCTTCAAAGGAATCCAGCTCTCATCAGAAATATAGTTTCTCACCTTTGTGCTTATGGATGGTTTAGTTGTGCTATGTGTAAACTGGTGTCCCAAATGAAATTAAATACTCTGCCTTGTTTTGCATCCTATATACTGAACTCGTCTCTCTTGTCTACCAGATGTACATAAAGAAGCTGATGGAAATTATCACAGTGGAAAACCCCAAGATGCCCTATGAGATGAAGGAGATGGCCCTGGAGGCCATAGTTCAACTCTGGAGGATTCCTAGTTTTGTCACTGAGCTGTACATAAATTATGACTGTGACTATTATTGTGCTAACCTCTTTGAAGACCTCACCAAACTGCTATCCAAGGTCCTGAAAATGAGCTATTTTGCTCTTGTCTTTCCATTAGGATTGCTCAGCAAAAAAACAATAATACAGATGTAACTAGATCTGAGTGTGTTTGAAGAATGAAATATCAGCCATGTGCTGATGTGTTGGTGGTTGGTCTGATCAGAACCATGGCAGGTGGGGAGGTGTGGGTAACCCTCGTTCAGTAAGGTATCTCTAGTCTTGCCGTCACAGGATGTAATCACCTTTGGTAGAGGGCATGAAAAATAATTGCACAGTATCTCAGCTGGATCTCACCCCCAAGCTGTGTTTAAATCATGAAAAACAGCAGGAGAATCGATCATAAGTCTCCTGTCACATGTACTTTTAGCATAGGGATTCTTTCTTTAGAACAACAGACATATTTGATTGGAGCATTGTGAGGAACACAAAGTGTTTAGGGCTTCTATCACCAAACACATGAGGCTTCACAGCTGATGTATTACAAAGAGCTGTAATTGACTGACTCTCTGATAGGTGTCTTACTGAAGGTTTGGTGATGGGCATTGTTCCTTCATCCTTCAAATGTTACCTGTAGGAAACATAGGTGTAAATGCAGCGAACTTGCCTTCCACCACAAAGTATAAATCCATTTCAGAGTCTTAGTGAAGTTTTACCTTTAATGGGCAACCTGAGAGAGAACAGGTTATTTGCAGGGGAAGGATTTTTTGAGGAACGGGACAATGTTAGGGAGGTTTGCGTGGGGGCGCAGAGCTTTGGGGCTGAACAGCTTCTGTGTGAGTAGTTTTCCTTGCTCAAATGATTAAACCTAATTTAATGCTTAGCTATGCTTGATTTTCCCAGAATGCCTTTCCTGTTTCTGGACAACTGTACACTACTCACCTGCTGTCCCTTGAAGCATTACTGACAGTGATAGATAGTACAGAAGCACAATGCCAAGCCAAAGTGCTCAGCAGCATCTACCAGCAGGAGAAGGAAGCACTAAAACCAAGTACAGAAACTCCCTGTAACATCAAAGAAACAACCCATAGTGAGAACCTTTTATTTGGTGCCTTCATCTTAATTTTATAGTAACGACTGTCCTTCCTGACTGTGTTCTAGACAATACTGCTACCTTTTTCCATAAATCCTCCTTCCTAACCTTGACCTGAATGCTTCAAAACTTCTTAAATGATGCCTTCTTGCTTTCTATCGGATTTTTCTCAACAAGGAATTAATTCATCATTTCCATTTTTTAATTTTGTGCATGAATTTGAGCTGGTCTGTGGATATTCATTCTCTGTTGAATCATATTTCCTCTCTTTGAAGGCGAATGGTTAGGTTTCTTCAGAGTGAGGAATAACTGTATCTGCTTAATAACACGGTGACTTTAAAACTTTGTCCTGGATAACTCTGGTTCTCTTCTTTCCCCTCTAGTTGTCGAGGGGCTGCTGACAGATGGCAAATCACCCGGTGCAGAATTGCCAGACACTAATGGCTCCTTGACAGCCAGCCACATGAAGCAGCAAGACAGTCTGAATTTGGAGTTGGGAAATAACGCAGGTAAATGATGAACATTTGTGTGCAATGGACACTTCAAATGTTGACTTCTTTTTGCCATTCTGTAGCTGTACTACAGCCTGAGGTCTCTGGCAGCACTGAAGCATTTAAATGATGCGCGTTTCCTTTCATGTTCTATATATTGAGTCAGGCGTTTGTAGATTTGGGATGAGGGTGGTTAAATGTCACTGGATCATGTCATTTGTTACAGTAGAAGTAAGTACATGATTTAAAATATATTCTATACCTTATTCTATCCCATAATGTGTGAGGCAGCTACATGTTTACTTGCCCTTTCCCCCATTACTTGTGGTTGCCTACATTGTGTTTCCACTGTATAAACAAAGTGACGGGGGAAGATAGCTACTTTCTCAAATTACATGGGAGAATATGTTTTGCTTTGTACCTCCATCTACTGTGACGTGTGAAGTAGTCCCTTGCAAGACTTGGGCTTATAGAGAAAAGCATTGATGCTGGGATGGGGTTGTGGGCTGGGGTCATGTGGAAAGAGAGTAGTTTTTATCTGTATATTGTAAATCATGGGAAATGTGGGAAAGGATCCACTGTGAAAACATTCTGCTTTTGTTTTTAGCAGAAAAGACCATTCCAAAGAAGCCTACTCGCTTTTCCTGCGTCCTACCCACAACACATGAATTGATAATGATTAAGAGCAAAAAGAAGGTAAGGCATGCTGTTGATCTGAAAGATATGTGAGTAGACATGACACATACAATTAAGAACAGACTTTGCCCTCAGACTTACAATTTTAAAACATAAGATATATTAGAGGAGCATGATGTGTGTTTTGACTGTATTTTAAATACATACATACATACTTTTATTATTTGTACCCCACCCACCTGACTGGGTTGCCAGCAAAGTATTAAAAGAACAATAAAACATCAACCAGTAAAAACTTCCCTGAGCAGGGCTGCCTTCGGATGTCTTCAAAAAGTCAAATAGTTGTTCATCTGTTTGACATCTGATAGGAGGGCATTCCACAGGGTGGAACCTTTTTCTTTCTGAACCTGCTTTCAAATGAGGTGTTCTTGCATGAAGCTGTTATGTTTTGAATCTTGAATGCCAATAACCAGTAATTGAAAATTGTGTTGCGGTGACTGCTGTACCTGGTGAGATATTGTGGGAAGCAGGACTTTGCCAGAGGAACAAAGAAGGATGCTGTTTTGTACGTATCCATAGGAATTGGTCTTACAGTCATCAAAGTGTTGTTTCCTGTTAGTGATGGGCAGTAACCGAGGACTGACATTTATTCTGGTGCTTTAGTAAAGTTCACATAGATGTTTGTGTTTGATCTCTAGTCACACACAACCTTTTAGTTAACCCTCTCTTGGGTAGCTGCTTATGACATTATCTACTTGTATTACGTATTCCTGAGCTTCAGAAACCCAGTTTTGACAAATGTGAATAATGGTTAACATGTACGCTCTCTGTGTTATTCAACAAGTGGCCATATCCCTTTAGAAGATGAACCTTAAAAGATGAACTTGTTAAATTTTATTTATATATTGACAATATTTGAATTGCTGTGACAATAGAGACCTGGTTGTCTTAAATTGTTTTTGGATCATCTCTTACTACTTTAGGTTTTGAAAGACTAGGGCACACCTTGTGCTGAATTATTCCTAAAGCAAAACAAAGTTATCATCCTGCTGCAACATTTTATGTGGATAGTATTAGATGAAAACAATTAGACTCTCATTTTCAACATTTTCAACATTCGACCTTACCGCCAAAAACAAAGACAAATACTTTCTATTCTATTTGAAAATACTGAAACAGGCTTTTATAACAAAGAACACATTTCAAAAGTTGCTTTTTATGAATGTGTTGCATCACAGAGGACTTTAGTCAGAAGGTAAAATGCAAATCTAAAAGCCTAAAGGAAATAGGTTGTTGAAGATATGACACAAATTGGCTATTAGGATAATATAAACTATGTAGGACTATGTAGGATGTCTTCTGTTAATTATATTGTTTTGACTTTTTCTAGCTCTTGATAAGTGGTTCAGAGCTGTTCAATCAAAAGCCAAAGAAAGGGATACAGTTTCTTCAGGAGAAAAACCTCTTGGCTACCCCCATGGATAATAATGAAGTAGCAAAGTGGCTGAGGGAGAATCCTCGACTGGACAAGAAAATGATTGGAGAATTTGTGAGTGACCGGAAGAACGTAGACTTGCTGGAAAGTTTTGTGGGGTGAGTAGAAACGTTTGGATTGGTCATAAACAGGAAACCGGTTAGAAAGTCCTGGCATGGGAAAATTCACCTTCTGGATTGTGTTCTGGATCTTCTGAATTATTCACTGCATGAAACCCTTAGCTCTAACCACCATAGAGGTAGCCTGCTTTCAAAGGACCTTGATTTTAATAAACGTAATTACAATACATTCTGTGGTGCTGTGTTGTTGTTGTTTTAACTTCATAATTAGTGTTTTTTATTTCATTATTTTTATTTTGCATTGTAATTTAATTTAATGGTTATGGCCTGGATTAAGCTAACCCAGCACGCTAGCAGAAATCAGTGCAAGGGCTCCTGCTAGTGCAATGCTGCTTTCCCCCCTTCCTCTTGTGCATCCTTTGCAACCCCCTCCCAACCAAATCCTCTCTGGAGGGTCAGGAGAATCCCCAGAACAGTGTACTGGGGGAGGATGAGGGGGCTCATTCTGTCTGACAAACAGAAATGCTTCTGCTGACATGCAGAGCACAACATTGGATTCCACCCTGTATTTTTGTAACCCATCCTGGAACCATTTGATAAATAATTACAAATAAAAAATGCTGACTCTTAGACAAAAGTGAGAGAGAATAGCTTTCAGCAAGAGCACCCGAGGTTGGCTGAGCCTTATGGCATGGGTGAGCTACTCTGTGGTGCAAAGCAATGCTATCCTCATCTCCTTTCCTTTGCCAGGATGTTTAGCATCATTGTAGGTAAAGGTAAAAGGACCCCTGACCATTAGGTCCAGTCGTGACCGACTCTGGGGTTGCGGTGCTCATCTTGCTTTATTGGCCGAGGGAGCCGGTGTTTGTCCGCAGACAGCTTCTGGGTCATGTGGCCAGCATGACTAAGCCGCTTCTGACGAACCAGAGCAGTGCACAGAAACGCTGTTTACCTTCCCCCTGGAGCAGTACCTATTTATCTACTTGCACTTTGACATGCTTTCGAACTGCTAGGTTGGCAGGAGCTGGGACCGAATAATGGGAGCTCACCCCGTCGCGGGGATTCGAACCGCCAACCTTCTGATCGTCAAGTCCTAGGCTCTGTGGTTTAACCCACAGCGCCACCCGCGTCCCATAGCATCATTGTAGACTGTACATTAAAACAGAAAAAAACCAAAGCCTAGAGAAATTGAACTCCATACTGTCAAGTCATAGTTTGGAAAACTTTTCTGTATTTTGACCCTTAAAGATTTTGGGGTATGTGACTGCTTGCAAGCTACTTTCTTCAAGCCACTTTTGCTGCTCATGTTTCAGGACTTTCGGTTTTCAAGGCTTGCGATTAGACGAAGCCCTGCGACTCTACTTGGAAGCTTTCAGGTTGCCAGGAGAGGCTCCTGTAATCCATAGGCTGTTGGAAGTCTTTACAGAACATTGGCGCGTAAGTTCTGAAATTGTCGAGAAGCAACACTTCTGTAGTCTTCTCTGTGGCAGTTGGTCAGCATTGGATGAAATTACTGATTTCAGTCAGGATGTGTTCGTTCTACCTCATAGCGCAGTGAGCTTGAATATTACGTCTGAGAGATGTTGTTGTCACTAGTTTAATTTATTCTTTGCTTTTTGCAACAAAGGAGCCTCAAAGCAACTTAACAACAAAAATAAAAATCTGACAGCAAGTGACAAGCTGAAACAAAAGTGAATGTATGTAACAAGAACGTCTGAGGTGATGGACTATACTGAAATGGTGAAGTTAACTGCCAAATTAAGAGGGCATAATGACAAAGTGTTTAAGGAAGAATGGAGACCACTGATGGTTTTTCTATCAAATTATCACCCATATGTGAAGTCACGGGCCGGATTTGAAATATAAGCAGTGGATTACTGGAAGATTTAATGGTAGTGGGGTTTAGATAATACAAATATATGTGTTATAAAATAGCTAATAAAAAGAAGTTAAAAACAAACATCAGGAAAGGAGAGGTGGGAAGTCAAGAAGAAACTTCGGATGTTAAAAGAAATGTGTATAATGATAAATGCTTTGAAATATTTTTGGATACTTAATAAAAATAATATGAAAAAGACAGTCTGGGGCAACATAACACTTGCCATCCAGATGCTAGAAACGACATAAATAGGAATTAAGTGTTGCATTTAGATTGTAATGTGTCCAATTTGTATTGTCATTTTACATTTCAGAAAGCGAATGGGTCTCCGTTTGCCAATAGTGATGCTTGCTTTGCCCTTGCCTATGCCGTTATCATGCTGAATACTGACCAACACAATCATAATGTTCGCAAGCAGAGTGTACCTATGACTCTAGAGGTGAGCTCTGATGTCTTCACACACCCTGCATATCTAGACGTTTTTGCTGGCTTTCACATCACTGAGGTCTCTTCTTTCTCCACCACCATGCTTGCTCTTCTTTCTCTTTGACTTGTAGTATTTTAAAACATAATAGTAAAATAGCCCTTCAGTGGCCTTTCAGAAGGCACGTTGTTCCTGTACATCATACTAAAACTTGCCTGCAAATTGCCAATGGTCAAATATATTGATAACTGATAATTCAAGTGTACCTAAAATATGCTTTCACCCCCGATATACCCCTATATACCCACAAGGTGCTGTGTTTTGCAGGAAATATTTTCCAGATACCATCCTGTCAAGAGAAAGCTGGCTTGGGATTTTAGTGTAGTAGCAGCTACCTTCTAAAATTCCCTCTCATTGTATAAGGGACAGGCACCTTCCCTGTTGTATTTCGGTGCCTGTTAATGACATTCCTCTTTCAATAAGCTTTCTAAGTGGAGATCTTTGTTCCAATTTGTTTATGCATTGGATTTGAATGGATTTCATGTATGTGATGATGTTGTTTTTCCAAACAGTTTTTGCATATACATAATTGCTTTTCTTTAGATCAGGCATAGGCAAACTCGGCCCTCCAGATGTTTTGGGACTACAATTCCCATCACCCCTGACCACTGGTCCTGTTAGCTAGGGATCATGGGAGTTGTAGTCCTAAAACACCTGGAGGTCCGAGTTTTCCTATGCCTGCTTTAGATTGTTTTTCTTTCTGCAGCTTGTTTTATATATACTTCATTACGTTGTAAATTGATTTGGGATACCCCATAGGAATCAATTTGTTAGTGACATTTTTGTGCGCCAGTACCTAGCAACGTGTTAAAATAGTTGTGATGTCTGCTTCGAGGCGGCGATCACAACGTAATATTCTGCTCTCTGTTGCTACTGCTTAACAGGAATTCCGAAAAAACCTGAAAGGGGTAAATGGAGGCAAAGACTTTGAGCAGGACATGCTGGAGGACATGTACCATGCCATCAAGTAAGTGTTTTGGCGTTTCCCCTTGGAGAGGGAGGGAGTTATCAGTTCCACACACACTCATTTCTGGTGTGGAGAACCTTTGGATCTTCAGATGTTGCCCATCATATACTTGCTGAGACTAATGGGAGTTGTAGTTCAGGCACATCTGGAGGGCCACAGCTTCCCCACACCTGCCCCTGGTTGATATTAGGCCAGCCTTTTCTACCCTTCTTTCCCCAGCTCATTCATCTTGTTGTAAATAAGACACACACAGTGCATTATGTTGGGTACCAACACTTGTGCATTGATGCAGAATGTTAATACAGTGGTGCCTCGCAAGACGAAATTAATTCATTCCGCGAGTTTTTTCGTCTTGCGGTTTTTTTCGTCTTGCGAAGCACGGTGTCGGAAAAGTTTTGGAAAAGCTTCAAAAATCACCAAGGTCCTCAAAAACCTCAAAAAAGGCTACCACACCGCGTGCTATGAGTTGCTCCTCGAAGTCAAGTCGCAACTGTATTAACGGTTTTAAGAAAAAGGAAACAAACTTGCAAGACGTTTCCGTCTTGCGAAGCAAGCCCATAGGGAAAATCGTCTTGCGAAGCAACTCAAAAAACCAAAAACCCTTTCGTCTAGCGAGTTATTCGTCTTGCGAAGTACCACTGTATGTAAACACAATATTTCTGTCCTCATCTTGGGTAGAAATGAAGAGATTGTGATGCCAGAGGAGCAGACAGGCCTGGTAAAGGAAAACTACGTGTGGAGTGTGCTGCTGCATCGTGGAGTCACCGATGAAGGAATCTTTCTGCATGTCCCACGTGGAAGCTATGATCACGACCTCTTTGCCATGACCTGGGGGCCCACTGTGGCAGCTCTGTCCTATGTTTTTGACAAGAGCCTGGATGAAACGATCATTCAGAAGGCCATCTCTGGTTTCAGGTAATGCTCCTTCACAACATCCAGCAGAGACTCGTTTTGTATATATATAAATTGAGAGCCAGTGTGGTGTAGTGGTTAAGAGCGGTAGTCTCGTAATCTGGGGAACCGGGTTCGCGTCTCCGCTCCTCCACATGCAGCTGCTGGGTGACCTTGGGATAGTCACACTTCTTTGAAGTCTCTCAGCCCCACTCACCTCACAGAGTGTGTGTTGTGGGCGAGGAAGGGAAAGGAGAATGTTAGCCGCTTTGAGACTCCTTAAAGGGAGTGAAAGGCGGGATATCAAATCCAAACTCTTCTTCTTCTTCTTCTTCTTCTTCTTCTTCTTCGATTAAAGCTTTTTGCATCCAGGGAAAATTAGGTGGCACTGTCTAGTAAACGAGTGAAGCATATATTGCTTAAGCCTACTGAATATCTATTCATGGGTAGGCAAGACTGGAATATGAATTTCTACACAGCCATTTTTAAAAGTGTCTACTGGCAGACAGAAACGCTTATCCTACTTGCCATTGAGCTGTATTACCAGTGTGGTTTCTGCCTCATTTAATTCACAACTAAGCTCCATCATATCCTGAGCTTCTGAAATTTGAGTGCCATCATTAAAACATACAAACACAAAATTTGTCATTTGAATGTTACCAGCTAGAATTGAATTATCAAATTTGATGCAAGTTTTCCACTGAAGGGTGGTGTGAGGACCCTAGAGCTCCTACAGAAAAAGCACTGTGTGTTGCCTCTTACATTGCTGTGGTTTGTCTTTTTCAGAAAATGTGCCATGATTTCTGCCCATTATGGCCTCAGTGATGTTTTTGACAACCTCATAATTTCTCTCTGCAAGTTCACAGCTCTTAGCAGTGAGGTGAGTCTGCAAATGAAAGGAGATGGTGTGAGACTGATTCTAAACGGAACCATGGTTAATACTCATCAGCTGATGGTGTGTTTACGGGAGTTAACACCTGCTTTCTGCAGGGTTGAGCTATGTGCGGGAGTTCCCTACAGCAGCCCCCATCCCACATATCAGCTGATGAGTGGGGGAATGGAGGATTAAATCCTGCTTTCTGCAGGCAACAACTGTATATGCCTGTTCCCCACAGCTGAACTGAATTGAACCCCTCCCCATCGGCTGACATTACTTGCCCTTAGGGTGATGTCAGCTGATTGTTGGGCTTTTTTTTAAATGGCTTGGTGAACCAAATTGGAACCCCTGGAGGTTCCCCATTCTGGGAGTGACTTGAAATAAGGAAGGTGTTTGCATGGAAGGCCGTTTAAAGCATGAAGGGCACCTAGGGGGAAAAGCCAAAATCCCTGATGCCTTCTGAGCCACTCCATAGAGAAAGTTTCTTACTTCTAGTACAGTGGTACCTTGGGTTACATACGCTTCAGGTTACATACGCTTCAGGTTACAGACTCCACTAACCCAGAAATAGTACCTCGGGTTAAGAACTTTGCTTCAGGATGAGAACAGAAATTGTGCTCTGGCGGCACAGCAGCAGCAGGAGGCCCCATTGGCTAAAGTGGGGCTTCAGGTTAAGAACAGTTTCAGGTTAAGAATGGACCTCCGGAACGAATTAAGTACCGTATTTTTCGCCCTATAGGACGCACTTTTTCCCCTCCAAACATGAAGGGGAAATGTGTGTGCGTCCTACAGGGCGAATGCAGGCTTTCGCTGAAGCCTGGAGAGCGAGAGGCGTCAGTGCGCACCAACCCCTCTCACTCTCCAGGCTTCAGGAAGCTATCCGCAAGCCTTGGGAGCCCGGCGGGAGTTCCCGCCGGGCTCCCAAGGCTTGCGGGCAACAGCCTGTTCTGGGGGCCCCCAGCCCTGCAGGCAAACTCCGGGAGCGATGGTGAGGTTGACGGACCCGTTCTGGGGGCTGGGGTCGGGGGAAGCTCTGGGAGTTATGGCGAGGTTGCGCTAAAAATGAAGCCAGGACAGCGAGCGGGATCCATCCCGCTCGCTAACATGGCTTCTTTGCTCTTTGGGGCTCGGGGGGGGAATAAATTTTTTCCTTTATTTCCCCCCCCCCCAAAATAAGTGCGCCCTATGGGCCGGTGTGCCCTATAGGGCGAAAAATACGGTACTTAACCCGAGGTACCACTATGCAGCCATTGGGAACATCCTGCTTCACATATCTTAACATTCATCCTGGTATGATCATAGAGACTTGATAGTCCAATAAAGGTAAAGGCTCTGCTCAAGTTCCAGTGGAATCAGATCACCTTGATTTACATAGGTGATAGGATAGACCACCTGTGAAATTGACAATTGTAAACGAAGCCTGACAGGAAGCCACCCTGGAGCAGGTTGTGTGCTTATGGAGGCGAAATCCTGAGCTGAAAATTTCAGTTTGTTTTAAGAGCTGTTCCACATAAAGCACATTGCAGTAGACAATCTGTGAAATTACAGAAGAATGAATTCTGGTTCAAAGTCCTCCAGGAAGGGTCTCAGCTAGCGTTGTGATCAGCCTGTTGATGACGTTCCACTGAATGGCCTGACTGGTTTGTGGTGAGCTTCTCCCCACTCACCCCTGACTTCTCTTTACCATTTCTCCTGCAGTCCATTGAGAATCTGCCTACAGTTTTTGGAAGCAATCCCAAAGCTCATATTGCGGCAAAGACTGTGTTCCACTTGGCTCATCGCCATGGTGACATTTTGCGAGAGGGCTGGAAAAACATCATGGAGGCCATGCTACAACTTTTCAGAGCAGAGCTGTTGCCAAAGACCATGGTGGAGGTAAATTGATGGCAGATGCTGGGCTAATTGGGTTGAGAGCATATGGGACATATATAGGTTGTTGAAACAATAATAGGATGAAATAAAGGATAGAAATATCTTTAAAACTTTATTATCAGTAATAGACTGATGAGGGGTTATAGTTCAGTAGTGGCACATTCCTTGCAGAAGTTCCCAGAGTTAAACCCTGGCATCTCCAGATGAATAAAGAATGCTTGATAGCAGGGCTTAGGAAAGACTAAATGGTCCTACTTGGGATAAGCAGTTCCATGTTTTCACGAATCTCTGTTCTTAGGTGCTGCACTATTGGCAGGTAGCACCTGTATAGAACCAAAATAACTTATTGTTAATGCTAGAGATGTAACAGAGATGATGTGGATGTTATATGCTTGTGCATTTGATTACTGGAGAGATAACTGCACACAATTAAGTTTTTTCGTTTGGATGGTAGAAGTGGTCTAGAGCAGAATCTTGTTGGGCCAGAACTTCTAAATTGAGAAGAATATATTTTAAAAATCGGACTATGTGAGATGGGGAAAAGCACAAAATAGGACATATTATTTGAAAATATGTGACTAAAAATCCTTAAAACATGTGACTAATAAATCCTTATACTTTTAACCGGTTTATGCTACTAAAATTGCCTATTATGGAACTTTCATTCCTGTTAAAGAAACTGCGATGTGACCCTTCTCCTTCCTCTTTGTTTACTCTATAGACAGTGCAATAGCCATTAAAGCCCATAAACAGGCAAATAGTGCCTTCCCTAGAACCAGTGATGATTAATGGTAGGGTAGACATTTCTTGTAGGAGACCAGAAATAGAAAGGTTCTTTAATTCAAAGTACCCAAAGTTAATCAAGCAGCATGGGAGTTAATTAACATCACCTAAAGTGTGCAGTGGACGTAGGTGGTGCTGTGGGTTAAAACCGCAGAGCCTAGGACTTGCTGATCAGAAGGTCGGCGGTTCGAATCCCCGTGACGAGGTGAGCTCCCGTTGCTCGGTCCCTGCTTCTGCCAACCTAGCAGTTCGAAAGCACGTCAAAGTGCAAGTAGATAAATAGGTACCGCTCTGGCGGGAAGGTAAACGGTGTTTCCGTGCACTGCTCTGGTTCGCCAGAAGCGGCTTAGTCATGCTGGCCACATGACCCGGAAGCTGTACGCCGGCTCCCTTGGCCAATAAAGCGAGATGAGCGCTGCAACCCCAGAGTCGGTCACGACTGGACCTAATGGTCGGGGGTCCCTTTACCCTTTACCTTTTAAAGTGTGCAGTATCTCTGAATAGTAATCAGACTTGATTTAGCTCATTTCCAAGAGGCACTGCTTTCCAAGGGGCAATCCTTTTACCTACAGCGGCCCATGGTTTGTTGTGCTAAGCAGGGATGCTCCAATAAGAGTGTCAATTTGAGAAGGGAAGAGGGAGTTGTGAACCCAAAGAACTAAATTAAACCATTGGTTTGGGTAATACACATGACGTATTGGCTTAATTTCCAGGTTGAAGACTTTGTAGATCCCAATGGCAAGATCTCTCTGCAACGCGAGGAGACACCTTCCAACCGGTGAGTGGTCTGGAGAATGTTTACACATTGGCAGGCAAATATGCTCTTCTGTTGCCAGGTATAAGCTATCAGGTGCTAGAGAACGCAAGTAGGATCTGTAACAAAATATTGTAATATGGCATGCCCCTGTTCCACCAGCCAGCCAGCACAGTCATGCCCTATTTCGGGATACTCTATTCTATCCCCACCACCACCACCTTTAGATTTTCCCTTAATAGTCCAGTCATTATTTCCCCTAAGTCTTCTGGTACCTCCGTGTTGAGTGTGGATGGTGCTGTTTGACTACTGACAGTTAGCATTTAGTGCCCTCTGAGCATGCACAATCCTCATTGGGCTGTTTCTTTGGTTGGAGATGTTTTCCACCACTTTGTTCCCCTGCATGAAGATACTCCCCCCCCCACACTTCTGCAAACTTTTGGGGTTACCAGGAATCTTGTGTGTGTTGGTGTTGTCGTATTGGCTACATAAGCACAGGCACTTTCCCCCGAAGAACAGAAGTGGAGTAGAACAGGTGTGATCCCACAACAAAATGGAGTGCTTCTGCACAGGTGGTGCAGTTTTGGCGACATAAGCATAGGCAATCAAAATCTTGAATTGTTATGTAGATATAAGATACGATACCGTATATCCGTATGCCCTTGATATGACCAAATGTACTTTTTTCTTCTAGTGGCGAGTCCACAATGCTGAGTTTCGTTAGTTGGCTGACACTCAGTGGCACAGAACAATCTGGTATGAGGGGGCCATCTACGGAGAACCAGGAGGCAAAGAGAATGGCCCTGGAGTGTATAAAGGTAATTCATGGTCAGCAAGCTGGGAGGGCACATATACAGGAGGGCAGTGGGCTCTGCCTGCCCACCTGCCAGAACTGCACTTAGACAGCTCTTGTTTGAACAGCCTCTCTTCTTATAGCACATGATGAGAATTAAATGCAACTTCTGTGTGCCCACATAGTTAGCATAATGTAAGTTTATCTGGGGCAGTGCCTTCTCTCCAAGGAAGCAGTTATTTATTATAGCGACTGGAGCTGTATCCTGTTCTCCCTCTGAAGAGCCGAAAGTTGTAGTTAGGCTGAGAGAGAATAACTTGCTCAAAGTTACTTGGCTGAGTTTTGTTCCCATGCCTAGCTCAGGTTTCAAACTGATGGGTGTGATTCTATAGGAATAAACGCCTCATTTTTCTCCCCAATCACAGTGGGTACAGTCCCTCTGGTTGCCACATGCCCTTCAGGGTCCTCTGGGGAGGCTTTTTAATGTTTATGCCCTTCATGACAAAAAAGTCATTCTGCCATTTAGACATACAGTAAAATGAGCTCCCTGTTGCCCTTTGTGAGCTGTGGGTGTTTCCCCCTCTCCTCTTGTCAGTATTGTGATTCACGGCAGATAGAAAAACCCAAAGAGCTTGCTTAAAGTTCTGATGCCTCAACACTGAAATAGGGTACTGTTGGTTAGCATGATGGTATATATATATATATATATATATATATATATATATATATATGAGCTTTATTGAGCCATTAAAAAAAAAGTTTGGTGCACCTCAACTTGAGTGTCCTTTTATGTCTTAATTTCCATAAAAGAGGTGCTGGGTTCAAATCAGAGGCCCTTCCCCTTAACTGGTGTGGGGGACTTGGTGGCAGGGCAGTTAATTCTGGATCTGCTCAAGGACACTTCCTCCTTCTTTTTTGTACTTCATAAGTTCCAAGAGAGATCGCTGGCACCATTAGGCCTTGTTTTCTTCCTAACGCACATCCTTTTTTCACTTTCTCCTCTATAGCAGTGTGACCCAGAGAAGTTGATAACTGAAAGCAAGTTTCTGCAACTGGAGTCCCTGCAGGAGCTAATGAAGGTGAGGGTGAATAAGCGTCCCATATAGGTTTGGTGTATATGAACTGCATGGGTATGATCTTGAACTGTGTGCTCAAGTCAACAGGGAGCCATCTTGCCCAAACACCATGGAAGTATTGCATGCTGTGTTGGCACACGTTGCCCACGGGAGACTTGGCCAGTTCTGTTCCTGAGTTGGAGGTTTCCATGTGAGACTAATGAGCCAGAGGTTCATCCATTGCAGAGGCCTCTGAACCCTTCTCTAGGTTGTTTTACAGTGTTACTCCAAACAGTTGGGTTTCTTTCCACTGCTTAGCCTGATAGACAGACATATCAAAGTTTGAAAAAGTGTGCACCTCCTAGGAGCTCCTTTTCATACAGTCTCCTAGTGGTTTGTTTGATTTTGTAACTTGGATAATTTGAATCATTTGTTGTGAACTTGGATTATTTTTAATCTATTTCCCCACCTCATTTTTTCCTATTACATTTGTTCAGCATAATTCTTTTCCCTGGACTTTTCTGGCATTTTTGCAGCTCTACTATTAAAAGTTCTTTTTTTTAGTGCCTGCTGCTTTGGAAATTCTAAGGTGGGGGGCTGCAAAAGGGGGCGGGATTCCAAAGAAGCAACCAGATTTTCTTCCTTTGATACAAGTCTAGCGTATCATGCTGAATAGTGAAGTCCAGTTGTTTGGATTGGCACCATAAGTAAAACTAAGAGCAGCTGACAGATAAAAAAAACCCCAGTTGGCCGTTCTCCTTAGATCTGTAGCCATTGCTTTGGCTTTGCATCCCCAGAGATATAAATCCATCAGAACAGGAAATGGTGGTCCTTCTACTTCACAGCAGCAGTGCATCAAAGGATGTATGTACAGTGTTATGCCTACATGAGCTTCCTTGCTTTTTCATTTCCATTGCTGCTGCAAGAAGTCCTTGAGGAGAGATCGAGCATATGTAGACTTCTGTTGTGGGGAATTGTCATTCCATATAATTCTCTAAATATGTCTGGGTATGATTTGCTTGCTTCAGGCTCTCATCTCTGTGACTCCTGATGAGGAAACATATGATGAGGAAGATTGTGCTTTCTGCTTGGAGATGCTTCTGAGGATTGTACTGGAGAACAGGTGAGTCATACAAATGCACCATCAGAGGCATTCCAGCTTGGAACTGTTCTTTTTATGATCTTCCATATAGTTGCTTTATGTATAGTTTATATTGAACTCATACACTACCTTAGCTTTCTTTGTATTCTTACAGTACTGGCCAGGGAACATATTCTCTTATTCTTGCCACACCTATTTAGTTGTGGACTCGAGGGACCTGACTTCCCTCTTGGTGTGAATCTGAATATAAAAGTATTTGCACATGCCCAACTGGGTTGCTGGTCTTCTGAAGCTGTGCTTGCATGTGTCTTGTCATAATGTCCTCTCTCCCTCTTTCTCTAGGGACCGTGTAGCCTTTGTATGGCAGGCAGTGCGAGACCACCTCTACCACTTGTGTGTTAATGCTGTGGAGTATTGCTTCCTAGTTGAGAGGGCAGTGGTGGGGCTGTTGCGGCTGGCAATCCGTCTTTTGCGCAGAGAGGAGATCAGTGCCCAGGTAAAGGGGGGCTTTATGGAGTGGTCTGCTCTTATTGTTGGACCTCTTGTTCATAGTATCTCTGGAATGATGGCTTTCTTGAGTTTTGTGGCTGAAGCACAGAATACCCATCATTCCCTCTATTTCTGAAGTTTAGAGGTGAATACTAGTCCTTATATAACCAAAACAATGACAGCCTTGTGCAAGAGGGAGGAAGCAGCCCACGAAAGCCCTAGGTTTGCATAAGGACTTTTTTTTCTAAGGAAAATGTCAGGAGCACACACACAGACAGCTCCAATACCTAAAAGTCCTCCGGTTTATCCTCCTGTGTTGATAAAGGACCTTTCACATAACACAGACTGTGGTCGGGGAGTAAAAGCAAAATGCAAGAGTGAAGCTGGTGTAGAGATAGCTTGACACTCTAGTACTCATCCTTGCTTCTCTCTGAGCAGGTGCTGCTCTCCTTGCGTATCTTGCTCATGATGAAGCCCAGCATGCTGAACAGGGCCAGTCATCAGATTGCATATGGTCTTCACGAGCTTCTCAAGACCAATGCTGCCAACATCCATTCTGGAGATGACTGGTACACGCTCTTTAGCCTCCTGGAATGCATTGGATCAGGAGTGAAACCACCCCCAGCACTGCAGGCTACATCAAGGGCAGAGAATGACACAGGTAAGATTTGTCCTTGGCAGTGGCCCCGTCTGTTGGTCCTAGGTTAGGAGTGAGCAGAGAGGTGGCCAAATTTGCTGATGATACTAAATTGTTCAGCATCGTTAAAACAAAAAATAGATTTTGAGGAGCTCCAAAAGGACCTCTCCAAACTGAGTGAATGGGTGGTAAAATGGCAAATGCAGCTGAATGTAAACAGGTATAAAATGATGCATGTTAGGACCAAAAAATCTTTATTTCACATATATGCTGATGGGATCTGAACTGGCAGTGACATACACAGTTGCCACTAGCACAGCTCTTTGCTGCCATGAAATTGGTATTCCCTTGCATCTTTTGTCTCACTCCGTTTTGCTTATTTAAAGGGGCTCAGTCAGACAGTGAGATCTATCACCCAAATGAAGCCAGCCTAGATCGTGGCTACACTTCTGATTCAGAGGTGTATGCAGATCACAGCAAGCAAGGCAAAATGCATCGTTCTGTGACTGATGTGGATGTGATGAACAGCGGCTGGCTTGTGGTAAGTAGTACCAAGGGCTTCCATCAGCTTTATGCATGTCTTCGTTGAGGCAACAGGCTGTAGAGAAAGCCCAAACCCAAGTCAGATTTGAGGTTAGCACTGCATCAAGGCTCCTATTTCTAAGTCTGGAAACATCTTGTTTGCATTGCTAGTCTCTGGCAACCCTTTCACCCAGATTCCAGGGGAAGGCAAGTACAACCGTATAGTTCTGTCCGAAGACGGCAAAAACAGGCCTTCCAACACAGACTTTTCTGCCAAGTGAATTGAGTGAACTGGCCCAAATCCAACTGTCTCCATAGGGATCTGGCTATTTATGAAAAGGCAACATTCTAAGGAAGCAGGAGCCCAGAGACTTGGAACGGCATATCAGGTGGTTATTGGAAGTTAGTACAGGCAATGCAGCCCATTCTCTTGGCTGTAGAGACGCCTGACAGTTCCCCTATTGGACTCAAACATACTTTTCATTTCACAGGTTGGGAAGGATGACCTTGACAGCCCAAAGGCCATGGCTGGACTCTCCAAACTGGGCAGTTCACCCTTGGTGAATCAGTACAGCCTGACTGTGGGGATGGACCTGGGCCCACACAATACCAAGTCGCTCATGAAGTGTGTTGAGTCCTTGTCTTTCATTGTGCGAGATGCTGCCCATGTCACACCTGAAAACTTTGAGCTCTGCGTCAAAACTATCCGCATCTTTGTAGAGGCCAGTCTAAATGGAGGTGAGGCCATCACTTTTCTGTAATCTGAGTATTTGACTGTGGGGCTCCAGGTTATATCAAATTAAGGGAGCAATCTACACCCATTAGGTGAGGGTTAGTTTTTTTGTTTTTTGTTCTTATAAAAAAGACAGATCAACTAGACCTGCTGTTATGGGCTGACTGAACACAGAGGAATGATGGGAGGCACCAGCTAGGGAACCCACAAGGGATGAAGGCTCAGAGCTCAGGGATTGGTGGTGGAACGGCAGTGAGTGGTCAGAGGGAGAAGCCTGGGGGAAGGAGGAGGTGTCAGAAGCTGTAGAGGTAACATATCCTGTTTGTGTTGCCAAGGACAGGTATGTTCTTTTAAGAATGATGTAGAACTTAGCATCCCACCAGAAATGCTGGAGCTTTCCTCCTTTAATGTTTCACGCCTGGGGATCCCTGAGCTGAGAGTTTCAGGTTATTTATTTAGCATTAGAATTAGGCACGAGGTGTTCCCGGAGAACCACAACCTAGAGAAATTCTTCTTGTTCTTAGGGTGCAAGTCCCAGGAAAAGCGAGGGAAGAGCCACAAGTATGACCCCAAATCGACCCGTTTCAAGAAGAAAGCAAAGGAGAGTTCTCTGAGGCACTTGAGGGCATCTAGCCAGCATCAGCACCGCTCGGCCAGTGATGAGGATGATGAGGATGAGAGCATCCCTGCCAGTTACCACACTGTGTCTTTACAGGTTAGTCAGGACGTAAGTATAGCCTGGATTTCTTCCTTGTCTTTCCCTGCGGTTATCCTGGTTGCAGTAGCTTTGGGTCAACCTAGGTGTGGCATTATTCATTTTCTTTGGCCTTGCATGACTGGGTTTTATTTTCAGAGTAGTGTGGGAAATAGCTGAGGTGGCAGCGGTTGGCAAGGAGAGAGTGAGTTGGATCAGGACCATGGCTCAAGGGATGAAGGACTTTAACCCAATACCCCCACTGTGGTCCTGATGCAAATCAAGGAAGACCCATGCCTGTTACTCACAATGGAAGGAAAACATCCATTGGTGTCGATAGAAACTTTCCTCCCATTGCAAATAGCAGGAGCAGTGGAAGGGGCTAATTCTGTTTGGGAACACAGTGGGAGCAAAGGTTAAAGCCCCACTTCACCACAGTTCCTGTACAATTTGCCCGCCACCAGCCAGCTATTGTAAAGCACACAGCAGCCAGCCACACAAGGCCAAACAGCATGAATAACATCACATATAGTTTGATCCTTAGTGATGCAGCATCTGCAGGGAGTTTCCCTATATTTTGTTTGATACTATAAATTATATGGATACTATAGTACAGTCTAGAGTAGTTTATTGGAAATGTATCTTCAGCAGAAATAAAAAAGAACCATCTTGAATAGGAAGATTTCCTTCCAGGAATATGCAGAAGCCTGTAGACAGTTAGTTCCCTCGATAACAGTGCAAATGAGCACGGAATAACCTCAATGATGTTGATACAGCTGTAGGAATAGGACAGTGTTAGTCTGTGCTTCAAGTGACTGAGAAGTTACAGTACTTCTGTCCCTGAAAGGAAACTGAAGCCAAGATGTGGGATTGTGTCTAATGAAGCACACAAAAAGTTTTGAAAGCAAGCTGTGTTTGCTTGGAGGGTGAAGTTGGCAAGGGTTATGTAGGATTAGAGTTTCATTAGTGAAGAATTCTTAGGTAGGTGGGCACAATGTACTGAAGGTCATTGTTGATTGGTGACCTATTGGCCAAGTTCTAGTGGGAAGTCTAGGTGCCTCTTAGGAGCTGGGATTCTTGTTAAGGTAGACCTTGGTCTATCCTAGCAAGGCACATTTTTTGCTTGAGTGTCTACTCAGGCTGTTTTAATACAGATCTCTTTTATTTTAACTTTTAAAGTGGAACAGTGGTACCTTGGTTCGCAAACAGCTTAGTTGTCGAACAAATTGGCTCCCAAACGCAGCAAACGAAGTAAGTGTTCTGGTTTGCAAACGTTTTTCAGAAACCGAACGTCCGATGTGATTTCTGTGGCTTCCACAGCTTCTGCTTGAGTGCAGGAAGCTCCTGCAGCCAATCAGAAGCCGCGCCTTGCTTTTCGAACAGTTTCGGGAGTCGGGCGGACTTCTGGAATGGATTAAGTTTGAGAACCAAGGTACCAGTGTATTGAGTTTGCACTCATACTTTATAGATTTAGTCCAGCCATGGGGATCCTAGGGAGAAAATCATGACCATACAAAACTGAAGTTGCTACACCCTTTGGTTAGAGGGATGCAGGTAGTTGGGTGGGCGGTGGGGGGTACCTCTGGAAAGTGTCCAGAGGGTTGGTGTGGGTGCAATGTTCCTTTCTATGGGAATTATAAAGTGCCTTAGTTCTTGCCTGCATGGTTCTGTCTCTTTTTGGGGTTATGGGAGCATTTTGCTATGAATCTGTATTTTAATACAGAGTAACGCACCCAACCAGATATTCTAGAAGTGTGAGAAATTAAAAATAGGAATTCCCTTCCTATAGATTAGGTAAAGGGGTAAAGGGGACCCCTGACCATTAGGTCCAGTTGTGACCGACTCTGGGGTTGCGGCGCTTATCTCGCTTTATTGGCTGAGGGAGCCGGCGTGCAGCTTCTGAGTCATGTGGCCAGCATGACTAAGCCGCTTCTGGCGAACCAGAGCAGCACATGGAAACGCCGTTTACATTCCCGCCGGAGTGGTACCTATTTATCTACTTGCACTTTGACATGCTTTGGAACTTCCTTAATCAAACCAAGAATCAGTTGGAACTTCTGAACACGTTCATATACTTGTAGGCTTATTCCCTCAAGTGTGGGTGATTGCCCTGTTTCTTCCCCTTCTGATAATCAGATTTGTTTTGACACAACCACGATAACAGGACATTGCTTTTCCTCCATTTTGAGCATTGATGGTGGCTCGTTTTCATGTCGTTCATAGATAGGCAGGTTGTTTGTTGCCAACTTACCTCTTCTATTGCAGCTGCTGGACCTGATGCACACCCTTCACACACGAGCTGCCACCATCTATAGCTCTTGGGCTGAAGAGCAGCACCATCTGGAGGCTGCGGGAAAGAAAATTGAAGCAGACTCTCAGACGTTATGGGCCAATTGCTGGTGCCCATTACTGCAAGGTAAGCCTAGCCCATCCTAGCATAATAATAATAATAATAATAATAATAATAATAATAATAATATTTTTATTTATATCCCGCCATCCCCAGCCGAAGCCGGGCTCAGGGCGGCTAACAACAATAAAATAGTACGACATACCAAAATCATTCATTATAAAATTAACTCAAACTGATGGCAACCACTGGGCCAGAGCTCTGCGAAGATTTCCAAAGGAGGGAGTCAGGCTGTGCCCTGACCAAAGGCCTGGTGGAACAGCTCTGTCTTGCAGGCCCTGTGGAAAGATGTCAAGTCCTGCAGGGCCCTAGTCTCTTGTGACTGAGCGTTCCACCAGATCGGAGCCACAGCCGAAAAAGCCCTGGCTCTAGTTGAGGCCAGCCTAACCTCTCTGTGGCCTGGGACCTTCAAGATGTTTTTATTTGAAGACCGTACGTTGCTCTGTGGGACATACAAGGAGAGGCGGTCCCGTAGGTATGAGGGTCCTAAGCCGTATAGGGCTTTAAAGGTTAAAACCAGCACCTTAAACCTGATCCTGTACTCCACCGGGAGCCAGTGCAGCTGGTATAGCACTGGGTGAATGTGATCTCGCAGTGAGGACCCCGTAAGGAGCCGCATTCTGCACCCGCTGGAGTTTCTGGGTCAGTCTGAAGGGCAGCCCCACGTAGAGTGAGTTACAATAATCCAGTCTGGAGGTGACCGTCGCATGGATCACAGTGGCTAGGTCAGGGCGAGAGAGGTAAGGAGCCTGCGAAAAAATGCCGCATACAAGAACAGGGTGGTCCAACTTTTCATATCAAGTGGGCTGCAAGAGAACTTTGATATGGAAGCTGCAGGGGGAGGGGAGAGAGGGCAAAATTTGTCACCCCACCCTGCGCTCACACTGCCCTCCTCAAGCTGGCTAAGCAAAGTGCTGGGCTTTGTGAAGAAGGTATGAGGCTCTGGCAGGGACCTAGAGCCCTCACACCTCCTTCCCCAAGCTGGTAAAGTGCTGAGGCTTTGGGAAGGAGATAGGAGCACTTAAGGACCCTGTCAGAGCCCTCAAGCTTCCTTCCCAAAGCCCAGCGTCTTGCTTACATGGCTTTGGAAAGGCAGTGTGAGGGCCAGGGAGGGATGTCAAATGTTGCCAAAAAAGGCCTTGAGCATTAGGTTGCGCATTGGACCGCCCTGGACTAGAAGATAGCAGCCACATGCATCAGAATTGGACATGAGGCAGTTGAAGTAATACACTTTAAGGGAAGAGTGATATTAAACAAACAAAGCGCCCTGTGTTAATCATCACCATCATCACTTATTCATACCACATCCATCTGGCTGGGTTTCCCCAGCCACTCTGGGCAGCTCCCAACAGAATATTAAAAACGTGATAAAACATCAAACATTAAAAACTTCCCTAAACAGGGCTGCCTTCAGAACACATATTCAGAACATGTTAAGAGCAGCTTTGGATGTGTGTTCACCAAAGCAGAGACTGGGCTTATTATATGTGCTTGATATTCTATGCCAGTCTCACACATGCATTTTTTGAAGGGAGTTTCCATTCAAATCTGGTAGCATGATTAAGCTGCCTTTTGCTAGTAAGCATCTTGCTACCGACCCTGTTATTTGCTTTCACTGCAGTTTGAGAAGCTCAAATAGTATTCCCCCTTTGCTTTTAAGATAGATTTTTATGCCAAAATATGATAAACTTTTCCTTACTGGTCCTGGTGGACTCCCTACTGTGATTCTTCTGATTCGTTACACACCGGAACATCTGATTTGAATGGCTCACACAAACAGTTCTCTAGATTACAGCCCTCCAGAAACATGACAGCAACTCAGAATTGTAATGGAGTAAATTATATTTCTATGTGACAGGCCCATGGGTTGCTGTGACAGATTCATTTTTCAGCTGTGCTGTTGTGGAAACCCAGGGCTCTGTGCTGGTCCAGGACTACATTTAATAAGCATCGAACGGTTCTGTGCTTTTGGGGAGGTTGCGTGAAGGATGTAAGCAAGGGCTGGAGTTGCTTGGTGCAGAATGAAGATTCTCCCTCTCATTTTAACTTGCACTCTTTGCAGGTATTGCCTGCCTGTGTTGTGATGCAAGGCGACAGGTGCGGATGCAGGCACTGACCTACCTGCAGCGGGCTCTCCTTGTGCATGACCTGCAGGCTCTGGATGCCTTAGAGTGGGAATCCTGTTTCAATAAGGTATTGTTATATGCCTACATTGGCAATGCTTGCGAATGGGCTCATCTTTCCAAAGGAGGCAATGGAGGAGTCCTATCTGTGGAGGAAGATAGGACTTCTCCTGACCCAAAACCTTGCTGAGTTGTGGCGCAATTTAAACTGTGTAACTTGCTTCCACCTCCTAGTCTTTTTCCTCCCCTGGCAGAATATACTTCTTGAGGCAGGGAGGACATCTGAGAGATTTGTTGAAGGTGAGACAGTAGATCTGCCTGGTCATCACTGGGCAAGGCTCAACCACACACTCTTTATCTGCTATCCTGGCAAGTGGCAATGCAGAACAATGGTCAGGCATGAGGGAGAGTTTTCTAGGCTGCAAACGGACCAATTTATTTATTAAGCTCCCAATTTAGTAATTTATTAAGGTACACAGATGAAAGGCTAAATGTACAAGGCAAATAGAATAAATGCTCTGTTTTCCTTTATCTAAAAGGTATCTCACCTGTACATTTGAAAATCTAGGCAGGTTCAAAGCATATATTACACATCTGATAGAAGGGACTGCCCCTATTTCAAGTAGAAACAACAATAAATCCTATTTTTTTCCAGTTCTGAAGGTTTGGGAGAGGAGGGGGCTTTCATCTCCTTTGAGGACGAGCTGTTTTCCTACTTCAAATTCGAAAAATCCAATGGGGAGCAGGACATGTAGACCCTTTACAGCAGGGGTCAGCAACCTTTTTCAGCAGGGGGCCGGTCCACCATCCCTCAGACCATGTGGGGGGCCGGACTATATTTTGAAAAAAATATGAACAAATTCCTATGCCCCACAAATAAACCAGAGATGCATTTTAAATAAAAGGATACATTCTACTCATGTAAAAACACACTGATTCCTGGACCGTCCGTGGGCCGGATTGAGAAGGCGATTGGGCCGCATCCGGCCCATGGGCCTTAGGTTGCCTACTACTGCTTTACAACATAGTTGTAAGTAGGCAGAAAATTCCTACTTGCATAGCATTTGCCAACCTGGTGCTTTCCTGATGCTCTGGACTACAGTTCCCATCAGCCATGGTCAGCACAGACCTTCAGTGAGCCTCTGCATCTTGCCTCCCTCAGTTGCAACCAATTCACTGGAAGATGTGCATCCATATAAGTCAATAGCAAACTAGCTAGGGTGAAGAGCAGTTCAAGGAGAATTGATATAGTTGCATCATCATTGGAGGAGGTGATTTGTCTTAGGGCAACCTTATTTTTCTTTGTCCCTCTGGACCCATTCCTAATAATCTTTATGTTGTTGTGATCATCTGCTGTCCCCTAGAAAAAGTCAGACTGCAGGAAAGCTTCTTGCTCTCAACCCCTACTATATTTTGCCTCCTGTCCTTATTTACCAGTCTGCTGCTTATCTTGGATAATAGGTGCTGTTTCCTTTGCTGACCAAACTCCTAGAAAATATCAGCCCTGCGGACGTCGGTGGAATGGAGGAGACCAGAATGAGAGCCTCTACTCTCCTCTCCAAGGTGCGAGGCCTCTTACTTTACTTTTCAGAGAGCAAAGCTTTCTAATGTTAAGTAAGGTAAAGGTAAAGGGACCCCTGACCATTAGGTCCAGTCGTGACCGACTCTGGGGTTACGGCGCTCCTCTCGCTTTACTGGCCGAGGGAGCCAACGTACAGCTTCCGGGTCATGTGGCCAGCATGACTAAGCTGCTTCTGGCGAAAAAGAGCAATGCACGGAAATGCCGTTTACCTTCCCTCTGGAGCGGTACCTATTTATCTACTTGCACTTTGACGTGCTTTCGAACTGCTAGGTTGGCAGGAGCAGGGACCGAGCAACGGGAGCTCACCCCGTTGCGGGGATTCGAACCGCCGACCTTCTGATCAGCAAGTCCTAGGCTCTGTGGTTTAACCCACAGCGCCACCTGCATCCAGTACATCACTTTAAAGGTCCCTCTGACTATGCCTATTAGGCAGTGGGGATGAGCAGACTTGAACTGGGGCTTTCAGGAGACACCCAGTGTCTCCACTTTGAATTGCTACCTTCCTTTGAACTGGTGTCCCCATTCCCAGTGGGAAGTGGTGTAGCAGCCTCCTGCCCTGAATTCACTGTCACTAAACAAAAACAAAGTCTATTCTCCTAGTAACTTTTTCTGTTTATATGTACTTCACCTGCAATCTCTGTAGCAGGGTGAGGACTTTGTTTTAGCTCCTTGTGGTTGGCTAATAAGCTTTAAGGAGCTAGAGAGGATTTATTTTAAGAAACTACATTTTCACCTTTCCAGTTGAAATGAAAGGATAACTTGCAAAAAGACAACCCTGCTTGTGCAGGACACCCCCCCCCCCACCCAATATATATACACAGAATTTAAAGCTTAACAACATTTCGAAGTAATATCACCCTGCCTGTCTTAATTCTGGCCATCTGTGTTAAGACTGTAGTGTGTGTACAACCTTGTTCATTTCATTAAATTGATTACTCTCGCAGGATTTAAGCATTGTGGCCACATGGTCTGGTGATTTTTTACAAGAGGCCCTAAACAAGCTTTTGGGCCCAAGTGTGGCACAGCATTCCCAGGGTTTGGAATCCTTTAACAGGGCAGAGCTGTCTAGGAATAATAATAATAATAGTAATATTAGTAGTAGTAATAATAATAATAATAATAATAATAATAATAATAATATATTTATACCCTGCCCATCTGGCTGGGTTTCCCCAGCCACTCTGGGCGGCTTCCAACAGAATATTAAAATACAGTAGTCTATTAAACATTAAAAGCTCCCCTAAACAGAGCTACCTTCAGATGTCTTCTAAAAGTCTGGTAGTTGTTTTTCTCTTTGACATCTGGTGGGAGGGCGTTCCACACAGGGCGGGTGCCACTACCGAGAAGGCCCTCTGCCTGATTCCCTGTAACTTGGCTTCTCGCAGCGAGGGAACCACCAGAAGGCCCTCGGTGCTGGACCTCAGCGTCTGGGCAGAACGATGGGGGTGGAGATGCTCCTTCAGGTATACTGGACAGAGGTCGTTTAGGGCTTTAAAATAACCTTAAACATACCCTGTGGTGTCAGAGCAGCCACCTTAGGCCCCTCTTCCTCTTATGCTATATACTTACTGTGTCATCTTCTGTTCTATCCTAGGTCTTTCTGCAGCACTTGTCTCCACTGCTCTCCCTCCCAACCTTTGCTGCACTATGGCTGACAATTCTGGATTTCATGGACAAATATATGCATTCTGGGTCCAGTGACTTGTTGGTATGTATTTGCTGCCCCTTCAGGTTTCGAGGATCTCTCCTTGCTAGGCCCATGTCTGAAATGCATCTTAACACCCCTCTGGGCCTTTCCACCCTTCTTGGTCTTCCAGTGATCCACTGGCCAGCCCCATGATAAGCTCTGATAGTGATCTAAAAGAGGACTTGATTCCGAAGGAAGAAAGTGTACAGGATCTCAAATTTTAGGTCTTAGATATGTCTTGCCTTGCAGCCAGAGGCCATCCCTGAATCACTGAAAAATATGCTGCTAGTAATGGACACAGCTGGAATATTCCACAGTGCTGACTCACGAACAGGCTACTCTGATCTCTGGGAGATCACCTGGGAACGCATAGACTGCTTTCTGCCAAAACTGAGGGATGAGCTCTTCAAACAGACAGTCATCCAAGGTATGCAAGCCAACTGCTTTGTGTTATGTTTAGAATCTGTGAGCAAGCTTCATGTTCTGAGAGAGGCACTTGGGGGTATGTCGAACTGGCCATGCAAGGTTCCTTGCAGAAAGAAATGAAACAAACCAAACAGGAAAGCATCCTTAGTTACTCGCTGATGCAAAGCTCTTTATTTTAGCTCAGCATGTTTGGTAGTAAAACTCCTTCAGGACCTTAAAAAATGTGCGAGTTCTTAAAATTCCAAGCCACCTTATTCTTCAAATCTAACCAACTTGTAAACCTAGTTCAGTATAGATGGCGAGGATTGCATTCCTACTTTTTCAAGCTGGTTCTTGAGTTGGTTAGAGTTTGAGTACAAGGTGTTTTTGAACATTAATAACACAAGTTTTTCAAGCTCCCGAAGGGGCAGTGTTTTACTCTGAAATGTGTTGAGCTGCAATAAAGAGTTTTTCATCAATGAGCACCAGAGCCTGTTCTCCTTTTGATTTTGTTCTCTTAAGGCATTTCTTTCCCCCTTTTCTTGTGCTCCTTGCAGAAAGGAGCCAGTGCTTGGGACTTGAGATGGACCCTAGAAAGCAGTAGATCTGAGGCTTTACTAGCTAGCAACAGAAATGGAGCTCCTAGCCAATCCCAAAACCAGTGTTGTTGCATGTCTTGCTTTCTTTGCCTGAAAAGATGCCTGGGCCTGATCACAAACAGTCCTGATGGCTAAGTTAAGATTCACACCACAGTTCATGCCTTGGTTCCCTTGATGATGCAGACTATTAGGGAGGGGGGGCTGTTGCACAGAGCGTGCTAGAATAGATTTCTGATGTCTTGTCATAGCAGAGAATACTTGTGTGTGGGTTGGTGTGTATAGTCTTGATTTAAGGGAAAGCCTTTTTCCTCGAGAGGTATAATCTTTTTTCTTTTGCTTGCTGTTTTTATTTAGACCCAGTTCCTACCTTACCAACAGAGATGCATCCTCCCAAACCAACAGTATCTTCCCTGCCACATTCCCCTGGAGGGGATACAAGGACTGCCACCCATTCAGCTCCCTCTGAGAAGTCTCCTGAGCTGGCAGCCATCGGTAAGTCCTACAGTTCCTGCAAGAATGAGCTGCTTCTATATCACCACCACCACAATCTAATAGACATGATATAAAAGGAATGGGAAGAGGAAGAGGAAGCAAGCATTGGAGAGGTGTCGTTTCACTGGCTGATGAATGGGATCATGTTTGTCTCCTTCTTGCTATATTATCCCTGAGAAGCAAGTGGCCTACGTCACCTAGCTGGTAGCAGAAATGAGAGTTTGCCACCTTTTCAGGCAGGCAGCGAGGAAACAAACCCCTGCAGCTGCTCCTTTTCTGTCTTAGGGGTGGGACCAGATCTCTTCTTTGCTGCAAACTGGTGGCAGTAGTAACAGTAGCAGCAGTTATTGCATGACTACTTTTTCAAATAGCCTCATCACTGAACATGATGCTTTACAAACTAATGCAAGTTAAACAAACAAACAAACCAGCAACAAACATATCCCTGTTCCAGGTTGCTTACAGTCTAAAGTCTTACAATGTGGGAAGTACAGCAAACAGAGGATAGGAATCCGTATTTGTTAATTTTATATTCTTCTTTTACACCAAATGGTGCTCAGGGCGATTAACAGCAGTAAAGTACAAAGTAAAAATAAAAACAAGTAGGTAAAAACATCAGTAAAATGCATCAATTTGTATATTTACAGATGCCTTAACAAGGTGGGTAATGAGGCCACAGGCTTGTCTGACTAAAAGTGCTTTTGACTGCCGGCTGAAGGGTTAAAGATGGGGCTAGACCAAGAAGAGGTAGCGCTGGATAAAAGAGAGAAAATTCAGTTGCACTGCTTAAGCTTCAGTTAGAGGTTAAGCCAAAGCATTCTCATAAAAGATGAGTTTCAGGGTGAGGTTTGAAGGCGAGAAAGAGTTGGCGTCACATGTGTTTGTGTTCTGGGAGTTCCAGCCTAAGGAGCAGCAAGGAAGAATGGGTAAAACGATTTAAGAGGGCAGGAATCTGTTGAGCTGCTAAAGGTGTAGAGTTAAAGAAACAAATATATGCAGAATGAGAAGCAGAATGGGAAACTAGTATAGGAATTGGAAGAGGCACGTCACATGGGGTGACTGAAGAGGCAGTGCGATGATGATGATGACGACGATGACGATTTATTAATTTATTGAATTTATATAGTGCCCTATACCCGGGGGTCTCAGGGCAGTTCACAGAATAAAATCAAGATATAAAACCACAAAATACCTAATAAAAATAAAAACAGCAACCCAGTAGCTACCCCCCCCCCAAAAAACCCACACATTTTAAAAGGGTATAGGATGTAAACAGGATCAACCAAAGGCCTGGTTGAAATTTTGCCTGGCGTCTAAAGGTGTATAATGAAGGTGCCAGACGAACTTCCCGGGGGAGAGCATTCCACAGATGGGGAGCCACTGCAGAGGAGGCCTGTTCTTGTGTTGCTACCCTCCGAACCTCTCGAGGAGGGGGCACACCAAGGAGGGCCTCAGAATATGATCTCAGGGTCTGGGTAGGTTCATCTGGAAAGAGGCGGTCCGTGAGATATTGCGGTCCCTGGAACAGGGAGTGAAAAGAAACCAAGAGAAAAAGGAATGATTTGTGTGTACTTATACACACCAAGAGTGAGCTAGGTGAAGCTTGGGGAGGTCATGGAACATATTAGGTAAAGGTAAAGGGACCCCTGACCATTAGGTCCAGTCGTGGCCGACTCTGGGATTGCAGCGCTCATCAAGCTTTACTGGCCGAGGAAGCCAGCGTACAGCTTCCGGGTCATGTGGCCAGCATGACTAAGCTGCTTCTGGCGAACCAGAGCAGTGCACGGAAACGCCGTTTACCTTCCCGCCAGAGCAGTACCTATTTATCTACTTGCACTTTGATGTGCTTTCAAACTGCTAGGTTGGCAGGAGCAGGGACTGAGCAACGGGAGCTCACCCCGTTGCGGGGATTCGAACCGCCGACCTTCTGATCGGCAAGTCCTAGGCTCTGTGGTTTAACCCACAGCGCCACCTGCGTCCCCATGGAACATATTATCTGGTGACTAATTTTCCTCTTGAACAAGTGAAAAATCTGTTCTCTTCTCTCAGCAGACCCTGAGACGGCTTCAGTTCCAAGCAGTTCCAGTCTCTCTGGACCACAGTTCCACCCTCCAGCAGCAGCACCTGTGAAAGTGAGCTCGGCGAAAGATGCACCTCAAGCAGTGGCACAGCAACCTCTTATTCTTCAGCCTCTGGCCTCCCCCTTGCAGGTGGGAGTGCCACCTATGACTCTACCTATTATTCTGAACCCAGCCCTCATAGAGGCCACCTCTCCTGTGCCTCTTCTGGCCTCCCAGCGGCCAACTGACCCCATGACAGCTTCTGAAGTCAACTGAGGAGAGGAGTAAAGAGGACAGTTGGCTGCAGGGGTGATGGTGGTACAGGATGCTCTGTCTGGTAGAAGCCATGATTGCTGTAGGGAAGACCCTAGCAGAAGTGTGGAAGGCCACTTTGCAATGTGGCTGTCCTCCCCAGTGGACCTAAGGCCAAAATTTCCATCCCAGCTCATCTGTTCCATGGCCCTTGGCTCCTTTTGTGCAGAGGCAATCTCTGTGTGGCTGATGGCCAGCTTCTCTTCTCTTTAGAGTTAGGGGGCAGCAGTCAGTTTTTCAGCACACACCTTCTGCTGCCTGTGATCTAAAAGGAAAGAAAAAAGGTAGGCGTTTCCTGCAGAGTGGAGCAGGGGAGCTATATTCCCTAGGAAATTAAGCAGAGACGCTCCTATTACGGATATTTGCTTGCCTATATTCTTTGGCGTTGACTTGAGAATATGACTTTTCCTATCGCCCCTCTTTGGCTTGACTCTTCAGGATACTCTTCAGCTACTCTGCTGGGTAGCGAGAGCTGGGGGGAAAAACATCTGCCCACTGGACAAGACCAGAGAATGTGGGACAGGAAGCAGAGGCCTGGGCCCAGGACAGGGAGGGGGAACCTCTTCAGTGCTGAGTGAGCTGTACCATCTTGATTAAATCTTGTACTGGAAGCTCTCCTCCTTTCAGTTAAATCTCACTGGGTGCCCTCCAGGCATTCTTTGCTTGCACTCACGATCTCCTCACAAGATAACTAGACTCGGGCGATTAGTGCCCGATACAGTGAGAGGCTTCTGGGAGCGGGCAGGAATTGGCCGTACATGATGCTCTAACTCATTTGGGAACAGGCTGCTAAATTTTCCTTCTGGTCGCTTTCACTTTAGGAGGATGCTGTTACCCCCTCCTGCACCTCTGGCCTCTTAGCACAAAAGCAGAGTGAAATGTGTCTCATCTAGTGCTTCCTTCCTCTTATGCATTAGGCTAAAATTCTCCACATTTATTGCAGAATCCCATTGGGAACTGAAGCCAGTGTCTACTGTGTGGAACGGCAGGTGACTGTGTGTGTGTATATATATATAAGGAGTCTATTGACTTTTTACAGTGGAATAAATATGACCTGTAAATGAATTATTTTGGCTTAGCAGTTCTTCTCCCCCACCCCATCCCTCCCCACCAGGGGTGCCAACTTGAATAAAATATTGGGGATCCCAGGTAAGCCGCCCCCCATATAATCAGTCACATGATGTGCCACACCCACCATTTGAATGCCTATCAACTTGGGGGGGCAACCCCCTCAAATATTTTATATTCTCCTACCACATTCATAGTTTGAGGGCGTGCATGTTTTATCACCCTTAACAATTGATGATAGCTCCTCACGGACATGAGGTTCTTGTCCCTACCTTGGGGACTCAGCCAAGCCAGCCTTTTCAGGTGTTCCTTCAGGGTGGTGGAGGCGCTGCAGATGGCCAATTGTCTATTGTTGCCATTAGGTAAGCCCACATGGTGGCGCATACAGTCCGTTGACACCACCCTGCTCCTCACTCACCAATCTGCTTGATGCCCACTCAGGCATGTTGCGGTGGAGCATGTGCATCCCGTGAGCACATGGAGTGCACAGCCTGGAGTGCCTTCCTCTCTACCGCCTCAGTCTATTCTGCCTTTCCCGACAGTACTGCCTGCAATGCACTGAAAAGGAGATTAGGCAAGACAGCCAGTTACTCCAAGCCAGTAATAAGCAAACATTACTTGGGGAGGGGGGTGGTGTCAGGATGAATGGCCAGGGGGCTGTTTCCCCTCAACATCCCCCTCTCCCCTTTCTCACACTTGAGACTTGGCAAAGCACTCCTAGGTTGCAGTTAGGAAGGAATACAGATTTGTGTGTGTGTGTGTACCACAAAATTGTTGCCTTCAATCGCAGTGTGGCTAGAATCCAATTTCTGTCACTGTAAAGTAGGGATTAGCAATTATGAAGGCTTCGGGGTCAAGTCTGCCCCTCTGTGTGATACCAGCTGGTCTCCCAATTGCCCATATTAGTGCACATATTACAAAGATGTGCGTGCAAACATGTCTGTCTATATAAGCGGGAAAGAACATTGGCAATGGCATTCTGCTAAGACAGATTGCTTGCAAAAATTTGTACGTTAGGCAAAATGGCATAGAGAAATGGATGCGTGGGTATAAATGCACCAAAGTGTTATGAATTTTCACAGATATTCTTTTTGTAAAAAAATGCAAGCATATGTGAAGATTGAACAAACTGAACTTAAGATTGTAAAGATGACAAACTCGGAGAAACCGAGAATGAGAAGGTTTGTCAATCCCTCATAGGGAAGCCATACATACAGCATCCTCCACACTGTTCCATTCTACCGAGTATGTAGACCACCATTAAGCCTGTTACTGAATCTTTCCCACCTTAAAACTGCTGAAATTCCTGATACACTTTTGAACTAGAGTAGCATTAAAAGGCCACTTTCACAAAACGTGTCTACATAGTTGTAACATCCCAGCTGGAGAAAACATTTATTAGTGCAATCCATTGCTATGAAACTGTTGTATCACAGGTTTGTGTTCAGCCTCTACCTGATAAGAACATCCAGAGTTTGCTGAAGTAAGCATAGGGATCCTCTCTGCTTATACAAATGACCCAAAGAGTGCAGTTTCTTTCCAGCTCAATGTGTGTGTTTGACAAGACGCTTGTGATCAGCTCCAATCACCCTATTAATGTATTTTAATCGTTATGTGCATTGAAAGTAATTGCAGTTTGAAAATGCAACAACTGGTGCAGGAAGAATGAGGTATAGTTGCTTAGGGTAAAGACAAATGTGAACAAGAGGATTGTCCCCGAAACATTTGTTTGCTTTTAAGAGTCAGCAGTTATTTGCAGAATATTTACCCATGAATACAAAGGCTGTCTTGCAGGATCAGAGCAAGGTCCATGTAGTTCAGCATTCCACTTATCACAACAGAAACTTGGATGCCGATGGAAGATCACCAGAAGGGAATGAAGATGCATAGAGCATTCTGGAGTATTCTGCTTGCAAACTGAACTGTCGTTCAGCTATTGCGGCTGATAGCAGAGACTTTTTAAAGCAGTCATCTCTGCTTGTGGTCATTACTACATCTTGTAGCAATTAATTCTATGTTACAAGAGTTCCACTGAATCAGACAAAGGGCGGATCTAATAGTTACCAACACTGCCCAGAGATTTATCCAGGAATCTGACATGTAGGGTAAGAAAACAACACCCCTCTCTCCTTTTGTTAGTTGCCCCTGCCCAAGCAAGTGGTGTTCTGAGTTATGCTGTCTCTGAAAATGGAGATTCTAGTTTGTGGTTGTGGCTTAATAACAACTGATAGGCTTGGATCAGTTTGCCTGATCCTCTTTTAAGTGTTGGCCAGGCGAGTGACCATCAACACAATATGTGGCAGTGAGTTCTCTATGTGTGTTACGTGTTGTTTGGCAGTGGATGCAGGATACTTATTCAATCAAGTGTCATTGAGTGGTGCAGAGTTCTAGTATAATAAAGAGAAGGATATGGAATGAGGAAGTACCCAAAACATGCATTTGGGGTGGAGGAAGGGATGCTGCGCTGTGGACCAGATAGGAAAGCACCTATCAGAACTCATGCCAATCTTTTGCACTGTTTGTGCTACAAAGCCTGGATTTTGTTTTGTCAGTTAACACTACTTTTAGGGAACTCCCTCCTCTGACAGTAAAGTCAGAAGATTAGTGTCTACCTGTAAGCTCTTTTCTTGGGCAATTAAACTACGGCTGTGTATTTCTGCCCTTATTGAAGAACTGGCTAAGGAAACTTTAAAAGTCAGCAACATTGTTCAGAGATTATAGCTGGTAGAGGTACCTATTTTGACAGTGGAGATGATGGCGTTGTGTACCTCTGCCACAGAGCTCTTGGCAAAGAGTGGAATCTATGCTTGAACAACACCAAAAAGAGCTGGCCTTCCTGACAGCTAGAAACATGGCTCTGTAAGGGCAAAGTAATGTGACTGGGTAGGTCTTCCATAGTGCACACAAGAATACAAGGTAACTGAATTTGTGATGGCTTTTTTTCAAAGATCTGCTGTATCTGATTAAATGTGCAACTGGATCCTTTAAACCTTCACCTGCTGGAGGTATATTCCCTGAGCAGTCAACTTCAACATGTTGCACTTTTCCACCAGAGAAGACATTGTGTGTGGTGCAGCATAGAGGGTGGCTACCATGAAATTTGCTTATTGCTCCTCAGGAGTTTCAGGGCTATTGCTGCATTAAACTATTGAACAGGGGTAGACTCTGTGCTGCCCTCCAGTTACTGTTCACTAAAATTCTGATCACCCCAACCATTGGCTATTATGCTGCCTGAGGCTGATGTAAGTTACAGACCAACATCTGGAGGCTACTAATGGACTAACACTACTATATTCATAATTAAAGATGACCACTAGAGGGTCTGGAGAACCAGCATAAATGTTCATTCAAGTTGGACAAGTAGTCTCTCTTGTGCGTTTAATATTCAATGGCCTTTGCAGCTGAAGAGTGTGATGATCTGTGCCCTTTGTAGACTATGCAGGCACACACATGGGAAAATCCTGCACAAGGCATCTTCCAAGGGGTGGGCTCACATCTTCCCTGATTTTATTTGAGCACCACAATGATTTATGGTCAAGTTTATTTATGATTTAAGGTTCAAGAGGAACCAGGGGTGTTTCCAGACTGTTGCTGTTTTTTGTTTTTGTTTTGCATACTGGCAAATTCAGGTTGCACAAGTACAATGAATTTGGAGCTCCTATACAACGAACCCGCATCCCCCAAAGAACGGGCATTTTGCAATAAGGAAAGTGGTGGAGAAATCCACTGGAAAGTGTCGAAGGATGCTTGATTTGATGCAATATCATCTAACCTCCCTGCAAACAAACCATAATAAACTGGCCATTTGGAAACACTCGGCATCTGTGTTTTCTTCCTTTTGTGTGTGTTTTCATTTTCACTGTGTTTTCCCATGCTTGTGCCACCATGCTTTATGGCACAGCCGCCTCCTCCTTAAGGAATGTATAGGATGTGAGGTCAAGCTGCTGCTGCTGCGCCAGCCATGGAGACAGACTTTTCTCCTTGTGGGGAACCTCTGACAGCGAACGAAAGAATCTACAAAGAGGTCCACCAAAACCCTTCTACTTTTCTTTGTGGACCTGGAAGGTGTGATCTCTTTCCTGGCGTTATAGTCAAAATGGAAATGGATGGAAGGGATGCGAGGGTGGTGGGTTAAATAGCAGGGGGAATAGAAGTGTAGTCTAGTGATTATAGAACAGCCCACAAAGTCTGACTGGCTTTTGGGTCTGCTGGAAGAGACATTAAATGTTGCTAAACCTGTTCCATTATGCCTTGGATGTCCCCCTTCTTGGGCTGTGTGTGGAGTAATTCTGGAACATTGACCTGGCTTAGACGTCAGATAGATCCTGAATGGGGGCGGGTGGGTAAGAAATGGTAAGAAACAAGTTGCTTCCTTTCCCCATGTCTTTAAATATGGCAGTCTGGATTTAAAAAAGGGCTGGGATGATGAAGCTGTACTCTCTAGCTAACATCATCCCTGACCAGCCCACACTAACAGGGTCTGATGGGAATTCTCCAACAACAGAAGGACCCAGGCTCTCTATGCTTGGGTTGGGGGATCCTTAGGATGCCTTTGGTGCTGAATTCTGCAAGACTCAACTAATGAAAGTGGGGGAGAAGGTTAGCAATTTGGGGGTCTGTGTACTTTATTGGATATTGAAGGTGGGATATGTTGGAATCACAGTGCAGCCTCCACATAATAAACGGAGAGTTGATTGCCCTACCCAAACAGGGCCAATCCAAGACAATTTGCCACCTGAGGCAAAGTCTCTCTTTTTTAAGGGAGGGGAAGGGGAAAAAGATCTGGGACTTGGTGCAAATAGCTGGGGCTCCGCCTTTGGGGACCACCCCCAATAGCACTCTGCTTCCATTGGCACTGATAGAAAACTCTTTTCAAGCATAACTGCAGTGTAGGGTTTTGGTTTTAGTCACAATACATGGGATGGGCGGCTTAATTCTTTTCTCCCCAGTTGTGAGTTAATATTTACTTATTGTTACAGTATATGTATTAGTCTTTTTTCTTACAAAATAATTTGAAGTGAATGAGCTAGGCAGAATTTACTCTCAGATGGCAGTTACTTTTAAAAGTGTGGCTGGGAGCAGGGAAGAGACTGCTGAAAGATCCAGGTCTTAATTCCTTTGGTTCCTCCCCTCCAGTCTGAGAATACTTGGGCCTGCGGATGTGTCAAGATGACCATGCATGTAGCATATGCCTTCCCATGGAACTAGGGCTTTGATGAGTTACACCTATACGTGTAGTGTTCTGTCTTCAGTTTAGTAAGAGATTTACACAGCTAAGCATCTCTGAGATGCTTAAGCGTTTTGCCACTATCCCTGAAGGTGTACCACAGGGCAGTCCAACATTTCATACCAAGTGGGGCCACAAGAGTAAAAGTAAAGGGACCCCTGACCGTTAGGTCCAGTCGCAGACGACTCTGGGGTTACGCTGCTCATCTTGCTTTATTGGCCGAGGGAGCTGACGTACAGCTTCCAGGTCATGTGGCCAGCATGACTAAGCCGCTTCTGGAGAACCAGAGCAGCGCACGGAAACGCTGTTTACCTACCCGCTGGAGCGGTACCTATTTATCTACTTGCACTGGCGTGCTTTCGAACTGCTAGGTTGGCAGGAGCAGGGACCGAGCAATGGGAGCCCACCCCGTCGCGGGGATTCGAACCGCCGACCTTCTGATCGGCAAGCCCTAGGCTCTGTCGTTTAGACCACAGCGCCACCCACATCCCACTTTGACACAAAACCCACAGGCCACGCACTGCAATCATCGTCGTCGTCATCATTTGTTTAAGAAGGCATGAAATTGATGGTGTGTTAGCCAAGGTATTTAGGTGTCCCCTAGTTTGTCCTGTATTTCCTGTGTTGGCATGGATTTGTTGTTTTTGCAGAAGTGTTTTAGACAGTGTAGACCTTTGGCTTGCCAGGTTTTTATCTGGAGGTTTTGTGCTGCGTGTTGGAATAGTGGGTGATAGGCCAGGGGGGGTTAGTGGGGGTGGGCATGGGGATAGTTTGCCTACTTTTCCCTCCTGACACACACTGCCTTGTTGTGTGGCGGGGGTTGGGGGGAAGGAGCCAGGCCAAAATTTGACCCTCCCATCTTTCAGCCCTTGCACTGCCTTCCCAAAGCCAGCTGAGGTACTGGGTGTGTGAGGCTCTGGCAGGGTCCTGGAGCCCTCCCACCTCTTTCCTGACAAAGTGTTAACTAGACTTTAGGAGGGAGTCATAGAATCACAGAATTGGAAGGGACCACAATGGTCATCTAGTCCAGCCCCCTGCAATGCAGGAATATTTGGCCCAATGTGGGGTTCAAACTCATGAGCCTGGTACTAAGAGTCCCGGGCTCTATCAACGGAGCTATCCCAAGAGGTCCTTGTCAGTTGTCACAGCCCTCATGCCTCTTCCCAAAGCCTTGCTTACCCAGCTTTGGGAAGGCACAACGAGAGCTAGGGAGGGGGGCATGTTGGACAACCCGTCTACCAGGACAGGACAGGTACTACACTGTAGAGTGTTGAGGTGGCTAAAATGCCAGAGCCCTGCTCTCACCCAGGAAGGAGCAGTAGGGCACTACCACCTAGACTTGGCAGATCTATCCATATAAGTTGTTTCAAATGATTTTCAGCGCTATAATTTTTAATTGCTGCAACGTGTAACCTGTCCTGCAGGTTGAACTATTTTTTTTTTTGGGGGGGGGGGGAGAAGCTAAGTCCCACAAGACATGATACAGGCCCACTATTTGAATGGCAATTCCCATCAACTTTGGTGGGGCCTGACCCCCTTAAATATTTTATTGGGGAGGCCGAAGGGACCTCAGCCTCTAGGAGTTCACTCCTGTCCTGGGACCTTTTGATAAACTGGGTAGGTAAGTAATCACCATCATACCCTGACTGAATCCACAGTCTCCAACCCACCTGTAACCAAATGGAGAAAGTGGCAGCACTTTAAAGAAAAAAACCCTGCCCTAGTCTTGGCTAGGCCAGGCCACTACATCCGTGTGTGTGTGTGTGTGTGTGTGTGGAGAGAGAGAGATTAAAACCAAAGTTTCTTTGCGGGAGTGCGGCAGGACTGTAGGTTCAAGCCCCGGCATCCTCAGATGCAGCTGAGGAAACCGCTCCCACTCCGTGAAACTCTGGACCAGTGTCTCCCAAACTTTGGGATTTGGATGACTGGCAGAATCCGAGACCAGGGAGAAGAGTCGGTGGAAGAAGATTGGAAGAAATTTAAAGACTATTTACAGAAATATTGCAAAATTAATGAATGTTAGAATGATGTTGGATTGAAGTTAAGTGGTTTCTAGATGTACTGGTACTGTATAAAAGAATATGGAAAAATTGGTTTTTAATACGTAAAAATTTAATGTTATAATATATCAAGATTAAAGATCAAGATTAAAAAGGAGGGAAAGGAATTGCTGGATTAACAAATTGAATTGGAATACAAAAGAGGGGGGTATGAGGAGGTCCGGGAAACAAGTAAACGTAAGAGAAGTGATGAAAAGATGGAATTGTTTTTAACTGTTTTTTCTTCCTTGTACTTTGTATTTTTCTTTCTTTATTGTTATTTTTCTTATTAATGTAATCTTTTTCTTTTGAAATTTTAATAAATACCATTAAAAAACAACAACAAACTTTGGGATTTGGAACTACAATTCCCATCACCCCTGACCACTGGTCTTGCTAGCTAGGGATGATGGGAGTTGTAGTCCCAAAAAATCAGACGGCGACCCAAGTTTGGGGTAACCTTGCGCCTGGACCAATGGTCTGTCTCGGTCTCCCGACAACTTTCTTACGCTCTCCCCTCACACGCGTATTTGCCAGAAGCAGCGCCAACTCAACTTCCCCCTCTCTGGTAACTTTCCAAGCCTCGCCGGGCCGCAAGCGCGAAAAGCACAAACCAGGCCTTGAGGGGGAGAGACGGAGAGCCTCTTTTGCCGAAGAAGGGCGCTTTCTGGCGCGCCTCTCGCTCTCCTCAGGAAAGGCACAGCCTCTCCCTTGCGCTGAGGCGAAGACGAGCGCGCCCCGAGCTCTCCCTTCCCCGACCTCTCCAAGCCGGGGCGGGCAGCGCGCGGAGACCGGCCCCCGAGGCGGGGTCGCCCCGTCCCATGCCGGCCTCGCTCCTCCTCCTCGGGGGGCGGGAAGTTACGCTTTGGCCGCCGCCGCCGCCGCTGGGCTGGAGCCCCGCCGACTTTGGCGCCGTCGTCGTCGTCCCGCGCTCCAGTCAGTCCGCTGCGCAAGGGGCCGAGGGCCTTGGTAGGGGCCGGCGCCAGGCGCGCTGCAGCCGACTCCCTCCTGGCGCCCACCGGACGCTGGCTGGGCGGGCGGGCGAGCTCCCCCTGTCGGGCGCGCCTCCGCCCCAAAATGCCCGCCTGGGCGATCCTGCCTATCGCCTTGCCCGCCTTCAGCATCACCGGCATGTGGATCGTGTGAGTAACACAGGACGGGGCGGGAAGGGACCCTCACCAGCGGACCCGCGCGCCACGCTTCCAGCCAGCGGCGTTTCTGCCCCGAGCGGCTCTTGGGGCTCCGGCGCCGCCGGGGGGAGGCGAAGGTGGCGGGCTGCGCTGCGCTCCGGAGCCGTGGTTGCCGCTGCTTCTTCGCGGCTTCCCCTGGCCTGGCCTCTCCGCTCGGCCCTGCGCCCGCGAGCCTGCCCTCGGGACGGAGCCGGGGATGGCCCTCGCATCTCCTCGCATGGCCCCAGCCTCGGAGCTGCTCGAAAAAGCGCCTCCGCTTCTCCTCCACCCGTGCAAGGCGGGGTGGAAGTGAGCCAGTGCCAGTGGAAAGTTTCAGGGCTGAGACCTGTTAGGCTGGAGGGCAGCATCGGCGTGGAAGGATGCTTTGCGTGTCGTGTGTTTGTGCCTCGTCCGCCCGGAAATGCGCCCAGCCTGCCACATGTTTCCAGAGTGCTGCTTATACAGTAGTGCGATGCGCGCTCCTGGTGCGTGCCCGAGGTGTCTTCCCGACGACATGCTTATCAAGCATTCCTCCGGATTTGTTTTCGCGCAGTTTTTTAAAAAAATAATATTTATTAATTTTCCAACAGTTTAAACACAACACTACAAAAAAACATTAAAAAACCACAATACAATACAATACAAAATCACTACAAAACACTAACACATGAAACTAACAAAACAAAAACAAGACCCCTTTAAAACACATCAAACAATTTCATTATCTTATCTTTCATTCACTTGTTTCCACGACCTCCTCACACCTCCCTTTTTGTATTCCACTTCTGTTAATTGTTTCAGCAATTCCTTTCCATCTTCCTCTGTTTTCTATCCTATAATTATCTTAACACATTCTAACCTTATTTTTGTTTTCGCGCAGTTTTGCGCACGCGTTGGATGACGCCCCGGGTGTACTGAGCACTGATTCTGATTCGTTTGGCCAGAGATGTTTGGACATTGCATCAAAGCAATGAAAGGAGAAAGGAGATTCCGACAAAACATCAGGAAGAACTCTCTGGTAGTAAGAGCTGTTGGACAGTGGAACGGTCTCCCTCTGGAGGTTGTGGTCTCTCCTTCCTTAGAGTTTTTTAAGCAGAGGTTTTTAAGTGCATTTCTCCTCTGTCTCTTTCATTTACAAAGTTTTCAATGTTTGACCGGGAGTCAATCAGCTACTGGTAAATTCAATTTACTTCATCCTGCAATTGGGTTAGAATTGTGGAGTTGGAAGGGACCGCGAGGGTCATCTAGTCTAACTCCCTGCAAGGCAGGAATCTCAGCATGACAGATGGTCATCCAAAGGCAAGGTAACTGCTTTTTACAGAAGTGAAAGCCTTGCCAAATGAAGGACTGGCAGAACAAGTGCAAACCAATTATATGGCAAATCAGAAGGAATGACAAAAGAGCGCCTCTAAAGGTGCTTAGGCTAAATAATTGAGACTTCTTTAAAAATGCAGCTGTTAAGATGAAAAAAGGTGCAAAGGGAGGGGCATGGGGGAAATCACAGAACAGCTAAATAAATCCTTTGCCCCTGCCTACAGGGGTTTAGAGACCCACAAGTGAACTATATATATATATATATATATATATATATATATATATTAGTACTGCACCCAAGACATGCAAAGGATGGGGCTATAGACATTTTAGAAACTGGCAGCTTAAAAGCCAGCTTCCCATTGTCAGCTGGCATTTACCCAAGGAGCTCCAGGGGTAGTTGGTTTCTTACAAGAGTGGAAGGTGCTCAGCGTTCCACTGCCCAACTTCAGAATTTTACAGGAACTCCTGAAGTCTATACTCTGCAGCTGAGCTTTTTCAGTAGCTATTGCGATAAAAAAGCATTGATCTCAAAAGCCTAAGAAGGAGGAGGCTAGCTAAGAACAAGATATATCCTAAGCCTCCATTAAAGTTGGTTTGGCACCCTTACTCAACAAGCCTGATTCCCCCCCCCCCAACTGGACTTCTTGCCATAAGAAAAGTGACATGAAAAGGCGCTGGAACGTGTGGCAGAACAAACCGCTTGACCCTGTGTCATATACCCTCCTGGAAAACAGATTGGAGCAAATGTTCGGTACGCAGCCGGTCACTGTTTAACCTCCCCACAAACTTTGTGCAGGCAAAATTGTGAAGCAATTGAAAGATTTTCCATAAGTACACTCAGTGTCTCTGTTTTCAAATAACAAAATCCTTCACACAGGTCCATTACAGTCAGTTTGAGACGTTTTTTGTAGCAATGTGGGGTTGATGAAGGAAGAGAGGTGGGGAGGGAGAAAGGAGAAAACAGAGAAAGAGGGGTGAAAGCAGAGAGGGTGAGGGACTTCCATTATTTACATAGTGTATGAGTGGAGATTTTTTTGTCCGCATCGCATGGGTAGGTGTCTTATTTTTGCTGGCAGAGCGAGTGATCAGAGGGCCCAAGTTATGGTTAGTTGCAGTTGACTGGTTGCAGGGTGTTTTGTTTGTGTGTGAGGTTAAGTTAGCCCTATTGATTCATAGTTGTTAGGGCAGGGGAGGGGGTCATTGTCTTGTTGGCCTTTGTATGTGATAAAGAGGAGCCACACAAGGGGGAAGGCCTCCTTCTTTGTTTGATCCCATGATAGATTCAGTCTGCTGATTAGTCTTTCTAGTAGCGCTGTTTCCCATGCAGTTTGGTACCAGTGGTCCATGTTCACTGCCGAAAGGTCCCTCCAGTGTCTGGTAAATATTGACCCATGCATTTTCCCTTGCTCAGGGGTGCCAACTTGAATAAAATATTGGGAGGGCGGACAGGTAAGCTCCACCCCACATAATCTATCACAAAACTAGGGACACATACAATATTTGAATGGCAATGCCCATCAACCCGGGGGGCGGAGGCTCAAATATTTTATTGGGGGCGGCTGAAAGTACCTTGGCCCCTAGGAGTTGGCTCCTGTGACCTTTTACCCTTTCTGAGGGAAATACCCACATAGTTTAAAAAACAACAACAACAGCAGCAGCAAGAACACCTTGTTGTCAAGAACCCTGATAATTTCCTTGACCTGTTCAAAACATTAAGCCCTTCCCTGGAAACATGCACAGTCGCCATTGTTTGCCTGGCTTTGAGAGTAAATCCTATGGATTAGTGGGATTTACTTCTGAGTAAGCATGCATAGTGTTGGGCTACTGGTTTCGCCTGGGACTAAAAGATCAAGCAACCTGTCTGGCCTCCCGGTGGGGCTCAGGGTTGCCTGTCACTACCAGATGGCTGCCTACCCTTGATTGGTGTGTTTAGTTAGCAGATTCTTCCAAGCTGAATCACTTTCTAGGCTTCTTGTCAATTCTGGACAATGCAGGAGAGGCAGACGGTTGCCTCAAAACATTTGCGGTGCCTCAGGCAGGAAATCTGCATTGTCAAAATATGCGGCTAAACTAAATTACAACTGGCTGCCCTTTACAGATATTCTGTAATGTGCTGCCTGAGGAAGGCTGCCTCAACCTGACTGATTGGTATCTTGTTGAATCTGTCTTGTCTGGTTGTAAGGAGACTGTTGCCTGCCGTTCGTTAGCTGCAAGACAACGCGTTTGGGTTGTCTGGCTAGGGAGGGAGCAAGATGCAAATATTCAAATAACTCCAAGTATATAGGGACATAGGAAGCTGCATTTTGAGTCAGGCCATGGACCGTCTACCTCTGTATCGCCTACACTGGCCGGCAGCAGTTCTCCAGAGTTTCAGATGAGGAACAAATAATAAGCCCCCTCTCGCATGAAAACCCAAGATGGTTCCTGAAATTCATTCTGACTGGGCAGATAAAATATAACAGATAGAATTTTGCAGGGTGTGTTGTTAGCGTGTGAAAATGGTCAAGCTCCAAGGAAGCCCAGGCAGCCACCTCTAGATGGTGTCATCCTGGCGCCCGGGCATCTTCACTTGGTTGCAAGTGGCTGTTAAAGGTAAAGGGACGCCTGACCATTAGGTCCAGTTGTGGCCGACTCTGGGGTTGCGGCACTCATCTTGCTTTATTGGCCGAGGGAGCTGGCGTACAGCTTCCGGGTCATGTGGCCAGCATGACTAAGCCGCTTCTGGCGAACCAGAGCAGCACACGGAAATGCCGTTTACCTTCCTGCTGGAGCAGTACCTATTTATCTACTTACACTTTTATGTGCTTTCGAACTGCTAGGTTGGCAGGAGCAGGGACCGAGCACTCACCCCGTCACGGGGATTCGAACTGCCGACCTTCTGATAGGCAAGTCCTAGGCTCTGTGGTTTAACCCACAGCGCCACCCATGTCCCAAGTGGCTGTTAGCCAGGTGCAAAATACGCCTGGCAAAATTCGAACACTGTTCCTGGAGTGTTGGCTGCTGCCATTCCCAGATGCTGAGTAGAGTTTGCAAGAAAGTGGGCAAAGACTTCAGAAGGATTCACAAAAGTGAGGAGGGAGCGGGTAGGTTGGAGCTTCATAGGGCAAGGGATTCGCTTTTGGCTTGTTAATAAGCCAAACTACTCCCTGGTTTTTGGCAAGAAGCAACTTGGTTTATTTCTGAGTCAGTGTTGATACAAGCCATAGGTGACTTGCCTATCACTCCCGCCAATATACTGTGCTGCAAGGCATTTCTGGGGAGGCTGGCCAGAGGTCCCCTATTTTATGTGGCCAACTTGCAAGCACAAGCAGTGGAGGTTTTTGGCCTAGGTCCTAGGAGCATGAGCGCCTGCGGGGCCAGTTTTGGATGAACAGGTGCAGAGCTGTATATATACTTTAGCACACATTGAAGAGGCGCTGTGTTTCACAGGCTAGTTTTGTAAAAACCAAAACCAAAAAACCATACCCTTTTGGACTGGCTCTTTTCGGACTGCTTTAGGTGGCATGCCACATCTGTTCCATACCTGCTTCTTACTGCAGAGCATCACAGTTCCCTTAAATACAACAGAGCACCTTATTCCAGTGGGTTCCCTCCTTTGAAGCGACCCTGTTAATAAAAGATAACAAAAAATCCTTGCGGCAGCTACTTTGTTGATGCAACCTTATTTTCAGAGTTGGTGGTGAGGTGAGACCTCTTCTCCCACTCTGGGTGTTTCCTTAAGAAAGGCCTTCTGCTCCCCCACCCACACTTCCCTTCTGTTGATCATTAGCTGTTGTTTATTGTCTGTCAGCCCATGTGACAGCACTTGTATCTCAGCCAGTTTGCATTAATTTCGAGAACAGCGTTGCATGAGCTACTGCCTCGAAAGCTCCTAAGGCAACCAGCAGGAGTTACAACACTGGGAGTACATGTCTGCTATTGAATTCTTCAGAATTCACACGTAGTCATGTCTTCCTGTTGTTTGGCTTGGGTTTGGCATCTACCTGTGGATAGCTCAGCCTGTAGAGCATGAATCTCCTAATCTCAGGGTCATGTATTTGAGCCCCACATTGGAGATAAGTTTCCATGCCTTTCTGGGGCTTGGAGTTGATGACCCTCGAGGTCCCTTCCAACCTTGTTTCAATGATTATCTGCCTCCGCTTGCCAATCTGCAAAGCAGAAATACAATGGCAGCTTCCTTAAGCTGGTGGTTGAGGATACATAAGATAATGCAAGTTCCCATTGGTTTGTGAAGATCAGCAGGTGGTCACTGCCAACGTGAGCTTCTTCTCAGGAATGCTACGCAACTAAAATACAGTTTTGGGCTCCTTAGGGGAAAAGAGATCAGGCAAGCTGTAGCAAGAGTGGCTTTGATATAGAACTGTTGCGTCCAGAAGAAGCAGATGATGAGCTAGGTTTGCAGACTGCACTTCCTTGCTTATAGTGATCCCAGGGTGGTTCCCAAAATATCACAAAATAAATAGCAGTTACAAAAATATACAAGCCCTGGGTTTGGTTTTGGTTATGAGGTCCATGCTTTTGTTGCATTGGTGTGCTGTTTAGGGGCAAGTCAGGACAGTCCCTTCTGCTGCTTCAAGAGAGCTTCTGTTTTCTGAATTGGCCTCTTTCAGGATTGTGTTGAGTTCTACCTAAACAGAAGAGGCGCTCTGTTTCTCCCTGATCTTGACTTCTGCTGTGATACTCATCCAGCTCTGTCCATAGGTATTGCAAGTTCAGAAATGCTTGCAAATCCTTTTGATTTGTGTTTCTCTGTCTGAAAGTTCATTGGGCTTTGCTGCAGACAGTACCAGCAAGGTCGCTTCCAGACAACCTTCTTATCAAGCATCCTGATTTATTTACCAGGGGTGGTGGTGGTCGTCCGACTATTTATTGAGCATTCATTCAGATTTTTTGTTCACAGGGAGTTTAGACCATGCTGAATCAAGCAAATGTTACCCGCTTCACTTTTCGCTGCGTTTTACTCTCACTTGGCTTTTCCACAAAAAGTCCAGTGTTTTGAGGAAGTGAGTTCATTGCGCAAGGCTTCCCAACGAACAATAATTGCACAGCCTGAGTTCGCTAGTATGTGTTTGAATGCCACCCAAAAATATCAACAGTTGGGAAGCGCCCAGAAGAAACTATGGGTGAAAGCTGAAGGTATCAAATAAAACAAACCCTCTCTGAGATCAGTGTTCCCAATTGGTTGGGCAGCTCTCATATCCTGTTGTGGGTCCTAGCCACTGAGGGTTAAGTCTTTTGGCGGGTCTTTTATACTTCTCTTAGGGGCAAAATCCAAAACTTTTGATCAGGTAGCCTACAATCCTTTTTTTCAAAACATGATTTAGATCTTCTTGCGGGGGGGGGGGGGGAGTTGTGTAAATAATGGGTTTTTGTTTGGTAATTTCCACATACTACAAGATCATACAGGGCAAGATCATTTACAGTACAGTGGTACCTCAGGTTACAGATGCCTCAGGTTACAGACTCTGCTAACCCCAAAATAGTACCTCGGGTTAAGAACTTTACTTCAGGATGAGAACAGAAATTGCACAGTGGTGGCACGACGCCAGCGGGAGGCCCCATTAGCTAAAGTGGTACCTCAGGTTAAGAACAGTTTCAGGTTAAGAACGGGCCTCTGGAATGAATTAAGTTCTTAACCTGAGGTACCACTGTACTGGAAGACAAAGGCCAGGTCCAAAAAATATATATCATGGAACTAGTTACATGAGCCCAAGGGTGGGGTCTCAAACAGTAACCTCTTTTTCTCATGTTACATGTTAAATTGGTTTTGAAACTTGAGTGCATGATGTACAGTATGTATTTTACAGAAAAACATGGGTTTGACAAGAGGGTCATGGACTCAGTTTTAAGAGATTGTGAGAGACCCTCATTGAAATTCAAATTTTGCTTTAAACCACATTACTATACCATACCTTCCAACATTTCTCTGATGAAAACAGGGACATCCCATTCCATAATGACAATTTTGCTATTTATACCACCACACATCTGACTGGGTTGCCCCAACCACTCTGGGCAGCTTCCAACATATATAATAACATAATAAAACATTATTTTTTTAAAAAAAAACTTCCCTATACAGGATTGCCTTCAGATGGCTCGGGGGTAGGATAATGTCATACCTTCCAATATTTCTCTGATGAAAATAGGGGCATCCTAAGGAAAAGTGGGACATTCCGGGATCAAATCAGAAACTGGGACGGCTTCTCTAAATCAGGACGTCCCGGGAAAATAGGGACACTTGGAGGGTTTGCTGTACAAAACAGTAAAGGATAAAACCATAAATAGAAGCAATGGATGCAATGACGAGAAGGCAAGCAAAGCGGACTGGATGCTATGCTATGCTTACACAAAGCAGGTTGGATGAGCACCGTAGATGAAGCCACGGCCTTGTGAAAAAGGAAGGAGCCCTATGCTTAGAATTTTGAATGTGGGCACCCAGCAACAGGAAGCCCCTCCCCCCAGTACACCTGAGAAACTGCAGCTCCAGGCCCAGTCGTAGGGACCAATTACAGCATTTAGCCAATTGCTAGTTTCTCTCGCATGATTCAGGACGTCTGTGGTTTCGTCTAGGCTCCTTCATCCCATCCAGCCACTATTCCTCCATGTTAATTTGCTTGGCTGGCGGTGCCGGCTGCTTATTATACCTCAGCCGTAAATAATGGAAGTGTGGTTGGTAGCCTAGGGTGAATGATGCTTGTACGTGGCTGGGCATGGTTTGGGCACTTCTTGGGGTCTTGCCCGCTGATCCTACCCCCTGGAGAAAGCTGCTATTTGAAAAATAAAATCTGTGAACTTGGCATTGGCCAAAGCCATTCTGACTTTGAGTCGTAGAATTGTAGCTTCGGAAGGGACCGTGAGGGTCTTCTAGTCCCAACTTCTTGCAACGCAGGACTCTCTTGCACAACGCAGGGCTCAAACCCACAGCCCTGAGATTAAGAGTCTCATGCTCTACTGACTTGCACCATGGTAGTGCCAGTAGTGTTGTCTTCCTGCCTTTGCCAGAGAGTGAAGGGAGCTATGAGTTTTGTTTAGCAGTAGGAGCAACCAACCTTTAGAACTGGCCGAGCAGTCTTGGATTTCTTGGACATATAAGTAATAAGTAAGCAAATGAATGCTGGGACGCGGGTGGTTCTGTGGGTTAAACCACAGAGCCTAGGACTTGCCGATCAGAATGTCGGCAGTTCGAATCCCCGCGAGGGGGTGAGCTCCCGTTGTTCAGTCCCTGCTCCTGCCAACCTAGCAGTTCGAAAGCACATCAAAGTGCAAGTAGATAAATAGGTACCGCTCCGGCGGGAAGGTAAACGGCGTTTCTGTGCGCTGCTCTGGTTTGCCAGAAGCGGCTTAGTCATGCTGGCCACATGACCCGGAAGCTGTACGCCGGCTCCCTCGGCCAATAAAGCGAGATGAGCGCCGCAGCCCCAGAGTCGGCCACGACTGGACCTAATGGTCAGGGGTCCCTTTACCCCTTTACCTTTAAGCAAATGAAAGCTTTCCATAAAGCTATAACATCATAGACTGGGAGCTGCCTGTTAGTTCTTTATTTATAAATGATGTGAATTTAAGCAAGCAGGTCCTTGCAAACAGAATGTTGCAGAGTGTATAATTGGGGTGCATGCTTGTGGTCACTTCAGACAACCTGTTTACTGAACATCCAGATTTATTTGGACAAAGTTTGCAGGTAGGTTACATGTTTATTGAATATTCATGCAGATTAAATGAGGTTAAGTCAAGCAATGGTTACCCCACGTTTTCCAGTACATTTCATAACCCCCTTTCTTATTGCAAAAAGTCTCATTTTTTGCAGATAGGGGAGAAGCAGGTTTATTACATAAGAGCCCAAATCCACCCTAATTGTGCAATGCCCACTTTCTGGTATGAATTGAAACCCACCCACAATAAAGTGACAGCCTGGAAGTGCCTGGTGTTTCCTGTTTTAGCCTGTGGCGAAGAGAGTTGAAAAAACACACACAACCCCATGAAAAATGGGTTGCGTGCTCTAATTTGGCTCTTAATTCACAAACAGTTTTGTTTAGATTTTAAAATTTTAAAAGTGCAACCAGTCTGCATGCAAGTCAGCAAGCGATTGAGTTAATTGGGTTTGGCCTGGGAGGACTTCTGACGGTGGCACTATCTCAGGGTTGGAATTTCACAGCGGGTTACTTTACAGGGCTTCTGAAAGCTGCCCTCCTTCTCACAACGGGGTGCAACAGTAAACTATATTGGAGGGTTATTGTAGGCTACTCTCAGCCCAACCTGCAATGTGGTGGTTGGAGTGAAGGCCCAGAATCCCTTGTGCTCCATTTTGCCTTGGCAAGAAAGGTCACATCCAGCAGCACGGCATCAGTTGCTGACACCCCAGCGGGGTGGGTTCGCCAGCCCTCGCCACCGGAACGACCCCATCCCCTAGCGGGGCTGTGCTGAGCCAACTGTCTGCCTGCACAGAGGGGAGCCCGGCTGGCCAACACGACCCTTGATGGGCAGAGAGGAGCATCAGGCCACTCTGCGGTGAGGGCACCTGGCTTGTGCCCGCTCAAAAATTGTGTGCGCCCCCCGCCCCCCCATGCCTTGCCCCTGGTCACGTCTCCCCTTGAATACACAAAAGTACAGGGTAGGTTCAGGGACGCAGGTGGCGCTGTGGGTTAAACCACAGAGCCTAGGACTTGCCGATCAGAAGGTCGGTGGTTCGAATCTCCGCGATGGGGTGAGCTCCCGTTGCTCGGTCCCTGCTCCTGCCAACCTAGCAGTTAGAAAGCACATCAAAGTACAGTGGTACCTCGCAAGACGAATGCCTCGCAAGACAAAAAACTCGCTAGACGAAAGGGTTTTTTGTTTTTTGAGCTGCTTCGCAAGACGATTTTCCCTATGGGCTTGCTTCGCAAGACGGAAACGTCTTGCAAGTTTGTTTCCTTTTTCTTAACGCCGTTAATACAGTTGCGACTCGAGGAGCATCTCCTAGAACGCGGTGTGGTAGCCTTTTTTGAGGTTTTTAAAGACTTTGGTGATTTTTGAAGCTTTTCCAAAACTTTCCCGACACCGTGCTTCGCAAGACGAAAAAAATCTCAAGACGACAAAACTCGCGGAACGAATTAATTTCGTCTTGCGAGGCACCACTGTACAAGTAGATAAATAGGTACCGCTCCGGCGGGAAGGTAAACGGCATTTCCGTGCGCTGCTCTGGTTTGCCAGAAGCGGCTTAGTCATGCTGGCCACATGACCCGGAGGCTGTACACCGGTTCCCTCGGCCAATAAAGCGAGATGAGCGCCGCAACCCCAGAGTCGGTCACGACTGGACCTAATGATCAGGGGTCCCTTTACCTTTTACAGGGTAGGTTCTGGCGCTACTCTATCTCCCAACTTCTGAAAGGTGCCAAACTGACTGATGTGACTGACTTGTGAAGAGCTGCTGCCTTGCCACTCTGGCAGCTCCTGCAAGGTGCTTCCCCTCCCTCATCCACTTTTCCCATTGTGTTTACTCTGGTGGGATATAAATGACCTGCTACACATGCTATTAGATTGTAATTAATGCCGCCAAGACCATATAATACCAGTCTTGAAAGACATACACTGGCTCCCAGTACGTTTCAGAGCACAATTCCAAGTGTTGGTGCTGACCTTTAAAGCCCTAAACGGCCTCGGTCCAGTATACCTGAAGGAGCGTCTCCACCCCCATCGTTCTGCCCAGACACTGAGGTCCAGTGCCGAGGGCCTTCTGGTGGTTCCCTCACTGCAAGAAGCCAAGTTACAGGGAACCAGGCAGAGGGACTTCTCGGTAGTGGCACCCGCCCTGTGGAACGCCCTCCCTCCAGATGTCAAAGAGAAAAACAACTACCAGACTTTTAGAAGACATCTGAAGGCAGCCCTGTTTAGGGAAGCTTTTAATGTTTAATAGGTTATTGTATTTTAGTGTTCTGTTGGAAGCCGCCCAGAGTGGCTGGGGAAGCCCAGCCAGATGAGCGGGGTATAAATAACAAATTATTATTATTATTATTACCAAAAAGTTTGAGCCCATGCCTTTGCATCCAAATCGAAAGGTTCTGCTCACCTCTTGTTTTAGCAGGGGGCTGAAATTTAGACCCTTCTTCTCTTTGTTAGGTTTTGACAGAGGCAGAAAAGGATTGCCGTGCTTAAAAAAAATCAAGTGCATACAAATATATATGCAAATTGGGACTTGCATTCTTTCTCCCACAGCTCAAACCTGGCTTCGCCCCTGTTTTTGGACACAGATTTGCTGGCCAGCCTTTCTCTCTATTATTCAGGCAGACTGTTTGCATTTAAAAAGAATTATTTTAAGCACCACCTGTTAGGGATGGGCAAGGATCTGTCGGTTTGGGCTTCTCTCGGGTTTTTCTCCCCTTCTCCGCCCCCCCCCCCAGTCTTCATTCAGTTCACCATATTTCTGCATCAGTCTGCGTTTTTATTTTGAAAAGTGAACGCAAAAATGTTTGAATTGATTAATACTGCTGTTATATGCTAAGAATGTGGAATCTTAGAAATTTGTGATTTGGTGGACTCTCCCTAAACGTGCTGATGGTTATCATGCCAATTAACAATGTTCAGTTACCGTATTTCCCGCTCTATAAGACGCATCAGACCACAAGACGCACCTAGTTTTTGGAGGAGAAAAACAAGAAAAAAAATATTCTGAATCTCAGAAGCCAGAACAGCAAGAGCGATCGCTGTGCAGTGAAAGCAGCAATCCCTCTTGCTGTTCTGGCTTCTGTGATAGCTGCGCAGCCTGCATTCGTTCCATAAGGTGCACACACATTTCCCCTTACTTTTTAGGAGGGAAAAAGTGAGTCTTATAGAGCAAAAAATATGGTAAATGGAAAGGACAGTCCTGTGGCTGCTTTAGCAGCAGTGGTGAGCAGTAGTATGTGGACTGCCTTTCTGCACGTTGTCCTGCTAACGCAGTGTGTTGGGGGGTCAGGGAAACCTTGGACCCAGGTGTCAAACACTGACCCCAGGCCTCACTTATTTGGCCCTTGGGACTATTACCAGGCCACACCCTCTTTCCCTGAGCGACACCCCCTTACTGGCCTTGGGCTGCAACCTCCTGGAGTGTTTTTGCCTGGTTGGAATGTTTACTTGACCTCTGAACCTGGCTTCTTGCTTTTCTGGATGGAGAATGCAGAGGGATGTGCGACTGCGTCTAGAAACTAGCCTGCTGCACCAGGGTAGAAAATTGTATTCATTGCTCCACCCACTTTTGGCCCTGACCCCACCCACTGCTGGCATGTGGGCATGGCTGCCCAGAAGCAAATGCAGCCCTGAGGCTGAAAAATCTTCCCTAAAAGGTTGCTATCTAAGGGGTGGGGAGGCATTTGGAGCCGTTTTGCCTGGGATGCATGTCGGACTCTTATCACTAGACAAACACTGCCAAGCAGATAGTCTGGCAGGGGAAGGAGCTGATTCCAAGTGCAGGGGTGGCCCCCACCTTAGCTAGAGTGAGGCAACTGCCTCAGACAGACAATGCTATAATAAGGCACCCCCCTCCCACTGCCTGCTATTTCTCCAGAGTTCATCAGCTCTTCCCTTCTGCTGGAGGACAGCAACACATGCCAGCCCAGCTCCATTAACATGTGGACCCCAGAATTTCGGATCCCCCAAAACCGATGCCAAAGCTTACTGCTGGTTTTCTGCCACAAATCCCGCGTTCCTTGCCGCGCCCCTCCCCCAAACCGAGTAATTGACACAGCAAATCGGGGTCACAAGTAAATAGCCAAAAACCCAACGTTGTCCGTTTGACTCCATACTGGTGCCAAAGCTGTGTGCTGGTTTTGTGCCACAAACCCCACTTTCTGTGCCATCCCCAAAATTCTGTAATTGACACTCAAATCAGGGGCCGCAGGTACATCCCAAACAGTGTTCGAAACTCCCATTGTTCTAGGTGTGTTTTGCGACAGGGAATTTCATTAGCACAAGCCGTTTCTGAGCTCTGGGCGCAGTACTGCACCTAAGATTTCAGATTAAAACTGCGGAGTGGAAGGAAAGGAGGACCTTTTTCTGCCTCCCCACTTCCAGCTCCTCTCTGAAGACTGGAGAAGAGACCCTCGTAAGAATATTAGGGGGGTGGGCAGGGGAAGGACTAGACCATGTGAAAAATGAACCTAATATTTTAGCTGCTGTTCATTCATTTTCAGCTTTGTATTAAAAAGCGCGCCTAGATGTTCCGCTGTTGCGTCCATAACCTCGGTTTCAGGTGCCATTTAGCTCCTAGCTTTCATATCTCCGTATCTAACACTGACCCCAAAGCCCAGGCTTGTCCGATTGACTGCACACTGGTGTCAAAGTTGTGTGCTGGGTTGGTGCTCTATCCTTAACACACCTGTTCCCTCCAGGTGTGATGGAGGATGCTACTCGGTTGCTTAGGCTGAACTGCAGCTTGACCCAGATTGCCTCAGAATCTCTACCACTTTATAGATGGGCAGCAAAGGTTAAGAGAAATGACTTGCTGAAGGCTATGCACCGAATCGGTGGTTGAGGAGGCAGGAGTTTGAAGACTGCCTCCCACCTTTGGCCCGAACACCTTGTTTACTGTGCATTCTTAATGGAGGCTTGAGCATTGGGGCTGCTCCTAGGCTGCAGAGAACTGAGAAGCCGTCGTTGGGTGTTTGGGGAGAGCAGACACGATCACTTCTTTCACTTCTTTCTTTTATTCCCTACAGGTATGCCATGGCACTGTCCAACAATCACATCTGTCCAGTCCATAATTGGTAAGAGTTCTTCCTCCCTTTGCGCAATGGCTTTTGTGGGTGGCTCTGCCTGTCTGTGGGTTTTCCTGGGCTGGTTCTAATATCCTTGCTCATATGCTTGCATTCTGCTTCTAGCCAGGAGGGGAAAGACCTTGATCTGGTATTTCAAGCGCAAGATGGTACGGTTTACTTAGACTCTGTGCTTGCATAGTCTTTTCATTTTTTCCCCTCAACCCAAAGTCGGCCGCCTAGATGATGTAAGTAGCTAAAGAACTCTAACTATGAAAGCCTGAAGATGTGAAAGTTTGAGTTTTGCCAACGATTGCATGGTGCACGTAGTCTGCTATTTAAAGCACAAAGTCTACCCACCCACTGCATTACAGGGTTTAAAAGTAAAAAACCACCACTTGGTGGTCTTCATGCTTGTGGAGAAAAAAGGAGGCATGCTAGACAGTTTCACCTTAAGTGGCGGCGAACCTCCAACCTGCGGATATCATAATTCAGATTGTTTTGCCCAAGCCCTGCCCACTTTCCCTACACTTGATGCCATATACAATGATGCCTGGTGTGGTTTGCAGGGATCAGCCATCCAGCCGGAGTGGCTTGATTTCAAACTGTGCCAGCGAAGGGAGTGCAATGTGCAGGTGGTGCTGATTAGCAGAATGCTGGCGCTTGGGAATACGTGTAAACTGCAAGGGCGAAGGAAAATGACATCGTCCTGATGTCAAGAGGATTGACAGGTAGGTGGGCCCAGTCCTCCTGCCAAAATGGATTGAGAGACATAAGCACTCACCCTCCTGGCTGGAAAAGGGACCTCATTAATCCTTAAAGGCTCCAAATCCTAAAGGAAGGAGGGGCTGGAGTCTTAGTCTTTATGAACCTGGATAGCTCAGCTGGTTGGAGTGTGGTGCTGATCAATGCCAAGGTTGCAGGTTCTATCCCTGTATGGGGCAACTGCTTACTCCTGCAATCACAGGGGGTTGGACTTAGATTATACTCAAGGTCCCATCCAACTCTGTGATTCTCTTTGTGGGAACTTTTAACTTCTCAGCAGGATACGCCAGTGTCATGAGGAACCAATAGGCTTTCATGGCGAATAGATCAAGTAGTTAGTAAATAGAGACGCAACATAGACTGGCTACAAAGCATAGCATGAAAACAATATTTTGACTCCCTCCTCTTCACTGCTTACAAACCTCCCTCCACATTGAAGTATTTATTGTACATAAGGATATGTACAATTTTAATGCCCACAGTGCAGCTCCATTTATTATACGAAAGGAATGCCCTTTTTGACTAAAAATGAATATAAAAAATAATGTTACACTATCCACGCTCTCCCCCCATTTTAATGTAGCACTTAAAATTTTTTAGCAGGGTCCCAATCAATGGACAATTTTGGGGCAGGGACTAAGGTTATTTTTTAACCCAAAGCTGCGGTTGGGATCAGAGGTTCATGTAGAGGAGACGTGGATATGCATATCTCTCTCTCTGTGGGCCTTATCTGAAAGATTTCAGCCAGGAGTGTTTCCTAGCCCTGTCTGGAGCCACCAGGAATTGAACCTAGGAACCTCTGCATGCTAGGGACAATTGCATGCATCCACCAGCTCTGGCATCCTGCAACTTTAAAGGTCCTGCCTTGCACTTGGAACAGGAGGTGCACAGAGGATCACCTTTCCTCTTTCTCACTAGGACACCCCACCTTCCAAAGACCTACCAACCAGTTGTTGTTGTTGTTGTTTAGTCGTTTAGTTGTGTCCGACTCTTTGTGACCCCATGGACCAGAGCACGCCAGGCACTTCTGTCCTCCACTGCCTCCCGCAGCTTGGTCAAACTCATGTTAGTAGCTTCGAGAACACTGTCCAACCATCTCGTCCTCTGTCGTCCCCTTCTCCTTGTGCCCTCCATCTTTCCCAACATCAGGGTCTTTTCCAGGGAGTCTTCTCTTCTCATGAGGTGGCCAAAGTATTGGAGTCTCAGCTTCACAATCTGTCTTTCCAGTGAGCACTCAGGGCTGATTTCCTTAAGAATGGTTAGGTTTGATCTTCTTGCAGTCCACAGGACTCTCAAGAGTCTCCTCCAGCACCAGAATTCAAAAGCATCAATTCTTCGGCGATCAGCCTTCTTTATGGTCCAGCTCTCACTTCCACACATCACTACTGGGAAAACCATAGCTTTAACTATACGGACCTTTGTTGGCAGGGTGATGTCTCTACTTTTTAAGATGCTGTCTAGGTTTGTCCTTGCTTTTCTCCCAAGAAGCAGGCGTCTTTTAATTTCGTGGCTGCTGTCACCATCTGCAGTGATCATGGAGCCCAAGAAAGTAAAATCTCTCACTGCCTCCATTTCTTCCCCTTCTATTTGCCAGGAGGTGATGGGGGCATAGTTGTTATTAAAGACGAACATACTCCTCCTGACCCTTCCTCAATCAATTCTTCCCTGAACCTGAGTTTTGTTTAGTTTCACAAGCCATGCGCCTCCACCTCCTCGTCACAGGCAGGCTCTCTCGCTGTCTTGCCTTCCCAGAACTTCAGTTGCGAAAAGTGCTCTCCAGGACTCCACATAGGAGTCCCATTTTCAGTAACAGCACCACTGAGTCCTCGAAAAAGAAGTACCTCTGAGCACGTGCAGAGTGTGACTTCCCGTTCCCACTGAATAAGGGCCGCCTCCTGCCTCTTCAGTACACTTTAGAATTCAGGAGCAGGATTGTTAACATTACAGTACAGCCCACGATCCTTTCCCTCCAGAACATACATACATTTAATTTCTACACTGCTCTTCACTCGGGGATCACAGTATAAAAACACAAAAATACACAACATAGTAACAAACAAAATACCCCCCAAGTTTAATAATAGTAATAATAATAATAATAATAATAATAATAATAATAATAATAGCTCATACCCCGCCCATCTGGCTGAGTTTCCCCAGCCACTCTGGGCGGCTTCCAATCAAGTGTTAAAAACAATACAGCATTAAATATTAAAAACTTCCCTAAACAGGGCTGCCTTCAGATGTCTTTTAAAGAGAAGATAACTGCTTATTTCCTTCACATCTGAAGGGAGGACGTTCCACAGGGCGGGCGCCACTACCGAGAAGGCCCTCTGTCTGGTTCCTTGTAACCTCACTTATGCAATGAGGGAACCGCCAGAAGGCTCTCGGTGCTGGATCTCAGTGTCTGGGCTGAACGATGGGGGTGGAGACACGCCTTCAGGTATACAGGACCGAGGCCGTTTAGGGCTTTAAAGGTCAGCACCAACACTTTGAATTGTGCTCGGAAACGTACTGGGAGCCAATGCAGATCTCTCAGGACCGGTGCTATGTGGTCTCGGAGGTCACTCCCAGTCACCAGTCTAGCATTCTGGATTAATTGCAGTTTCCGGGTCACCTTCAAAGGTAGCCCCACGTAGAGCGCATTGCAGTAGTCCAAGTGGGAGATAACTAGAGCATGCACCACTCTGGCAAGACAGTCTGCGGGCAGGTAGGGTCTCATCCTGCGTACCAGATGGAGCTGATAAACAGCTGCCCTGGACACAGAATTAACCTGTGCCTCCATGGACAACTGTGAGTCTAAAATGACTCCCAGGCTGCGCACCTGGTCCTTCAGGGGCACAGTTACCCCATTCAGGCCCAGGGAGTCCCCCACACCCGCCCGCCCCCTGTCCCCCAAAAACAGTATTTCTGTCTTGTAAGGATTCAACCTCAATCTGTTAGCCGCCATCCATCCTCCAACCGCCTCCAGGCACTCAAATAGTGAGGCCCCCAGATAGTTAAATGCCAAAGGCCTGATTACAGAGGAAAGTTATTGCCCGGCACCTAAAGATATGTAGTGAAGGTGCTAGGGAGCCACCACAGAAAAGGCCATTTCTTATGTTGCCACCCTCCAGGCTTCTTGTGGAGGACGGGGGACACACACGGACACACACACACACACACACACACACACACACACGGGTTGGGAGCCAGTTGCCATCAAGTCCTGATGAACCAAAGTGTTGTGGCATCACATTTCAGCCATTACTCTCTCCAACACCCTTTTCACAAATTGTCGAAACTTTATTCCTCACCCATATCCCACGTGTTGCTCTCTGAACACAGGGGGCTCTTAGGAGCCCAGGTAGCTGCCTTCTGCTGACTGAGTCCATTGGGCCATCTAGCCTGATGGGCGGCAGCAGCCCTCCAGGGTTCAGACAGGAGTGTTTCCTAACCCTACCTGGGATTGAAACTGGGACCTTTTGCATGCATATGCTTTAAGACAGGCACCCCCAAACTTGGCCCTCCAGATGTTTTGGGACTACAACTCCCATCATCACTAGCTAACAAGACCAGTGGTCAGGGATGATGGGAGTTGTAGTCCCAAAACATCTGGAGGGCCAAGTTTGGGGGTGCCTGCTCTAAGATGAGGCAGGTGGCAGCTTTGGGGTGCCGTCAAGGGCGGGAGAGTGAGAGACTTGTGCTCTTGGAGTCTCACACATGTTCATGATGGCAATGGTGGCAGTGGTGGGGTTTCACTTGGATGTTCTACTTTGGGCACCAAAATTCCTCGAGCTAGCCTTGTTTATGAATTGACCCCATATCCCTTGCAGGTGGGTGTTGGTAGAACCAGTTTCTAGAATTGTTGGCATCCGTGTGTCTTGAAAGACAATGGAGTGCTCCACCGGGGGTGAAGTCAAACCGCTACATTAGGAGCACCGAAGGGACCTTCCTGGGGCACAATCCTGGGCAGTGTGCATAGAGGTCCTGGGCTGCCCAAACAAGACCCCACTCTCTGGTCCAAAGGAAAGTAGAGCAATATGTTTGGCAGCAGCTTGGCTGCAGGAGTTGCCGGAAGGAGGCGTACAAGGCTCCATGCAACCTTCCTAGGGTCCTCACTCCAGATTTGTATAGGGTTTACTCCTTAGCCCTGTCTTCTCCTGAAGACATCCTGCAAAACAGAGAAGGTTTAGGGTCAGGGTTCTTCCTCTTCTAGATGGGCTACTTTCCTAGGTAAATGGGACCTGGTGAACAGCTTTTTCAGCATTCTGTCATTACGAAGCACATAAATTCTATTCAGCATAATATGATGACAATTTGTCCCCTCGGCTGAAAATTTGGCATGGGAAATGTTCGTTTCCGCTGGAGAACAGTCAGTTTCTCTGGAGACTTCTCATTTTTTTGCTGCTGTGTTATTTTAAGTCGTCAAATAGCTCCAGTGGGAAATGCCAGGAAAGTGATCTCTGCTCCGTTTTTGTCATGCTAGTTATTCCATAGAATCGTAGAATTGGAAGGAATCCTGGGGGTCATCTAGTCCAACCCTCTACTTTGCAGGCTGTGTCCCTGCTCCAACTATTGGAGCATTCGTCTAGCCTTATTAATTATTATCATTTGAACAAATGTGCCCCTAGACACCAGAAGGGTGGCTCAGCTCAGTTGGTTAGAGCATGGTGCTGATAATGCACAGGTTGCAGGTTCGATACCTGTAGGGCGCAACTGCATATTCCTGCATTGCAGGGGGTTGGACTAAATGATCCTCAGGGTCCCTTCCAACTCTACAATTCTATGATTTCTAAAAGTTTATGTTCAATGCTCTTCCCACTTTTCCCTCTTTCCCCACCCACCATTGGCATGTGGATACCAGAAAATTGCCCAGAAGGAAGTGTGGCTCTCAGGCTAAAAATGGGCCCCCAATTCCACCTTAACTAGTTATAGGCATGGTGGGGGAGGCTGTTTCTCACCGCAAGGCAGCTTGTGGAGCGATAGACCTTATCCCTTCACCTATCAGTATGATTCCCTCCCATGCAACTAGAAGACACCAATGAATTGTCCACACCCCACTCTATTATGTTTGACAGTTGGGCTTGTGCAGGGATTCAGATCTGGCACTGACTTGTTGGTTGTTGTTTTTTATTTGTACATAAAAGCCTTTAGAATTAGTTGTGATACAGCCAATATATTTATTATAAAGGCTTCTGTTAGCTCCCTTTGAGTTGAATTCGGAGCACAATTCTGCCCCATTTTTCGGCACAACTGCCCTTGCATTTTTTTCAGAAGTAGTCAAGGATGAAAATCATTCTGGAGAAGTTAACAGGGTGTGCTGGGAGATGAGTCAGAGAGATAGCAGAATGTGTTTCTTGGAAGCTCTTCGTGGCCAGGCACTTCAGCCAAGAAAAAGACTTATATTTAGTTTGATTCCGCATTTCCAGCTGGGAAATAGCTGATATAAAATATGGGTGCACATACTTGCCCTGGAAAAGAATCCACCAAGTTTTCTCAATTGCTTCTGTCGCATAAACAGGGGGGGAAATTATAATATTGAGCTGGGCCAAGAATGCTGTGGTTTGGGGGAGGTCAAGGAGGGAGAGAGGAGGAAGGAGGTTGCCACTGTTTGTGTTTCTGCCTTTAAATAAGTTCAGGGTGTAAACAAAAGAGCTTAGGAAGGAGATGGAGAGACACCAAATGTCATCTGTCTGGTTTTGTGGGGATGGGGTGAGGCTTAGGAGAGAATTTGCCATTTTAAACTGCACATTTCTGAGCCGGTTCAAATGAAAATATTCCCGGCAGTGCCTGTCTCTTGCTAGACTAGAACCTGAGAGAAAGGTAAAGGTAAAGGGACCCCTGACCATTAAGTCCAGTCGTGGCCAACCTAATTTCCAGGTCATGGCAACCAGTTTCCAGGTCATGTGGCCAGCACGACTAAGCTGCTTCTGGCCAACCAGAGCAGCGCACGGAAACGCCATTTACCTTCCCGCCGAAGCGGTACCTATTTATCTACTTGCACTTTGACGTGCTTTTGAACTGCTAGGTTGGCAGGAGCTGGGACCGAACAACGGGAGCTCACCCCATCGCGGGGATTCGAACCGCCAACCTTCTGATCGGCAAGCCCTAGGCTCTGTGGTTTAACACACAGCGCCACTCTGACCTGAGAGAAAGCAGAGTTCAAATTTCCACGTGGCCATGAAGCTCACTGGGTGAGCTTGGGCCAGTCATCGCCTCTCAGTCTAACCTACCTCACAGAGCTATTGTTAGGATAAAATGAGAAGGGATCAAGCATGGGGGTGTCTACATTCTTGATCTCCCCCTGCCCAATTTTCCAGTAATGCTCTCGAAACATCTTTGCTTGAATAGCTCAGTTGGTTAGAGGCTGTGGTGCTGATGATGCCAGGGTTGCAGGTTCGATTCCCGTATGGGACAGCTGCATATTCCTGCACTGTAGGGGGTTGGACTAGATGATCCGCAGGGTCCCTTCCAACTCTACAATTCTATGAGTCCATATCCGAGCCTTTTGCTGCAAATCCTTTATATGGCAGTCCTTCTAAATGGATGCAATCAGGAAAACCCTTGTTCTGTTCTGCTCACTCTTCCTCTGGCAATCCTATCGTTCAAAATTAGTTCCAACTCCTGAGAAGTTAGGGAATCGATCGTCTTAAAAACCATTCAGCTGTATCATTTATTTACTGCATTTATATCACAGCTTTTTTATTGAGACCCAAATTGTTTTGATTATTATGTTTTATTATTCTTTGTGCGCTGTGTTTGATAATAAGCTTTGTTACAAATTTGCTCTGGGCAGTCTTTTCTAACTGGTTCTGCTGAACGATTGGTTGGCAAGGCCGTCCTCTTGCAATAGTTCCTAAACCAGATCCCTAACTGGATTCGCTGATGCTTGCTGCAATTCTCTTGGTTCCGTGTTTTATTTAAAAGGTGTTCCCTCACCTGGGTAATGAGCAGGTGGTGTAGAAGCCAAATTCTTACCCCATATGGAACAAGTTGTTTTGGCTTTAGCATCTTGCAGGGTGAAAGCAAGTGTAGCTGGAGGCTTGGCTGTGCCAGCATCGTCTTGGGAAGCTCTGTGTGTACATATAATAAATCCCTTCATATTTTACAAAAACTATACCATTCAGTATTCCATTATTGCAACCATCAAAACTTATTTACACTGTTGAATTTATCTTAATGCTGCCAGCGTTTTCAGCCGTGCACAGTTATTTCCCATATAGTCAATAAACGTTTTCCAATCCTCTTTAAACATTTCTTCTTCTTCTTCTCTTATTCTATATGTTAAGTCTGCAAGTTGTGCATATTCTGTCAAGTTGCCATTCTTCTTTGGTTGGGACCTCGCTAGTTTTCCATTTTTGGGCTAACAAGACACAGGCCGCAGTAGTAGCATACATAAATAATCTTTTTTGACACCTGAAAATTTCAGTCTGAATTATCTCCCAACAGGAAGGACTGGGGTGTTGTTGTTTTTTTAAAGTACTTTTGAACAACTTTTTCCATTCATTATGGATCATTTCCCAATACTCGTTTACCCTTTTACAAGTCCACCACATATGAAAGAATGTTCCTTCCACCTCTTTTCATCTTTAGATATGATGCAAAGAGAATCTGCTTCTGTTTCTTAATGCATTTAAAATTTATTTCCCTCGATCATTTTTCACCCACTCATAAGAAAAGAAATAGCATTCTTATATTACCAAAGGGGACTTTGGTGAAATTCTCATGCATGGAGTGCAGGGTTTATGTATCTTTTGATGTGGCCAAGGGATTTTGCAGATGTGTTTTTCTTCCATTTACAAATCATCTCTCCACTGCATTCTGCAGTGAATGCCTGTCCCAAAAACCCCATGATGTCCTTGGCTGGGCTTTCTGGAAGCTGGAGAGGCTGTGCTCCTGACAGATGTGCATTGTTAATTCTTCTTAAGGGAAGTCCTTTTCTCTTTTAAAATACATCAGTGTGGAAAGATGGATTAGAAAACAGGAAAGACTTAGGTTAAAAGCAAAACCAACAAATGCGCCAGTCTCGGGGGCTTGGTAGCCAGCCTCCCTACCAGTTAAAGCCCAGGGGAAGATGTCATGGAGTAATCTGGAATTGGAGAGCACTGGAAAAATGTTCAATGGGAACGAAACACAAACACGAGACACGGGTGGCGCTGTGGGGTAAACCACTGAGCTTTGGGCTTGTCGATCGAAAGGTTGGCAGTTCAAATCCCCGCGACGGGGTGAGCTCCCGTTGGTCGGTCCCTGCTCCTGCCAACCTAGCAGTTCGAAAGCACGTCAAAGTGCAAGTAGATAAATAGATACCATTCTGGTGGGAAGGTAAACGGCGTTTCCGTACGCTGCTCTGGTTTCACCAGAAGCGGCTTAGTCATGCTAAGGAAAAACTGTCTGTGGACAAATGTTGGCTCCCTCGGCCAGTAAAGCGAGATGAGCACCGCAACTCCAGAGTCGTTCGCGACTGAACTTAACTGTCAGGGGTCCTTTACCTTTACCTTTAAACACAAACACACACCACCCTCGGCCACTTCTCAATTAGTAAGATAAGGTCATTCCTGCAGCCATCAAAACGATAAAGAAAGCACACGTTAGTGATTTGGACAAAGAAACAGAGGCCTCTTTCATGGGGGAAAAAGACTTTCAAGAAACTGGAAGACCAGTTTCAGCAAGTCCGGCTTTGTTTCCTCTCCCCCCTTGAGGTTTCCCCCTTAGGGCAAAGCCACCTTGCAATTTCTGGGAATGGTTGCATCCTCTGGCCAAACCTGTGCATGAGTCATGTCTATTCCAGGGAAAGCTCTCCCCTCCTCTGGGCCATTTGGAGTCTGTTGAACTGGTGGCTCACTTCCGCTTTCCAGTACCAGCCTCAGGAAGGCCTGGCTCTGTTGCCTTTGAAAGGGAGGTTCCCCACCTGTTAAGTTGTGGGCGAATGTATCAGACGACACAGCGATTCCTCCAAAGCAGCTCTTTATTTGTAAGCTGGAACAGAACTGAACTGAGAAGCTCAGTCAGCCTGCTTATATAGAGCTCCACTAGAATGCAACAGTAACCATTTTCTGTAACTAGCCAATCACTGAACGTCACTTTCGATCCTTCATTTGCATAACTATCTACAGTATCCCCCTGCTGGCCCAGGGTGAGAACTTCAGTACATAACACCACCCTCATCTGCATCTGATCTGTACAGTGGTACCTCGGGTTACATACGCTTCAGGTTACATACGCTTCAGGTTACAGACTCCGCTAACCCAGAAATAGTGCTTCAGGTTAAGAACTTTGCTTCAGGATGAGAACAGAAATCGTGCTCCGGTGGCGCGGCAGCAGCAGGAGGCCCCATTAGCTAAAGTGGTGCTTCAGGTTAAGAACAGTTTCAGGTTAAGTACGGCCCTCCGGAACGAATTAAGTACTTAACCCAAGGTACCACTGTATTTCCAAGAAGGCATCCGAGGAAAGAGGAGCATTTGTTTTGTTTTTTAGAGCTTCCAGGAGTGCTAAACCAGTCCACTATGCTTGGGGTTATTTGCCTGACACAGAGCAGTATATAGGCAAGTTTTAAAACGCCAAGCTTCCATCAAAATGGTCATGTGAAGAGGAAAGCCCTTGTGGTACAGGGAAAAATGTCAGTGTCAGCACCGGGCAAGCTTCACTTGGGATATCAACCAATGGTGAACTGAAAAGACTTCCCTAGTTGCCACCCTCCGAACCTCTCTGGGAGGGACACACAGATAAGGCCCTCAGACTAGGTTTATATGTTTGAGAAGTCTTTGGGTCTTCAGAATCCAGCCTTGTCCCTAATATTGTTGCTCTCCTGTTGCATTCAGTGGTTGCAAATTTGAAAAGAGCTGCTCTTCACAGCCATTCTTCATGGGGATAGATATAATGTTTGTAAACAAAAAATTGGGATTCTAAGAATTCCATGCTTGCCCAGCTTTTGTGTGGCATTGCAGAATATCTGTCCTTCGGAATATATATCTAGTTGGTGAGTATGCTGCTTCCTGGTTCTTCTTTGTATTCTCTGTATTTGGGAAATCTACCGCACCTGTCATTCTTTGTTGCTGGCCCATAGAATTTGATGCTAAGTGATATTTGGGGGAGTTTGGGCCATTTCTAGACAGGATGGCATCTTTCTGAATTGACCCAAACTTATTCTTCTGTTATTCCTCTTTGGGGGGGGAAAAAGATTTAAAAAATTGTTTGCCTTGTTTAGAGGTGCAAAGCCTTCATGTGATACGCTCTGCTTTCCTTTGCAGGATTTATAATCAATCCTGTGAGCTGGATAGCCCTATTTCCTGCTGTACGTTGGATCATATCCCTCTTGTCAGGTAAGGAATGCTATTCCTTGCTCCCTGGGGCAGGTTGGTGGGTGATGTCTGGATTTCAGAAGCAGCCTTGCAGGCCAGGGATGTGAAATTTCAGGCGAAATATAGCCCTCCATTCCTATCCAGCTGGCCTTCAGGACTCTCCCCCGGCCACAACTTCTCACCAGCCCAACTCTGCATCCTCCTCACATGCTTTTGCCTGGCTGGAGTGTGTCCTTAAATTGTACTATTGCTTGCTTGACCAGATGATTGCTGGGGCTTATAATAATAATTTATTTTTTGTTCCCTGTCCATTCGACGAGGTTGCCCCAGTCACTCGGGGCTTCTTCCAGCAGAATATACAAAAGCACAGTAGAACACCACACATTAAAAGCTCCCTGATACAGGGCTGCCTTCAGATGTCTTTGAAAAATTGTGTAATTGTTTATCTCTTTGACATCTGGTGGGAGGGCGTTCCACAGGGGTGCCACTACCGAGAAGGCCCTCCGCCTGGTTCCCTGTAACCTCCCTTCTCGCAGTGAGGGAACCGCCAGAAGACCCTCAGAGGTGGACCTCAGGGTCCAGGCTGAACAATGAGGGTGGAGACGCTCCTTTGGGTATACAGGTCCAAAGTCATTTAGGGCTTTAAAGGTCAACACCAACACTTTGAATTGTGGTTGGAAACGTACTGGGAGCCAATGTAGGTATTTTTGAACTGGTGTTATATGGTCCTGGCTGCTCAGTTTATAAAAGCCGTAAACATATTTATAAAAGACGTAAGCACAAACAGTTGGTCCTGGTGAGCACTCCGTGTTCCCATCCCCTATAGTTATAATCCGTGGGTTGCCATCTGATTTTATTCTGCTCCAAATTTGATTTTAAGCTGTATTTTAATCAATTGTTTGGTTTATGCTTTTAATGTATCATATGAGCCCAGTCCTGGCTGGGGAGGGCGGGGTATAAATAATTTTTTTATTATTATTATCAAAGTGCAATTAACAACACATTATAATAAATGAATCTTTGAGAAAGGAAAATATAATGTGGCTGTTGCATGCAAAGATTATAATATGAAAGAGTAAAATTAATTACAATTGAAACTCTGCTGAATTGTACATTGCCCATCCTTCCTTATTTAAATCTTCCAACATAATCTTAGCTGTCCTAACTACATGACCTTTTAGTTCTCTTAAGAGTTTATTTACCAGGCCCGAGTGAAATTCCAGGCTAGAATATAAGATCCAGGAAAATCTGAACAGAAAACTTTGTTTTCATGCCACAGTGGGGACTAAGGCCTCATGTGTTGCAGTATTTGGGGTGGCAAAATTCCCCGGGACTGTTCTCCTTATCTGGTCTTATGAGATAACATGCTTTGATACCTTCTCAATGTTCTCCCCTACAGCAAGTGTGGTACATTCCCTCCAGAGAGTTGCTTCTTCAGCCTGATCTGCAGCTTGGGCTCGTTCATGGGTGAGTCGGTTTGTCCCCAAGCAAAGGTTTGGATTTCTTTGTAAGAAAAGAAGTGTTAGAGAACAAAATATAGTGGGGGAAAATGGGAAATTGTGAAGGAGTGGAATGGTCTCCCTCTGGAGGTTGTGGACTCCTTCCTTGGAGGTTTTTAAGCGGAGGTTGGGTGGTCATCTGTCATGGAGGCTTTAGCTGCGATTTTGGGCCCTGAGTACTGCAGCTGTTTTGCTGGTGGTGCTGGCATGCTTTGAAATAGATAGATAGATAGATAGATAGATAGATAGATAGATAGATGATAGATGGATGATAGATGATAGCCAGATAAGCCAAAGGCTAGGAATATCTTTTTCTCTTAAATGAAAAAAGAGATTTTTAGGCATTAGCTGCCTCTTATATTTCGTATGACGACTGGACCTAATGGTCAGGGGTCCCTTTACCTTTACCTTTATATTTAGGGACGCGAGTGGCGCTGTGGGTTAAACCACAGAGCCTAGGACTTGCCGATCAGAAGGTCGGCGGATTGAATCCCCTCAACGGGGTGAGTTCCCGTTGCTCGGTCCCTGCTCCTGCCAACCTAGCAGTTCGAAAGCACGTCAAAGTGCAGTAGATAAATAGATACCGCTCTGGCGGGAAGGTAAACGGCGTTTCCGTGCACTGCTCTGGTTCGCCAGAAGCGGCTTAGTGATGCTGGCCACAGCCAGTAAAGCGAGATGAGCACCGCAACCCCAGAGTCGGTCACGGTGGACCTAATGGTCAGGGGTCCCTTTACCTTTATATTTCATATGAGTTGCAAGAACTCATTTGGTGGGGCATCAACGCTCTTGCTCATTTTCTGGCTTACGATGGGGGCAGAAATGCCGGTCTTGTGTGCAAGTTAGGTGGAGGCTTTTCATGCAATGGTTGAGGCTGATTCTTGCTTCCTTTTCCTAGTGATGCTGGTTGGCCTGCTGAGATACGCGCACGTTATAGAGCATTACGGCTCCTCCCTTCTCAACACTTTGGGGCTGGCTTTAGGCTGGATCTGTGCAGCTGGCCTCATTATGGTGGGCAACTTCCAGGTAAGACGACTGACTCCACTGTTTGTGTAAAGTGTGGGAGGGAATCTGTGGCCTTCCAGGTTTTGTTTGATCGTAACTTTTATCACCCCTGCCCATTGGCCATGCTGGCTGGGAATGTTGAGGGTTGTAGTCCCAGAACGTCTGAAGATACACAAACTTTCAGTCCCTGATATAAAGCCTTAAGATAGGAGAGGGCAGTTTAATAATAATAATAATAATAATAATAATAATAATAATATAATAATAATAATAATAATAATAATAATAATAATATACCTCGCCCTCCGCAGCAAAGGCCGGGCTCAGGGCGGCTAACAAGCAATAATAAAAACAAGTTGAATGAATACAACTTAAAAACAAGATTAAAATACAACATTAAAATATTGAAACAGGAAAATATTAAAATGTTAATATTTGTGTTTGAGTTTAAAGAGGAGAATGCATGTCTCTTATCTAGGATGCTCTGCTTTTGAGTATCACACAACAGTGGCCTTAATTACCTGGTCATCTTATGCTTATATGAGCACTATAGAGATATTTTATGTTATTTTTAGATAATTTCTCTGTTATCACAGAATGAGTGGGGTGAGATGTTAAAGTCAAGTGGCATGTCTGTATTGCAGGAGATAGATTGGGGATTAAATCTGTAGATTTAAATTAAAACGTTATCCATGTGTGTGGGAGAAATACAAAAGTAAGCATGCTGTGAAACCTTTTTACTGGGATAAAACACTTACATGTTTTGTGGCTTACTAAGGTTTAGAAATTACACAATTACACCTTTTAATCCCTTTTATCTGTGGCCTGCTGACCCCCCGTTGCAGAGAATGAACCACACGTTTTTAGTAAGAGAAACAAAAAAAGGCTTACTTACATATCAATGCAGGCAGCAAATGGAACATAAGTAAGAAAACTTCTCAGGTACAAATTATAAAAAAGTTGGCTTGAAAATGGACTCTGTGTGTCTGGAGTGCCTAGACACGTCTGATCATTTTTGGAAGCATGGTGGAGAGAGAGTTTCCTCAGAGGCAGGAGATAGTATCAAAGGTTATCTCCTTTGCTACTGAATTCCCTCCCAAAGGAGGCAGGGGAAGTGACCTCACAGAAGGCCCTCTCTAGGAAGTTCAATAACTCTCTGTATAGTGGCCCCTTGCTTGTCTAGCAAAACATGCATTTGTGGTTTGGCTGTAAACCCCACATATATGTGGCAAAACTTCACTAGTGTTGAGCCTAGGGATAGGAGTGTCATCATTGGCACTAGGATCCGTGGAGAAGGAAGCCATCGTAGCATGGTTAACTCTAGTGTCAGACACTGGCAGACTTCCTGTGCTTTTAATAGTCATGGAAAAGGAGAATTCTTCCACCTGTGGCATTTTCTCTCACTGCCGCATTGTGACCTGGCAATTTTAAGGGTGCAACAAAGGTCAAGGAGCAGTGTAGGAAGCTGAATGCCACATATATTTAAACCCGCCAACCAATTATTTGGCTGCAGGTGTCTTGTAAATTTATTTAGCGGCCTGGCTTTATTTGCTACTATATTTTTAGTTCCTTTTCTCATAATTCCTAATATTGCATTTGCCTTTTTCACTGCTGCAAGACGCTGAATGGAACTTTTCATTGGGCTGCCCTGCCCAAACTCCCTCTTTTGTAGGTAGCCGCAGCCCCGTTGGCTCTGAACCACATGGCCTGAATCAAACCATTGTGGGTCAGACTAGACATAAAGTGAAAGCTTTGTATTTGGATCTCCTAACACCCGCCCCCCCCCCCTGAAAAATATGTGAGGGCATTTGGGATTAAAGTCAGGGGAGGGGGGTTAACCCTTTGCCCCTGCACCGTGGCCCCAGTTTCAACACACTCCCCAATCTGATAAGCTGCGGAGGGGGAAATTTGTGGGCTTTAAGAACGCAAACCCAAAAGTTTTCCCTCTCTGTAGCTAGTAGCATATTTGGACGTGGGGGGAGATGGATTTGGAGTTGCTTTGTTAGAAAGCAAAGGGTCTTTGGATCTCCAGAGATAGAGCCCCCGCTTCTGGTTTAGTTTGACACTGTGGCTTACACCAGGGATGTCCAGCAGGTTGATCGCAATCTACTGGTACATCCCCACGAGGTTTTGGTAGATCGCGGGTCAATCTCTGGCTCCCTTTCCTGAGTGTCATTGAAATCGACTCCTGTCCCGCCACCTCGCCCAGCCCTCCATTGTTGTCTGTTCAGTGGAAGGGAGGACTGAGTTTTCTCTCTGTGCCTGTTTTCATTCAAAGCAATATAATTGTTATTATTGTGAGTGACTTTTCCCCTTCGAGCCTTGCCTTTAACCCCCCCAAAAATGGAACTTTCCCCCTAAGAAAGTATATGTATAAAAAACAGGGTTTTCCTCCTCCTTAAAAAAAGCTCAACAACTTTGACCTGAACCCCGCAAAAACAGGGGTAGATCATTTCCAGATTTTAATTCTGTTTTTTTAAAAAATGATATTTATTCAAAATTTCATCAATACATAGACACAAAAAGAAAAACAAGAAACACAGAGGAAGAAAAAAAAAGAAAAGAAAAAAGAGGAAAAATATACAGCAAAAAATAAAACAAAAGGAAAAAACCCAAAAAAGAAAGAAGAAAGATACAAATCTCAGATTGCAACTTTTCATTTGCTTAATTCTTGAACCTCCTCCACACCTCCCTTTTTGTATTCTAGTTTAGTTCGTTATTTCAGCCAATTCTTCCCATGTTTCTCAATTTTAATTTAAATGATTAACCTTCACAATCTCTCTTATTTATTAATCAAGATAACCTTTCCATCTTTTAATATAGTCTGTTATTCAATTTACCTTAATCTCTTTAACCTTATCTTATCTTAAAAATCTTAAAATTTCAAAATTTACATCATATTCATACATATCTCCTTAAAATCATTTCTACTAAAGCCAATTTAATTCCTTTCCAGCATATTCCCTCAAATTTCATTAATGTTGCACTAATTCCAAAATTAACAAAAGAATTTCCAGATTTTAATTCTGAAAGTAGATCGCAGTCTCTCGGGAGTTGGCCACCCTGGCTTACACCATTGCAGTTCCGCTTCTGGCACAAAATCAGCTGTTCTTGATAGACCCCAGTATCTGCCGCTGCTCACTCCCCCTAGAGTTTAATGATGCCCATAACTGCTTTAGCGGTTTGTACTAAATAAGCTAGGGTGGCAGAGCAGCCGCAGTGGTTGTTTTCATGGTGCCCAGGATGCAGAGGGCAAACAGAGCCTGCCGTGTGCCAGCCCAGCCCTTGCCGCCGGTGCCACCAGAGCAACACCAGCCCAGTAGGCTGGGACCTGGGGAGGGCAGTGTGAGGATGCACCAGCCATGTGCCCTTCAACCCCAGCCCCTCGATGGCAAGGCTGGGATCGAAGGGCGTGTGGTGTCCTTCTCATGCTGCCCTTCCAGAGCTTTGCAAAGTGTCACAGGGCTCGGAGAGGGCCACGTGAGCCACACGCCCCCCCAGAAAAATGTGCCTGGGGCAATCGTCCTGGCAGAGCCCCTCCCCCACGCTACGCCCCTGGGATAGAGAATCCCTAGCAGGAATTGACTGGGAGACGAAATGTTAAAAGAGTGTCCCTAGACGTCCCTGGATGTCTGCAGATGATGTCTCTAGAACATGACGTAGGTGTTTTTAGGCATTTTCTACATTTGCACTCAGAAGGACGCGGGTGGCGCTGTGAGTTAAACCACAGAACCTAGGACTTGCCGATCAGAAGGTCGGCGGTTCGAATCCCCGCAACAGGGTGAGCTCCCATTGCTCGGTCCCTGCTCCTGCCAACCTAGCAGTTCGAAAGCACCTCAAAGTGCAAGTAGATAAATAGGTACCACTCCGGCGGGAAGGTAAACGGTGTTTCCGTGCGCTGCTCTGGTTCGCCAGAAGCGGCTTAGTCATGCTGGCCACATGACCCGGAAGCTGTACGCCGGCTCCCTCAGCCAGTAAAGCAAGATGAGCGCCGCAACCCCAGAGTCGGCCATAACTGGACCTGATGGTTAGGGGTCCCTTTATCTTTACCTTATACTTGCACTCAAAGTTTCCCAGCATTTTGTGACACTTGGCTTCCTCCAGCAGCCTGGCAAGCGCTTTCTTTTCCTTTTGTCAGTTGCTGAGAGGCCTGGTAGCTGACCTGGGGGCAATGGGAACCTGCTGCACCCAGAGGGGCCAGGCATATTAACTGTGTCCTTGTGTTTGCTTTCCCTTCGTTTGGCAGTCGTGCTTTGGATGTTTGCTGTGTCTCTGTGAAGAGAGGAGAGGGAGGACGGGGCTGCCTGAGCAGCTGATGCTTTATTGCAGTGTCTGGCTTTCTCTTCCTGCCTCTGACTATTCTTAATGGGCGCGGGGGGATGTCTGTTCAAAGCCGAAGGAGCTGGATCTGCCAAGGCCCGACCCCTGCAAATCATCCTGGCAACAAGCTCTCTGTAGCAACTGGCTGCGAAAAATGGAACCAGAGAAACATTCTCATTCTCCTGCACGTGTAGACTGGGCAACCTAGTTGGTTGTGTACTGCTGGGATAGCTCCGTCGGTAGAGCATGAGACTCTTAATCTTAGGGTTGTGGGTTCGAGCCCCACATTGGGCCAACAGATTCCTGCATTACAGAGGGTTGGGTTAGAATCAAGGGTCAGCACACTTTTTCAGCAGGGGGCTGGTCCACTGTCCCTCAGACCTTGTGGGGGGGGGCAGACTATATTTTGGAAAAAAATAATGAACGAATTCCTATGCCCCACAAATAACCCAGAGATGCATTTTAAATAAAAAGGCACATTCTACTCATGTAAAAACACGCTGATTCCCGGACCGTCCATGGGCCGGATTTAGAAGGTGATTGGGCCGGATCCGGCCCCTGGGCCTTAGTTTGCCTACCCATGGGTTAGATGACCATCGGGGTCCCTACTGTTCTGTGACTGCGTGTTTTGGATTCCTAATCAGGCGCTGCTTCTTTCTCCTAGGTGGATCATGCTAAAGTTCTGCACTACATCGGGGCAGGTGTGGCGTTCCCTACCAGCATGCTTTTCATATTCCTTCAGTCCATCCTGACATACCGCATGGCAAAATCCAGAGGACATTACTGGACTGGGCATCTGCGCAGCATCCTGGCAGCCCTGGCTTTCATCACCCTCATCTTCAGTATCCTTTCTGCATCAATGTGGTTGGGGTTTTTTTGGGGAGGGGTGTGTGGAATAGATGTATCCAGAGGCAAATAGGAGTGATGGATCAGATTGAATTAGAGTTTGGCCAGGCGAGCCGAGGCAGAGACTGGAGAGAGGTCTGCCTGGCTATAAATAGGGCCCTTAATGCATTTGGGTTGTGGAAACAGAAGGGCCAGACTGCGTATTAAATCATGTAAACGTTGACTCACAGCTACATCTCTTTGGGAAGAGCCATGCGCTTCCCCTAAATTGCAGGGGTCAGAGTCACATCGAGAAAATGGAGCAGAATGAACGGGTGATATCCTGCCCCAGCCCACCCCACCCCTACTGCTGAGGTCCTAGAGCAATTGAGGAGGTGCTGTGGTTGAATTTTTAAGAAATGTAAATGGGACGCGGGTGGCGCTGTGGGTTAAACCACAGAGCCTAGGACTTGCCGATCAGAAGGTTGGCGGTTCGAATCCCCGTGATGGGGTGAGCTCCCGTTGCTCAGTCCCTGCTCCTGCCAACCTAGCAGTTCGAAAGCACATCAAAGTACAAGTAGATAAATAGGTACCGCTCCAGCGGGAAGGTAAATGGCGTTTCCGTCAGCTGCTCTGTTTCGCCAGAAGCAGCTTAGTCATGCTGGCCACATGACCCGGAAGCTGTACGCCGGCTTCCTTAGCCAATAAAGTGAGATGAGCGCCGCAACCCCAGAGTCAGTCACGACTGGACCTAATGGTCAGGGGTCCCTTTACCTTTACCTTTAAATGGGTGAAAGAAACTGCCATGAACCTCCAGCGACTCTTCCATTTGGGCCCTGGAAGACTCATGCTGGAAAGGGTGTGCAGTTCTGCGATGGACTTAATAATAGGTTCCTTAGGGAGTCCACACGCCAGCTCCTTGCAGCGTGAAAGCTTCATAGTGCCTGCTATAGGGGGTCGGGGCGGGGGGAGGAATTGGTTGGCTGGGAGAGGAAAGAGGGGCCAGGAAGTACTGGACTTGTGGCATTTCTGAGGAAAGGACAAGGAGCAGTAGATGGAATGTGTAGAGAGCAATAGGTTTGGGCTAAATATTACCCTAAACCTCCCTGGAAAGTTACAAGGTGCCTGCCTTGGGAGATTTAAATAAACAAAGGCGAAATGAGGTTTTATCAGGGTTGCTCAAGACTGAAGGCATCCTACCCCGGGGGTGGGGTGGGGGGGGTTGTATGGGAAGATGCATTAGAAGTCCTTCTTTCCTCAGAAGGTGAAATCACACGTTAGCAGAGTTCATTGCTGCTTTTTAGGGGTTGTTATTGTTTTCGCAGAACACCAGCTGACGAGAGAGCAATTTGAAAGAGGCCGGTGCGGAGGGGCTTCTTAATATTTTCCTCTTGGGCTGTTTTGCAGCTGAAAACTGCATCCTAGCCGCTTTTAGCCCCACTGGAGAAAACCAATGTGCATCTCATTGTTTCCCCTGGCCAAGGGATAAATGGTTGGGGGGGGGGATTTGTCACTGGAAAAGAGGCTACAGTGTGGAAGTTAAGAAGCCTTCCTCCTCCTCTGACTTCCAACTTGCAGCCACATTTTGCCAAAAGAAAAAATCCCCCTAAAAAGGGATCTTTTTGCTCCCAAGATAATAACCCTATCAACAGCGGTTGTTTTGGGCGACTGTTGGTGAGTGGGTGGGGAGGCGTAATACTCAGAAGGGTGGTGGAAATGGGTGTGGTAAACCTGTTGACGACCGTTAAGGACTGCAATTGGTTTTACAGGAAAAAGCAAGGGGTGAGATGGCTAAAAATAGCTTTATCATGTATAATAAGAGGAGAATCCAATGCCCCTATTCAGACCAGGTCTCTCCATGGTTTTAAGTTTGGTAATAAGTTGCAATTCAGCAACTTCTCTTTCCAGTCTATTTCTGGTCTTGTTAGCTAGGGATGATGGGAGTTGTAGTCCCAAAACATCTGGAGGGCCGAGTTTGGGGGGGTGCCTGCTGTAGATATTTAAAAAGTGGGGAATAAGTAGCTAAATACACTTGACGTGGCACATCTTTTCCTGTAAATGTGTAGTAGCAGGTTCTAGGTTGTTCCAGTTCAGCACCTCACTAAACTATCCACGAATAATTAACTTGTAGGTTGCCGGGGCGAGAGGAGGGAATGAATGCGATGTGAGGGCACTGGATTTTCCCAGGGCTTGAGATGGGTAAAAAAAATAAGAAGCAAGAGTGTTAATATGCATACAAACCTTTTGAGGTGTGATGGGTCACCATTCCAACAAATAACAAGGGTGGTGTTTAAGGCCTTGCAATTTTTTTTAAGTTGTGGTTTTTTCATGTTTATTTGAGTTAGTGTGTGATCTCCACCCCCCCCCCCATGCCATGGAGACTGTGTTTTTGTATTCCCCAGCCTTTAGCCCAGAAATGGCTCAAGACATTTTGTTGCCTGAGGCTCAGGATAAGATGGCACCCCTCCCAATCCCATGTAAAGAGGTCGATTGGATTGGCAGTTGAATCTTATTTCAGTGTGAGAGATAGGACAATGCCCTCAGCCGCTGTAGAGCAGGACTCGTGGCACAGAGAACAACTCTGCAGCTCAGGAGGAATGGCACTAGGTGTGCTTCTTCCACCTCTTCCCTAGCATCCACAGCCTGAGGCAGCCACAACACTGCCTAGTGGTTGTGCCGGCCCCTGACTTTACCCGGGATGCGATGCTTGGGAGACAGGCTAAATGAGGTGAGGTAGGCCATTTTTCAGCTTGCCCTCTTCCTAATGGGCTGATATTGCCAGAGATACTGCAAAAGGAGAATTCATTAGCTGGGGAAACAGCTAATTCTGAACAGCAAAGAGAGTATAGTTCATTCAAAAGGGAAACAAAACGTTTCACGTCAGATAGCGGCATTTAAAGTTGCTGCTGCAGTTTTTGCCTGCTTTTTACAGTACGATGAAACTTGATGACAAGGATCCAGCTCAGTTCAAATAAGGTTTTATGAGACTGAGATCATAAGGAACGGCTACAATAAACGGCTGGGGATTTTCACAGGCGGTGCTTGCAGGCCCCTGTTTGAACTCTTCACTTTTTGTAAAATTAGTGAGTCTGCTGAAGTTCAGGAAAAAACACACACCCCAAACAGGTAAAGCTGCTTAGAGTAGCATTCTGAATAGATCCTTCTTGTCTTAAGATGCTTAAGTGTTTGATGAGGCTGTTACAGGTGTATATATGCCGGTTTTGCACTTGCGTGGACTACTCAAAGCCAGCTGTTACCAAGCTGACGATTCTGGATCCAGCTGATGGGAGCCTTCCACCACTAATTTTACTAAGCCAGTTAGGCCCCGCCTTGTCCTGTTTCTGGTGAGATCCTTCCCACAGCTTGTTTGCCTTGACTTCAGCACCCCCATGTGGCGTATTTTTCATTCAGCAGAGTTTCGTCCTGCAACACCTAGCCGCCCTCTGCGAATGGATGTTCATCATAAACGTCCTCGTCTTCTACGGCACCTTCACGGCTGAATTTGGAGCCATCTCCACCGACACCTTTCTGGTTCTCCTGAAAGCCAGGCGGACTCCCAAAAGCTTCAAAGTGGATAGCAGCACGCCCAGCATGTCACATGTTCACAGCCATTTGGAGAACATGGCCATGATGGGAAGGGACGGTTAGGAAACCGGTTCCTCGCAAGAGCTGGGACGAGCTGTGCTTACCGGGACTTCCAACGATACCAAAAAAGGGAGAAAAGACAGAATATTGCCTTAAGAATCACCTCTTGTATTTATTTTGCCTATGTGCCACACTAACAGTGCCCTGGGTATTTTGCTCTGAAGGCATAGCCACATTCCAGTATCACCAGTGGCCTTTATGGAGCAAGATTTCTGTATCCTTGGATCAAAGACTCTCCTTCCAATGCGCACAAGAGGAGGGAGAGGATGAAAAACGGCAATACTGAGAGGTGTAGGTGGGGTACCTGTTGCCATTTGAAGAGAGTAAGACAGATTTCATTTTGGGTGGCACAGCGCACCTTTTTGGCACCTGCAGTTGAAGAAAGATTCCAGAGACCTGGATTTCAGACCCACAGCGGACATGGACTTTTTTTTTTAACCTGGGACTTGGAATCAGATGTGAGCTGTTCCTATAAAACGTGCTCCTTTCATCCAAGAAGTCCTCTTTTAAAGTGGCCTTAATTTCTTCAGGACCAAAAGTATTTGTTGCGTGAGTTGTTGCTTTTTGCCAACTTAGTGCGGTTCTGTTTACTCGAGCAAGAGGATTAGCGGTGAGCAATAATTAGAAGAGGCTTTATTTTATGTTCCTTGAAAAAGTCCCAGCTGAGTTGGTGCCCGATTGCTTATCAAAGAAGTCTTGGGCAAGTCCAGAGTGTCCCCGATTAGAGATGCAGCGCTTTAGCTCTGGGCCTCATTACTAAATCTCACCGGAAGGATCCTTTGCAGCGCAAGTTGACAGCCCTGGTGGTGCTATCCCACATCGGAGAAGTCTTGGGAAACCCAATTCTTCTGCGTAGCTTCCTTAGAGATGTCATCCTCTCCCTCTTCTAGGTGCTAGCAACGGTTGTTGCCCCCAAAGAGCTCAACGGGGACTACCCTCCAGGTTTTCTTCGCTATGCTCCCCATCCCTGAAAATGCAGTTCTAAAACTGTAAGGACTTTGGGATACTTGTTTTGTTCCCAGCAGAGAGCTGGAAAGTCTGAAGACCTAGGGAGACAAACTGGTGCATTCCAAGCCATCACAAAAGTTTGTCAGATTCTGCGCTCTTATCTTGTGGAACAAGACAAGACTGTAGTTCACCTAGTGCTTTACTCCATACCGAAATGCCTTTAACATGCTCAGCAGTGTTTTGTTCAGGAATTTCAGTGTTTCTGAAATCTGTGTTCTCTCACAGGCTCCTTTTGTACTACTCTTGATTATTCAGGCAGGGTTTCTCAGGTCTGTGTCTCATGTTACTTTGCCCTGTGTACATTCTAAAGATTTATGTGTGGAATGTGGGACACAAGTCCCAAAGATGTGTGCCTTAGAATCTTTGGAGCGCTCAGCTAGATGGCGTTCAAAACTTCCCAGAAGCTGGTTCACAGAACGTGTGCCTGAAACGCACGGCTGAGTTCTTACATTGTAAGAGCTGTGTGTTTCTGGTCAATCTGTGCCACACATTTAAAGCATATTCAACAAACGTTGAAAGCACATAGCTTTCCACAAAGTGCAGTTGTCAAGGCTGCTGGGAACTGCAGCACTGTAAGGGTGAAACTATAGTTCCCAGGATTCTTTCGTGGAGACTCATGTGCTTTAAATGTGTGTCGAATGTGCTTTTAAATATCTGGCATGTGTCTGCAGTTATGTTATTGCTCCTTCTTCCAAGATCCTCTTTGTAACATCATTGGAATGCCATGAAAAGGAGCCACATGAGAGTTTTAACACCACTGTTCTTGTAACAGACGAATTGGCCTTGATTCCTAGGTAATGATAAAAGCAAGATTTTTGGAGCATTTTTTTGCTTCTGCCTCGCACTCCTCTTTTGAACGAGTAGATGAAAGTACCAGGCAGAACAGCTTCACTTTCTTACGACATACTATCTCGAAACAAGACCAAAGTGCATAAATCTCACCAAATTATTCCAGTTGCATCCCTCCCCCCCCCGCCTCCCTGCTCCTGTTAACCTGATACCCCATGCTAGCTTTCCTCCAGGAGTGTGATATCCTGTCCTACGTAATGGATGAGACCGGGATCGCTGCTTTGGCGTTGGGAAACGCATGTGCTATAGGGAGCGGAGATGGAGACACTGTGGAAATTGAAAAAGGAACAAGAAAACGAAAAACGCAGCAAGCTGTTGCTGTGGAATGAGGAGTTAGACTTGAGGTTTGCCATGTGAAAACAATATTTAAAGGGCTGCATGGATGAGTCTGTGCTTATGTGTCATAGTGGGGAAGTACCTACTGCCCAAAGCAAAGATGCAGAGCTTGCAGATGCTGTTGGATTGCACCCCAGCTCCAGCACCCCACTCCAGCCTGACTGACCCATGGCCCAGGGGAACTGGAGTCCAACGGCACCCAGAGGGCAACAGGTTCCCCCACCCACTGATTCTTAAAATCAAGGATCAAACATTTTTGTATGTTTACAGAATGGTGCACCTGGGGAGAAATGTGTCGTTTCTTACCAATGATATCTCGGGCACAGCTGGATATCCGCTTGCGCAGCGGCACGCCACACACAGCACTCGTGATTTCGAGTGACACTGTCACTTTGGGAGGAATTGCACTCAACCGCGGCAAAGTAAGGGCTGGGGATATTTAGTATAACGACAGTTAACAGCATCACGGTGGGGGGGGAAATAGGTCTGAATCCCATGTGATGCCCGAACTGCAGCTTGCGTGATTGTTTCACACCCTCGAAACAAAAATGAAAAATGACATCATCTAGAAAGCCCCTATGGTATCTCTTAAAAAATAAAAATAATAATACAAAGGGGAACTTGGTGAATTGGAAGTTCCTCTCTTCCCATTTGCTGCTTTATGTTTAGTGGAGCTGGAGCGGCTCCTCAGTTGAATTGAGTTGACCTGTATATACTTTCGAAAGGACTATTCTGAATATTTTATACATGTAATATATACAATGAATGTGCAATAATTTAAAACATATACGTGGTGTGGTGTGTGTGTTCCCTCCGCCCGCCCCCCCCCCATGTTCTGTGACTTATCTTTGAGATCTGTTTTACTCCAAGATCCTTGCTCTGGAAAATGATTGTTTGTTCTGAGGAGCTTCATGGTGGGATTTAGATCAGGGAAACTGGGCGAAGGAAGGTTTGTTCCCCCCTTCCCCTGGCAGCTTCCCTGGCCTTCAAAGCAGGGACTATTTACCTTTAAGGGAGGCGGGTGGCCCTGTGGTCTAAACCACAGAGCCTTGGGCTTGCTGATCGGAAGGTCGGCAGTTCGAATCCCCGCGACGGGGTCAAAGTGCAAGTAGATAAATAGGTACCACTCTGGCGGGAAGGTAAATGGCGTTTCCGTGCACTGCTCTGGTTCTCCAGAAGCGTCTTAGTCATGCTGGCCACATGACCCGGAAGCTGTCTGCGGACAAACACCGGCTCCCTCGGCCTATAGAGCAAGATGAGCGTGTAACCCCAGAGTCGTCCGCTACGGGACCTAACGGCCAGGGGTACCTTTACCTTTACTGATTAAAAGGCAGGAGGAGCTCCTGAACGTGCATCTTCCACACCATATACCACTTGATCTACAGACTTAGGAGGACACCTTTCCATTTGGAGGCAGGTCTGGGGATCACCATCTAAATACAAGCACTGTCCCAGTCTATTAACTTTTTGGGACCCTAACCAGAGTAAGTAAAAGGGACAGGACCGAGCAGGCAAGTAGAAGCAGCTCCAATCTATCCATCATCTCTCTTGCCAGCCCTGTCTGGAGGCAGCGCCCTGCTCACAACTTCCTGCCTGCCTCTCTCCATACCAATTTTCCCTGCAATTAGACTACAGTGGTACCTTGGGTTACATACGCTTCAGGTTACAGACTCCGCTAACCCAGAAATAGTACCTCGGGTTAAGAACTTTGCTTCAGGATGAGAACAGAAATTGCGCAGTGGTGGCGCGGCAGCAGCGGGAGGCCCCATTAGCTAAAGTGATGCTTCAAGTTAAGAACAGTTTCAGGTTAAGAACGAACCTCCGGAACAAATTAAGTACGTAACCAGAGGTACCACTGTAGTAAGGTTTATGTGCAACATTTGTACACCATCCAAAGATGCACATCAGAACTTCCATTGCCTCTCTCTCAATTCGAGGCAGCCCACTCCCCTTTTATGCATGTGCAGGAGGTGGGGGTTGCATCCCCCCCCATCTTCCCGTTTCCTGCTCGACTGCAGGCTGCCACTATCCTTAAGAGTCTGCTGTACGAAGGGCAAAACACTGCAGCCTTTCAACATGACAAGCAGAAGAGATAGCAAGGCTCCAACTCCCTGCCTGTGGCTGGAAAAACACGCCCCCCCCATGAATTTCTATTCCCGAGGACCTGCGAGAGAGGAGGAGCCATCCCATACCCAGACTGTCCTCGGAACCTCTGGGGAATAACATAATTATCATGTTGGCCAACAGGGAAACGGTTTCCAGGTTCTCGTTTCTCCGGCGATTGACTAATTTGCGACCAACACTAACGTGGGGAGGAAAATGATTTCGAAATGAGAATTTAATTTGATTAGGGGTTCTGCTAAAACTTCAGGGCTGCCAATTCCAGACTTTTGAGAACTGTGTAAATGTGTTTTTTCCCCAGAGTTTGGGGGTATGGGGGGAATTAGAGTGGTAGAAGAAGTAACATTTGACATCATTGCCCCTTCCTCATATTCTGGTGAGGAATTTGCTTCCTCCTTACTTTGAATTATGCATACATAATTCCTGGATTACTGGAATGTACCGTATTTTTTGCTCTATAAGACTCACTTTTTCCCTCCTAAAAAGTAAGGGGAAATGTGTGTGCATCTTATGGAGCGAATGCAGGCTGCGCAGCTATCCCAGAAGCCAGAACAGCAAGAGGGATTGCTGCTTTCACTGCGCAGTGATCCCTCTTGCTGTTCTGGCTTCTGAGATTCAGAATATTTTTTTTCTTGTTTTCCTCCTCCAAAAACTAGGTGCGTGCGTCTTGTAGTCTGGTGCGTTTTATAGAGCGAAAAATACGGTAACTTCCTCCTTTTTCTCCCTATGCAGTCTCCTTCTCCTCCTGGGGTGTGGCTGTCCTCTCTTGCCAGCTACACTCTGAATTTCCTCTGGCACGCTGCTCCTGCTCTCCCTGTTCTTTCCCTCAGTGTCTCTCCTGCAACAACACCCTTCCCTGTGACTGGCTGAATAAAACCACTTAACAAGGGATAACTGCCAAAATGGGCTTGTGACCACTTGGTAAGGTGTCCCTCTGTGCTGCCTCACCTTTTCTGGGGAATATTTCCTGTAAAATCTCTCCAGGCTGGTTAGCCCAGCTTACCCCACCCGCCTGCTAGGACCTACTAATTCCTGACCTGCAAAAGTGTGGGTGGGGGAGATAGTAAAAAGGGGGGGGGAGGGGAGCCATAGGCAGAAGTCCGTCCCCCCCCCCCACAAATGATATATAAATCTTAGGAAATAAAATAGCATGATGGCTTTAAAAGGTCCATTAGGTCCAGTCGTGGCTGACTCTGGGGTTGCGGCGTTCATCTCACTATTGGTCGAGGGAGCCGGCGTACAGCTTCCGGGTCATGTGGCCAGCATGACTAAGCCACTTCCGGCGAACCAGAGCAGCGCACGGAAACACCGTTTACCTTCCCACTGGAGTGGTACCTATTTATTTACTTGGACTCTGATGTGCTTTCGAACTGCTAGGTTGGCAGGAGCAGGGACCGAGCAATGGGAGCTCACCCCGTCGCTGGGATTCAAACTGCCAACCTCCAATCAGCGAGCCCTAGGCTCTGTGGTTTAACCCACAGCGCCACCTGCGTCCCTGCCTTTAAAAGAGGATTAGACAAATTCACAGAGGCTAAGGCTATCCATGATTACTGGCAGTGTGCTTTTAATACCAGTTGCTAGAGATCATGAGAGGGAAGCGGCTTTTATGCATTTATGAGTAAAGCTGCATAGGACTGCCCTCTTCAAAAGGTTAGCTAAATGTTTAGAATTTACCCAGAGCAGAGGAAGTCTGATGTCACAACAAGCTATTTCCCTGGTTTTGCTTTTGGGCAAACAAGTTCAAGTTCGATCTTTCGGACTTATGCTTTTTTTTTTTTTTGGCCAAAATAAACAATTTGGAATTAGAAAGCATGTTGTTGTTGTTTAGTTGTTTAGTCGTGTCCGACTCTTTGTGACCCCATGGACCAGAGCACGCCAGGCACTTCTGTCCTCCACTGCCTCCCGCAGTTTGGTCAGACTCATGCTGGTAGCTTTGAGAACACTGTCCAACCATCTCGTCCTCTGTCGTCCCCTTCTCCTTGTGCCCTCCATCTTTCCCAACATCAGAGTCTTTTCCAGGGAGTCTTCTCTTCTCATGAGGTGGCCAAAGTATTGGAGTCTCAGCTTCACAATCTGTCTTTCCAGTGAGCACTCAGGGCTGATTTCCTTAAGAATGGTTAGGTTTGATCTTCTTGCAGTCCACAGGACTCTCAAGAGTCTCCTCCAGCACCAGAATTCAAAAGCATCAATTCTTCGGCGATCAGCCTTCTTTATGGTCCAGCTCTCACTTCCACCCATCACTACTGGGAAAACCATAGCTTTAACTATACGGACCTTTGTTGGCAGGGTGATGTCTCTACTTTTTAAGATGCTGTCTAGGTTTGTCCTTGCTTTTCTCCCAAGAAGCAGGCGTCTTTTAATTTCGTGGCTGCTGTCACCATCTGCAGTGATCATGGAGCCCAAGAAAGTAAAATCTCTCACTGCCTCCATTTCTTCCCCTTCTATTTGCCAGGAGGTGATGGGGGCATAGTTGTTATTAAAGACGAACATACTCCTCCTGACCCTTCCTCAATCAACTCTTCCCAGAACCTGAGTTTTGTTTAGTTTCACAAGCCATGCGCCTCCACCTCCTCGTCACAGGCAGGCTCTCTCGCTGTCTTGCCTTCCCAGAACTTCAGTTGCGAAAAGTGCTCTCCAGGACTCCACATAGGAGTCCCATTTTCAGTAACAGCACCACTGAGTCCTCGAAAAAGAAGTACCTCTGAGCACGTGCAGAGTGTGACTTCCCGTTCCCACTGAATAAGGGCCGCCTCCTGCCTCTTCAGTACACTTTAGAATTCAGGAGCAGGATTGTTAACATTACAGTACAGCCCACGATCCTTTCCCTCCAGAACATACATACATTTAATTTCTACACTGCTCTTCACTCGGGGATCACAGTATAAAAACACAAAAATAGACAACATAGTAACAAACAAAATACCCCCCAAGTTTAATAATAATAATAATAATAATAGCTCATACCCCGCCCATCTGGCTGAGTTTCCCCAGCCACTCTGGGCGGCTTCCAATCAAGTGTTAAAAACAATACAGCATTAAATATTAAAAACTTCCCTAAACAGGGCTGCCTTCAGATGTCTTTTAAAGAGAAGATAACTGCTTATTTCCTTCACATCTGAAGGGAGGACGTTCCACAGGGCGGGCGCCACTACCGAGAAGGCCCTCTGTCTGGTTCCTTGTAACCTCACTTATGCAATGAGGGAACCGCCAGAAGGTTCTCGGTGCTGGATCTCAGTGTCTGGGCTGAACGATGGGGGTGGAGACACGCCTTCAGGTATACAGGACCGAGGCCGTTTAGGGCTTTAAAGGTCAGCACCAACACTTTGAATTGTGCTCGGAAACGTACTGGGAGCCAATGCAGATCTCTCAGGACCGGTGCTATGTGGTCTCGGAGGCCACTCCCAGTCACCAGTCTAGCATTCTGGATTAATTGCAGTTTCCGGGTCACCTTCAAAGGTAGCCCCACATAGAGCGCATTGCAGTAGTCCAAGTGGGAGATAACTAGAGCATGCACCACTCTGGCAAGACAGTCTGCGGGCTGGTAGGGTCTCATCCTGCGTACCAGATGGAGCTGATAAACAGCTGCCCTGGACACAGAATTAACCTGTGCCTCCATGGACAACTGTGAGTCTAAAATGACTCCCAGGCTGCGCACCTGGTCCTTCAGGGGCACAGTTACCCCATTCAGGCCCAGGGAGTCCCCCACACCCGCCCGCCCCCTGTCCCCCAAAAACAGTATTTCTGTCTTGTAAGGATTCAATCTCAATCTGTTAGCCGCCATCCATCCTCCAACCGCCTCCAGGCACTCAAATAGTGAGGCCCCCAGATAGTTAAATGCCAAAGGCCTGATTACAGAGGAAAGTTATTGCCCGGCACCTAAAGATATGTAGTGAAGGTGCTAGGGAGCCACCACAGAAAAGGCCATTTCTTATGTTGCCACCCTCCAGGCTTCTTGTGGAGGACACACACACACACACACACACACACGGGTTGGGAGCCTGAATGGCGCCTCTCTGGAGGCCTCACCCTGGGCAAAAAACCCACTCGTTCTTCCCACCCCACCCCGTATCTATTGCACTGGTTTAAGTCTTTATGGGTCAAAAATCAGGACTTTGAATTGGGCGCAGAAACTGATCAGCAGCTCAGCTTTGCGCCTCTTCCGCGTTTCGTTTGCAAGCGGCCTTTGCGCCTCCCGCCTGGCGAGGGCGCGCGCGGGAGCGCGGAGCGTGCTTTCCGTTGCCCGGGCAACTAGTCCCCGCCCCTTCAGAGCGGCGGTCAGCTGATTGCTAAGAACCCTCGAGGGGGGGAAGGGAGGGAGGAAGGGCGTGGCTTATCCCAGGGAGGGGGACACCCAGAGGACTCCGGACTGGACGCGACGCCGAGCCTCGGAGGGTCTCTGCCCCGAAGGTAAGCGGCTCTAAGGGTCTCCAGGCCAGTTCCCCTATCTCCAAGCCCACCGTCCTTCCTCTGCCGGTGGAAAGTGAGCGTGCGTGTGGATCTCCCTGCTTCATTAGTGCTTTAATTGCATTGCAGGTGGGGTTGGACTAGATGATCCCTTGGGCACCCCCTATTCCGACGGGTCTTTTTTAAATGCCCACAAACTGGAAGGCTAGGGGGAGGGGTGGGGTGGGGGCCCTGGGCTTGGATCCACTCCTAGGGGAGCACTTTTGTTCTCTTGCTGCGGAGTTTCTGCTGTCCCGAAATGCCCCGTCGGGGGTGGCATTTTCTCCTGAGTGGGAGAAAATCGCAGGGGTTCCCCCCCCTTACTCGGGAGCAAGGGAAGGTGAAGGCCCCGAGTGGCCTGCCAGGGAGGCGATCGCTCGCTTTGTCTTTCCCTCGGCAGACGCGCAAAGCGCCGTCGGGGCGCCTGGCTGCGCGCCCAGGGCGCAGAGCGCACGTGTGGATATTCCGGGGTTTCTGGAGCGCGGGCGGAGCGGGTAGAGTCGGGTCGGCGGGGCCGGGCCAAGTCCGTCGGGAAGAGTAAGCAAAGCCAGCCCCTCCCTCTCTCCTTCCGACTCGGCTGGGCTTCTAGGGACTTTCCATCGGCGTTTCCTCGCCCGCCCAGTTTCCGCCGGAGGCTCTTTCGGCAGCAGAGGCGGTGCTCGCTCGTCTCCTCTTGCCTTCCTCGGGCTCTCCGTTTTCTTTCGCAGGAAGCCCTGAACTCCGGGACTGCTGCTGCCGCCGCCTCGACCGGCCATGGATTGCGACGGCTACCCCGCGGTGAGTCGCCCACAAAGGGGTCCCTCTGGGCTCATCTTGTTCGGTGGGGTGGGAGGGCGTGGAAATTCCCCCACTTCCCCGCCCTATTTCCCAGGTTGAGCCATATGCAAAAAAACCGGGGCCGCTTGGCTTCCCTGCAGCTCCCCTTCCGGCTTCTAGTCTCCAGAGGTTAACATTGCCGATGAGTAAAGGGCAGCATACTCATTTTTTTTTTTTAATAATTTTTATTAAAGTTTCAATCAGAAATTAAACAACAAAGAAAGAAAAAAAAACATCAAAAAAGATACACAAATACACAATACAAATCTCAAAAAGGAAATAAAAAAAACAGAAAAAACAAGAATCAACAATAAAAAACACACATAACAATTAAAAACAATATCTCTTTTCCATTTCCGTTTTTAAATTTACTTATTTTCTGGACTTCCTCATACCTCCCTCTTTTGTATTCCAATCCAAATTGTTTGTCCAGCAATTTCTTTTCCACTTTTTAAATCCCAATCTTTAATTTTAATATAGTATTGAAATATATAACTTCAACTTCTTTAAACCTAATCTTTAGTCTTAATGTAATATAATGTAACATTAAAATTTTACCTCTTAATTGTCAAATTTCCATTTCATTAAACGTCTTTAATCCTAATATTTAGTCTTAGTCTGTTGTAAACCTTAACCTGTACAGCTGGAAACCGCTTATTTTCAGTCCAACATCACTCTAACATTCTTTAATTTTGCAATGTTTCTGAAGATAGTCTTTGTATTTTTTCTCATTTTGGGAGACAGAAAAACCCCAGATCTCTCTTTGTTTTTTATTTGTTTTGTGTGCCCAAGACAAACGCAGCTCCTTGTCCTGGATAGATAGTGGCCATGAGTCCCTTTCTAGTGAAAAAAAAACAGAATATAAGTATTATAATAATATGCAAGAAGATGAAAATGGCCGAGTGATAGAACTAGTCAGTACTTTTTTTGCTGGGGGTACTTGGTACACAGTACCAACAACCCCCCCCCCTTTCCCCAAATGTTAAAAGTGTGGCACTTACTATAACAGCTTCATGGTGAGTGCCAATACCAATTTTTTCTTTTTTAAACCCCCCCCCCCGCACTGGAACTACTTAAGCCACAAGGAATAAAACAATCCAGTACCAGTTTCAATTGTAAGCCACTTTGAGGTATTGTTACAATCAAGCAGTATTATTACAATCAAGCCTTTTCTGTGGTGGCTCCCTGATTGTGGAATGCTTTCCCCAGAGAGGCTCGCCTGGCGCCATCACTACATACAGTAAGGCACCAGCCAGAAACATTCCTCTTTACCCAGGCTTACGACTATTAAATAATCTATGGCCTGTGAAAGTGTGTGTGGAGACAAACTGTTATTATGTTGACTATTTTACGATTAGGCTGTCTTACGTCAGTAGGCTATTTATTACGTTTTTATCATTGATGCTCTGTAATGTGTTTTTAATGGGATCTTTTGATAAAGGGTGGTATTATAAATTGAAGAAAGAATAATAAATTAATATTGTGAAAGCAGTCGTAAGACTGTGCTCCTATTTGCCTAAAGAGCCTGTCCACAGAAGAGACTACCTGCTGTGTCTTTGGAGGGAGGTAAAACCAAAGTCTGTGCTAGAGGCTGCTCTGTCTTTTCCCTAAGCAGCGAAGGAGAGTGCCCTTTGCACCTAGCCATAAGGCACTGTTTTGCCTCTTTCCAGTTGGGAGGCATGATCACACCTGCTTTTCCTGAAACTCGGTAGGGTAGGTGATTTTTTAAAAACGTCCTGAAGCTCTCCTGAGGCATTCCAAATTGGTATTTGTGGGGGTGGTGCCACCTCTCCCCTCCACCTCTTGTCTTCCCATGGCAGGAAGCCCTGAAGAGTGTTAACATGCTTTATTCAAAAATTTCTGTTTCTGGAGCAGGTGGGAACCCTAATTGTACAGGATTCCGTCTCCTGGGTCTGGTAATAGAGGCTCCATTTAGCTATCGAATACCCTTAGCAAATGGTTTAAAGCTTGCCTGTGCACCGGGCTGTCTTGAGTTTATGTATTTCATACAGTGAGGGGGGGAAAGTATTTGATCCCCTGCTAAATTTGCCCGTTTGCCCCTCTGGCGAAGAAATGACCAGTCCATAATTTTAATGGTAGGTTTATTGTAGCTGTGAGAGACAGAACAACAACAGGAAGGACCCCGCCCCCCCCCAGAAAGCCAGAAGACAAAAGTCAGAGATTGATGTGCATTATAATAATGAGTGAAATAAGTATTTGATCCCTTTGCAAAAGATGACTTAGTACTTGGTGGCAAAACCCTTGTTGGCAATTTCAGAGGCCAGACGTTTCTTGTAGGTGGCCACCAGGTTTGCACACATCTCAGGAGGTATTTTGTCCCACTCCTCTTTGTAGATCCTCTCCAAGTCAGTAAGATTTTGAGGCCGATGTGTAGCTACTCCAACCTTCAGCTCCCTCCACAGATTTTCAATGGGATTAAGGTCAGGAGACTGGCTAGGCCACTCCAGGACCTTAATGTGCTTCTGCTTGAGCCACTCCTTTGTTGCCTTGGCCATGTGTTTTGGGTCATAGTCATGCTGGAATACACATCCTTGACCCATTTTCAATGCCCTGGCTGAGGGAAGGAGGTGCTCACCCAAGATTTGACGATACATGGTCCCATCCATCGTCCCTTCGATGCGGTGAGGGTGTCCTGTCCCTTTAGCAGAAAAACACTCCCGAAGTATAATATGTCCCCCTCCATGTTTGATGGTGGGGATGGTGTTCTTGGGGTCGTAGGCAGCATTCCTCCTCCTCCAAACACGGCGAGTTGAGTTGATGCCAAAGAGCTCGATTTTGGTCTCATCCGACCACAACACTTTCACCCAGTTCTCTGGGTCATTCAGATGTGCGTTGGCAAACTGCAGACAGGCCTGTACATGTGCTGTCTTGAGCAAAGGGACCTTGCCGGCTCTGCAAGATCTCAGTCCTTCACGATGTAGTGTGTTACCAACTGTTTTCATGGTGACTATGGTCCCAGCTGGCCTGAGATCATTGACAAGCTCCGCCCGCGTAGTTCTGGGCTGCTTCATCACTGTTCTCATGATCGTTGCAACTCCACGAGATGAGATCTTGCATGGAGCCCCAGACCGAGGGAGGTTGACAGTTATTTTGTGTTTCTTCCATTTGCGAATTATTGCACCAGCTGTTGTCACCTTCTCACCAAGCTGCTTGGCAATAGTCTTGTAGCCCAGTCCAGCCGTGTGCAGGTCTACAATCTTATCCCTGACATCCTTGGACAGCTCTTTGGTCTTGGTCATGGTGGCTACTTTGGAATCTGCTGGACTGATTGCTTCTGTTGACAGGTGTCTTTTGTACAGGTACTGTAACGAGCTGGGATTGCAGGTAAGACCTCTCCCTTACAGCAGGTGCTTCCAATCTTAGCTCGTTACATACAGTGAAGATACCAGGTAGCCTGACATCTGGCTGGTTGATAGGGGATCAAATACTTATTTCACTCATTATAATGCACATCAATCTCTGACTTTTGTCTTCTGGGTTTCTGGGGGAGTTTTCCTGTTGTTATTCTGTCTCTCACATCTACAATAAACCTACCATTAAAATTATGGGCTGGTCATTTCTTCATCAGAGGGCAAACGGGCAAATTTAGCAGGGGATCAAATACTTTCCCACCCCCTCACTGTAATTCTGTGGCCTTTCTGTCACACTTGTGCCAAATGTGTCGTAAGATTTCTGTCTTGTCCCCTATTCTGTTTGCAGTGCTTGGACGGGATAGAATACGACGATTTCCAGTTTGGCCCTCATTTGATTGAGCATAAGGATCTCATGGAAACTGGTAATGGATGCTTTTGGGAGTTTATATGTGCTTCGGGGAATGATAAATGACAAGGGAGGGGAAGTTTCAGTTGAGCTTGTGCATATTGTGTTATGGCTATAAACTGTTGCTCAACCGTCGGTGCTTCTCAAACTTGGGTCCCCAGCTGTTGAGACTACAGCTCCTATCACCCCTGACCTCTGGTCCTGCTAGCTAGGGATGATGGGAGTTGTAGTCCAACAACACTTGGGGACCGAAGTTTGAGAAACACTGGCTTAACGGAATTGCATGTGGATGTGTATACATTGGTCCAATCAGGATATTTTCTTTTTTATATCCACAGTTGAAGGCCCGTTCCTCACTATAATTGAGCAGCCAAAGCAGGTATGGATGTAATCATTTGTCACTGAGCTGAGCTTTTTTTAATAATATTTTTTATTACTTTTAACATATAAATTATAAAATGTGCCACAAAACTTATCACTTATACAATCTTTTTAGACTTCTATCAGCACCTCTGATGATCCACCGTTTTAACCACTTCTTATGCATTTCTTAACTTTATATTGCCTTTACATCTCTTAACAAATCATCCTCCCCCTTGTCCATTTTTACAATACTTCTAATAATACTCCTCACAAAACTTCTTGCAACCCTACAAACGTCGTCTGTTCTTCACAATTACTTTTCAAATAGTCCGTAAATTTACTCCAGTCTTCCGTGAATTTCTGGTCTCGCCGGTTTCGAATCCTTCCTGTTAGTTTATCTAATTCTGCATAGTCCATTAACTTCATCCTCCATTCTTCAATCATCGGTAACTCTTCTTGCTTCCATTTTTGGGCCAATAATATTCTTGCTGCTGTTATTGCATATAAAAAGAGCTTACATTCCTTTCTATTTATGTCACTCTCCACAATGCCCAATAGAAATGCTTCTGGTTTCTTTATAAATGTATATTTCAACATTTTTTTCAACTCATTATATATCATCTCCCAGAAGCATTTCACCTTTTTCCCTCTTTTTCTTTACATTTCCAACATTTATTACTGACTTTATACATTTTCGCTAACTTGACAGGTGTAATATACCATCTATACATCATTTTCATCACATTTTCTTTTAGGGCACTGCATTCAGTAAATTTTAAACCTACCTTCCATAATTTCACCCAATCACTCAGCTGTATATTATACCCAAAATCTTTGGCCCAGTGAATCATAACCGACTTAACCTCTTCGTCCTTCAAATGCCATTCAAGCAGCAATTTATACATTTTAGACAAAATTTGTACATCATTACTTAATATGTCACTGAACTGAGTTGCCCCAGCTATGTATATGCTGTTGCAAGCACACTTTCCCCAACGGCTTGGTTTGGTGTAACTGGTCATGTAATGGGATGTCTTTGTTTTCCTTTGTCTTCCGCAGCGAGGTTTCCGGTTCCGATATGGCTGTGAAGGTCCCTCGCATGGTGGGCTTCCTGGAGCATCTAGTGAGAAGGGGCATAAGACTTACCCCACAGTTAAGGTGAGCATCAGATAGTTTTTTAAAAAAATGTATATTCTTCATTGCAAGATAAAAAGTACATAAGAGTAAGATAAGACACAAAAAGAAGAAATGATACCCATGTAGAAAGCAGAACAACAACAAAATTGTATACATTACCCCCCCCAAAACATTGTGGTTAACCAGACCTTAACCTAATACTGTACAGTATTTATAAAATGAATTTGAAATACTGTTGAATTTGTACATGGCAAGTCTCCGTTTGTATGCAACTTGTTCATGTGTAGCGAGTTTGGACATATATTCAGTCCAGTCGTTGAAGGGAGCTGCTTTATTTTCCCCAGTTTGTCAATATCTGTCTTTTTGCCGTAGGGCACAGAGAGTCCATTCATATTGTGCCCTTTTGTTAGATTCAGTGTATTGAAATATAGCCCAGCTAAATATTGATTAAACTATCTGAAGGTGAGTGCATCAGATAGTTTAATCAGTATTTGGTTATATCTGAACATCTTTAAATGATTTTTTTTTTTTTAAGAACACCCATACTCTCATGGGCCACTGGTATTCCCACTTAGGATAACCTTTTTGACTAGCAGATGGACATCTGTTGCTTTGGGAAGAGTACAAAGTGCCAATGAAATACTTTGTTTGCAGTCTTCATCCACCTGCACTTTAGGACACACTTTGCAACATTATACCTGGCAGGTGTTGTGAAAATATCACCTTGCTCTTGTTGGCTGAGGTGCTTAGTTGCTTAGGGATCAAAGATGTTTTGCCGTCCAGCTCCTCTGAAGGAATGGAGCATTTTCATTTAGCTTGAATAAGGGTGGATTTGATTTAAATCACTAGTCAGTAAGACTTGATTTAAATCATTTTATTACAGAAAGAGTCGTTCTTGCTGGTATAATCTTCATATTTACAACCAGATGGAGGTTTCATTTTTGGAATTCTCAGAGTAGTTTTTACAGTTATATAAAAATAAACTGATTTGGTTATACTATTAGAAATACACAGACAGATAATTATGAAATTATTGTGAGGTTTAATAAGTTAACTGTTTATATTTGGACAACTTTTCTGCTGTACTTTATTGGAAGGAGAAAAACAATCATTTACTTAAAAACAATTAAAACAATTTATTTAACTAAAACAATAACATTATAGCATATGTATCCATGTTTGTTAACTGATGAGGTTAAACAAATTTTAAAAAAAAACTTAGACAGAGTTTTAGCACACATGAAAAACTTAAAACAAATCCTTATTTCCTGATGAATAGCCTTTGGACTGTGGTGTAACTTAAATAGAAAACTATATTTAGAACGATTTTTCCTCCAAATGCATTTTATTTTAAAAATCCAATTAAAATTTAAAAAATCCGATTTTAAAAAAATCTGGTGTGTTTTTTTTTTAATTTAAAAAATCATTGATTTTAATCAATGGAATTAAACATTGGGGGCAGGTTGAGTCACTGGGAATAAGTTGTGAAGAGACCCCAGAGGCAAAGAGTGTAGAGCGGATGGGTTGAGTCATCTGACGGGAAGGCTTTTAGTGGAGGGTGAGGTTTGAGGAAGAAGGAAGAGGAGGTGGAGAATTGGGGGAAGAAGGGACTTAATTAGAAGGCATTCAAACTTCATAGTACTTAATATCAGGAATGTCTGTGTGCCATGAAGGAAGCGAGCGCTGGAGAGGCTGACGATTGCTCAGTTTCCCTTCAGCTGTGCAAAGCAGGCAAGGACATGAAAAGCAAGGATGTGAGGCAGTGCTGGATTTACATATTGCAGCCCAGGGCCTCATAACCTAGTGGGGCCTTGGTCTCTTGCCATTTTTTGTGGGGGAAGGAAGGCAGAGTTTACTCTCTAGGCTAGGCATAGGCAAACTCGGCCCTCCAGATGTTTTGGGACTACAGCTCCCACCATCCCTAGTTAACAGGGCCAGTGGTCAAGGTTGATGGGAATTGTAGTCTCAAAACATCTGGAGGGCCGAGTTTGCCTATGCCTGACTAGGCCCAGTTGCTTTTGTTGTTGTTTAGTCGTTTAGTCGTGTCCGACTCTTCGTAACCCCATGGACCAGAGCACGCCAGGCACTCCTGTCTTCCACTGCCTCCCGCAGTTTGGTCAAACTCATGTTCGTAGCTTCGAGAACACTGTCCAACCATCTCGTCCTCTGTCGTCCCCTTCTCCTTGTGCCCTCCATCTTTCCCAACGTCAGGGTCTTCTCCAGGGAGTCTTCTCTTCTCATGAGGTGGCCAAAGTCTTGGAGCCTCAGCTTCAGGATCTGTCCTTCCAGTGAGCACTCAGGGCTGATTTCCTTCAGAATGGATCGGTTTGATCTTCTTGCAGTCCATGGAACAGTAAAAAAGAGAACAAGATTTCGTTTCTTATGATCAGGTGCTGTTGAGTTTGGGCCTCCCAAAGTCTCCTAGCCAAAGGCATCCAGTTGCCTTAATCTGGGCCTGATGTGAGGGAACAAAAAGGTGGCAGAGGCCAGGAAGATGGTGAAAGTAGCACAAGGCCAAACAGCACAGGGGCTGCGAGTAAGAGGAGCTGCACCTTACTATTGGGAAGGAAATTGGCAGGTCATGGCGTCCTGAAGGACTAGTGACTGGGCCGATGTACTGAGTCGAGACCTGCTGTCCTCCTGGCGCTGATGGAAGTTGTATTTGAGCAACCCCAACCAGCGCAGCTGGAGGGCCAGGATCAGCCCAAGACCATTGGGTGCCTGAGGTGGACCGCAAAATGGCGGCTGCTCTCCCCCGCGAGGGAAGAAGGTGTGGGTGAAGTTCTACCTCAGGAACAAGGGGAGGGGGAAATAAAGATCTGCATTGGGAACAAAGGTGGAAGCAGAACAGCAGTGTTTCTTAATGGCATGAGGTGGCACAGTGGGTGCTGCCAGTTGCAGGATTGCAGCGTTGCAAAGGGGCAGCAGATACCTAGAAGCGGCAAATAGCTGTGGGATTGAATTTCAGGTAAATAGCCAATTTTGTTTTATTTTTTAGCTTCAGGCTTGTCAATTGGAGTTTCCTTGGGCTGGTGTACCTGAGTGGTCCGTTTTAGGATGCATTGCTAAACGAAGGTGTTAATGATTTTCCACAGCTCCGCCTGGTTTTTCTCAGAACTTTGTTGCTGCAGCAGCCTTTATTTTGCGGGGCAATTTTCCCCAAGTATTACTGGATGGGGAAAAAATAAACACTTGCGATAGATAGGAGTTAAAGCTCTTGTTCAACATTAGTGTGGTGAAATCGATTTCAGATGTTAAAAAGAAGTAAACAACCATTCCCTATCTACTTTGTCTAATCCACTCTTCTGCCTTCCTTTTAACATTTGTCTAACCCCTTCTTTATAAGTAAACTATTTTATCTTTTTTCTAGTTTTTCAGTTCTGTGCGGTTACTAGAGCTGCAGGGAGTGCTCATATTGTTGAGACACCATTGATTGGTGACATTATTATTTACTCTATAACTCCTGAGTGCATTGGCTTTTTGATGGCTACTTAAAGTGTACAGATTCATTTTGTGTAAGGTTGCGTATGTTGGGATCTGTGGCAGCAGAAAGAAAAGCTGACTGTAGTCTTTGGAGATAATTTGTACTACGTTTGTGTGAGGCCCATCCCTTTTAGACCCCAAAAAAAAAGGGAGTCCCGTTTCAGGTGTACACAAAGTACAGTCAGGCTTTGTTGTGAAGAAACCCAAATCTTGCACCAGCGGTTTTTTCTTTGTAATAACAGAAAATGAATTACTTTGGCTACAATTGTAATTGTATTGCGATGAGGCTACATTTTAATATTTCAGTATTTTAATGTTGTATTTTAATTTTGTTTTTAAGTTGTAATCATTCAACTTGTTTTTATTATTGCTTGTTAGCTGCCCTGAGCCCGGCCTTGGCTGGGGAGGGCGGGGTATAAATAAAAATTATTATTATTATTATTATTACAATTGTATTGCATACCTTATTTTATCTGCATCTGGCTGCAATCTGCATTTTAAAATTCAAACTTTTAACATTTAATAATTTAAAATGGTGATTGTGAAATCTGGCACCCTTTAGAGGTGACTCTTAAAGTTTACACCAGACTAGTAAACTTACTGATTCAGGGCCCTGTCCTGAAATTTTTACTGAGTGCTTTGTTGGGTAGTTGATGGTTGCTTTCGAGAAGCTATGCCTTGAAAATGGCTTTGTGCTAGGTAAATCATGGCTGTGTTCTGGCATAATGCTAAACTGTGGCTTAGATTACAAGAATGAGCCTACCATCTTCCCTGACTTGGGCGCTGTCCCTCTCTGTGAGGAGATTGGAACCTTCCACTTTGGATTAATCATAGCATAGCATGTTGTCTGAGCCCTAAACCAATTGATCTTAACTGTGGCTAGCAAAAACGACCCAGCTTCATAAACCGTGGCTTGAAGTTGCCCTTCCTCTGCTATCTGTGGTGAAGATTTAACTACCGTATTTTTTGCTGTATAAGACTCACTTTTTCCCACCTAAAAAGTAAGGGGAAATGTGTGCGCGTCTTATGGAGCGAATGCAGGCTGCGCAGCTATCCCAGAAGCCAGAACAGCAAGAGGGATTGCTGCTTTCACTGTGCAGCAATCCCTCTTGCTGTTCTGGCTTCTGAGATTCAGAATATTTTTTTTCTTGTTTTCCTCCTCCAAAAACTAGGTGCATCATGTGGTCTGGTGCGCCTTATAGAGCGAAAAATACGGTAGTTATTTCTACCGTCCTACCTTGTGTTGCGTCCGCTTCATGTTGCGTCTTTTCGCGTTATGTCCCGCGGCAACCTGGAAATACCAGAAAAGGTTACTTCCGGGTTTTGCCGCTTGCGCCTGCGCAGAGGTGCTAAATTGCGCTGTGTGCCTGCGCAGATGCAGCGTTTCGAGTTGTGGGTATTTCACGTTACGGACGGGGCTCCGGAACGGATCCCGTCCATAACACGAGGTACCGCTGTATTTGGATGAAGCAGCAGGTCGCAGTTAAAAAATAAAATAAAATGGAAGCTTCCACATTCCTTGCAGCTGTGTTGAAGGAGGCTGGCAGGGGATTGGGGTGGGAATGTACGAGCCCAGGTTGAGGCGAAGTCCATTTTCACAATGCGAAACTGTGGGCTTACTCTGGTTTCAAATTAACCCAGTAATAATTGCTGATGGGAATTCTGGGAAGAAAAACTGATCCATAGGCCTAAAAGCATGTGTTACAAAGAATTGTCCTCTCTCTGGCTGGACTCTAATCACTTGGACTTCCGTGTTCTTCTTTTTCATTGCCAGATCTCCAATTATTTCGGGATGGCTAGGATAGAAGTGGACCTGGTGACTCACACTGACCCTCCGCAGGTGCACGCCCACAGCCTCGTGGGAAAGCAGTGCAACGAAGCCGGCAATTGCATTGTAACTGTGGGCCCCAAGGACATGACAGCACAGTACGTATGAGCTGGCGGGTGGGGAGTTGTCGATAGCAATGCTTTTTTGTAAAATTCTGATTTTGTAAAAAGCAGAATTCTGACTATATTTTTGTTTCTGTCGAGCTAGAGCTAAGCGTTTCTTGAAAGAAATGGCACTTAACTCACAATCCAGAGGTACCTTGGGTCTTGAACGTAATCCGTTCTGAAAGACCGTTTGTGTTCCGAAACGTTAGAAAACCAAGGTGCAAAACAAATCAGCAAATTCAATTGAGAAAATTGAAAAATACACAGCAGAAGCTGTTCAACTTCCGAGGTGTGTTTGAAAATGGAAGCATTTACTGTATTTTTCGCTCTATAGGATGCACCCGACCATAGGACGCACCTTGTTTTAGAGGGGGAGAACAAGAGAAAAAAATTCTCCCCCTCTTTGCCCAGCACCCCTTCAATGAAGCGGCAGGAGGTGCTGCACAGAGAGGGGGAGAATTATTTTTTTCTTGTTCTCCCCCTCTAAAACAAGGTGCATTCAGTCGCCTTCAGGCAGCTACCTTGGAAACCTGGAGAGCGCACCGACCCCTCTCGCTCTCTAGGCTTCAGTGAAGGCAACCCGAAGCCTCCGAAGCACGGCGGGAGTTCCTGCTGCTCTCCGGAGGCTTCGGGTTCCTTTCAACCTGCTCTTTGGGGCTGGCCGGGGGAAGTCCACCGCCATCCCCAAAGAGCAGGTCCGGGAGCAGCAGAAAGGCGCGCAGCCTTCCCGCTGCTCCGTGAGCTTCTTGGGGCTGCCGGGGAAGCCCGGGTCCCCCCCCCCAGCCCCAAAGAGCCCCGGGAGAGACTGCGCGCGGCTATGGCTTCTTGAGCCCCGCGCAGCCTCTCCCGGCTGGAGAGGTTGCGCGCGGCTAAAGAGGAAGCCAAGACAGTGAGCGGGATCCATCCCGCTCGCTGTCTTGACTTCTGCCATAGCGGTGCGCAACCTCTCTGGCAGGGAGAGGCTGCGCGTGGCTATGGCAATACCCCCACCTCCCGCAAAAGCCCACAGGAGCCGCGCGCACTTTAAGGAGCGCATGGCTCCTGTGGGCTTTTCTACGAGGGGGAGAAGGGACTGACTGGCCGCATCAGGCCCTTCTCCCTCCTGAGGAAAAGCCCGCAAGAGCCGCGCGGAGCTTGTGTGCGGCTTTTGGGGGCTTTTCCTGCCTGCCTCCCCCCTGCCTCCGCTCCATAAGACAGACACACATTTCCCCTTACTTTTTAGGAGGGGAAAAGTGCGTCTTATGGAGCGAAAAATACAGTACTTCTGGGTTTTCGGTGTTCGGGTTCCAAAATGTTTGTCAACAGAGATGTTCGAGAACTGAGGTACCACTGTACAGCTGGATATTGTAGGCTGGCCAAATATTGCACACTTAACCAATTAGTTAGGAATTTTGGAACAGTCATTTATTGCAGTATAAAATATTGAGAGCATTTCCTCTTCCTGGACTTAGCTGGCGGTTGAACTGGCAACTTCTAGACCACAGCATGCTCTCAGAACCAGATGGCTGAGCCTTATGTCGCCATTAGGCTCTGATGTCTTAATTAGTTTTCTTATTTTTTGTTGCACTTTATTTTATTGTAAGATAAATTTGATGAGTTTAATGCAAGCATAAAACAGAATTGTTCTTTCTCAGAGGAGGAGGATATGCTGTGAAGAGTAAGTTTGCCCATCTGTTTCTGGAGGCAAGTCTAGCTGACCATCACATCTCCACAATTCCACTGATTAAGAATCCTTTCCTAATTCGTAACTGACTTTTGTCAGGAGGGTAGAGTGTTTTTTTGGCTCTAGAGCTACAGTGGTGCCTCGCAAGACGAAAATAATCCGTTCCGCGAGTCTCTTCGTCTAGCGGTTTTTTCGTCTTGCGAAGCAACCCTATTAGCGGATTAGCGCTATTAGCGGTTTAGCGGCTATTAAAGGCTTAGCGGCTTAGCGGCTAAAAGGCTATTGGTGGCTTAGCGGCTTAGAAAAAGGGGGGGGAAAGCGAAAAAAATCGCAAGACTCGCAAGACATTTTCGTCTTGCGAAGCAAGCCCATAGGGAAATTCGTCTTGCGAAGCGCATTGAAAAACAGAAAACCCTTTCGTCTAGTGGGCTTTTCGTCTTACGAGGCATTCGTCTTGCGGGGCACCACTGTATTGGCCTTATTTTTGTTCTTCAGATTCCCCCCCCTTGCTCCCCCAGACTCGGACGGGTGCCTTTCTTTTCCTTTCCTGTGGGAAAATATATTGTTGAAATGCAAAGAGTAGGAGTTAGGAAGTTAGGAAGCTAACTCTTCTAGGTGATAACTTCATTGTAATGACTATACATTGTCCAAACTCTTCATATTCAAAGAGAACTTTACTTAAATTAACTGAAAAGAATGTATTCACAACCTCATGCTTATTCACTTTGTTCCTTATAGAGAGCTTCTGCATAGGTTTCTCCTTAGTAACATTTAGGGATCTTCCTCTGTCTGTTTCACTTCGGACAGATCAGACTGACACAACATTGTCCTCAGCGGTATCCTGAGAAGTCTCTCAGCAGCCATTCTCCACACGCAGAAAGCAGTTAAAAATGACAGTTGCTGGAATAACAGTCACAACACAATAGAATGCCTGTCTCGTGTGACTCACAGCCAGCCAATCACACAAAAGCTACTGCAAAACCCCATGTTAAAACTACACAGTAATTTAACATAAGTAAACATTCCCATTTCAGGAATTAAATCATCATCCTTAACAGAGGTGTGGGGGAAGGAGACGAGGAAGAGGACTTTGCACTTGGTGGCACTACCCCATTGAGAATGTATTTGGTGTTGAGCCCATGTAAATAATGCCTTCAAAGCATCCATAAATCAAATTATTTCCTTCAGTCAAGTCTGGATTGAGGCCTTTGTCTAGGCAGATCAATCATCCATGGCATTTTTCAGTGTCCTGGGTTTAATCTTCAGCATGTCCACGTCTTGCCTTTGAATCATGCCCAGCACTTGCTCAACAGTGCACAGATTTCCTGTGTGGAAACGTTACTCTGTTTGAACTCTTGTCTCTCTTGAACCTGTTTGCATGAGTCCCATTAAGCACCTGACCTTTGGCTCTGTTTGGCTGGCTCATGGAGGGCTTTGTCTGCGAGTAAGCTAAGTTTGTGTGTGTGTGTGTGTGTGTGTGTGTGTTATTGAGGAGCTACACTGTGAGCCTTGTCAATGGGTGGAAGACTCCCATCCCATATTGTTTTGTGTTTATTTCACTTTCTTCCACTGCTAATTTTCTAAAATTCCCTCAGGTGCCAGAATTCACCATGAACACCTTGCTTGTTCTCTTATAATGGCACCTGAGAGGTGCCAGAACTGAGTTTTGTAAATGAATTGGTTGGCTGCTACTGGGAAAGTCTCCTTGTTCTTCCACCCATTAATGACTTCAGCTTTTCTTTCCTTTTTTTTAAAAAAATAATATTTATTAAAATTTCACAAGAAAAAAAACCACATTAATGAAGAAAAATTAACAATAAAAAGAAAAAATACAAAGTAAAAAAGGAAAAAACAATTAAAAACAATTTCATCTTTTCCTCACTTCTTTTACATTTACTTGTTTCCCGGACCTCCTCTTACCTCCCTCTTTTGTATTCTAATTAAATATGTTAATCCAACAATTCCTTTCCCTCCTTTTTAATCCTAATCTTTAATCTTGATATAATATAACTTTAAATTTTAGATTTTACATATTAAAACCAATTTTTCCATATTCTTTTAGCCTGTACAGCTAGAAACCCCTTAACTTCAATCCAACATCATTCTAACATTCATTAATTTTGCAATATTTCTGTAAATAGTCTTTGAATTTCTTCCAGTCTTCTTCCACCGACTCTTCTCCCTGGTCACGGATTCTGCCAGACATTTCCGCCAATTCCATGTATTCCATCATTTTCATCTGCCATTCCTCCAGTGTGGGTAGATCTTGTGTCTTCCAATACTTTGCTGACTTCAGCTTTTCTAGACTGGTGCAGGATACGGCCTCGCAGCAGAATCAACACTGCAGCCCCCTTGCTGTTGTTTTCAATCCTTATTGCCTGCCAACGCAGCAGGGCATCTCCCTTCCTTGTCCGGAGGAAGAGAAGGAGGGCCTTCCTCGGTTCTTTATATTTTCTTAATGAATGCCTAACCGCTTCCTTCCCTCAGAATAAGGCAGAGAGGAGGGGAAGAGGCACTGCTCCTCTGCTGCCATGTTGGCAGTAGTGAACATTAAAAATAGAAGAAGGCTGAGTCGAGTGGCAGATGAGGAGGGGCCTCATTTTGCTCATTTTCCGAGCACAATTCAAAGTGTTGGTGTTGACCTTTAAAGCCCTAAATGGCCTCGGCCCAGTATACCTGAAGGAGCGTCTCCACCCCCATCGTTCTGCCCGGACCCTGAGGTCCAGCTCCGAGGGCCTTCTGGCGGTTCCCTCACTGCGAGAAGCCAAGTTACAGGGAACCAGGCAGAGGGCCTTCTCGGTGGTGGCGCCCGCCCTGTGGAACGCCCTCCCACCAGATGTCAAAGAGATAAACAACTACCAGACTTTTAGAAAACATCTGAAGGCAGCCCTGTTCAGGGAAGTTTTTAATATGTGACATTTTGATGTGTTTTTAATCTTTTTATGATTATGATTATTATTGAACTGGACTTGACTGGGAGGTGGCTTTGTCCCCTTAGTGATGAAGACAGGACGGTCAAAAACCCTTGCTCCAGAGATTGATAGGTGGGGTCACCTTTCCCAGGACCTTGTCCTAATGTTGAGGAGAATGAATGTTCAATACTCTAGTCATGGCAGCCCAGTGGGTAAATTTTGCTGTTTCTTCCGATCATTTAGCTAGCTGCTGATGCTCTAAAATAGATAGGTTCATGGGTTCTAGTCGGATCTTGATGTCAATATTGTTTATTCAAATCCAGCAAAAAACACACACAAAAACCCCACAAAATCCGAACTTGAAATGGAGATTTGACCAGGTAGATGTTTACTTGCACTGTTGGTTTTCACTGCACAGTAGGCCTACAGAATTTAGAGCAAGCAAAGTACAGTACGCTGTAGCTTCTTCCATTTCTTTTAGAAGAGCAAAAGAGAAAAGCTGATGCATTTTAGATTTCATTGCGGTTAATTGATGCTACATGCACAACAGCATGGCCGCCTCTTGTTTATTTGTCATGCCTCTTTATTAACACAGGAGAGCTCCCATTGCTTTCTCCCAGTTCCTGCCAACCTAGCAGTTTGAAAGCATACCAGTGTGAGTAGATAAATAGGTACCACTGCGACGGGAAGGTAAACGGCATTTCCATGGGCTGTGGCACTCGTCACGGTGTTCCATGCACCAGAAGCGGTTTAGTCCTGCTCGCTACATGACCCGGAAAAGCTTTCTGCGGACAAATGCTGGCTCCTTTACCTTTTACCTTTTATTAACATGGGAAGTTAAATAAGTTGTTTTTATTCTGACCTCTTGTTATCTGTGCTTTTTGTCTTCCATTAAATATTTTCAAGACATGTTCAGCCCCAGTAGTGGTGACTGGGATCTCCTGCTCTTGTTCTTGAGTGCATCGCTGCCCAACTAGGCACTTTCGCTGATATGAGGTGTTGATTTGTCCTTTCTCAGATTTAACAACCTGGGTGTGCTCCATGTGACCAAGAAAAACATGATGGAGGTCATCCGGGACAAGCTGAAGAAGCAGAAGTTGCGAACCAGAGTGCAGTCTCTGACAGGTGACCTTGAACTGGGAAGGAAACATCTGGGGAGTGGTTTGCTAGGAACTGTCTGCCCCTCTACCTGTTAAACTATTTGGGGGGTGTGTGTGTGTTGAGGTTCTGTAACTGATTTGGAGTACAGTGGTACCTCAGGTTACATACGCTTCAGGTTACTTACGCTTCAGGTTACAGACTCCGCTAACCCAGAAATAGTGGTTCAGGTTAAGAACTTTGCTTCAGGATGAGAACAGAAATCGTGCTCCGGCGGCATGGCAGCAGCAGGAGGCCCCATTAGCTAAAGTGGTGCTTCAGGTTAAGAACAGTTTCAGGTTAAGAACGGACCACCGGAACGAATTAAGTACTTAACCCAAGGTACCACTGTACTGGATCAGTCTCAGTTCACTCTGGGACTAGAGGAGCAAGATTCATACCACGTTTCTCACTTGAAATGTGCAACAAGTCAATTGGTGTAACGTGTTAGCATGGCAGACAGTGGTTAAGTATGAATGAAAAAGAGTTACTTGCCATTGACAAGAAGCTTCACACAATTTTCCTCTTAATAGCATTCTTAGTTTACAAAACATGACTGAGGTTTTGGATGTGCCTGGCTTCTCCAAGACAGCAGTCATAGAATTAGAATTGTAGAGTTGGAAGGGACCCTGTGGGTCATCTAGTCCAACCCCTTGCAATGCAGGAATATGCTGCTATCCCTTACGGGGATAGAACCTGCAACCTTGGTGTTACCAGCGCCACACTCTAACCAACCGAGCTATCTAGGTGACAATGAGTCTACGCACCTGACTTTAAAGGATTTTGGGTTTCCATGCAGAACTGTGCCTCTGAGCGTGTGTAGAAGGCATTGCCCTCTATAGAGTGGCCGCAATCTGATCCTTCCCACTACGTCTGGAAAGGGAAGGAAGGCCCTTTAACTCAAAATCACCCCTTTCTGGGGTATGGGGGGGCTTGAAATCTGGTATACCTAATAGGGGCAAGGTACAGGAAAGGGGAGGGATGCGGGTGGCACTGTGAGTTAACCCACAGAGCCTAGGGCTTGCTGATCAGAAGGTTGGCGGTTCAAATCCCCGCGTTGGGGTGAGCTCCTGTTGTTCGGTCCCAGCTTCTGCCCACCTAGCAGTTCGAAAGCACACCAGTTCAAGTAGATAGCTAGGTACCGCTCCGGCGGGAAGGTAAACGGCATTTCCGTGCGCTGCTCTGGTTCACCAGAAGTGGCTTAGTCATGCTGGCCACATGACCCGGAAGCTGTACGCTGGCTCTCTCGACCAGTAAAGCGAGATGAGCGCCGCAACCCCAGAGTCGGTCACGACTGGACCTAATGGTCTGGGGTCCCTTTACCTTTACCTGTACAGGAAAGGGGAAGACTGAAATTAGGGAGAGGAGTGTGGTGAATGGGCAGAACAGAACAGGGTTGAGAACAGAACACAGCATGCGAGAGGAATGGCTTGCTGGAGCTTAGCATGAGCTTCCCTTTCTATTGCCAGGCCCTTGGGCTTGAAACCTGGGAACAAACATCGCATTCGAGCTTGTGTAATGTTCCTTTCTTCTTCGCTTTCTGTCAGATTGCCCCTTAAAATAGGGGCCGGCATTGAAGTATGACTTTCTAGAAGCTGGGCTCTTCAGTGGCCCTAGTGGGAGCTTTGTGCTTCCAGTAGAAGACTCACTTACATGGGTTTGATTAAAATGGGACAACTTGTTCATGCGTTTTTCCAGGAAGAAGGGCGTAATGGTCCGAAAGCAGTTCAGGACCGCGCTTGCTGTAGCCCCCAAGGTTTTGTTTGAGACATCAGAAGCTATTATGAGGGGTTGACTGACATAACTTTCTAACCAACTCAATTCCGCTTTTCTCAGTATGCCTGGTATAATGTGGACCTTTATGTCTTTTCTATATAATTTGTAAACTAGTTTCCTGCACAGTTATCAACCCAGTAAAGGTGCAGGAGCCCAGAAATTCTGGGTTCGGATCTTTGCCTCTGCTGTAAACTTTGTAGGTGCCTTTGGGCCAGTTGCAATTTCTTGACCTTGGATCTCCAACCTGTAATTTGGAGATCGTGATTCTGACCTCTCTTATGCGCAGTTACTGCAAGGATTATATGGAGCACTTCAAAAACTCAAGGCACTATGCAGATGTTAGGTAATTGGCTTTCCGTTTGCCGACGACAAGGACACACTTCAACCCCCATCCTGCCACATGGGAGCCACTTCCAAGAAGCCATGTGTTTTAGTAGAGTGTGGGGAAAGCCCACCGGGGTTCCCCAGGGGTAGGAGAGAACATACAGTAATTACTGCAGGAGTCTTAGCGCCATGTAGATCCAAAATAATTTCTCTCCCAGCTGTTGGTTCATATGGTAGGCGGAGATTGTATACATGACATGCGTTTGCAAATCATTGAGAGCATCCTGCCTCATTAATAGTTACTCTGATAGCAAGAGTAGGGCTGGGTGATAGAGTGACATATCGCCCAAAACCTGTTTGAAGTCCATATTGTGATATCTGTTTTGTAATTTTTGACCTGGCAATATATCACAAGTCATGATGTGTGTGTGTGTGCTATTCAAAAATATGGGAAAAACTGAAGCCAGCCCAATGCCTCTGCATAGCTCCATCCTTATTTCTGACATTGTGATATATCAGTATATCACAATGTTTAGTTGGTGATGTATTGTGATGTTTAATACCAGATATCACCTGGCCCTAAGCAAGAGGACCATTAAGCATATCTTTCAAAAAAAACTTTGGTGCCCAGGCTGGACAGATCCCATCATCACAGATGGCATCAAAGGCAGCCCATACAGGAGGGATGGGGTACTTGTTGTCCTTCAGAGACATTATGAGATGACCTCTTGCCTTTGGTAGGGAAGGGTACACTCTGACGTGGGGTACAGGATCCCCGGGTTTGTGGATGTAGTAGCCCTTGTTTGCCAGGTGTATAATTCAGCATCTACTTTGGCAGAATCTGAAGAAGAGGAGATTGAGCAAGAGGCTAAGGAGCTGAAGAAAACAATGGACCTCAGCATTGTCCGGCTGCGATTCAGTGCCTACCTTCGTGACAGCAGTGGGAACTTCAGCCTGGCGCTGAAGCCGGTTATCTCGGACCCTATCCATGACAGCAGTAAGTCTTCTCTCTTGGTCCGTAGACTGACCTCAGTTGGGGTTTCACCCTTGTTTGGAGGAGAGCCATGGAGCAAGCATTTGCCACTGTGTCTACTGCTTGGCCAGGTTTTGAACATCGGCATCTGGTTAGCCACAGTATGGTCCAAACCACAGAGCTTCTTGGGCTTGCCGATCGGGAGGTCGGCGGTTCAAATCCCCGTGACGAATTGAGCTCCTATCGTTCTGTCCCAGCTCCTGCCAACCTAGCATTTGAAAGCACGCCAGAGCAAGTAGATAAATAGGTACTGCTGTGGTGGGAAGGTAAACGGCGTTTCTGTGCACTCTGGTTTCCATCACGGTGTCCCGTTGCATCAGAAGTGGTTTAGTCATGCTGGCCACATGACTCAGAAAGCTGTCTGTGGACAAACGCCGGGTCCCTTGGCCTGAAGCAAGATGAGTGCTGCATCCGCATAGTTGCCCTTGACTGGACTTACCGTATTTTTCGTCCTATAGGGCGCACCGGCCCATAGGACGCACCTCGTTTTTTTTGGGGGGGGGGAATGAATAAAAAAAAAATATTCCCCCCCCCCGCTGCGGCTGCCGCCCCAAGCCTTGCGCACCCAAGCCTTGTGCTTTGATTTAAAATGCATCTCTGGGTTATTTGTTGGGCATAGGAATTTGTTCAATTTTTTTTTCAAAATATAGTATGGCCCAACACATGGTCTGAGGGACGGTGGACCGGCCCACGGCTAAAACAGGTTGCTAAGAATTTATGTTTAATTACGGTTTAAATCAAAGCACACATTCTGCTAATGTAAAAACACCAGGCAGGTCCCACAAATAACCCAGAGATGCATTTTAAATAACAGGACACATTCTACTCATGTAAAAAAACACTGATTCCCAGACCGTCCGTGGGCTGGAATGAGAAGGCAATTGGGCCGCATCTGGCCCACGGGCCTTAGGTTGCCTACCCCTGCTTAACGCTCTTAAAAATTACAATAAATAATTACTAAACCGTTAGTAATAAAAAAAAGAACAGCAAGTCACAATGCGTAAAATGCCACAATACATACAAAACCATGTAAAAGGGTCAAACAAAGGCACACAACTTATCACGTTGTTGTTGTTTTTAATCCCGGAACTCCTGTCTTCAGTGTGTGCCCCATCTCTGATATTGGGAAGACCACCACAGCTGCATTTAGGCCTCAAGGTTGACACATCTGTTGAGAGGAGTATGCCATCCTTCTCCCCAGGGCCTGATTGTTGATATTTTGGGTCTTACAGACTTTGTAGAACACTAATTTCAAGTTCACATTTGTGCTGGAGAGCTTACAAGCTCAGGTAGGGCGCGGGGAACTAGGCTGTATGGGAGACACCACAAACTATGGCCACCAGGTGGCAAGTAGTAGCCATAAACCACTTCCTGTCTGAGCGTGTAGTGGGGCCTTCTACCAAGATCTCCTTGCATTGCACAGAACGTGGAAGAGAGTTGAATCTCTCTCTGCACCACATTTTGGAGATCCCTCCTCCTCCTCAGTCTCCATAGCTTCGCACAAATGGAAAGACTGACACATTCCTTCTGGGTGCATGGCTAGAGTACATGAGAGGGGTGGGTTGATGGTAATCGCAAAAAATAATGGGCTGCCGAGGCTAGCCAAAATTGTGAACCTCTAGGCGCACATTTGGCTTGAAATAATGTGGCTCTCGTATGGAGTCCCTTTTCTTACATTTGTACTCATGATTACATACAAAAAAGCTGCCTGGATCTCAGTTACACAGCTCTGCCTTTTCCTTGCTCTTCAGAATCTCCCGGGGCTTCCAACCTGAAGATCTCAAGAATGGACAAGACAGCTGGCTCCGTGCGAGGCGGGGATGAAGTTTACCTGCTGTGTGATAAAGTCCAGAAAGGTGAGCGCTTATTCCCCTTATTTTCTTATCTTTCATTTGTTGATGTTTTTGGGGGAGTGGCATCAGAGGTCTTGAACATTAGGAAGCATCAGACGGGGTTGCCAACAAGGTGACTTGAGATCTTTTCTGGGCACCCAGGAAGCCACTGCCTCCTTGGTCGTGAGATTATGAGGATGGTTTCTCTCGGAAGATTTTCCAAGAGCAGTGGCACACTTATTATTTCATATCTGCATGCTTTTGAAGGCTCGGATTGATTCTGCTGGATCTCACTTTTACTCAGATCCATTGGGAAAGAAGCCTGTGCACATGGTCCTTTTCTGTGGGCTGGGCTGGGGGGTGTTGATCTGGAGGAACAGAAGTGACCAGAAAAGGATGTCCTCACAACATCTGTTCAAAAATCCATATGTGCCCACAGGCTTTAAAAGCTTGGAGGTACCCTATCCAATTATGCCTGTGAGTCTTAAGAGCTTGATTCCTTGTACTCCTGTTAAACATTCTTCAGAAATCTGGATGGAGACCAAATTCTGACCCGGTTGTATTGGTTTCTTCATTGTTCTCAAGACTCCTTCACTTGGCTAGGATTTTCCAAATACAGATATATATATATATATATATATATATATATATATATATATATATATATATTTGTTTGTTTATGCACTTTCTTACCTGCCCTTTCATCTTAAGTTCCCAGGGGGCCCAGTTACAGCCCTAGAAAATAGGATTGCGAAAAGTAAATAAATTTGTTCGAATGGAACAGGACAACTTGTTGCGTTTCTGCCAGCTTGCTTCAGAAGAAGCAAGTGTAGACATGGCTTTCCAAGGCAGACGGTCCCTTTGTAAATTGGGCCTCGGAGGGCTCTTCATTAGCACAAGGAGAAGGAATGAAGGAAGACCCCATGTGGCTGCAGAGGAGACTTGTGGCCTGAAAATGGCTTGGGAAAGGGAGAAAATGATGCTCTAGAGTAGGCATCCCCGAACTCTGCCCTCCAGCTGTTTTGGGACTACAATTCCCATCCCTGACCACTGGTCCTGTTAGCTAGGGGTGATGGGAGTTGTAGTCCCAAAACAGCTGAAGGGCTGAGTTCGGGGATACCTGCTCTAGAGGGCTGGACTGTGGTCACATAGTGGTATTGATTGCATGCACTGAGAATGTATTGTGTGTGGAGAGAGAGAAGACCTTAATAAATGAGACCCTGTGCTAGTTCAGATGCCTGGGACCTGAGATAGGGTGGGTTGGTGCTTTCTCACAAGGGAAATAACTTTTTTCTTCCTCCTCCAGATGATATTGAGGTGCGGTTTTATGAAGACGATGAGAATGGCTGGCAGGCCTTTGGGGACTTCTCCCCTACAGATGTACATAAACAGGTACCAGTTGGGTCGTGGGAGGCCTGGGTCCCACTCAAAAGATCGGTCTTGCAGAGCAAGTCTCTTGTCAGCTTGAGCAATTGGATGTCAAGATTTGTGTAGCATTTTGTGTAGCACCAGGCTTAAAAGATAGGTAAAAGACCACCAGGTTTTGTGTGCGTGGGAATTTAAGGATTGTAAGTGTGTGCTTGGGGTTTCATCTGCCTGGGGGAAATGAGAGGTTCTGCTAGTATACATAGGTCCTAAGCATATGCTTTTGGATTGTTGTCGCCTCTTAAACCTGATGAGCTTCGCAAGATCTTTGGAAAGCCCATCTCCTTTCCCTGGTTTGCTCGCCTCTCGTGACCAGTGAACGCAAGCCCTGGGAAACTGGGTTTTTCTTCCAATAAAGCTCGGAGGGCGATAAAACTATATTCTGCATGGTTGTGCGACTTACTTTAGGTCGTGAACCAGGCAACTACTTGCCCATTTTCATTGCTATTCCTGGGCGAGGTGAGTGACTTGGCAGCTGCAGGGGATGCATGGACGAAACTGATTTCTTCAGACACATCAGTTAGGACTTGGGGCCAAGATGCAGAATAAGCTGCAGCAGTTGTCCTAGTTGATGATCCATTTCTAGAGGTGTATTTCCCTGGACGCCTCAGATCTGTTCAATATCATAGGCTAGTGAAATCCTGCTGAGCTATTTTTGGGCACTGTATTGTGATGGTTCTTCTGCTGGCTGGTGGGTTTTTAGAAGGGTTAATACTTAACTGGGCAGCGGCTGTAGCTCAGTGGCCTTCTATGCAGTGGGTTCAATCCCTGGTGTCTCTAGGCAGAACTAGAAACTTCTCCCAGATACCCTGGAAGCAGCTGCCAGACAGTGTTGACAATACTGAATAAGACTGAGCAATGGTCTGACTCAGTGGAAGGCATCTTCCCATATTCCTAATATTTTGCTGCTCTGCCTCATGGGAATTACCGTATTTTTCGCTCTATAAGACGCACCAGACCACAAGACGCACCTAGTTTTTGGAGGAGGAAAACAAGAAAAAAATTATTCTGAATCTCAGAAGCCAGAACAGCAAGAGGGATCACCACGCAGTGAAAGCAGCGATCCCCCTTGCTGTTCTGGTTTCTAGGATAGCTGTACAGTCTGCATTTGCTCCATAAGACGCACATACACATTTCCCCTTACTTTTTAGGAGGGAAAAAGTGAGTCTTATAGAGCAAAAAATACGGTAATCTCTCGGGTGCTGCAAGAATATCTCTCTATCAAACCGCTGTGGGTAGGAGGGAGCCTGTCAGTTTTGAGCTCACTTTTCTCTGTGTGCTTATGACATCCAACTCTGCTTTTGATTCTCCTCTAACCCACGGCAATAGTTAAGTTCTTTACGTTATGATACATTGACTCTGAATCAGTCAGAGCTGCCTCTTGGGTTGCCACTTAAGCCCTATTCAGGTGTCCACACTTTGTGTCCTTGCAGTACGCCATTGTGTTCCGCACGCCGCCCTACCACAAGACCAAGATCGAGCGCCCGGTCACCGTGTTCCTTCAGCTGAAGCGCAAGCGAGGGGGTGACGTGAGTGACTCCAAGCAGTTTACCTACTACCCGGTGGTGGAAGGTACAGGGAGCTTGCACCAAGAAGTGTCTTGCTACTTCTGTTTGTCCAGTGCCAGCGCAGGGCCTTGTCTTTGACGACTCTCCTCTTATGTCCTTGGTTGCAGATAAGGAAGAAGTGGAGAGGAAGAGAAAGAAGACCTTGCCCCAGTTCCCTCAGCACTTTGGGGGCGGCTCGCCTATGGGAGGCGCTGGGGGTGGAGCCGGCGGATTTGGTTCTGGCGGAGGTAAACGTTGCTCTTTGTTGACGGAGGCTTGGGGAGTTTGGAGTGCCTTGCTCTTAGGTGGCTTCCTAGTTTTGAGATCGAAGGCTTTTCATTGCATTAGTTTTGGCAGCAGAGTATAGACTCCAGGAGAGCCTGTAAAATTCTGGCACTGGGCAGTGGAACCCTGAGCATCTTCCACTCTTGTAGGAAGCCAACTACCCCTGGAGCTCCTTGGGGGTAAAGGCCACCTGACCACAGGAAGCTGGGTTTTAAGCTGTCAGTTTATAAAACGTTGATAGGCGCATCCTTTGCATGGGTGCAAAAATAAATGGGTTCGGTTGTGGGTCTCTCCCCAACATCATCTGACATGTAAGCAGGGGCAAAGGATTTCTTTAGCTCTTCTGTGATTTCCTGACCCCACTCCCTTTACACCTTTTTTATCTGTCTGGTGCTTTTTTAAAGAAAGGAGTCTCCATTATTTAGCCCAGTGTTTCCCCAGCTTGGGTCTCCAGCTGTTTTTGGACTACAGCTCCCATCATCCCTGACCACTGGTCCTGTTAGCTAGGGATGATGGGAACTGTAGTCCAAAGACTGCCAGAGACCCAAACTGGGGAAACACTGATTTAGCCTAAGCACCTTTAGTGATGGCCTGTCGTCATTCCTTCTGATTAGCCATATTGTTTGGTTTGCACTTGTTCTGCTGGTGTAACATGTCCTTCGTTTTGGAGAGGCTTTCACTTCTGTAAAAAGCAGTTGCCTTGCCTTTGGAAGACCATCCGTCATGGATGTTTTCGTTGAGATTCCTGCCTTTCAGGGGGTTTGGATTAAATGACCCTTGGGGTCCCTTACACCTTGACAATTTGATGACTCAATGGCCACTTTTTGCTTTTCTCATTCTGTACTTCATGTGATAAACATCTTCTATGTGTTGGCTTAGAGATAAAACAGAGAATCTGCATAGGCACTTTGGTGTAATGGTAAGGCAGGTTAGGACCGTAAGAAGCTGCCTTAAGACTCTTTGTCCACCTACCTTAGTGTTGGGACGCAGGTGGTGCTGTGGGTTAAACCACAGAGCCTAGGGCTTGCCGATCAGAAGGTTGGCGGTTCGAATCCCGGCAACGGGGTGAGCTCCCGTTGCTCGGTCCCTGCTCCTGCCAACCTAGCAGTTTGAAAGCACATCAAAGTGCAAGTAGATAAATAGGTACCGCTCCGGCGGGAAGGTAAACGGTGTTTCCGTGCACTGCTATGGTTTGCCAGAAGCGGCTTAGTCATGCTGGCCACATGACCCGGAAGCTGTACGCCGGCTCCCTCGGCCAATAAGGCGAGATGTGCGCCGCAACCCCAGAGTCGGCCACAACTGGACCTAATGGTCAGGGGTCCCTTTACCTTTACCTTAGTGTTGCCTGCAGTTGCACTGACAGCGACTTGCCAGGAATTCAAGCAAGTCTCTCCCAGCCCTACCGGGACATGCTGGTGATTGGACTTGGTGTGTAATGCATGCAAAATAGAAGCTCTAGCCACTGAGCTACAGCGAGTCCCCATCCCACTAAAGGGTTGAGGGAGGGGATGCTACTGTAGCTCAGTTCCACAACATTTTTTGATATGAAATGTATCTCTGGCTTTAAGTGAGCCACTGCTGCTGACGGCTGTGAGCGATTCTGGACAATTCATGGGGTGGAATTGCTAAAAGAGCGCAGAGTAGTTTGCTTAATTAGACAGAGAGAGAGAGAGAGAGAAGGCTGATCTTCCAATGCAATTTGTTGAGGCAGTTCCAATTCCTGCAGCAAGTGGAAACTGCTAATTACCATTCACTTTACACCTTTCCCCGTGACTCGGGAGGCGAGCGTTCTTTCCAAAGACAAAACCATGCACTCTTGAAGCAGGCAGCCCTCTGACGGAGTCATTATTTTAATTTACTAGCTTGTCTTCAGCGCAGAGAAGGGGGTCTGGATAACAACGCTCTGCAGAACAAACGGCAGGCGTGTCAGATGTTGCAGAATTAGTAAGCACTGAGCTGAGCATGCCCAGGGGGCTGGTTTCTATTTTTAAAGGAGAACGTGCCGCAGATCAAGGTTTCTGGGTTGCAAAGCGGGGAGCAAAGTCTAGTCGCTGTTGACGACTAGAATACAGGCTCACAAACTCTCCTGCAGTAAACTGAACAGTGCCAGTTTCAAATGTGATATCTGAAAGTCCTAAGTTGAGCCGTGACTTTGCCAGTGCATTATTAGCTTGGGAGCTACTGCCGTGTCTTTGCTCAGCTGGTGACAAAGCAGTGCATAAGTGCAGACCTGACTTATTGAGGTTTGCCCCCCTTCTGCTTTCCAACAGCTACAATTTGCGAACAGTGCGTAGGCAGCTTGCATGCCAACTGTGGGCAGGGACATAACCAGAAGTGGTTGGGACCACCCCCTCTCCCACCCCTCTCTCTTTCTTCTCCCCTTCTCTTCCCTGCTTTTCCACTTGACTGCCAGGGGAGGGACGGGTTCCTTTTGCTAGAAGTCTGAAATATTTATCGAGGGCGCCTGAAATTTAGCCACGCGTCGCCCAACCCTGTGAGCACAACTGGGCTAACATAGAAACCTCTCTCTATCTCTGTGTTGTATCTAAACGCCTGCCTACCCCAGCTGGGAATCCCTGGCACTCAGCGGGATACAGCTCTTGCAGCAACAGCAGCATCTACCTCTCTGGCACCTACCCGATGGGCAACTACCAAGGAGGGAGGGGCATCCACATGCCAGGAACTTCCAAGCCGGAAGAGGGGGAACAGCAAACATTAGAAGATGGGAGCCGGATCTCCACGGAGGAAAAGCGCTACGCAGAACTGCTGCAGCATGGTACGTCTGTGAGACGAGTGCTGTCCAAAGTAGTCTGGAGTTAAGAGGTGTTTTGGAAGCAGTTTACGTGCTGGAGAGTTCTCTAAATCCATATATAGAATGAAATATACACATTCTATATGAAAGAGCCACAAAGGGCAAACCACCTAAGAGGTATGCTGATGAGTTTGCTAAAACAGCTGTTGTTAGTAACTCAGAGAAGGTTTGGGAACCTTCAAGCTTCCAAGAGGTCCAAGATTTAACCTCAAAGGATGCAGGTAAAGGTAAAGGGACCCCTGACCATTAGGTCCAGCTGTGACCGACTCTGGGGTTGCGGCGCTCATCTCGCTTTATTGGCCGAGGGAGCCGGCGTACAGCTTCCGGGTCATGTGGCCAGCATGACTAAGCTGCTTCTGGCAAACCAGAGCAGCGCACGAAAACACCGTTTACCTTCCCGCCACAGTGGTACCTATTTATCTACTTGCACTTTGATGTGCTTTCAAACTGCTAGGTTGGCAGGAGCAGGGACCCGAGCAACGGGCGCTCACCCTGTCACGGGGATTCGAACCACCGACCTTCTGATCGGCAAGTCCTAGGCTCTGTGGTTTAACCCACAGCGCCACCCGCGTCAAAGTATGCAGAGCCATGTTTAAAAGCCATGAAGGCTGAACTTGATTCCTTAGAGAGGAACAAGACCTTGGAAGAAGTTGCGCCAGGGCTACTACGAGTGGCTGCTGCAGCTGCAAGGCTGAGAGGGGAGACGCTCCGGCTGGGGCCAAGCCAGTTGGCTTTATCCCCCGGTTCCGACAGCCATAGCCACAGTGGCCCATCTCTTCCCCTTCCTTCCCCGCTCCCCCAGGAGCCAAACCGATGGTGCTACAAGCTGTAGGACTCTGGCATGTGCACATAGCTGGGGGGGGGGCACTCTTTATCCTCCAAGCATCACCGGCTTTTTAGTTCCACACTTAATTAATTAATCTGGGAATGTCTGCTTGTAAAAGCCACATGCTCCACCACGGACCTGTGACCTTCCCCTGTTGCAGGGATGGGGAGAACTATTTTCAGCCAGGGTGGGGTGTGTTCCTCCATGAGCATCCATTTCGAGGGGTAGTGGGCACACGATGGCCAGAGGAAAAAGTGGGCAGAGAGAGACTCACCTTTTGTATCAGTAGGTTGCGCTGCAGCCTCGCGAAAGGCGGTTTTCTGCACACACATTCTCTGTCCAGACAAGTAAGACACATTATCGGATGCCAAGAGCACGTTCCACCCAGGCAAAAGCAGCAAAAGGGGGTGGAGCAGGAAGGTGTGGGTCCCAATAGGAGAGACCTGGAGGGTCGCATCTGGACCCTGTGGGGCCCCCCAACCCCCTGC